>NC_135620.1:58017500-59267500 GCF_053574225.1 Canis aureus
CATTCTACAGAAAGGGAGAAGATATATGCAAATCACATATCTGATAAAGGGTCAGTATCCAAAATATTTAAGAACTTAAACAACTCAACCTTCCAACAAATAAACAATCCAATTAAAAATGGGCAGAAGACATGAACAGATATTTCTCCAGACAAGATAACCAGATGGCCAACAGACATGTCAAAAGATGCTCAACATTACTCATCATCGGGGTAGTGCAAATCAAAACCACAATGAGGTATCACCTCACACCTGTCAGGATGGCTAAAATCAACAACAGAAGAAAACAACAGGTGTTGTCAAGGATGTGGAGAAAAAGGAACCCTCTTGCACTGTTAGTGGGAATGCAAATTGGTGCAATCACTGTGGAAAACAGTATAGAGGTTCCTCAAAAAGTTAAAAATAGAACTTCCCTATGACCTAGTAATTGCACTACTGGGTATTTACACCCCAAATACAAAAAACACTAATTCAAAGGGATACATGCACCCCTGTGTTTATTGCAGCATTATGTACAATAGCCAAATCGTGCAAGCAGCCCAAGTGTCTATTGATAGATGAATGGATAAAGAAGATGTAGATATGTATGTGTGTTGTGTGTGTGTGTGTGTTGGAATATTACTCAGTTATAAAAAAGAATGAAATCTTTCCATTTGCAGCAACATGGATGAACCTAGAGGGTATTATGCTAAGTGAAGTAAGCGGTCAGAGAAAGACAAATACCATATGATTTCAATCATATGTAGAATTTAAGAAACAAAACAAACGAGCAAAGAAAAAGAGAGACAAACCAAGAAATAGGCTCTTAACTATAGAAAACAAAATAGTCATCAGAGGGGAAGTGGGTGGGGTTGAGTGAAATAGGTGAAGAGGATTAAGAGTACACTTATGATGAGCACTGAGTAGAGAATTGTTGCATTACTATATCACACACCTGAAACTAATAGAACAATGTGTTAAATACACTGGAGTTAAAATTAAAAATTTTAGAAAACTTAGTGGAAACACAGTTAGAAAGTGAAATTTAAAAATAAATTCTATTTACCATAACTTAAAAATTTGGCTAGAAACAACGTAGGAGAAGAACAAAGTTGGGAGGCAAACTCCACATGACTTTAAAACTTACCATAAAGTACAGTAATCCAGACAGTGATACTGGCATTAAGATAGACAATTAGACCAATGTAAAAGAAAAGAGAGTCCAGAAATAAGCCTGCAAACATTCAGTCAAATAATTTTTGACAAAAGCACCAACATAGTTTAAAAAGGAAAGAAAAGGTTTTTCAGTAAATCATACTGGATCAACTGAATGTCAGTACAGAAAAAATTAAACCTTGACTCATACCTCACATCTTATACAAGACCTAATTCAGGGTGGCTTAAGTACTTAAATGTAAAAGCCAAAACTTTAAAGCAAATAGAAGAACATGTAGAGGAATATCTATGGTTGAGGGTAGGCATTTTTTTCTCTAGACAGGACACAAAAAGAACTAACTGTAAAGAAAAACAATTAAAACTACTACTCTTTAAAAATAACATTAATAAAAATAACAGAACAAAAATATTTACCAGACACACATTTGGCAACAGACTTATATCCAGATTGTACAGGTAACTCCTATAAATCATTCATATGAGACTTGAGCAAAAGACTTGGACAGGCACTTCACAGAAGATGATATGCAAATAAATAACAAACACAGATGCTCAGCATTTCCTCTGACTTGAGACCAAGATCGGTGCTCAGGGAGCCTGCAGCTGGAGAGGAAAGAGTTTCTTTCTTTTCTTTCTTCCTTCCTTCCTTCCTTCCTTCCTTCCTTCCTTCCTTCCTTCCTTCTTTCTTTTCTTTCTTTCTTTCTTTCTTTCTTTCTTTCTTTCTTTCTTTCTTTCTTTCTTTCTTCTTCCTTCCTTCCTTCCTTCCTTCCTTCCTTCCTTCCTTCCTTCCTTCCTTCCTTCCTTCTCTTTTTTTTCTTTCTTTTATTTATTTAAGAGAGAGAGAACACAAGCAGGGTGAATGGAAGGCAGAAGGAGAGGGAGAAGTAGCCTCCCAATCCCAGGAAGCCTGATCCTAGGACCCGATCCCAAAACCCAATCCCAAAACTCTGGGACCATGACCTGAGCCAAAGGCAGACGATTAACCAACTGAGCCACCCAGGCACCCAAGAGGAAGGACTTCTGCAGAGATTTTGAGAAATCCATATTGGGGTCCTTTGGACTCTTGTCTGAATACTAATCTATGCATGCAGAGAGTGAAACCTCACGAGACTGGCAAGAACAACTCTGGAGGAAACAAACAAACAAAAAAATACCGCGAAGCTATAAAACAGATTTTCAGAGTTCAGACCAGCTCAGAAATCATTTGAATCCTCTCTAGCCAGAGTGGAGAGACCTTGTGGACTAAACAGAGGATTTAACAGAGAGATCCCAGAAAGAACATACCTGACAGGTGATGCAAAATTAGTCTTAAAATAATGGTTATTTTAGACTTGTCCTAAAGGAGTTTTAACATAAGCCTCAAAAGGATGAAACTAATCTGCAAGTAACTTAACTCACTGTCAGAAAAAGTTCAAGACTCTTCAGGAAAATAAAGCGCTCCATACCCTAAAATTTACAATGTCTGGCATCCAATAAAAAAGTTACTAGACATAGGAAGCAGCAGGAAAATGTGAGCCTAAAATATCAGTAAACAGAAACAGACCCAGAAATGACAGAGTAGATGGAATTATCCCACAAGTACATTAAAACAGCTATTATAAATATGCTTCATATGTTTAGGGATATAAAGAAAAATGTAGACATGATGAGAGGAGAAATGAAGATTTTTAAAAGAACCAAATGAAACTTGTAGAGATGAAAAATTCAATAAAATAAAAGCAGCCAGATATGGAGCAACAGGACTCTCATTCACTGCTAGTGGGAATGCAAAATGGTACAGCCGCTTTGGAAGATAGTTTGGCAGTTTCTTACAAAGCTAAACATACTCTTATCATATGATCCAGCAATCATGCTCCTTGGTATTTACCCAAATGAGCTGAAAACTTATGTCCACACAAAAACCTGCACAGGGATGTTTATAGCATTTCATCCATAATTGCCCAAACTTGGAAGCAACCAAGATATCTTTCAGGGGGTGAATGGATAAATAAACTCTATGTAACGGAATATTATTCAGCGCTAAAAGAAATGAACCATCAAGCCATGAAAAGATAGGGAGGAAACTTAAATGCATATTACTAAGTGAAAGAAGCCAATCTCAAAAGGCTACAGTACAATTTTGACTATATGACATTCTGGAAAAGGCAAAATTATGGTGACAGGAAAAAAATCAGTGGGTGCCAAGGGTTAGGGGGCAGGAAAGATGAGTAGGCTGAGCATAGAGGATTTTTAGGGCAGTGAAACTACTGTGTATGATACTAGAGCGGTAGATGTATGTCATTAAACCTTTGTGAAAACCCATAGAATATACAACACAAAAAGTGGATTCTAATGTAAATTATGGACTTTGGGTGATAATGATATGTCAGGGCAGGTTCATTGATTATAACAAACCAACCACTCTGATGGGGAATATTAATAGTGGGGGAGGCTGTGCCTGGGCAGGGACAGGGAATATATGGGAACTCTATGTAATTTATGCTCAATTTTGCTGTGAACCTAAAAAATAAATATTTTATTTATTTTTTATTTTATACATATTTTATTTATTTTTTATAAAATTTATAAATATTTTTATTTATAAAAAATAAAGTCTGTTAAAAAGAAGACAGAAAAGACCAATTAACTACAAAAGAGAAATAGACTAATACCCGATTTCAAACAACAATGGAAGCCGGAGACAGTGGAATGATAGTTTTGATTGTTGAGAAAAAAAAACGATTGCCAGTCTGGAAACCTGTAGCCAGTGAAAACACTGTCCAAAACCACGGATTAAATATTGTCATCTTGGGCAGACAAAAACTGAAATTGTTTGCTACTGAGTCAACTCTCTCTAAAGGGAATTCCAAAGGATGTACTTCAGGTGGAATTAAAATGATTTGAGCTGGAAAATCTAGGGATTAAAAAAAATGAAGATCAGAAAAAGTGATAAAAAGTGTTTGCAAAAATGGCCACACTTAGGTCTCTCTTGGTATCTACGTCCCTCCCTTTGCAATGTGATGTTGTTGTTCCTTTTAGCAAGAGGTGGACTCTATTTCTCTATTCTGAATTTGGGTTTGGCCTAATTCATGCCCAAACCAATGATATGTGGCAGAAACGATGTGCCAGTTGGAAACTGCCATTCATTATCTTGGATCCCTGAACTGTCATGTTCACAAACCTAGGCTAGCCTGCTAGAGAGTGAAAAACCACATGAAGGAGCTGATGAACTCAACCATTATAGATCTGTTCAGCTCCCAGTTGACCAGCCTCATATGCAAGCTCAACTGTGATCAGCTTCAATTGGCCTAGACCAAGAAAAACAGCCCAGCCTATCCACAGTCTCATGAGAAATAATAGATGGTTATTATTCTAAGCCACTAAGTTTTGAGGTGATTTGTTATTCAGCTAGGAGCCCAGGAGTTAGCAATAGATAAAAATAATATAAATCAACATTAGCTCGTAGTTTAAGAAAATATGATAGTAACAAAATATACAATAGATAGTATTGACCACCAGAATTGGAGTGTTTTAAGGTTTAAAATAAAGAGATGTTTGTTTTTCTAATATAATGCGAACTTCAGTGGTAAGCATTTAGAGCTGGTACAGTTGCTCAAGGAGTTTATCAAGGATCCAGACTCCATTCCAAGTTTTCTACTCTATCCATTCCTACCTTCTGTCTATACTATTCCTAGTTATGGCCACCATCCTTATGCTCACAGAATGGCTGCTATTCCTCTGGGCATCACAACTATATTCCCGATGGAAAGAAGGTGAGGATGTGATGGGTCTATCTCTTCTTTATAGGGAAAACAGTATCTTCCCAACAAGCTCTACCTGGTAGACTTCTTATATTTCACTGGCCAGATCTCTGTCACAGGGTCATATCTAGGCGCCAGGTGCCTAGGAAATTAAGATTTTTAGCTAGGTGAACTGCTTTCCCAAAGGAAATGAGGATTCTGTTTACAAAGTGAATGTAGGAATGAATGTAGTTTAGGCAACTAACTGTCTGTGCTCTCCATTTGGAAGAAAACATTTTACTTGGGGGAGTACTCCAAAAGGAAAAGCAAACAATGTACTTGGCATGAAGACTGAAAGGTAGCACTGTACAGAGGACAAGGCACTGGAGGGAGAGTCACTTAGTCCTGGCTCTGAAGCTGACCTGCTGGGGGCTGGCCCTCCGTTTCTTCCCCATTAAATCAAGATGGAGTAAACAAGCCTTTTTCAAAGCCTGTAGAGACTATGAAGGGAATTAACATTTATGATAGATTCTTCATGTGCAATAGCTCATTTAGACCTTACAGCAAATATATGAGTCAGTGTCATTATCCCATTTCACACTGCGGGAGGTGAAATCTCAGAGAAATCAAGTAGCGTGCACAGATCCTACATCTAGAAAAGGGTAGAGCCAGAATACCAGCTAGGCCTCCAAAGCCAGAGGCTTCTTCCCATTGCCCTCCCTTTCTCAAAAGGTGAAATAAGTATGTGCATTTTTATTTACTGAATTTCAAGGTAACACTTTCTAAACTAGTGTCTTTTGAAGTGTGGCCTGGTGACACCCGCAACAAAATCACCTGGGGTCTCTATTACAAATTGCAGAGTCCTGGACTTCTATCAGATGAACGGATGCAGACTCTCTAGGGCTGATGCTCAGCAATCTGCATTTTAAAAAACTTTCCAGCCAATTTGGACTCGTTTTAAAGTTTGAGAACCATGATTTTGAACTTGTAATTTATTGTTCCATTCCAATGTAGTTTATTTATGGATCTGTGGCTCATGGAAATTTCTTCCTAATATCAGGAAAATAAAATTTAAAAATAGTCTGTTTCTCCTTCCTGTTCCTCAGTGTTCTAATGAAGACACTCAATTCCATGGAAAATGTTAAGAACTGGAAGTGTGTCATAGAAGATAACCAAGGCTGATGAACTGAGCTTCTGTAAGGCGAAGGCACAGGTTAACAGAACATGAATGCTGATTAGAATCAAACAGAGCCTGAAGGGGCTGGGCAAAGGAAATGGCATTAACTAAATATTTACTATATTTTAAAAAAGTGTATTTACTATGTTCTAGACACTGTTCCAGACACATTACATCATCTAAGGGGCCCAAGACATGTGATTCAATCCCTTTTATTTATAAATGGGGTAGGTATAATATTTCATTTTAGAGATGGAGAATCTTTTTTCTTTTTAAGATTTTATTTATTTAT
Organism: Canis aureus; assembly: GCF_053574225.1. Lineage (NCBI taxonomy): Eukaryota > Metazoa > Chordata > Mammalia > Carnivora > Canidae > Canis > Canis aureus. The sequence goes on from NC_135620.1 coordinate 58,023,844, forward strand.
TCATGAGAGACACAGAGGCAGAGACACAGGCAGAAAGAGAAGCAGGCTCCCTGCAGGGAGCCTGATGTGGGACTTGATCCCAGGATCCTGGAATCATGATCTGAGTTAAAGGAAGATGCTCAACCACTAAGCCACCCATGGGCCCCTAGAGATGAAGAATCTAATGAGAGAACCTGATGAGAGGAAGACACTTCGCTTGTCTGAGGCAATTCATTCATTCATTCATACGTTCATACAATAAATATCTTCTGGGCTCTCATGGAAGACACTGAGAATTAGAGCAGTGAAAAAAGTCTATAGACGTCAGGTCTCACAAGACTCTGACTTGCCCTCCACATCTCCACTGAAAAAATTAGAGCAGATTGGGCCTGGCACCCGGCGGAAGTAGTTTTTGCTTGCTTGGTCAGCCAGCGGCCAGGAGCAAGAGGAGAGCTTGTCACTGCTGGTCTCCAGCAGCCCAAGAGAGCAGGCTGTGCCATGTTTTTGGTAGCAGCTGCATCCCTAGGTAGGCAGTTCAGTGTATACCCAGGGGCTCACCTGTCCAGGGAGGAGATGGGAGTGTCTGGAGGGAGGGCCTACAAGTAGCACTTGAAAGAGGGGGGAGGAGGAACCCCCAAATCTCATATCCTTTCACTGACCTTGGGAGGGAGATCTTATTTCCACGTTCCAGATGACGACAGGGAGACTCCGTAAGGTTGACTGACTTGTTCAAATAAGGGTCCTACCCAGGAGGGGAAGAGGCAGGCAGGTCCCAGATGCCAGCTCCGAGACCCCCACCCAGCCCTCTCACAGCCCGAGAGGGAAGTCTTCAGAGGCAGGTGAAGTGCTCAGGGAAGAGCAGCCCCGCAGTGATTTAGGAATCGATGCTGGGGCTGGGGGTGGGGGGCGGTGACTGTGATTTCTGCGACCAAGGTTTATCTGATTCCAAGCTCAGATCACACAGAAAATAAAATTTTCTCCTTAAAAGGTTCTGTGGAAAAATGTTCTCTGTTCTGTGGAACACAGCCTCCTCGGCTGTGTTTGTGTCTGAAGAGAGGACTAGTCTGACAGGAAGAATTACAAATCTGGAGCTCATTTTGGTGTCCCAGAGGGAAGGTGGGTGGAGCGTCTCACAGTAAATTAGGAATTCAGAATGAAAACGTAGCCGAGTTTATTTGGGTTTCTAGTGACACCTCAGAATTATTGTGCAGGCGTGTCAGAGGCAAGTCAAAGTATTGACTGCTCCCCCTCCGCCAGGGGAGGAGTGCTGCGAGCCAAGAAGGGGAATCCTCGTCCTCTGGGGCGGGGGGGGGGGGGGTGTGTGGTGAGGGGGTGGTGGGGACCTTCCTTTTCCCACCTGGATCCGGAAGGGGTCAGAAGGAGGGAGTGTGGTTTGGAGCCGGGTGCTGGGTCTGCTCGGAGTTCCGGAGGGAGAGAGGCTGCGGAGGGGGGGGGGCGCTGAGGGGCTGAGGGAGGAGGGGGCGTGTCCGATCTCAGGATCCGAGGCCTGAGGCCGGGATTTGAGGACTTTCGGGGCCTGGAGTGTGGTTGGGGTCAGACGCCGACGGCGGGGGCGCGGACGGGCGGGGGTAGGCGGGAGACTGAGGCGTCCGTGGAAGGCACCGAGGCAAGATTTTTCCAGGCGGCGGGGCGGATATCGAAAGTTGAGGCGTGGGTCTGGGAAGTGGAAGTTGAAGCCTGCCCGACGACCCCGCGGATCTGGGTGCAGGTGCTGGGGACGCGGGTGCGGGGCTGTGGATGGGGTCGGGGTCAGTGCTGGATCTTACGCGCTTGGAGAGGTTGGAAGAGCGTCGCGCGGCCACAGCCTCTTCCCGAAGGCGCCTCACAGCCAGACACCCCTGTGGCGCGACCCCCGGCGTCCGCGGCCGGAGGCTGGCCCAGGCCGGGGCGCCCCACACCCTGCCCCCGGCCCGGCCTCCGCGCAGCGGGGGGCGGCTCTGGCTGGGGCAGGGGTCTGGCTGCACGGCCCCCGGGGAGCCTGGGGGCGTGGCCAGAGGCCGGCGCCCGCGGCTGCGGATTGGCTGTCCGGCGGGCCGGTGGGCGGGGCTCCGGGCGGGGTCCCGCTCGGCCGCTCGCGGAGCGCCGGGAGGCGGGGCCGGCGGGAGCCCGGCAGCCAATGGACGCGCAGCCCCGGAGCAGTTACAAAGGGCCGGAGCGAGGCCGCCGCGGCGGCGGGAGGTGGGGCGAGGCGAGGCTTGCTGAGGCGAGGCGGCGGCCGGGCCGGACCGGGCCACAGGCGGTGGCGGCGGGACCATGGGGGCGGCGGCCGCTGCTCCGCGCCCCCGGCTGCTCCTCCTCGTGCTGGCGGCGGCGGCGGCGACGCTGGTCCCGGGGGCGACGGGTGAGCGGAGGCGCGGCGGGGCTGGCGGGCGGCTGCGGGGCGCGCGGGCCGGGCCCGGCCTCTGGCTCGCTCCCTCTCTTTCTCAAACATGGCGCGGGGCCGGGGGCGCAGGTGGCGGCGCGGGGCCGGGGCCGGGGCCGGGGCAGGGGCAGGGCCGGGCTGGCCTGGCCTGGCGGCCGCCACGCGAGGCGCGGGCGGGGAGCGCGGGCGGGGCGGGGCGGGGCGGGGGCGTGTGTCCGAGCGCGCGTGGACGTGCCCGGCCGCCGGCGGTCGCCCCTGCTCCCGGCTCCGGGCCGCGGGGGGGCGGCGTCGACGGGGCGGAGCGCTCGGCGGCCGGGGCTGCCTTCCGAGGAGCGAGGGGGCGCGGGCCGAGCGCCCGGGGGTGTGCGTCTGTCTGGCCGGGCCCGGCGGAGGCGGGGCGCCCCGCCCGGAGCGGGAGGGGGCGCGGGGCTCCCGGGGCTCCCGGGCGGGGTAGGGGAGCGGCGGGGGGGGCGGTGTGCGGTGGAGACCCGGGGTCACAGGGCCGCCGCCCCCCCCCCCCCCCCCGCCCCGGGGGCTCCTTTTCCAGCCGGGGCGGCTTCGGAAGGGGAGCCTCCAAGCTTTGTGTGAGAAGGAGGAGGCACGAGGATGTGCGGAACGTTTCTTCCGTGCGTCTGGGGAGCGTTGAAGTGCATCCAGTAACCAGGAGGCTACAGATTGTTTTTCGTAGTAGAAACTTGAACGTTTTGCTCACTCTCCGGGGTTCGGAACGTTTGAATGGGAAGGACTCTCCGGATTGATCGAACGCTTTTATTTCCTCGAAGGAACGTCGCCGGTGATGTTCCTTTTCTCGAGTGACAGTAGTTTCGAATCCGGAGTCCCTCCGTGCGGTTGGTTTTCCAGGGAGAACGTTTGCTCCGTTTTCCAAAAGGGTTAAATCAGGATGGGGTACGTGGTGTCCTGACCAGCCTCCGTGGGAGAGAGAAAAACCGTTAGCATCCAGACTAAAATACTAGAAACTAAAATATAGATCCTCAGTGTTAGAAACTAAATTACAGTGAAAGTACATTTCTGTTTCTAAAATTGAATACCAAATGTTTAAAAAACAAAGAACTCCAAGAATGAGACTGCCACTAGTTACTACTGTCTGTGAAGAGCTTCACCATGGTGTAGATGCGCGAAGTACACCGAAGTGCGTTATCTAATGCTGACCGTGAAACCCTCCTAGTGGCATTTGCCCCATTTTATAGATGAGAAGACTGAGCTTTGAACAGGTTAAGTACTCCATGACTAAGGACTGGAGTTAGGATTTGCACCCAGAGTCCAGTGTTTCCAAAACCTATACACCTTAATGTATATACTCGTCTGGCACAGCCCGTGTTTCTTTTCACGTTCACTAATGAGCAGTTGGTCTTTACTGTTCACTTTTTGATTTTACCCTCACAATATGAAAATGAGGTTGACTTCCCAGTACATTCCTGGAGTCCCTTCATACTAGGCCTGGGTTAGAGGAAACCGTGGATTTTTGACATTGGCCTAGGGCGTGGGGGCAAGGTATATTAGGGGCAGGTGGGAGAATCAGTAGTTCGTGTATCAAGCAAAAGTAGCATTTCTACACCACTGTTAACTAGAATAGCATAGTTCCCTCTTTGTAGCCTAGCACACTAAGTGTTCCTGTATTCAAGGAACAGTGTTGGACTTAATTGCTGCACAGAACATTGCTCAACCCGTGCTGGGGAGGAGCTTACAGACTACAGTGGCATGTATACAATACAGAGTTGATCCAGGTGCTGTTATTCTTAAGCCTACATTACCTCAACTGGCCTGCCCACATTTGCTGGTTATGTTGATGTTGATCATTCATATATTCTAAAGAAGGTCAAGTGCAATTTTAAATTTATAATTTGCCTTCCTTTTTAAGACCTTGCAGTTGTTCCTTATTGTCTGGGTATCGGTTTTGTTTCCCTCTGACCAGCTTCTCTAACATAGATTTCTCTGGAGAAATTGGTTCTCTGGCCTTAGTACACAGATTAGTACCGTACCAGATGTCTACATGGATATCTCATGTGAGAATCTGGTTTCCTTTCTGCCATCATGTAAGTTTTTTCTTTGATAACATGCGTAGAGCCCAACTCTTCTTTATATCAATGCCTCTTGAATGTCTCTTCCTTTCTTTGTATACAGCCATCAGTTTAGTGTCCTGTTATCCCTTGAATCTGTTTGCTTTCCAGTTTCTCTCATCTAGACTTTTCTGTAGGTTATGGCCAAACTAATCTTCCACAGCCATTCTCACAAAGGGTTTATAAGAGTTTCCATTTGTATTCAGCAACACTTAAGGCTTATGATTAGGGCCATTTCTGAGTATTCAACCAAAAATCTCACTTCTTATTACTCTAAACCTCCAGTTCCAGCGATTTCTGTTTTTCCACTGACTCCTGACTTTTTAGCCTTCTAACTACATACTTCCTTTTGCCCCTTTTGGGAGTGAGAAGTTCTCAGTTTTGGCTTCATGTACTGGTTTAGTTCCTGAACTCTTTATTTCCCTGAACTGTATGTATAGCGCTTACAGTTTGTATTGTTGTTTGTATTGTTTATTTCTACCATCTCGCACTGTTATTTATCTGTACTTTGGAATGGTACCCAGAGGGCAAAGGTTATGCCTTTTATTCCTTTATACTTTCAGAGCCTAGCGCTGTGTTTTATATTGTTTGCTTAAATACTCGTTGATTAAAGGAATTCCATTTGACTGAGCATTCCTTGAGTATTTATACTGCTTTATATAAGTGCAGTTTATGCAATATTAATTGACAATTCCATGTATGTAATATGGGAAAATTGTATAATATGATGAAAGACACAATTGGTTATTCAATTTGGTTATTAGTCCCAACTTCACTTCTAGTTATGCAGAAAATCTGGATGATACCTACTTTTCCTAATTCATGAGATCTTAAAGATCAAATGAGAAAGTTGTATTCCAGTTTGAGGTTGCTATTTTGTATTGATAATAATAGGTAGGACTAATGTTCAACCAGCAATTTCCACTGGGCTGTGTGTATTTTGATTGATCAAACATCCTTTCTGATTGGCTGGTAGCAATGTGGAGCCAGTTGTTAAATATTTTTAAGATCACCCTTACAGGGAGGCATGAGCGGTCCAAGAGGGAAATGATTAATATAGGCTGAAGTGATTGGGCGAGGCTTTCTGGGACTTTAGGATTTAAACTGACTTTGAAGGTAGCTTGAATTCAAATGGGCAGAGAGTGGGATTTGATGAGTGGTAAGCTGTCCTGAGGCCTAGTCTAGGGCAGGAACCAAAACTTTTATTGATTGGCTGCCAAGTTCCTCTTTAGAGTTAAGTTCCTAATTCTATAGTATGGGTTTTGGATGTATATTAACCACTATTTCTTTACCCCAGTTCTGAAAGCTCTGTAATACATGACAAGAAACAAAATAGAAAGGTAATCTAAGTGGGATGAATAAGGGGAAAATACTATGGGCTGCCTGCCAGGGGTAGACATTCTAATGGTGAAAGTTCTAAGTTACTTCAGTTTACAAGGGAAAAAAATGACATCAGGGGTTAGGTGAATTTCTCAGGGTCAAGCAGAACTAAGACAAGAATTTATCTCATTCCAAATCTTGTGCTTTTAAAAAAATGTGAAGGACTTGGGGGGGGGGGAGGGTTAATGGAGTGACTTATCTAAGTGAAGTTATCTTGAATTTCACAGAACTTATGAAAAGTGACTTCTGATGTACTGTGGGCGGGGGGGGGGTGGTGGTGGTGGTGGTGGTGGTGGTTGTGGTGGTGGTGGTGGTGGTTAAAACGTCCTCAAGAGAAAGTCAATGTCTTTTTTATATTGCTGATTAAAAGACCTGATATAGAGCTTATTGATTGAGAAGAGGAGGCTTTATTTAGTAGTTTGTAAGACGGTGAAACTGGGGTTTAGTTAAAATGGATGCATTTAAAGGCCTTACAGTTACATGGTCTAGATTTAGAATTTTAGATGATGTACTTTGTTGTTGAAATTAAATAGGGAATTGACATGATCAAAGTAATTGAGTGGGAGATAAATCTGTTCCTCTGGGGAGGGCTGCTTATGTGGAGAAGACCTTTGCTGAAAAATTCTTCTAGGCCCGTTGAAACATTTAATCTGAACCCAACACCATTCTGGTAGTACCTTTGTAGTGCATCAGATACGTTCATTTCTAATGACGTGGATTTTGAAAGTGCCATTATTTTATGGATGGCCCTTTTGATGTGAGAACATGTCTCTTCAAATCACAGAGCCCCCTGCTCATGTCAACAAACAGCCTGCCTTTTGCTGTTCTTTCTTGGTTGTGGTTTACATAATACAAGTTCTCTGAACAGATGGGCTGTGGTTTATTATCATGTGATTGGGTCACATCTTTGCTTCCTGCTTCTGGAATTGAGTGAGGGCAGATGCTGGCATGTTTCTCAGGGATTTTTCATGCTTTGTCCCATAGAATTAGCTTGAGAAAACCTTTGGAATTTTCTTAAAAATTATGATCTATCTATCTTGACCCAGCCTAACTCCAATGCTTAGGATAGATTAATGCCTTTCTTAACTGAATTTTCTCAATATCAAATCCAAGCATTATTCGTAAACATTAAGACTTGTTGCTACTTTGGAATAGATCCAGTTTGGGCTCAGATGATGCAGGTGGGTTTCTTATGGTTACCCTTTTTTGATATGCACTAAAGCCTATGGATAAGGCTTTTTGCCTTAAACACTTTCTCAAACACAATGAAGAGTGAGAGTGAAGTAAGTAAGTCTGGATTCAATTTGTATGGGTCCAATTTTATAAGTCAGATCTGGCCTTTTGTAAAGCTAGTCCCTTATTTTGGCATTCCAAGAATACGCATTATAAAAAATGATTTCTAACAACAAAAAAAATAGGACTTGCAGGGGATACCCACAGGTCGCTTTGACATTTCTTGAACATTCAGTGATCCACGTACCATTTTTATCAATCTGAAAAGAATGTATTATAAGAATGTGCCAGGGGTGCTTGGGTGGCTCTGTGGGTTAAGCCTTGACTCTTGGTTTGGGCTCCGGTCATGATGTCCAGGTTGTGAGAACAAGCACGAGCACTGTGTAGGGCTTGACACTAAGTGCAGAGTCTGCTTGGGATTCTCTGTCCCTCCCCCTGCTGCCCTTCCCCTTTCTTGCACTCATACTCTCTCATTTTCTCTCTCTCTCTCTCAAATAAATGAATAAATAAAATCATTATTCTGTCTGCCTTGTCTCATTTAATTCTCATAACCAACCCTGGATGGTAGTTGTAAAATAGTACAAAAATCTTATGTACCATTTAATTTTGAAAATATTTTTTAAAAAGTTTATTTATTTTAGAGACAGAGAGAGCAAGTGAAAGAGCACAAACATGAAGGGCAGAGCCAGAGAAGGAGAAAGAATACCAAGCATACTCCTCATTCAGACCTTATGGGGCTCCATCTCACAACCTGGAGATCATGACCTGAGCTGAAACTGGGAGTCTGTTTCTCAACCGAATGTGGAACCAAGACATCCCATTCCAAAAGATTTTTAATATTTATTTATTTATTTATTTATTCATTCATTCATTCATTCATTCATTCATTCATTCATTCATGAGAGACACAGACAGCGAGAGAGGCAGAGACACACAGGCAGAGGGAGAAGCAGGCTCCATGCAGGGAGCCCGACGTGGGACTCAATCCCGGGACTCCAGGACCACACCCCTGGCTGAAGGCAGGCACCAAATCTGCTGAGCCACTCAGGGATCCCCCCAAAGATTTTTTTATAGTCCATTGGTTACTAGGTCCAGGTGACCAGTGCTCAAAAGATAGGTTTGATGACCTTGGTTCTAACCTAAGATTCTTTTCAACTCTCTTAGATGCTATCCAAAGATGTTAATATTCTTTCATCTTTTAATCATAAATATATTATTTTAAAAGACTGCTTCAGATAGAATAGAGGTCTGTAGACTAACAATGGTCTAACCACCAAAGTGTGAATGATTGTGCATTACCATTAACTCCATCTGCTTGGGTAAGCAAGGATTAACAGGATTTTTGTTCAAATTGGAATTTTGTTTGTATCTAATGAAAGTTTGTAAAAAAAAAAAAAAAAAAAAAGAGGAGCTTCTCTGTTTCCATTTTACAGACCATGAAACTTAGGTCATGATGTTAATAAATGGTGGAACCTTTACCTGAGCATTTCAGAGGGTGTAATCTTTCCTGTACATCATGCTGCTTTCATATACAGTAAATACCTTGTTTTGGTCATTTCATGAGGAAGGCTTTTTCTTCTTTTTTTTTTTTTTTTTTTTAGCCATGAGAATTTGCTTCAGCTTGTTTTAATTATAGTTTGCCTCTTCACAACTGGAGGTTATTCAGATGCTTGCAGTCTTTGAATTATATTTTAAGGTAATTTGAATTTCTCTAATGAGCCTAATGACAGTTGATTACTCACTATTTGTATTGATTTATATATTTTCATAGCAAGCTCTTTGTTTCTCAAAGTAACCTAAGCACAGACCTGAAAGTAGCTGAAAATTTGAATTAGAGAAAAGAAAAAAGCTATCACTGTCCACCATGAATACTTTGGCTTATTCTACCCCCCCCCCATGCATTTCTTAATATGATAAAACCATTTTTTAATCATTCTGTTTCTTTCAGTAGTTTATCAAATGTGGTAAAAGTATTTTTTTTGATAAAAGTATTTTTAAGTTGGCAAAGAGCTTCAGCTTTGTAGAAGAAATAGCTCATTTAATCTTTTTTTTTTTTTAAGATTTTATTTACTTATTCACAAGAGACACACAGAGGGAAGCAGAGACATAGGCAGAGGGAGAATCAGACTCCCTGCGGGGAGCCTGATGTGGGACTCGATCCCAGGACTCTGGGATCATGCCCTGAGCCAAAGGACATGTTCAACCAGTAAGCCACCTAGGAACCCCCAAGCTCATTTAATCTTAACAAATATTTAGTAATGACCAAAACAATGGGAAGTAGAGAAAGAGGCTGACTTGCTTTCAAGAAATAGGATGCTTGGAAAATATAAATTCAGATTCAATAATAGCAACCACAGGCACTACTTTATAGAAGTGGTAAGAATTGATGTCCTGCTTTGAGGGATGGATAGAGTTTAGAGTGGATGAGGGGCAGAGTTCCTGAAATAGTGAAATAATAATGAAGTTCATGATGTAAAGGGTGGATTCAAAGAATTATGAGCCTTAAAAATCAGGTGAATGGTTTTAATTTGCAAAATGAATGTCTAACTGCATCACATAGGAAACGGAGCAGGGTTTGCTCCCTAGGAGACTTTGGAATTTGTATGATGGCATTGGGAATGGAGTGGAAGGATGATTCTATGACATTTCAACGAAATCGGAGGAGCTGGTAATAGGACCTTTGCATGGCTGTCCTTTTGCCTCTCTGCTCTTCCCTACATTCCTGCACAGCCTCCTCCCTCACCTCTTCCACATCTTTGCTCAAATGTTACCTTTTTCTCAATGATGCTTGCTCTGACCACCTTTTTAAAAATTGCCATTATCTCCCTCTACTTTTTCTTTTTTGTAGCATTTATTACCTTCTGAAATCCTGTATTTACTTACCTATATTTACTTATTTACTTTGTTTTCTCCTTCCTACTAGAATATAAGCTCTGTGATAATGAATATTTTTGTTTTGTTCAGCAGTTTAAAGTGCATAGAAAGTGCCTGGTGCATCATAGGCAGTCAGTAAATATTTGTTGAATGCCAGTAGATCTTAGTCATAGAAAGCTGAAGTACAAAAATTAAGGATTGCATGAAATTAAAAAAGAATGACCAGGATTTTTACACCCGGATAATGCCTTTAACTAGTAATGAATTAGGTGAGAGAAAGATTGAGGGGAAATGAAATCTGGTTTGAACATACTGAGTTTGAGGTGAAAGTAGCATAGCCAAGTGGACTTGTTCAGTGGGCAGCAACATGGTTAGAAATGGGAGAGAATCTTAGGCAGAGAAGCAGCTATCCACATTTGCCTTATACCTCATTCTCTCTCTTTTTATTCTGGTGCCCTAAAAAGCCACTGTAAGTGAAGTATTTGACCCTGAACTCCTAGCTTAGGCCTGGAACCTTGCTCAGTTCACTGAGATATTCTCTCCTGGATTGCAGGTCCATGCTTTGTTCCCTCTACCCCCTCCAACCCTAGAAGTATGTATTCAGAATGATTTGTGATCTTCAGATTGTACGGACATTAGCCTTCAGGCTCTCTTTGACCTCTTGGGAATCTGCTCTGGTTCCTGGATAAGGTAGAAGAGAGGCCAGCATACAGCTGTCAACCTCCCTAGCATTCAGAGCTTTGACTGAGATGAGCACTGTTTTGTAACTTTCTTATTATATGGGAAAAATTTATTCACTGATTGGCTTGTGTACTCTGGCTGTTTTCCAGGAAACGATTTGGGAAACTTGAAATAAAAATATATGCAGTAAGACCAGAACTAATGATCAGAAAGATAAGAACCAATAAATAAAAGGGGAAAAGAAAGAACAATTATCCATAACTTCTAGCTGAGGAAAGCTTTTGTAGTTGAACACAATAGTCAGCTCTGAGTTTTCAGGCAGTGAGAACAATAAGGGAACCTGATAGTTTGCATCTCGTTGCCTGTTATTGAGCATTCATGAGAGGCTGCCACCTTCTTTAATAATAAAGAGCCCCAGACACAAAGATGCAGTGCAGGGAGAATCTCTAAGTGGTAAGGGGTTGCTGGCCCTCAGCCCTGACTCTTGTTCTCAGGCTTCCTCTTCAACATGTATTGAGGTGTGTGCTACCATTTTTCTTCTCCATGCTAAAGCTGTGATCCAAGTATGGACACACTAGTCTTACCCTAATGCCAGTGGAACAGCTGATGTAAGGCTGCAGCGTTTAAATCAAGCTTTGCTAAAAGCTGGAGGATAATGAATAGAGAAAGCAACATGAAACTGTTCAAGCTGGCTTACAAAGACATTTTCCTCATGTCCTTATCTTTTGGCCTGTCTCCATTTGGCAGACATTATCTGAGTGCTGCCACCACAAGTGAATAGAGCTAGGCATTTATCTTTCTTCAAACGGGACCAAAACAGCAAGGTCCAGAGAGTGTCTTTGCTTGGGTTTCCTGTTTGAAGGGCTGCCTCCTTTCTGGGTGATGGATGTTGAGAATGATGACTTCCTTTCAGAGACAACACTTATTCAGAGAGTGTGTCCCTACACATGGAGGTTGCATAGTAACCCCAATATTCATATAGAAAATACCCACATATGTTACCATGAAAGATATTCTTTGGTTAGAGACATGCTGATTTCATTGGGAAAAAGAAGTTTCTCCCTGCTCTTGAGCAGAATCTATTATTGAAATCTTTGTTTAAGGGGCATGGGAAATCAAGTGAAGAGTTTGGGTTTATCATCTCTGTGACTTGAGTAGATTCACTTTCCTTTCTTATTCTGCAGTTCCAGTGTTTCCTTCCAATCAACAGAGCTAAACCTTATTTTTGTTCATTTGCTTCAGGATAACCATTCCATCCAGACTTCCTAGGTGTGAACCTCACTGATTACATAATAGGGTGTATTTATAGTTCTGGGACACCTTGTGCAGGCATCCTGTTACATTTCTACAATATAAGATCTTTAAATATGCATTGAAATACAAATAGCTCCCTTGGAAATAAGTAAAAACAAATGGCTTTTTCTACTAGAAGTGAAGATATATATTTGAGAGCAATGAACATGGAGGAGATAGTTAAGTCTGAAGAGGATATAGAGATAGAAAGTCGTGGTGGCTTTTCATTTGTAAAACACAGACAATATATGTATGGTCTTTGTTTGTTTGTTTTTTTTCTCTTTGATATATTCATTCCCAAATCGAACCATAATGTGCTCTAATTGAGTCTCTTTGTTTAGCACATGGCTGTTGATTTGAGTACTTTCTCCAATTGAAAAACTGACATTTTAATTTTGTTATTCAATGTGCAACAGATTTAAATAAAAACACCAAGATTGTGTATTGTAGATTTCCTTCAACAATAATTATATGTAATTATTTTACCAAAATAAACAAGTTAAAGTACTTTTAGCTGTTTTAGCTCATTTTACATTTGGAAAAAAAATTACAAACCAGGGGCTGGAGTTTACTCGTGTTTGTCTCAGTGAGCAAAGGTAATTTCTGTGTGCTGGTTCCAGCTAGTTCCACCAAAGAGTACAAAATTGATGCTAGTAAAACATACTGAAAATGTGAAGGGGAAGTGCAACTAGAAATAGGTCAGAGTGGCTATGTGCTACTAAAAACAGTCGGTAGTCTTCATGAATGTGGTATCTCAAAAAATTTAAGGGACCTGTGAAGATTAAATGAGATTATACCATACTTCCTGCCACACAGAAAACACAGAAAAAGTAAATGGCAGTTATTAAGAAAATTGCTTTTCATAGAATTTTAGGCTAGAAAGGATTGTAACTAAGGGGATCATGATTATCATTTTGTCTTGCTTTATTTTACAGATGAGGAAACGGTTTCAGAAGGTTTGTGGTATTTCGGGATAATCAGGATAATTTCAGGATAATAATTCAGCTACTGACTGAACAGGAATCCAGCTTCCTCCTTAGAACTTCACTTCGCATCCCATTTCTGACCCAAGTCTCTTAGGGAGAATGTTTTTTTTTTAATTGCCTAAATTTGGGGAAGATCTTTTTAAATGCTATCAAATCAGACCCTTAACAGATGGATAAGTAATGATAATAAAATCAATATAGCAAGATAGTAACAATTACAGAATTTAAGTGGTGGGTATATAGGTGTTCACAGTTGTCAGTTTTTCTGAATGTTTGAAGATCTTCATAATAGAAAGTTGGTGGAGGATAATTGAAAAAAATCTATAGTATCTCCTCATCCCAGATGTGTTTTTGTTACTGATCTCTCTAAATATAGACAAACCAGCAGTACTTGTTAAAGCCAAAGGAAATAAAATAACCAGGGTTCAGCACCTTGGGATACACATTCTAGGCCCCCCCCCTTTTTTTTTTGGCATTCTTCAAGGATCAAGAACCACAGATCTGTCTTGACTTTTTCTTTTCTTTCTTCTCTCTCTCTCTCTCTAATTACAAAGGATAGTTAGGCATTGCAAATTTGAAATTCCCTAATTACCAACAAACAAGCCAATTAACACAATTATCACTGTAGATCACTTTCCTATGAACAAATGCTCTATTTTTTCCCCCATTGTTTCGCTTTTACCTTTCCAAGGTAAATTTTAACTTTTTGTTCCTCTTCCTTATTTATAATGCATTTATAAGTTGGAGTCTCTCTGCTCTCATGTAGTCTTTCTTCCAAGATCACAATTGTTTCTTCCACTTTATTCTTTAAAAACAAACAAACAGAAAACAAGGCCACATATTCTTTTAGCTAGGGACTTTCCACCCTTTCTCATTGATCATTTGTCAGATCTAGCTTTCCCTTGCCTTATAGGAGGAAAAGAGGAAAGAAGGAGGAATTCCAATAAATTTGAATTTAGGAGTCAGGCAGAAACCTTAGGGGATATTCTTCCAGGAGCAACAGACTCACTATTAGCTGGGCATTGCAAACAGATGGTGTGCCCTAAGGAAATAACTGTTCTAAGCAAGTGGGTGCTTGCATCTAATTCAGCTTGGAGATCCTGGAACTGGAGAAAAAGTATCATGGAGTAAATGGGTGTAATCACCTATGAACCATTCTAAACCATAGCTAAGGCCTAGTAATTATTGACTTCTAAATAGATGTCATTAATTCTGTCCATATGCTGAATAATTCTATATAGCATAATTCTATGTTGTTATCTTCAGTTTTCCGAAGACTAAATAACATCAAGCCCTGGCAGGACCTTGTCTTTTAATAACCAACTCCCTGCTAGAGGTCTTCTTCAGTAACCGAAATGCTAGGTAGCATCAATGCTAACAGCAATTTGAAACCCATATTCACAGTGCTAAACCTCTGAATGTTTGTATCATGATGTCTGAAAATTTTGATTGGTTCTTCTGTAAGGAGCTCAGACAACACTAGATGCTTACATCCTCATGCCCCAAAAGAGATCATGGATTTAATGATTAGAAATAATATAAGGGGCGCCTGGGTGGCTCAGCGGTTGAGTGTCTGCCTCCGGCTCTAGATGTGATCCTGGACTCCCCGGATTGGGTCCTGCATCAGGCTCCCTGTGAGGAACCTGCTTCTCCCTCTGCCTATGTCTCTGCCTCTCTCCCTGTGTCTCTCATGAATAAATAAATAAAATCTTAAAAAGAAAAAAGAAATAATATAAAATATTATAAAAGCAAGAGCATTGTAAAATACTGTAACAGTCCCGCCATTTTGGCTGGGCTTTCCTGTCTTTGCTTGTTTTAATTTAGCTATTTTCCTCTAGGAGACTGCAACCAGAATTGAATTGCTTGCTTTGACATTTTGTTTGACAAGGAAGATGAACATTTCAGACTGGAGAACTCAAGAAATTAACTATAATTGTGGTAACTGTATGTGTGGTTCACGAAGTCTGAAATTTCCAGCAGTGTCTCTACCATCCTGCTTTTAGCTAAATTCATTAAGTTTTTGCTTTGAAAAGGGATGGGAATGACATAAAGCTAAATACCAAGAAACTCAATGAAGTATAAAGTGTGATTGCTTCTGTGGAGCAGGAAATAGGAAGGGCTGGGTGTTGGGGAGCTGCTATCTTTTTTTTGTTAGGCTTGGTAACAGTCTTGTAGAACTATTTGATACCTTAACTCTATACATAAATAAATTTAATAAAAATAAAACCTAAGTTAAAAAAGTTAATGGTAAATATATGGCAGTCATAAGTCCATAAATACTTAATTAAATATGAAGAGTTGAATTTCCCTGTTGAAAAGTCAGATTCTTAGGTTGGATTAATATGCACGCAGAGACACGCAAACTTAGCTTTTTTTTTTTTTTCAAAAGACATCTAAAATGACATAAAAATATTGAAAATAGTAGAATAGGGATGGCTATTCTACTATTATGTCATTCCCATCCCTTTTCAAAGCAAAAACTCAATGAATTTAGCTAAAACCTGGGTGGCTCAGCAGCAGTTAAGCGTCTGCCTTTGGCTCAGGGTGTGATCCCAGAGTCCTGGGATTGAGTCCCACATTGGGCTCCCTGCATGGAGCCTGCTTCTCCCTCTGCCTATGTCTCTGCCTCTCTCTCTCTCTCTCTCTCTGCATCTCATGAATAAATAAATAAAATAAAAAAAAATAGTAGAATAAAAAAAAGCACATCTGACTCCAAAAAGGTGAATACCTGATGAAATTCAAGCTACAAAAACATTAAATGGAAGAAAGGTGTATTTTATATTGATGAAGTACCATCTCTCAAGACGTCATGAATTTTTATGCAACTAATAGTGTCAGAATATATAAGGCCAGAATTGTTAAAAATACAAGAAGAAATTGATAAAATCACTAGGTGAAGACAATATTTGAATAACATAATAAAGATTTAATGTATTCCAATTTTGTAATAATGAACAGTATTTATTTATTTATTTAATTATTTTTAAGATTTTATTTATTCATGAGAGACAGAGAGAGAGAGAAGCAGAGACACAGGCAGAGGGAGAAGCAGGCTCCATGCAGGGAGCCTGATGTGGGACTCAGTCCTGGGACTCCAGGATCACACCCTGGGCCAAAGGCAGGCGCCAAACCGCTGAGCCACCCAGGGATCCCCTGAACAGTATTCTTTTAAAATACTACTTGAGTTTTCCAGAAAATTGATGATATGAAGGTCTACAAAGAATACCCAAATTAGAAATTCACAATAACTAATAGAAGAAGTCAAAATAAATATATCTGCTTGGAAATAAAATAAAAATTTTATTTTAAAATAAAAATTTTAAAATAAAAATAAAAATTCTTGTAAATAATCCCTGGGGTAAAGAAGAAGTTACAGTTGTAATTACAGACCATTTAGAAATGAACAACACAAGATCTCGACATATCCAAACTACTGGGAGTTTTGCTAAAGCAGCACCTAAAGGGAAATTTGAAAACAAAATTTCAAGCTAGAGAAGGAACTAAGTACAAATCAACCTGGAGAAGGAACAACTAAGTATATAAAGAAAATAAGGATTTAGAAAAAACTTTAAAAAATGGATTTGATTTATAAAACACCAAATTGGTTCTTTTTAAGCACATTACTAAAATAGACAACTATTTGATAAATCTAAAAAAGAAAAAGACATGAATAGAAAAATGGTAAAGGAGAATGGTCTTTTCAACAAACTTTAATGTATTTTAATGTAGCCCAAATTCTGTTATTTTCTCCTAAATCTTAGGGCTTTTTGAATCCTCTTTGATTAATCTTTCTGGACCTAATGTCTTGAAATGTTTCCTACATTTTCTTTTTTTTTTTTTTTTTTTTTTAATTTTTTTTATTTATTTATGATAGCCACAGAGAGAGAGAGAGAGGCGCAGAGACACAGGCAGAGGGAGAAGCAGGCTCCATGCACCGGGAGCCCGATGTGGGATTCGATCCCGGGTCTCCAGGATCGCGCCCTGGGCCAAAGGCAGGCGCCAAACCGCTGCGCCACCCAGGGATCCCCTACATTTTCATCTAAAAGGCTTTTTGCTGTACCCTTTAATGCTGAGATGTACAACCTATCTGGGGTTGATTTTTCATTATGGGATGCAATAGATATTTTTTTAATTTAAATTTAAATTTTAGTTATAACTTGTTAATATATAGTATAATCTCTTTTTCTCTAAAGTTTTACTTAAATTTCATTTAGTTAACATATAGTGTAATAATAGTTTTCAGGTTTAGGGGGCTATTGGGTCGCTCAGTGGTTGAGCATATGCTTTTGGACTCTGGTCGTGATCCTGGGGTCCTGGGATTGAGTCCCTTATCAGGCTCCCAGCAGGCTGCCTGCTTCTCCAACTCTGCCTGTGTCTCTGCCTCTCTCTGTGTCTCTCATGAATAAATAAATAAAATCTTTAAAAAAATAATTTTTAGGTTTAAAATGTATTTGTTCAACACTTACATACAGCACCTGGTACTCATCACAAAAAGTGCAGTCCGTAATCCAAATCCCCTATCTTGCCCATCTCCCATCTCTGCCACCCCTGTAGTAACCATTAGTTGGTTCTCTATAGTTAAGAGACTGTTTCTTGGTTTACCTCTCTGTCTTTTTCACCCCTTTGCTCATTTGTTCTTTTTCTTAAATTCCACATTGAGTGAAATCATATGGTATTTGTCTTTCTCCAACTGACTTCTTTCATTTAGCATAGTACTCTCTAGCTCCATCCATGTTGTTGCAACTGGCAAGATTCATTCTTTTTTATGGCTGAGTAATATTCCTCTGTGTGTGTGTGTGTATTTTATTATTTTAAAAATATGCATGCCCAGATGATCCAGCACTATTTGTTGGTATAGCTTACTTTTTCCACTGCATTATAGCATCACTGTTATCATAAATCAAGTAGTTGTATATGTAAGAATCTGTTTTTGGAATCTCTGTTCTATTCCCTTGGTCTATTCTTTTGCTAATGCTACTGTCTTAATTATTATATTATGATGGGTTTTGATATCTTAAAATGTAGGTCTTCCAAAAGCATTATTTTCCAAAATTGCTTTGACTGTTCTTGGGATATTTTTCCATATAGATTTTAGAATCAGCTGTGGATTCTCACACACACACACACACACACACACACAGCTGTAGGATTTTGATTTGATTTTGTTAAACCTACAGATCACTTTGCAGAATATTGACATCTTATAGTATTGAATCTTCTAGTGAGGAGTCTTGCATGTTCCTTCACTTATAAATAAGTAAATTTTATTTTATTTCCTTCATAACTTCTGTCAAATAAGTAATGCTTTGAAGCTTTCCCTGTAGAGGTTAGGTCTTAACATAGTATTAGATTTATTCCTAGGTATTTGATTTCAGATGCTTTTGTAAATTATATATTTTTGAATTTTTGTTTTTATTGCTGGTTTAAGAAAAGCTGATGACTTTTTTGAATAGTGTCTTTTGTGTTTTATCATGAATAGGTGCTGAATTTTTAAAATTTTTTTTTTGGTTTTGTTTATATCATGATTATATGATCTATTTACATTTTCCTAAACTGCTTAATCTCTTATTCCTGAATCTATACAATATCTTTGCAAAGCATCTCCCTGGAAAGACTTTGCTTTCTTCTTTAGCCTTCTGTAAGCCTCAAGGGCTTTTGAGAAGACCATCTTTGAGAGAAGTCTCCCTTCTCTCTGTTCTCTTAGCACTTGGTGTGCCTTACCCTCTATCCATAACATGTTGGCTCTCCACCTTACATTGTGAGCTGTTTGAGAGCAGGAGTCTCATCCTAGGTATCTCTGTCCTCCTAGAGGTGAGTTCTTTGTTCCCCCAATGGTTATATACACTGTTCTTTTCTGGGAAAAGATGTTCAAACCTTATTCTTTGCTTCTAAAATTATGAACTGCATACCAGTGCCACCAGTTGTTTCTTCACTATGGCTCCAGCAGGCCTTTTGCTGTTTGCAGGCCCAGGTGTGACTCTCCTCTTCCTTTAATTCAAAGGCAGCTGGTGGTTGGTTACCACTTCCTTCTCTTACCACAGTTCTGTTTCAACTTCATTCTAGCTCAGAATGATTTGTTACTTTCATTTAGGTTCATCACTGTACCTCAGTACCTGTGCAAGTCACATCGCCTGCAGCCACTCTTGCTCTCCAGAGGGAAAGGCATCTTGTCCTATGTGAGGGAGATCACCATAGATTTTCTTTTTTTTTTAATATTTTATTTATTCATGAGAAAGAGACAGAGACATAGGCAGAGGGAGAAGCAGCAGGCTTCACGCAGGGAGCCCCTTGTGGGACTCAATCCCTGGACTCCAGGATCACGCCCTGAGCTGAAGGCAGATGTTTAACCACTGAGCAACCCAGGCGTCCCCACCATAGATTTTCTAATAATCCTTTTTTCCTTGTACTTTTAGAATCTATCTAGATTATGTTGATGTAACTCTTTGGGCACTTCTGTTTCCTCATCTGTAAAATAGAGGTTAGAATCAGGTAATTTCCAGGTTCCTCTTAGCAGGAACATTTTATGAGTTATATATATTTTTTCCAAAGTCAGCTCCATTACCAGCATGGAGCCCAATAGGGGGCTTGAACTCATGACCCCAAGATCAAGACCTGAGCTGAGATCAAGAGTTGGACAGTTAACTGACTAAGCCACCCAAGTGCCCCTAGTTATGATTTTTTTTTAGATTATGTTTATTCATTTCAGAGAGAATGAGAGTGAGAGAGATCACAGAAGGAGAAGGAGAGGGAAAGGGAGAAGCAGACTCTCCACTGAGCAGAGAATCCGGTATAGGGTACAATCCCAGGACCCTGGGATCATGACCTGAGCTGAAGGCAGACACTTAACCAACTGAACCATGCAGACAGTCCTAATTTTTTTTATTAGTTAGGGATATATGCACACTGTATGTGTTCCAATACTTTGTTAATTTGGGTTGGAACTAAAAATATACTTTCTTGTAGGTATATCTCATGCTACTACATTGAAATTCTTCAGCCTAACCCTGTTCATAGTCATATTGCTGAAAAACTCTATATGGGTATCAGTGAATGGAGAGAGAGACAGAGATAGCTAACGAGAATGTTTGCTGATTTATGTGCACATTGTTTACATCATATATTGTGTGTCAGTGTTGGCTTCTAGAGTTGTGTAAAAATTTGCTCTGATTCTCTGTCTAGCATGTATGACAGGGACTGGCACATGGTAGGCACTAATACTTGTTGAATGAGTGAATAAATGAATTGTTAGGCATTTTATGTGCCAGGTACTATCTTTCTTATTTCTGTATATATTATCTCAATCCTCACCTTCTGAGATTGCTATTATAAATTTAGAAAACAGGCTCAAAAAACTTAAGCAATTTCCCCAAACTATAAAAGTTTATTTAGATTAGAGAAAAATGAGAAATTAGTTATTGTTTTAGCATTAACCATCAGAAATAAAAGTTTCTTCATTTCTTTTTAGGGGCTAAGATAAGGCACAGTACATACATCTGCTCTGTATACCAACATATCCCCCACAACTCGTTGACCTGGAAAAAAACCAAGATCACTTTATAGCGATGAAATTATAATCACATTGTATATAGTCTTAATAGTATGATCATTTCCCTGTCATTAGAAATGCTTCTGAAATATCAGCCTTTTTTTTTTTTAAATTTTTATTTATTTATGATAGTCACAGAGAGAGAGAGAGGCAGAGACACAGGCAGAGGGAGAAGCAGGCTCCATGCACTGGGAGCCTGACGTGGGATTCGATCCCGGGTCTCCAGGATCGCGCCCTGGGGCAAAGGCAGGCGCTAAACCGCTGCGCCACCCAGGGATCCCTGAAATATCAGCTTTAATGCCTATATAGTATCTCATTTATGATTGTATCATAATTTATGTTGTCATTGCCATATTGTCATTCATATAGATTGTTTTCAACCATAAAATACTGTAACAAACATCTATGTGCTTATATCTCTGCTCTTATCTCCTGTTATTTCTTTAGACTAAAATCTAAGAAGTAGAATTAATGGATTTAAAAAAAGACTTTAAAGGCTCTTACTATATCTTGGCAAATTGTTTTCCAGAAAGAACTTTCAAGTTTTAAAATTGGCATGAAGTGTCTATATTCCATAGAGTAAATATCCTGAGTTGGAGTTTTGAAGATAGTATAGGGGCTAGAGATGGAGCATGGCATGGCATTTTTAATTTTTTTTGTAACTTTGAATAGATCTGATACACTCAGGTTTTTCTAAATTCAAAAAGTACAAATGGTTGTAGAGTAAAAAATCTCCTGCCACCCCAATCTTCTTGGTACCCAGTTCCCTTCTTTGGAAGCTAGTATTACCTATTTCATTTCTAGGCAGATACTTTGTACTATGTGTATGTGTGTATTTTCCTTCTTTCCTTTGCTTTTTAGCAAGATGTTACTATATCAGATATACTGTTCTGCACTATGCAGATTTTTACTTAATACATCTTAGGGGTCAGTCTACATTAACACATAGAAAACATCAATTTCTTTTAATAGTACAGTCTTCCATTTTATAGGTACCATCATGTTATTTTACTGGTGTCTTACTGATAGATGCATAGGCAAGATTAGAAACAATCTAGTATAAACTCTTAGGAAATTAATAACCATGTACATAAGGCACTGTAAAGTATAATCTATAAGTTACATTCCTTCTAGGTCAGAGGGTGTGTTCATTTGTCATTTTGAAAGTGTCAGGTTGTCTTCCCTTTATACAGAAGAGGAGGCTATTCTGGATAATGGGACATTTTACATCAAATGGGCTCAAGGGAGGTACCTAAGTGGGAATTTTGGACTTTTGAAAGGAGAACATTGAGAGATGGGAAAAGGACTTCAAAAATGAAGGTAGTAAGGGATAAAAGAAAATTTGCTTGGCTGGCCATTTTATTGAGGACCTTGGTGGTAGCAACCACCCACATACCAAAGACACTCCTGGGAGTTTATTCAAGAAACATACTGAATCCTTTCCTGTGTGCCAGGATCTAGGAATGCAGAGGTGCATAAAGTACTCGTAAATACTAACCCAGACCCTGACCCAATGAAGTTCACAGTTTAATGGAGGAAATAGATGAACAAACAATTATAAAATGAGATAAACTCTTGTAATCTCTGTACCTTGAAGATATGTCAACTTAAGTTTAATTAGTCAAAAAATGAAAACATGAATGTTTAATATTTGATGTAACTTGTAAAATTATGGAATATTACTATTTAAAGAATTGGAGAGGGGCCTTTGGTGACTTAAGTGTCCCGCTCCTTTTTATTTTATTTATTTGATTTTATTTATTCACAAGAGACACAGAGAGAGGCAGAGACCCAGGCAGAGGGAGAAGCAGGCTCCATGCAGGGAGCCCAGTGTGGCACTCAATCCCAGGACCGGGATTATGCCCTGAGCCAAGGCAGATGCTCAACCGCTGAGCCAGTCAGGTGTCCCAAGTGTCCCTCTCTTGTTCTCAGTTCAGGTCTTGATTTCAGGGTTGTGAGTTCAAGCCCCACTGACTCTCAGACTGGCCTGGAGCCTACTAAAGACAAAACGAAACAAAACAATAGAATTGTAGAGTTTTAGATCAACCTTTTACTTAGCGCAGCAGATTCTCTACTTCACAGATTCCGGCTATTGGTCATTAAGCCTCTGCTTAAGTATCTCTAATGACAGAGAAGTCATAATTTCTTTGAGCCAGTCAGTTCATTGTAGAGAGGAGCTATAATTAGGAAAGGATTTTCATGAAACAGTATTTACCACATCCGGACCTTATGATTTGATTTAATATTGGAGTAAGATAAATTGACACTATAGCTGTGAAATGAGTGGTTGTCTCCACAGCTAGGATACCTTTCAGATCAAACTTTGTTGAATTCATTCTTTGATTTTCTGACTCATATTTACATGGCAGATTGATGTTCATCTAACACTTACTGATTGCTTATTATTTGGGCATTTGGGGAATTCTGTGCCCTGTTGTTCTTCTGTCTCCCCCATCACCATGGCTACAATTACCAATAAATGCTGTTGACTCTTTTTAAATCTGTTATTAAATAGATTCCCCAAATCTGCTAAGCAAATCTTTATCTTGTACTTGTGCAGTTTATTTTATTTTGAACCTAAATGAAAGCCTTTGTATTACTTGCCCCTATTAAGTCTCATCTTGCCATTTAGACAGCTTATTTTTAGTGTCCTTTTCTCTGATATCAGTTAACATTTTATCAGCTAATTCCATGGAGCTCAGGAGACTAGGAAATGATGGTGTTGTAGAAAAACAAATGAGAATTTAGGCTTGCCCCTCGTCTTCCAAATTGGAGTTGTATGTTGAATCAGAAATAATGTTTCTTAAGTACTTGGACTTACTTGAGAAATGTCTGGATAAATCATATTTTTGTTTTGAAGCTGTAAATTTGAGAGTACAATGCTATCTGGACTAAACTATAGAGAATTCACTTTCACGTATGGTACTTGGTGTGTTTACAAGCCGACTTTGACATTACTACTGCCAGGTTACCTAAGGGTGTGGAGTTGAGAACCACTGAGTGCTTTGTTCAACTGGTTTGAACAAAACTAGTTGGTGGTCAGGGTTTTAACCTTGTTTACAGATTTTTGCAGCATATTTTAAAAAGTAGAGAACATACATATGCTTTCCCCAGAGCTGGAACAGGGAGAAAAGAGAGGACAAACCTCCTTGAGAGAGGGTATGGTATTGGGAGTAGCAGCCAGAAGGGAAGGCAGAAGAACTGGAGTAGAGATATAGACTAGATTGTAATGGGGTTCCCATTAGTACCTAGAAGGGTTTATTAGAACTTCTCACTTTTGCCTCCATCTTTGCCAGCACTGGTAAGATCTTCTGTTCAGTAGCTAATCAGACTGAATAAGAGATATTGTGCACGTCCTTTACCTGCCTGTTGATGCGTATTTGTAATATTTGGAAATACTCTTTTTATAAAGTATAATTGTGCTGTAATGGGAGGGGGAAAGTAAAGAAGGGTCATCACCAGCCAACTCAGAGTGGTGAAAAGATTGGAATTCAGTCTTTGGTGAGAGAAATCTTCATCCCTGTCTTCCTTTTTAACTGCTGAGCTGTCTCAACAAGAAGGAACCTAGGATCCTTGCAGGGGCTTTTTAATCACATATACCACTATTAGAGGAATAGTGTTGTGTTTGATTTTAAGCATGTTGACTTTGCACTAAGAGGCAAGCCTAAGCAGAGCATTTCTTGGAAGGTAGTTAAAATACGAGTTTGGAGCCCAAGTATAAGGTCAAGAAGTGTAGAATTGTAGATCTGAGATGTAGCAAAGGGCTGACTGTGGATATAAGTTAGGGAAGTGTGGTATCATATAAACTAATAAAGAAAGATGTGTCAATGTGTCTCATATCCTAAAGAATTTTAGAAAAGAACATTGAATTCAGTAGTGAATTTCAAAAGATGTTTCAGTCAAGTTCTTGGTAGAGGGGAAGAAGGATTGAGA
Organism: Canis aureus; assembly: GCF_053574225.1. Classification (NCBI taxonomy): domain Eukaryota; kingdom Metazoa; phylum Chordata; class Mammalia; order Carnivora; family Canidae; genus Canis; species Canis aureus. Next base: position 58,048,210 of record NC_135620.1, read on the forward strand.
GACCAAATAACAAGCATTGAAAAAAGAAAGAGTGGGCAGCCCGGGTGGCCCAGTGGTTTAGTGGCGCCTTCAGCCCAGGGCCTGATCCTGGAGACCTAGGATCAAGTCCCATGTCAGACTCCCTGCATGGAGCCTGCTTCTCCCTCTGCCTGTGTCTCTGCCTCTCTCTCTCCCTGTGTCTCTCATGAATAGATACATAAAATTAAAAAAAAAGAAAAAGAAAAAGGAAAGAGTATTGAAATGTGTGTATGTGTATATATATATATAATATATATATATATAAATAAAGGGGGATAACTTTTATAGACACTATCACTCTTGGCCTGGGAGGACAAGGCTTCTAGTACTAATTTTTATTTAATCAACAAAGATCATACATATGTCTGTTCTGTCTACTGTTTACGGGCTGTCTACTTTTCCATTTGTCCAGCCAGATATATAGGGTTGTGAATCAACCCGTGGTGGCCCTAGCATTAGGTAGAAATAATAGTGTTTTGATGTGTGACTTCCAGACACTCTGAAATGAGGCAACGATGGAAATTTCCTTTATAGTTGGGACCAAGAGCCAGAATCTCAACTTGGGATATATCACCATCACTGAAGATGATAACCCCAACGATTCTGCTATCTCTCTTTACTGTTGTTATTTCTTTGATGACAGCTAGATGTTTGGTTTCTGACAGTCCTTCACCAACATCTTCAAACTGAAAATTCTGTGATTCTGCAATCTTTGGAAATTTCTTTTGCTAGTAATTGTATTTCCTGGCACAGGACTGATAATTTTCTGTGAATACAACAGCGTTTCATTGTAGTGCTGAGCCATAGTGAAATCTTTATGATGACTTTAATAGGGATTAAGGTTAAAATAAAATTTTAGTTGCAGGAGAGCTACCAATGCGTATGATTAAAATGGTGATTAAATGAATAATCCCTTCCATACACGGCAAAGTTTGCACATGCAGATGTTGCAACAACTATCATGACTTAACCTTTCTGTCCAGAGGCTGGAGTTTTCTTTTTACCTTGATTGTAATGCAGATGCAGATTTCAGAAGTTAAAGTGTAGGAAAATGTACATCTTAGAATGGCAGAAGCTGTGGCTGCTGGTAGATAATAGGGCATGGAAGCAAAAGGTGGCCAGGATAGGAGAAAGGTCCTGAACAGGGAGAGTTTGATTCTTATCTTTGCTGTCAGGCTGAAGAGTCAGACTCTAGAGGCCCAAACAAGAAGCTGTACTATTGAACCACTGGGGAATCTTGAAAGATTTAAGCTATTTAACATATGGATACCAACACAAAAACATACAGATTCCAGTACCATCACGTTTGTGATGATAATGTGGTGGGAATTCACATCCACCTGTAATGTAGCTAGAATATTGTTATAAATTATTTTGATTCTCTTCTCTTTTCATTTCTTCATAATAAAATGATAGAACTGAATTAAAATGAGATGATCTTCGAGGTCTCCTGTGGCTCTGTCTGTCTGGGATTGTAGAGTGGAATTTTACACGGTACTTTTGGGAAGACCTGTTTCTTGGGTGGCCTACAAATAAAAACCAGATTTGAAATGATACCATTTATTATATGTGATAATTCCGTATGGTCACATATGACTTAATACTCTCAAAATGTGCTAACGTACAGTATCTCATTTGACGATCTCATTGAGATGATGAAATAGGTCAGGAAGGTATTATGTTCATTTTGTTGTTGAAATGAAACCATTATGGTTAGTATCTTGAATAGTTATTTAAACTTGATGGTCTCATTATTACTTGAGATGATAGCCACTAAGGATAAAATCCTGCCACTGATAAAGGAAAACCCTGTCAGGACAGCTTTCTCATCTTTAACTATTGAGTAGATTTACATATTCTCCAAATTGTGAGTTGGATGTTCTGTGAAGCTTTTCTTGCTTTCCCTTCTGCCTTGGCAGTGTTGAAGCACTTTGATCATTCTCTTCCAGACTCTGGATTTTAATGATCTATTTAATGCCTTACTCATCCACCCTGATGAACTCCTTCAGTCCAGATACTTGTCTTATTTATTCCACCACCCCACAGCCCGTGCAGCATCTGGCATATGGATATGCTCAATGAAAAATGGCAGAATTAAATGAAAGATTCGAGGTGATGGGGCAGGTGTTAAATGATGCTATTGTGGGATGAGAAAAAGACATCATTATATACCTTTGTTAGGTAGAAATTTTGCCCTGTATGTGCATTTAAAAAATCAATAAAAACAACCTAATTAATAAAGGGAGATAGCTAGGGGTCAGATCTATTTATTAATAAAATAAATTTTAACTTTTAAGAAATGGGAATTAAAGCTCATGAATTCATGGGAAATTTTAAATAGTTTTATTTTTTCCCTAATATATATTCCTGCATCTCCTACATTTAGCAGCATTTGTATTTAATCTCAACTCTAATTTAAATGGTAAAAAAGAATTTTAAACTTCCCTCAAGAAATAAATCCTTACCTGGTTAAGCTTTATGTTACATAATGTTTATGTTTGTCTAGTGACTTGTTCTTACTGAAAGACTCTTGTTAAGAGCCCTTTATTTTTATTTATTTATTTTTTTTTGTTAAGAGCCCTTTAGCCCTGATTTTCTCAAACTTGCCATAAGTAATGACCCTTTTGAAAGGAAACATATGGAATGTATTTTTCATGTTACTTAAATTGTATAGCTATGAAACTAGATATAAAATTTTTATATTTTTGGCCCATTTACAACTATAAACCAAAGCGTACGAATTAAATACAAAGACGACTACAAAACTAAATTTCAAATTAATATAGTTATTCAGTGTGACAGGTAATATTTAGATTTCACAGTAGAAAAAAATAGCCTCAGGTCTCATTCCATTTTAAATCTGTATTTTAACAGTTTAACATTTTAACTTCAGTATTACTAAAAGTTGCAAGTACCCATTCTCCATAAGTAATGTTGTGTAAGGTGCTATTAATGACTTCAAGGCTTTGCTTGTAAGTTCAAGATAATCAGACCTCATATCTAACCAAAACACTTGCCAGCAAGCATTCCTCAAATACCAATTTTAATGAGACGTCAGCTGTGGTGTTTACTTGAAGATGAGGTTAGCGTTATGTCATTACTGAAATCCTTATTAAATGATTCTCTACACCAGCTCGTGCTGGAAGTGAGAATGGAAAAATTGTCATTGGATACTTCTAACCACATTTACTTCTAAAGAACTTTTGCAATTGTACTACAAAGATAGGACCCATGTAATACTTGTAGCCTATATATGGTATTAGCTATTGAACTATTTATTGGCTTTGAATATACCATGCCTGACTTGTCATATGCTCTGATGATTTTAATGTCCAGTATTTTTCACTCTTAATTAGTTACTATGAGACTTTTGCTTGTATAGTGTGCTTTTAGGACATTTGGCCTGAAGGAGATTTTTTTTTTAAAGATTTTATTTATTCATGGGGTGAGGGGCAGAGACACAGGCAAGGAAGAAGCAGACTACATGCAAGGAGCCCAATGTGGGACTCGATCCCGGGACTCCAGGATCACACCCTGGGCCAAAGGCAGCGCTAAACCGTTCTGCCACCCAGGGATTCCCCCTCACCCTTTTTTTTTTTTTTTTCTTTTAAGATTTTTTTTATTTATTCATCAGAGACAGAGAGACCTCCTGTTTGGGAAACATTGTTTGAGCATATATTTTTGTGATCTCTAAGAGCCCAAGATTCAACGATGGGAAAATAAATTTTAAAAAACTTAGTCCTTTTTAGTGTAATGAGACACACTTTAACAGCAAACTATAAATAGATTGATTTGTTCTATCTTAAAGGTAAACAAAGAGGACTGTGGGAACATATGTAAGGACCTACCCAGTTATCTTAAGAGTAGGGGAGAGTATAGATTGTATCATGGAAAAGATCTTGTTTGAATAGGGTCTTAAAGGATAAAAGGCACTTTAAACTAGGCAGAGAGATAGTATGTGTAAAGACCATGGCCATGAAAGACATAAATGTCATAATGGTGAGAAGCATGTGGCCCTAGATTGCATTTGCAATGTGAGTGGTAAGTTAGAACCCAAAAGTAAAAGCCTTAATTGTTAGACCTAGTGTTTAGGTCTCATTTCATAGATGGTAAGGGAGAAGATGAGAGCTTAGAATTCAGTATTCATAGCAGTATTTATATATATATAGCAGTTACTACTTTGTATTGCAGTGTTCTCATTCTGTAGGCCTTGGAGCTCTTCAAGGGTTGTGACCATGAATTATCAATCTTCATACACTCAATTTTTGGTAGAGTAGCTGATAAAGCTAATAGAAAATATTGGTTGACTGACTCATGAGTAAAGGAGATTCAAGAGAGGATGATGGCAATCTCCTATGATGGTGGTTTAATCTTTTATGGGTGATAGACTCCTATGTGATTCTGTTGAAAGCTATGAACCTTGAAAATGTAAATACAACATTTGACAGTTTCATGACATTCATGTATCCCTGAAACCAGTTCATGGATTTCTAATTCAGAATTCCTCCTTAGGAAATTGAACCTATAATCACCACTAAATCTCACCATGAATAACTACCACCCTTTTTAATAATCTTTAAATGTTAATATGATTCACTCATGGAATTTAAGGAACAAAACAGAAGAACATAGGGGAAGGAAATGAAAAATAAGATGAAGACAGAGGGGAGCAAACCATAAGAGACTCTGAACTATAGGAAAAAAAAATAGGGTTGCTGGAGGGGTGAGGGGGCAGGGTAATTGAGTAATGGGGTTAGGAGGGCACTTGATGTAGTGAGCATTGGGTATTATGTACAACTGATGAATCACTAAATTCTACCTCTGAAACTAATAATACACTATGTGTTAACTAAATTGAATTTAAACAATTTTTTAAAAAGAAAAAATTTAAAAATAATTTTTTAAATGTAAGACTGTAATTATGTCTTTTTACATACTCTTTTTGAGTTCTTATGTTTGGGAGGAGTTAATTCAAATAGCTGAACTATCTAAGAAGAAAGAACAAATCTTTTTTATAATGATTAAGGTAAAACTGCTGGTCTGTAAAGATAATAAACAAATATATTAATTAAGCCAGCAACCAAGAAGTACTTGCTTGAAGAGATCCTGACATTCCTGAATTTGGGTTTTGCAAGTGAGTTGAAGTCCCCAAGACCAGCATCAGGCTCAGTGATTTGCTAGAAGAACTCACAGGACTCAGAAAAGCTGTTGTACGCATGGTTATGGCTTATTACAGTGGAAAAGATACATATCAAATCATCCAAAGGAAAAGGCATATAGACAAATCCCAGGAGAAACCTGGTACCAGCTTTTAGGGGTACTTGCCCAGTGCAGTAGCACAGGTGCACACCAGAGCTCAGCAGCAATGTGACAGCACGTGCACAGTGCTGCAGGCCTGGGAAGCTCAGCTGAGCCTTGGTATTCAGGGTTTCTACTGAGGCTCAGTCACACAAGGTTGCAGCATTCTTATCAGGGAGAATATTTCAAGGGCTCAGAGCTCATTTCATAGGGACTGGCCCAGGGCTAGTCCTGAAGACATGCATTTCTTGGGAATGTACAGGGTTTGAGCAATTCAAGCCTGCTGAGTTAACCCTTCCTACACAGCAAGTTAACTATTCCACTAGTTTTCTTCTGGTCCTCCTGTCTACTATCTTTTTCTAGATACACTGTTTCTGTAGACTTCCTTGGTTTCATCATAGGTAGCCATTCTACATACTACATATCTGGACTGTAACGGTTTCCTCTCCAACAAGTAATTGGCAAGTTTGTTTGAACTTAAGGACATATCTGTGTTTTATGGTTTCATGAGATGGTAGTGAAATGTAAGTACCCATTCTATCATTCATTTAACAGATTTTTTTTTGAATGCTGGTATGTGCCAGGTCTAGTGCTAGATGTGGATTTACAGAAATGGTTAATATGGATCTTTGCCCTCAATGAGCTTAGTTTCATAGGGGAGAGAAAGTTAGCAATTCTGGTGAGCAGTGTGTGCTTTGGGCTGTATTTAACCTCATTGGAGGGCCTGATGGAGAGTGTATGTGTCTGTGTATGTGGGAAGCTGTTGGTAATTAGGGGAAGACTTCCCTAAAGGAGTTACTTCTTGAGTTGAGCCATAAAGATCAAAAGATTCAAGCGAGCATGGTGCTAGTGTTTCTCCAGTCTATGGCTGAGTGTGTGATTGGAGCATTCATGTAATACTGGTGCAGACTCCCTGGCTTACTGACCAAGTAACACTAACCCTAGCTAGAAGGTTACATGTCTTTCTTAGGGTTTGCACAAGAAGAAAGAGTGTCTGGCTCAATACAAATCTTTTTTTTTTTTTTAATTTATTTATGATAGTCATAGAGAGAGAGAGGCAGAGACATAGGCAGAGGGAGAAGCAGGCTCCATGCACTGGGAGCCTGACATGGGATTCGATCTTGGGTCTCTAGGATCTCGCCCTGGGCCAAAGGCAGGCGCCAAACCGGTGCGCCACCCAGGGATCCCTGGCTCAGTACAAATCTATTTCCATTTTGCTCCATCACCATAAATCACCCAAATGACATTTCCAACCTATGGTGGGTAGGTAGAAGTATTTTCACACATTGCTTCCCAGTGGGGGAGTATGTAAATATATAGCTTTGAGCTGTTAAGAATATAGCCATTAAAAATTTAAAGTACTGTGTTTCAAATAGGAGGGCAAATGCTTGCCTTACCTTAAGGAAATTACTTGTAATAATTTTTCTGTGTTTGGAAGCAAAAAAGTTCTAGAAAAAACCCTGGGTCCAGATTTTATCATATTTGGCTCTTTTGTATGTGTGGTTCTCAACAGAATTTGGAACTTCTGAGAGTAATAAGAATTTTGTTTTTTGAACGTTGCAAAGAAATTGTATGATTATAATAGGATCAGGAATGTATTATAGTGAATATGGGATAATTTCAAATTGTTAACCTAGAGGATTTTTTCTAATAGAATCTTGTTCTCTTTTTCCAGCATTACAGTGTTTCTGCCACCTTTGTACAAAAGACAATTTTACTTGTGTGACAGATGGGCTCTGCTTTGTCTCTGTCACAGAGACCACAGACAAAGTTATACACAATAGCATGTGCATAGCTGAAATTGACCTGATTCCTCGAGACAGACCATTTGTATGTGCACCATCTTCAAAAACTGGGTCTGTTACTACAACCTATTGCTGCAACCAGGACCACTGCAATAAAATAGAACTCCCAACTGTTGGTAAGTTGTTATATAAGATTTTTTGTTTTAATACTACAAGAAAAGTTGATTCTGACTATGGTTTTAGAACTGGAAGGGATCTTAGATATTGCTACCCTAGCTTATTCAGTTCAGAGGCAAGAAGGAACTTGTCCATAGTTGTAGAGTTACAGGAGTAGCCAAGATCCTGACTTGTGGGTGTGTGTTGTTTGAGAACGTAGTTCCAATAATAGACTTTCTCTGAGGTCTGTTATGCCTAAAAGGCTAGTCTCTTAAAGGCGAATTCTGACAAAGCTGCCGTGGCAGTACGTCCCCGGAGTGAATTTCTTTTCTTTGTATGATGCTTCAGCCTTTTACAGCAGTTGATAATGGATGGGAATTGAGAGCAGCACTGAGCTGTTCAGCTGCCTTCATTTTGTAATTTAACTCTGCTTTATAATCTCTTATATATGAAGCATTATATGTGATTTCTAGGTTTTGGTCCTTCACCATAGTTTACATTTTACAATGTCCTGACAGAGCCAGGAATTTGAAAGCTTTATTAACTCTTAGGATTAGATTAATTTTCTGGTTCTCGTTGAAGATCTTAGTCCGAACACATGTATTTAACTCTTCCATCACTTTCCTCAAATTCCAGATTTCTGTCATAATCAAAGGAACATAAACATGTGGGAAACCTGTATTCATGTTAGCAGAATTAATGGAAGAATACCACCCTCATGCCTGCACTTGTGAGAAGTTTCTATAATTTATGGGGCAGATAACATCAGATTAGTGAAGATTGACTACCCATATGAAAAGAGTCAGTGAAAGGACCTCTTAGAAAATCCCACCAAACCTTAAGCTGAGGGGCTTGGCATGAGGACATACAGGACCAAACACTCAGTTCTCCTTTAGGAAGAAGCACCTGGTTTCATTGCTCAGGGAGGCAGACCACAGTGCTCATTCTAAGCTCACAGTTGGTCTAGGCATCATGCTAACTGATGTAAGAAGCACTGCTGTGGCTGTGCAGGTTATACAGGGAGGCAGTGCTCTATTTCATTCAAGTGAGATTAGCAAAGTAAAACTAGATCTTCAGCATGATAGGGAAGTTTCTCATGGCAAATTTCAATCGGACTGTAATTTTTCTGACTTTTGTTTAAAGTATCTGCAATTCTAATATGACAAAGAAAATGATAATTCTGGAATTTCCCATTCATTGTTTGGCCTTCAAATACCTAAATGAAGAGTCATAAAGCCTTGTGAAGAAGTCACTTCATTTCTAATGCTAAACATACATAAATTCCTCATTCCCAGCTCTGTGTTAAGCAAACACCAAAAAAAAATTACCAAATGAAAAGTTTCAGTGGTTCAAAAAAAGTGAACTGAACCGGGTAAATCAGAGTAGATGTCATCCTATGAAAAAGACTTACGTCATGATGAGGAAGAACTTTCAGACAGTCCAAAATCCATTTTCCGTTAAAGATCACTTTTAAATGAAAAGCTCAATTGATGAATTATTTTTAAAATGTATTATTGAAAGTGAGTAGCAGACTGGATACTAATATTTTGTAGCCAAGTGTGAGACAAGCTTAAGGCAAAGACAAGCTTGTGAAATTGTGTTGCAATTCAGGGAGAAGAGACAGCAAAGAAAGAGATAGAGAGGATAAATCTAGGTGATCCAATATGCTTATTACAAAAATTCCAGAAAATGACATACAAGGAGACAGAAGAGAAAAGAATACTATGCAAAATTAATGAAAAAATAACTTAACTAAATATGTATAATAAAAAGTGTCAGTTCTAAGAATAAAGAAAAAAATAGGCATTCAGAACAAGGTAACACTGTTTACCTCTACAAGAGAAAAAATTCAAATTATCTTCTTTTTTTTAAGTATCAGAGGACAGTGGAACATCATATATTAATTGCTACCCAAAATTCTTTAGATCAGCCAAAATTTTCCATATATAAAAGCAATAACCATGTTTAGATAATTATGTATTTAGTATACTCTTATTTTAAAAAATTACTAGAATTAGTATTCTATCATAAATCCAAATAAAGATCTCACGAATGGGAAAGTTGTGATATGAAAATGTCTGTGAGCAGTAAACCAGCAAGGCTCAGGATGAATGCCAAAAATCATTGTAATTAACGTATTTCTGAAATAGTGCAAAATTTTAGTTATTAAAAGAGATCATGAGAAAATAAGTGATCTTAAATTAAAAGTCCAAGTGGTTAACATAGACTAGAAAGTATATACTTGCAAACTCTATTAACAAAACAAAAGTTATATTTTACATTAAAAAAAAAAAAATGGATGGAAGGATGCCCGGCTGTCTCAGTTGCTTAGAGCATGTGACTCTTGGTTTCAGAGTCATGAGTTTGAGCCCCATGTTGGGTGTAGAGATTACTTAAATAAAAGCTTTAAAAAAATGGATGGAGATATATACACAGGCATACACTAAAATGTGAGTTGTTTGAGTGGTAAAGCTATAGATAATTTTTTCTCCTTCCTTCTTTCCTTACTTTTTTTACTTTTGCTCATCTATATTTATACTTTGTTTTGTTTTGTTTTGCTTATTATGAGTGTATATTGGGCAAAGAAGACAAGCCAAACTTCTTTAAAAAAAAAAAAAACAATCTTGTGGGGAATGATGGGTATTAAGGAGGGCACTTTTTGTGATGAGTGCTGAGTGTTATATGTAAGTGATGAATCACTGAATTCTTTTGAAACTAAGATTACACTGTATGTTAACTAACTAGAATTTAAAGTAAAAAAACAAATGCTTAAGTACACTTACCATGATGAGCACTAAGTAATGCACAGAATTGTTGAATCACTATACTATATACCTGAAACTACTATAATCCTGTATGTTAACTATACTGGAATTAAAATTTTAAGAACTTAATTTTAAAAAAGTACTTTTAAGACATTAAAGGAAGTTTTTCTAGATTATTGGTTCTTTTATTAGTGACCAGAGAGTGATAATATGGAGGTCCTAGAATGGTGGTGGTCACTGGCTTTATTTAGATGTAGGCTGAAGAGCAGAGGAAGAGTAAGTGGTTGTTGACTGAGTTGGTGATCATGAAAGGAGGGGCCAGTGGGTGAAGACTGGATGATTCACTTGTTCTGGATTTGAGCCCTGTGAGCTTCTGGAATGAGGCTCTCTGACTAATGGGAGTAGTGGCCAAGTACAGGAAATGTGGAGGATTAGGAAATTGTGGATGCCCCCTTCAGTGTTTTTGCTATTGTTGATGTTTATTTCATTTGAGGCCCTTTTTCAGGAAAGCCATCATCTGGCCTTGGTCCCGTTGAACTGGCAGCTGTCATTGCTGGACCAGTCTGCTTCGTCTGCATCTCACTTATGTTGATGGTTTATATCTGCCATAACCGTACCGTCATTCACCATCGAGTGCCAAATGAAGAGGATCCTTCCTTAGATCGCCCTTTTATTTCAGAGGGCACTACATTAAAAGACTTAATTTATGATATGACAACATCAGGTTCTGGATCAGGTAATGTAATTGTTTTTCCTTTCTCCTAGGAAGTCTTTTAAAAATTAACTGTATTGTTTATTTTGTTAGTTGGCTAAGTCTATTTGGCTTAGTGTATTTAAAACTTGAGACAGTGTGAATACTAATTCCAATTTAAAGCCCAATAAGAGTCTGACTGTGACTGGTCTGGCATAGACAAATTAGAATATACCTTTACTGTTGAAATAAGCTTCATGTTTGTATAAATTTCAGTGCTTTCTCATTTTATGACTCCATGGGATAGAAAGAATAAGGACAAGTATTTTCTTATGAGTGAGGCTGAAGTTCATAGATATTCAAATGATCTGCTGCTCCCCATTCTATTCAGAATTGTTTAGCAGCTTTATTTTTATATTTGAAAGCAAGCATGACAGAAAATGTGTTTGGAATTGCGAAGGTTATTTGCTTTTTTAACATATGAAATTGCTGTCTTTAGATCAGACCTAGTTTTTTTTTTTTTTTTATTAAACTAAGGATTTTCTCACTTTAGAAAAATGTCTCACCAACTTCTTATTTAATATAGCTTTATGGATTCATGGCCTCTGTGAGGTTTGCTTTTCTCATTTCCATTTGCTGATTCTTGTGGTTTCAGAAGTAGCCTGGCTAATTGCCAGAATCATCCCTTGAAATGGATTTTGGTATAGCAGTGCTTCATGTTTAAACTGAAAGGGATCTATTATTTCACTTGCATGTGCTTTGAAAGGATGCTAAGAGAGGAGACCCCTGTCCTCTACAATATTGTAATTGGACCCTGGGCTAGGAATCAAGAGATGTAGATTCCATTGCAAGTTTTGTCATTGGTTGGCTCTGACCTTGGTTAAATCATGTTTCTTCTTTTGGGCTTCTGTTTCCTTGTCACAAATATGGAACAGATACTGAGATATACTGTCTTTTGAAAAATATAAATCAACTTCAAATAAAGCCTAGATTCATGGATAAAATGAAGATTTGAAAATATATATAATGAAAATTTCATAATTTTTATAATCAAGTGACTAAACGAACATTAAAGCAGAAGTTGTGACTGGAGGAAGAACATGACTGAAGCATGAAGTCACATCTGATACTACAGAAAGTTCACACAATGACAAATGTCTCTTTATTTTAAGGAAATGAATATATATTGATTTATGTGCATATCTGTTGAGTCATATAAGTATAAAGAAACCGACTTCTTAGCCTGAAGCCATGTGTTGACTTTGGCCGTATATATTCCATAAGTGATCTCTGTTCATGATACTAGGACACATACAGGCTTGCACTGGAACCCAGGTCTCTCAAGGCAGCCTTTAGGGACCCCTGAGACTATTGTGAGCAGGGAGCCTGAATCGATTGAGAGGTTGGATTGAGGTGGAATAGCTTTGGTACTGAAGTTGTGCAGTCTTTGGGCTGGAGTGGTAGAGGAGTGGAGAAAGCTTGTTTTAGGGCTTCCCTGGGGATTTCCAGTTGATTCTTAGTCCAAAGGATTCCCAAAGAAGCTCTGGCTCATTCTAGAAGTCATCCTAGACCAAAAGAACTATGATAGGCAACGACCAAAGTCACAGAAAATCAGGGTGGCTTGAGATCATTTGGAATTAATCCCTTGTTGCCAAACTTACACCCAGGGAAATCACAGCTGCTCATGCCACTTGGCACAGTAGTAATGTATCAGGCCTCAAGGGGAATAAGCCTACCTAAAGGATTAGAAGAAATTGCTGTGTGGATGACAGCTGATTTCTGAATAAGAATACATTTATTTACCTTTTAAGATATGGATGTAAAGTCATGAATGAAATTTCTCTTTTTCCATTTTACCTGTATTTCTAGATATATCGGGAACCACAGCTCTGTTATCTGAAAGCCTCTTTCTCTCCTTTTATGCCTGACCCTGCAAAAACTTGTCTACATTGTTTGCTAGCTCTGTGGCTTCGGGCAGTAAGGGGAATAAGCCTACCTAAAGGATTAGAAGAAATTGCTGTGTGGATGACAGCTGATTTCTGAATAAGAATACATTTATTTACCTTTTAAGATATGGATGTAAAGTCATGAATGAAATTTCTCTTTTTCCATTTTATCTGTATTTCTAGATATATCAGGAACCACAGCTCTGTTATCTGAAAGCCTCTTTCTCTCCTTTTATGCCTGACCCTGCAAAAACTTGTCTACATTGTTTGCTAGCTCTGTGGCTTCGGGCAGTTAGCTGATGTCTCATGCCCAAGTTATTTTATCTTTAAAATGAAAGTAATGAACTCTGCCCTATGCACGTCACTGGATTGTTGTGAAGTTCAAATGGGACAAGATGTTTTGATAAATTGTAGTTATGTCCAAATGACAGGTGTTATTCTCTCTTATTGGAAAGATACTTGAAAGAAAAATCTGACATATAGTATCAATTTGCTGCATTGTACCAATAAAACTTAGTCCAAGGCCTCCTTTCCCTATCATAGTTCTATGATGTACTGAAAGGCCTCCAAATTTATTGAGGGAGAAGCTATCTTATGTTGAATGATAGCAGAAAAAGTCACCTGTTTCCCTCCTATATTCATTATAAAGCCTTAATGCTGTCTCATGCATGGGACTCATCATGACTGAGTAAGTAAAATGTCTTTATGTAATACCCTTTTCAGTTCTTTGGCCCATTGAGAAAAGGTAAAACTAAACATTTCAGGTTAGGAATTCATATGTTTATTATTCAGTACTGTTGCAATGGTGAAGGAAAGTCCTGATCTCCGTTTCTCAAAGACTATATCATTAACTTGGGAACTGTGGGCAGCTCTATCCCTGAGGCTAACCTAATTCCTGTCGCATTAATTTGAATCACAGGTTATGTGTGTGCCCTTATTTAAGCGTCATTAGATTGTAAAGTGTATGTGTGAGCATGTGCACATGCGCCAGTTTTTGAAAGGGAGTGAGTCTCTTAAGCCACTGTTCATTATGTCTTGTTTATGCTTATGGTCTCTTATGTGTGTGGGTTGTTTGGGTCTTCTTTCTGTTGTTCACTGCTTGTGAAGCTGTTCGGACCCTGTTTCCCTATTGAAATTTTTCTTTCAAGCAGTTCTAAGGATACTGAAGAGGAAAGCGAAGAACATAGAGATTTGAATTAGGCCTGTTTATTTTTCTCTTTAGAAGTAAAGTATTACTGCTCACGTATTCATGTGGGTTATGGTATAACTAAATATAGATAACATCGTGAATCTAGACATGGCTTTGAATTTTAGTTTGGGATCTAGAATCCAGTGATGGATTTTGATGGGGAAACAAAAACTTTTCTTGTCCTGGTAGCCTTTCTTGACCATATTGTTTACATGGGGCCTGAATGTACTAGACATTTCAGACTTCCCATTTGTAATTCCCCTTTCTCCTGTAGTCCTTGCCTTTCTAACTTCCAGAGTAGCCTCTTAAAGTTAACTCTTAAGTATACTTTAAATCTTTAAGTATGTGATGTGATCCTGTTCAAAGGATGTCCTTATAAATTAGTATCTACACAAAGCAACATAATTAAGAATCTTCATAATAGAAAAGAGCTCCTTGATTTAAATAAGGATTTTTCACAGATTTATTTTTCAGCAAGCAGCTTCCTTATAAACATAAGAACAATTGTTTATAATTAGACTGCTAACTACTTTGCAGGAGGTGAGGTGGATAGAGAGCAAGGAAAGGAAAAGGACCCATTTGAGAAACATGTAAATGAAAAGAAGAAAAACTTCTGATCACTTTAAAGTAAAGACAACATTTGGATTTAGAAACCTTTCACATCAGGAAACCAAAGAGAGCACATAATTTCATTTACTATCATTTGATTAATTCAGTCTAGCATGGAACTCTGAATATAGATTATAAATCACACAAATTTATGTGTATAGATTGTATGAAAAAAATACTAGTGTAGAACATGGTTTATGCTGATATTTTTATTGTCAGGGTCAGTATAATTTAAGATGACTCTTACTTAGTCCAGGAGGGAATATGATACTAAGTGAATTGGAATAGTCCCATATATAGTGTTAATTAAATGTTGTAGGGTGTGATAAATCCTTTTCTGTAAACAAGTAAATGGCAATATTTTAAAAATATATATTTAGAGGAGGGCACGTTCAGATGGTGAAATAATGCCAATGTCTCATTACCACGTTAAGTTACTTGGCATCATTCCTTAAGATACTAATGTTGCCTACACAGCCAGTTCCTAGTAAGTAAATTGCTTGTCTTGAAATGGTTTCTGTGATAAATTTTACTGATTGTACATACAATGGATTGTACATACAGATTTTATGTTTCTTATGTTCACATACTTTACTCCTCCCATTAATAAAGCCATTACCAGATTGATTCTTCTAAAATAAGATTTTTAAATTACTTCTCATTCATGAACCCTTTTCAGAAATTTTTAATAGCTCCTGTTTTATCCGCAGCTCTCATTGGTCATCTTCAGCTCAGCATTCAATGCTCTTCATACTCTGCTGTCAGTTTCCCTTCTCTTCCACTGCTTTACCACACACATCGCCTTCTGTTTAACTGAACTGGTTCTGTAAACATCCATTCATTTCCCTCTTCTACCTTTGTTTTAATATTCCTCCTACCTGAAAACCTTATCTCCTCTTCTTCTGTGGTCCTATTGCTTCCATAAAGGACAGTCAAAATTCAACTTATTTCACAAATCCTATACCTGGACCCTCTAGGCAGGAGTTTCTGGATTCTTTTATTGTATTTATTATCTTATTTTCATTTTATTATGAATTATTATTTTTGCAGATGTAGTCTGTAGCTCCTTAGTGAGATTGTAAGTTCCATAAAGACAGAGCCTTAGGAGTTATTCTGTTCCTGGGTCACTCTTTAATGGCTTTTTTTATCTTTAGGTTTACCATTGCTTGTTCAGAGAACAATTGCAAGAACTATTGTATTACAAGAAAGTATTGGCAAAGGTCGATTTGGAGAAGTTTGGCGAGGAAAGTGGAGAGGAGAAGAAGTTGCTGTTAAAATCTTCTCCTCTAGAGAAGAGCGCTCATGGTTCCGTGAGGCAGAGATTTATCAGACCGTAATGTTACGTCATGAAAACATCTTGGGATTTATAGCGGCAGACAATAAAGGTCAGTAACATCTGCTTCTCCTCTTAGTATAATGAAATCTACTTGAGCCTTTCTATAAATATGGCTACTAAACATTGTCAGGTTAGATGAAAAATAAGTGTTTGTCATACAGATTAGACCTATTAAGTCAAATAGAATATATTTGAAATCTTTAGAAACAGGAGCTTCTTAAAGATTTTCTTGACTCTTGACAACATGTTTCTAAATGTCTAATGTTTTATAAGATATAAAGAGCTGAAAAAAAAAAAAAAGAGCTGAATATATATTTAAAAGTGATATGCTTTTGGGACACCTGGGTGGCTCAGCAGTTGAGCATCTGCCTTCGGCCCAGGGTGTGATCCTAGAGTCCCAGGATCGAGTCCCACATGGCCTCCCTGTGTGGAGCCTGCTTCTCCCTCTGCCTATGTCTCTGCCTCTTTCTCTGTGTCTCTCTTGAATAAATAAATAAAATCTTTAAAAAAAAAAAAAGTGATATGCTTTGTTATTTTGGTTTTATAAGGTAGAAAGCTACATATGTATTTAAAAGTGATATGCTCTTTTGGTTCTAGGCAGTTATTTGAGTATAGTCATAGCATAGAAAAAATGGGATTTATAAAGTCTAGCTGCTCAAAACTTTGAGATAGGATAGAGCCCAGAGATCTGTTTCATTTAAATTTCCTCATGACGATTAGGGCATTCTAATAGATACTAATGACTTTCTTTTTAGGAAGAGTAAAAATAACTTAGTATATTTTGTGTTTTAAGTTGCCAGAGGCTAAATAGTCTTTTAAATCCACTTTACTAAATAGAGAAATAGTTTCTCCAGGACCACAGTGCCCATTGGTGACCAACCATCTAGATGCTTTCTTGCCTGTGGCACAGGTGCCTGGGGGCCTGGCTCAATTTGATGCTGCAGGAAGTGCGGAAGCCATGTCAGTGGTGTGTCAGAGTGAGTGCTGACAGGGAGCAGTGGCTTCACACTGTACTTCATCTATATCTTGGCTTTGGTTCCTACTGTTGTGGCCACAATTCCTGCTCTTGTAGCTTCCTCAGAGACTCCGGTTAGAACTCTCATCATCCCTACCTGCAATCAGATATATATCCCAGCTTTCCTATTATTAAAAAATGCATCATTTTCTCTTTGAGATTGGCCAGAACTATGGTCCTCTTTTTCGTCTTCTCCCCTCCCATTTTCAACAGTATTTATTTCTTCAGAATATTAAGTGTTTAATGATTTTCCCTTTTGTTTCTCTGTATTTTTTAGTTTATTTGCAGTAAGCATTTATTACTTGTTTCTTTTTCAGATTTTATTTCTAGAGAATTCCAGTATGTAGAAAAGTGGAGCGAGTAGAGTATAATGAATACCTGTCACCCAGCTTCAATAGCGTTTAGGTCATTGCCAATGATGTTTGATATGTTTCCACCTACTCTGCCTCTATCTGAATTATTTGAAACCAAAGATATGATGATAAATCTTTTTATCCACAAATACTTTTCATTTGTATCTTTAGATTAAGGAATCTTCTTAATGCAACATGACCACGCAACTGTTGTCAATTTTTAAAATGTCATCAGTATCCAGTCAGTTTCATGTTTCTGCAGTTGTATATTATTTTTTAAAAAACAATTGGCTATTCACTTTAGGATGCAAAGTCTACAGGGACACCTGGATGACTCAGTGGTTGAGCATCTGCTTTTGGTTCAGATCGTAATCCCAGGGTCCTGGGATTGAGTCCTGCATTGGGCTCCCCGGAGGAAGCCTGCTTCTCCCTCTGCCTGTGTCTCTGCCTCTCTCTGTGTCTCTCATGGATAAATAAAATCTAATTTTTTTTTAAAAGGATGCAAAATATGGCATTTGATTGGTGTTTTTCTTAAATCCCTTAAAATTGCTATGTTCCCTCTTCCTTTTTTTTTTTTTTTTCTTTTTCTTCTTGCAGTTTGTTGAAGAAACTGGATCGTTTGTCCTATAGGCCTTATCACATTATGGATTGTGTTGATTGAATTTCCATAGGCTCTCTGAACTTGCTCCTTGTATTTAAAAACTAGTAGTTAGGATTAGAGACTAAATCTGATTATTGTATTTTATTGGCTTCCTGAAAATATTGTATACTTTCCTATATATTGCATACTTTGTATTATACACTTGTATATTATATACAATATATTGTGTATTATATAGTCTATCACATTAGGAACCATATTAGACTACTATCTTTTTTAAAGTTTTTATTTATTTTAGAGAGTGAGAGAAAGAACAATAACAGGGAGAGGAGCAGATGGGGAAGGAGAGGGAGAGGGAAAGGGGAAAGAATCTCAAGGAGATTATCTGCTGAGCATGGAGTGGTGAGACTCCATCTCACTATCCTGAGATCATGACCTGAGCTGAAAAGAAAGAGTTGAACACTTAACCACCTGAGCCTCCCAGGTGTTCCTTAATTTGCAATTTAGGGGCAGTGATAGCAATGGATGTGATGGCTGTAGACTGTGATTTATCAGTGACTATTACCAATTCCATATTACTTGATGTAAAAACAAAACAAACAAAAGCAGTGATCATAGTTTGACCAAGTCCTTAGTTTTCCTTTTCTTCTGCTTTTGGCACCATTAGCATCCCCTCCAACTTTTTTTCTTTTTTTTAAGATTTTATTTATTTATTTGATAGAGCCAGAGAGCACAAGCGGGTGGAAGGGCAGAGGGAGAGGGAGAAGTGGCTCTCCCCTAAGCAGGGAGCCCAACGTGGGGCTCAATCCCAGAACCCCGGAATCATGACCTGAGCTTAAAGCAGATGCCCAGCCAATTGAGCCACCCAGGTGCCCCTCCCCTCCAACTCTTAAAACAACCTTACAAACAATGTTTCATGACTCTGGATTTTATGTGTTTGTTTCTTATTTCTTAGTAGTTGTCTTTTTTTTTTTTTTGTAAAACTTTTTACTGATTCGTATGAAGGCTGAGTCTACAAAACAGTAATTGCTCCCTTGAAGGACTTATCCACATGCATAGTTTCAAACTTGACTGTGGTAGTTGCTATTCAATCTGTCTTTTGGGGCTCAAACCTTACCCAGGCCCAAGATGTTTTAGGCATATTCCAAGTTGCAGACACCCTGGCACAAAGTACCCTTGCTGCTGTTCCCTGAACTTTTTCTTCCCATTTGCTCAGGCAGCAGCCAAGCTGGTGCTGTCATCTGGTGGTCACCATGGGAACTGGCTGACCCTCTTGGGTCTTCCTCACCCTCTTCTTCTTTGTCAGGGGTTAATGGACTTTACTCAGAACCTAACCCATCCACCATAGTTCGCTTCTTCTTTATCTTTATTCCCCTGATTTAGTTAATTCCACCTCAGACAACCCTTTATATTACACAGCCTCTTACATATCCTTTTTCTGCGTCTCTTGTTAATTACCTCAGAAAATCTCCCTTTCTTCCATCTGCCTGTGTTCCTATTTGTCAGCCTTTCACAATTCAGTCATGATTAATAAGCATGCAGATAAAAATAGTGATGCATCTGTATCAAGGAAAATAAAAGGTACAAGTTTGAATAGAATCAGTTTATAAAATTTATGAAGAATAAGTATGTGGGGGGAGCCCAGGTGGCTCAGCAGTTTAGCGCCGCTGTCAGCTCAAGGCGTGATCCTGGAGACCCAGGATCGAGTCCCACGTCGGGCTGCCTGCATGGAGCCTGCTTCTCCCTCTCCCTGTGTCTCTGCCTCTCTTTCTTTCTGTATCTCTCATGAACAAATAAATAAAATATTAAAAAAAAAGAATAAGTATGTGAAGAACTAGTGTCATGAATATCTAAATTCTTTTAAAGTATCCAGAATCTTCTGAAAATACCTAGAGTTGCTTTCTTGCAAGTAACAACCTTCAAAATATAGAAGCTGTTTTGTATCAATTGGGGTGGATATTGTTGTTGTTTTTTACAACCAGTAAGGAAGGAAACAGCCCATTTTAAGTTCTTATTGCTATGCATTATGCTAAATCTTAATCAGTTGTCCTGTTTTTTAAATCTTCTTAACAGTTTTACAAAAGTAAGGTATTCTTGCTGTGTAAAAGAAGAAACAGAGATTTCACTGGTTAAGAAAGTTAACTGAGGTCACATAGTCAATAACAACTAGTCCCTGGATTTCACCCCAGATCAGAGTGACTCCAAGTGTGTATCTTTTACTGAATTGTGCTGCCTCCTAGTATTGTTGTAATGAATGATTTCATGAAATATGAGTGGTTTTCTTGCTACTCCTAGGTTACATAGGCTTTTGTGGGTTAGCCTAGCGTAGAAGCCTACACAGAATCTTTCCCATGATTCCCATGAAAATACACATTTCAAATCCATGTATCAGTTTACAGAAACATTTCTGGAATACATATTCCTAGTTTTTTTTTTTTTTTAAGATTTCATTTATTTATTCATGAGAGACACACAGAGAGGCAGGGATATAGGCAGAGGGAGAAGCAGGCTTCCCTGCAGAGAGCTTGATGTGGGTCTCAAACCTGGGGATCACGCCTTGAGCCAAAGGAAGATGCTCAACCACTGAGCCACCCAGGCATCGCTATATATTCCTAGTTGTTGAAGTTCAAAATCACCTTGTGTAAAACTGGGTTCAGCCCCAGCTTTTTGTCCCCCTGAGGTTTTAGTTCCTGTCTCAACTTTCCCATGTGTCCGTGATACCACTATTTTTATATTTTTTCTAAGCTGGAAACCATGGAATCATAATCCTTTTACCTGGCTTTTTTGTGAACTGAATGTAGTCTGTGATTAAAGCTTGCATTTCTTCATTTATGCTCACTTTCAGTTTTGTCCTGTACTATTTTATTCCTACTGTGGCCACACTAGGCTCCAGATACTTCTCATTACCCTCCCTCTCCCTTTTTCCCTCCTCCTTCCAGAAACAGCCACTAAGCACTTATCCTAAACCAGACATTTTCTAGCCAACTGAGGATTCCCCAGTTCTGCTACTATCTGTGTAGATTCAAGACCACCATCTTTGAACTATGATTCCTTATCTCTTAAATGGGATTAGTTTTCCTTGGCTTATCTCAGGAATGGGGGCTTCCTCAGAGGATCTGAAAGATATGTATGTAAAAGTATAAGACAAAATGAAAATATGAAGGAAATAATATACAAACTTAAGGTGTCATCATCCTGTTCCATCAGGATTGAGAGTAAAAAGTGGTAGCTTTTGAATAAATGGATGTTTTACAACCCTTCTGAAACACTGTTATTCTACTCCACAGACAATGGTACATGGACTCAGCTCTGGTTGGTGTCAGATTATCATGAGCATGGATCCCTCTTTGATTATTTGAACAGATACACAGTTACTGTGGAAGGAATGATAAAACTTGCTTTGTCCACAGCAAGTGGACTTGCGCATCTCCACATGGAGATTGTTGGTACCCAAGGTAACTCAAGTACTTATGTTACTGAAGCTTTAAATTCCAGTGAATATAATGTCTGTTAGAAATTCTATGTCAGCCCAAGTGAAGATGTTTAAAATGAGGTTTTTAATATTACTTTATATTTCTGTTGAAAATCTCAGAGTTAAGAATATGGGTAATTGTTTAGAGATTCTCTAGTCATTATAACAATACCTACATGTTTGTGAATTCTTAAAAGTAGCATCTAGAGTTGTGATTTTTGAGGATTTTGATTTTAGAATTCAAGTCTGAAAGTGTGTGTTTCTGTGTAGTAGTACAAAATGTAATGTGAAAATTCTTTTTAAAAATCAACATGCCACCTAATGTTATATGGCCAAATAATTATATTTGACCCCAAGATAAGGTGACTGCATGAGACAGTTTTATAGATGAGAAAATCATATATGAAATTTTAATTATGAAATTGTTATGGTATGATTTTTGTGCCATGTAGTATATAAAATGCTAATGTATCTCTCTCCTCTAGTGATTATCTTCTTGCCCTGGTGACTCTCTCATTCCTCACTTTACTACGTACATGTTATTTCACATCTTAGCCTTCCTCATCTTTGTAATTGTTACTATTGGTGATTATACCAGTACTATTGAATTATAATTCACATATCCTATAGTTCACCTGTTTTAAGTGTGCAATTCTGTGGTTTCTAGTATATTCACAGAGTTGTACATCACCACAGTCCATTTTAGAATGTTTTCATCACTCCAAGAAGAAGCACTGTGCCCGTAGCAGTCACTCCCCATTTCCTCCCAAACTCCTTAGTCCTGGGTAACCACTAATCTACTTTCTGCCTCCAAAGATTTGCTTATTCTGGACATTTCCTATAAATGGAATTGTATCATATGTGGTCTTTTGTGACTGACTTCTTTCTCTTGGCATGTTTTCAGGGTACATCCATGTTGTAGCATGTTTCAGTATTTTGTTCCTCTTAGTGGCTGATTAATACTCCCATTGTTTGGATGTACCACATTTGTCCATCAGTTGATGGGCATTTGCATTGTTTCCACTTTTGGCTTTTGTGAACAATGCTGTTGTGAACATTGGTGTACACTTTTATTGTGTGTGGGTATATGTTTTCAGTTCTCTTATACAGTGGAATTACTGGATTATACAATAACTAATGGTCTGAGGCACTACCAGACTGTGACTATTTTTTCCAAAGTGACTACACCATTTTACATTCCTATCAGCAGTTTAGGAGGGCTCCAGGGAGTCTACTGTTAGTAGTAAAGATTATAAATTAAATACTGAGTACATTACAGTTGGTAAGTAAAGGAAGTGGTGTACATGCTTGGTTCTTGGACTGAAATATCAGGCTATGATGAGAGTTCCATAAATAATTCATAGGATGTCAGCAAACTAACATCTTTAACTCCCCATCTTTGAATTGGTAGACTTACATTTTTTGAGCACCATCTTATTTTCTCCATTTTCTTTGAATAAATATAATTTCAGCAACTTTTGATATAATGATTCATTTGAGGTTGTTTAGTAATTGTCCAGGTATTATGGGCTGAAATGCTTTGACACTGGGATAGGAGAAGAGGCTTTGAACCTAAAGGGGAGAATTGTGATTGCTATCACTTTTTAAGCAATTGCATTTACTTTTTGTTTCTTTAGGGAAACCAGCCATTGCTCATAGAGATTTGAAATCTAAGAATATCTTGGTAAAGAAGAATGGAACTTGCTGTATTGCAGACTTAGGACTGGCAGTGAGACATGATTCAGCCACAGATACCATTGATATTGCTCCAAATCACAGAGTGGGAACAAAAAGGTATGCTTGTAAATAGTGTTTATTATCTTCTGAGCTCAACTTCTTTTTAATTTCCTTCTCATTTATGTGGATTATCTTCTGAAACTCAAACCTGTACTTTATTAGATTGCCCACAGGTAGAAGATCTCATGGTCTTGCCTGCTCTGAAGCCAAGGTTACCTGACTTTTAAAGATGCCTGCTGATGAAAGGTGGCCCTTCCAGAAAATATCATTCGTGGCCCTTCCAGAAAAATTATAATAATAATAGGAGCTGATGTTTATAGGGTACCCAGTATGTGCCAGTCATTTTAATGGGTCATACATATATATATGCTTGGTTCTTGCTTAATATATATATATATATATATATTCATTCTCTCAGTTAATGCTCTCTTCAAATGCTGTACTGTAGCTAGCCCAACTATTTTCTTATTTTTAGTTCCTGGAACTATACTTTCTTCCTTAGAATTTCTGCATGTGTTGTATCCTAGAGCAGACTTTGTCCTGCTGTTTCCCTGGTTTATTTTTTTTATTTTTTTATTTTTTTTTTTGCTGCAAAAAGCTTTATTGTCTTGTTTCCCTGATTTATAGTCACCCTTCCTTTCCTAGAGGAAGCCCTTCCTGGACTGTGAGGCGCCCTTCCCAGGGGCTCTCATAGCAAGCTGTGAAGCTGGGCCATTAAGGCACTGAGCACATTATAACTCTCCATTTACTTGTCTTTATATTCCATTGGATTGCAAGCTGCTTGAGATCAGGCTTGTATTCCCAGCATCCATTATAGCACCTAATGCATAGTAAGTCCTTAGTAAATATTTGTTGAATCTATGAGTTTTCTAAAGAACATAACTAGGTAGGTGTCATTGCCTTCATTTCACAGAAGAGGAAACAGCCCCATAGATGTTAAATAAAAAGGTCAGCCTCACCTGAAGAGCTGAGATTTGAATTTAGGCCTTTCTGACCCCAAAGGCCTTACTGTGTATATCACAGCATGTTGCCACAATGTATCTTCACACTATTGCCTCCACCTTGGATAGAGCCAAGCTTTATTCTATCTCAGTTGTATCTGTGATTTCTGGATTTGACGAGGACTCTCAGAACTCTTGATGTGGGGATTCAAGACAGTGATTGCTACAGTTCTTCATGGATCCTGATCTGTAACTTCAGGAGGGTTTTTAAAATTCCAAAACCCTACAATGAGGCATCAGTAGGAGGACTGGCATTCATTTTTTAATCTATTATTTTGTTCCCTGGATTATGTCCTCATCCTTCCTTTTCATCCTATTTTAGTGAGAAGACTTCTAGATTAAAATATATGATCCCTGCATAGTATTTGACAAAGTGGGTGGTATATGTTAAGACATTTATAATAGTCATGATTGTTATATAGGTGTCTTTCATTGGAAATGAAGATCATAAGGCAGATAAGATAGCATGAAATTGCTGTTTCAGCTTTTCATGGCATTTAGTTGACATCAATAATTTTCAAAGCAGTGTGGATATTTAATATTTTTCTTGAGTCTAATATTTTAGTTATATAATATTGTGTGTGTGTGTGTGTGTGTGTGTGTGTATCTCCATATATGAATAGAGATACCTGAAAGGTTGTTCATCAAAGCATTAATGATTTTTCACTTTGTACTTTTTGAACTTTGAGAAAATTTCTATAAGAAGCATGAGTCATTTTAAAAAGCAGAACCATGCTAAAAGGGAAGAAAAGTCTTAAAGTTAATACCAATTTAAAAAATATATATAAAAAAAATTCTCAGTAGGAAAAGAAAATATGTGAAACAGTTCAAAAGTAGTATGGCTACTATTCCATAAAGTAAATTGCTGACTTCTTTTTTAGGTATATGGCCCCCGAAGTTCTAGATGATTCCATAAATATGAAACACTTTGAATCCTTCAAACGTGCCGACATCTATGCAATGGGCTTAGTATTCTGGGAAATAGCTCGACGATGTTCCATTGGTGGTAAATTTCTCTCCCTCTCCCAACAGTTTGTCATGAACAGAAAAGGTGGTCCAGGATAGCCGCTTTTTTTTTTTCTTTAAGATTTTTTTTTTTTAAGATTTTATTTTTTTATTCATGAGAGACACACACACACACACACACACACACACACAGAGGCAGAGACACAGGCAGAGGGAGAAGCAGGCTCCACGCAGAAGCCCGACATGGGACTCCATCCTGGGACTCCAGGATCACGCTCTGGGCCAAAGGCAGGCACTAAGCCACTGAACCACCCAGGGATTCCCTTTACGATTTTTATTTATTTATTTGACACTGAGAGATGGTGGTAGAGAGCAATCACAAGCAGGATGAGTGGGAGAAGGAGAAGACTCCTCACTGATCAGGGAGCCCAATGCGGGGTTCAATGCCAGGACCCTGGGATCATGACTGGAGCCGAAGGCAGATGCTTAACTGACTGAGCCACCCAGGCACCCCTGTCGTGTTTTTGTTTGTTTGTTTGTTTGGTTTTTTTCATTGAATGAAATTATACACATTAGTAGTCAGAAATTATATTCACCAGGTGATCACTGAGAGTGCCAAAGAAAATAATGGAGATAAAATTTGCAGTGGGGGGAAATGACATGATATGACATGCTTATTCTAGTGTATTCTTTTTCTATTTCCATTTGAATCTTGGGAAACATGAGAAACCAAGCCCTTGTTATCTTGGAATATAGTTATTTATAATGGATGACTGCTTGAGAGGCCACCCAGGAAGCTGTTTCTACAGCATGTACCTGGGTCAAACTCATTTTCCCCCCTGAGAGTGTGTTATTTTCTCCAACTTCTTAGCTGGAAGTTACATATACAGAATACAGTTACATTACCATTACACTAGTTTTTAAACAAGTTTATTTTAGCTGAAATTTAGTTTTAGATTGGGCACTTTTAATATTTACTTGCGGAATAGTTTCTTATACTTAGGGGCCCAGGCTTGGTTGAGACTTGGGTTTATGTGGCAATAAGAGGGAGAGCATGTCTCTGTATTATATAGCAAAGAGGACAGATCCAAGTAGAGGTAAAGGACTTGCACCCCAGATTTGCTTGTAGGATTTACATCTCCATGGTAGAGTGTATATCCCCTGTACCAAGTGAGAGGGTGAGCACTCACAGGTTAAAAACTATCATTTCTTGCACATGAGGCGAAAATGTTAATCAAGTCATCATAGCTCATAGTTAACCGTCATTAAAATAGCCTTTGCTGATCCCCTAGTGATATGTAGTTTCAGGGTGTGGGCCCAGTACCAACTCAGAGAGATGGGTTGTTGATGCTTGTTGATGCAGATGTGGATGAGATAGAGCAAGCTAGAAGCCCTGTTCCACTTCGCTAATTTATTAATGGAACCCTGAACTAGGACTCTCAGCTATTCCTGGACAAAGAATGATCTGGCATTAGCTGAGTAAATTCTTCAAAAACAATTTCTTTTAACCAATATAGGAATTCATGAAGATTACCAGCTGCCTTATTATGATCTTGTACCTTCTGATCCATCAGTTGAAGAAATGAGAAAAGTTGTTTGTGAACAGAAGTTAAGGCCAAATATTCCAAACAGATGGCAGAGTTGTGAAGTGAGTATTGATTTTGGATACTACACAATTTTCTGAACTGCTTCTGCTTGTATGTGGAAATTTGTTATTTTTTTTTTAAGGAAAATAGACACAAGAATTTTTTTTCTTTTTCTTTTTTTTCATGGCAGTTAAATCAGTGAGTGAAAAACATAATTTGGTTTTCCTGTTCAATCTCAAGTACATCAAAAGGGCCATGGAGCATTTGCAGTGACCATCAGTGTGTCAGAATAGTATTTAAATCTACCAGTAAACCAAGGCACCTGCATTTTCATTTTATCTGTTTTTTACATGGAGCATTCAGTCCATTTACGTTTAATGCACTTATCAGTATAGACGGGTTTAAATTCACCATCTTTTTTCTTTTCTTTTTTTTTTTTAAGTGCACTCCCTAATCCCTATCACCTATTTAACCCATCCCCCCACCCATCTCCCCTTTGGTAACCACCAGTTTGTTCTCTGTAGTTGAGAGTCTATTTCTTGGTTCCTTTCTCTCTCGCATATGCATGCGTTTGTTTGCTTTTTACTTTGCTTGTTTTTTTGTTTCCTAAATTCTACATATGAGTGAGATCACATGGTGTTTGTCTTTCTCTGACTAACTTATTTCATTTAGCATTATACTTTCTAGCTCCATACATGTTTTTGCCGATGGCAAAATTTCATTCTTATGACTGAGTAATATTCTATATATACCACACCTTCTTTATCCAGTCATCTGTTGATGAACACGGGTTGCTTCCTTAGTTTGGCTATTGTAAAATAATGCTGCAGTGAACATAGGGATACATGTTTGCCTTTCAGTATTTTTGTATTTGGGGTGTAAATACCCAGTAGTGCGATTCCTGGATCATAGGATATTTCTCTTAATTTTTTGAAGGAATCTCCATAATATTTTCCACAATGGCTTCACCAATTTGCATTCCCAGGAACAGTGCAAGAGGGTTCTTTTTTTTCCACATGCTTGCCAACACTTGTTGTTTCTTGTGTTTTTGATTTTAGCCATTCTGACAGGTGTGAGGTGATATCTCATTGTAGTTTTGATTTGCATTTCCCTGATGATGAGTGATGGTAAGCATCTTTTTATGTGTTTGTTGGCCATCTGAATGTCTTCTTTGAAGAAATATGTCTTCTGCCCATTTTTTAATTGGATTCTTTGTTTTTTTGGTATTGAATTGTATCAGTTCTTTATATCAGATACATCATTTAAAAATATCTTCTCTAGTCACTGGGGTAGCACAGTTCAGTTAAGCATCAGACTCTTGGTTTTGGCCCAGGTCATTATCTCAGGGTTTTGAGATTGAGCCCCATGTTGAGCTCTGCACTCAGCGCAGTCTGCTTAAGACTCTCCCTCTGCCCTTCCCTCACTGTCTCTCTCTCTCTCTCTCAAATAAATTAATTAATTTAAAAAAATAATTTAAAAAAATCTTCTCCCATTCAGTAGGTTGCTTTTAGTTTTTACTGATCATTTCCTTTGCTGTGCAGAAGCTCTTTATTTTGCTGTAGTCTCAGTTTATTTTTGCTTTTGTTTCCTTTGCCTCAGGATACCTATCTAGAAAAATGTTGCTATAGCCAGTGTCAGAGAAATTACTGCCTGTGCTCTCTTCAAGGATTTTTATAGTTTTAGGTCTCACATTTAGGTCTTTATTCCATTTTGAGTTTATTTTTGTGTGTGGTGTTAGGAAACGATCCAGTTTCATTCTTCTTGTTAACTGTCCAGTTTTTGCAACACCGTTTGTTGAAGAGACTTTTTCCCATTGTATATTCATTCCTCCTTTGCCAAAGATTAATTGACCATATGATCGTGGGTTCATTTATGTTTTCTGTTCTATTCTATTGATCTGTGTGTCTGTTTTTATGCCAGTATCATACTGTTTAATTACTACCACTTTATAATATAACTTGAAGTCCAGAGTTGTGATACCTTCAGTTTTGTTTTGTTTTTTACCAAGACTGCTTTGACTCTGAGGTCTTTTGTGGTTCCATACAAATTTCAGGATTGTCTTAGTTCTCTGAAAATGCTGTTGGTATTTTGATAGGGATTGCATTAATTATATAGATTGCTTTGGGTAGTTCTAGACATTTAAAAAATATTAGTTCTTCCAACCCATGAGCATAGAATGTTTTTCCATTTCTTTGTATCGTCTTGAGCTTCTTTCATCAGTGTTTTATAGTTTCCAGAGTACAGGTCTTTTACCTCTTTGGTTATGTCTATTTCTAGATATTTCATTGTACTTGGCATAATTGTAAATGGGTTTGTTTCCTTAATTTCACTTTTGCTGCTTCATTATTAGTGTATAGAAATGCAACAGATTTCTCTACATTGATTTTGTATCCTGCCACTTTACTGAATTCATTTATCAGTTCCAGTAGTTTTTTTGGTAGAGTCTTTGGGGCTTTCATATGTAGTATCATGTCTTTTGGAAAGAGAAGTCACCTGCATTTTAAATGAATGCATCGGGACGCCTGTGTGGCTCAGCAGTTTAGCGCCCGCCTTTGGCCCAAGGCGTGATCCTGGAGTCCCGGGATCGAGTCCCACATCGGGCTCCCTGCAAGGGGCCTGCTTCCCCCCTCTGACTGTGTCTCTGCTCCTGCCTCTTTCTCTGTCTCTCATGAATAAATGAATAAAATATTACAAAAATAAATAAATAAACAAATGCATCCTTTTGATCAGGGCAGCCCAGAACAGTAGAATGGGTGCTGGATGGAAATTAAGAAGCCTGTATTTTAGACCAACCTGGCCACCATTTCTGAGTCTGACTTTGGGCAAATCATTTCAGTTCTCCAGATCCTAACATGCCTTTTAAAAGGAGGAAGCTAGATAAGGTGATTGGGAGGATGGGTCTGATGATTTAACATCTTATTCATCCAGTTGCCTGTGTGACCAGGAATGTGGGTAAAATGCTTTCCAGCAGTGTCTGAGATTCTCAATTCCAGGTCTTACAAAAATTTTAGAAATGCTTTTGTACTTGGAAATTTAAAGAATTCATAAGACAGATCTTATTTAATCTATACTTAATTGCTAGTTGTCACTATTATAATATTGGCAAGAGCGAGCATTTTCCTCCAGATGTGAAATTTTATAACTTAAAAGGAATAAAAAGATGGCGACCTAAGTAGTTGGTTTTACATCTCAAAAGAACATGGGACTTAATAGTCAGGACATCAAGAGTGCTCCTTGGCTACCTCCAACAAAGTCAAGTGTCCAGGCCCAGATAAAATACATCTCCATGTGCTCAGAGAATTTACATGTTTAACAAATGAAATTGGGCTGGATTTTGTCTTTTACAGATTTGATCTTGATATTGCAAAGTGCAAACTTGAAGTATTAATGCACTCATTAAATAAATAGAGCACGTTATGAAACAGATGGCTTTTTAAGCATGAGGAAAAGTTAGCAGAAAACATTAAGAGGACACACGGAATTTGTAGTTACTGTCATATCATGCTGAATTAATGCCACTGGTGTCATTTTTGTTTTTTCTCCATTTGGTTAGTTTTCTATTTCACTTTTCAGTAATTCAGTCTTATACTTTTCTGGAGTTTTATAAATCTCCTCTCAAAAGTTGAAACACATTAAGAACATGAAACTGATAAAATGACTGAAGAAGTATTTTCTTGAACCTTCCTATCTTTTCTAGTCTGGACTTGTGGCTCTCTAGGCCAGCTGTGCAGCTTTCGTCTTGGGATAGCCCTCACTGTTTGTCCTGGGTTCCCTTTGTCTCTGTGATAGTGAACCTTCCTTCCTGGATCCCATGACTTCATGTTTCTTGGTGTATTCACTCTCCCCCTTTTTTAAGTCTCTGCTCAGATGTTACCTTGTTAGTGGACATTTAAAATATCACCTTCTTCCCCATGCATATTTTTAGCTCCTTACCTAAATGATGTTTTCCTTAGCAATTACCACTGACAGTCCACATATTTTGTTTGTTAATGATATGCTTTGGCTCCCTAGAATGTGAGCTTTATGAGGGTTGGGATTTTGTTTGTCCTCTGTTGTATCCCCAGTACCTAGGATGGTAGATGGTATGCTCTCTATAAATTTGTTATTTTGTGGAATGAGTGTATGTGATGGGCATTTGGTCCTTTTTATCTGGAAATGAATGTTCATTTTTAGGAAATGTCCCTGAAGTATTTCTTTGACTTGTTCCCTTCTGTTTTCTTCTGTTCTCTTTCTTACACTACAGTTTTGAACGTTAGACCTCTTGAAGAGGCCTTCTCATTTTCTTCTCTTTTCCATCTTATCCATCCCTGGTTTTTCCCTACACTTTCTGTGAGGTTTATCAACTTGTATCTTTTTTCCTCAGGTTTATTTTCCAATTCTTTTGTCAGGTTTTTCCAAAGTCAAACAAAAGGCAAAAAAAAATTGTCAGTGATGAACCTGAGTATTTTCTTCTATCTCTTTGAGGATATTAATAATAAGTTGTTGATATTTTCTTTTCTGTACAACTGTTTTGTCCAAGGAGCTTTGTTCTGTTTGTATCAGCTTCTGTATTCATACCGCTTTCTCTGATGTCTGCTCAAACTCCAGTTTTCTTCGTGTTTAAAGACAGGACACACTGGAAGCTGATGGAAGCTTTGTGCACACGAATGGAGCTTATCCATTATGACCTTCAGGGTGACCTAACTGGGTTGCTTCCTTGGGGAGCCCCAATGTCAGTATCTTCAGGTCTTTCCTCTTGGGCTCACATTTCCCAGAGAAGACTCTTTTAGTCTCTTGCCTGGAGGAGTATCTACAAGTTGCTGCCTGTGTTTTGGGAGAAAACCTATGATTTTATCATTTAGTGAGTTGTCAGTATGGAATTTTGCCCCCATCTTTTCCAAGTCAGAAGTCTGTTTTACCCCTCAGATACAAACTTCTAGTCTTTTGCTAGGGTGGGGTTGGGGCAATCACTCAGCTCAGTAAAGCTTGGGGATGAGGAGGTATCTGGGGTTCCAGCACTTTTGGGTGATCCTCCTATTTTTCAGTTTGAACTTTCCCTCAGAGGAAGTTCTCAGTACAGTTAATTCCTTGGTTAATTCTCAATTAACTCAGTGCAGTTAATTCCTTGGTTCTAGGGGGAGTTTCTGTGTGAATTAAGTTCCTTTTTTGCCTTATACAGCCTTGGTTTGGGATTCAGCTTTTTTAGTTCTGCTAAGTAAGTCGGCCTTCATCCATCTGCTTTCCAGGTGCTGACACCAGTACCTACTGATGGGAATTGAAATCATTTCTATTCATTTGCTATAACAAATAATGCAGAAACATAGCAAAATAAAAAAAAAATTTGAACATATGTCACTTAGAAAATACAGAGTTCAGATCTTACCAGATGAATAGATAGCGGTGCACTCATTAATTATTTTTCTTCTATTTTCTTGCAGGCCTTGAGAGTAATGGCTAAAATTATGAGAGAATGTTGGTATGCCAATGGAGCAGCGAGGCTTACAGCTTTGCGGATTAAGAAAACATTGTCACAACTCAGTCAACAGGAAGGCATCAAAATGTAGTTCTGCAGCTTTGCCTGAACTCTACTTTTCCTTCAGATCTGCTCCTGGGTTTTAATTTGGGAGGTCAATTGTTCTACCTCAGTGAGAGGGAATAGAAGGATATTGCTTCCTTTTGCAACAGTGTAATAGGTCAATGAGAAACTCCCCAGGATTTCTTTGGACCCAGGAAACAGCTGTGTGGGTCCTTTCTGTGCACTATGAACACTTCTTTCCCAGGACAGTTAAAAGATGTTGTGTAGTCTACCTTTATTTTTTATTAACACAAAACTTGGGTTTTTTTAAAAAAAAGATGATTGCTGGTCTTAACTTTAGGTTAACTCTGCTGTGCTGAAATCATCTTTAAGGGTAAAGGAGCTGGATTGTTGAGTTATACGAAACATTTCTTATTTTTAAAGAAAGTGATTTATTCCTGGTTAGTACATTCTCAGAGGATTCTGAACCACTAAAGAGTTTCCTTGATTCAGACTTTGAATGTACTGTTCTATAATTTTCAGGATCTTAAAACTAACACTTATAAAACTCTTATCTTGAGTCTAAAAATGACCTCATATAGAAGTGAGGAACATAATTTATGCAATTGTATTTTGTATACTGTTACTGTTCTTTCACATATTCAGAACATTACATGCCTTCAAAATGGGATTGTACTATACCAGTAAGTGCCGCTTCTGTGTCTTTCTAATGGAAATGAGTAGAATTGCTTAAAGTCTGTGTGTCTTAAAAGCTATAGTATTTTAATTCCAAAAGTTTATTTATCTGGGTAACCCAGACTTTTTCTGTTTTGTTTTTTGGAAGATTTTTTTGTAGTATGTCATTTGGTATTCTATTTGAAAATGCCTTTCTCCTACCAAAATGTGCTTAAACCACTAAAGAAATGAAGTGGCATTAATTGGTAAATGTTATCATGGTCATTTTTGAATATTCTCACATCAAGTTTTTTTTTACATTTAAATTGTGTCGTCCAAGTATACCTTAAAAAAGTCAAGTGGCACTCTAGATGCTTATAGTACTTTAATAATTTAAAACTTGTGGCATACAGACTAATTTTTCTAAAAGGGAAAATTTGTCTAGCTGCTTGTGAAAAGTTGTGTGGCATTCTGTAAGCCATTTTTTTCTTTATCTGATCAAAGACAGTGTTATTTTTTTAAGAAATTAATTACATTTAAAATTAAGGTATGGTTAATGTTAAATAATAGGCCTTTTTCTAGGAAGGTAAAGGTAGTTAATCATTTGAGTAGATAACAGGTGTGCAAGAGAGTCACATTTGTTGCATAGGAGTCAGTGTTCGGTGGACTTTCTGTCTTTGTAACTAAAGTTAGAGTTAGTGTGGTTCTGAGGTCTCACTCCACTTTGAGGAAGGCAGCTTCTAATTCAGTCTTTCCTTCTGTGTGCAGATACTGCAACTGCTTACTTTATATGGTTAGGTAATAAGTTTAGTACACCCTTGATATTTGGGAGAGTGGTAGCTAAAGAACATTCTGAATATAGGTTCTCCATTTACAGATGTTTTGAGTCAAATTCAGTGTTTAAAGCAAACTCGTCATGGTCTTCACACTAAGTTGAAACTAGCTTATGATACCTGGTTTTTACTTCCAGTGCTAAAAGTCTTTTAGACTTTTAGACAGTTTTCAGAGTTCTCTTTATCACTGTGATCTTATTCTGATGGGAGAAAAAACTATCATAGCAATGAGGCAAGACATTGACTTTATAGTGCTATCAATTTCCAGATGAAAGGGTCAGAATAACCTTTATAGTATTTGGTCAGTAAGAGATAGTGGCCATTTATGCTGACTAAGCTGCATTCTGATCATGTCTTATCTCTTATACATAGAATAAATTTGAAAGACTATTTGGTCTTAAAGCCAAAGTAATTTTAGAATGAATGGCATATGGATAGGAATTTAGTGTCAATTTCACGTGTTTAAAAACATCATGGGGAAAATGTGCTTAGAGGTTAATATTTTGACTCCAAATTTGTGTTTTTTTCTGTAGTTACCATGATTTTGTCAAAGCAAGTGAATGAGTTTGAGGGATTTGGTTTTATAATTGTCTTATATTTCCTGTTTAATAATCTCTAGCTCAATGATTAGGTACTTTTTTTTCCCCCTTTGGCCATTTCTAAGCCTACCAGATCTGCTTTATGAAATCCAGGGGACCAATGCTAAAACTATCTTTACATAATTTTAAGAACATACCAAAAGTTCTCACCTGATTTAAAATTGTGATACATGATTTCTCACCTTTGTATAAGGTAATCGACTTAAGATATATTCTTCATTAAGTCAAGGTTTGAGTTGGAATTATACTATTCTTGCCTAAGTGGATAAAATGTACTTTTGGTGAGTCAGGGAATTTTTCTTAAAGTTGGAGTTTAGTTCTAAATTGGGTTTATATATTACTGCAGCAAATTCCTTTTTGGCTAATGACAGGTTGATAAGCCCCAATTAGTTAATATTGAAAATGAAAGTCACTTAAAAATGAAATAGATCATGATTACTATGGCCATAACTGCAGATGTGTCTAACTAGAGTATTAATTTTGTCATTTAGAAACACAGGCCTTTGTTTATACTGCCTATCTTCAGATGCTCACCTTCCAAAATTAAACTTGGTTTAACACATACCTTTAGGCCAGTTACCTGTCCACATTCATTTCACCAGTACCCTGGAGGAATGGGGATGAAGGGAGGGATGACCCAGTGAGGCACAGGTATCCCTGGTCCTTCCTAACTTTAGTTTCAGTTTCTCTCAACTTGCCTTCCTGCTGGTCCCTGACTCAGAGACCAGTGTCTTGCCCTTACCATTCCCCACCCATTTCCCCTCAGCAGCCTTTTGACTGAATAGCTGCTTTTGAAATCTAGAGTAAAATGATTGATGGAAGTGTGGGACATGCTTCCATTCCCTTGAGTCACTGGATGTTGCTGGGAGGGATCTCCAGGTTTGGAGATTGGGTGGACCGTCGCCCTGCTGGCTGCCTTGTTGTGACTTTAGCTATAGCCAAGGAATGGGAAGGCAACAAGGTAGCAGTTATGGCAATAGGAGTTGTGCCAGAAGCAGTGGCAAATCATATCCTCTATAGGACAGGGTAAGGTCTGAAGAGCTGAGCCTGTAATTCTGCTGTAGTGATAGTGCTCAAGAAGTGCCTTGAGTCTGTGCACAGTGCCATGGTTAATAACATCAAGAATTCAAAATTTCAGTTCTTGTTAAAAAATGTAAGTGGTCACTTGGCCATTTTGCAACTCATGCATGAGCTACCTTTAGTTCCCCTTCTACATCTGAGAACTGTCCCATATAGAATATTTTATAAAACAAGATGGCATTGTGCTAAGTAAAATGCAGAACAAAATCAGTATCCCATTAGACATGTCATATTCAGAGTTTATTTTTATCCTTGCACTGAAAGAATGATTGTAAATCAATGGTTTCTTTTTGTTTCTTGACTGTGGCAGTGTTCTGGCTCCAAATGATGGAGATTCCAAATAAGGTTCTGTTACAGCTTGGCAGGAAATGCCAGTTCAGATATTTGTGAGATCCTAAAGAATAGATCTGGACACATATTCTGTAGCTTCTTGTGTCTCTGTTTTGGAATGCTGGACTACCCATGGGCCCTCTCTCTAGGAATGCTGGAATTCTAAGACATTCTGAGGATTGTCAGTACATTTAAACTTTTCAACACCATTATGCAATCTTATTTGTGATTGTAAACTTTTAAGAATGTGGTTAATAACATTCAACCTGTTTCTTAAGGCTGAAAAAAAGAACTTAAGTGAATTTGTTTTTATTTTTTAAAAAGATTTGTGAATTGAGTATCATGAACCGTGTTTTACTATCCCTTTTTCACATTGTGCCAATGGATGGGGTGTTTGATATTTCTTTATATGTCAAGGAGATGCTTCAAAATGTCAATCGCTTTAAACTTAAATTACCTCTCAAGAGACCAAGGTACATTTACCTCATTGTGTATATAATGTTTAATATTTGTCAGAGCATCCTCCAGGTTTGCAGTTTTATTTCTATAAAGTATGAGTGTTATGTTGCTAAATTACTCAAATGGTACTGTATTGTTTATATTTGTACCCCAAATAACATCTTCTACACTTTGTTTTCTGTATTTTATTGTATTTGTGCAAAATTCTTTTGGCTTTATCAGTGTGATCTCTGCCCTTTCAGATGTGTACAGAAAATGTCCATATAAATTTTCATTTTAGTTGAATGCCTTTGAGAAACCTGTAAAGAGGAAAGAAACAAAAAACTGCAGTTCCCCATAAGTTTTTAAAAGTTGTATATTGTATTTGTAGTAATATTCTGAATGAGTTGTAAATAGGAAGTAGAAGAACAATGCTTATGTCAAGTCCTAACACTACAGTAGAAAAATGGAAGCAATGCAAATAAATGACTTTTTTTCCCAAATGCTAGTGGAATAATTTAAAATAAAGTGTGTATATTGGATTGATCCATGCTGTTATGAAATGTAGTTGCTGTAGATAGACATTTGATTATTTTTGGATTATTCCCCAGTACAAGTTACACCTAAGGTAGGTTAAGAAGTGCCCACCTGTCCCAGAGCGCCTCCATGGGTGTGGTGGCTTCTTCCCATGTGCACAGGGGTTGCTAATCTGTCAGTGGATGGGGTAGGACCTGCCTACTGGTGAACTATTTTCACTCACAAATTTGCTAGGGTTGTGTTAAAGTGATGTTATTATTTTAATTCTCAAAGTTTTGCAGTTCTTTTCAAAGGAAATTTAGGGTGTTTTCATCTTCTTTCCTAATGTTAGGATTTCTGAGAATTGGCACAATTTGTAAAAATAGGCTTTTTTTTTTTTTTTTTTCTTAAGTAAATTTGAACAGTTAGTATGCTGAGAGTGGGAACTTGGCTCATGAGAGAGCTGGGCAGATAGCGGATGAAGAGATGTGGCCCCAAACTCTTGACTAACAGTTGGGAGAGGTTTTGTGGATTGGCTTGTTCTTGCATTAAAGATTATCACTTCAAAAAAAAAAAAAAAAGGTTATCACTTCAATTCAAAGACTGGATTTAGGGATTTTTTTTCTTTCTCCATAATAAAGAAGACACATCACTAGGATGTAAAACTTTTGTTGAAAGGTGGAAAAAAGTGAAATTATTTTTAAAACAGATTCAGAGAAACAGCAGAACCAGCTTTATACTGGTCTCTTCTAATTTAGAAAAAGTGTTTTTGTATATGTGGTCTCGTGGACATATCTTGCAACTCTACATTTTTTTTTTAATTTTACAGTTGAGGATTTACAAAACAATGGGACTACTCTGAAAGATGAGTAGAAAAACTTTATCTTATGAAAACCAAGGCTCAGTCATGCATGGTTCAGCCATGCATAATTTTTAAGAATTGGGGAAAAAACAAATAATATTAAACCATTACAGAAATAAAGGATTCTGTATGAGAGCTAAAGTGAAATGGAAAAGGTAAGAAACTTAAGATAACTATTTTCTATTAGAAAAAATCGAATTATAAAGGGATTGGCAACTTAAGTATTTCAAAGGGGGAAGAATCCATTGAGGGGGGTAAGAAAAATCAGAAGTAAAGGGTAGTATTGATGTAGACCAATTATAAAATGTGCACCTACTGTGGTAGGCAGCACTAAAACACTTGGGATCTTAATGTAATATAGATGGTGTACAGGGAGGTCTGGTTCTTTGTTTAAAGGGAGGTGTGATTGATAAACTATTTGGTAATGTTAGACATTTAAGTTTTTAAAAAAAGTTTATTTAGAGAGTGTGTGCATGCAGGTGAGGGGAGGGGCAGAGGGAGAGAATCTTTAAGCAGACTCCCTGTGGAACCTGAACGTGGAGCCTGTCTTGGGGGCTCCATCCACTAGCCTGCGCAATCACCACCTGAGCTGAAACCAAGAGTCAGATGCTCAAACTGAGCCACCTAGGCGCCCCAAAGTTAGACATTTTGAAAGGAAAAACTACATGGGAAAGGTTATGGACATCAACTATAAAATAACATTAGAATTGCTGTTTGGCGGGGCACCTGGTTGGCTCAGTTGGTTAAGCGTCTACCTTCGGCTCAGGTCATGATCCTGGGCTCCTGGGGTCGAGTCCCACACCAGGCTTCCTGCTCGGCAGGGGTTCTGCTTCTCCCTCTGCCTGCTGCTCCCCCTGCTTGTGCTCTCTCTGTCAAATAAATAAAATCTTTAAAAAGAAAAAAACCAACTGCTTGGCACCCCTGATACCCACAAGAGGAGTTAGGTCGTCATTGAATTCCTAAGCTGAAATAGATGTGGGCACTCAGTGAAAGATGGATTGAATGTACTTATTTTTGAGATTTAATTCCAGATGTGGAGAGATGACTGCACTTGTCATGACCTAGTGTTTGAGTTTTTCCAAGTGCTTTCATATGTATGATCACCTGATTTTTACAACTAGGACAGATGGTGGCCAACTGAAAGTGTCCTAAGAAGGGTACAGAGGACTGAGGGGAGCCTGGCAGTCCTTCCTTTAGGGAATGGCTGAAGGTGATCTGGGTGTGGATTTTTTTTTTTTTTAAAGATTTATTTGCCAGAGAGAGAGCACAAGCAGGGGGAGCCAGCAGGCTCCCCAGGGAGCAGGGAGCCCGATGTAGGGCTCAATCCCAGGACCCTGGGATCCTGACCAGAGCTGAAGACAGATGCTCAACCAACTGAGCCACCCAGGCACCCCTGGGTGTGAATTTTTAGGAGTGAGGCCAGAGAGGGCAGATACTGTGTAAGGGGCTCAGGAGTAGCCTTCTCTCTTTCCCTGGCCTTCCACTCGGTGAGCTGCTTTCTCTCCTGGCTTGTTCCTGCAAGTTCTGATTTGGGAATTCAAAGCCTTGTCACTTGGGAGGCCAGTGGCAGCTGACCAAGCCCCAGAGCCAGCATTGGTGCTCACCTCCGCCTCAAGGACAGAGAGGACGTTGAAAATCTCTCCTCATAAAAACGACAAAACCCCCCCAAAACCTAGAAAGCTGAACATTCTAGATGTTCTCAATGTGTAGCAGACCTACCTGGTTCTGAACAGGCTAGAGCAGTTAGTACAGATAGAATACCAAGGATGACGTATAGGTGCCCTTCTCTCGGGTTCCTGTTAGGGGAGGCTCAGGGAGGGCAATGGGTACAACAGAGCAGACTTTTATACACCAAGCTCAGATCTTACCTTTTCCAACTACTGGATTCACAAGAGTGTAGGGAAGGTAACTCCTGCCGCCCTGAGCTCCTCTAGCCAGCTCAGAAGGGCTGGGCATCCATCCTGTGGTTGTGACTCAGATTTAAGGCCTGCAGATTTGGGATTAGGTTGCCACTCTTCAGTAGGCCCCAGAGTGTCTGGTATTTCTATATCTAATCTTAAAGCGTGCTTGGGATAACAGTCCCCTTGCGAATCTGTGAGTCAAGACCAACGGAGGGACTGTGGGTTTATGGATAATTCTTGCACTTTCGGGAAGTTTCAGGGATTTTTGGTTGGGAGGATTTGCATACAACAAGCTTTCCAAAATGAAGGCAAAAAATAAGGGCAAAATAAAAAGATAAAAAGACGATGTTGCCTGTGGATCTGCTTTTAAAGAAACCCTTCAGAATGAAAGTAAATAACAAGATGGGCACGAATCCACAGGATGGAAGGAAGACTACTGGAAATGGTAAATATGTGAGTAAATATAAAGAATTGTATAAATGTATTGCTGACATTACCACAAATGTATTGGCTTACAACAATACCCATTTGTGATCGCACACTTCTGTAGTTCAGAAATCCAAGTATAATGTGGCTGAGTTGGTTCTCTGCACCATGTTTTAGAAGGTCAAAATCAAGGTATTGGCTGTACTGCATTCCTTCTGGAGGCTAAAGGATAAATTGACTTCTAAGTTCATTCAGATTGTTGGTAAAATTTGGCTCCATGCGGTTGTATGACTGAGGTCCCCATTTCCTTGCTTACTGTCAGGGGAGCTATTCTCAGTCCCTAGAAATCACTCACAATTCTTGACTATTGGTTCCTTCATCTCCAAAGCCAGCAACAGTAATGTGGGTCCTTCTCACAGTTTCTGATCTCCTCTTCCGCCTCATCTCATTTCTCTTCCACTGCATTTCTCTCTGAATGACTCTTCTACCTCCCTCTTCTATTGTTCATAGATTACGTGTGATTGCATTGGGCGCATCTGAATAATCTAGGATCATTTCCCTATTTAGTAACATTAATTTCATTTGCAAAGTCTTTTTGTGGCAGTATCTTGATTAAATAACCAGAGGATGGGAATCTTGGAGAGACACCTACCCACACAATAAATGTATTTTTTTTCTTTTTTAAATGGCATGTTACTGTATAAAGCAATAACGATAACACTATATGTTGGGTTTATAACATAGATGCAATGTATATTATAATAATAGCACAAAGGAGGGAGTAGGTAATGGAGCTATATTGAAAGTTCTGTATTTTATTGGAATTATGTTAGTATTCATCTGAGGAAGACTGTGATAAATTGAAACGCATATTATTGTCCCTAGAGCAAGCACTAAAACAATACTAAAAAAAAAAAAATTTTAAAAATCAATAGAACTTAAAATGGTACACAAAAGAAGGCAGTAAGAGAGGGACAGAAAAGAAAAAAGATATGACACATTTGGAAAACAAATAGCAAAATGGCAGCCATGACTCTAACCATACCAATAATTTCATTAAATGTGATTGGACTAAATACTCAAAAGGTAGAGGGGCACCTGGATGGCTCAGGATTGAGTCCCACATCGGGCTCCCCTCAGGGAGCCTGCTTCTCTCTCTACCTATGTCTTTGCCTCTCTCTGTGTCTCTCATGAATACATAAATAAAATCTAAAAAAAAAAAAAAAGGTAGAAATCATTGGAATAAAAAAAAGCAAGACTCAACTATATGGTGTTTATAAGAGACACATTTTAGATTCAAAGACAAACCGTTTGAAAGAAATGATATGGAAAATATATACCATGCAAAAGGTAACCATAAGAAAGCTGGAATAGCTACATTAGGCAAAGTGGGCTTTGAGACAAGAAATATTGCTAGAAATAGAGGACAGTTCAATCACTTGAATGGTGATTTTAAAAGTGTCAATATATTAGGCAGGGAGATATAACAACTATTAATGTATATGAACTTAAGAACAGAGCCCCAAAATACATGCATGAAGAAAAAGTGACAGATTTGGAAGGAGAAATAAACAATTCAACAATAATACTTAGAGATTTCAATATCCTACCCTCAATAATGATAGAACAACTGGACAAAAAACATATAAAAGAATGCTGTTAGTCAACTTGTCCTGACGTTTGTAGAACACCACCCACCAGACAGCAGAACACACATTCTTTTCAAGTCCACATGGAACATTCTCCAGGGAAGACCATATGCTGTGCTATAAAACAAGTCTCAACAATAAAAAAAAATTGAAATCATAGAAAGTATCTTCTCTAACCATATTGAAATTAAATTAGAAGTCACAACAGAAAGAAATCCCCAAATATATAGAAATTAACGTATTTTTGAAAGAACTCCTAAGGAAATCACAAGAGAAATTAGAAAATAATTTTAACTAAATGAAAATGATGGGACGCCTGGGTGGCTCAATGGTTAATTGTCTCCCTTCGGCTCAGGGCCTGATCCTGGAGTCCTGGGATTGAGTGTCACATCAGGCTCCCTGTATGGAGCCTGCTTCTCCCTCTGCCTGTGTCTCTGCCTCTTTCTGTGTCTATCATGAATAAATAAATCTTAAAAAAAAAAAACGAAAATGAAACATCAAAATCTATGGTATATAGGTAAACCACTGCTGAAAGGGAAATTTACACTTAAATATAGGTATTTACGGGATCCCTGGGTGGCTCAGCGGTTTAGTGCCTGCCTTTGGCCCAGGGCTGGATCCTGGAGACCCGGAATCGAGTCCCATGTCGGGCTCCCGGCATGGAGCCTGCTTCTCCCTCCTCCTGTGTCTCTGCCTCTCTCTCTCTCTGTCTATCATAAATAAATAAATAAATCTTTTTAAAAAAAAAATATATATATAGGTATTTAAATATAGCATATTTAGGGATGGCCTGGGTGGCTCAGCAGTTTGGCGCCTGCCTTTGGCCCGGGGCGTGATCCTGGAGACCTGGGATCCGGTCCTGCGTCAGGCTCCCTGCATGGAGCCTGCTTCTCTCTCTCTGCCTCTCTGCATCTCTCAATAAATAAATAAAATCTTAAAAAAAAATAAATATAGCCTATTTAAATACCATAAGATACAAAATCCTTAACATAATGTTAGCAAACTAAATCCAGCCACAAGTAAAAAAGTTTATACACCAGGACCAAATGGGGTGTACCATAGGGCTGCAGGCTTGATTTATCATCTTAAAATCAATTTCTTATACCATATTAATAAAAGAAAGGATAAAACCCATATGATCAACTAGACAACAGGAAAAGCATGGGACAGAATTCAACACCCATTCATGATAAATACTCAACAAAATAGGAATAGAAGCCACCTTCAGCCTAACGAAGGACTTGTCAATCTATGAAAAACCACAGCTAACATACTTAATAGGGGGACAGTGCTTTTCTCCTGAAATCAGGAAAAGTCAAGAATATCCACTATCATTATTTCTATTCAACATTGTAGTGGAGGTTCTATCCAGCTCCCAGTCTCCTTCTCCCCAAAATGATTAAAGGCATTTAAAGTGGTGGGGGGGGGGTGAGTAAAACTATCTTTATTCACAAATGACATGATCCTGTAAGATTTTAAGGAATCCATAAAGAAACCCTAGTAGAACTAGTAAATTTAGCAAGGTTGTAGAATATAAGTCCAATACACACTCAAAATATCTATTGACATCTCCTATATTAGGAAAGAACAATCCCCCCAAATTAAAAAAATCCACTCAAAATAGCACAAAAAGAATATGGAAACACTGATTTCATTAAAATTTACAAAATTCCTGAGAAATTAAGTATCTAAATAAATAGTGAAACATTCCATGTTTGTGGATTAGGGGATTCAGTACTATTATAATGGCAGTTCCCTCCAAATTATTCCATAGATTCAATTCAATCCCTGTCAATATTCCAACAGGATTCTTTCTTTGTTTAGATATTGATAAACTGATCCTAAAACTTACATGGAAATGCAAAGTATCTAAAATAGAATCCTTTTTGAAAAGAACATAATAATAAGATTTGTTTTACCCAATTTCAAAACTTATTATTAAGCTGTAATAATGAAGACAGTGTTTTACTTACATGAAGATAGGCAATATGGACCAATGGAACAGTATTGAGAATCCAGAAATAAACCCTTGTGTATATGACCAAGTGACCTTTGACATATGCCAAGACAATTCAATTGGAGAAAGGAAAGTCTGTTCGATAAATGGTGCTGGAACAATTCGATGCCCATATTAAAAAAGAGAGGAAGGAAGGGAGAAAGAAAGTTATTTAGGGTCTTCCTTCATTGTACAGTAAACATTGTAAAGTGAACAGATACAGGTAAAAGGCTTTATAACTTCTAGAAAAAAATGGGAGAAGCTCTTTGTGACCTTGGGTTAGGCAAAGATTTCAACTGACAAAAGCAAAAGCCATTAAAAAAATTTGATAAATTGGACGTCATCAAAATTAAAATCTTTTGGGCTTAAAAATCATTGTCAATGAAAAGATGAGCCAAAAAACGGAGAGAAAGAATTTACAAATTCTATATTTGATAAAGGACATGTATTCAGAATACATAAAGAATTCTTAGAACTCAAGAAGACAAATGATCCTATTAAAAATGGTCAAAAGATTTGATCGATATTTTCCCAAGAAAACCTATCAATGGCTAATAAACACAATTTCTTAAAGACTGTTGATGAGATTAAAACCACAATGAAGGGATGCCTGGGTGGCTCAGAGGTTGAGTGTCTGCCTTTGGCTCTGGGTGTGATCCCAAGGTCCTGGGATCGAGTCCTGCATCGGGCTCCCCTCAGGGAGCCTGCTTCTCCCTCTGCCTATGTCTGCCTCTCTCTGTCTCTCATGAATGAATAAATGAATGAATGAATGAACGAATGAATGAATGAATGAATAAATAAATAAATAAGTAAATAAATAAATAAAAATAAAACCACAATGAAAACCACTCCATACCTGCTAGAATGCTTATAATCAAACAGGCAATACCAAGTGTTGGTGAGGATAAGAAAAAACTAGAATCTTCATAGATTGCAGGTGTATGTATACCACATACAAAGTGCTATAGTCCCTTTAGAAGCCAGATGGGCAGTTTCTTAAGACAGTTATATATGAGGCTATGATATGAACAATTCCACTTTTTATGTATCTACACAGAATAGGATTGGCAGATAAAATACAGGATGCCCAGTTAAATTTGGATTTCAGGTAAACACAATTTTTTTTATATGTCTCAAATACTGCATGAGACATACTTAAAAAAAGAAAATCACCTGAAGTTTGAATTTAGCTGGGTGTCTTGTATTTTAACTTACTAAATCCAGTAACTGTAATCTAAGAAAAATGAAAACATCCCCACAAAAAATTGTGGGTTAATGTTCACAGCAGCATCACAGCCCAAATGTGAAGGAATCGAAATGTCCACCCACTGGTAGATTGATTTTTTTTAAGGTGTTATATTTATTGAGCAGTTTACTATTTTGAAATAAAAATGAAATGGACTACCAGTACATATTGCAACATGGATGAACCTTAAAAC
This sequence comes from Canis aureus, assembly GCF_053574225.1. Lineage (NCBI taxonomy): Eukaryota > Metazoa > Chordata > Mammalia > Carnivora > Canidae > Canis > Canis aureus. The sequence continues at coordinate 58,092,932 of NC_135620.1, forward strand.
TATTTGCTAAGTGAAATAAGTAAGATGAAAAGCCTGCAAATAGGCATGAGGGAACTTTTCATTGATGGAAATGTTCTAAAACTGGATTTGGGGGATGGATGCACAACTCTAAAATTTACTAAAAGTCATTGATTGTATCCATACATAAATTATAGAGTGTGGACATCGTACCTTAATAAATCTGTTCAAGAAAGGCTTCTTGTCATTCACTTACTAGTTTAAAAAAGAAACATAAGGGGGTAAAATAAACCATATTAGGATCGCAATAATCCTTCTTCCCACGCTGCAGCAGTCCTGAATTGCCCAGGCCCTTAGCTTCTCTGGGAGTGGGGAGTAGTTGGGGTGCCCTGTCACAAGCCCAGTTCCACTTCCTTTCTTTTTTTAAGTTTATTATTTACTTATTCAAAAAAGAGAAAGAAGCAGAGACACAGGCAGAAGGAGAAGCAGGCTCCCTACAGGGAGCCTGATGCGGAACTTGATCCCAGGACCCCAGGAACACAACCTGAGCCAAAGGCACATGCTCAACCGCTGAGCCATCCAGGCGTCCTCCAGTTCCACTTCTTAGGGGTGCCTTCTCTGCAGAGCTCCCTGCCACACTGTTTATGAAGCCATGTCACAGTGGATGCTCGCTTCCCTCCATGGCTTGTCTTTGAACCCCCCCAAGGTTGGCCTCTGCAGCTGGAACTGAGCATCCCCTCCCATGTCCTTTTCTTTGTTTTTTTCTCATACTTGATTTTTTTTTTTTTTTAACAGCGGGCTGTCCTTAGAACCCAGCACCTTTTAGTAAGATGAAGTTTGAGGCTTTTGGATTTAAATTGTTGAAAGTGAAAGAATATTTTTATACTTACTTATTTGAGCACTGACAATATAACAAGTTCTCTACATATCATTCATGTCTTTCTATTTTTCTTATACTGTCCTTCTGGATTGAAAAACAATCAGAATGCTTACTTACAGCATTCCAGAACTCAGCCCAACTTATAAACGTAGTGAACAAGATGATTTTGGACGTCTTTCCACTTCGAATATTTGGGATCCTAGTATGGTTTTTTTTTTTACCCCCTCATGTTTTTTTTAAACTAGTAAGTGAATGAAGTCTGCTTTGTTACTGGGATGTTATTTTCAAGCTCCACTTTAAAAAGAAATGAGAGATGGGACGCCTGGGTGGCTCAGCAGTTGAGCATCTGCCTTTGGCTCGGGGTGTGATCCTAGGGTCCAGGATCGAGTTCCACAGTAGGCTCCCTGCAAGGAGTCTGCTTTTCCCTCTGCCTGTGTCTCAGCTTCTTTCTCTGTGTCTCTCATGAATAAATAAATAAAATCTTTTAAAAATAAAATAAAAAGAAATGAGAGTTTGGTTCATTAGATTGTAGGGCCTAGGTTTTTAAGAATGTGTCTTAAGCGTGGATGGGTGTGATATGAAATCCAGTGCTTGCTAAACACGAATTGGGTTTGGCAGGTGGCTTACCGGATATAGTTTGGCTCCTTCTGGACTCTTTGGTGCTTTGGATCTGTTGGAGTCATTCCAAAAGCCAGGCTGTGGATCTGTGTCTCTGGGTGTAAGGGGACTTGCACAGTACTTGACATATAGTAGGCACCCGATAGGTATTTGTTGAATGCCAGCACACCATGGCCGTGGAATCTAACTTCTCAGAAATGCAGACTGACATTCTTTCATTTTTAACTTCAGGATAGAGGGTTACCCTGCCTTTCTACCCATTTTCAGTGACCAGGGATGCACTCACTATTTCACAGGACAATATAAGCTATTTTTGGAGGCAAATATTGATTAAAACATCCTTTCTGGTATGCTATCACTCCTCTTCATTGGTCCCCCACACCAAGCCTTTGCCCCAGTGTGGCCGTGTCAGAAATTCCAGACCATGTTGTCCCTTGGGCCAGCTCTTTGCTAAGTTGGACAAACTCCATTTCTGAAACTGTTGCTCATGCCTTCCCGAGCATCTCTCTGTGTGATCCTGGTTTCTTACTCATATTGCTGGTAGTCCATGCTCCTGGTAGGAGATCAACCAGGTTTCAGGTCTGGGCCAGTCTCCAAAGGTAATGTGACTTGTAAAACAGAAAACCTTCCCAAACTCAGCCCATTCTCTAAGAAGTCCTCAGCAGATGGCAGTGTTGATCTTTCATTGGTTTTTGGTTTGCAGAGTGTTGTTGTTTTTAAATTTATTTGACAGAGAGAAAGAGAGAGAGAGAGAACAGGAGCACAAGCAGGGGGAGTGGCAGGCAGAGGGAGAGGGAGAAGCAGGCTCCCCACTGAGCAGGGAGCCTGATGCGGGGCTCCATCCATCCTAGGACCCCGAGATCATGACCTGAGCCGAAGGCAGGTGCTTAACCAACTGAGCCACCCAGGCGTCCCTTTTTGTTTTATTTTTACAAATTTAGGATTAGCCAACATTTCTGCCTAGCTTTAGATTGCAGGTTCCACAAAATGTAGTTCCCTTTATTCACTGTTTTTGTTTGAGCCTTACCAAAAACCCAAAGTCCCCAGGGCAGGCTAATAATTAAGTAAATCTTCAAACTAATATTGTATTAAAGATTTTTTAATTACCAAAGCTGTGCCCGCTTGTAAAAATTTAAAAGATACAGAAGTGTAGAAAGTAAAGGTGAGTGAAGGTTTTCCAGGTGTTTTACTGTGCACATAATACACATATAACAGGAAATATATATATATATATCAGTGTGGTCATACTATTCATATTACTTTGCAAGTCACATTTGCACAGAGTGAGCTTTCTTCCACATCAGTACATACCATCGTCATTCTTCCTACTTTCATGGTTTATAACATTTACATTCTGTTCCAGAATTATAGTCAAGTCTTCCAGGCTTGAACTTCTGAATACTTAAACCCAATAAAAATAGCATTTACCATACTGTGGTTATGTAAATATTAATCACAGCAGAAGAAAATGAAATCAGATCTACAGTGAGATAAAGAAAATCCCACGTACTTAACCACTACCACGAAATTGTCAAGGTTCAAAACTGTCTTTCTTTTAAAAAATGGGATTTCTCATTTTATTTTTAAAGTTAATTAAGTTAAATTATCTCTGACATACAGTATCGTATTAGTTGCAGGTGTACAACATAGTGATTCGATATCTGTATACATGATGAAATGATCCCCATGGTAGGTCTAGTTACCACCTGTCACCGTACAGGGTTGTGACCATATTATTGATTCTATTCCCTATGTCAAAGCTGCCTTTTAATTTCATTTTGACTTTCCTCACTTTTACTCAACTCTCACTGTTACTAGTTTGTTTTAATCTCATGTTCCTTTAAATCTCACTCTTGCATTCCTTTTGCTTTGCTCGAGTAGCCCCTTGAGTGATTTGTGAACCTGAGTGCCATCATCGTAAGATTTCCCGGCACAGGTGACTGCTGGTTTGGCTGAACGCATAAGTTAGGCTCAAATTCATAGCTCATTGGAATTTCAAAGCATGGCTTAAAAGTATTTCTGATGTGAAGTCTGATGTTAGATTTGCACCCCTTTGTAGCTGACCTATTTTTTTTTTTCTTTCTGGAAGCCTTTGAGATTTTATCATTGTTCTTGGGGTTTCTGAAATTTCTGTTAAGTATCTAAGTCTGAATCTTGTTTTTATTTATTCTGCTTGGTACTTGGGTTCTTTCAATCTGAAGATTTGCGTTTTCCCCTAGCTAAGAAAAACGTTCTGTTATGTCTTTGATTCCCCCGGCCCCCTTTCCTTTTTCTTCTTTTTTTTTTTTCTTTCTTTAACCTTTTTTTTTTTTTTTTTAATTTTTTGGTTCTTTCTTCCTCAAATTCCTAGTGAATGCTGGATATGAACCTCCTGGGTCTTTCTTCTGTCTATGGATTTTTCTTTCATCTTTCACTGCTTTGTGTTTTTCCAGTATTGTAGATTTCATTGACTTCCAGATTACCCGTCTGGTTTTTTTGGTCTTGGCCATATTATTCTTCCGGTTTGCTGGATTTTTAGATTTTGACAATCCTTTTAAATGGAATTTGTTCTCCTGATGGCTCCCTTTTTAACGGCAAGCTAGCTTTGTTTGAGAGATTTAACATTCCCTCAAATATCTCCAAGGACACTTAGAATTTTCTTCTTGACATTCCCTCCTGGGTCTTGCTTTAGCAGAGGTGGTTCTTTTTATTTTTCTTTGTTTAGCTTTCCTGCTATTGGTTTTCCTCAAACGTTCGGTGACCCGTGGCTGCCCATTCACTTTCATCAATAAAGGACTAGATTAATCTGCCTAAGTAGCTGGCAAGGCCTGTCTCCCCCCTGAAGAGGCCTCTTGCTTGAAGCGGAGGGCTGGCTAGAGGCTCTTATGAGTGGTTGGCATGTGTTGTCAGCAGGCTTACCACTAGGTTGCAAGCTGGGGATGCCCACACTTGCTAATGTAAGACGAGTTTTCAGTAATGGGCTGGAGCACTTCACTGTGTTTTCCTTTTGGACAGAGCAATACCCTCTTCCCTGGACATAGATGTCCCTTGTGAAAGTCTGCAGAGACTTTAAGCTCTATTTTACTTCTCTGTTGAATTTTAACACCCATATTAGGATCCTTTCCTGGACAGATCACCCAGTTTTTGTAAAGTAAGTTTTGAGTCCTAAGGACCCAAGAGACAGAGTTTCTCCTTATGGGTTGAGGGTAGGGGCAAGGGAGAAAGGTGGGGCCCCTTCGGGCCCCCATACTGAGTGCAGTCTTTTGCTCAATTATATGGATGATGCCCTGTGTTTCTGTTTTTTTGAGTTGTCGGGTGTTAGGAGTTTCTCTGGAACTCCCTTGAGAAGGAAAGTTCTTGGTCCTAGAGTTAGGGGCTATGCTTTACCTTTCCTCTTTCTCAGTTAATCCATTCCCATCTACTTCCAACTTTTTCTCATATTTTCTCATATTTTCTGATTGGCTGCCACCCTCTCTTGTTTTCTAGCACCAATGTGATTTAATTCCTTTTAAATTACCTTATATATTATTCTTTTTTTCTTATATATTATTCTAATGAGTCCATGGCATAGTAGAGAGGTGGAAGCATGTGCTTAATTTGTGACTTCCAAGATAATATGTTGTTCCAACTTAAAATTTTTCTCAATGCACATGGTTTGAAAGGTACAAGATGTATATATAAAGTGAAAATATTGGGATGCTTGGGTGGCTCAGCAATTGAGTGTCTGCCTTTGGCTCAGGGCATGATCCTGGGGTCCTGGGATTGAGTCCCGCATCGGGCTCCCTGCAGGGAGCCTGCTTCCTCCTCTACCTGTGTTTCTACCTCTCTCTGTGTGTCTCTCGTGGATAAATAAATTAAAAATCTTAAAAAAAAAAAGAAAATATCCTCTTCATCCTGGTGCAAATAAAGCCTACTCGTTGTCCCCTTCTGTCTATCCTTTCCTTCCTCTGTTAGAAAGAAAGCCCCAAATTTCAGCTGGGCTCACGGCTACTCAGCTAAGGAGGACACTTCCTAGGTGTGGCCAGGTGATTCCAATCGTAGATGAATGGAGCAGCTCAACATCCCTGAGCTCCTCCGAAGGACATGGATGTGCCTGCCAATTCCTTGATTCTTGCTTTCCTTCTGGCCAGAATGCAGATGTGATGGGGAGCCATCCTTGTCTACGTAGAACTGGGCAACCTCGTAGGGATGGCAGAAATACAAAACGGAAGGAATCTGGGAGTCTCTGACTGTTCACTGTCATTATACCAGCCCTGGTATGTGGGAAAGAAATGAAATGCCATCTTGTTTGAGCCTTGTATCCTGGGGTCACTTCTTACAGCAGTCTATCTTATTTCCTGAGACAATCTCTGGGCTACTCAGTTTCCCCTGGAGGCAACCAGTGTGAACACGATGCTGGATCCTTACAGGGATATTTCATGCACACACACACACACACACCACACACACACACACAGGTATATATATATATATATATATATATATATATATATATATATCCCTGTCCATTTTTACATAAATGATATTGTACCAAACAGCTGCCTTTTTAAGATTTATTTATTTATGAGAGAGAGAGGGAGGGAGAGAGAGAGCATACATGGTGAGGAGGAGAGGCAGAGGGAGAGAGAGATAAAGAGGTAATCTCAAGCAGACTCCCTACTGGAGCCTGGAGCTCTCTGCGGAGCTTAATCCCAGGACCCTGAGATCATGACCTGAGCCAACACCCAGAGTCAGACACTCAACTGACTGAGCCACCCAGGTGTCCCCCATACAGCTACTTTTTGAAGAGGCTAAGCCCCATTTGAAAGGGAGGATTGCTGGTGACAGCCCCCAGCCCAGCTTCTCTTCTGTACTGGCAAACTGAGCCCCATCTCCAAATGTGCACACTGCCCCCCAAGTGAAACCCAAACTCAGCTCACTCTACTCTGAGACAGTTTATTACCCAAGCATGTCCCTCAGATGACTCATTACTTCTTCCCTTCTAAAAAAAAAAGAGAGAGAGAGAGAGATTTATTGAAATGTTGTAACCACAGAGTAATCTCTGTGAGAAGTTCCAGTAAATTCATTTCCCCCCTCTTGCATCTTTCTGGAGTCTGCACAATAGGAGCTGGTGCTTCAGGGGATGCCCGGTAGGCCGATGTGTTATCCCAGCCCTGGTGCCACCTATAGCAGCTCCAAATAGAGACGATTCAGTTGAAGAATGAGCTGACTCTTGAAGGCCTCCTCGAAAGGTCTTTCCCTCCATCCATCTTCCCTTCCCCCACTGCCACTCCTCGGTTGGGTTCTGGTGCTGAGTGGATCTTGTGAGAGAAAACACTGGAAAAGGCACAGCATCTGCTCTGAGCTTTCTAACTCTACCCTTTCTGAAAAGAAGGAAGAAGCCAGGAATCCACCTAGGATGGTGGGAGAGAGAAAAGGTTTGTGTTTGGGGGGTGAGCTGGATGGGATCAGTCTCAGTACAGAGAGATGATGTATAGGGGCTGCTTCCTGTGCAGCCTCGGCCACCAGAGAACCGTCACATCTGTGTGTCTTCCTGATTTTCCTCACTCCCTCTGCTTGTCTGAACCCTGCCCAGCTCAAAGCTACACCCTCCGCTCACAAGGGTGCTTAGGGGCGTAGGAAATTCTTGTGGAATGGATATCCTTTTTACAGTTTTATTTTTTTGAATAGGTAATACACTGAAAGAACCCACAAATGGTGCAGCCACTATGGGAAACTGCCTGGGGGGTTCTCAAAAAATTAAAACTGGAACTACCGTATGATCTAGCAATCCCACTTCTGGGTATGCATCAGAAGGAAGCGACAACAGCAACTCGAAGAGATAGCTGCACTCCCATATTCATTGCAGCATTATTCACAATAAGCAAGATGTGGACACAGCCTGAATGTCCTTCAACAGATGAAAGGATAAGGAAGATGTGAGACGGACATAGGATACACGTATCTAAGAAGAATGAGCTATATTATTGAGCCATGAGAAATGAGGAAATCCTGCCATTCTCAACAACCCGGATGAAACTTGAGAGCCTTATGCTAAGTGAAATAAGCCAGAGAGAGAGGGAGAGAGAGAGAGAGAGAGTGAGAGAGAGAGAGAGAGAGAAATTCTGCATCATAATGTATTTCACCTGTAAATCATGTATATGTGGAATTTTTAAAAGCCAAATTCATAGAAACCAAGAATGGTAGTTGAGGGCGGGGAGGGAGGACGGGAGCATATTGGTTAAAGAGGATAATGGTTTTACAACTTCTGGTTATAAGATTAGTAAGTGGGGCAGCCCGGGCGGCCTAGCGGTTTAGCGCCGCCTTCAGCCCCGGGCTGTGATCCTGGGGACCCGGGACCGAGTCCCACGTCGGGCTCCCTGCAAGGAGCTTGCCTCTCCCTCTGCCTCTGTCTCTGCCTCTCTGTCTCGCTCTGTGTCTCTCATGAATAAATAAAATCTTTTAAAAAAATAATAAGATCAATACGTTTGGAGGCTCTAAGGTACATGCTGATTACGGCTAGTAAGACCGTGCTACATACTTGAAAACTGCTCTGAGAGTAAATCTTAACCTTGCTCAAAGCAAAACAAAAAACAAGAAAACAAAAAAAAAACAAAACCCAAAACGGCGATTGCAGGAGGGGCTACAGGTAGGTGGTGGCCGATGCTATGGTGGCATGAAGCGTCTCTGCCCCCAGCCCCTTGGACCCTGGCTCTCAGGACAAACCAGCCGAGGGCTCCCACCGGCCCGTCTCCCAGGCGGGGCAGCCCGCGAGCCTCGCCCTTAAACCCGGGAGGACCCCCCCCCCCCCCCCCCCGCCCCGGACATTTCCCTGCCCTCGTGAGGGTCACCAGGGGGCTAAGCCTCAGCGGACCCTGCAGGGTTTCAGCCCGGGCTCCAGAAGCCTCGATGGCGCGGGACCGGACGGGGTGTGCGGGATTAGCCCGCGACCGAGGCGGCAGCGGCCCCGCCCGCGTCCTTCAGCCTCCAAAGCCACGTTTACCAAGCGGGGCGGCCGCTCGGGGGCGGGGGAAGGCGCCACGCGGCCCTGACCCGGCCAGGCCCGCTGACCCCAGGACCGCCGAGCAGGCCTCGTTCAGGGCCCCCGCCGCGCCCTCGGATCCCGCCTTCGGATCCCGTCCCGGGGCTCCGCGTTCGCGCCCCGCCCGGGGTTCCGGCCGCTCCGAGCACCCCCCTCCCCCCCCACCTCCACCTCTCCACCGCCACCCCTCCCCCCAACCGCCACCCCTTCACCCCTCTCCCCACCCCTCCACCCCCACCTCCACCCCTCCCCTCCACCCCCACCCCTCCACCTCCACCCCTCCATCCCCACCTGTCCACCTCCACCCTTCCACCCTCACCTCCACCCCCTACCTCCACCTCCCCACCTCCACACTTCCATCCACATCCCTCCACCTCCTCCCACCTCCACCCCTCCACTCCCACCCCTCCACCTCCACCCCTCCACTGCCACCTCCACCCCTCCATCCCCACCCCTCCACCTCCCCCTCCCCCCACCTCCACCCCTCCATCCCCACCCCTCCACCCTCACCTCCACCCCCCACCTCCACCCTTCCATCCCCCTCCCTCCCCCTCCCCCCTCCCCCCTCCCCCCACCTCTACCCCTCCACCTCCACCCTCACCTCCACCCCACCCCCCGACCTCCACCCCCCCACCTCCACCCTTCCATCCCCCTACCTCCATCCCTCCACCCCCACCTCGCAGACACCCGCAGGCCGTGACACCCGCGCTCCGGTAAAACTTGCCGCCGCGGACAGTCCGCCCCGACCCGGAGCCCGAGGGATTCCTGGAAACGCTCTCCTTGCTGTCCGGGCGGGGAAACTGAGGCGGAGCGGCAGGCAGAGGACTGCCCAGCGCCGGCGCCCCACCCGCCCGAGGCGCAGAGCCGGGCCCCTCCGTGTGGCCTCGGGGACCGCGCAGAGCAGGAGGCTGCTGCGGCCTTGGCGTCCCCGAGCCTCCCCGCGGGCGCCCCTGGGGGGATGGCACCGCGCCCCCCCCCCCCCCCCCCCCCCGCGCCAAGGCTGGGGCCTTGCACACCCTTCCCCACCCTCCCCGGGAGGTCCCAGGTCCTCGGGCCTGAACCCTCAGCGTCGCTCCATCCCAGCTCTAGTTCCCTGGCCCTCGCGGGAGGCTCACGTGCGAGGCCTGCAGCCCTGCAGCCCTTCCCTGCGCCCCGGCCCCTCCTGCCCCCTCCCTCCCCGCGACTCTTCACAGGCCCCTGCCTTGCCTTAATTCCCATCCCCATCCCTCCTTGTCCTTGTCCAGAGGCCTCAGCTCCCGCCCAGGAGGATAAACACGGGGTGGGGGGGGGGGCGCGTGCGGCTTCTGCTTGGCGTCCCTTCCTCCCCGCTGGGGCTGTAGAGGTGCCCGAGGCCCCTGCCCGGCCCTGCGTCTGTGTCCCCTGGGGTCTGGTTCCTTTGTCCTGTCTGAACCCCCTCTCTGTGCCTTGGCTTCCTCCCCGCATGGCAAGGCTCCAGGAGCCTGGGTTTCAGTCCTAGAATAGCCGCTGCCTACCCTCGGGCCTGTGTCTCGCCTTCCACCCACTCTCACTTGCCCCACAGAAGGCTTTCTCAAGTCCAAAATAACCTCCTTGTTCCTAAATTCAGAAGACACGTTTTAGAGTTATAAAAAAAAAAAAAACAAACCAGGATCTTTCTATATAATTTTCTACTGCTGATCACTCCTTCCCTCCTTCCTGAAACTCACTCTTCCCTTGGCTTCCAGGAAACCTCTCTTCCCCCTACAAGCATCTCCTGCGGCCTGTCCCCTCAGGCCCCTTCTCTCCTCCTCAGGCATCCTCCCGGGAGCCCTGTCCACTCAGTGGCTTCCATTTATAACTAAGCGATGGTGAGGAGGGGGAGGAGGATTCCTGAATCCTGTGGAGTCCAGATCCCACTCCTGAGCATCGGGCTCGTATCCAACCACCTGAGAGTCAGTCTTACTTGGGAGTCTTACAGGCTCCTCATGCTTGCCATGTGCAGAGTAAGTTCATTGTCTTCCCCTTGTCTGCTTCTTCCTGGAGCTTCCCGTCTAATGGAAAGGGTCACCGAGTACATGGGAGTCATCCATCCCTCCATCTCTCACATCCAATCAGCCAATCAATTAATCATCAAGGCCTATGCATTCGATCTTCAAGGGGCCTCTGTATTCCTACTGCCATTACTTTTGCTGTGACAAATTCTGGTCTTGTCCCCCTACTGCTGCAATGATCTTGCTAAACCCATAGTTGATCAAGTCACTCCCTTCAGTGGCTCAGCTCTGCCCTCAGGTCAAAGGTCAACTTCTTTAGAGCATCCTACAAGCCAGACCCCTCAAGACCACCAAATGGCATTTCACATTAGAAGAATTCATGGACCAGGACAAGAGTCCTCCTGGTGGGCTCACGTTTTACATTTTTAAAATCGAACACCCCCTTCAACAATGTTAGTGCTCAGAGCTTAGATATCTCCTTCCTGATTTAGGCCTTGAAACACCTCCACAAGGTAGGTGTTACTGTTCCCGTTTTACAAGTCTCAGAAATCTCCAGGTCACAAAACAACCATGGCAGGGTTTGAACATCAGTCTGCGATTTCCTGTGAAATTTCCATGAGCCCAGAGGAGGGGGCTTCTGGGGGCTCAGGGGCCACTCTGACCATGCCACGGATCTAAGAGAACTTCTCCCATTGCAGACCTCTTCCCCCACGTGCTTCCGTACCTGAGCCCTGAGCCCCCACCCTGAGCTCTGGGTCAGAGACAACCTGCTCCCGCACCTAGTCTCAGATGGGCTGGGGATGACAGCCGAGCCGAGGATCAATAGCCATCTGTCCAGGCTCCACTGACAAGCTAATCTTTTCAGTAAACATTTCATTAGCTCCTGCCAAGCTGCTCACACCTGCTGACAGGGAGGCAGGACCAGGCAGGGGGGTGGGGGGCTCTGGTTTACAATAGGTGCAGATATCAGCAGGGGTCTCCCGGCCCTTGAGATCCAGAAAGCTCAGCCACACGCTGGTGTCATCCAAATCATCCCCCAGATTTTTGTAAATTCCCGGAGACCCCTGGCCTGTATCCCTGGGCTTGCATGACCTGCCGTCTGAACGAGTCCTCCTCCTGCCCTGCTCTGTGATGAAGCTCTTACAGCAACTTTTTTTTTTTAAAGATCTTATTTATTTATTCATGAAAGACACAGAGAGAGAGAGAGAGAGAGAGAGAGAGAGAGAGAGACACATGCAGAGGGAGAAGCAGGCTCCCTGGAGAGAGCCCCATGTGGGACTCGATCTTGGGACCCCAAGATCACGCCCTGGGCCAAAGACAAGCGCTCAACCGCTGAGCCCCCCAGGTGTCCCACTTAACAACAACTTTTGCTTGCCCTTCAGAATACTCTCACTGCTGCCGCTGCTGCTCGTCCCTGCGGCTGAAACTGCCGGCTGTACTGAAGCTAACAGGAGCAAACATCTAGTAAGCACCTGCTGTGTGCTGACTTACATGCCCTATTGCCTTTGGCAGACCCCACAACAACCCTACGAGGTAGGTGCTGGAGACTCCCCCATTGGGCACGGAAGCTGGGAGTCTCTGAGAGGTTTCGTGGAGCAGCAGGGGCTCCATCCCGGGTTTGTCTGCCTCCAAAGCCCACGCTCTTGCCCCCCATCCTGCATTTGGAAATTGTGGAATTATTTGACTAGCTTCTGGCCCCCCGACCTGATTGGGAGCTCTGCAGAGGCAGGAAGTAGGTCTGATTGCTTCACCACTGTGTCCCCAGCCCAGTGATGTTTTAAAAAAATAATGCAAGGTTATTGTACATGAGTTTGTTTAGCCTTTATTGCTCCAAAGCCCGCGGAGGTAAGAAGTTGGTTTTTATTTGTTTTTCTTTTGTTGGGGGGAGTGGTGTTTGTTTTTGCCGTACAAATTCATTCTCCTCAACTGCAGCAGAGGAAAACTGCCTCCTGCAAATAGGCTAGTTTGGGTGACCTCTCATTTACCTCACCTCCTCTGTTTCTTCAAACCCAGCCAAGTCCAGAAAATGACCTTTTGGGACACCTGGATGGCTCAGTAGTTGAGCATCTGCCTTTGGCTCAGGTTGTGATCCTGGGATCCTGGGATCGAGTCCCACATCAGGCTTCCTGCAGGGAGCCTGCTTCTCCCTCTGCCTGTGTCTGCCTCTCTCTCTCTCTGTGTCTCTCATGAATAAATAAATAAAATCTTTTAAAAAAGAAAAGAAAAGAAAGAAAATGACCTTTTGCCAGCCGGTACCCCCTACTTTCCTAGTGCTATAAATAAGCTACTCTAGTTTTGCATGTTGAGGTGTCTCTCATTTTCAGAATTCAGTTTGGTGGTTTTCTCTCCACTTCCTCATCTGTTCTTCCTGTTTGGTCTCCTGCCTTATTTCTCTGCTTGGGGCAGCCCTGACGAATAATTTTGGTTCTGGAATTAGAAATGTCTCCAGGTTTTAAAAAAAAAAAAAAAAAAAAAAAAAAAAAACCCAAAAAAACTGTTGCTTTGGGTGGACTTCCAGGAAGAGAAAAGGGACATATTCACATGCCCTGAGGTGACTTTATGGGGGTTGGGGTGAACCTCTTTACGGGGATCCTCCGGCTGCGTGTGAGCATTTGGGGATGCGGCCTCAGTAGTACTAGATCTATCAGGCCTTCGGATGGCTGAGAAAGGACCCAGCCAGGACTGCTAGTGTCTGACTCTTAAGTCCTTGGTCTCAAAAGCTTCATTACAGGGTCCCCATTGGCAGTGCTGTTGGAAGAAAAATAGAAGACACTGATGGGCTAGAAGAAAATTGAAATCACCTATCATGTTTCACTGAGGGAAAACCACTGTGAAACATGTGACATGGTGGTTTAATATATTCAGATTTTTTTTGTATATATATATATATGTACACAGAAAGCATTATCCTATTAGGTGTATGATTTTGAAATTGATGTAGGAAAAAACCTTAGGGTTCAAAGCCGACGGCCAGAAAGAATTCTTGAGACGTCTTTGGTGAAAAAATGTGATTTTATTAAAGCACGGGCAGTAGAAAGAGCTGCCCAGGGATCATGAGGAGTGGTCATTATAGACTTTCAAGTTGGGAAGGGGTTAGTATAGCATAAGGCTCTAAGGAGTTTTGGAAGCAAGTTTCCCAGGACCTTGAGGGGGCTGGCTCTTGTTGGGGAAAAGTCATTTATTACTGTCTAATAAAACCTGAGTCATGAGACCCTTTGGATGTATATCAGTGGGCCGTGTGCTTGGGGGATGATCACCAACATGTATCTCGGGGCTTTAGAGATAAAGGAAGTTTCCAAAGGAAGTTTTATATGTTAAAGTAGACTTACAGGATCCTGGGGGCCGGGCTAAGATTGCCTTTTGCCCTTAGCAAAGTATTAACATCAAGGGAGTTGAGTCCCTAGAGGATGGTCACTCTGCCTGTGTCAAGGACTTTTCAATAGGCTGTAGGTAGTAAGGAGATTTAATAATTTTTCTTCTGCCTTTGTTTCCCATATCAGAAACCAGATATTCACCTGGGATGCCTGGCTAGCTCAGTCGGTAGAGCATGCAACTCTTGATCTCAGGTTAGAAGTTCAAGCCCCATGTTGGGTGTAGAGACGACTTAAAAAAATAATTTTAAAAATTAAAAAAAAAAAAAGAAACCAGATGTTCTCATTTAGCACTGTGTTTCCATGTTAATAAACAGACTTATTTAATTTTTAGTGGCTTTGTGGTATTCTAAGCCAACTATGGCTTATTTAACTAGTCTTCTATTGACATACACTATTTTTAATATTTTGACTTTTTATACAATGCTGCATCGAATAGCCTTGGATATAGATTCCCGTGTACTCACTTGGGTTTCTCCCCTGAGGCAAGGTTTCTTCACAGTGACACTGTTGATGTTCAGACCAATAATTCTTATTCTGGGGGCTGCACTGTGCATTGTGGGATGCTTAGCAGTATCCTTGGCTTCTACTCACTAGATGCCGATAGCACACCGCTCCCCCAATATCCTGGCAATCAATATCCACAGATTGCCAAGTGTCCCCTGGGTGGCAAAACTGCCTCTGCTTGAGAACCACTGCCTCCAGGATAAAGTTGTTAAGTGACAAGGTTAAAGGATATTTTAAGACTTTTGTTATCTATTGACAAATTGGCTTCTAAAAGTTGCACATTTATTCTCACCAACAGTGTGTGGGGGGTGCCCAATTTACCCACCCCCTTGGGAATATGCACATTAACATAAAAAACCACTTTAACAATCTCAAAAGACAAGATGTTCTTATAGGATGTGATTTTTTTTTCCCACGTTTTTATTTCTAGAGTGAGGTTGATTATGTTGATTGGCTGTTGTTTCTGTGGCAAACTATCTTTCCTTTTTTTTTTAAGGTTTTATTTATTTATTCATGAGGACACAGAGAGGCAGAGACACAGGCTGAGGGAGGAGCAAGCTCCCAGTGGGGAGCCCGATGCGGGGACTGGATCCCAGATCCCAGGATCACGACCTGAGCCAAAGGCAGACACTCAACCACTGAGTCACTCAGGTGTCCCGACATCCTTTTTTAACATATTAAATAAAATATGCATATCTATCTTAGCCTGCTGTCTTTATGTGTTGATATTTTTGGTTGTCTTTGCTCTAAAATCCTCATGGATTGGGCAGCAGATTCCAGGGAAAGTGTCCTTGTGCATTTGCCTGTCTGGGGCTCTCACTGTGTCCCTGCCAGTGTGCCTCCCACCTGCTCCAGCTTTGCCTGGGAGAGGATCCTATTTGGGCCATGCTTTTTAATATCAGGATCTTCTGAATGTTCCTTTTGTGTTTGGAAACTTCTTGCTTTGGAAAGTAGCTTATCAGGAGACAGCCCTGCTCAGGGAAGTCTGACCGGGGGCTTGATCATAATTAGTTCAGGTTAATTATTGCCAATCTGTGGATTCGCAGCATGGGGGCCTCTCTTGCCCTCAGCCACAGCCTCTGGAGGTTTCTTTTATGAGCTCTGAACCCTGAGGGAAGACTTAAAGTAATGAATGTTCCTGTAATCAGATTTGAGGGTTTGTTCCCTGAACCATCCAGTCAATTGGAGAATTGAGCCCTGACTGGTTTATTTGACCAAAGGATGCCAGAGATGAAGCACAGGGCACCTGATATGCAATCTGGGAAGTAGGTTGAAAAAAAAAATGACTTGACGTATTAGATGCCTACCTCTTGAATCTCATGAAGTTTTTAAGGGGAACCATTTTATTTATTTATTTATTTTTAAAAAGATTTTATGTATTTACTTGACAGAAAGCGTGCAAGCAGGGGGAGCAGCAGGCAGAGGGAGAGGGAGAAGCAGGCCACCTGCTGCACAAGGAGCTGGACATGGGGCTCCATCCCAGGACCCTGGGATCATGACCCGAGCTAAAGGTAGACGCTTAACCGACTGAACCACCCAGACACCCTTATTTACTTACTTATTTTTAAAAAGATTTTATTTATTCACCTGAGAGAGAGAGAGAGAGAGAGAGAGAGCAGGGGTGAATGGCAGTGGGTAAGAAGAAGCAGATCCCTGTTGAGCAGGGACCCAATGTGGGGCTGGATCCCAGGACCCTGAGATCATGGCCTGAGCCAAAAGCCGACACTCAACCAACTGAACCACCCAGGTGCCCCCAGCACACTTTTATTTATAAGGAGAGGCTACCATCTGGGGGCTGTGCAGAAAGAGTGGGGTAGCTTTTGTGTCGAGTATCAGCACTAAGTCTGATGATCCTTGAGTAAAACCTTGTGAAATTTGCCTTCAACGTCTTCCCTATGCTGGTAACACAGTTGCCGCATGTTTATAAATGTTTAATGTGCTCCGTGTTTATTCAGCATGCATTCATTTGTCCGTGCATCTACTCAGTCACCAGGAGGCACTGGGAATGCCCAACGAAGGACACCAGGCTGCTGCCTGTCTTCAGGGTGTACACGCTGTCTGTGTTATTGGGGGGAAAATAGACTTTGTGTGCAGGTTTGGCATGTACATTGAGGTGACAGTGTGAACAAGGAAGAGGCCTTGCAGCGAGTCAGTGAGGCTGGTTCAGGGGATCAGGAAGTGGAGGAGAACTGGGCAGGAGTGCAGGTGACAGCGGATGTGTGCACCTGTCGGCCACTGGGCAGTCACCTGGAACGAGTCCCTTCTGGCAGGACTCTCCCATTTGAGTATCTCAGAAAGTGCAACAGCCTCACTAGGTCTGATCCTGGAAGGAGGCTCTGTGCAAATAGACTTCACAGTCAAGGAACAGGACGGGAAATGTTCAAAGGCCTTTGTGTTGCTTTTGAGGTCACATGGCCAGAAGCAAAGGGGAACTCAAGGGGATCTCTTTAGGCAGGTGCCTACAGGGCAAAGCAGCAGCCTGGTCCATGGGTGGGGGGCTCTAACAGAGCTGAACAGCCCAACCCAGGTGCTCCACTGGCCCCTAGCCCCAGGGAGGCCACCAAGGGGGAGAGACGACATAGGCTGCGGAGGGGACCCTTCTGCTCTCTGATCCATCCCTGGAGTGAAGCCTGTGTATCCTGACTCTTGAGCATGCTCAGTGCTAGTGTTTCTTTGCAATCGCATGATTTTCCTTGGCTTTTCAGCAAGT
This sequence comes from Canis aureus, assembly GCF_053574225.1. Taxonomy (NCBI): domain Eukaryota; kingdom Metazoa; phylum Chordata; class Mammalia; order Carnivora; family Canidae; genus Canis; species Canis aureus. Next base: position 58,109,925 of record NC_135620.1, read on the forward strand.
CCCATCGGTGATGTGAAGGAATGCTCGGGATGAGTTTCCATGCAGGCCCCTCGCCTCAGGAGCTGCTCACTGGCTCCACACAGGAATGCAACTCACCAAGCTTTAGAACAAAGTGTTCCAAGGACAGAGATTCCAAAAGGGAAATTCGGTCCAGAATGATGTGAAGCTCTCAAAAATGTCATCCTGAGTTGATTCCATTCTGCACTTCATTCCAGTAGAAGAGAAAAGAGAGAATGAGAGAGAGGCAGCCAAAGACACAGGCAGGGTTGCACAGGACACGGCTGGGGCCAAGCAACATAAATGACTTATGCCAAAAACAGGCTAAGAACATACATGCGCGTGCACACACACACACACACACGCACAAGTACAGCAAGGACACATGGAAACATGGTCAAGATGGTAGCCCAGCACGGCTGAGACTTGTGGAAAATGACAAAAAGGCTTTGATGGTTCTGCTCTCCGTGAATTCAAAATTGCATTCAACCACTGGTAACCAGAGACCTGAAAAAAAACCATGGCTTAAACCAAAGAGAGGTGCATCTTTTTCTCTTAGGCTGTAAAGGATCGCTCTGGTGGCTTCACAAAGCCATCAAAATCCACTTTCTGCTCAACCATCCTTACTTAGTGAGTGGCTTCCATCCATGAGTTCACCTCATGGCCCAAGACGGCTGCCAGTGTTCCTTCTCTATCTGTGTTCCAGGCAGGAAGAAGGAGGAAGTAAGGAAGAGCAAAAAAGGGTACCTTCCAAATGTGTAAGTTCCTTTTAAAGTAATTCCCCAGAAATCTCCCCAGCAACTTCTGCACACATCTGATTAACCACCTCATTTGCAAAGGAGCCTGAGAAATATGGTTTTAGAGTGAGCCACATGGCCCCTTCAACACTACGAGGTCTGTTACTAAGACAGTTAAGGGAATTGGCTGTGGGGAGGCTGCTCGAAGTTTTGGACACAAGTTCAAGGAAGACAATGAACGAAGAAGGAAAATTTCCCTCCCTCTCTTTCTTGATCTGGGATACGTGGTTAACGGGCAACAGGAGCCCCTACGCAGTTTTCTTTCACCCTCTCCTTCAATGTTAGAGGACCCAGGGAAGTCTGACAGAGCAGCATTCAAAATGATTTCAAGTTCCAGCCCCCTGGGTGGGTTTTGGCCCTGGACAGTGGATAGGACTGAGGGAGAATTTGGTGAATTGAATGGAAATCCCATTTTCTGACGTACATTCCACAGATGCTGCTTCATGTCACATGAAGAAATGGCTCCCCGGTCCAAAGTTTGGGAGATTCTGGATTAAACCACGTTAAGCTATTTATTTAATTGCAGAAAAATCTGGAGTCATAAACATGTTTGTTTCTCTTTCTCAAAGGGAGCATATCTAAGCTTACTTGCTCTCGGAAGTCACTTCTTGCAGAGCATCCCATGGAACAAGTGTTCTAGAGTAAACATTTGGGAACCAGTGGTGTGGTCAGTAGAGGCCTCCCTACCTGCCAGGCTCTAGCCACCTGCGGGTGGCCTGTGCCAGAATCGTCGTGGCACCAGTCCTGTCCTACTGAACTAGGATCCTGGGCCCGTGGCCTGGAAATCTGCATTTCCCCCCAAGCTCTCTGGATAATTCTTAAAACTCACTGATGTTTGAGGTCCACTAGATGATAGAGCCGAGACTCCACTTTACAAATACTATGACTTGATGAGTTTCCCCCCGGGTAGCTCCTCCCGGCCCCCTCAAAACTCATTTCTCTCGTCGCCCTTTGGTACCCGGATAATTTCCTCAGCTCTGTGCAAGGCAGCTTGCATTTGTCTTTATTGCCGCTCTGTTTATTGATTTAGGTCCACCTCTGCAATTCGTCAAGCTTGGATTGTATTTTAATCTTGTCCTCCAAAGTAGCTAAGATCCCTTCCAGCTTTGTATCGTGTGGACATCTGATTAGCTGGGTCTCGATTCCATCCTTCAAGTCATTAATGAAAATATTAAATGGTCCTGGGTTAACACGACGGTCTTCAGGGGTCTCGGGAGATGTATGGCTCCTCTCTCTGCCACTGGTCTCTGCTCAGTGCTGTCAGAGTGTGGCCACCACGGCCAGCGTTACGGTTTTAGGTTATTGCCGCCTTTATGAATCCACACGTGGAATGCAAATCTTTGTAGAGGAAAAGAGAACCTCTTTTTTTTTTTTTTTTTTTAAGGATTTTATTTATTTATTTATTCATGAGAGACACACACACACACACACATAGAGAGGCAGAGACACAGGCAGAGGGAGAAGCAGGCTCCATGCAGGGAGTGTGACGTGGGACTCGATCCCAGGTCTCCAGGATCAGGCCCTGGGCTGAAGCCGGCGCTAAACCACTGAGCCACTGGAGCTGCCCCAAAAAGAGAACCTCTTAATTCATTAATTAAGTCCATAAATGTCAAGCCACAAATGTCTTTAAGGCATGTGATGTTGTTCTTACATCAATGGCATGTTGGCCATAGGGTGAAGAAGCGTGTCCCAAGGTTGTGCATTAGAAAGATCATTTTTTAAAAAATATTTTATTTATTTATTTGAGAGAGGTAGAGAGAGAGAGAGAGAGAGAAGTATGAGCTAGGGGTGGGGTAGAGGGAGAAGCAGGCTCCTGGTGCTGGGCTTGATCCTGGGACCCTGAGATCATGACCTGAGCCAAAGGCAGATGTTTAACCAACTGAGCCACCCAGGTGCCCCGGAAAGATCATTTTTTACATTAAAGGCAGCTGAGATGTACTGTCCCAGGCTGATCCAGACTCACAACAAGCCGCAGTACGTAGTTAATGCAGGAAGCGCTCGCTTTTCTGAAGCTTTCCTAAGACTAGCCACTGTTCTCACCTCTTTCCAGCTGTTCACGCATTGGATGCTCAAAACTATCTTCCGATGCTGGTGTCATCACCCTTTTCTGGATGGGCCGTGGGAGGCCCAGAGAAATTGGATAACACGTAGAAGGTGCCAGAGCTGGCGAACGTCAGAGCAAGGAGTCTGACTCGGGCAGCCTGGGTCCCGTGCCCCGACTCGGGCCCACCACCCTGTGCAGTTGCAGCCGTGACCGTGACCCAGTGAGCCCGTGGCTGGGCAGGGCCTACCCAGGGCCCAGAACTCGCCTGAAATTTTCTCCCATTCAGCAAACACGCTCACCCACCCCAGGCTGGGCCCGGCCTCATTCTGGGAGCTGAACAGACCAGCCCTGCCTTCAAGAATACCAAGTGGAGCAGACATGGGCCACCGTCCCCACTCACCCTGACCCGTGGCAGAGGCGGAAGCGGAGGTGTCACCCAGCTGTCACCTGCTCTGGGAGAGGCGGTGGGACAAGCCAGGCTTCTGGCAGAGGGTGAGAGCTGGGCCTGGAGGTTGGGTTCCAGTGGCAGCTGAGGGGCAGGCGGGGGAGGGGGGTCCCCTCAGGGGACCCCTGGAGAGCCCTGGAGCGGCCCCCAGGCGAGTGCCTGCCAAAGCAACAGGCAAGCCACATCTTCACCCCCGTCCTCAGACTCAGCCCCTGGCCTCGGCCGGCCCTCGGCAGCTGTCTCCTGGGCAGGTGTCCCTCTCCTCCGTCCTCTGTCCATGGAGCCACGGCAGCAAAGGCCAGGGCCCCCAGGATACAAACCTGTCCCCCACATTCCCTGTGGCCGGTGGAGGAGGCCCGAAGACTACGTCTTTGTTCTCCCGGTCTGCTAGGACGCACTTTGTTCTTCGGCCACCCGAGGGCGACAGTCGCCCGCACATGGGCTATTCCTGCGGACCCTGGAATCCACCTGGTACGTGGGGGGCGGGGGGGGGGTGGGCTGTGGAAGATGACTTTGTTAAGGCAGGTTGGTGGGGACTCCCCCCCATTCCAGGAGCTTTGGGGCACCTTCAAAGCTATTCCAATCCCAGGGACAGCCTAGTTTAGGGATGGCACCTTCGGAAGCGGGGTGCGGGGTGCGGGAAGTCCAGAGGACTGTGCGCTCTGACGCCCCCCAGCCTCAGTGGCCTCGCCTGTAAAATGGGGAGGTTTACACGGCAGGAGGGAAGTGAAAGGACCCGGTGCGGGAGGACAGGAGGTTCCGCTCAGAGCTGCTGCCGCCGGAGCCCGTGCCTGGATCCTTCCTGCCTGTCGAGGAGCGGGAGCGGGAGGCCGAGGGGCCACGGGTCCTTGGGGTGCCACGGAAGGGGGCTGGTCTGTGGCCAGGGCGCCAGCCACGTCCCTACGTCTGAGAGCTCAAGGGCAGGAGGGCGAGGGCAGGCGGTGCACGGCCGGGTGAGAGCTCTGGCCCTGGTTCTTCTTCTTCTTCTTTTTTTTTTTTTTTAAAGATTTTATTTATTTATTCATGAGAGAGAGAGAGAGAGAGAGAGAGAGAGAGAGGCAGAGACACAGGCAGAGGGAGAAGCAGGCTCCATGCAGGGAGCCCGACGTGGGACTCGATCCCGGGTCTCCAGGGTCACCCCCCGGGCTGAAGGCAGATGCTAAACCACTGGGCCACCCCGGCCACCCTCTGGCCCTGGTTCTGACGCCGCCGTGGCGTGACCTCTGCAGGGATCGGGCGATGGGCTCTCTCGGGGTGTCCCCTGGCCCGCGGGCCTCTGAGCAGTGTTGAGAGAGAACGATCAGGGCCGTGCGAATCGGGAGGAGGGGGCGAAGAATAGTCTCTCTCTTTGGACTCCGAAGGGTGGTTGGCCTTTCCTGACGGCCCAGCCTGGGCCTGCGTCTGACTGCTCACAGCTTGCTGCCCTCAGGGGAGCCCAGGTACCTGCTCAGGAGAGGCCAGGCCTGGGGCATGGGGAGCAGCCCCCTGGAGTGTCCCCGCCCTGGTGGCCACAGTCTCCCCAGAGCTGGGGGAGCCAAGAGGTCGGACCCCGGGACATCATAGAGCACAGGCCGAAGGGGACGGTGGTGAGGGAGGCCGGCAGGACCCCTGGCTGCTGGTGGCAGCTGGGGGCCTCTGAGTGGCCGCCCTCGGGCCTGCAGGAATCCTGCAGCTCGTCCAGGGAGATGGGCTCCCCCTCGGGAGTTCGTGTGTGCTCGCTCACCTGTTCCACTGCCCATGTCCCCACAAAGAATGGGAACGTTCTTTTCTTTCTGTGGGCCTCGATTTCCTCATCTATGGAATGGGCAGGGTGGACTAGGTGATCTCTAACCATTGTCTCCCTCTCACCCCGTATCAGTAAATACACAGAGTCCAAATCGGTGCTAAATTGATTCTGATTCCATTAAACCAACAAAACGCACCTCTGCCCAACCTGGCCGAGTGTCAGGGACAGACACCCCGTGGTCACATACAGCGTCGTCCTGGATCCTGATGTCCTCACCCCTGCCACCCCTCCTCCTTGCCAAACTCTCTCCCCTCTTGGTGTCCAGCACAGCACGCTGGTCACAACGAGTCGTTTTGTGTCCGGCATCTTCCCTTCTGTCTCCATTCCCAACCCTCCTACCCCAAGTCAGGAAGCTGCCCACAGCTTTGTCCTCACTAGTCCCGGTCCCCAGCACATGACCCACCCGCAGCCCACGCTGGGGACATAGGAGCTAGTCTATAAACAGGAACTGGATGAATATTTAAAGGGAAGTAGCAAGTAGTATATTAACAACTTACATGGATGTTGTAATGATCCACAGTGAAATATTCCCTCACCTCTTTGCGAAATTATCATTCCGAACCACGGAATACATTAGATTTTATGATCTACTCGCTTCTTTGGGGAAATATAAATCCTGAAACATCATCTTCATATGACAGGGCAAAGAGCCCCCTGGGACTCAAGATGTTTAAGAATGTTAACCGAGAATCAGAAATAGTTTGCGATTAATATCGGGGTTTTGTTTATGGGCACAAATAAATCCCTGGTGTAGGGCTGACCTGTAAAAATCTGTCCAAGATGAAAACTCTGATTGCAAATGATGGAATGGGAAAACAATCTGAATTTAAAGAGGTGATTTGGGGTGCAGGGTGGCAGTGTTTAGGAGCTAATATTTTCTTTTTTTTTTTTTTTTTTTTTATTTATGATAGTCACAGAGAGAGAGAGAGAGGCAGAGACACAGGCAGAGAGAGAAGCAGGCTCCATGCACCGGGAGCCCGACGTGGGATTCGATCCCGGGTCTCCAGGATCGCGCCCTGGGCCAAAGGCAGGCGCCAAACCGCTGCGCCACCCAGGGATCCCGAGGAGCTAATATTTTCTGACCGTAAATTTGTATGCTGTTCAAACATTCCTAGTCACCGACTAAAATAAATATTGTGGAGACTAGGAATTTATATCAATGGTCTACAGCCACCCAAGTTTTGTTAAGTAGATCATGTGAAACAGGGCAGTTTGTGTTCCAAGGGTCATTGAAAGATCCTCCTCAGACCTCTTTCACCGTTAAGGTGAGGCCCAAATGGTGATGCTCAATGTGAGGCAAAGGAGACCACCCAAGCATTCGGGGCGTTGGGTGACTGGAAGTAGGGGATCCTCCTGGGAAGAGGGCTGCTGTGGAAGTGAGAGAACCCACATGTACCTCCCCCCGCCCCCCTCCCTGTGCAAGGCTGGTCAGGCCTCTTTGTGTAAAACCCGTCACAGACTCCTCATGGCTTCTGGAGTGAAGTCTAACCCTCAGAATCCCTAGCCTGGCTCATGAAGTCCTCTGGGATTTGACTCGGCCCCTCTCAGCAGCCTCTTTCTCTTCACACCAGGCTTTGGGGACTCAATAGGTGCTCTCCACCTCTTGGTCCCTGAACTTGCAAATTCTACTCAGAGTATCCCTCCTCCTGGAGCCATTTGGTAAATAGCTGTTATTTTTTAAAAACAGCATAGAAGTCATCTTGTCTCTGAAGTCTTCTCGAAGGCTCCTGGCAAGAGAGAGCTTTACCCTCCTCCTAGTTTCTCGTAAATCCCCGAACATGGCTCTCTCCCGGTCTTGTGACCTTGCCACACACACAATGAGAGAACATATTTCCCTGCCTCACTGGTGCTGGACTCGGCAGAGGGGCTTGATTAAACCAGTGGGATGTGAACGGACGAGCCAAGGCCTTAAAAGGCAATGTGTTTGCATGTTCTCTAGCGCTTCTTTGATTGTCCACGGGAAGAATGTGTCTCTGACAGGTCCAAGGAGAATATAGAGTCATGTGGGCTAAATGGGAATCCAGCCCCAACCGGGAGCCCACCCCCGTGGCCCTGGGCCTGGAGCAGAGCTGCCCAGCCAAAGCATAGATGCGGGAGTGGGAAAAAAAAATAGATGTTAATTGTTGGATGCCACTGAGTTTTGAAGTGGTTCATTATACAGCATTAGTGTGGCAGCAGCTAATACCCTGTTCCACTGTGGGGCTGAAACTCAGAGAGGAAGTGCATGTAGATGAAATTCCCTCACCTGCTATTCGGGGGAATTAAAAAATATTGGGCTGGTGCTCTGAGGCCCTCAGAGAAGTCCACCTTTGGTGCGGCCTGGGAGTGGCGATGCAGCACTGCCCAGAAATGGGCAGAGGAAGTGCCCCTGGCTTTGTACGTGATTCTTGGATAAAGATCAAGGAATTCCCACCACGTCCAGTAGGGGGTAAGGAACATCTGGGAGAGCTATTTAGTTTATATAGTTTAGAGATTCATGCAGGGGTGCTCTAAAGGGCAGGCCCTCGGGATCTCAGGCTACAGAAAGTCTTCAGTTATCCTCCTGATCACATAGGACCGGCCACCCTGGGGAAGACGCCAGCACAGGGTGTCCTATGGTATAAGGACATAACCATGGTGGAGAATAAATATGTGTTGTTTTAAGCCATTAAATGTGTGGTGATTTGTTACAGCAGCAGCAATAGAAAACAAACACAAGGGGTGCCTGGGTGGCTCCTTTGGTTTAACATCTGACTCTTGATTTTGGCTCCAGTTGTGATCTCAGGGTCGTGAGATCGAACCCCACATCAGGCTCCACACGCAGTGAGGAGGCTGCTTGCCCCTCTCCCTCTGCTCCTCACCCTGCTCTCTCTCTCTTTCTCTAAAGTAAATAAATAAATGAGATCTTTTTTTTTTTAAGAAAGCCCAAACTGGAAGCAATGTAATGATCCAACAGTAGAGGATTGACTGAAGAATCTTGTTTTTGTAAAGAAATGACAGAGACGGTTCCTAAATCTGCACCTCTGCAGGAGGCCGCAGCCAGACCCGTGCTGGAAAGCATGTTTTGCAACTAGTGTGACAATGATGCCACTTTTTGGAGCCCTCAGGGCAGGACGCATCAAAGTGAGGATGTGATGGGAACTGCCAAACAAGGCTCAGCCACAGTTGGTCTGAAATCAAAACCCCATGCAGTGTTGGTTGCATTGAAGAGAGCACAGTCAGAGCTTGCGGCCCATCAGAAGAAAATTCTCCATGTTGATAACCATATTGGTATCTCAGTTGCGGGACTTACTGCTGTTGCTAGACCGTTATGTAATTTTATGCACCAGGAGTGTTTGGATTCCAGATTTGTATTTGACAGACCTCTTCCTGTGTCTCGTCTTGTATCTCTAATTGGAAGCAAGACCCAGATACCGACACAACGATATGGCCGGAGACCATATGGCGTTGGCCTGCTTATTGCTGGTTATGATGATACGGGCTCTCACATTTTGCAAATCTGTCCATCTGCCAACTATTTTGACTGTAGAGCCATGTCCATTGGAGCCCGTTCTCAATCAGCTCGTACTTACTTGGAGAGACATATGTCTGGGTTTATGGAATGCAATATGAATGAACTGGTTAAACATGGTCTGCGTGCCTTACAAGAGACACTTCCTGCGGAACAGGACTTAACTACAAAGAATGTTTCCTTTGGAATTGTTGCTAAAGAATCGGGGTTTATGACTGATGATGAGGGTGATGTATCTCCATTCCTGGAAGGTCTTGAAGAAAGGCCACAGAGAAAAGCACAGCCTGCTCAACCTGCTGATGCACCTGCAGAAAAGGCTGATGAACCAATGCAACATTAAGTCACAAACCAGTCTATATGTGTATTATTAAATACGTAAGAATGCAGGAGTCCATACTGATGACAATAATGTATGCTTTGAACCAGAAGATTCAGTGTGGTCTTATGGTATGTTTTAGGAATCAGTCCAGAGGTGTTATTCCCAAACAACTTGTCTGAAACCATATAATGGTGTGCATTTTTCTTTGAGAGGGCCTATATAATCATTTCCTAGAAAGTATAGTTATCTGTACTAATGTTTTTATATGAAGAACATAGTGTCGTTGTGGTTTTGAAGACAATTATGAGATAAAATGGTTTCACCTGGAAAAAAAATGACAGAGATTTATGGGACAGAGTGTAGTGCTATGGTTACAAGTTTGGCCTCTGGAGGTAAACAGATGTACAGGTCCGATCCCGGTCTCACACTTCCCAGCTGTGTGATCCTGGGCAAGGGACCCTCTCTCAGCCTCGATTTCTTCATCTGTAAATCCCATATTCTCATATTCTTGTGCCTGCTCCATAGTAACCACCCACTAAGTGGTAATATCTATCATTATTATTATACAGAAGAACCTATAGCAATGTGACAGTCATTTTTTGGGGTGAGGATGACTTCATTTTCCTTGTCCTTGATTTCTGATTTTTCCAAAATTTCCTTTGGAATAAGAGAAAAAGCAATAGCACATGAATTGAAACAGTGAAAGAATCTGAAAATGTTTAATAGAATTTTTAAAATGTCTGATTCATTCTTTTTTTTTTTTAAGACACATTTATTCAGCGTCATGATCAAACTATTACATTTAGCAATCAACAGCATGGGTGCAAAAAAAAAAATCTACATTAAAACCCTTTGTTGGAATGCTTTCCACTTTCCACAGAACAGAAACTAAAATAACCTGTTACACAATTAGTCGCAAATACAGTCCTCAAGTTTTTTGCCCATACACCTGAGTATTGTCTAAAACATGTCTTCTTTGTAGCAGCTAGGCCCTGTCACCACTGTGCTTGGCTGGGTTCACAAATCTGTTGTAACCTGTAGCTTCCCTGTCACTTCTCTGGCTCTCCTCTCCTGCTAAACTTTGTTTCCTGACAGTAATTAAAACCTTCTGCCACTGCCATAGCTGCTGCTGCTGCTGGAACCGCCATAGCCACCTTGGTTTCGTGGTTTGGCAAAGTATTGGCCTCCACCACCATAGGGGCCAGAGCTTTTGCCCCCAAAATATCCTCCTTTCATGGGTCCAAAATTTGAGGATTGATTGTTGTAATTGCCAAAAATGTTATAGCTTCCGCCACCTCCAAAGTTGCTTCCATCACTACCAAATCCGTTATAGCCATCCCCACTGCCACCATATCCACTACCACCTCGACTGCCACCGAAGCCACCTCGACCACTGAAGTTCCCTCCATGACCAAAGTTGTCATTCCCACCAAAACCACCTCCACGACCACCACCAAAGTTTCCAGAACCACTTTGGCCTCTTTGGATGGACAAAGCACTAGCCGTCTCTTGCTTCGATAGGGCTTTCCTTACTTCACGGTTGTGGCCATTCTCAGTGTGTATTTTTGAATGACAATCTTGTCTACAGAGTCATGGTCATCAAAGGTCACGAAAGCAAAACCTCTGTTTTTGCCACTGCCTCGGTCAGTCATGATCTCAATCACTTCCATTTTCCCATACTGTTCAAAATAATCTCTTAGATGATGTTCTTCAGTGTCTTCCTTAATGCCACCAACAAAACAAAACTGGCTCAGCAGTTGAGCACCTGCCCCTGGCCCAGGGCATGATCTGCAGTCTCAGGATCGAGTCCCACGTCGGGCTTCCTGCCTGGAGCCTGCTTCTCCCTCTGCCTACATCTCTGGCTTTCTCTCTCTGTGTCTTTCATGAATAAATAAAATCTTTAAAAAAATGTACAACACATGTGCTATTTTCCATTGAACTGCTTTTCCCACATGGTTTGTTCTCAAGATGTTGCCGTGGAAGGGACCCTAGTGAGGGCGCATGGGATTGGGAGAAATGCATAGGGGGCCGGAAGCCAGGTCTTCCGAGAATGCAGGGTCCAACAAGAGCATCTTGGGACAGAGGACAAGTGGGCTCTTGCTTGACACTAGACTCTGGGAGGAAAAAAAAAATCAATGTTCAATTGTGATTTTAAGGAGATTATGTTTACTTATGAAAGCCATTAGTTGTGGGTATTTCTTTGCAAACGGCTTGGAACCGTGTCTTTGCTTAGCTATGCAAATGTTAGCAGGTAAAGCGGATTTTATTTTTAATATGAATTCACCAAATATATCAAGTGCCCGCCATGTGCCCGGTAGACTGGAGAATGGATTTGGGCAGGGAGTAGTGAATGGATGGTGAGTAGATGAAGAAAAATGGATCTATCAAGGTCACCAATTTCAATGAGCTCATTATCTACTTTAACACTTCCCCATATTTGCTCTATTTTGCTTTCTACTTCTTTTAAAATTGTTTTGCAAAGCCATTTGAAAGTAATTTCCAAATGTCATGACTCCTTATCCCTACCTACTTCAGCATAAATCTCCTAAAGATAAGAATATAGTCCTGTATATATTGTTATTACTAAGAAAATCAATAAAAATTTTATGTCTATTATTAAGTCTGTATCCAACTCTCTCTCTCTCTCTTTTCTCTCTCTTTTTTTTAAAACCTGTTTTGTTGGGCAGCCCGGGTGGCTCAGTGGTTTAGCGCCGCCTTCGGCCCAGGGTGGGATCCTGGAGACCCAGGATCAAGTCCCACGTCAGGCTTCCTGCCTCGGCCTCTCTCTCTCTCTCTCTGTCTCTCATGAATGAATAAATAAAATCTTCTCTTTTTTTTTTTTTTAAGATGTTTTGTTATAATCTGCATTAATGCTGTTTTTACTTGCCTGGAGTGCAAATGACCTTTGCTCAGTGTAGCCAATGGCACTGTGTTCTTCCATAGCACTGGCCTGCATTGCAGAGTCCTGTTTGAAAGAAGTCACAGGCTCTGCAGGGCTTGCCTTTATGTGACAACAAATACCATGTGTTGTGAGAAAAGCTGGCCCCTTTGGACTACCTTTTTCAACTGTACTGGGAAGAGCGTAGGCTCTCATCCCAGAGCGAAGGCTCAGAGACATACTTTGCCCAGTGTCACCTCCTAGAAAGTGGCAGAGGAGAGACTCAAGCTCTGTGTTGTCTAACTAAAAAGCTAGAGCTCTGCCCCCTGCCCTTCTGCTGTGCACAGGGCCACTGGAGTGAACAGCTCTGATACCTAAGCAGGAAGTAGACCCCGTTCAGTGGAGGCGATGTCTGTACGATGGCGATTCTTCTCACAGCATTCCACAGAAACCATGACAGGAGCTTCCAGAAAACAAGATCACTGCCAGCTCTAGAACAACTCCCCCTGAAAACCTGTCTGCTGTCTTAGCTCAGGCTGCCATAGCAAAACACCAAAGATGGGGGGCTCAGACTATAGCCATCTAGTCTTTCAGAGCTCTGGTGGCTGGAAGTCCATGACCAAGGGGCCATCAGGGTTGAGACTTTTCTTTTTGGCTTATAGACATCTACCTTATCATTGTGTCCTCACATGGCCTTTCTTCTGTGTGCACTAGAAGGAGAGAGAGAGAGAGAGAGAGAGAGAATATGCTGTTGTGTCTTTTCCTCTTCTGAGAAGGACCCAGTCCTTATTGGATTAGGGCCTATTACACACTCAACCTCAATTACCTCCTTATTACCTCCTCCAAATACAGTTACAGCGTAGGGCCTTGGCATGTGGATTTTGGGGAATACAATGCAGTCCATTATACTTGTTCAGTGATTTTACTAAAAACAAGTATTTTGGTCCCATCTACGTTGGGTTTAGCCCTGTGTAGTTGGATCATCCATAACCTAGATCCTTCCTTCTCTTCGATAGTGATCCCCATCTTAACTGGGTTCCCTTGGCTTGTCCCACAGACCCAGTGAAAGGAAATGCCAATTTATCAACAACTTGGAGAAAAACCCAGCTCAGCCCTCAGACTCATCCTGAAGTCTTGCTCTCACACCCTCCTGCTGTAGAAACTGAAAATGCGGGCAAGTGGGTGGCTCAGTCAGTTAAGCATCTGCCTTCAGCTCAGGTCATGATCCCAGGGTCCTGGGATCGAGCCCTGCATCGGGCTTGCTGTTCAGGGGGCAGTCTGCTTCTCCCTCTCCCTCTGCCTGCTGCTTCCATCCCCAGGCCCTTTCCCCCTCTCAAATAAATGAACAACTAAAATCGTAAAAAGAAACTGAAAATGTCAAATACTCGCTGCCATGTCTCCTTCCTACAGAACAGGACCATGACCTGGGCTTGGCCAAACCTGACTCATGCCCCTGATTTGAATTGCAAACTACCTGCAGAAGCCATTCTGGCAAGGTATCGGTGGCAGCCGCACCCACTTCCCGGGTGGCAGATCGGGTGGCTGCATCCGAAGCTGTGCCATCCCAGGGCAGACCATGTAGACCGTGGAGCATAAGCGACTGCAGGTGGGTTCCTGGCATCAGCAGTGGGGTCTCTCCAGGGCCGGTTCTGCATGCCCACCCTGTCCCAGCCACGTGGCCTCTGAGGCCCTCTCATATACTCCGTGTGCCACTCGGTGTCCTACAGCACAGTCCCCCCACTGCGGAAGTTACTCAGAGTACATTTTGTCGCTTGCAGCTAAGAACTCGGGCTGTGACCTGCACATCGGAAGGCCACGCAAGCACAGTCCATTACTAAAAGGAATAGTCTTGCTATGAGCTTGCTACTGAGCACAAAAGGTGCTGCAAACTTCCTTTTTTCCCACATAAACTTTATCTTAGAATATTTTAGACCCCCAGAAAAATTGCAAAGGTGGTACAGTGTTCTTGTACACTTCACAACCAGTTCCCTCTCCTACCAGCATCTTATATTAGGACGGTACAGTTGTCACGGGTAATAAATAAGCCATTGCTGATATGTTATAATTAACTCAAGTCCAGACATTATTCAGATTTCTTTGTTTTTATCCACTTTACCCCCCTGTCCACTTTCTGTCCCAAGACCCCATCCACTATACATTACATTTAGTTGTCACGTCTCCTTAGGCTCCTCTTGGCTGTGACAGTTGCTCAGACTTGCCTTATTTTTGACAATTAATTTTTTAGATTTTTAAAAATTTATTTATTCATGAGAGACAGGGAGAGAGAGGCAGAGACACAGGCAGAGGGAGAAGCAGGCTCCATGCAGGGAGCCCGACACAGGACCCAATCCCGGGTCTCCAGGATCACGCCTGGGGCTGAAGGTGGTGCTAAACCGCTGAGCCACCCGGGCCGCCCAACGATTAGTTTTGAGGAGGAGGCATCAGAGATTTCGTAGAATGTCTTTCTATTGGGACTTTCCAATATTTTTCTCATGATTAGACTGGGGTTCTGGGTTAGGGGGAGGAAGACCACAGAGGTAAATTGCCCTTCTCATCATAGTGCATCTGGGGTACGTCCTGTCAACATGACTGATCACTGTTGCTGTTGACCTTGGTGATCTGGCCCAAGTAGTGTTGGTCAGATGTCTCCACTATCAAGCTACTCTTGTTCCCTCTTTCCACAGTGTAGCCTTTGGAAGGAAGTAACCATGCAGAGCCCCTAAGTTAACACATAGGGAATTATGATTCATCTCCTTAAAGGTGGGATATTTTCTGCATGAAAAATTTGTTCCCCCCCCCCATTTATTTATTTGTCATTTATTCAGATCACTTTGGACTTGTGGATATTTATCTTATATTTTGGATTACATTCCAGTACAATTGTATTTATTTTGTTGCTCCCTTGTCCCATTGACACAGCCCCCTTATCAGTGTGGGTTTTAAATTTTCTTTTTTCCCTTTTTTGTTTTTTTTTTTTGCACTTTCTTTCTTTTTGGCATTACAAGATGTTCTAGGCTCATCTTGAGCATTTTCTGGGATTGGCCGTTTCTCTAAGAAGCTATGTGGTTCCTTTTACTGGAGAATGATATTAGAAACCATGGTTCAGGTGCTAGGTGTACCTGTTGTGACCAAAGCGTTCTGGCCATTTTCTAGGCCTCTCCGCTGAGAAGACAAGGAAATGTATGTGTATACACTAACCGGTGTATATATACATACACATCTATATGTATTTCTTTATTTTTTAAATTTTTCAAAAAAGATTTTATTTAGTTACTTATTTGAGAGAGAGAATTGGGGAAAGGGCAGAGGGAGAGAGAGAGAATCTCAAGCAGACTCCATGCTGAGCATGGAGCTCAGGTGGGGCTCGATCCCACCACCCTGAGATCACAACCTCAGTAGAAATTAAGAGTCTGACACTCAACAGACTGAGCCACTGAGGCGCCCCCATACTATTTCTGTGTGTGGCCGTCTGTGTCTATAGTAAGTTAAACAGGAATTCATAGTGTTGTCATCAATTCCAACCCCTTGCTGCCCTCATCATACTCACCTATGAACCCCCATGCTGACAATGAGGAACCCATTCCCACCATCTGCCGTCCATTTACTTAGCTATCCGATTTTAGTGCACACACAGAGTAGTTTCAGAATTAACCTTCACCCCCATGGGCAACCACTTAGTCAGCTAGAGTAAAAAGCTTCCATGTCATTCCTTTTGCCTTTAGTTTTACAGACACCACTCATTTCCAAAGTTACTGCAGGCAGCACCTTCTTCTCCACCCCTTTTGGGGAGATGGTTTCATACATTTGGGCAAAATTCATTTTTTTTCTCCTGTTAGGCAGATTTCAGCCCATAAGGAGTCAGCCTGAGATAGTCCCTGAGATCCTTTCTTTCTCCTGACCTTCCTTTCTCTTTTTTACCCTCTGCCCTCTTCTCCACCAAAACTCCTTTCCTCCTGCTAGCCCTTTCTCTGGGGTAGTCCAGGGAATATGTGCCTGGTCTCTATCCTGAAGGAGCAAAGGGGAATTCTTAACAATCAAGGGGTGAGTGTCCCATAGACCTCCGGGGGATGAGGTTCAGTGTCCCAGGTCCCCCAGAGGATAGATACTATGAAACAAGAAAAAATTTCTCTTTCTAGTGTTCATGACCTCTCAGAGCATTGCTTCGGTTTGTTATTTTTCAAACTTAACCTCCATCCATAGAGGTGAGGATGGAAAGGAAGGAGAGTGGACCGGGACAGAGAACAGTCTGTCAGAACAGAACTCCCGCCACATGGGAGACTGCGGACCAGCTACAGGGCTGGGTGGGACCAGTCATGCCACAGTTGTACAGCAGAAAGATTTTCCAAAATCAAATCATTCATGGAAACAAAATTTCATTCGCTTTTAAACATTATGTTCTTCAAATTTCTGTATCATGTTACTTTCAAAAAATCATCAGAGTATTGAATAATTTGAAGACTCACCCACTCCTCCCCAGAAGGTGATCTAAATAGCATTGTGTGGCTCTGTCCTGGGGTGGGGGGTACCAAGTTTGAAGTGGTGTCCCTCATTCTGTCGCTGGGGGATGAAGAGGGAGCCTGACAGCTGATCGCTTCTTGCCTTTGATAAGCACCTTCCTTATTCTAATTACACCTTTCCCTAAAGTAACTTTTACAGCTTCACCCCTTACCCCACCCCTTATGCCCCTGTTTAAAAGGAGCCTATTCAGACAGCTTGCAAACAATGATGCTCTGGGATGGTTTAATCGGGGAAAGGAAACCTGTAGTGGGCCTTATCTGGGGTGAGTGTCTCAAGCGTCCAAGATTATCTCCCTGTCACCTCGTGACCCATCTTCTTCATGCCACCTTTTAATTTTGGTAGCAATTACAGTGTATCTGGATAATGCCCATTAGCATATTCATGGTCATCTCTTCACATTTATTGTCCACACAACTCATTAATCTTCATCTACTTTGTGTGCTTGACAGCTCAATCTATTTTGCAATCTCTGGGAAGCAGCCATAGCCCCCCAAAGCCTTTGTTTTCCTGTAAATAAACTGTGTTGGGGACCAGAGGACAATGGTGCATCTCGTGGTGATTGACACCAGCCACGGCTACTAATCAGGATGGGACTTCATCGCCAGCTGAGTCGAGTGCATTATGGGGCCATTGTTCCGACGCTGCCAGGGCAAGAACACACACAGCCAGTCACCTTCGCAAGATGGGTTGATTGTTCTTCAAGATTAGACCGAGTTGCCTTATTATCCGTCCCAGACAACAAGGCATCTCACCCAAACAGACGCATTTGCGGGAATGGCCAGTGCGCCGGGCAGATTTGAATTGCTAATGTATAATCTGCCCGGCACAGATGTGCAATGAATATTTGGATGTTGTTTTGCCCGTCAGTCGAGGAGGCTGAATTGATGAGGTGATGAGTATTCAGTGATGGGTCCTGGACGGTGGCCAACGGCAGAGTTAGAGCACTTGCGCTGACGATAATCAGATCACCCTCCAAGGTACCTCTGCCGTAATGGGGAGGCAAATTCTGTTCCAGACTGGTTGGTGGAAAGTTCCCTTTTCTTTCTGGGGCAGTGAGATGTTTTGTTATGTGTTTCAGGCTCGGAAAAGGTAGAGAAGCTGTCTTTATTGTGCTCTGACCTGCCGGCTCTTAAGGCTGTAATGCACAGCTGCCTGGTTGGGTTTGAATTCATCATTTTCTAGCTTGCTTGTTTAAGCTCATTTGCCTCGGTTTTCTCATCTGTTAAAATGGGTTGAAAAATTCCACCAACCGTATAGAACTGCTGTGAGAATCCAATGAGTTGGCAGACATCGGAGAAGTCCTAGAACAGCGCCTGGTTCATAGTATGTCCTCAACGAATGTTAACTACTACCGTGTGATTGGTCATTTGCTTTTTCTCAATATTTCGGTGATCAAATAGCTTGGATACACTGAAAATAAAGTTAAACCATCTTCGTTACCTCAAGAGGTCTCCTGGCCTTTACTATGCTGCTTCGTCTGGCACAATTCCAGGTGTATGGAACATTACCCATACTTATGTGATCATGGAATCTTTTCTCCTGAAGCATCTTTTACAGCTTATTTTCCCCAGAACATACTATAAGGAAAAGCTACCTAGAATATAACACAACATTTGTAAAGCTTTGAAAGAAAAACATGGGATTCAATAATTTTATATACAATCAAGCTATTTACATGTGAAGACAATGGGAATTAATTTTGCAAATGCGTATGTTCTCTCTGAAAAATAAGTCATATAAAGGTGCGTTCCACATGGAGGAAACTCAAGGATGGCCGATAAGAACTTGTGGGAAATAGTGAGACCAGTTGATTGCATTGAAATAAGTCTAAGCAATCGTAGCAAATATCTTGTCAAACTGACATCAAAAGATTTAATGATTGAGAGAAATCATTTCTATTAAAAAAACAGGATGACAGCATAGAACAATGCAGATCAAAAGAATGAAGAAGGGGGGTGAATGGGTGACGGGCACTGAGGGGGGCACTTGACGGGATGAGCACTGGGTGTTATTCTGTATGTTGGTAAATTGAACACCAATAAAAAATAAATTTATTATATATAAAAAAAAAAGAAGGGGGCAGCCCAGGTGGCTCAGCGGTTTAGTGCTGCCTTTGGCCCAGGGTGTGATCCTGGAGACCCTGGATTGAGTCCCCACATCGGGCTCCCTGCATGGAGCCTGCTTCTCCCTCTGCCTGTGTCTCTGCCTCTCTCTCTCTCTCTCTCTCTCTCTCTGCATCTCTATGAATAAATAAATAAAAAATATTTAAAAAAATGAAGAAGGGGAAAGCAGTGATTTTTTTTATTTTAAAGATTTTTGTTTATTTATTTGAGAGAGAGTGAGAGCGAGAAGGATCACAGAGGGAGAGGGAGAAGCAGATTTCCCCTCAGCAGGGAGCCTGATGTGGGACACGATCCCAGGACCTCTGCAATCACGACCTGAGCTGAAGGCAGATGCTTAACCAGCAACCACCCAGGTGCCCCAGCAAGTGATTTTTTTAAGAAAAAAAAAAAGGGGGGGGTAGAAAAGATATCCATTTCTTTCTATTTAAAGGTATAATAAGAGCAATTCCAGTAATCTTTCATAAAGCATTAAGACCAATACCTAGATGTAGGGGGGAAAAAACCCTAAATCCAAGGTTTCTCTGCTTATTTTTTAAAGATTTTATTTATTTATTTTTGAGAGAGAGAGCATGAGCTGAGGGAGGAGGAGAGGCAGAGGGAGAGGGAGAAGCAGACTCCCACTGAGCAGGGAGCCTAATGTGGAGCTCAATCCCAGGACTCTGAGATCATGACCTGAGCCTAAGGCAGACACCCAGCCAGGGCCCCGACCCACCCAGGCGCCCCTGATCTGATGTTTTTAAAGGAAACTAAGGCTACTTATTAAACAAACAAACAAACAAACAAACAAACAAAAAAACCTTCTAAGTTAAAATATGGGTAAAATATGGCTATTCAAACATGAACAAAAAGAAAGTCTAGTCTGGGAATATTAATATTGAACAATGCAGAATTCTACAGCTTAGAGAGTATTAAATGTTAACAATTTCATTTATTTTTTAAAGATTTTATTTATTTATTCATGAGAGACACACAGAGAGAGAGAGAGAGAGAGAGAGAGGCAGAGACACAGGCAGAGGGAGAAGCAGGCTCCATACCTGATGTGGGACGCGATCCCGGGACTCTAGGATCATGCCCTGGGTGGAAGGCAGCGCTAAACCACTGAGCCACCCAGGGATTCCCAACAATTTCATTTCTTTATTCCAGTCCCTTGCACTAGATAGGTCCTAAACAGATATCAGCAAGCTTTATTATAGAAGTGGAAGCAATTAGCAAAAGGTATGCTGGAAGGGATGGCTTGTTGGCCAGGGCCCCTGGAGTGGAATATTTTAAGGGACCCCCATTCTGAGTACTGGAGAGGACACCTATTTTGTCTGCCCGACTCACCGACTTCTAACCTCCTTCCTCTTGCTTACCTTGGGGTCCCTTCTCTCAGCCCCATGAGTCCTGCTGCTGTCAATCCTGGATCCTGGATCCTGGCCACAGTCCACGGGAACCAACCTGGGCCTGGCAAGCTGTAGAACCTTGGCCCTGACTTGCTGCATTCATTTAAGAGAAGGGTCCATCTCATGATTTCACTGGTATCTCTCCAAAGTCTGAAAAAGAGGACCTGATCCTCTCTGGTGATACAGACAGTGGATGGAGGTCTCGGCTTCTACTGGTGACCATGTTTCCTGCTACGAGGGAGAAACTAGTCTACAGGACAACAGTGAAGTCTCCTGTAAAAAAAAAATGACATTCTGGTGGCATTTGAATTGCTGGTTCTGTTTGAACCTCAAGCCTAGCTACATCCCTGCACTTGTCCCCCGTCAGGTGTGCAACTTTTCCTGGAATGACATCATCTATTCCTGTAGCTTCCTAAAAATTCCCTTTTCTGCCTAAGCTAGAATTGGGTTTCTGTCACTTGCAAGGGAAAGAGTTCTAATTGTTAAGGATGTTAAATAGTGGTACGTATGTCCTGACACAGGATATTGTATTGCTCTATTGAGTTGAAGTGTTAAGTTAGGTTTTCAGGTTCCACAACACAACAGAGGAATAACATTTGGCTGAAAGTAAGTTGGCCAACATGGTGATTTGGTTTGAAAAGAAATATCATCAGTTAGTGATTTTTTTTTTTTCTTTTGGTGTACTGCTAGGCAGTTTGGCAACCTTTTCATATGTCCATTTTTGGGATGCTTTTGCTTTTATAATTTCCTTTTTTTAATAATTTATTTATTTATGATAGTCACAGAGAGAGAGAGAGAGAGAGAGAGAGAGAGAGGCAGAGACACAGGCAGAGGGAGAAACAGGCTCCATGTACCGCGTGAGATTCGATCCCGGGTCTACAGGATCGCGCCCTGGGCCAAAGGCAGGCGCCAAACCGCTGCGCCACCCAGGGATCCCTATAATTTCCTTTTTAAAAGTTTAAATATTTGCTTTTAGAAACTCAAGTCCGTTTTCCTCTAGGCTACTCATACTAGCCAAAAGGTAGAGCAATCTTAACATGTAATAATAAGGGATCAGTTAGAACAAACTATACATCCCCAAGAGGGCCACAAATATCTAAAAACATGTTGTGAAAACATAACTGACCATTAAGAGTATTTTATACTTTTATGTTCGATTTTCTTTTATTTTCTTATGAGAAAGTCAGCTTATGGAATTTCAAAAAATAAAAGCAAACAGAAGAAAAATCTAATGCATTTTGATAGTTAAACTCACCTGGGGATGACCAAAGCTACCACTTTGGTATATGTTTAATTAGAAACTTTTATAATTACATATGCACATATACTCTTGCATTTCTTCATTTATAACTTCTTTCATTTCCTATACAGATGAAACTACAGCACATGTGCTTTAAAAAAAAACTTTATGGGGTATGATTTACATACAGTAACATACATTCCATGTAAGCACGTATTTTATTAGTTCTGACAAATTCATCCATCCTTATAACCAGCATCATAATACATAGAACACTTCCATCACCCCAAAGTTCCTTTGTGCCCTTACCTAGTGGGTCCCTGCCTCACCCTGGGCTGCAAGCAGTGACTTGCTCTCTGTCACTGTAGATTGGATTTTTTTCTCTGAAGTCTCATATTAATGGAATCATACAGTAGGAGTTCTTTCGTGTCTGACTTCTTTCACTGAGCAGGCTTTTGAGATTCATCTAGGTCATTGTGTTTATCAGTTCATCCTTTTTTTGCTGAGAAATATATCATTGTATAGAACCACATTTGGTTATTTATTATTCACCTGCTGATGGACCCTTGGATTGTTTTAAGCTTTTGACTATTTTTTAAAGGATTTTGAATGAGAGAGAGAGAGAGAGAGAGAGAGGACACAAGCAGTGGGGAGGCGGCAGAGGGAGAAGGCAAAACAGACTCCCCGCTCAGTGGGGAGCTTGACATGGGGCTTGAACCCACAATTTGGGGATCATGACCTGAGCCAAAGGCAGAGGCTTAACTGACTGAGCCGCCCAGATGCCCCTCAGCTTTTGATTATTAATGAGTAGAGCTGCTGTGAATATTTGAATAAAAGTCTTTGTTCAGATATGTCACTTATTTTAAGCAAAATACCGGCAAGTGCAATTGCTCGTTTGGATGCTAGGTGTCATGTTTAACCTTATAAGAAACTGTCCAACTGCTTTCCAAAGTGTTTGTACTTTTTTGTTTGCCCACCAGCAATGGGTGAGAACCCTTGATGTTCCATATCCTTGTCAACATTCTTACTCAGAGCCTCTCATTTTATGGGTGTGCAGTGGGCCTGTGCTGTGGTTTTAATTTGCAGTTTTGCAGTTCCTTGGTGACCAAAGATGTTGAGCATCTTATCATGTGCTTATTGGCTATGTGTATATTTCCTGCGGTCTTTCAAATCTGCTGCTCATTAAAAAATGTGGGTTATTTGTCCTCTTACTCTTGAGTTCTGAGAATTCTTTACATATCCTGGCTGCAGGTCTTTATCAGATATGTTAACTATGAATATTTTCTCCCAATCTGTGGCTTGTCTTTTCATTTTTTAAAAAAAACAGTGTCTTTTGAAGAGCAGCTGTTTTTAATTTTGAGGCAATTCAGCTTATCAATTTTTCCCTTTGGGCTTTGTGCTCTTTGTATCCTATCTAAGAAATCTTTGCCTTCCCCAAGGTTATGGAGATTTTCTTCTGTTTTCTTCTCTAAGTTCTGCACTCCAGCTTTTACGTGTAAGCCTACAATCCCCATCAAGTGTATTTTTGTATATAATGTGAGGTAAAGGTTGAGGCTCATTTTTCCCCCCATACAGATATCCAATTGTCCGAGCACCATTTCTTGAAAAGACTATATTTTCCCAGTTCAATTACCTTAGCACCTTTGGCAAAAATCAATTGACCACATATGTGCAGATGTATCTTAGAATTCAATTCTGTTGGAGTGATCTATTCATCTATCCTTACATTGGTACCACACTGTCTTGACTATTGGTGGACCTCCCAATATTGAGTTAGGTAACATTCAAATGAGAGGGAAATACTCCCATTGGGGTGGTTTAAACCGACTACCCGTTGCCCCATGGTGTGACTTTCCCTGGCATAGGCAGACTCCCAACGGTACCCTTAAGGGCAATCCAGCCCCGTGATGCACTGCCTTCATGCACACGTGGTGCAGGGAGGGGCAGAGGGAGAGAGAGAGAATCTTAAGCAGCCTCCATGTACAGCTGGGAGTCTGACATGGGGCTCGATCCCAGGAATCCGGGATCATGACCTGAGCTAAAAGCAGATGCTTAACCTACTAAACCACCCAGGAGTCCTTTAGCAGTTTGTTCTAATTGTGCTCGCCAACTTCTTGAGTGAGTGGCAGGTCACAAAGGCAAGTCACATCTATGTTATGCTTGTGCGTCTCCCCCCCAGATCCCCAACACACACACACACACCCTGAGAGACTTTTATATTTGTCTGAAATGACGTCAGTGGCTGGCTAGTGATAGTGCTGCCTACAAGATATTTCAGCATTTGCCTATGTTCACATCTCTGGGCCACAAGGACAATTCACCCTGATTTCGAACCCTACTCAATCCTCTGATCCTCTTGACAAGGGCAGAGTGCTGGCTCCGGCAGCTCCTGGGCTCAAGAGTCAGTAGGCTAAGACCCCTCCCTCACTTCCCTCCCGAGGAGGGAGTACAGGTTTGATCAGAGCACAGGTTGGAAATTGAGCTTGTCATTTGGAAAGCTCCCCACCCCCGCGGGCAGGTGTGGCACTCGTGTCTGGATGGTGATGGTTCCTCACAGGCTGTTGGAGATGGAGCTGCAGGGGCTGAGGTTAGGGGTGAAGGAGTAAGGGGTTCTAAGGAAGTGGCATAGAGGAGGGTTTAGTGCAGGGGACCTGCGGGGCTTCATGAAGAAGTTGAGGAGGCCTACAATGACCCTCTCTGACCTTAAGCAGGTCTCCTTCTCTTGGCGGGCCTGCTTTCCCACCTATGTAGGAGCAAATTAGGCCAGGTGACCTCTAGGGTCCTATTCAGCTCTGGGCGGATTTGATGCTGGGAGTTGGAAATGCAAAGAAAGGAGGTCACAGGAGAGTTAGTGATATTGGCACAGGCGCACTGGTGGCAGCAAGCAGAGAGCTGGGCGGCGTTCCTTCAGGTGCCTCATTTTCCTTGTGCTGGCAGACGTGGAGCGAGGTCGCACAAGAGGAGCTGGGAGTGGGGCAGGCTGAAGGCGGTGAAGCATTTACTGAAGAGGCTTCTGTTGTACAACTGACACAACCGCTGACCTGGCATCAGACGGCTAGGTTGGAGTTACAGCTCCAGGGCTTCCCGGCTGTAAGCCGTAGCTTCTCTACTGTGGACTCAGCTACCTGGAATGATCCTGTGAAGAGCAAATGAGACAATCTGGAAAGAGCTTTGCGAACTCCCAAGTTCGTGATATTTATAGTTACTGAAGGGGAGTGGGCTGAGAAATCCTGGCGTGTGCAGTTCCGGATGGATCGGCTAATTACTGCTGAATCCTGGTTGGTTCACTTTTCAACCCTTGAGCAAGCCTTTCATCTCCCTGAGCTTCCTTGTGGGTACAGTGGGGGGATAACACACCCTTTTCACAAGATTACTCTGAGGCTGAAGGGGGCAAATGACTCGCAAGACCTTTCCAGCCCCGAAGACCTCAATAGGCCCACCGGCAGGAACGTAGAGGGTTTCACGGAAGAAATGCCACACCAGTTTGGTTGGGGTGAAGGCAGACTTGAGGGGAGAGTGGTTGGACTTTGCAACTGGAGGGCTTTGAGACTGCCCATCCCTCCAGGTTGTGTGACACAGGCAAGCTGCTTAGCCACACTCATCTATAAAGGGAAGTTCCTCATGGAACTCTTGGGATAAATGAGCTGTTGGCTGTGCATGTCGTATCGTGCCCAGCACACAGTCATTGCTAGAATTACTACTGGGAGAGTCCTGGACAGCTTACTTCAGGGTGCTATGCTTCTCTTCTCCCTAACTTCAGCTTTGTTTAGGAAACTGTGAACAGACCCTAGAGGCAAAAACTCCATCCTAGGTCTCGGAGCCAGGAGTTAATCCATCAGAGGCTGGAGGCTCAGGGCACGCAGGGTTCTGCATCCCGCACCCCCCCCCCCACCACTAGTTCTGTGGTCTTAGTGTCACCTGCTGGGCCTTAAGACCATGAAGGGAAGCTAAACTTAAGGCCCATGAACCCCTGGAGTCCATTTTGGATCTGCATAAAAATGGTCAAATAGGCAAGTTTTAATGCTCTGAATGGTGAGGCACCGGTTACGGGTTAGGGATCTCAGTCTGTCTTAAAGCCAGGATCAGAGCTACCAGGCCTTTCTGCACAGGCTGTAGTTCCCTGGAGCAACACACCCATCAAGCCACAAAACACAAACCCCACAAAATGGGGATGACCTACTTTCACAAACTTTCACCACGACAAAGAAAAGCAAACTCAACTCTTCTATAAAAGACTTAATATATTTGATTGCTTTAGAGAACTCCTTTCCGGTACAGATGTTTCATTTCATGAAAATGCTGCGATATAGATTAAGGTGATAAATTACAACCTGAAATTTCATTCTGTAAAAAAAAAAACCCCAAAGAACAATACACAAGTGCAGCATGAACCCACGTGGAAATTCTGCAGGTTTTCAGTCTCCCCAAATTATAAAATAGCTAGTATCTCTATAGCCCATACCATGTGCCAAGTACTGTTTTTAAGTACTTTACGTGTATTTTTGTGATCTCACAACTACTCCATGAAGAATGTAAAATATTACAGCAGATGAAGCAGCTGAGGCACAGAAATTAAGTAATTTGCCTAAGGCTGTTAGGCTCTCAGGTCTGTACTCTCAGAAGTGATGAATGTGGAGCCTTTGGCTAGTGATCACTGATTGCTTTTTTTCAAAAAAAGAATTTAGCTTTGGGGGCACTGGCTGGATTAGTTGGTAGAGCATGGGATTCTTGCTCTTGGGATTGTGAGTTTAAGCCCCAAGTTGGGCTGGAATTTTTAAAAAAGTGGTAAAAAAAAAAAAAGAATTTAGCTTTAAAGATACATTGAAAAGTGCTTTATGTTTATTTTACTTAGGCCAACAAGTAAGTAGGGAACTCTAAAACTGCTCAGTGCCACAAAAGGGCTAGGGTACATGGAAGAGGATCACACACAGGCTGGGGAGAGGAAGGTGGGAGGAGGGTCAAGGAAAGCTTCACAGCCATGGCATGGAAAGCAGGACTTGAAGGACACACAGTAACTGTGTCTAACACGTAGGAGGAGCTTAACAAAATAACAATATGAACAAAGCCAACGACTCAGGTGACATGAAGAAACCAACCATACAGTAAGACGCACACCCACGAGTGACAATGTCCCATTACTTCAACACCTGGTTTACTGTTTCAGGCTTCAGGCTTGGCTGTCCACACTCCTAACAATACCAAACAGAACCCAGAGGCCCTTTTCTTTTCCTAAGATAAACATCTTTTATTGTCACATCTCATTGTGCAAAAATATAATAAATCATCTTTGTGAAGAAGTACAGAACATTCTTCTATGGATCCAGGCAAAGGTATGACTAATAAAAATTTCCTAACAGAGGATAGTGAATGCTTAGGTGCATTGATTTTGCGAACTACAGTGACCCTGTTCTCATTATGCGATGAACCCAAATTAATCAACTTTAATGATAATACACTTAAAACTATCAAAACCAAGTAAGGCACACGAGGACTCAAAATTTGTAGGCAAAGCAACAATAGCCTAGAAAAAACAGAATTGAAAGATTCTGGTGAATATGGAATTGCATCATTTTTATATATTAACACTGGTAAGACATGAAATAATTAAAGGATAAACAGAATTTTGTTTTTCTGAAAAAGTAGATGGGAAGGTGTGGTGCATAGGAAAGTGGCTCAGATTCAAGATTCAATTGTACTTTTCTTTTAATTGCTTCCACAATGGATTCTAGGTTTCTTTTTAGGTCTCAGAAATGAGTCTACAATCTACAAAAAATGATACTAACGAATACAGCACAAATTCCTTTAAAAAAAGTCTGATTATACCAGCAGTTTGGTGACATACTGGTAGAGCTGTTCTGTAAAGGCTTCCGAGGAAAACTTTGCTTTCACCCTGGCTCTCCCAGCCAGTCCCATTGTGGCTTTTAAAGAAGGTTCATGGATGAACTTTTCCATTGCTTCTGAGAAGTGCACTGGGTCAGGCTCGCACAGAAACCCTGTGACACCATGGGTGATGGACTCCAAGGGCCCACCCGAATTAACAGCGATGACCGGGCACTGCATGTACATGGCTTCCAAAGGGACGATGCCAAAGTGTTCATGGCTTGGTGTGTAAAGCACACAGGTACAGCCGTGGAGGAGTGAGATTTTCTGTTTGTCTGAGAAAGACCGCAGGAAGGTCACACACTGTGCAAGGTCAGACTGTTGGACCATTTTCTTCAATTCCTGATAGTGGTCCACATTCTCCAAGACTCTTTCATCATAGCCACCTGCCATGATTAGATGGACCTTGTCCCAATCTTGGGATGTCAATCTCCCACGCAGTTTTACTAGGGCTTCCAGTGCCAAAGTCAGATTTTTCTTCCTTTCGTATCTGTTGATGGAAAGGAACAGGAACTTCTTCCCCTCGGGGACGAGGTCATCGAGCTTTTCGGGAGCAGTGGAGTCAAAGCTGGTGACATTGAGAGATGGGTAGAGGACATTGGGTTCTATGTGAGACAGCGACTTGAATGTTTCCTTAAAAATGGCAGCGGTAAACTGGCTGTTGACCAAGATGCAGTCGGCCATGCCTGTGGTGTATTCCTCTATCCAGTCAATCGGGGCCCTGTATAGGCGTTTCAGAAAAGAATCTCTCCTGGTGAGAAGCAGATCTGGGAAGTGACAATAAAACAGGATCTTCTTGCGCCGTCTGGCCAGCTTGAGCACTGGGATGCAGGCAGACACCTGGCCAAAGCAAGAGTCAACAGCAGATACAGACTGGTCAACTTGACTTCAACCAAGTCAAATGTACAACCACCCCCCTGCCTGCTAGTCTGTGGGCTCATTGTGGGCAATGCCTGATTCTGCTTTGTGCTCCCCTAGACTCACCCAGTACAAGGCCTGGTGTAGGGAGGGCTTGCAGACATCTGCTGGCTGTGTGCTAAATATTTAAGGCTGCAAGTCCAATGGTTTCCCTTAGAACAGCACTGTCCGATGGAAATAAAAATCTAGTAACCATATTACAAAGATTTTTAAGGGTGAAGTTTTAAAAAATATTTATCTAAAATATTATCATTTCAGGGACATCTGGGTGGCTCAGTGGTTGAGTGTCTGCCTTTGGCTCAGGGCGTGATCCTGTAGTCCAGGGATCGAGTCCCACGTCGGGTTCCCTGCATGGAGCCTGCTTCTCCCTCTGCCTAAGTCTGGGTGTCTTTCATGAATAAATAAAATATTTAAAAAATTGTATTATCATTTCAAAATGTAATCATTATCAAAAAAGTTAACGAGACACTTCACATTCTATGTTTCCACATTAAATCTTTAAAATCAGATGTGTATACTTACACTGTATCTCAGTTCAGACTAGCCACATTTCAAGTGTTTAATAGCTGCAGGTGCTTACTGGCTACCATACAGGGACAGAGTAGCTCTACTAGGTTTCTCCAAAAAGGAAGTGGAGCTCAGGCTCTGGAATCAAGACTGCTTGACCATGAGCAAGTAATCTACCCTTCTGTATGCCTCAGTTTTCTCTTTTATAACATGGTGACAACTGCAGTTCAAAAAACCCCTGTATTGTTTTGTGATTACTAAATGCACAGGTACATGTAAAATGCTTAAGAAATTAGCACATAGCATTACTCAATAAATGTTAATCGTATTCGTTACTAAACACGAACTATGTGCCAGCCATTACTAGAGACTTTCTTGTTGGGTAATCTTTACAAGTTACTTAATCTCTAGCTCACTTACCACCTTAAGATTTATAGAAAGATTTATGCCAAGTTTATAGGGAGTTTCACAGTTATAAAGTAGCAGATTTGGAACTAAACCCGGGTCTCCTACTTCCAAACTCTGGTTTTTTTTTCTATTCACCATAGTCTCGGCTGCCTCATGCTTAATGACTAGTGACACATGCAGGATGTTTGGAAATGTCCATGTCTTAAAAAAGAAATAGGTTCTTAAACCTATTTCCCTTTCAATTTGCAAAGATTAAAATGGTTGATAACATCCACTGTGCACAAGAGCATGGAATTAACGGGATACCCTGTGGGAGAGCAAAATGACACAACCTCTTAGAAAGGCAAACTTGGCGATACCTATTGACATTTAAAATAAACTCTTGGACAGCAACTTTATTTCCAGGAATTCACTCAAAGGGCACGCTGACAGAAGTAGAAAAAAGGTACAAGAATGTCCATTACAATACTGATCTATTTGCAACACGCTGGTCACAAGGAGTGTTCTTTAACAGGTGAATGTATAAATTATGGTGCTTTTAACCAAAAGCAGATTTTCCAGCAACCATTGAGAAACATGAAATGAACCTCCAATATTGATAAAGATGTCCCGAACAGGAATTTTGGGTGGAAAAAAAAAGGGGGGGCGATTTATCAAACAGTAGGTGTGTCATCCTCATTACTGCAAAGAAGATCCATCTGAGAACAGAGGCGAATGCGGGGGCGGCCACAGGCAGTTTCCGGGGGTTTACAGGAGAAACTGCTAACAGGGGCTACCTTTGGGGAGTGGAACTGGGATGGGACTTTCACGTTACACTCTCTTACACTATTTGAATTTTTGTTGAGTAAATGTTACTTTTAAAAATAAATTTGCTTTTTTTTCGGGGGAGGGGGGCGGGGAAAGCACAGCATCCAAAATAGCTAGAGCGCAGATTCAGGCGGGCATTATTACTGACTTCCTCCAAGACTAAAAGGGAGAGCAGATGTAACAGGGCACGGCAAGTCTCGCCTGCTCTCAACACAACGCTGCAGAGGAGCGGAGTGGCCTGTCTGCAACACCTGGAGGCAGTGCGAAGGATGCATGTGGCCTGGAGGTCGAGTCAAAGGAAATCATGCAAAGAGGCGAAGACACACGGGTCACCGAGAAGTAAAAAGTGACTCTGCATGGACGTGTAATGCTCGCGTCCCTAGGGCGAGCCCCAAGCCCCGTCCACTTGGGAACCGCGCCAACACGCAGACGGCGGGGCCGCGCCAGGATCGCTTCTGCGGGCCCCGCAACCACGTGCAACCTTAGCGCGTCCGTAACGTTCGAGAACCAGCGTCGCTCCCGGAGCTCGTCTCCGCAGGTCAGGCCGGCGGCTCGGAGCCGCACGCCGGGGCGGGGGGGACGGGGGGGGCTCGGCTCCGCACTCCCCGCAGGGCGCCCTCCCCGGCGGGCCGCGCGGCCGCCTCACCTGGTCGCACACGACCACGTCGAACTCCTCGTCGCCGAGGAACAGCACGTAGAGCGCCAGGAAGACCATGCGCACGTAGGCGCACACCGCGGCGCCGCGGCCGCCCCAGCCCAGGCTGCGCGGGAGCCAGTCCCCGGCGCAGCGCACCTGCAGCCCGCGGCTGTCCGCGAAGCAGTGGCCGGGGTCGTAGTGCGCCGTCCAGAGCTTCACGCTGCACCCGCGCGCCTGCAGCGCCAGCGCCGCGTCCAGCACCAGCCGCTCGGCGCCGCCCACGCCCAGGTCCGGGTGCAGAAACAGCACCGACGGGCTGGGCCCAGGCTCCGGGTCGCGGCCCCGCTTCTCCGCCATGCTCGCGACGCCGCGCCAGCGCCCCGCCCCCTCCCTCACGGCTTCCGCGCATGCTCCTTCCGGGCCCCCAGCGGGCCTCTCTGCGGGGCCGACCACGCCTCGCGGCGCTTGCGTGGGTCAGGCCACGTCAGCGCAAGCCTGCGGGCGCCCAGTGTGTCTGCCGGAGGAAATTTCTCCCCTGAGCGTGGCTGTATATTCCGTTTGGTGGGGGTCGGACTCTATGAAGGACGCTGCGACCCACAGGAAGGAGGCGGAATGTCCGTGCCCCCCGCACAGGCGGCTGACGGAGTCGCCTGTAACAACATTTGTACAGGCATCTGGTGGGACAGCCCAGGCGTCCCTGGAGCCAGCGAGGACCCTGCGAGGGGCCTGGGGGCGGGGCCTGAGCCAGTTTCTCCGGCCGCCGGGCTTTGGAGCACTTCAGCGAGCGCTCGTTCGCCGTCGGTGTCAGCGTCGGGCGCCGTCCAGCCTGCAGCATGGTACGGTGGCCCCAGCCGGCCCTCCTTGGCCGCGCCTCCCCGCGTCGCCCCGCGTCTTCCCTTCCCTTCCTTGCGCTCCTCTCGTGGTCTCCTTGCTTTGCCCGGTCTCCCGTGCAGGGGCTGGGTCTGGGGGCGGGGGGCGTGCCAGGGCGCTCACCCCGCTTGTCTCCCCGTGTCTCTCTCTCTAGCCTGGTCCGACCCCCAGTGGCACTAACGTGGGCTCGTCGGGGCGCTCTCCCAGCAAAGCAGTGGCCGCCCGGGCGGCCGGGTCCACGGTCCGGCAGAGGTAAGGATCCCCGCGACCCCCCTGGCCGTGGGCTCGGAGAGGCGGGTGGGGCCCAAGGATTCGCTGGTCCGGAGGAGGAGACCCCGGGGTACTACGAGTCACGGGGGCACAATGAGCCTCAGGCGACGTGGCCTCAGGTCTTTGGTGTCCCGAGGGGGAGGCGGTGTTTCCTTCCAACCGCTCTTAGGAAAGGCAAGTTGCCTGCTTGGAGAGAAAACCGATGTCGTCGAACCGGGTGTGCCTGGACCTGAGCTCTGCACTCCCTGTTTTGGCCTGGAGGACCCGTCGCACTTGTCAGAGGCAGAGCTCCTCTTTCATCTCCGCTTCTGCTCCAGTTTTCTCTCCCCTGCTCCTACCACGCATACTCCTTTCCCAGCGCCAAAACTTAAGGGTCATCGTGGATTTTTTTTTCTTTTTTTTCTTTTCTGTTCTGTCTCTGTTTAGTCATTTGCAAGATGGGACGGCACTCCAGAAGGTTCTCATCAGTTGTTTCCTTTCTCGTGTCCATTGTTCCGGTTTAGCCCCAAGTTCTCTCATCTAGACGTTTGCATTTTCTAAGTCTTCGCTCAGGGTGATTTCCACTCCAGCCGGTCCTGCCCTCTGGTTCTCTCAACACATCTTCTTAGGTTCTCAGTTTCTTGTTGCTGAACTTTAAAACAAAAAAAAGAGAAAGGGTGACTACTAATGCTCTAGTGTTTTTTCAGCCCTGCTGCCTCTCCTCTGGTGATGCAGCAACCTGAGCTAATTACCGTGGAAGCCCTAGACAAATCCCGCCCCCCACCCCGTTTCTATTTATTCTGCAGGACTAAGCTGGGGGGTTCTTGGGGCCTTCCCAGACCTGGAAAGCAGCAGGAGCTGTGAGGCTTCTCTTTTGTTCCTGGAGGATTTTGTTCTCATGTTTCCATATTTTTCTCCTTCATTAGATATTGACAGCAATGGCCCATCATCTCCTACTATGTGGCCTGACACAGTAAATGATGAATGGTTGAAGGAATCAAGCCACTCTCTAGTCTTGGGAGTTTTGAAGGAACCACAGGCTATAGGAAGAGGGAGGCAGTTACACTGTGGCCAGAAAGAAAGGGTAAAATAGACACCTAATAGAAATCGAGGAGATTAAAATGGGCTCTATTAACTTCTTCCTGGCTCTCCAGTGGAGGGATGGGAGGTATTTTGAGTACATTTGGTATTTCCAGGCGCCCTGATTATTAGGTACTCTGCATTGTTCCACGTGCCTGCAGGTATAAGAAATCTTTAAAGAGCCTAGACTGATTTCTTTGGGGCTCCTGTAATTCCAGGAGACTTTGAGAACACGCACTGCAGTTGGGAGGTTGTGGGAAAGCGCATGGGTCCTTGACCTGGCTCAGCTGATGATTTCTGTTCACACTGGGTTTACCATTTAGCTCAAGTTCTTTTTATGAACAAGGAGGAAAATATCAGGTACTTATCCTGCAGCTTAAATAATGTATATCCTTGTGTGTGAAGGCTCTTCTAAGTGTATGAATTGATTTGTAAATCCTGGTACTATTATGTTTGTTATTTGCAGTCAGTTTTCTCATAGAAACAGCCGTACAGATGGATTTACGAATTTCCAGGCCACCATGTAGCCAGTAGTCAATGTGTCTGCACTAGAGTTTGGGGTAAAGGCCATGGCAAGGTGAGATGGGGATTAGGATCAGAGTTGGAAGCACAGTGAGAAAAGTTGGTGGCACTAGGGTTTTCACTTCGGGTTTCTGACTCCATGCAGTGGTCAGTGGCACAGTGCTGTTTGGCTACGTCTGTGTGCCAGGGCTGCCTGCGTCACTCAGCTCATCTCCCAGACCTTCATTCCCTTGTGAGGGACACGTTCTGGTTGGGTGTTTCCCCACATTTTTTCACATCTTATCTCTGCCCAAGATCTATGGCCAGTATATCGAAATAGTGGAGACAGATTACAAAATAATTTTTTTTAAATGTATACTCCCATTTTAGGACCTGGATTACAGTGAAAGCTAAATTGTTTTTTATCTCTTTTGTAGCATATACAGTAACTTAAAAGCATTTTAAAGGAGTCATTTTAAGATCAGATTATATGGATTCAGGGCTTTTTAAGCAGGGGCTTATTACTTGACTTCACAAAAATACATGGGAAGAGAAACTGAAATGCATTGTCCAAAGGAGGCACCCGTATGTGTGGGCAGGTGAACGAGCTCTGGAGTCAGAACCGGGTTCACTGCCTAGCCTGGCTCCCGGCTGGTTGCGTGGTCCTAGGCTCTTTACCCTTTATGAGCCTGTTTTCCTCGTTTATAGATTGGAATCGGTGACTACTTTGGGGTGGTTGTATTCATAGCATATGGCAGGTACTTATCTTAGTGGTTATCATGATCAGTGGAATAAAAGCAAGAATTTGGGGTGCTAGCAAAGAAAAGTTTTTGTATTTTGTGGGCTGTTTTGTTTTTGGTTCTTTAGTAGCACAGTAGTAGCATATATTATAATGCTGTTGTAAGGGCTTCCCAGAGCAAGCTGTTTGTAATATTTCTTTTCTTACAGAAAAAATGCCAGCTGTGGGACAAGGAGCGCAGGTCGCACCACCTCAGCGGGCACTGGGGGCATGTGGCGATTCTACACGGAAGACTCACCTGGGCTCAAGGTGTAAGTCTTGGGGAGCAGACCTTGTGTTTCTTTTTGTCTTTTTTTTTTTTTTTTTTTTTTTTTTTAAGATTTTATTTATTTATTCACGAGAGACACAGAAAGAGAGGCAGAGGACACAGGCAGAGGGAGAAGCAGGCTCCGTGCAGGGAGCCTGATGTGGGACTCGATTCCGGGACTCCGATCATGCCCTGGGCCAGGCGCTAAACTGGCTAAACTGCTGGCTAGCAGGCGCTAAACTGCTGAGCCACTGGGGCTGCCCAGACCTTCAGGGTCCCACAGCTATTGGGCAGTTTGGATGGGATTTACGGTACATAAGAGTTTTGTTTGTGCTGTGTGGGCTCGTTTCGGTTTGCCTGTGTATCAGTTAGTTTAGAGCCTGCAATAACAGCTTTTCATGGATTGAGTGAAAGCAAGGGAAGATCTTTGTGTAGCTGTGTCAGAATAAATGATGGCAATGGAAAGAACTCGAGGGAAAACTGCTTAATTAGGTGAAATTGCTCTTCATTTGGTGTTCTGGTCCCACACTGAGATATAGGAGTAACCAGTTGAATTGGAGTTGGGTGATTTTTCAAAGATCTCCTGGAGGCTCAGGCCGATATTATCACAACCTAATGGGAGTTTCTGCATTAGGCTGTGTTACCAAAAGCTCTTTGGCCTCCTTGCCTTTGGTGGGTGGTGGCTAGATCCTGGAGGGTGAACTTAACCACTTCGTAAGTTCTTCGGTCCGGGAGTGCTCATTAGGTGATGGGTGATAGAAGATGGGTATCCAGGGTCTCCCGGCCTTGCTCGCCTTACTTTCCCTGGTTTCTGGTACCGTGTGGCAGAGCTAATCCTGCAGGTCTCTTAGCATGAGGCTCTAGAACACCACGGCTTATGCCATTTGCTGCTTAAACCCAGTGGCTGAGGAATTGGAATAATGATGCACTCCTGTTTGCATAGCGCCTCTGTTCACAGAGGCAGTTATGTGTGGAAGCCATACAGCAGGGGCTGGAACTATGTCTTCTGACTGTTCAGGCCCATGCTCTTTCCATACTGCTTGTCTGGTAGAAAGACAGACTTATTTGGATTAATTTAATTAACTTGACTTGTAGCTTGACTTGGATCACAAACGTAGTTGACGAAGAGTTCCCTAGAATTCTTGAGATTTGGTTTTATTCATTGATTTTTTTTTTTTTTTTTTTTTTTAACTGTTCTATTGAAGACTTGTAAGGTGAGGATGAGTTTGAGAAATCATTCCTGGGGTTGGTGTGTGTGTGTGCATTAGTGGTATTAAAAACCTTTGCTCTTTGTTTCAAGGTAATTTTTGTGGGTTATTCAGAGAGAAATTTTGAAGCCCCTTGTTCTTCAGGGTCTCCAGGGGTCTACTTTACACACTTCTCAAGAGGTTGGTCAAACCTGTTCTCATGGGGGTGTCTGGCCTACGCCAGCTCTTAGCTTTTGTGCTCTTGAGCAGCCAGGCAGGCTTCCGCTACTTCTCGAGTCCTCCCAGGATAGAAGCTGTTCTTGAAGTGTCCTAAACCACAGTTTATCATCAGTAAGAGAGATGTTTTTGATGAAAAGACGCTGTGGGAATTTATATCTACAGACCTACATGTTGGAGCTTATTGCTGGTTCTTAGGAGTTGAGAATTTTTTTTTTCCGCTGATAATAGGATCTCCTAGGAGATTACTATAAGCTTTCATTGTGTTTGTATTAACTTACTTAATACCTTAGCAACCCGATGGGGGAGGCACTGAGATTATCCCCATTTTAGAGATGAGGAAAATGAGGCTTGAAGAAGGCAAGTAACAGGGCCACAGTCACCGCTCAGGGGTGACGGTTGGTTCCCAGACTCCAGCTCTCTGGGAGCTGCACTCCCAGCTTCATGCTCTGTGTCTCATGTTGCTCTAATGTTGCACCAAAGTAGGGGTGTGATGAAATGTAACTCGATGAGGATTACTTCCCATGTACTTTTAAATTTGTTTATTCCCACAATTGTACAGATTTTGGAAGAATAGAACAGTGTAGCAAGGACTTTGATCTCTGTGCGTTGTTCATCGGCCACTAGTGGACTCTGTTACTCCACTGCCTTCACTGTAAAG
Organism: Canis aureus; assembly: GCF_053574225.1. Lineage (NCBI taxonomy): Eukaryota > Metazoa > Chordata > Mammalia > Carnivora > Canidae > Canis > Canis aureus. The sequence continues at coordinate 58,145,932 of NC_135620.1, forward strand.
ATTTCTGGGGTCTTTTCCCTTGTCTGCTACCCAGTTGTATCTGAGAGGTGCGGTGACATCTTGAATTTTCCACCTTGGTGTTGGCAGGCAAGTCACAAAGGAAGGACCATAACGTTTCATCATAGTCAGCATCCATAGGTTGTGTGAGATCAAGGGGTTCTCTTTTTAAGAAACCCATGTACTGATTTCTCAGCTTGAAAAGCAGTTGATTTAGGGAAGGGCTGATGAGTAAAACCAATTTCCTTCCTGTATTAAACTCAGAGATACAACCAGATGGGAACCTTAAAGAGAAAGAGTGAGCAATATGTATCAAATCAGAAAACCCGAGTTCAGGTCTCTCCTTTCTGTTCTGGCTATGTGTTCTTAGGCAAGTAATAATCTCTGAGCTTCAGTTTTCCTTGTTGATAAAATGAGGTTAATATTTGTTTGTCCTGGGTCACGAGTTTGTTTATCAAGTGAGTTTCTAACTTACAATGTGATATGTGTCTTTGTATGCTTAGTGCCTTCTAGCTAGACAATGAAGGTTGTCCTCGTTTTATTTATTTACTTATTTATTTTTAAATGATTTCATTTATTCATTTGAGAGAGAAAGAACATGCGTACAGAGAGGGAGAGGGAGAAGCAGACTCCCCGCTGAGCAGGGAGCCAGGGCCCTGGGATCCTGACCTGAACTGAAAGCAGACACAACTGACTGAGCCACCCCAGTGCCCCAGTGAAGGTTTTCTGTAAATAAATATTCATTTGAAATCATAGTTCAGCATTTGGGTTATTTGCACTTAAAGAGTCTGGAGAATTTTTCTTGTTATTTTTTATTACGGAAAATATCAAATATGTGAAATTAGAGACACTAGTGTCTTCAATACATCAAATCATTTTATTTGTATATTTTTTAGTACATTCTACTAAAAAAATAAGGATTTCTCCTTTCTGAGTAATCACAATGCCATCCCCACAGCCTCAAAATACCCAGAATAATAATTTGGAGAATATTATTAAATGTCGTAAATGATACCCCTTAGATGAATCTTAGGGTACTCCCTCTGTTTTATCCCCTCAGCAATCTTTATTATTAACAGCTATAATAATGTATTATTAATAAAAGTAAGCATGCCTTCTCTTCTTACTTCCAGTGGCCCTGTTCCAGTATTGGTTATGAGTCTTCTGTTCATCGCTTCTGTATTTATGTTGCACATTTGGGGCAAGTACACTCGTTCATAGATTCGGCTACATCCATCTGTCTGTCATCTGAAGAAGAAGGAAAAAAAACTCAACATATCTTGGACCAAAAGCATAGTGATTTCCTGTTAGTGAGAAAGAAATATTCTGTTAGCTTATTGTTTTGCAAGGAACTTAACACGAATTGGTTTTAAGGAATCAGTTTTTTTCTATGGCTAATAAACTTTTTAATTCATTTATACGAAGTCTCATTGCTGATACCTAACCACCACGTCCCTTAGTCCCTCTGCCTTTAGATTTACCAGTGAGTATGGAGAAAACGTGTTGGGGTGATTGTTTTCTTTGTTGGACTGACCATTCCTTGGGTGACCATGCAGTCACTCAAGTCCAACATACTGTTACTGGCCATGGCTTGTTTTCTCCTAGGTACTTCTGTCCTGGTGATTGTTATCTTGTGTGTTCTGTGGTTGTTAATGAGTGTGTCTGTGACTCCATCAGGGAGATCTGTGTTGAGTGGCAGCTGGTACCCAGGGAAAGAGACATAGGGATCATAAACCAGATATCTTGGATAAAATGCCTGCTCATTCTGTTCTTTGTCTCTGAAACTGTAGATAATATTTTTGCCCCTTCTCTTTCTCAGTTCTTAATTCTGAGAGAATTTTTGAACTTCCATTTTTAATTTTTAATTTCCATTTTTGAAATCACTATAGTTGCTAAAACGGTTTTGAAAGAATTTATTTGGTAAATCGGATTTATTAAATAAAATTTTGTTTTCATTTGGAAAATTAAAGACCTTGATAATCAGAGTGAGGTACTAGCATTTTAAAACTGAGTTGATATAATTCCAACCCAAAGTAAAAGAGTTTAAAGTTTCACTTAGCTTATGTTGCCTTTCTGGGTATAAGCATTCAGTCTCTGTAGACCCTAGGAATCGCCAAGAATAGCTCAGGGCGCATACTGCAGGAGCCTAGGACTCTAAGCCAGAATTTCTGAAGAGTAAGAAATGCCCTAGTTGTTCAGCAGAATCACAAAATGAAGAGGTGTATTAGTTGAAAAATATATGATTTTAAAAACGTCTTTCTCAAGTCTATTTAAGGAAAACTTCCTAGAACAGTGAAGCAGCTTCATAAGTATATTTCTTGACTTCTGGCTGCAGGGTAATTTTAGGTTGGGATGTATCTTAAAGAGTATGTATCTTAAAAAAGAGTTTCTAAGGCAGTATATGGGTTAGTGTGCTCTTATAAATCCAAACAAATGGGAGATTATTGGGGGGAAATGATGAAAAACTGGTTCCTTTGGATCCTGGGCACTGCTCATTGCATAAAAATGCAGCAGCCGTCTTCATTTTGAAATTCAGGGGAAAAAGTTTCACTGGGAAGAAATTAAAGACTATATTATCTTTAATGGAATTTTTTTCTCTGATATTCAGGTTGATGGTTCCAGTAACAGCTAAAAGTTATGTATTTAATTTTCAGAAGAAATCTGTACCTCAGTCCAGAAGAGGGGTCTTTTTCTTCCCTCTGGGGGAGATGCTGAAGCCACTTGGAGGAGCTATTTGATGGTGAGGGTTACGTCCTCTTCACTGCAAGATGCTGCCTTTTAGCCCCATCTGCCTCGCAGGGCTCCAGTGGGCTGGTGGCTGAAAGTCCTGGGATTTTCTGAGCTAGTGAATTATAAGAAAATGCTAGTTTTCAGTGGCAGAGTAGGAGATGCTTCATTCAGCAGAAAGAAAAATGGTGGTTGGGCATAAAAATATACAGCATCTATTATGTTACAAGGCTACTGTTGGCTCTGATAATACAATGCTAATACCATAACTGAGAATCTCAGTGTTCAAGCTGTTCCTTTCTTTTTCTTTATCATTTTTAAAAACGGGCAAAATACACATAATGTAAAACGTGCCAACTTAACCATTTTAAGTGTGTAGGTGCAGGTATTAAGCACATGCATGTTGTGCGACTATTGCCACCATCCGTCTCCAGAACTCTTTTATCTTGCAAAACTGAAACTTTAATAAAATAAAAACTTCAAATAAAAACTGCCCTCTTCTCTTCCCCTCAGCCCCTGGCAACAGCCATTCTACTTTCTGTCTCTGAATTTGACTCTCTAAGCACCTTGTAGGAATGGAACCATAGAGTATTGTGCCCTTTTATGACTGGCTTATCCAATTTAGTATAATATCCTCAAGATTCACCCATGTTGTAGCATATGTTTAGAGTTCTTTTTGTCAGCCTTTTTTTAAGGCTGAATGACCTTCCTTTGTGTCTATATACCACCTTTCGTGTTCCTTTCTTTTAAAATCGAGATTTCCAAACTGATGCTTCTTGAATCCTAGGGGACCATGAGCCATTCATAATTCTGAAAGCCTAACAAATTAGATCTTTATTTGTATTAAGTCTACATTGGCCCAAAGAATTCTCAAATCCCCTTCACTATGGGCTCTAATTCTAGTCACTTCCGAATGATTATAAGCCACTGCATGTTAAGCGAAAGGGCTGAGTGATTGAAACTGGGACGATGAATTAATAACTGCAGTTTGGGCTGAGCCTTTTAAGTCATTGGGGAAAGGGCCCAAGAGTCCCTGAGACTGAGGGATTGAAAGATGAGGATCCCTGGGTCCACTAGGAGCCTGAGAACACATTCCAGTAATGCTGGGTGAGAGATCTGTTCCTGGGAGAGGGAAAATATGCCATAGCTTTTATTTTCGCACGTGGCTCAGTCTAGACTCTAGTTTTTTTTTTCCAGGTGCTGAGGTCCTCATAGAATTGAAAAAGATGATCTGAAATGTTACAAATGTTGGCATTAAGATAAAAAGGACCAAAATGTCTATAAAGCTGGCTTCATTCAATAGAAAATCCTGTACAGTATGTGGACTTTCTCTGGGCATGGTGTCCTGCTCTTGATTCCTGCAAAGTGCTATTATCACCCCTCACTTCACGTGCTGTGGGAGGAGGGTTCAGGCCAGGACCAAGTTTGTTCGTTTCTGGGGCCACTACTAAGACGTCCCAGGGTAGTGCACTTACTACCCCATCTTGCAGACTTGGAGGTGTACCTGACCTGGGTTCAACTCCTACAGTTAGCCCTACATTTTATCAGTTGTGAGGTCGTGCTTGGCTCCCTTCTTTCCTCTGCCCTCATTTGTCTCATGTAAATGCCCATGGGTATGATGATTCCCAGCAGGATTAAATGAGAAAAGATCTAAGAGTGCCTTGTTAATTTGTTAGCTAATGGTTAACAAGTGCTTATTTTCAATAATTTCAGAGATGTAGGTTTGAGGGTGATGGAAGGGAACCACAATAGAGCTTCCACAATATAGCTTTTAAAAATAACGACTCTTAAGACCATGCCACACTATGATTTAGTGTTATTCTAGGCATTACTTAGCTTTAGTTTGAGGTTTTCGATTCTGCGGAAGGAGTTGAATTCTCAGGAATTGCCCTTCTAAGCTTTGTTCGTAGTATGGAACTTTTGTGTTTGTGGAGAAAGCATAGTGTTTATTCACTCAACAAGCATTTATGGATCACTCTGTGCCATGCTCTTCTATCGGGGTTTTTGAAATAACCTGTTGAGATCACTCTCAGTTTAAAAGGGCTGAGCATTTGGATCCTTGCCCCATCTGGGGCTATGGACTCTAAATAGCTCTGTGACTCCAGAGAAACCAGACAGGGAGCTCTATATCAAAGCCTGCTCTACTTGGTGAAATCAGCAGTTGGAACTATAGTTTAAGAAATGCTCAGGGTTTGTGGGCAATCCTGCCAGGGGTCACAAAACTCACTGCCTCCCAGGAAATCCATCCTGGCTGGTCACTTGTCCAATAGAAGGAAACCTGGGAACCCTGAGAGCCCCTAGCCGGGTGGCTGAGAATTCACTGTGTCCTCCTGTGCAATAGAGGAGCCTGGGGCCTGGAGACCAGGGGTTGCCCCAGATTGTACAGCAAGTGCAGAACAGAGCAGAGGACAGGTTGAGGCTTCTTGAGCCCCAGGCCAGGGCTCCTCCTTGAAACTGTGTTGTGACCCTATGTTGGGTCAGTGACCTGTCTCTAGGGACTAGGCACTGGAACTAGGTAAACGGAGTGGTGGGTTTTGATTAGTGGGTAGTGTTAATCAAAGGGGGAGGAGTGAAGCCAGTTAAGGTCAGCTAGTAAAAATAAAATGAATTATGTTAGTAAATTTAGGAGACAGTCAACAGGTTCATAAGGGGAAGCAAAATCAGGAGAAGCAGCCAGCAGAAGTGCATTTGTCTGCGTTCTTGGGACCACGAATGTCGGGTGAGCCCAGCACGTAGAGGATTGACTGAGCAGGGTCAATGTAGAGGCTAACTGCTTAAATACTGTTCCTGGCAACTCAGCCTCCATTCCATGCCAGAGACATTGCAGTAAAGTAAAAGGTGCAAGTTTACTGAACAGGAAAAAGGGACTAGTCTAGTCTAGATGGTTCCATTTTGGGGAAAGGTCTAGAAGTTTGTATCTCAATTTCTAGCAGCAATGAAAGCACATGAAAACATGAAGGGAAGAACTGAAATTACAAGGGAAAGGGTTAAATTGGTCCTGCAAACATGCTGGTGTTTCTTCCCATAGGCTCTGGTCCTAGGCAGTGCAGAGGATAAATCCTACACTTGCAGCTCATTCTCCTAGAACCCATCTACGTGGGTTTGGCTGTAGAATGGAAATCAGTGGTTCTCACCTCTTTCTGTGTGTGTGTGTGTGTGTGTGTGTGTGTGTGTGAGAGAGAGAGAGAGAGAGAGAGAGAGAGAATTGCCTGGAAGGAGTCTGCTCCTGCCACATGGCCGATCCGGCTGGCAGCAGCCTGGGAGGGCCAGCTCTCCAGAGCAGGAGTCACAGTGTGGGCTCAGGGGCGCTGGGCCTGAGGTTTCTTCCAGGCCTGTCACTGGCACAAGAGTGTTTTTTGTCCCCCTTCCTCTTCTTTTGAAGCTTCAACCATGTTCCCATTTGCTTTGCAGTCTCTGCACTGTGCTGGGAAATTCACCCTGCCCTGTGGGGTTTTGCATTTTGTGCACTTGCAGCCCTGTGGTGTGCGTAGTCAGCTGGCCGTGGAGCTGGGAGGCCCTGCAAGGCCCAGGGTCCTGCTTCGCCCTTCAGTTCTCTCACTCGGTCTCTAACAGCACCTCTTTTTATAGCCGTGCTGCCTGAAGGAGCAAAATAAACCCTTGTCAGACTGCTCCTTGCACTGGGACCTGCAGTTGGCTCCAGGAGGCAGTACAGGATGAAAGGGGCGAGTGTGTGATGATCATGGCTGGGCAAGGCTTTCCTTCTGAGCGGGCCGTCAGATGGCTGGTGTGGCACCCCCCCACACACACCCAGGGGGACCCCTGAGGTGTCATCGGTAGGGAGCTCTGCACATGCCTCCCTGTGGGAGAGTTGCTGTATCCACGTGAGGGGACACCTCCGTGAGACACTCTAGAGACCCGTGAAACATTTGTGTTAATGCCACATGCAGCCTTTCCGCTGCTCATTGGTGGCCTCTGCAGTAAATCAAAATCAAATTTAGGTGAGTGGTGATCTGATGCTGGCACAGGCTAGGTAGTCTGACCCAGCTCACTGCTCCTCCTCTTCTCCTCCTGACCCCGCTCCCCTTCCACCTTCCGCTTGTTCTCTTCTGTTTTATACAACTGAGATCCCTGGGCTATTGCATTCAAAGGAACACAGTCCTCCAATGAAAGTTATTAAAAAATAATTCTGATTTGCACCTATACTTTTCCAAGTTGTAGTGAGGTTGAATTGTGTCACCCCAAATTTGTGTGCTGAGACCCTAACTCCTAGCACCTCAGAAGGTGACCTTACACGGAGATTGGGTCTTTGCAGAGGTCGTCAAGTTAAACTGAGGCCTTTAGCTGGGTCCCTAATCCCATATGACTTAGTTCTTTTAAGAAGGCGAGATTTGAAAAAAGTGATTTGGATGTAGAGCCATACGGGGAGAACGTCATGCGAACTTGAAGGCATCCATCAACAAGCTGAAGACAGGCCTGGACCAGCTCTTTCCCTCACAGCCCTCAGAAGAACCAAACCTGCTAGCACCTTGATTTTGCACTTCTAGCCTCTAGAATTGAGGCCCTACCACCGCCCCAGTGGTGCTGTTTTGTACGGCAGTGCAAGCAGACCAATACACAAGTATCTTTTTATTTTATTTTAAAAAGTTTAAAGATTTTTATTTATTTATTTATGAGACAGAGAGAGAGGCAGAGACATAGGCAGAGGGAGAAGCAGGCTGCCTGCAGGGAGCCTGATATGGGACTTGATCCCAGGACCCCAGGATCACGCCTTGAGCCAAAGCAGACGCTCAACCACTGAGCCACCCAGGTGCCCCAATACAAAAGTATCTTAAAGGGGAAGCCGATCTGTAACTCAGAAATGCTTTTAACACCCTCTTTCATATCTTCCTGGCCTTTTTGCATCTGCAGCATCTAGGGAACCTTTCTGAACTCTGAAATCCCTTCCCCACTATTGACCCGAGCGACTTATTTCTCTAATACCTCCCAACTGGGGAGCAAAGAAATCCATGGGCTCTGATTCACTCCTCTGGTATCCTAATCTTGAGGAAGGGGATGCCCCAAATCTGAAGCACAAGGCTTTTGGGTCACCAGCGGTGGGTATCCCCCAGTGTCAGCAAAAACCTGGCCCCTGTTTATGCATAAGGTGAGCACTGCTTCATCTAGCTTATTCCATCTGGACACTTGTTCATCTCACAATGAACCGAGAAAAACCCAGTGTTCTGACTCAAGAGACCAAGCAGGAGATCTAGGCTGGTGATAGATTCTTGGCAGGAATTGGGTAGTGAGCAGAGCGTGTTCAGCAGAGTGGGTGGCGTTCCTTCACCAGCAGTAGAGGCTGGACCAGTGGAGTCCTGGCCCCGCCGGCGGGGATTTGGTGATGCACACAACAGCTCGGGATCTAGATTCAGGTTTTCACTTACATATATTCTCCTTGCATTCCTGGAATGGACTCCACTTGGGCACTCGGATGAGAAGAGCTAGCACAGCAGGCCAGACACAGAAAGATCTGTTTGCAAGGTCGGCCGTTGACTGGTGGTCTGGACACTCGGCATTTGAGCTGTTCCCTACTCATAAGGCTGGTCGACAGGCAGTAGATGACTATGACACCACTACCGACCTGATAGGGTCCTTGGCACTGAGTCTTTAATGGGCCTACCTGGACTGAAGCATTGCACGCATTCCTGCATCCTTCGCGGCCAGAGAAAGGAACGCGCTCACAGGAGGAACAGAGCATACGAAGCCTGCCCATGGATTTCTCGACTACACCTGTGTCTTTTTTTCTCTGATGAACCTATTGTGTATCCTTTCACTGTAATAAACCTTAGCTGTGAGTACAACTATATGCCGAATCCTGCGAGTCTTTCTAGAAACTCTGCAAACATATGGGTGGTCTTAGGGAGCCCTGAAACAGTCATGACGTATTATTTTTTAATGAGCTGTTGGATTGTGTTTGCTAATACCAATCCTCCCCAGTTCAACTCCCATTTTTCAAGCTTTTCCTTCATGCACATTACCCTAAACATCTTGGGAGATGGCAACTTCTTTAGTCTTCGGAGGTACCATGACAATGCATTTTACAGGTGAGAAAACTGAGGCCTACAGAGATGGCGTGACTCTCCCAAAGTCACGCAGCTACTGACCACCTAGCAGAGCTGGGAACCCTGGGCTGTCTGCCTCCGTGTTAGGGTGACCAGCCTTCCTGGTTTGCCTTCTACCGAGGGGTTTCCGGGGACATGACGCTTTGAGTATGAAAACTGAGATGGTCCTGGGCAAACTCAAATGGTTGGTCACCATACTTTGAGCCTATCGCTGTTTTTTACTTTATCTGATTGGCAACTTCAGTGTTCCTGAAGGAGAGCTCGCCCCCTTTGCGAGGTGGGCATATTTAGCTCTGAAATGGAAGAGCCAAACACCTGGTCTCTCAAGAATAATTTCCAAAATCTTTTTTTTTTTTTAAAGATTTTATTTATTCATGACACACACACACACACACACACACACACACACACACACACAGAATGAGAGAGAGACAGGCAGAGGGAGAAGCAGGCTCCATGCAGGGAGCCCGACATGGGACTAGATCCCAGGTCTCCAGGATCACACCTGGGCTGAAGGCAGATGCTCAACCACTGAGCCACCAGGGCATTCCTCAATTTCCAAATTCCTTTCTCTAGGGCCAAACAGGGGCCCTCCCAGCCTGCTCTGCTGGGTCTGCTCCTTCCTCTTCTCCACCAAACCCCCCAACTGGTGCTCCCTCCCCCACCCCACTCTGCCCACCACATTTTTCAGCATTACTGGTTTTAATTTCCTTTACCATCCCCTTTGCAGAAACTTCTTTCCTGATTTAATTACTATGTCTCTTAATTCAATTTCATTCTCTTGATTGTCATTAAACTCCCAGAGTTGTTTCTCCAAAGAATTTAAAGGCGAGGCCCTCTGCTTAGAGATTAATTGTCATCATTTTGTCTTTAAACACAGGTACTTTCTTACCTGTCTTCAATTATCTCCCAGAGAAAGGAGAGTGACCATCCTTCTTCTCAGGGCCTCTCTGAGAACAAACACTGCTGGGGGCTACCTTTTCAGAGAGAGAGAGAGAGAAAGAGAGAGAGAAAGCGAAGTGTCTTAAATTTTCTTCCACCTTCTACTGACTCTAATCTCAGGGGCTCAGGCTGTGAAGAGGTTGGGGGCTCTAGGAGAGGCAGCCTAGGCTTGGGAAATGATGGCTCTTGTCAGGAGGGGTGTGAAATGGTGAGGAGGGGCAATGCAACGCTGGCTCTGGCCTCAAGCATCCTGGCAGCCAGGGTCTCTCAGAGGAAATAGAGCTGTAGCTTAAGATACAACAGAAGCACCTCAGGCTAGAATTTTCCTTCTTTGGAGCGTGGGTCTCAGGACATCAAAGCCCCAGTGTCCCTTGCTCTCACTGTTCCCTTGTGTTCTCAGTACTGCAGCCCTTTGACCTTTGAGACACCCCCTCAAACTCTATTTTTGCTAGCGCTGTCACTCCTGAATCTCCTCTGTCTTTGTGCACAAACCTTGAGAAAGAGGAACGATTCCAGGTAGGGCTGGGCCAGCTTCCTGTAGGATCCAGTTAATGCAACTCCTGCCCCTGTGGGTGAAGCCCCTGAGAGGTAGAAGGTGTAGGTTCCGGGCGGTGGGGGCTTAGGCAGGGTTCTGAGTTGCTGTGTGCTCTCAGTGCTCGGCTATCCTGAGCCTCGGTGCCCTTGTCTGCAGATATTCAGGCATCGTACCTTATAAAAGGATCTAGGCCTGCCTCTTCCCTTATGTCAGGGTTAAATGAAAGAATTCAAGTAAAGCATTCAGCACAGGGCCTGCCACCGTAATAAGCCTTCAATAACAAGTAGTCATATTCACAATGAGTAGCATTTGGTCCTATAGGTTGTAGAATCAACAACTTTTAGTACTGAAAAGAAAATTCCTGTTCCAAGCTCTAATTTGTATCTGACATATTCTGTTCAGTCTCTGACTCTGCTTGGATACCTCTTTTTTTTTTTTTTTTTAAGATTTTATTTATTTATTCATGAGACCCAGAGAGAGGGGCAGAGATATAGGCGGAGGGAGAAGCAGGCTCACTGCGGGGAGCCTGTGGCAGGACTCAATCCCAGGACCCCTGGGATCATGACCTGAGACAAAGGCAGACGCTCAACCACTGAGCCACCCTGGCACCCCTGCTTGGATACCTCTTGTGATAGGGAGCTCACTGCTCTTTGGGAATCCCTGCCTTCTTTGGGCCATTTTGTAGATGCCAAATAGGAGCTCTATTTACAGGTCTGATGTATTTAAACTCTCCATTTGCAGGGAACAAGATGTCTTTCCCTATTCAACAATAATATGGGCTGCCAGAGAATAGGACCAAATAATTGTTTGGAGGGTAATTTAGCAAATGACTCAATGACATACTCATAGGGTGAGGGTTTCAGACTCCAGACTCTTCCCTTATCTGGTTCCTGGGACTTTAAGTCCAGCTGAAGATGAGGTTGGGTTTGAAGAGGAGCTCAGCTAATCCGGGCACATTTTATAGACAAGGCCTTAAAGATCCCCACGGAATCTTTGAAATCACCCTTTTCTTGGGTTCACGAGCACTCATAAATGATACCATCACTTCCTGGTTATTCATGCTCATTAAATGTAAGAATAAAGAGTATAGAGCTCACGAGGGGCACCATCCGCTTGGCTGCATTTATGAAGAGAAGGCGCTGGGATGTTTAATGTAAGCTACCCAGTTTGTCTAATAAAATCCTTCCACGGCTGATGTTACCAGCTTCGTGCCACACATGCTTGTGCTATTGGGACAGTACTAGCGTGTATTCAAATTCCCATTGTGTCTATTTAGTTTTTACTTAAAGGAAATGATTTTCACCATTTAAGGTAGATTTCCTAATGTAAATATACCTATATACCTAGGTGTGAGGAGTTAGAAATGTGCTGTCACATGTATCGAGACGGCAAGGGAATGATTTAAGGATAGCAGAGAATAGGAAGGAGCTACTACTCATTCGTGGCTCATTTAATTGTAGATCCATCCTGTTCTCCAGGGACTTATGATTTGTGCAATGGTGGATTCGCATTGCTGGGTTTACATAAAGCTGAATTTATTCTCATTTAATGCTTAATTGATTCAATCTTATTTTAATGACATATTTATATGGACTCCTAGAAGATTTGGATTGGGCCTCAGAACTTAGTTTGGCCAATCCTTCTTGTTACAGGTGAAAACATGGAGGACCAGAGAGGTTAAAGGATTCACCCACGATCACACTGGTAGTAAGCGCAGGGCTGCGATTCCAGCTTAGATATTATTCATTTGTGAATTTTAACTTTATTTTATTTTAGATTTTATTTTATTTATTTGAGAGAGAGAGAAAGGGAGAGAGGAGAGTGAGCACTAGGAGGGGGAGCAGCAGAGGGAGAGGGAGAAGCTGGCTCCCTACTGAGCAGGGAGCCCAATGGGGCTCGATCCCAGGACCCTGGGATCATGACCTGAGCTGAAACCACCCAGGTGTCCCTCAGCCTAGATTCAAATGTAGTTTGAATGTTTTCTTTTTCTATAGTAATAGGAATCTCTATCTATCTATCTATCTATCTATCTATCTATCTATCTCTATCTGGCTTTCATGTACAACCCCATGTGGGAGGGAGGCGACAGGCACACATAAATATATTTATGGGCGTCTACCTGTAACCTGTGTCCGCATTGACCACCAGGATTCACAGGGTCTAAGCCGTGCTTCCGTGGCTGTTCTCTTGCCTGCCTCTCTTGAATCCCATGTATAGCTGCGGGGGAATAAAAAACCGACAAGCTCTGAATTAGAACAGCTTGCCCTCAAGCCAGCTGTCACTTGACCTCTCTGGTCCTCTGGTCCTTACTTTTTCCTGTAACCTTCATGTTAACTGCAGTATCTGTCACATGGATGTGAATGGGATTGGTTTAGAACTCACCCCCGGGTGTAGTGCGATGAGCTGCTTTAGTGATGCTAATGGTTCCTCATCCTCTAGGTCCCAGATCCTGTTTATTTTGAATCAATCTAGTTGATGGAGCAACTTGCTGTCTCCCAGGTGTGGCCCCTACCTTGTGCACATTGATGAGGAACCACAACCCCCTTCCCTGAATTTCCCTTCGCGTGCAAGGAAGGCATCTACACGTGCGTAGCAGACTTTATAGAAAACTTGAGAAAACAGAGGGGTCTATAAAATCATGTTGTTGTTTTCCCTTCTTTTTAAAAATACTCTTCCGTAGGGTTCATCCCAGACATTTCCTCTCTCACTTCACAACACAGTATTACTTAGCTCATCAATTCTCTATCATTTAGGACTTACATTTTGCTTCCATGGCGACCTGTAGAACAATGTCTTAAATATGGTTCAAATTTTTCTCCCAAGGACTTTGGAGAAAAGACATCCTAAGGCTGGTTTGGTAGTGCCATAATCTCATCAATGTCCTAACCTTTTGTCTCTCTCTTTTGCTATTCTTAGCCCAAGCCAACTGTCTTCAATCAAGATCACCTCAGGACTACAAAATGATTGCCATAGCACCAGGCTTTACATCCATGTTTCAGGCAGAAGAGGTTGGAAGACCAAGAAGAAACCTGCCAACCTAATCTGATTTTCAGGAAGCATTTCCAGAAGTCTTATCTATAGTTTATTCCTTTATACCATTGACTGGAAATTGGTCATATGGCCACTCTTATCTGGAAGAGAGGCTGGGAAATCTAACTTTTCAGGCAGGCACATCACTACTTCCAACAAAATCAGGGCCCTGTGTAAGTAAGAAGATAGGAATAAATTTTAACCATCAAACCATCAAGTCTGCCACAATCCCCAACTCCGTTCTGGACCCCCCTTTGCATAGCCAATGATTCACCGCATTAAAATGAAGAGGCCATCAAGCAGCTGAAGGAAGGGAGGTGGAGTTAAAGAAATGGTTGGATCTTTCTTTTTTTTTTTTAATTTTTTTATTTTTTATTTATGATAGTCATATATATATATAGAGAGAGGCAGAGACATAGGCAGAGGGAGAAGTAGGTTCCATGCACTGGGAGCCCGACATGGGATTCGATCCCAGGTCCCCAGGATCAGGCCGTGGGCCAAAGGCAGGCGCCAAACTGCTGCGCCGCCCAGGGATCCCTGGTTGGATCTTTCATCTGCTGTCTCCACGAACAGTCTCTGAAAGTGGAACGGGGAGGGGAGAGATTTCTTTCTTTCCTTCCCCGGCCCCGACCCCAATATGGAATTGACCACCCTGCTTAGAACAGAAGAGGTTACGGCTGCCTTTGGTTCCTTGCCGTGCCACCCAAGGATTGCTGTGAGCGCCAAAAGACAGATATGAGAAAGCACGTTATAACCTATAGATGCTCTTCAGTGACAGAGATGATCGTTTCTCCTTATTCCGAGTGTGGTCATGGCTCCTAAGGCTGTCTGCTCAGCTGAAGAAAGGGGTTTCTTGGGGCGCCTGGGTGGCTCAGTCCCTTAAGTGTCTGCCTTTGGCTCAGGTCATGATCCCAGGGTCCCGGGATTGAGCCCTACATCAGGCTCTCTGCTCAGTAGGGAGCCTGCTTCCCCTTTTCCCTCTGCCTCCTCCCCACTGCTCATGCTCCCTCCCTCTCTCTGTCAAATAAATAAAATCTTTTTTTCTTTTAAGAAAGGGGTTTTCTTTTTTTAGAAGATTTTATTTGCTTGCATGTGCCATTGGCAAGAACAAAACAAAACAAAACAAAACAAAAAATTCTCTTCTTTCTTTCTTTCTTTCTTTCTTTCTTTCTTTCTTTCTTTCTTTTTCTTTCTTTCTATTTATTTATTTAGAGAGTGTGAACAGAGGGAGGGACGGGGGAGAGGGGGAGGGAGAAAGAGAGAATCTCAAGCAGACTCCCCGCTCAATGTGGTATCTGATGTGGGGCTTGATCCCAGGACCCTGAGATTGGGACGTGAGCTGAAATCAAGAGCCAGAGGCTCAACCGACTGAGCCACCCACGAGCCCCAAGAAAGGGGTTTTCTGAGACAGCAAGAGTGAGAGCCAAAGAGAAAAGGAGCCAAAGGGGAAGGAGAGATAGAAGGGGGTAGAGGGGATAAAAGAGGGAAGGGGAAGAGTGGAGCATCTTCTAAGGTCCAAGGCAGAACAAAATACATCGACAGGATTGACGCCCGTGAGTGACCCAAGGGCACATATGATGGTCTGGGAGCCGGCATCCCCGGTCTTTATTCCAGTCTCCCTCATTTCCAAACAACATATGTATATTGAAGACGATGTGAAACATATGAAAAGGCAGAAGAGAGGCTTTTAAAAAAAACTGCTTTCTTGGTGTATAATTGACGTACAATAAACTATCCATATTTAAAGTTTATGATTCGATACATTTTGACATAAGTATACACCCATGAAATCATCGCTGCAATCAGCAATCAGCATAGCATATCCATCACCCCCAGAACTTTCGTCATCTCCTCCCTCCATGCCCCTGCCTGGCCACCCACCTCCCCACCAGGAATCGCTCACTGGTCTACTTACTGTCACTAGGGATTACTTCGCACTTTCTTCAATTTCACACAAATGTATGTGTTCTTTCTTTGCCTGGTTTCTTTGACTCAGCATAAAAATATGAAAAAAAAAAACCCCAATCCCAAATCAAAGAGAAATATAGTTAATAATATAACATAGACCTGCCAGGATTGAAAATAGTTACTGTTTAGTCCTGTTTGCTTCAGCATTTTTCCTGGTTTTCTTTTTGGGGGCGGGGGGATGTCATTTATACAAAAAGTTTTAAAAAATCTGTACATTTTAATGAACAGTTATAAAGCAAACTGCCGTGTAGCCACCACGCGGGTCAAGAAATGGAGCCTTGTGCGCACCCTGCGTCACCCCCTGACAACTGCACCTCCCTCCCCATACCAGGTCATCACTGACCTCACTTTGGGGAAAGTCATTTTCTTGCTTTTCTTTTTGGTTTTATGACCTAAGTATCCATCCCAGTATAGCAGAGTTGAGTCACCTGTTTGTGAATTCTGTTTGACTGAGATCATCCCGCATGTCTTCTTCTGTGACTTGCATTTTCGTTCGTTCTGTCTATGAGATTCACCCCATCATGCCGGGTGGCTGTGCTTTGCTCATTTTAATAGCAGTGGAGTATTGGGTTGTACGAGTCCACCACTGTGGGGCTGGCCCACACCAGTGAGAAAATTCCTAGGTACCATCAGGCAGTTTGGCCCTGCCTTGGCCCTTAAGCCTGGTAGGCAGCAGTCGTCCCTGGACAGAAACAAGCAAAAGGTCCCCCCACCCCTGCAGCCCACCCCCCAACTCCCACCCCATGTCCATGGGAGGTTAACCATAAATATTCCCATAGGCAAATCATAACTATTTACAACATTAGCTTCTGCCTGACAATATCCTTCTGAAGAAGCAAGCACCAAAGAAATTTTTTTAAAAAGATTTTATTTATTTATTCATGAGAGACACACAGAGAGGGGCAGAGACATAGGCAGAGGGAGAAGCAGGCCCCCGGCAGGGAGCCCAATGCAGGACTCGATCCCAGGAACCCAGGATCACTCCCTGAGCCAAAGGCAGATGCTTAACTGCTGAGCTGCCCAGGTGTCCCCAAAAGAAATTTCTTTTAAAAGAAATCATGACCTTTACATCATTGTATTAGTCGGCTCAGGCCACCATAATGGACTGCCATAGGCTGGGGGCTTACACAGCAGGAGGGTGTTTTCATAGTGCTGAAGGCTGGAAGTCCAAGATCGAGGTGTCGGCAGGTTCGGTTTCTCCTGGCAGCTTCTCTCCTTGGCTTGCAGATGGTTGCCTGCTGTCCTCATGAGACAGTCCCTCCGTCTCCTCACTGTCCCCTGTCTGTGCTGCTCTTCTGTGAAGACCCCAGTCAGACTGAGTTAGAGCCCCTTCTAGTGGCCACACTAGTGGCCCCTTCTTACCTTACTCACCTCTCTAAAGGCCCCATTTCCAACCACAGTCGCATTCTCTCTCACGGTACTGGGGCTTAGATCTTTGACATATGGATTTTGGGGGCAAGGGCACAATTTATCTCACAACAGTTGTGTTGATCTTAATACAGCGAGTTCTAGTCTCCATGCGAGAAAGAAAAAGCAGGACAAAGTTGGAGGATCTTTTTCATTTTTTAAAGATTTTATTCATTTATTCATAAAAGACACACACACAGAGGCAGAAACATAGGCAGAGGGAGAAGCAGGCTCCTAGCGGGGAGCCCAATGTGGGACTCGATCCCAGGACCCTGGGATCACGACCTGAGCCAAAGGCAGATGCTCAACCACTGAGCCACCCAGGTCCCCCAGAGGATCTTTTTCAAAAGGCTGCTCCCCAACTTCCAGTATCTTCCTCTGGCCTTCACTCCACCTGGCTCACTGCACCTTGATACTATAATTCACGTGCTTCTTTAAAAGATGCTCTCGTTATAAATTATATAGGAAATGCAGGAAATCAAAACCTAGTTTTATGTTTCCTCATGTATTGGAAACATTATAGTAAGAGTCATTGAAGTCAGTGCTTGGAGTCTGAGACTTAAAAAATAAAAGGGTCCAAGGGCACCTGGGTGGCTCGGTTAAGCGTCTGCCTTCGGCTCAGGTCGTGATCTTAGGGTCCTGGGATTGAGTCCCACCTTGGGCTCCATCAGCGGGAAGTCTGCTTCTCCATCTCCCTGTGCTCCTCCCCTCCTCACTCGTCTTCTCTGTCTCACATGCTCTCTCTCTCTCTCTCTCTCTCTCAAATAAATAAATAAATAAATTTTAAAAATGGTTCAGTGCATTATTCAAGTTAAAAAAAACAATGATTTATACCTTGGTCTGCCTCTAGCCGATGGACCACATCGCCCCTCCCTGGCCCTCTCTCAAGATGTTGTTTATTCTGTGATGACCTAAGTGTCTGCCGGCCTGGTCCTTTCCAGGCACGTTCTCACATGGTGAATGGTTAGGTCCTAATCACCTCCCAGTGAAGGAGGGAAATAACTTTAATCCCTGTTGTACGAAAGAGATAACCAGACAATGAAGATTGTGTGAGATTTTCAAGATCACACAGTGGGAAAGTCACAGAAGCAGTTTCCATTTCCCAGTCTAGGTAAATACGGACGCCAGGTTAGCTTTGTCCTCTGCAGGGGAGGCCCATCAGCACTGTTCTGCTGGAAGTGGGTGCAGTGGTGGTAGTCCCTGGAGCGGGGAGCCAGTGAAAATAGCACGATGGCCCAGAATGATCAGTAGGAAGGTGAGTTTATCAGGAGGGGGGAAGACCGGCCAAAGTTGGGGAGCTAATCCTCTTCTTCTGGTAGCAGGGTGTATATTCTGCTTTGTCACCAGCAGGCACACTGGGTCCTGTTCGCTCTTTGTCATCTGTGCTTTCAAGGCTTCCTTTCTCTGCTGTAATCCAAACTCATGGATTTTGTTATTTCATACTTTGTCTGACAGTTGCCATGAAACGTTAGAGAGTCCCCCAGGAAAACCAATCTGGAACCTATAGTTTCTTTGTGGGAACGTTTAAAAACCAGTCATTCAAGTTCTTATTTTGTTATAAAACTGAAAGGATCTTCCATTTTCTCTCAAGTTAGTTCCAGCCAGTGTGGTAGGTGGGGCCAGGGCAGGCTTCGCTTGAGTCAGGCGGCCGCTGCCTGTTTTTGTAAATAAAGCTTTATTGGGACACAGCCATGCTCGTTCCCTTACGTACTGTCTATGGCTGTCTTGCTACAGGAGTAGAGGTGAATTCTTGTGACACAGACTGTGTGGTCTGCAAAGCTTAAAATAGTTGCCCTCTGACCCTCTATAGGAAACCTTGTCAATTCCTAAGCTTGATTATTGTTCCCAAATATTAGCTGACCCTCTTTGGGAGACGTCTGTACTTCCCCTCACTACTGACTCTAGTATTGGTCATGTGACGTGCTTTAGCTAATTAATGAAAGTGATATATATCACCTCCAGGCAAAATCTTTAGCCAGCACGTGATTTGCTGTACTCTTTCTTTCTTTCTTTCTTCTTCTTCTTCTTTTTTTTTTTCTCTTCTTTACCACTGGCAATGTTCCAGAAAGAGGCTGCTTCATTAGCTTGGGTTTGAGGGAAGATAGGCTGGAAGCTGATTTGGATGGATATGTCCATGGCAACTTTTCTGCAAACCTAAACGTACTCCAAAACAAAAAGCTCTAAAAAAAATAAAAAATAAAAAAAAAATAAGCGAGCTGTATAACCATGATATATGTACTTAGGGTTCCAAACGTGAAAACTTTAAGGACTAAACGCAATGTGCTATCTTTTTTTTGTTTGTTTGTTTTTGTAATGTGCTATCTTATATTGGCTCCTAGAACAGGATAAGGGCATTAATGGAAAAACTGGTAAAATCTGAATAAAGTTGGTAGTTTCATTAATAGCAATGTTCCAGTATCAATTTTGACAAATTAACCTTTTACAAATTAACATTTTGCACCACAGTTATGTAAGATTTTAATGTCTGGGGAACCTGGGTGAGGGCACACAATAAACCTTTGTACTATCTTTGCAATATATTTTTAAAAACGTGAAATATGCAGATACCCTAGAAACATTTTTTTTTGAAAAGATATGTGCACCCCTATGTTTATTGCAACATTATTTACAGTAGCCAGGATATGGAAGCAACCCAAATATTCATCTATAGATGAATAAAGAAAAAGTGGTATATATACACCATGGAATATCTCTCAGCCATAAAGATTCTGCTTTCATGTGCTTTGCAGATTTAAAAAAAGGATAATTTTGAAGATAAGAAAAATATTAAAACTGAAATTCTAAGCTACATGATCAGTTTGCAGAGGGCCAAATAAAGCCCAAAGAAGGAAGTTGGTCATTTATGTATTTATTATATTGAAGTATAGTAGACACACAATGTTACAATAGTTTCAAGCACAGAACATAGTGATTCACAAACTCCATACACTAGTGGGTGCTATGTTCATAGTGTAGGTGCCATATGTCACCAGTTACATTGTCATTACAATACCATTGACTATGTTCCCTATGCTGTACCTTTAATTCTCCTGACTTATTTATTCCATAACTGGAAACCTGTATCTCCCACTCCCTTTCACCCATTTAAAAACACTTTAAATAAGAGCACCACTCGGAGGACAAAGCTGCCCTTAGTTGTAAGCAGGCTTTGAGCAGCTGAAAGGGGAGAGTTGGAAGCCGGTCCATTCTCACTTGGGCTTATTCCACAGGTCATTGACACTCTTTGTAATTTTGAAAGTTCGTTTTTCTCTGTGTGTTTCATTTTGCATAGATTCTCTTTCTACAAGTTCACTATTTTTTCTTCTTCACTCTCTAATCTACTGTTCATCCAATGCGTGCATTTTTCATTTCAGATGTTGTGGTTTTTCATCTCTACAAGACAGATTTGGGTCTTCTGCATATTCTCCGAGTTTACTTACCTCTGAACCCTGGGAGTACAATTATAATATCTACCTAAGGTCCTTCTTTGCTGATTCTAACATCTGTGTTAGTTCTGAGTTGGTTTCAACTGATTGATTGATTGGCTACATTATTGTTTTCCTGATTTTTTGCATGCCTAGTAAGCTTAAATTGGATATCAGACGTTTTACATTTAACCTTGTTGATGTTAGATATTTTGCAAATCATGAGTATTGTTCTGGGTACAGTTAAGTACTTGGGAAACTAGGATTCTGTTGGTTCTTATTGTCACGATCTTCTAGGCAGGTCTGGAGCAGAGCAGTCTAGGGGCGCTTGCACCCCACTGTGGAGGGAGGACCTTCCTGAGTGCTTTGCCCCATGCCCTGTGAATTATGAGTTTTTCAGTCTGACTGCTGGGTCTGGGTACTGCTCCCAGCCTGATGTGGGCCTGAGGCTTTGTTGTCTCTTATCTTTTCGGATGGTTCCTTCTTCCATCTTAGGTACTTTCTCCTCCTGCATGTGTTATTGGTAGGTACGCAGAGGGTCTTATGAGATTTCTGAGTTTCTATCTCCTAGTGACCTCACCTCTTGGTCCTCTGTGGTATAAGTCCTTGCTGCTTTTTGTCCCCCTGGACTCACAGCTCTATCTGGTCAACTCAGGGCGTCTTCCACGTTCTGTCTCAGTTCCCTTTCTATGCCACAGCCGGAGGACAATCATAAGATGCTGAACTGGAGCAACCACAGGGCTCCTCTCAGGTGCTTCTGATCTCAGGCATGTTTGCCCTCTGCTGTGTGACCACCTGTGTTCTGAAAACCACTATTTTATGTCTGTCTTTCTCTTCTTTCTTCCTTCCTCTCTTTCTTTCTCCTTCCCTCCCTCTTTCCCTTCTTTTCTTTATTTCTCTCCTTTCTTTCATTTTCTTGTTTCAAGCAAGAGGGTAAATTGATAACCCATTGCTCCTCTTGGCTGGAAGCAGAAGTCTCCATATTCTTTTTTTTTTTTTTTTTTTTTGGTTTTCTATATTTAAATGAAATGTGCTTTCTTGGTCTGTTTCAGGAGATTTCTGTGGTGAGGGCAAAGAGGGACCAGGACAGCTTTCCTGGTTTCAAAGTGCAAGTCCCTCTTCCTTTGTTACCACAAAGAACTCAAAATGCAGCCTCTCTGTGTAGCCATTTACTCACCAGAGCTAAGCTTTCTGCTTCTGATCTGTGTTTCTCGGAGCTCTACCAGCCTTGTGTTCCAAGGCGGATGGCACAAGTCTTTAAAAGTAGTGAAGACAATAGTCTGTGTTGAAGAGCAAGCTCATTTGTGAAATGGCAGGGCTGAGGGAGTTGCCAGGGCAGACACAGAGATGAGGTGGAGGCAGAAGTTGAGGTCACAGAGATGAAGAAGCCAAAGCTGGGGTTGAACACACCATCACATGAGAGCCATGTTCAATAAAGGTCCACGCATTCACATGTTCCATGTCTGGGGTGGGTGGGGGGTGGTGTACAGAATAGAAGTTTGCCAAACAGAGGAAAAGCCATGTACGAGAAAAGGCCCACACTTGTCTGTGTAGGATGTTGAGCATTTGAGAAGAACCTTGTTTCTGAAACACCTACGTGGCTGAGGTAGCTGGTTCCCCACTGAAGATAAGAACTTCCTTTGCCAGCCTCTCAGAGTTGTCACTGGGGAGAGGTTGCCTGCTTGGGGACTTGGTAGACGTGTGACTTAGGGCCAGACTATAGAAGGTGAGTGGTGGTGATGTGCATTTCCCATGTGGGCTAATCCATTTTGCCCCACACTTTGGCCCATGTGTGTGCATATTGGGTTACTTAATGACCGAAACGTGTCCAGGAATGCCCTGCCCTTCCTAATGTTGGGAGTCTAACAATGCAGTTACACATCTGACTCCTTCATTTCATAGATGGACAGAGACCCCTATAGAGACACGGGGCTCCCCAAGGTCACGATTTAAAAGTTGCAGAGTTGGGTTTCCCCACATAGAGTTGATTCAAAGACTTCACAGGGCCCCCCTCCCACTCATCACCCCCATATTCACATTTGAGCTGCTGCACTCATTTCCCCATGAGTCAGCAGACACCAAAGGGCAGGCCTGCAGGGAGACAAGCCCCCCATCACTGCTCCGGCATCACCCAGTGCAGGGAGAGTGACACCGCAGAGGCCTTCTTGCACACCCCTGCCAACACGTCTACTCCTGGTTTCGTTTTTCAGGGGAATCCCTCCTGCCTTCAGCCAGGGGCCTCATGAGGCAAATGGCTTGAGTCACCGTCGGCGCAACCCTGGGATGGTGACCACAGACAGTGACCACGGGGCTGGGGGAGCTGGGGCTGTCTAGAAAGTAGTTTCCCTTTGAATGTCTGTCTGTCTAGAGGTTACTATTCACGTATCTCCCAGGTCCCGTCTACCTTCCCCATGCACCTCTCAGTTTGATTGTTCTAAGCTACTGCTGGTGAGCCTACAGAGTGGCATGCAAATTCCCCAGTGGGGCATTCGGAGAATCTCTTCAGCCCACTATGGCTCCCCTTGCCTCCATGAGTCCTACACGGAAGGACACCTTTTTCTTTCCAGAAAGTATCAGTTGCTTTCAGCCCTCTGTGCTTTTGTACAAACTGTTTCTTCTGTCTAGACTTTTCTCTGCAACCTGGACTGCCTGGAGCACTTCCGCCTCATTATTTTGTTTGAAAAAATGATTTATTTTTAAAAATTGTGGTGAAATGGACATAACCTAAAATTCACCATTTTACCCATTTTTTTGTGTGTGTGTACAATTCAGTGGCACTAAGCACCCTCACATTGTCATGCAGCCGTCACTACCATCCATCTCCAGAACTCTTCATCCTGCAAAACTGAAATCGTGTCTTCATGAAGCTGTGGCTCCCATCCCCTCTCCCTGCAGCCCCTGGAAACCACCATTCTGTCTCCATCTCTATGAATCTTCCCGCCGCAGAAGCCTCATAGGGGTGGAATCATACAGTACTGGTCCTTTTAAGACCGACATTTCACTTAACCTAATGTCTTCAAATTCCATCCATGCTGTAGTGTGCGTCAGCATCTCCTTCCTTTTAAAGGCTGAGTAGTATCTCATTATATATATATAATTCTCTCTCTCTCTCTCTCCCTCTCTCTCTCTCTCTCTCTATATATATATATATATACCCACACACACACACACCAGATTTTGTTTATCCGTTCACCCATTGATGGGCACTTGGGTTGATGCTACCATCTTGGCTATTGTGACTTAATTTGTGGCCCGCCCGGAAGGAGGCCCTATGTGTACTTGAGGAGAGTGTGTGTGCTGTTGTTGTTGGGTAGAGTGTTCTGTGTTATGCCTGTTGTTCAAGGCCTCTAGTTCCTTACTTTTCTTCTATCTGGTTGTCTACCTATTATTGAGACTGGAGCGTTGAAGTCTCCACCAACTGCATCACTGTAGAAATGTCTATTTCTTTTCCAGGAACCTGAAGTTCAGTTCCTTTTTCTTAGGGCCACCCCCTTCAGACATGCTCCTGATAGACCATCAGCTGGGATTTAGTGACAGGAAAAGTACTCCCATAAGAGGGCATCACTGGGATGATGGAGAGAAAGACTTTGGAAGGCTCTAGCTGTGGCTTCCTCAAGTGGATGGATATCTGGCTGTCAGATGGAGAGCAGAGGGAGGAGGAGAAGGAGGCAGAGGAAACAGAGCCCTGGTGTGTGCAATGAAACAGAAGTGGAGGCACCAGGCTTCCTGTGGGCCAACTTCTTTCCAGCATGGACTTCCTAGGAGGCTCCAGTTCAGGTGAGCCCAGCTGGCCCTGTGCTGGTTGCAGGTGAGCCTCCCTGAGGGAGTGCTGGACATTCACAGACTGTTCCTCTTCACTGGTTGGAGAGGGGTTTTGGATGGTGTTTAACAGAGTCCATAATGTGGTCCTTGGGATTTTGGTGACCTGGAATTCTGTTTGTGGCTCCTTTCCCTGTTCCAGGGGTCCTCTAGAGACGGGTAGCTTTACTGGTCCATCAACTAGCCTTGACAGTGAAGGGAAAACAAGGACAAGGGATAACTAGAGAGGGTCTGATGAGGGCCTTCAGGTTTATTTTCTTGTACATGATGATAATATTTGCCCTTACCTTATGGGATGGCTGTATATGTTTAAAAAGGCAATGCCCATGAGTGCTCTGCTCAATGCCTTGCGCCAGAGAGTGCAAGGACTGGAGTTGCACCTGGTACTTGTCCTGTGAAGGCACCTGGTGGCTCCTAGAGATGTTTCTCCATCAGGCTTCAGAGGGCCTGGGTGAAGTCTGACACTTCCATGCTCTGGAAGCATTTGTGAGCTGAGACCTGGCCAGGACAGCAGGACCGGATTTCAGCCCTATATCTAAATAGCTGTGTGACCGAGGGCAAGGCTCTTCCCCTCTCTGGGCCTCCGCTTTCTTTTGCACCAAGAAGGCCTTGAACTAGATCTTTGGCCCACAGGAGCCAAAAGGGGTGGGGGTGGGGGGGATCTGGGCTATGGGCAGGGTGTTACTTTCTGATGCTCTTGACTCCTTCTCAGGAGAAGGGCACCCCCCTCTGCTCCACTAACCCTTTGCTGAGAGGTCTGCTGGTTTCCTAGGCAGGCCCCACAAGATGGCGTGCTGGAGACAAGTCTGGAACTAGGGGTTCTGAGGCCAAGACTGTCAGTTCCCTGGCATGAGGGTAGAACCTGAGCTGGTGTCTCCCTGCTGAATGCCCTGAAGACACCCCGAGGGAAGGGGTGCTGCCTGGATTACCTTCAGGGCTCTTGCTCCCCCTGCCCTGGACAGCCCTACCCATGTCCTCAAGTCATGGGGAGAGTTCACTATGTCCTGCTATGACACATGGCCAGGGGGCAGTAAAACTCAAGCCCTCCTGGCGGGCAGGTGATCCTCCCGGAGTTAGCCAGGCCTGACTCAGAGCCTCGGCCTGCCAGCCCCCGAACCAGCTGTTCCCTGGGCCACTACACAGAAATCACACCATGGGGGATGGCATCAGGCTGCAGGAAAGCGTGTCCCTGGCCCTGGGGCCAAGGGGAGGAATGCAGTATCAGCCTGGCACCGACTGGCCTAAAAGAACAGCTGACTCTCTGCAGGGAAAGCTGAGATGAAGTCCCAAGTTCAAGACTGGCCTGGAGCCTCAGGACGGGGATTGCTGATGATCTGAACCACCGCCAAGGAGAGAGCTGGACTGGACCCTCCGAGGCCAAGCTCCTAATCCCACTCCCCACCTGACCGCGTGTGACTTTCACTTGGCTCCTGGCCTTCTTCTGGGCCCGGCTCCTCTGTCTGGGGTGCATCTGAAGGCATTAAGAGAGTAAAGAGAGTAAATCTTGTGGTGTCTTCACTTAAAATTTGGGGACCCTGTTCCTTCAGCCTTTAATGGAAATGTTACACTGAAGGCTAAGTCTGTGCTGTGTAATTCTCTGCTCCAGTGCACATTCTCCTTCTTCACTGCAGACTCCCCTTTCCTCACCATGTCCCAATGTCCAGGCTGGACATCTCACATTTTCTAGAAGGAAAACTGCCTTCATTCTGGATTAATGGGGAATGACAAGCTGGACATTTCGATGTATAGCTGAACAGATCTGGACCGACCAAGAAGGTCTTCTTTCTAGTTCTGGCTCTACTGGCGGGGTGTTGAGCAATTCTCTGCTCCTTCTGGCCTCAGTTTCTTTCTGTGTAGTGTGAGGTGTTCCTTTCCAGTTTTTGTCTCAGGGTCTCTAACTTCCCTTTGGAAATTTAACCTCGTTTCCCCCCCTTTCTCTCACAAACGGATCAAAGGGGGGAATATCTGAGAAATGAAACATTTTGGCTGGAGGACAATGAGACCTCTAACCTCTCCTGTGGAGGGCAGTTAGAAAATTGCTGTCCCCACCCTGTTTGCAAAAAAGGTAGGATGCTTAGGGTTCCTTTTGCACCCGTGGTGAGGGATTTTCACAAGTGGTCTCTCTCTCTCTCTCTCTCTTTCTCTCTCTCTCTCTCACACACACACACTCACAAACACACACACACACACACACACACACCAGTGGGGAGGTGCTGGGTGAGCAGGGGCTTTAGGAGAATGTCCCTGGTTGAAAGTGAGGCAGAAAAGTGTGCTTGGCACCAGGCCCTGCTGGGATTATCTTCATGGAAGAGCCATAATTTATTTTTCCACGGACTTCGAGATTGTTTAAGGGGATTCCAAAAACTTCATGTGAGCAGTGGGGACCTGGTATCCTGGGGCTGCGGGCCAGTAAGGCGAGCTCTCCGTGTGGGCTGCCACCACCTGCTGACTAGGAGCTGGCTGCAGCCGCCGGGGGCTCTCATGGCATCCTCGGTCATGTGAGAGACTTATCGGGAAGCCAGTGCTCATCTCTCAAGCATTCGGGTGGGAACCTTCGCCAGGGAGCTGTCAGCATGCCTGTGTCAAATGGGGTTCACCTACATGTGCCAGTGGAAGGGCCACACTCCAGGTGGCCCTCCTGGCTGCCCTGTCACCCTGCTCTGTGGCTGACAGATACCCACAGCCCCATCTCTCATCCGTGCTGCCAACTGCCTGGATGCTATTTGAGCAGCTGGGCATTTTGCTTGCTGCTGGAGGGAACCCTACACTTCGGCCGCTTGTGCACTCAGCTCTGATCAGTGAGCAGGAGAGCAAAAGGAAGCAGAATTGCAGGGAGAGATTCATAACAAATTTGAATTATATGAATCAAACCAGTTTGCCTAGACTAGATCAAAGGTTCCTCTGCACCTGATCGCAAACCTGTGATGATTCGTGAAGAACATTCACCATTCATGGCAAAATGGGGAAAATAAAGGCCAATAGAATGAGTTTTAAAACTAATATAACTTGAGGATCTTGTCTTCATTTTAAACGATAGCCTTGCTACCTTTTAATGTTGTTTTTCTCCTTATGAAATGTTAGTGATATTAGAGGGCAGTTGGTTTTTAAAAACATACCCACCAGACAACCTATGCCAATCCTCTGTCATTAAGAAAATTACTTTTACTGATGGATGAATTCCAAAAATCTAGGAACCAATGTACTCTCAGGGGACTCATGAATAAAGATTAATGGAAGAAAGGGCAGGAGACAGAAGGCCTTGGTCTGTAGGCAGTGGGCAACCATGTCTGTTTTGTTCACTGGGGTAAGCTTAACATGCAGCACACGAGTCAGTAAAATTTTTTTCTGTAAAGGGGCCAGCACTAAATATTTGAGGCTTTTTGGGGCCATACTGCCTCTGTCGCAACTACTTGACTCTGACCTCATAGCATGAAAGCTTCCCTAAATGATAGGTAAATGAGACTGGGCCTGTGTTCCAATAAAACTTTATTGATGAAAACAGGTGGCAGACCTGATTTGGCTCAGGGGTCATGGGTGGCTGACCCTAGCATCTAGCAAGTAGTCAATAAGTGTTTCTAGTGTGCAACGAGAAAACACTGCAGGGGTCTGATGTAGGATTTCAGAAAGATCGCTGTGGTCAGCTGTATAAAAGCTCGGCAGGGGACCACCAGGTGGAGCACCGGCCTGGAGAGCTGGGGGCTCAGCCTGGAGCAGGGCGGGAGGGAAGGAGTGAAGATATGTGAATGACTGAGCCCATGTGATGAGGATGTGTTTAAAGAGGGAAGGAAAAGCCAGGATGGCTGGAATGAAAGTCCCAATTCCTTTGACTCTGCTTCTCATGCCGCAAACCATGCCTCTAGAACTCAGAGCCTATTCGATCTTAAAAAGCTTGGCTCTTCCAAACCGCATTCTTGGCTTTCAAGACTGTTTTTGCTATGACTTTCCAAAGCCCACTCCAAAAGCCAAGAATTTGATTCTTTGCTTTCTCTTTACATTTCAGCGATGCCAGCTTTGCTTGGAGGCAGTAAGTCCTGAATGTCTTAGCCTTCTGATTTTACTTTAATGGGAGAAGGGTGTGCGTTAAAAAAAGAAAGACGAGAGTGAAGATGTACTTGTTAACTTATTAAAGTATTTTTCTGCCATATTTGGTATTAAGAAGAGTCAAGGAAGTCTGGGGAGGGTGCTGCTCTTGGGGAAGGCATGAGGAGTCACTCTTGGACATCTGCGGTGATAGGGGGATATTCAGTTGAGATATTCAGGGGCACTCAGATTGCTGCCCAGGCTCACGCAAAGGGCGAGTTTGGCTGGAGAGTCGTGGAGGGAGCTGCCCGTAGAGGAATTCTCTAACAGTGGGAAGAGCCAGAAAATCTGAAATGTAACCTTCAAAACATGCCATCGTTTATCCCCTCCAGCCCTGGGCAACCATCAGCCTTTCTTGTCTCATAGACTTGCCTGTTCTGGGCCTTTCATATAAATGGAATCATAACATATGTAGTTTTTTGTGTCTGACTTCTTTCATTTAGCATGAGTTTCCAAGGTTCATCCATGTTGTAACGTCTATCAGCAGTTCATTCCTTTTTATTGCCAGTGCTAAATAATATTATATAGATAGATTATACTACTTTTTCTTTATCTCTCCATCAGTAGATGGACATGTGGGTTCTTCCCACTTTTTGGCTATTATGAGTCATGCTTCTATGAGGATCGGTGTACAGGTTTTTATGTGGAGACATGTTTCCAATCTTCTTGATTATACCTGGGAATGGGATTGTGGAAGGATGACTTCTCTGATTTTACATCCTGCACCATCCCTTCACACCCCCTATGCTATGACCACACCCCCTATGCTATGACCACAGCTCTGCACCTCCACCTCCAGCCCATATTTTAGTCCCCTGATACTTTGCCCATGCTGCTGCTCCCCCTTCCCTAGAGTTCTTCTCTTCTATCATTTGGGGCCCAAATCCTATGTATTATTAAAGGCCCAGCCCAACTATCACTTCCTCCCCAAAACCTTCCTCCAATATCTCTTTTAGAGAGTCATGCAACTTCACATGTCGACCTTATAAGATTAGGCTGTTTGGCTTTGGATTACAGTTATTTTGTGCCTAGGTCTTATCATCTTCCTAGAGTATATACCTCCTAGCTTCATACAGTCTCTGGTTTTAGATTTTCTTTAATATTCCAAGTGTTTTGCACACAGCAGACTCTGTATAAATGTTTGAACAGTGAGGATTCAATGTGTTCTGTTATTTAATGATTTTAAGATGAAACCTCTACAGCCTGTGTGACCATCAGGACTGAGAAAGCCCTTCCCATCTTCTCAGAATGAAGATACATTCTCCAAGCAGCACCTGGGGAATAAGGCTGAGCTGCCTTCTGTTCCTCTGTCCCATTCCCTTGCCTCCATTCTGATATGGACTTCTCAGTCTCTTCCTCACATTTCCAGCTAAAATCTAATGAATTACTCTGAAAAATAGGGTTATGCATTTTGGATTCTGACTTCTTTGAGCATTGCTCATGACTTTGAAATTTATAAACATAGACATCTGTCTTCCCAGATGACCTACCAAATCATATTCCCCTAGAAAGCAGAGCTAAATTAGATGTTAAAGGGATCAAAAAGTGAAATGGACTAGATGGTTTCCTGTCCTGCACAAGGTGGGGTGCAGGCCTGACAAATGGTCATCTGGTCTTGGAGGGAACATTTCCAATAACAAGTGTATACCTTGTCTACCCAAGGCCACCCGGGGCAGGGGGTAAGGAAGTTTTTCTTTGCATGGAAGTAAAATCTTCCATCCTGCAGCTCTCAACCATCATCGGCCCAGCCCCCTGGGGCCCCTCAGACCACCTCCACTCCTTCTGTTCCAGCTCAGCCCTTCAAGTTTTAAAATAAGACTGTGGCTTCTGTGTTTGTTCTTACCCAGATAGAATAGCTCCAGTTCCTTCAGGATGCATTCAGTACTAAAACAGTAGAAATAATATAAATCATAAACAATCAATTAATAATAATGCATACTTTCAAGTAAGAAGCATACTACTAATATTGCAATAAAAAGTGACAATATTACAACTGTAGTCTTTGCTACGTGATGACTGAGCATTTAGCATATGCTGGGCATTATGCCCATGAGATTAACTCTCTCGGCCTCGCAATAGCCATGTGAGGTAAGGACTACTATGATTCCCACCTGACAGATAAAGAAAGTGAGCCTCGGAAGGACTAATTACCGTGATAAATGTCCCATAGCTACTGATGGAGGTGGGCTTCAAACCCAAGCACGACTTCTTGAGCTCAAGGCCTACCATCCACCGGCACAGCATTCCAGCAGGTTCCTATGGGACATAGTGACCTATTCTAGAGGGCTGGCGGCTGGCCATGTTCTTCTGTGGTTCAGAGGAAGTGCATGGGACAGAGTGTCAGGAGATAAGGGTTCCAGGGTGGTGGGAACCTGCATGAAGTCCCCTCCTCTCCTGAATAACGGCGCCTGCAAAACAAGGAAGTTAAACTAGATGGTCTGTAAAGTTGCTGTTGGCTTGTGATTTGAACTTTCCAACCTTCCCTGAAGGTTGCCCTAATCTCTCACACTCCTGGACCTTTGAACCTCCAGTCTCCTTGCCTGGAAGTTTCTTGCACCTTCTACTGCTTGACTAATAGGAACGCATCTTCTGCTAGTAGAGAGCTGGTTTGAGTATTGCTTCCTCTGCGTGGCCTTTCTGGAACCCCGGCGAAGGTCAGCCCGGCTGCTCCCCTTTCCTCCCTGTCCCCCTAGACGGTTGCATAGAAGTCTGTGCTCCAGAACCCCGGGATGGTCTCCCCAGGTGTACCGGGAGCTTCTCGGGGACAATGACAAGGTCGCCCGCGGTGACCTCCGCGCTGAGCCAGCGCAGCGGGTGCCCAGGGCCGGCCCGGGGGCTGCGGTGCCGTGGCACCTGCACACCTGCTAGGTGGCGCTGCAGCCCAGGGGAACGGGGCCCGCCAAGCCGGGAGACCGCTTGGCCAGCGGCCCAGGAAAAGTGCAAGTCCCCCCCACACTTGCACCCCCCCCTCCCGCGTCTGCTGAGTTGTGAACCGCTGGGGCCCAACCCTCCGTGGTTGCCTCTCCCTGAGGGCTGGGAAGCCCGAGGCGCTCCCTCGGGGCAGGGGAATTTAGACCACTCCTTTCCTCTGCCTTTGGACGGTTCCAGGTTTATGCTCCGCCCTTTGACCCATCTGCTCCTCCTTGCCAGGTGCATCCTTACCGACTGACTCCTGGGACGGAAGGAGAGGAAAAGATGCCTGATGATATTTCTGGGCCAAACGAACTCGTCTCTCTGATCCTCCTGTGTGTTCACACCCATTTGCTTTTGGTTTTCCGATTTTCCTGTATCTTCTTTGCACAGCACACCCCCAGCACACCCAGGCTGAGCAGGGGGGCAGTGCGGTTAAAGACACGGGAGCTGGCTTGCCTGGCTTCGATTCCTGCCCTTAGTACTTCCCTGTCTGACCTTGCACAGCTTGCTTGACCTCTGGGTGACTCAGTTTCCTCATCTATAAAATGGGAATATGAATAGTACCTCCCCGAAAGTTGTGAGGGTGAGGTGAGTCCTTAGTGCTTTAGGGGCGGAGAAGCTCTAAATGCTTATAGAGAACTGACAATTGGAAATTATTTGTTCAGTACTTTGTTGTTGTTGTTGTTAGATTGAGAGTCCCAAGAAGGCAGGGGTTCGGTTGGGCTTGTTTACTGTCCTATCCTTAGCCTCCAGAGAGTGCTTGGCATATGAGAGAAGCTTAAATAAGAATTTTGGAAGAACCAGGTCTCTTTTCTCTGATGATAAAAAGGAACTAAAATTATAATATATAATTGTTTGCCCATTTAAATTGGTTAGGAGTTATTTTTTCAGACTTTTATTTTTCTTAAAAATGAATTGGTTAAGATTTAAAATCAATAGCAGCATTGGCAAGGGCATAAAATGGGTGCTTTTGATTATTTCTGGTGGAGTGTAAAATGATATAACGTGTCTGGAAAGCAATTTGACAATATGGAGAAGCCTGAAAAAAGGTCAGTCAGTAATTCCACTATCTTTTTTTTTTTTTTTTTTAAGAATTTGAGTGTTTAGGTGTGCACAAAGTTTTAAATGCAAGGGTGTTCATAACAGCAGGATTTATTCTATTAAAAAATCACTAATGATTGAATAGAAATACGAAATGGTTAAATAAACGGCATGCCCATGAAATGAGATCTCAGGTAGCTATAAACGATCTCTTCTGTGGGAGAGTTACTGATGTGGGAAAACACTCCTGAAACCAGCTTAAATGATAGAAAGTCATCTACAAACCTGAGTATACAGAATGGCTACATTACTTAACCTCTTTGGTCCCAACTCCCTTATCTGTAAAATTAAAACAATAGTGGTGCCTATCTCTTAGGATTTTTACAAGGCTCACAAGTGTTTGTTTTAAAGTCCAAAATATTTTATTTAGTCTGAGCATGGGAGTAAGGGCTCAATACATGTTAGCGGCTGTCATAGAACCCATCGGAAGAACAAGACTGGAAGGAAACACAGCAGAGCATTAATAGTAGTTAATCTCGGGTGATGGGATTAGAGGAGTTTTAGTTTTCTTCTTTATAAAATAAAATATATGTCAAGCAGCTAATAAAGTGTTGGACCACAGTAGGTGCTCCATAAAAGGTAGCTGGCATTATTCTATTTTTCCCTATTCTCTCTCTCTTTTTAGTAATGAACACATATTACTTTAAAGCTGTGTAATATGGCCTCAACACCAGTTCTTTTTATTTGTTATTAATGAACAAACCATGACTTCACATGCACTCTCCTCCAGGCTTTGTGACAGCCACTTCGGCTGTATGGCCAGGGGACTGACAGTGACTCTTTTACTCGTCAGCTGCTGGGAGCCCAGTACCGCCAACTCAATTCTGCTTGCATCATCTGCTTTTTAAGACTCTCCCTAATACTTTCCCTGTAGCCATTGTTTCTGTGATAACGCATTCCTGCTGTGACTCAGTAGTTTATTCTTGCCATTCCCTCCTCAAACTTTCCTTTTTCACAGCAAATTCCATGACTGTCCTAACTGCCTTCCCCTGATGTTATCCCACACCACACTCTCCTTTCCTAGCCAAAACAAATAATGATTCTTCTCTCCCTTGTAAATGAAGTCAAGATTGTTGATATTAATCATTTCAATCTCTTTTAAGTCCAAATAAAAGTATATGAGTAAGTTGGGATTACAAACCAGAGAGGAAAGGATGACTAATTTGATGAAAGATATTGAGAAATGTAACCAACTATTTTGGAAAAAAAAATGAGATTCCTATGGCATACCGCACAACAAATAAATTCCAGATGCATTAAAAAGTCATGGTTAGGGAGACCTGAAGAAGATATTGGTGAATATCTCATCTCAGGGTGGGGAAAAACTTTCTAAGGACTTACATTATGATATACATAGGCATACATCTGTGTTTAAATAAACATAAAATCTTTTCTGATTCAACAAACCCCAAAACAAAATGGCAAACACAAACATATTTGCAAGATTGGTGACAAAGATAGATATCCTTAAGATAGAAAAAGTCCTTATTAATTAGTGGGAAAAATATGACGGAGTCAACAGAAAAATGGGCAAAGATAAGCTGAAAGATAAATGACAGGCCATGAAAAAAAGACTGTAGTGTATAAAACAGATCAAATATTAATCAAGCATTAATTGTTTAAAGCGCTCCTCCAAATCAATATGAAAAAAGACAACTCAAAAGAAAAACCAGCAAAGTCTGTGAACAGGGACATCACCAAGGCAGAAAGAAAAATGACCAACAAAGATGTAAAAAAATGCTCAATCTCACCAATAGCCAGGGAAATGCAATTCTTAAAAAAAAAGTCTCCTTCCTACCTAACAAATTGGCAAAATTTAAAAGTTAGAAATCATCAAAGTTATAGTGGATATGAGGGAAGCACTCATTCTTATGCACTCACTGCTGAGAGATAAAAATCAGTGAGGTCTTTAGGAGGGCAATTTGGCAGTAAATTTTAAAAATATTCATCCTTTCTGGTGTAGTAAGTTCAGCTTCAAGAGATGTATCCTCAGAAATACTATACATGTGCACAGAGATGTGTGCAAAAAGGTGGTAATTGCTTACTGTAGTAAAAAGTAAAAAAAAAAAAAGGATTCACATATTGCAGAGAATGCTAATGGAAGTACCCACAAATGTATGCATGAGAATTATCCCTGTAGTTTTGGAAGGACCTAGAAATATCTCAGATGTCTAATAAGAGCAGATAATGTAAATAAATTATGTGCATCCACTTATTGGAATACTACTCAGCTTGTAAAATGAATGAGGTCGATCTATATGTACAGATATGGAAAGATGTGCATAATAATAAAAATCATTACTTTAAAAATCATTACTTTAAAAAGCAGGTTGCAGGATTTTAGGTGACATCTGATCCCCTTTATGTAAATGAGGCTATGAACCCTGCAATCCTGTGTACCTGCACTTGGGTGGGTGGAGGCCCTGCTGATGAAGGCTGAGCGGCAGCCCCAGTCCTCATCATGCCTTGCTTTTCACAAGTCACTATCAGGGGAGGGCTCTTGTCTGATCCTTCTTCCTCTTGCCAGTCTCCTGGGTGGACTTCAGATTCCTTTACCTTCTTAAACGGGTTTAAGGTAGCACAAGATCCTATTATCAAATTCTGAAGGTTTCTTCCTAGGGAAAGAATGGAATGGCCACTATTTCTCCATGAGAGAAGGAGGACAAACCAGTTTTTAAAAGCTCCCAGAAGACCTGGGGCTCAGTGCCAAGAGAACTTGTCCAACAATGATAGTGGATTATCAGTGGCCCAGCCGAGAGGACCCTCTGTATCAGAAGGAAGGAGATCGACTGAGCATGAGTCTGTGAGATCTATTTGGACAGCCCTTCCTCTCAAGATCTTCTGCCTTCTGGGAAGAGGAAATCTGCTTTTTTGTGCTTGTATCCTAGATTCGTTGGGATAAAGCCTTTCCTTCTAAGGAGAACATCTTAGAAACTCAAAGAGAGTGTCCTGTTTTCTCTTGTGTCGGTCTCAAGGCATAGAATCCCCTTGTCACTTGAGGGGTTCAAATAGAGGCCACAGTGCTGTTGTTAGAGAAGCTGATAAGGGAACCCTCATTGGTGAGAGGCTGTCCTGGTTGATCCCATTTTAACCCATGGTTCCTTAGAATTCTCTTAGATTATTTGAATCTAAAATTTAGTCATGAAGATCCATATTTATTTTCATTATCCACTTATCCTTGTGGCCTTTTTCTCTGTGAGTTGCCTGAAGGTCTCAGTGAATGTGAATACAGAAGGAATCTGTAAATCAATGGGCTTTGGAGAAATGTGTTGCAGTTCAGGGTAGTAGGAAAATGTGAGATCCTCAGTGCCTTTGTGGTGCTTGACCTTAAAAGGGGACTAACTCTTCTGAATGATGATCCTCATGGAGAGAACTTTCCCTCTTTTGGGTTGGAAAGAGATCTGAATTTATAGGAGTTTCTATAAACTAGGGGTAGAAAGCCACTAGTAGGGACTTTATAAGGAGTCAGGTGGCTGGGGTGGCCATGTGGGTGATGACCGAGGACCACAGAAGTCTGGTTCACTGTTAGTTCAGGGGTTCTACTTTGAGGAAAAGGATGGCACATCATCACACAAATGTTGATGTCTTATTTTCCATTTGGATTTCCTTAAGTTATTCAGAAGATAAAGGATATTCTAGAAAAGTATACCAAAACACAATTTTTTTTCTCTAAACTACTTAAATTCCATTTTCCTGAATAAATAATACTTTCCCTCGGGTAACATAATTTTTGTAGATACTGGTTACATTGTTAAACATGTTTCATAGTAATTGAATAATTTTGAGGTGTGAAGAGAGTAAGAGAAGACAATATATATGTAAAGAATATTGTAAACTCATAATTTTATAAAATTGACCTGATCCTTTTAA
Source organism: Canis aureus (assembly GCF_053574225.1). NCBI lineage: Eukaryota > Metazoa > Chordata > Mammalia > Carnivora > Canidae > Canis > Canis aureus. Next base: position 58,181,805 of record NC_135620.1, read on the forward strand.
CAAAACAAAACAAACCAAAACTCCAGTTATTTACTGTACAGCCTTGGTAGACATTCAGCCCTAAGAATTCTGAAACACAGACAAAACGACCCTTTTTTTCCCCTCCTTTTTTGAGCCCATCTCCTCCTGCCTTCTAAGCAACTATCAGTAAAATGATCTTTCTTGTGTATTCAATGATTCTGTCTCAACTGGATCATGCCTTTGGTGTGTAGCCAGGATAAACGCCTTCCTATTTAAAAAAGCATCTAATGCTCCACATCCCACACTAGTACTGCCCATATCCGTCTCCTCCTTTTGCAGCTAAGTGCTTCCACAGAGTTGTGTGCACTTGCTGCCCCATTTCCTCACTTTCCACTTGGCCCTCAACTCCTCTACTTTAAATTCTGTCCCCATAAAATTACCAAAACCACCCTTACTAGAGTCACCAGGCATCTCCACTGCTTTGTACCCAGTGGACATTTTCAGTTCTTGCTTGACTCCTCAGCAGCACATGACATACTGACGACTTTGTCTTTCCCGAAACCCTCCTCCGTGATTTCTGAAGTGGTGCTTTCATGCTTTCTCCTTCACTTCTCAGACTGGCAAGCAATTCTATGCTCCCCACGCTTTCAATCTTGGTATCCCTCAACCTCTCCTCTGAGGCTCTTTTCTTCCTTTTCATTTCATACTATCTTCCTCAGTGACCACATTTATCAATCTTTAGAAAAGCAATTCTAACTTATTCATCCCCAGCCTGAATGTCTCCTTTGAGCCCTGGATCTGAATATCCATTGGCCACTTGCCTTGACTTGGATGTCTTAATGGTTCCTCAAAGTCATGTGTCCATGTGAACTCAGGATCTTCATCTACCACCCTTAATTTGTTCCTGTTGAGGTGAATGCACCACTAATCCATGCACTCCCACAAGTTAGAAAACAAGACTTCATCCTTGATATCTCCCTTTGTCACTTTTTTCTGTGAATATCTCTTAAAGTGCCCACTTCTCTCCATCTTTACTACATTACACATATAAAGTAAAAGGTGATACTTTTAATGAGATTGAGCTCACCATTGTTGGTGGTATGCTAGCAGAGACTAGTTGGTCACTTGGCTAGAGTGATATAGTAGGGGCTAGATGCCTACATGACTATGAGTGTTCATTCATCTTTTCTCATTTAAGTGTAGGGTGAGGGTTCAGCCCTCCATTCTCTTAGACTTCTCTTTGTCCTGCTTGTGTAGCCACTACTCCATGAAACCTATAGAGCTCTTAGACGCCATGAGGCCAACTTCTTTTTTTTTTTTAATTTTTTTTATTGGAGTTCAATTTGCCAACATATAGCATAACACCCAGTGCTCATCCTGCCAAGTGCCCCCTCAGTGCCCATCACCCAGTCACCCCAACCCCCGGCCCACTTCCCCTTCTACTACCCCTTGTTCATTTCCCAGAGTTAGGTGTCTCTCATGTTTTGTCACCCTCACTGATATTTTCACTCATTTCCTCTCCTTTCCCTTTATTCCCTTCCACTAATTTTTATATTCCCCAAATGAATGAGATCATATAATGTTTGTCTTTTTCTGATTGACTTATTTCACTCAGCACAATACCCTCCAGGTCCCTCCATGTCGAATCAAATAGTGGATATTTGTTGTTTCTAATGATGAGGCCAACTTCTAACCAAAGTCCCTTTTAGGAGAGGCCTGAGTTCCTTGGAGCTCCTAAAGTCCCCAGGAGGTATCAGTTCAGATGGGGAAGCTGAGGCTCAGACAGCAGGGTAGAGACATACTCCAGGTTAAACAGTGAGCCAGGGGCAGAACTGAGGCTAGGACCCAGCTTTCTGCTTTCCAATGCTTTGTCTTTTCATTATCCCCTGCTGGCTCTCATCAGTCCACTCTGTCTCATTTAAGGCTGGTGAGTAATAATCTGCACCAGACTCTGTCAGATGATAAATTATACCTCTTAAGTAGGAAAGTTGCTTCAATGCTGCTCTGGGCTAGGATGTCAAAAGACAAGAGCTATTTGTTTGAGACACAAACAAGGAGACTGGCCACAATGTAGGGACAAGGTCTCAGTGTATGCTTTATTTGTTCACCCTCATACCTGAGGACCTTAAGTTCAGATTCATAACTGTGGGATGTCTCCTGGGGTGGGGGAGGGCAATACTAGAATCTGTGGGTTGAGAGGCATGCTTCTTAAAAAAGCATATTCAATATTGTCCCATAATTTTGTCTGGAAAACACAAAATAACTAACAGATTCTTAGTGAAAACTCCAGGGAATAAAGCTCGATGAAATCTTCATGGTTGATAGGGTCATACGAAAGATATGGTGTTCTAAATTAAAGCATTCTAAATTAGCCCAAAGGGTAGCTAAGATGATGGCCAAAAAATCTGAATATCTCAGAAACAACACAGAACAAGAAAGATAAATAAAACCACGCAAAGTCCATGTCTTCAGCAAAAGTAAAAAAAAAAAAAAAAAAAAAGAATGCACACGTTTCAGATTTACCCACATTTAGGTTAAAGAAACACCAAGTTGTAGCAAATTAACTCTCATACTTTGCCCACTGGCATTCACAAAGAACAAGGACAGCAGGAGAAAATGCTACATGAAAGAGTGAAGAGGGTAGATACTGACAGGCTCATGCTTGATCTAAAATCACTGCCAGAGAGGGAGAGTCTACCCTAAGAGTTCTGGTGTATTAGAGGATCTGCTATAAGAAAGGAATATAAAATAGTTTTACATTTAGATTTAAGGGAGCAGTTTTTGGGGCAGCCCTGGGTGGCTTGGCAGTTTAGTGCCTGCCTTAAGCCCAGGCCCTGATCCTGGAGACCAGGGATCGAGTCCCACATCAGGATCCCTGCATGGAGCCTGCTTCTCCCTCTGCCTGTGTCTCTGCCTCTCTCTCTCTCTGTGTCTCTCATGAATAGATAAATAATTTTTTTTTAAAAGGGAGCAGTTTTTGAAAACGTATGGCTTTGATGGAAAAGAATGTGAAAGGGTAGAGAGAGATGGTTTTTGGAAATTTGGTGGCAATGGTGAAAAGAAGTGAAGGAGAAATTTTAGTCTTGCAAATAAGAGAGAACCCCAAAATTGGAATACATGAAATTTCTTCCCCAACCTCAAAGAATAAAAGCCATCTTTAAAGGTATTATGCACTGATACATGGACACAAAAGAGAACCCTTGAATTAGGAATCTAAAAGAATTGATTGAATTCAAGAAAGAAATGTAAGCAAAAGACAAAATCATACCATAAATCAAGACTGGGTGTCCTTTTAAAAGGTGGCCAAGAAAGAATGGACTAAAATGAAGTTTGAATTAGGGAAATTGAAGAAAGGCAGGGAAATGATTACAGAATAAAAGCAAGATAAAATTGGGGTAACTGGGGTTAGGCGTTAAGGAGGCCACCTGAGGTAACGAGCACTGGGTGTTGTAAGCAACTTGAGGTATCATTAAATTCTACCTCTAAAAATGATAATACAGTATATGTTAATTAAAAAAAAAACAAGATAAAGTAAGAAGCAAAAGGGTCAAAGAAAAAGCAGGTAAAATAGTAGACAGGCAAAGCAGAAACAATATACATATAATTGGAGTCGTTGAAGAGGATAATTATAGAAGACTTTAAGAAAATAAAAGATCAGGATCTATATATTGAGAGATGCTCAGTGGTTGAGCGCCAGCCTTCAGCTCAGGTTGTTATCCCAGTTCTATACTCAAGTGTCAAATAAGGTGTTTGTTGAGGAATTAAACTTCAAGTCTTACAAAAAAGCCAATCATACCTCATTTTGTTTTTAGTTGTGATGAATCCACAGAGGATAAGGATTGAGTATAGTTTATTCCTTATGCGTGATATATGGTTAGAGATACATTTGAATCAGAAGTGCTGTTTTTTAAAGTGCTGAAGATCATCATTGAAATTGGTGATGTCCTACAAGCTGTGCCAAAATTAGTTAAGGTCAATGAATTAAATTGGGAAAAAATACTTACAGTGTGCCCAATGGTGATCCAGCAATGCTGAGTCTTAAATCAGATTTTTTTTAAATGGAAAAACATTTTTAGATTTTAATCTGCTTTTAGGATATATGTGGACATTACTGAAAATCAATTTATGAGAGGATTTTAATCTTTCTGTCAAGAGAGTAATTTTTTGTTTGAAAAACTGGGTAGAAGCATCAGATTATTTGCTTTGCAAAAAAATTACATGTGAATAACCAAGTTCTATTCTACATGGGGGTCTTTGACTGTCATTGACTCTATCTTTGAAATTCTAGAGAAAAGATCAACTGTGTCAATTTAAAAATGGATATATTTATTTATAAGATATATTTGGAACATTGAATACATTGAAATTGAAGGTTGAAGTATATATAATTATTATTCATTATGTTATACTCCAGGCATTTATAATTTCACTTCCCCCAAAGACCTGCAATGATTTCTAAGGTGGAGGCTATTACCCATGGTAGAACCTCTCAGAAAGAGAAACAGAGTTTCCGAATGAAGGCATGCAGGGCAGTCCTCAGAAGTTCTCTGGAATCTCCTCCTTCGTTGTTTTTATAGAGATGCTGATTCCTGGGGAGAGATAGGAACTAGCCTACGGAGCAGACTAGACTAGATGCAGACTAGACTAGAGGAGCAATGGCTGGAAGCAGATGGCCTCATTCACACTGGGGCCTGACCTCTTACTAGGGTTTGCGACCTTGGGCACATCACCAAACTTCTTTACCCTTGACTTCCCCTACATAAAAATGGGGGAATGGGGCACTTGGGTGGCTCAGTCAGTTAAGCGTCCGACTCTTGATCTCAATTCAGGTCTTGATCTCAGGGTTATGATTCAAGCACCGAGTTGGAGTTCAAGCACTCCACACCAAAAATTTAAAAAATGAAATGAAATAAAACATAACAAAAGGAGGAAAACAATAGTACCTACCTCAAAAGAGTGTCATACAGGTTAAACGACAAGTTGTTAAGTCCCTGGTGCCGATTAAGTGCTCAATAAAATATGCTATTATGTCTAGACAATTCTCCTGCCCCCAGAGCCCTCCAACTCAAGGAAGCATCTATAGGGAAACGTCTCTTAGCCCATGTGGTTCTTCATCTCAGCCACGTCTGCAATCTCACAGCTGGCTGTTGGTCACCTCTTGCCAACACTGCATCATTTTGCCTTGCATATGGGTCAGCTGCCAGCTTGTCTGTCTTCTCATGAAGCTGGTATCTTGCTGAGAGTTACCGGGGGTGGGCTTACTTTGCCTCTCCCCTCTCCCAGCACATAGCTTGGCACAGGGAACTTCAGAAGAACTTTAGGGGAACGGACGTCTTTGATTCCCAGAATTTCTGATTTGAAGGAACTTGTAGGTTGTCTAAACCGATTGTCCACCCGATTTCTGGAATTCCTCATTAGACCATTAAGTAGATATTTTTCCAGTCTCTACTTACATACCTCCAGTGGTGAGAGACTCACTATTGCTCAGAGCAGCACATGTTACTTTTTAAAACAGTTCCATTTTTAGAATTTTCTAATTTTAGTCAATAGGATGAATTTTTCCACCATCTGCATCAAGTTGTGGTTGGAGACTGCAGAGAGAGCGAGAGAGCTGGTAAATGAGAATTGTTCAGGATTTATGGCTGAGGTTACACAACAGTAAAGAGTGACAAAGCACACAATATAACTTTAATAAGCTTTGCTCAACTAGTCAGAAACAAGCTCTCAGAAATGTCTATACATTTCTGCCTGCAGTGTTTACTGGGAAAATCCTTATATGGTTGCTATTTACAAATCCAGACAGGAGTTTATAGAAGGTTTGAAGACAGCAGTTTATAGACAGCTTGACATATTTGTTTGCATGCTAATCTTCTAAAAGGTCTTTTTCTGCTCCACAATTGTGGGAGCAGAGTTAAGTTCTGAGGGTGCTTTGGAAAGCCCTGGTAAGAAAGGGATTTGACCTTCTGCTCCTAAGATAGTTTTGCTGCCTTCTGGAAGGCGTGCTAAGATCTTAGGAGATGCCTCCCAGATACCCAGAATGCTCTGTGGAGTTTAGCCAGAACATCAGCTTCGAAGAAGAGTGTGCAATGACAGGTTGGTGTGAACTCAAGTCCTAGCCAGAAAGTTCTTAAAGCCTCCCTATGGCCAAGCTGTCTGTAGTGGGCTGAAGCTTCTCAGAAAACTTCAGAGAACTGCTCCCCTATACCTTGCACTAAGAGCAAGTATTCTCCCTTCACTTGAGGGAGAAGCACGGTTTAACCGAAGGAACACCAGGAAAGGGAGTTGGTGCTCTAGGGTTAGATGTCCATTTGCTGCTAACTCAGTTTTTCCACGGAAAGTGAACTCTAACATGCTGAAAATTTAAAACAAACAGAGTTGGTCACAATGCGCTCCAATGACATAGAGCTTCATCTGTGCTTACTTTAACTCGAACCTTCCCAGCACCCCTGGGAAATAGACAGGATGAAGATGACAGTTTCCATTCTACGGATAGAGAAACCGAGGCTCGGATTTGATGATATGCCAAGGTCAAACCCTCAGGAATGGGTAGACCTTGGAGTTTGGATCTTTCTCCACCCACCACAGTTGTGACCAGGCCTTCTGACTCCAACAATCCATAATTATTTGGTCAGCCTTGATACAGCAAGTCATCTCCTAGGGGAGGTGAATAGTTACATGGTAAACGTGACTTTTATGTGGAAGATGTCTCAATACAAAAGCGTTTTTATACAGGGAGACAAAGAATAGGGGCTCAGACTGTCTCTGGGATAGCGATCTTTTGTCAGTTTATTAAATTCAGATTTATTGCTGACTCCCCAGCCAAAAACATAGCTGTTAGCAGTCCATAACATGGAGCAGAAATATGAGTTCTCAGTGAATCCAAGGGAAAAAAAAAAGAGAAGAAACCTTAATGACCTGTCGCTTGGAATAAATCTTAGTGGCCACATAAACTGGGATGACAGGAATTTATATTGTTCCTCAGCACTTGAATGACTAATGTGGTCAGAATGGGGAGCCACAGAAATTATTTCTCTTAACAAGCCAGCACCTGTTTGCAGGCTCTTGAAACTATTTTGATGAAGCCCAGGAGTGTCACCTTGGTGTCCCTCAGTCATGCTCTCAGTGGGCAGCAACCTTTCCACACAGCTCAAAGCAGAAGTGGTATTTCTGTCCTATCCTGAGACCCTTCACTTAGTTCTTCCCAGGTGGCTCTGGAAGGTTCTGAGTCAGAGGAGTACCCTCGAGAGGCTAGAGATAATCATCTGCGAAATATCGACACTTGCCCAGCAGGGACAGCCGGAAAGGGTCCCAGAGGGTGTCAGGGTGTCAGGGTGGAATTCCCAATTCCATCCCTATCCCGTGCTGGGATTCTGGGTTCTGCAGCATCAGCATTAGTAGGTTAGAGCTAGAAGTGTGCTCAGAGATCATCTAGGTCCAATTTTTAGATGAGAAGTCTGAGGTTTACGGATGAAAGTAACTAGCTCAGAGTCACAGGGCAAGGGTGTCTGATGCAGAACGAGAGCTCAGATTTCCAGACTTCCGTCCATCATGAAGCTTCTGTGAGTGTGACAACAGTCCTTCCCTATTTGAGCCTGAATGACTGTAAACCTGAACACCACTGATATCTAATAGGTAGATGTTCCACTTTCGGTGCTGGAGATGTGATCCTCAATGCAAAGAATCCCATTAGGATGCTCCTCATGAGTCATTACTGACCCTGGAATCCCCCCGCCCCCACTGATATACCATGTGACCATCTACACCACGGTTTCACATTTTTCTTCTTATGTGATTCTCACAACCATACTGAGAAGAGCCGATAGGACGGTCACTTTTAGTCATTGCACAGTTGAAGCGGAGGCTCCTACATTAGGCTCACAAGGCTGAACTTTTATTTTTTCAAAGGAGCAAGAGTCTGTGGAACCAGCGAAATCCCAAATGCATTGAAATGAAGTGTATTAGTGTGTATAGTCAACAAACATTGCTGACGTCATTAAGAGTCCACAGAACCCCCAGCTCTGACCCTGACATGACACGTGTTGCAATCTACTGGGAAAAGAAGAGGTCATCAAAACCCCTGATGTCTTTGGGGCCGGGGCTGTCCTAGCCTTCCCAGAGTCCACATGACCCATTCCTGGAGGTTCTGGTTAATGAAACCAATGTCATTGTTTCTAGAAATAGTTCATCTAGGATGTGATCTTTTAAAAAGGGTTTCTGTCTCTGATTTGGTGCCCTCATCTCTTTTTTTGTCATTAAAAAACCCCATTTTAGCTATTTTAAAACTTGTTCATCCTAAAGCACTTCTGGGGTAAATTTTATGCTTCTATTCATTTATCAAATTTGCAGCATTTTATGAAGATGGTATTTTTTATCTATGCAGGTGTCTTTTCTATTAAGAGACATAAAACTATCTTTTCCTCAAAGTGATATGTATCTAGCAATAAATATTTGCATTAAAAACTTGAGTTCCAGTCAATTGTTATGCATAGACACACCCGATCCTGTCTTTGTAATTACAGATGATCTGTACCAATGTTGGGTATCTTTTATCTTGTGCTTCATAATCAGCTATTAATTTATGAACTAAAATATGGAGTCTATATCCCAGGTAACCCAGAATGAGCAGCTGCAGATTTGATTGATTGTGATCTGAGAATGTGCATTAGAGGTCATCCCAGTAACACATCGAGAACACAGGGGGACGCCGCCAGCATCTGGAGGGGAAGGGGCCTTTGAACTCTGGCAAATACCACCTGTGTGGAAAGATTGACAGGAGTTCTAGCGCCTGGCATTTGAGTCCATTTAGATCTTAAAAAGGCTTTTAAAATGATGACTCTAATAGTCATTTCTTTTCTTCCTTCATTCTACCAATTGATGGAATATTCATGGCGTGCCAGGCACTAGGCTTGAGTCTGGGGACACAGTTGTGGGCATAAACACACATGCTCCTTGACCTCATGTAGCCCATTCTCTAGTGAGGGAGACACACCTTAAGTCACTATCACACATCTGGGCCCTTTTCCTTCTTCTTAATAAGAGAATCCTGATATAGTTTGGGGTGGCAATATGCTCAACTGAACAGCCCCACTTCCCAGTCTCCCTTGCAGCTGAGGCTAGCCAGGTGACACACTCTGGCTGCTGAAATGTAAGAGGAAGCCTGTTGGAAGCAGACAGGTTTCGCTTTCCTGATGTGGGTGCTTTTCCTTCCATTTTGTTCCTTCCTTTCTTCCTTTCCTTCCCTCTGGAACTTGAATCCACATTCAAGTGGCCTGGGAGTGAGCAGCCATCTTGTAGCTCTAGTGTGGCCACTCAGCATTGTTAAGTGAGAAAAAGTAAGCCCCTTCTCTTTGGTTAACCACACAGTAACCGACTGTAAGTGCAGTCCCTACTGATCAGCTCAGCTGTATCTTCCACGTGAGACGGTGAGGCCAGAATTCTCTGAATGGGAGCTAGGAGCCTGGGAAAGGTGATCCCAGCAATGGTCAACACCCAGGACTCCTGAGTTATGCCTGCAAGGGTGGGCCAGACAAGTAGGGTCTAGTCCTCTGTGTTTCAAGGGCTCCCCCAGGGGAGGCGGCATGGGCCGTGGGTTCCAACTATTCCTCCCATCTTCCATTCCAGGGCACTGCACTGTATAGTGGAGGGAACTGCGCCATGGTGCCTACATCACAGGGCTTTCACCTATGCAGAGGCGATGGGAGAGTGTGAGTGGCAATCTCTAAAAACTAAGGAGGGGCACAAAGGTCAGTTAGCTTTCTGCTAATACCAGGCTGTCTGAAATTAAAGCTAGCAAGGCAGGAGATAGGTACAGTGAAAGCCTAAGGAAGAGGATTTTGGACTTTGGATTTTGGACTGGGCCACAAAGGGTGGTACCCACCATGCTGGGTCAGATGCACAAGGGCAGGCAGCTGGGAGTCCAGCATGGCCAAGGCCAGGCAGCGGGAAGAGCTGAGAACAGTAGCAGAAAAGAGCCAGACCAGGACCCACATCCCTGCATGTGTTAGGGAATGGATTGGAAACCAGAGCAAATGACCCGTGACAGGGGGTAAGGAGTGCACAGGTTCGAGTCTTAGGGTTTTGGGGGAGAGAGAGAGGGGCACCAAGGTGGAGGTCCCTCCAGTAGCCCACTAAGCTGAAAGAATGTGGGGCCTCGGTGGAATTTTTGGAAGCAGTATTTCCGAGGCCTGGGGGCGCCCAGAGTGGCAGCGAGGCTGCAGGACAGGCCGAGAAGGCCAGCCTCCCCCCACCCTTCCTTCCCCAGAGCTGCCCACCTACTGTTTGAGACGCACAAACCCGGGAGCTCTTTCCACGAGGCGTGGCGGGGCCGTGGAGAGATCGATCCCCGGTAACGAGACAATTAGCTCCTTGCATTCTTCCTGCAGGAACAAATCTGGGCCCCCGTGGCATCTGTCCCCTCCTGTTCCTCCAGCTGGCCTCCTTGCCACGTGCACACCCTGCTGGGAAGCCAGCCCCGGGGCGCCTGCGGCTCCGGGGGCCCCACTCGTGCTCCCCGGAGGGGTTCGGGGGAGGCTGGAGGAGCAGGAAGGAACCAGAGGAGGCTGGGGGCGGGGGGTGGATCGCGCGCGCGCGCCCCTGAACTCCTCGTCAAAAGTTCTCCTGCAGGGTTGGCAGCTCCTTCTCGAAAGCTGCTCCGTAGCGGAGGTGGCATATGGACTGTTGACAGAGCAGCTGCCGGGGAAGGAGACGCTGAAAGGAAGCCTCGAGGGATAAACAGAGAAATCCGTGGCGCTCGGTGGGGCCCGCGGCGCGCCCGCCTCTCGCAGACTCCCCTTCCCCATCCCCTTCCCCATCCCCATCCCCATCCCCTTCCCCTTCCCCTTCCTCCTTCCCCTCCCCCTTCCCCTCCCCTTCCCCATCTCCTTCCCCATCCCCTTCCCCTTCCCCGTCCCCATCCCCTTCCCCTTCCCCGTCCCCATCCCCATCCCCATCCCCATACCTATCCCCTTCCTCCTTCCCCTCCTCTTCCCCTACCCCTTCGCCTCCCCTTCCCCATCCTCTTCCCCATCCCCTTCCCGTCCCCGTCCCCATCCCCATCCCCATCCCCTTCCCCTCCCCCGCCTGGAGAGCGGGTGGGGCTGCTGGGCTCCGGGGCTCTCAAGTGGGATCCTGACGACGATGTTCCCCTAATGTTCTTGAGCGCTTGCTACCGCGCCCAGCCAGTTCGGGTCTCTACTTGAGGTGCCTTATTCCAGTTATTTCTGCAGGCCGCTCGGGGGAGAGAACCCCGGGCCCCATTCTGCAGATGAGAACACTGAGGCTGGGGAGCTGCGGGAGATCGCGCTGCTGGGAGGGCTGGTCAGTGGCCCAGGCACCACCGCGGAGCCTGTCCCCCTAAACATTGTGGTGGTTTCCCGTCGCCAGCACTTAGAGCACCAGAACAGGGGACTAAGGTTAAGGAGCCCGGTGGCTGGTGCGTTTGGCAGCCACAGGGCCTTGTTCTCAACTTTGCACCGGGAGTGGGAAGGGGCAGCTTATAGCTTCTGGCACAGCGTCTGGCCTGGAGCTGTACAGTGGATTTAGATGAATACTACACGAATGAATCTGCCAATCTTGAGGGAAGCTGCATTCACACCCATTTTGCAGGTGGAAAAGTGGGGTCCTTAGAGAGTCTTGCCTTAAAAACATGGCAGAGAAGAGACTGGAAGTCTGGTTTTCAAACCATGGGCCTCGGCCTGTGTCTGGCCGCCTGGAGTGCTTCAGATTAAGAGTGTGTGTGTGTGTGTGTGTGTGTGTGTGTGTGTGTGTGTAGTGGGGGTGGAGTTGGGTTGGGTGGAAGGTGGAAGGAAGAGTGAGAATAGAGAGCCATGAGCGTGGTTTACTTCAGAGTCAGTTGCTGATGTGTTAATAGTCCCAGGTCTAGAGAGCTAGGAGAATATTGTTTGGAGAGCATCTAGCTTGGGCAGAAAGATGTCAATGTTGTTTTTTTCTTGTTGTGGGAGCTCTGTCTGTAACCTGATCCCCGGGGAGCTCTGGGTGGGTCTCTGTCCCTCTTGTCTATCAAATGCTATTTCCCCGGGGGGATCAGTCACCCCAGTTGGGAATCTGGCCCTTGCAGACATGAAGACAGAAACCAGCAGCCCATTCATCACATTGAAAGCTGATACCTGACAGAGATTCAATCTCATCTTGAAGCTGGAAATTTGGGAGATAAATGGGGGGGACGAATTTTCTCCAACTCTGGAGGGAAAAGTTCACAAGTATCAAAGGCGGCATTGGAAGCCACACCAGTGGTGCTACTACACAGCTTCCCGTCAGGGCGTGCCAACTCATGGCCTGGCGGTTGGCATGAGGACAAAGTCAGAGCCTTGCCACATCTGGACTGCAAACATTTTTAAAGGTCCACTGAGACCACAGGCACTTCTCTACCTGTGAGGTATGGGAGTCCCCGAATGGGTCCCTGTGGATAGAGAGGAACCGGGCTCCTAGGTCTATTTTAGTTGACCTCCTTCCTTCCTACCTCTCCAGCCTCTCCCAAATCCTCTCTCTTCCACCTCACCTGGTACCCTTTCACCTCTGGGTATTTGCATAGGCTCTGCCTGGAGTGCATACCATTCTCCATTCACCAAACTTTTTAGCTCAAGCCCCATGTTTTGGACTCTTCCTGGCAAAATTGATTAATTTATTCTCAAGATTTCCACAGCACTTTGCATATTCTTCTACTATTCACATTCTATTGCTTTTTTATTTCTCTTTTTCTTTAAGGCCCTGTTTTCTACACTGGGCAAAGACAGGAGTGGCCAGCTCCATTCCCTCCCAGAGACCCAAGGACCTGGAGATTTCTGATATTTGCTCGCTGCTCCTTTTTGAATGAATAGTAAACCATGACATCTAACCCGTTGGCTATCTCTTTGGTACTACTTATTTTGTACAAATTCCCAAAGGAGCAACTTGGAGGACTCCTGAGATGCAGAGGCTCCTGGGATTTTGCCCATTCTGAGCTTCTGTCCAAGCAGAAATGTGCACCCAGAAAAAAAATGTCTCCTGGGGCCAAACCTGGGTCCCAGGGAAGGGGAAGGCTGAACGGAGACAGTAGGTCTCAGCCTCACAGATCTCCATGGGCCTTTGACACCACAATGGCCCCCTGTTCAGTCCTTCCAGGTCCTACCAATGTCATTATCATCTGAGGCATCCAGATGGCACCTGGGGATTTTGTGCCGGGCAGTACCTCCACTCCCCAGCCCTGCAGCTAGGGTGAGTCACCTAGCCTCCATTCCCTAGTGTACAAGGACGCTGACTGCTGCGCAGGATGGTTACAAGGATGGAAAGAGAGGTTACTTAAGAGTTTTTTATTGCCATACAATGAAGCACCTGAATCTTAAGTATAAGCTTGATCATTGCTTTTACATTTGCATGTCATCAGGTAAGCACCACCCGGATCCAGATAGGGAGCTAAATGAGACTTTAGAAGCCAACATAAGCTTATAAACTGTAAAGTGCTGAAGAAATGTTGGTTTTGAATATTACCAGGAGGTGGAGCCTCTTTCACATTAAATTCCTCTCCTCCTACAACTCCTAGGTTTCTAGAAATCATTAGCATCCTTTGCAGTCGCCCCAGCAAGTCACAAGTCACGGCAGGTGCAGGAACTCAACATCTCAGCTATGCAGAGCAGCTTGGAGACAGAGACCCGCCCACGCTGCGCACACCCTGGGCTCCCAGCACCGCTGCTCTGACCAGGTCACTCCTGGCCTTACTCCCTCAGACACTGCATCATCCCGACAAAATGCGACCGGGGAAAACCTAGCCGTTGTGTAGTTTCACTTTGATGCGACTTGATTTAAAAGCTATGCCCTGGGTGGCTCAGTCAGTTAAGCATCTGCCATCGGCTCAGGTCATGATCTCAGGGTCCTGGGATCGAGCCCCGCATCGGGCTCCCTGCTCAGTGAGGAGTCTGCTTCTCCCTCTCTCTCTACCCCTCCCTCTCTCCCTGATCATGCTCTCACGTTCTCTCTCTCCTTCAAATAAATAAATAAAATCTTGAAAAAAAAAAAAAGACATGTCAGGCCCTGGGCAGAGAAGGGGAGAAGGAGCTTCCCAGGCTGGCCCTCCAAGGGGCTCACGGAATGCAGGGCTGTGGACATTACCAGGTATGTACCTGTGAAGTCGAAGCCCAGAGATCTATCATCCATCTCTCCCCTGGGACGGACTTCCTGAGGTTCCCAGACCTCTTTCTCCAAGCTGCCCTGGGCTTCAGCCAGCTTCTTCACTTTATCTGCTAGGTGTCTCCACCTGGCTGCTCTATGGCCCTTCAAACTCAGTGTGTCCCTAAGAAAACCCATTTTCTTACTTCGGAAACCTGGCTTCTTCTTCCTACTTTCCCTCCTCCCTCCCTGAGGCATCACTCACCCCCAATCATTCAATCAAAGCCATGCCTGAGGGTCAACTTGACCCTTGCCACGTTCTTCCTTCCGGTCTTTCACTACTACCATCCCTGTCATTGATCCTTCGGAAACCCTCAGTCTGTTGGGAGCCTCCTTCCTGGCTCCCTGCCAAACCTTACCCAACCCTCAAGACCTAGGAAAGTGCCTCTGCCTCTAGAAGTATCCCCATGTCTTTTAGTTCCACATCACTGACCTCTTCTGCCTGTTGACTACTGCCACTCTTTATCTGAACCTCTTTCGGGGCCTCTGGATGCTTTCTACCTCGTCTCACTCATTTATGTTCCTGGCCCCTGGTACCAGGCATGGTGTCTGGCCCTGGGTGCTGGTGAATGAATGGATGGATGCTGCGTTAATGACTGGGTGGCATAAGTAAAGGCAAAGCTGCTGAGCTATTAATCATACTTTCAGAGACCCAAGGCTTTTAAAAAAGGCCAGGATATGCTAATTCAAGTGGGGTGTTTGAGGGTCTTCCTTCATCTTCTCCATCCCTGACCCCTTCGCCTAACAGAAAAGGGCAGGCTCCTGACATCTCACAGTCCTCTGTGCTTGAAAATGCTGAATCTGGAGAAACTTTGTCATAATTACCTCCCTCCTTGAAAGTACAAACTACGTAATTTGCCTTTAAGTGATCTTAAATTAATATAAATAATGAAGTATGCTCAGAATTCTCAAGTACTGGTATATCCAATTGAACACAATTAAAATTAAGATGGATTTATTAGTATTGTGACTATTATTGATTAAAATGGTAATGATAAATAAGGAGAAATGTTAAGTACAACAGGGAATTGGTAATATTTCTTCAAAGTAATCATTTTGCTGTGACTACCCAATTATTAGTACATTTAATGTGTTATTCAGTGCAATTAATTACCCACTTTGCTTCTGGGAAGGCACTAGGAAAAAAATTGCTTTCTGCCTGGAGTAGTGGTTGCTTGGGAGAGACACTGGGAAAAGCCACTGCTTGCTTGCACTTCTGTGATGAAGACCGTGCTCTTTGGGCATATGGGTCCCCGCAGCTCTGATAGAAGCTGCCGGTGCCCTTGAGGAAGATGAGACAAAACAGAGACCAGGTTCTTAGTCTTCATAGTCAGTTGCTTTTGTGGCAACTGTGGGTGGTGGTGATGAGCAGATGGGGTGGTGGTGGTGAATCAGATGAGGTTACCTGGCTTGAGTCTTGACTGGGTCACCTGGCTTTGGAACCTGAATTTACCCACAGCACCTCTCAGACGTTCCTTTTACTCAGCTGTAAAATGGGAGTGACACGGCCTGCCTGCAAAAATCTGTACATGAAGGGATCTTTCAGTGGAGCAGATTCGCGAGGCCAAAGTGATCGCCTGCTGAGAGACCCAGGATGGCTTCAGCCCTCAGCTGAAGCTGAGGGTTTGCTTCTGGTTCCTGTGGACCACCTCTGGGCGGTGTCTGTCGCGGGCTACAGGTCCTTGATACCTCAGTGCAAAGTGAATGTGGAGGGTCACACATTTATCCTCCAGCCCCACTTTGTTCCATAGCCCGTGACTGGCTTATGCTGTCCATGTGCCTCCTTGCCGGGAAGGATGAGGACGAGTGAGATGATAGAGTGATAATTGTTGGACGCTTCTACAAAGCTCTTGCCTATTCATTTTCTATTTATCTGTACAGCCATCCTATGAGGTAAAGTAGGTTTTATTAACCTCCTTTAAAAAACAAGGACGTTGGGGTCTAGAGAGGGAAAGTGACTTGTTCAAGGTCACAGAACTAAGTGGTAGCTTGGGGACTTGAACTCGAATCCTCTGACACCAAGAACCATGTGCTCTTGCCTCTTTAGCCTTCCGACATTATCGCTACGTCTCTTTATCCCTGGAGTCCTCTGGTCCTCAACCCTCCCCAATGCCAAGGTTTTATCGTATTGTTTCAGGAAGCTAATTGCTAGTTTTTACATAAAGGTTTTATTTTATGAGCTCCAAATTGCCCAAATTAGATTTTATTAAGCTCACACATATGATTTTCCTTGTTTTTATTAAAATTAAGTTCACTCATTTGCCATTTGCAAAGGAGTTTGAAATTAGGATCACTTTGTATCCACGGAAACACAGGGAGAATCTTATATGTGATCAGACTTTTACGCGCAGAATGGGAAAAAAAAAAAGGCAGCTGGTAATTAGGTGCGTAATTCATAGGCAAACTCCTGGAGCACAATGGGTCTGCTCTTCTGCTTTCTGGCTGACAGGTTACGACAGCTCTTTCTGTCATGGCTCTGTGGGAGTGGGGTAGGAGTGTGGTGGGTGGGTAGGATGGAAGGGTTCAGGGAGCTGGATCGGTCCCAGCCCTGCCTCTCGCTCAGTCTGTGGCTTTGGGAAAGGCGTATCTCTTGTTTTGGGTCTCAGTTTCCCCATCGATCAAATGTGGAATTGAGGGAGGTAGACCTAGAAAAAACTTTTATCCCTTGTCTCAATTCTGATTACTGGTAGTGAGTGGCCATAAAGCTGTGATGGGAAGGGTTTTAATGCCATACCTGGACTCAGCAGGAAAATGCATTTGTTTAACTGCCTCGGTCAGCGACTGTTAGTTGAGCAACTACTAAGTATACTAAGTACCAGGGATGGATTCTTCTAGTCACTAGGGATGGGTGAACACATCAGAAGAGGCTCCTGTTTTCAGGAAATAGCCACAATTACAGCCACAAAAACAGACAACCAAATAAATTAAAATTTAAAAATGATGATATTACAGAAGATAAATCAGAGAAATTGATGGGGGTGGGAGAGGTCAGCAAAAACCTCTGTGAGAAAGTAATCTTTGAGCTGAGACCTGAGTGACAAAGGAGATCCAGTCACAGGGAGATCTGTTTGCAGCATGTGTAGGACACAGGTGGGATGGAGGTGGGCACGTCCAAAGAGCAGAGACAAGCCAGCGTGGCAGGTGAGATGGAGGTGGCCTCGGAGCAGGAGACAGTGGCTGGATGGTGATCGATTACTCATGTCTGCTATGGGCACGGGAGGGAAGAGGGTGCTAATGTGTGCTCCCTACATGCCATCCCTGGTCTAAATGATATTCCCAGTAATGGGAATATCGTTCCCAGCAATGATATTCCAGGAGTCTGCTGGCAAAAGCTCCTTCCCAGTACAGGGGGTGGCTCCACTTGGGTGAATGGGGGAGGGTCCCATGCAGAAGGAGGGGTGACATTTGAACTGGTCTTTCAAAAATGCTCATTGCCATACCAGGGCGGGGGGGGGGGGGTGTCACATGCCCCTTTCTGTGGCATCTGGTTTTGTCCTGTCTGTCTGCAGTGTACTTCTTCAGCAACTTAGGCAAGATCTAGTCTGTTTTCCATCAGGAGGCCTGTCCGCGGAGGCAGAGAAACTGGATCCAAGCCCGTGCTCTGCTGTTTGGTGACCATGTGACTTGGCCCCCTGGCTTTAGCTTTTTTTGGAGCCACAGTTCCCTCATCTCTAAAATGGAACAGTAATAAAATTTACCCCTCAGAGTACTGTGGGAAATTTAAAAGATAAATGAGCACATAGGGGTTTATAAAATGTGATGTCAGTATTTTAATATTTATAATTTATATATTCGCTATATTTATACTATGAAATAGTGCTATGTTTTACAAATTGTTATTCTCCTTTGGAGGAAGAGGCCTCCTGACACCCACCCCTCAAAAAGAATTTGATGTTTTTCCTTGAGTGTAAATTGTCACAGCTTTTGTGGGAAGTAATTAGCAGTATGCAGTATGCGATGGCCTAAAAAAAATGTTTTTTTTTTTTTTTTTTTGTCCAGGAATTCTACTTCTTAGAATTTAACAAAAAGAACTAAGTGGACTTCTGCTTCTGGCTCTGATGGAGTAGCTTGAAGCAGCCTGCTGCTCCTGCTAAGGACTAGAAATGCTGAACAGGATACAAAAGAAAAGTTGTGGATATTCACCAAATAGAATAATATGCAGCAATGGAAACGAATGAAGGACTGCAAGGAGCAGAAACATGAATGGATCGGACAAACGTAATGCTAGGCCAAAGGAGCCAGACGCAAGGTCTGTACAATTTTGTAATTGAATTTTATATAAAATTCAAATATAAACTTATATATAGATAATATATAAATATATATCTAAGATATAAATGTACATAAGATGTACAAATACAAAAATATAAGTAAACATATAAATATATACTTATATAATAGAAATAAGGAAACATAAATATATGTTTTATATACTATATAAATACAACTTATAAATATGGTATTATATAAATATTTGCATTTATATGAAATTCAGTCTCTTGGTGTTAAAGATTAGGGTAATGTTACCTGGGAGGAGGTGTCGTGATGGGATATGGGACCCAAGAGGAGTAGGGGTTCTGGTGATCTTCTATTTCTTGATGTGGGCAGTGGTTCTCTGGGGTATTTGCTTTGTGAAAAGTCATTAAGCTATACACCTTTGATTTATGTGCCTTTCTATATGTATGGTTCACCTTAATGAAGAAAAAACTTAATAAAAAAAAGAAATAATTAGGTATATAGACAAAGATGTGTGAATAAAGATGTTTATTGCAACACCACATATAACAGTGAAAATAGAAATAATATAGCAGTCCAAAATGGGAAATGCTTCTTTAAAAATGTGGTAGTGATACTGTCTTTATTAATGATGCTTTCAAAGAATCTTTAACCACGTGGGAGCATTTTGATGATAGGGTGTTCATGGGGTAAAGTACTGTGAACATTGGCCGGAAACCTTCCTAGCCCTAGAGGGTGAAGGGGGGTGGGAGAGGCTGAGTGTGGGGTGAATCCCCTTCTGCTCTGCCTCTGCTTTTCCCAGATTCAAGGGCAGGTAAACAGATTTCATGTCCTGATCTGTCATAAAAAGCTCCCTCATCTCCTAGCAACTCCCTTGGAATCTCTACAGTCTTTGAGACCCCAGGCAGGGAAGGGGCCTGTCCTCCCTCCAGGGTCACTTCCTTTCCTCAGTGGGGCTCTCAGTCTGAGCCATCTGGTCTGCACAGCTCCTCCCAAAGGACCCTCAGACTCAGTCCAGATGTGAGGCATGGGGAAGAAGGGACACGTTTTCCTACCTGCCCCATAGTTTAACAGAACTGCTCCTGCCCACAAAGTTGTGAGTGCTGCGTGTCATTAGTCAAGGTTTTTTAGCAACTTTCTCCACCCCTCTCATCGCTTGGCTGCCCACCAGACCAGTCTTGGCTGTACCCCAGACCAGTCGTTTTGGGTTTAGAGTGCCTGCCCCCCATAAGTACACAAAGAAGCGGGAGAGGTTTTGCCATCATCATGTGCAGGAGCCTGATTCTATTCCCATTCAAGCTGCCTTCCGCCTCCATCTTCCTCCCTAAACAATGGGAGTGGGGAGGGGGGATGCTTTCCAAATTTTCTACAATGGGCTTTTATTACTTTTATTATAAAAATTATTAAATGATGTTCTTTATCTCTAGGAGTGCTCTAGAGCAGTGCTTCTGGAATGTTAATGTGCTTTGCCTAGTAATCACCTGGGGAGTTTGTGCAGATTGTGATTCAGTAGGGCTGGGGTGGAGTGGGGGTGATGCTGCATCTCCAGATGATGCTGCAGATCCGCACCCGCTCTGGCTCTGAAGAACGAAGTGGTTAGAGGATAGTTGGGGAACGGGTGCAAGCTGTGACCTGTCGCCTTTTCACTGCTCCCCCTGACCCCCATGTTTCACAGGTCTTCACATTTTGCTGAACGTTCAGTGTAATGAATGATGGCTTAATAAGAAGTTTCCAAGAAAGTTGGAATCTACATAGGTACCTGGGCTAACCAAAGCACTGTGGAGTTTAGTCCTTTAGAGGACAGGTTCTCAGATTTGAGCTCCCTTACTCCTCAAGCAAATACAACATGGTGAACTCACAGCAAGGGCCAAGTCAAGAGGCCAGGGACTTAGACATAAGCCAAGAGGCCAGGTCTTTAGCCCCAGCTATGCCTGTGACTCAGTTTCCCCCAGTTTAGTATAAAGTGTGGGTAAAGGATGATTTTCATGATCCTGTGAAAGAGTTGTCATGGAATTAGGGAGTACTCAGTCACCGAGTCCTCATTGGAGGCTGGAGGGCCACTTACTGGGGTGTCATAAAGGGGATTTGAGCATCAGAGGGGAAGGTGGTAGAGAGACCTGGAATATCCTGACAATAGCGAGTCTCGACTAGCTTTCCCTTCCCAGTTCTATTTCAGATCAAGTCTGTATTATGTCTTCTTGGAAAGGGGAGTAGGAAAATTTCAGAGCTACATTTGTGAACTATTTGTTTTATTATTTGAAATTGCAGAATCAAGCAGTGGTTGGAAAGGATACTTTAAGACCCCTAGTCCCACCGCTCCTGTGAGGCGCTCTGTGGGAGCCCTGGAGCTGTGGTGGGAGGGGGCTCCCAGATTCGCAGGGGACCAGAGCTTCTGTGATGCACTCTGGAGCCTCCTGGTGGGGGTGGGAGGGCAGCTGGCTCTGGTTGTCTGGACTGCAGACACCTCCAGGGACAGGGGATGACCCCAGGCAGCCTTTTCACCACTAGATGGGCCTGATTGTTCATGAATTCTCTCAGGTGAGCAGAAATCTGACTCCCGGTGGCCTTCATCCATTGACCCGAGGTCTAATGCAGGTGTTTCCAAACTTCCCTGATGACAAGAATCACTAGGGAGGTTTATTTAAAATTGAACCCAACTCCAACCCTCACAAAACAGATTCCCAAGCCCTTCCTGGAGATTCTGATTCACTGGGGTTTGGAATTTTTTTTTTTTTGTTTCAATAGCCATACTTCCTTCAGGCATATGAAATCAGTGAGGGAGGCATTTGGATACAAAAACTCATTCCTTTGATGCAAGGAGAAAAATCCATTACTGAAAATGGCACATATAGGCTGACTTCTTTATTTGATATTTATCATATGAGCTGGTAGGTGATAAGTTGTTCTCATCTGAGCTTAAATATGAATCCTTCTAAATGTTTTAAAATGCCTCCTTCTTTGTGATTGTGAGAAAGATAAATGAGGCTGTCTTAAGGCAGATAAAACTGAACAAAGGATTGACAAAGAAAATATAATACGAAAATAACCACTAATGTAATTAGTAGTAGCAAAATCGAATCAATGTCCAATATTCAGGTGAGTTGGTTAAGTTTGTTAGTCAGACCTATGAGAAGAACTAGAAAGATGCCTGTGTCCTGCAACGCAGTACTTTCCTTCCTAGAATTTTAAAAGAAATCACTAAATAGAAGGTAAGGAAGCCTTATGCACCAAGATGCTCATCGAAGCATTATTTATAATTCCAATAAAATTCTGAACAAGTTCAGTGTTCAACAACAGAATATTAAGCAAATTTAGGTATAACCATGAATGAACTATTATACGGCAATTGAAGTGATCAGAAAATCTGTATATCAATATGTATAGATGCTTATTATGTTCAGTGTAGGTAGAATAAGAATTTGGTCCGTGTACACTTTTTTTTCTTGGTCTCTGGCTGAGGATTAGAAAATGACATGGGGAAAGCACACTTCAGTTAAATAATTATTTGCTAAATAAATTATATTTAAAATAGTGTCATTGGGGTGCCTGCGTGGCTCAGTTGGTTAAGCTACTAACTCTTGGTTTCAGCTCGGGGCATGATCTCAAGGTCATGAGATATAGCCCCGTGTCTGGCTCCACCCTTAGCACAGAATCTGCTTGGGGCTCTCTCTCCCTCTCCCTCTGCCCCTTCCCCCTGCTATCTCTCTCTCTTCCTAAAATTAATAGATAAATCTTTAAAAAACATAAAATAGTGTCGCTAGTATAATATTGTGACTATAAAGCCAATGGACAACTCCATTTAGAAGAAGTAGAGGGTAAGGCCTGGATAAATATCCATTGAAACCAAGGACCCTAAGATCTTTGAGGTGTCGAGGGAGGACCTTAGGGTCAGCTGGTTCAACTTGCCAAGCTTTGTAAGGTTGCTTATTTTAGTAACCTTGACAAATCCTCCTTGACTTCTGCAACTGGTAAGCAGCCCAAGAAGTTTTCCTCAAAGTTCGCGTCTACCTTTGGGAGACATCCAACGTGGTGGGGAGGGTGTGGGGAGAGGCAGATGCTCAAAAGAGCAACTAGGAAAGCCAGACTTCCCATCTCAAATTTTGTTTTTTTCAGACCAAAATTCTTTTGTTCAGAACAGATTGGCACCAACGTCTCAAAATTTGCATAGGAGAACAAAGATTCATGTTTGAGTAAAAACAATGAGAATAGCACAGCTTGTGTCTCAAAGGTTCCTCCTGCCCCCATCCTACCGCTCAGATTCTCTATTTCTAGTCTGTTAGGGGCAGAGAAGCCCAGTGAGTCAGATGAGGAGCAACTTCACTGAGGTGAGGACCTCTGGAATCTAGGGTGAACCCCAGGGTGAGGAGCCTCAGAGAGCCGCTCTGGGGGCTGGTGCAGGGGCTTCAGATGCCCTCATTTCTGGGGTAGGGACAATGCTCCTGAGCATTAAGTTTCCCAGGATAGATCCTGAATAAATGTGGTAGCACTGGTTATTTTGGAATGAGCGGGACTTACGTAGAAAGAGCATGTATTTTAGAGTCAGAAAGCCTGTATCCAGTCTTTGCTGCCTCTTAGTAGTGATGAAGTTTTGGGCAATTACATTCCCTTTCTGGGCCTCAGTTTCCTAACTGATGAAATAGAAAAATAATCCCTGTGTCGTACAACCGACAGGGCTGGTGTAAAGATCCTTTAAATAATAAATTGGAAGTACTTGATAACCGCAAAATATTATGCCCGCTAATTATTTTAATACGTAATAATGGTTACAGAGGCATTGCAATTCTGAATTTTATTTTGGGGTCCTAAGTATTGAGTCCCACAGGCTCGTGATTATTTAAGGGCTGATTTATGAGCTGCCATGTATTGAGTTTGGTATAAATTAAATTTTTTCCCCATCTGTGCTCGTGCAGCTGGGGTTGCAGGTGGGGGTGGTAAGCCAGGCAGTCAAAGTATCTGAGAAAGGCACCTGCCCTGAGAAAGCCAGACCAGATACCTTAGTCCTTGCTTATTCAGAATCCTTGAGTTATGTATAAAGAGGGTATGCAGGCCAATGTCATCATGATAGGAAGGCATCTTGATGTCCCTTGTGAGAGTGATGAATGGTGGAGGTGTTGGAGATGGCTCAGATTGCCCACTGACCAGTGACACTGAAGCAGAGCCACCCAGCACCCAGGGGACACACAGTGACCAAGAAGTGGGCACCTTCCATGTGCGCCCTCTCCACACTATTTGTATCCCTTCCTTCCTTTCTTCCTCTCCCCAGGTCTGAATCTCAAGGTCAGGGACCCTAAACCCTGAGAGATGAGAATCAGCATTTCATTCCTCCGTCTTCCCTTTTGTCCTGTCCTCCCATCACACAGTAATAGTGATGATGCCTAGTGCACGTTTCCAGACATTACTCAAATGATATAATAATTCAAATGTTTTTTTGGTAGAAGAGCCAAATGACAGATGTGATATATAAGGAGAGTGGAGCTCTCTTTTCCCCGCTCCTCCCCACCCTAGAGGAAGCGTGGTATACACTCTTCTCTCCTCTTGATGCATTTACACTCGTATACATATTAATCACGTATCATTTTTGTTGCTTGCTTTTCCCACTAAGTAATATATTTTGGAGATCTTCCTGTTGCCATATCTCTACTGCACTCTGCTTTTTGAGCAAGGGATTTTCTACCATAATTTACTTACCTATTCTCCTTCTTATTAATAGTAAATTAGGTTTTTGGTGTTTTGCTACTGTACACAATCCCATGATGAGCATTCTTGGATCTATGTACATAAATTTGAACAATGAGTTGCGTGGGGGCACACAAACAACTGTTTTTTTCTGGAAAGAGCTTGAGGAGGGGAATAGCTGGGTCATTTGATATGTACATTTGAAATTTTGATGGATGTTCTCAAAAGGCCTTCATCAAGTGCCTTCATCAGTTTATACATATAGTGTATATGAGAATGTCTGTTTCTCCACATTTTTACCAACTAATCTTTTTATTTTGCATTAAATAATTCTCTTTTCTCTCACTAATACAGCTCTTTATGACTACTGTGTGTGAATTATTAATTTTCCGTAAATTCCCTTTTATTTCCTTTACAAATTTTTATAATTGACTTGTCTTTTTCTTTTTGCTTTGTTAGAAACTCTTTACGTTCTGGGTAGTAATCCTTTATCTAAGTGTGCACTTTAATTTTTTCCCAAAAGGATAGCTAATTGGTCCAGTCTCACTTGTGGATTAGTCTGTTGTTTCTCTACTAATTTGAACTATCAACTTGATGGTATACTTGATTTTCATAAACACTTGAGTTTGGTGCTGGGTTTATTATTTTGTCTCGTTGATCTATTTCTTAATATCTGCACCAATACTTGACCATTTTACTACAAAAGCTTACTGTGTGTTTTGACATCTGGTAGGATAAGACCCGAATAAGAAATGCTGTTGAATGTAGAAATTGCATTGATAAATAAATATGGGGGGAAAATGGTGTATTTTCAATACTAAATCTCTCCAATCAGGTTTACAACTTCATTTATCTAGGTTCTTAAGTTATTTTATCTTCAAATAGATCTTGCATACTTAAAAATTATATTTGTGGGTTTTGTATAAATTGAATTCTTTTAAAAATTATTATTCTGCTAATTCTAGTATATTGGGAAGCCATTGGATTAAGTATATAGATGGGTTTCTCTATAGTTTTGAATTTTCTTACTAATTCTGATAGTTTTCTTTTGGTTCCCTTGGATTTTTTTTAGGTGGGCAGTCATATTATCTGCAAAAAGTAAAAGGATTTGTTGTTGTTGTTGTTGTTGTTGTTGTTGTTTTTCCTTTCTAGGATTTAAGTCTATTCTCCTTGCCTTTTTGACTTCCTGGGCAATAATAACTAGTATCAATGACTCCAATTGGTTCTGTCTTGTGCTCATCTTTAGTGGGAATGCTTCTGAGACCCCATCACTGAGCATTTAATTACAGATGATTCCTGATTGATACTTTTTTTTCTGTTGCTGAACTTCCATTCCATTTCTGACTCACCAAGATTTTAAAAAATTAATTCTGAATGCAGAATTTTATTGAATGCTTCTTATATTTATTGAGATCATTAATATTACTTCAACTTTGTGGTGGATGACATGATGAATTTCTCTAATGTTGAGTTGTCCTTTGCCCCTTGGATCTGCTCTCCTTGGACACAATGTATTCTTTAATACACCCTTGGATTTGATTTTTTAAATATTTATAATGTAAAATGTTTGCTTCTATATTCCCAAGTGACAATTGGCCATGCTTTTCTATGGTTCATACTCTCCTTATTCTCATCTCTACTACTACTCTATTGTTAACTGTTTTCTATGGCCACTCCAGCTTTTGTACTCTTCTTAAGACACTTCAAGGCCAATATACTCCCTGTTTCCTCAGACCCAGTTGTCTTCCCCAAGAGGTTTGTGCGGCTGGGTGTTGGATGCTTATTAACACTCAGACACCTGGCCAGATATCGCCACCTTATCTAAACTAGCCACCCCCTCTACCCCTTTAGCCAGTTTTATGTCCTAAGTGCCATTTCTATCAGAAAGTGTATTATTTACCAATTTGTTTCCTTGTTTATTATCTGTTTTTTTCCTACTAAGCTGTCACCCCATGAAAACAGGTCCCTATCCTGCCTAAGCATGCCACATGTCACAGAATAGATGCTCAGAAAGCAGTTATTGAATGGAGACATGTTTTTGTTTTTGTTTTCCAGACAAGGGGCCTGGGAGACAGTATTTCTCAGTCTCTAGCTTGGGAACATGTTGAATTTTGTCTTCTTCGTTGCATGTGAGTTGGTTGGCACAGGATTCTAATATTTAAGTGCCAGCCCTGGCACATGCAAAATGGAGACAATGAAGGTACTAGTGTCATGGAGTTTTTATGGGCACTAAATGAGAAATGTATACAAAGTACTTCTCAGGAAATGCTTGCTATTATTGCTAGTCCCTCACACAACATGGAGGGGCCTCCCTGAATCTCAGTTGCTCCTCAGTGTCTGAGGCAGATGGTAATTCCTGCCCTGCTTAATCATAGGGTGATATGAGGATCAAAAGACAGCATGGCATTTGACAACAGTAACGTGTCATGAGAATATTGTGATTCTGTCCTGCCATGTCCAAGAAAGAGCCCCTTTAGTTAAAAGGAGCTGGGAAGCAGTGTGCCCTGTAGGCAAAGCACAGACCTGGAGCTGGACCACCCAGGGCTCAAATCTCCACTCTGGTGTTTATCAGCTGTGTGACTTTGGGCAAATCACAAGCCCCTCTGATCCTCATCTTTGTTGTTATTGCTGTTCATTCTGACAAGTGATAATAACACCTATTTCATGAGGTTACTGTGAGGATTAAATAAAAAGGATTATATAAAGACCCACTTTAGCAGTTTTTAAGGAAGTGGGTATTTAATAAATGATACCTATTAATATTATATCTGGATGAAAAGGATTGGCAAGCCATGATTTAGAACATTCTCTTTCCAATTTCCCATCATCGAAATAATCACACTTCTCACATCCTCGCTGGCAGATTTCACAGCTAGTGCATTCAGTAAAAGTTATTTATTTGAATAACAAATTCTTTGCCCATTCCCCAAACTGCACATTCGAGCAGGAGTTGTTATAGGTGGGCAGCGTAGGGTGGATGGAAGAAATGTGGTGATGGTGGTCACAGAGCTAACATGTGTGGGGTATGAGCTGTGTTCAGGTACTTTCTTATTCATCTTCATCTCACAGATAAGAAAGCAGAAACCCAGAGAGGCTAGGTAACTTGCCCAAGGCCACACACTATCAGAGGCAGAGACCAGACCTGAGATAGCAGCCTATTTTCAGGTTAGTGTTCGGGTTAGTGTTAAAATGGAACAGAGGTCTTTGGGGATAGTAGCTCTTCACTTGTAGCTTGCAGAACAATGGGAGAACTCTAGGCCTCCAGTATGTTGTTTTTCAGGGCTATAGATTACTTGCTCATAGTATGGGCTTGACTAATGCTTTTTTAATGAATGAAGAATCAATGAACAAATGCATAAACAAATGTAGTCTTCCTCTAAAGATCCCTGTAAACAAAACCATATGAGTATGCTATGAGGCCATACACTTATAAGAGTGTAAGAGTGTGCTGTGAACAAGACTATAAGGGACCACAAAGACAACCATGTCATTCACTTTAAACCCAAAACTCTAGGTAATGATCACTCTTAGCATCTATTCTTGGCATAGGTTTCCTCCTAATAATTATACTAATACATGTGGCAGGCTGGCTAACCACTCACCAAACCTAGACTGTATTTCCCAGCTTCTTTAGCATCAGAGTGTGCTATGACATGGATTCTTGCCAATGGGATATGATGAAATGATGAGTATCACTTTCTGGCTGCTGTGACTGACAGGTAGATGTGTGTGTTTTCCCTCCTTCCATTTGTCTCATCTGCTGGCTGAAGGCAGAGTGTCCAGAAACCCCAGAGGGCAAGGACAGAGCCACAATGTGGAAGGTGCCCAGGTCCCTGGAAGACTGGTCGCCAACCAGCAACACCTGTGTTGGATGTTCACAGGAGCCACACAACATTTCTTGTGTTAAGCCACTGAAATGTGGGGATTTATGACAGCTCTGAACATAATTTTACTCAAAACTCTGATTCCTTTTAAATTATCAAATCTCCTTAGAGTTTTAGGTATATAGATTGGTTTATCTTGTTGATAACTTGTGAAAGCATAAATAATTAACAAAAAGTATAAATGTAGGAAGAATGCCCTAGAAGTTCCTTCTCCCTGTCTAATGAAGGTATAGAAATAGTCCTTACAATTTACAGAGCAGTTTTACCTCATCATCTAACCCTCATAATTTAGTGGTGTATTTGTTATTAAACAGAAGAAAAGATTAAAGCCCAGTGAAGGTGTTTCCCTCGGGTCACCCAGATGGCAGTTTAGGGGCAGTGTGGGGACTCAAGCCATGTCTGCTTGGCTGTGCATCCTCTCTTCTTTTTTGTCCCAGTGCAGTAATAAATGTGCTCTCCTCCGTGGATAAATTCCTTTTCAGTAAATACGGTGTGTAAGATAGTTCTGACAAGCGCCTTGTCCTTTCCTTCTTTACACCTTTGTCTCTGCCAGGGTTTCTTTGGGATGGAGTGCCCAAGGCTTGTGATTAGAAACAGCTGCAGAAACAAGAGGAAAACATCTTCTAAAAATAAGTAGCGCCTTGGAACACAGTGTGCCAGGACTTGTAGGAGGTGGATGGGGATGTGAGATCTAGAGCGGCCACAAGGAGAGCTCTCATTCTCACACACAAGGTGACTGTTTCTGTTGTCAGCTGCTCCCAGGAGGCTCTGTGAATTTGATCTCGGGACCAGGGGCAGAAAAATTGGACTCATCCTTCCACTAAGGAATGTGAAGACTTCCTTCAGGAGTTCAAACTGCTTCTAAGGTAGGGCCTAATTAGCCCATGGAGATAATGTTATTTAATTATATGGCTGGTTCAAAAGTATTTAATGATACAGGAAAATGCTCACCAGAAAAAAAAATCAGGTCATGAAATAATAGGATGCAAAATGATATAATCAAGAATTTATTAAAATTTTATACAGTTGCACACACACTTGGCAAAAAAGACCAAAAGAGAATGTACCTCAGTGTAGCAGGAGTTATTTCTGGATGATGAGAGATTAAAGTTGAAATCTATTTACTTTTAAATTCCTTTCTGTCATTTTTAATTTTTGTAAAATAAACATGCACTATTTTTATAATCAGAAAAAAAACATTGTAATACAGAAGTAGAGGTTAGGTTTTCCTGAATTGATTTAATTTTAAGGTTTTTGCTCATTTTCAAATTACAGCTTTGTTGGGAGATAAAAGAAAATTAAATAAGCCACAGAATTTTTGCCAAAAATAATAAATTGTTATTAATGTTATAAATTATAGAATAAGTTATCAGATTAAAATGGAAAGCCAGCATAACAGGTTATTCATATAATACTCCACTTCAAATGTTCCCATTTGTTTTGAATTGCCTAGCCTGCTTCACAGAGTTCAGATAACATAGAATTTGTTTCATTTTGTTGTTGTTAGGGTTTGGGTTTGGTTTGATTTTCCTAAAAACTTATACAAACAAGCAAATCCAACCCTCCAGAGGGAAAATTAAAAAGCCAACCAGATGACCAAAGACAAGTAGACACTTTTGACAGAAAGTTAACAATTACATTTTCTAAAGTATTATTTATAAGAAAATAATCAAGTTCTTACTATAGGTAAATGAACAAAGGCCATAAGCATATTTTGCTCAATAAAAATTTAACAAATGACATAACAAATGGATGGTCACCTGACTAGTGAACAAAACCATCACAATATACACACAACTATGAGAAGTCCCAAATTCCAAGAATAGTTGTGAAACTGGTCAACTTCTGACAGCCTTGCTGGTATCTCTCTAGCGATACCCATCGAGAGACATCACTACTACTGTGACCCTTTCAGTTGTCTCCATTGGGGAAGTCAGCTGTGAAGATAACTCAGCAGAAGCAAAGGCTAAAGGAAAACAAAGACTAATTCCAGTATTTTCTCTGAGTGTAAGGAAAAAAGACCTGAAAAAAACCCAATGACTGACCGAGTAGGAATGAATGGAAAGTAAGTTCTGGCACTCCAGCTTCATGGAATGCAAGGTAATGATTTAATCACAATTATGAGGACCACATCAAACTATGAGATATATTAATCATAAGATACCAAATGTAAAAGGATATGTAATCCTATTTCTGCTATGATTGTTGTGATTTCAGGGTAAAATAATACGTGCCTATGATCAGGGATGGAAGGGAAGAGAGAATGACAGCAATTGCATCTTGGTGAGGTGATAAATGATCCTCCTCCTTTCTTAAGCCTTTAAAAATATATACATTGTTTTGAGTGTGTGTTTCAATGAAAAGAAAGAAGATTTACATTTCTGCTCATCTCCATAAATAAAAATCTTCTAAATGTGAGATCCTGTGAAATTTGAGTTGATTTAATTCTGGTTTAGAAATAAAAAAATGATTAAAAAATGACTGTGATCGGTTAATTAAACAAATATTTGTTGAGATTTGTGTTTGTTGTCTATGGCCGTGGTTTAGAAATCACCACAAACTGAGTGGCTTAAAACAACGCCTATGCATTATTTTATCGTACTGTAGGTCAAGAGTCACACAGGGGCTCCCTGGCCTAAGATCAAGGTGCCAGCAGGGCTGTGTTCTTTCTGGACTCTCTGGGGGAGAATCCGTTTCCTTGCCTTTCCCAGTATCAAGGGGCTGCCTGCACTTCTTGGCTCGTAGCCCCTTCTGCCATTTTCACAGGCAGGTTGAGTCACATTACATCACTCTGACCCTCTCCTCTGCCTCTTCTTCTACCTTTAAGCACTCATGTGACTAGACTGGGCCCACCATGATAATCTCCCTATCTCCAGGTCAGCCAACTAGAACCCTCATTGTATCTGAAACCTCAATTCTGTTTTGCCAAGTGAGGTCACCTATGAATTGTTACTCTACCCAACAGAAGGTCCTATTCAGTTCTAGAGGTGGTGCTGGCAGATGTTGGGAAAGTGGGGAGAGGGTCCAAAAATGAAGCTCATGGTTAGGAGTTGAGAGTAGCCATGTAAAAGCAGAGCCTACAATACCCCTTGGGCAGTGATTAGGGTCGTGGTAAATTAGCACACAGACACTTGCGAGGGGAACTGGGTCTCGAGGGAGGTGTGTGGTGGTCTAATATTTGGGCTGAGCCTTGGAGAAAAGGGATTTGATACAGAAAGATGGCAGAAGAAGCCAATGGTATTTCAAGTAATAGATATTGAATCAAAGCCAATGAAATAGCCATTTTCGTAAGGGAAACATAGTCAAATATTGACTTTCTAGTTCAACCTCATACATCAAAGCCAAAGGCATGGAGGCAAAAGGCAGCAGTACGTGTCACAGGAAACATTCAAAAGGCCTCTTCCACCTCCTGTCTAACTAACTTGGTCAGAACTTCTTGTTCACTTATTTGTTTTATCAGCTGTTCATACTCTTATTTTTCCTTACACAGCTTCCAAGGTGCCAGTTATGTAGTTCCGTTCCGAGAAAAGTAGCCTCTTAGCAATTTTTTATGGCTTACAGAGCTTTAGGCTTTGAGCAGAACAACTTCTGCTGTTTTGATTGGACCAGATGGAGCTGAAGGCTGCCTACCAGAGAAAACTTCTATTTGGATGCCTATGATCCAGCCCTGTCGCATGGTACCTGCTGAGGGCAGTTGAGCAGGAAAGACCAAGAGAAAGCAGACACTGTAGGGGAGAGGCGGTGGGAGGTGAAGGAGGGAGGGAAGGAGAGAGAATTGCTATTGCAGTGTCCTTCCAATATGCTTCCATTATTGAAGGTTTTCTGAGCATGTATCTGTGTCTTGAAGTCAATGAAAATAGTGTTTGGGATGTTTTATGGGGGAATCACTTGGCCTCACCAAACCTCTGAGTCTGTTGTGCCTGTAGGTTATTTTGGTTATTAAGATTTCCAAGTTGATTTGATTATCTGTGAGCTGAAGACAGTCCTTCGGGTAGCCAGGTGCTTCTCTTTTGTACCTTATCACTTGTAGCTCTTCTTTACTGATTTTCAGATAATTAAATTACCCATAGAGTTTTTTTTCCTTCTGGATAGATTCTGTATCATATCACATCATATCACTTTATTGGTCTGGACTCTCAAGGGTGAGGATGCTCTTGTACCCCCATGTCTCAAATCCAAAGAAGATAGCACCTAGCGGATGGTGATATAGCCATGGACTCAGCCTCAATAATCAACTCTCTATGGCAAAAATGGAAAGATATGGTTAGAATGAATTACAAGCCTCTGCATTCACATTTGTCGCGTTTTTTTCCTCTCCAAAAATAGAATGCTATTAAAATTCAAAGCAGAGGAGGAGTCATGAGGGCCGCTGAGTTACAAGGCAGGCAAACCCCTAAAGAAAGAAAATAGTAGACTAGTTAATAAATTAATTCAGGAAAGGAAAAAAAAGGTGATTAAATGAAAACAGACACCTCCAGATGGTATTATTAGTAATTACTGTGATAAGATGGAATAAAATGGAAGAAAACAGGAAGGATAGAGAAAAGAAATGATTCACAAAGCATGTCTCAGAAATTCAGAAACAGGGAGATTTTGGATCAACCCCTTTTTATAATCACAAGCTTCAAGGAATTATAAAAAGGACATCAGAAACAATAACCAGCAAACTGGAAATTATTACCAGCCAACAGGAAGAAAAATTAGGTTCACAGAAAAGAGGGTCAAGACAGCCAGAGCCAAGAAATTCCACAGCCTGGCTTTCAAACAAGTGAGGGCCTTGAGGATTGGCAGAGGAGAGATGTTCCCCAAGGCATAGGTAAACTTGAAGGAAGTGAAAAAAGAAATAAGAAGAAAACACAGAAAAATTCCTGTAATACGGTTCCCAAAGAACTACAGTAGAAACAACTCAAGAATGTCTGCAAAAGGAAACCTCAAAAATAAAGATGCCCCCAGATAATTAGTGGCCGAAAATTCCTGAAGTCTGCGTGGAAAGAAAAGATCTTAACAACATATGGAAGAAGAAAAAAATGTCATCCTGTACAGCTCAATATAATAAAAATATGCCATAGTTAGCAACAGCCACTCCCGGAGAAAGCAAAATGTATGATTCCCGAGTATATACACCCTGGTAATACATCAGCCCAAATAAGAGCCCAGCCCCAGGTCTGGTTTCCAGCCAAAATACGTCGTCCCATTTAAAGAGATTTTCACACAGCTAGAAAGTCCACAAAAATTAATCAGTCTTGGTGCTGAAAGAAAACATTCAAAGCTCAGAAAAACATGTTATTCTCTTATTCCTGCCGGAGGCGGGAGGGGGGTGTTGTCAAGGCATGGACTGTGCTAGGTAAGGTCATCAACCATCCCGGTTAGGCTGGGACAGCAAGTTTCCTGAGATGTGGGACGGTGGGTTCTCCCCAGGTCTAGTCTCTTCCACATGACAACCCAGGTGAGCTAGTTGGGCTCAAATGGTCAGTAAAATTAAGATAGAGAATTGTCTAAACTCTTGCAGTACTGCAGTTTGGAATTTGTTGTTTTTCTCCTGCCTTCTAGGAAAATGTTCCTAAAAGATTCAGCATTTGGTGGTTCATTCACTCATCCAGTTAAATATTGATTGTGTGCTTTTGCATGCCTTGGGCTGGGTATGGAGTTACAATGACAAACAAGCCCCTGCCTTCATGGGGCTCAGAGGCAAAGTGGAGGGCAGGGTATGAGGGAAACAAACAGCTATGCATGTAATTGGAAATGTGATAGGTGGACTGAAGGAGAAAGACAGAGTTAATATGCTTGAGAATGCCATAGAACATGTAATTTCAACCCAAGGAGGGGAGTTCTAGTCAGGAAAGCCCCTCTGAGGAAGTGGTCTGAGAGCAGAGACCTGAAGGATGGGAGTGGGGGAGCCAGAGGAGGAGTCGGGCTGCAGTGGGGAAATGTGTGAGTGTGTGGAGATGGAGGGCAGAATGTTCCAGGTGGAAGCAGAACATGCAAAGGCCCTGAGGCAGGAAGGAGCCCGATGAGTTGATGGAGTTGAGGGAAGGCTGGAGTTTCTCTTCTGTTAAGGGGAAAGAGAAATGCTTTACCCTTCAGCTGGAAGAGCCAGGAGTACCGGGAATGATGGTGATAACAGTGGGCCAAGCAAAATTGGCAAGAGAGAGACAGAGACAGACAGAAGGGATGGGGGAGAGACCCAAAAAACAAAGCCTAAATATCAGTAGATGGTGACTTTGTGTGTGTGTGTGTGTGTGTGTGTGTGTGTGTGTGTGTCTGAACTCTTCTTATAACATCTAAAGAAATCAATATAACTGCCCTGGGGTCTCTCTGATGAACACACAGTATAAAAAGCTTTGGGACACAGATGGGAGCAGAAGCTCTGAAACAGAGCTGAAAACAAGAAATGACAGAGACTTAGGAGGATGAGTTGTGGAGGATAAAACCCTACTTAATCTGAGATTTGCAAAAAAAAACAAGGAGAAAAAAAAATACAAAGGCTGTTTCTAGTTATGCTAAGCGCCAGAAGAAGGGGTATTAAAATATGAGCAACATTTTGTCTAGCAGATGGTCTCGTGCCAAGAAGACCCAGAAATGCCTAAATATTGCTTCACGGTCACCCTAAGAGGCCCCCAAATGAGAGACACCTGAGGGACTCTGACACAGGAAGGCGATTTCTTGCAGAGCTGCTTCTTCTGCTCCTCCTCCTCCTTCTTCTTCTTCTTCTTTTTTTTAAAAAGCACAAAGGAATCCATAACTTGTTAATTACTCAGGCTGAACCTGTAGGGCGGATTTTTCTATGCTTCTAAACTCCATCTTTTGACCTATTGAATGTTCCAAGTAAAATCCCTGTGAAAATGTTGAAAATGCGTTTTACAGTTTTGAAGATGAAACAAAAGTGGGAGTCCTGTCTGCAATACTGGATTACAGAAATTCATAATCACATTGACAGGCTGGGAGGATGGGGTTTAGGGATGATAGGAGGAGCCAATGCAACCAAGAGGTGCTGGAAGGGACTTTTCTGGGCGAGAGCCCGGGCTCTGGCTGGTGGTGGGGCTGCCCAGGACCAGAGGGGCAGCCAAGGTGTGGGTGCAGACGTGGCCTCTGCCTGGGAGACGGTGTCCTGCAGTCCTCCAGCAGCCACTCCTCTACGCGAGGCTCATGTGTGTGCTCCCTGGGGCTGCAGGCCCGGGGCTTGGGGTGTAGGCACTACTCCAGGTACTCATCCTTGTCTCTTCTGCTTCCAGAAGGTGCCACACAAGGTTCCATAAAATAATGACGAGAAACTCTCATTTCTGCCATTAACCGAATCTCTGGGTGTCTATGTGCCAAACAGCACGGGGAAACATTTAAAGGAAATGCCAGTTTCTAAACAGAAAAATTTCAGAAATGATTTTAAGCCCAAGGAAGTCAATATATGGTGTGGGTTTTACAATGTAAGTTGAATGATATGGGAGTTTTTTTAAAATCCCAATTCTTGCCATAAAATTCCCACTAGGTTTTTAAATTTTATGTGCTTGAAAGAAATGTCATTTCTTGTGGTTTTATGTGGCAAGGAGGAATAAACAGAAAGCCACTGATGAAGTCAAAGACCAGAGAGGGGTGAGATTTGTCAGCATTATTGAAAAGCAGCCTGGGTCACATGGTGTTAATGTTAAATAGAGCAGAGCACACAGACTTTGGAGTTAGAAAGACCTGAGTTTATTTAATTTTTTTAAAGATTTTATTTATTCATGAGACACACACACACACACACACACACACACACAGAGAGAGAGAAAGAGAGAGAGAGAGAGAGGCAGAGACACAGGCAGAGGGAGAAGCAGGCTCCATGCAGGGAGCCCGATGCGGGACTCGATCCCAGGACTCCAGGATCAGGCCCTGGGCTGAAGATGGCACTAAACCGTTGAGCCACCAGGGCTACCCCAGAAAGACCTGAGTTTAAAGCACACTCTGTCACCTAGGTCCTGGTTGGTGTTGTCATATGATAAAGGGGTTAGTGATACTTATTTTAGGAGGATTAAATGAGATGATGAATGCAGAGCATTTAGCACAGGGTCAGGCATATAATGAATCCTCAAATTTATGATTATTGCTGTTATTATTATTGCTATAATTTTAGGATGCATGAAATCATGGTGAGAATCCTCACTATCAACTGATTAAAAAAATCACTTTAATAATAGACCCAACAGGCAACCAAGCCGTTAAATTCACAGGCCTGGTAAATATCTTGAGAAGCCAGCCAATGAAGTAGCATCTAGTCAAATCATCTTTGTAAGTCCAGAGGTGATTTCAGCATCAAACTAAAGTGTTATGGACTGAATCTTCGTGTCCCTGCCCTCCTCACCCCATGCGCATGTTGAAATCCTAACTCCCGATGTGATAGTACTGGGAGGTAAGGTGAGAGGTTCCACCCTTATGAATGGGAAGAGTGTCCTTATAAGGAGAGATGGGACACAGCTTGCTTCTCTCTCTCTGCTCTCTGCCAGGTGAGGATACAGTGAAAAGACAGCCCATCAACAAACCGGGAAGTGGGTCCTCACCAGACACTAGATCTGCCAACGCCTTGATCTTGGACTTCCCAGCCTCCAGAACTGTGAGAAGAAAATGTCATTTAAGCACCAGGTCTGCAGTAATTTCTTATAGTAGTCTGAACTGACAAAGACACTAAGACAGTAGGAATCTGAAAAATAAGAAGACAACAATACTGGCCCAGTTGCTTAGAGGTGATAAATTTATGCAGTATTTAAGTATGTAAGAAACAACACTAGATAATATCACCTACTTAGAATATGCAAAGCTAGAATGTCTCTGCCAAAAGGCAGACAACGACGAGGTTTTAATGAAAAGAACAAATGGGATAAGATGACAACAAGGAAAAAGAAAAAGCTAATAATAGATTAAGAATTAATCTCAAAAAAGATGATGTTCACATAAAAATAAGCTAAAAAATGCACACTATTTTCACGACCAGAGAAATTAAAATAATTTATTAAAAATATCGATAGCATCTAAAATCCTCCATGCCAGCAGAAGACATGCATGGGAGTATTGACAAGATTATACTTTTGAGAGATTTTTTTAAAGCCATTAACAAATAATAATAATAATAAACACAGAAACAATGTGACTAATAAGAATGGCAATCTCAAAAAAAAAAAAAAGAATGGCAATCTCGAATGTGTGGAAATAGGTCAGAAATGCACACAAATAACAGACATAACACAGCATATGTACCCATTTCTTTTTCTGTTTTGTTTTTTATACGTACTCATTTCCTAAGATGTACTTTTGTAGGAATTATGAATCCCAGAATTCAAGACAGAAATATAAAACCAAGAAAATGGATAACATTTGCAACAAGTTGGGTGGTGGTCTCTTTGGATTCATGACTTAATAAATTGCAGGCATTTTATCCTTTTGTTTGTTTTCTTTTGTTTTAAAGACTGCAAGACAATGACATAGAAATCTCAATATAAGATTTATATTGAGAGACTTGCTCACCTTTCCATTTGAAATCTGAAAGCTCTCCAGTGGATGCAGAAGAAAGTTTAAACTCTGAGGTTCACTGCTCGTCTCTGGCTAAGAGCAGATGCTCTGAATCAGGTTGCCTGGATTGAAATTCAGGCTTCATCACCAATGAATGCTAGTTGTGAGAACTGGAAAAAGTTACTCTTTAATCCTTAGTTGATTAATCTATGACGTGAGGACAGTTGTGTGTGATGACACAGTGCTTGGTGCATGGTGGTTGCACAGTCACTACCGATATCATGCGGTCCTCTCTCTGTGTGTTCAGTCTTCTTCCTGTATCCTTCTTTTAAAAATCTTTTAAACCATTTTATTTTTTATTTGATGGGGGGCAGAAGAAGGGAAACAATCTCAAGCAGATGCCATGCTGAACAAAGAGCCAGACATTGGGCTCAGTCCCAAACCTGAGCAGAAATCGAGTCAGACGCTCAACTAACTTACAGAGCCACCCAGATGCCCCTCTTCCTGTATCCTTCTTCCGGAAGAATAGCCATTTTCTGAAAACACTCTATCATCTTGCACCTCTGTCTTTAATCTGATGTATGTATGTATGTATGTATGTATTTTTAAAGATTTTATTTATTTATTTGAGATAGAGCGAGCGGGAGAGAGAGAGCATGAGCAGAAGGGTGGGGGAGTGGCAGAGGGAGAGGGAGAAGCAGGCTCTCCCCTGAGCAGGGAGCCCCATGTGGGGCTGGATCCCAGGACCCTGGGGTCATGACCTGAGCTGGAGGCAGACGCTCAACCGACTGAGCCATCCAGGCCCTACTAATCTAATATTTTTAAAGGAAACTAAGGCTTTATAGGATCCCAAATACAGTAAGTATCAAAACCTGGATTTGAACTCAACTGTGTTGGATAGCTGACTCCTGCTTTACACCACTTCATATGCTCTTATACTCACTTCCACTTTGATGGGCAAGCTTGTATCACAACAATCCTCTTCCAAGAAAACTAGGGGAAAATACCTATTTAAAATTGTTGACAAGCTACCAAGAAACCAGGATTTGAAGTGTCAACGCCCTTGAAAGAAGGAAGACTCATTGAGATGAGCCTGTCATTCCACATTGCTTTTTCTCTTGAAGCATTTGCTGCTTCGTAAGAGAAACTAAGCAAGTGGAAGCCTATTCCACATTCATGGATTAGGAGACTCAATATTATCATTTCTCCACAAATTAGTTTATAGATTATTATAAGCCTAATCAAAATGTCAGCAGATGTGTGTGTGTGTGTGTGTGTGTCTGTGTGTATGGAAATTAACAAGCTACTTCCAAAATTTATATGAAGATACAAAGCACAGAAAATACCTAAGAATACCTAAGGCAATCTTGAAGAATGGAATTAGAAGATTTACATTTCCAGTTAAAACTATAGTAATTGCAAGTGTGTAATATTGGTAAAAGATATATAAACACACCAGTAGTATAGAATAGAAAATCCAGAGACAGACCAACACTCGTTGTCACCTGATTGATGACAACAAGAAAAAAATTATCTTCGATAAATGGTTCTGGAAGAATATTCATATGGAAGAAATTTGAATCTTGTTACCCACTTTACACTTTATACAAAAATTACCTCCATGTGCATTATAGCTACAAATGTGACAGTTAAAATTATAAAGCTTCTAGAAGTATGACATAGGAGATTATACTAATGACTTTGGAGTAGAAAAAGAGTTCTTAAATATTAGGGCTGAAGCAGCACTAAACAAAAAGGAAAACATTAGAAAATTGGACTATAAGAAAACCAAGAACTTCTGTTCCTCAAATATACTATCTAGAAAGTGAAAAGCAAACCATCAAATGGGAGAAGACATTTGCAATAAATGTATTGACAAGGAACTTGTGTCCAGAATATAAAAGCAACATGCATAGGCAGTCCGAAAAAGAGAATTCAATGTTTTAAAAATGCAAGAAACCTTGAGTAGAACTTAAAAAAAAAAAGATATGCAAATAGCCCAATAAGAATATGAAAAAGGTTCAGGATTATTAGTCATCATGAAAGTGGAAATTAAAATGAAAGAGAAAGAACACTGCACACTCATTAAACTGGCTAAATCGAAAATACTGATAATATCACACTTTGGGGAGGATGTGGAGCAACTGGAACTCTCACACGTTGCTGGTAGAGGTGTAAATTGGAGGTGGAGCCATTGAAATTACTACTATTCAGCTTTCATTTGCAAAAACTATAATTTCCTTGGGTTCGAGTAAATACAACCACTTTGGAAAACTGCTTATCAGTGATTGCTAAAGCTGAATATACACAGTTTGTGACCCAGTGGCAGTTTCTCTCTTAGGTATAAACCCAACAGAAATGTGTACATGTGGGTATTGGAAAACATGACCAGGAATGTTCACAGTAGCATTATCTGTAGTAGCCCAAACCCACAAACCACTCAAATACCTATCGTCATTTGAACAATGACCACCAAAAAAAAAAAAAAAGTAGAGAAATTGTGACATTGATTCACTAGAATACTCTCCAACAATTAAAATAAACTATAGATATGGGTGACAACAGAAATGAATAGAACATACATAATATTGAGTGAAAGAAACCAGACACAAAAGAATGATGTTGAATAAAGTTCAAAAACAGGCCAAACTAATGCATGGCACTAGAAGACACAAGAGTGGTTACCTCTGTGAAGGGGTTCTGGGGTGCTAGGAATGGCCCATTTCCGGATCTGTGTAGATATGAAAATCCATCCAACTGTGCGTTTGTGCTTTGTGCATTCAAAAAATGAATTAAATTAATATTATTTAATTACAAATCAGGGCTGACAGAGAGCCTAGATAAGGCTGTAACCCCAGAACAGTGGGGGTGGGGACGGGTGCTCCAGTCATGGTCAGGGCCTCTGGAAGAAAATGGCCCTATGGTTATTTTGAGCCCCACAGGTCCACTATAGAAGAGTAGATGTGGACGCAGGGCGAGTTTAGGCAGAGAGGACTGGAGGAAGCAGTGCACCGTCCCTTCCAGCTCTCTATGCCTGCGTGTCCTTTGGAGGAAAGGACATGTGCCCCTGAGCTCCAGTGGAGGATTCAGAGCTGCCAGAAAAAGCCACGTTACTTCCTGTTCTTACTCGCATCCTGCATTCTATCTGCTCAGGTGGATGCTAAAAACTGAGACCTCTCAACAAACAACCAACCAAACAACTGAGCCCTCTAAGATTCGGCTCTTTTGAACCCATACATTTTTCTCCTCCATCCAAAGCTTTGCTTTTGTAAGTGAAATTCCTGATTCTCCAGTTTTAAGATCCTAATTTGGGAGTTAAAGGTTGAACTAACATCTTTTCTATTTGCATTCCAGCTTTCACAATCCTTATCCTCCTCAAGGCAATGGCCCTCCGGTTGAAAAGGACAAATCTGATGTACAAGGATGTGGGGAAAAGCAAAGCACAGTAAAACACTTTACAGCATTGTGTTGGCACGTTAACTTTCATTTTCATCCAATAATAAGCGGTGATAAAATAAATTATAAAATAATTTTTTTAAACAGCTATTTCGGAAAGTCAACAAGACAACATAAATAGGTGACATTGAGGATTGTGTTGTCCAGAACGAGGAAGATCATCTACTGTTTTTCCATTGTTCTGTGGCCAGATTTTGGGTTCATACTCTAAGTGGATCATTTATGATCCTGAGAGGTTCAGGTACAAAGAATAGATAGATATTGTGTTAGTCTGTTCGGGCTGCTATAACAAAAATACCATTGACTGGGTTTCTTAAACAACAAATAGTTATTTCTCATAGTTCTGGAGGCTGGGAAATCCAAGATCAAGACCCTGGTAGATTTGACATCTGGTGAAGACCAGCTTCCTGCTTGGTACATGGTGGCAAGGGGAAGGGAGCTTTCTAGGGTCTCTTTTATTAGGGTAGTAATCCCTTTCATGAGCCTCCACTCTCGTGATCTAATAACCTCCCAGACAGCACCTCCAAATACCATCACATTGGAGGTTAGGCTTTCAACATATGAATTTTCGAGGGACACAAACATTCAGTCCATAACAGGTAGTGACACCACAATGTGTGGGGTATGGTTAATAAAGCTGTGTGTTTAGTTAAAACAAAACAAAACAAAACACCCAATACCAATAAAACCCAAAACCTCGGGAGATTTTATCAGTTGACTTCAAATATCTACAAGGCTTTCTTTTCTCAGTATTTTAAATTACACTTCACATGTGTTTTGGGTTGTATTACTTCATGTACATTTTTGGATAAGGATGGATAGTAATACATTTCTAAGCAAATACAGTTCAGTTCTTTATGTTGATCAGATTGACCTGTTCAACAAACTCCTTTAAGTTACAAATTTGTATATTTCATTTCCAAATAAAATTTCAAATCAAATAGAAACAGAAGCTCATTTTATTAAGGCAACTATATGTGTATTGCTGAAGAATTTATTGCTGAAAAGCAGATTACAAAAGCTTGTTTGCTTCTTTAAATGACTTTCCATAATAGTGGTTTTCTGCCCAGCACAGAAAATACATCCTTAAAATTTAATATGTAGAATTGGAGACCATTCACAGTCCATATTTGCTTCAATCAACTTTGGAAAATAAAATATCCACATTGAATCTTTTTGATGAAGTTGCAAAGTGGATTGGGATAAAAAGACAATAAAAGTCCATGAAAATGTGCATTTATATGATAAAAATAAAACCTTTATCTATCTGAATCATGGAAAAAAAGAATTATGGTTCTTTTATATGGAAATAATCTCCCTCTTATAGAAAGAAATGTGTATTGGTTACTTGCATTTGTCTGGCTAGTGCTTTCCCTCATAAAATTGACCAGGTATAGATCAAATTCTCCAAGTGATCACAAGTTCAAGGATAGGACAGAGACCAACTTGGGTGCATGTTCAGTTGAAGTTATTAAAACTTAAAACATCTTTAAGTTTGGCTTCACAGACTTTGCACAAGAACATTATGTGAATCTCCATTTAGCTACTTAAATAACACCCACCCTGATGTCCAATTATTTGCAGCAAAATTTCTAATCAATACTTTAGTAGATCACTCAAAAATACCTGTAACACTTTCTTACAAAATTCTTATGTTTGAGAGACAGAAGACACACGATGCTTTTAAGATGTCATCTGAGCATAAAGTCTTGGCATTTGATGTTTTTATCATTATTTAGCACAGGTGTCCCAGTTCCATTCTGTCTGTCCCATTCCATCTCATCCCATTCCAACCCTCTCTACTTTGTCCTATTTGTTCCATTAAGAGTCACTGATCTCTGGCCCTCTACCGTGCACATTGACATTTCAGCATGGAGTGTCCCTCTTCAATAGGGAATTATGGGTCAGAGCAGTGGCAGTGCTGGTGGTCAACGTTTCTGAAACTATTTCATCAGGAGTAGTGTTCTCTCTACTGGAAACAGTTTTATGGCTTATCATTCAAACTTCAGTCTATTTGATTTCAGGTAAGAAGACGAGTCTCATTTAGGGAAGATAAATCTGTTTCTTGTCAAAACTCATTCACTCACACAGCCACACATTTTAAAGTTTAGTCTTTTATTTTAGAGACTAATATAATTCTGAGATCTGGAAGGTCTCTGGGTATCTTGGTAGCAGTGGCTTTAGAAAGAGGCTTTGAGCATGACATTCTTTCATTCACTCATCAATACGCTATTATATGAGTATTTATTGTGCATCGGACACAGTGCTAGATGTGAGGGAAATGGTGGTAAGACACAAGATCTC
Source organism: Canis aureus (assembly GCF_053574225.1). NCBI lineage: Eukaryota > Metazoa > Chordata > Mammalia > Carnivora > Canidae > Canis > Canis aureus. The sequence continues at coordinate 58,224,959 of NC_135620.1, forward strand.
TGACCTCTTCACCATCCTTTGGGTGCTAAGAACATTTCCTTCCACTTTCCTCCTTTTTCTTTTGTTTTGTTTTCAGCCCATTTGTAGTTTTCCCCAATTATCAGCTCTTAACAAATGAGTAGAGGCCCAGATTCCAATTCCGTGCAAAGCACATACATTGGGTGAGACTAGCCATATGCCTCAATTGGCACATACTCCTTTTTTTTTTCAAGAAAGAATTTTGTTATGTCTTTAATAAAGATTTAAAAAATAGATGCAGTTTTTATTCTATCACACAATGGAAATATTTCTGCAGTTCATTAGGGAAAATTAACATGGGCCATTTGACACTGAGTTGGGGCATAGGGATGCCAGATGAAATATAGTATTTGGGACATACTTATTAAAAATTTGTCATTTATCTGAAATTAAAATTTAACTGGGCATTTCCCCCCCTAAACCTAGCCATATTATTTGGGCATCCTAAATTTTATAAAGCGAGTCAGGTCCACAGTTCATCTTTCAGTAAAATCCAGTCCAAACACTGTTAAATAGAATTGGACATAAAAAAAGGGCTGGAGATCCTTTAGTATCTAAGAAAATTCTGTTCTGACCTTACCAAAAAGTTACCAAGATTATGTCAAGATTAGCAGACTCTAACAAGAGTCCTTAAATGGAGAGTAACACAGGCTTTAGAAATGAGGTAAAATGGCCAAGAACCAGGGGCCTTCTGAAGGCCTTCCTACATGCGATGCTAGAAAGGAATTCATAGATGTGAAGCTGCTCTGTAGAGGGCATGATAGTACTTCAGGTGAATCCCTGGGTTCACGGCATAAACACTCCTTTACATAATGTTTATCTCAGAGACTAGAACAGTTCCAAAAGAACTTCTCTCACTTGCCAAGAAAGATCTATTTTTAAAAACCCTTATTATAAAAAAAACCCTATTTAAATATCATGGCAATAATCCCTGAGGAAAGGTGTAGTATTATAAAGAAAATTGTAAGATAAAAAGATTTCGGAAGGAACTCTTAGGGAAAATTCTCTCTTCCCAGCAGAGACTTTCTGAACTCACATACCCGAATAACTCCAAATAGATTTGCTACTCAGTATTTTTAAGTTATTTGTACATGAATATTTTATAGTGATTTTAAAGAACAGATGTTCTTGTATTTTCCCCTCTTACAAATTTTGAAAATAATCTTTTAAAATGTCTTCAATATTCCAAAGTGCTTAACCTTTGCTCTGAGGTAATTACAGGTAAACATCTTGTTACCCAGTAGGTGGGTTTTTCAAGGATTTCCTAAATCATCTATGAGTTGTGTTCAAATGTTTCTGGCACCTGGTAGAGTCTACCAAAGAGTAGGGTGAGGATCAACACAAATGTCCAGCATTGTCACTGACAATAGTTGATACTTCTTTCCTAATTCCCTCATGACCCAGCTGCGCACTAGAAATAAATTGAAATCAGCCATAGATGAAAGAGAAGAATTGTGGGACGGCTAGGCTGCAAAAGACAGAAGACAAGAAAGCTTCATCTAGGCTCTGAAATGCTATCAAGAGGAAGAGATTAGGTTGGTTGTGTGTGGCCCTGGAGGCTAGAGCTAGGATCCCTAGGAGAAACTGAGGGAAGGTAGATTTCTCATCTGTGCTGTAGAAGAACTTCTAATGATGAGAGCTTCCACTTCTTTGCTCCATCAGAGGGGACTGAAATGTTAGCAGGATTTCTAGATGAAGGTCTCCTTTTCGATTCTATGATTCTGGGGTGGGTCACAAAAGTCAGCAACAGTGAAGCCAGAATGTGCTCCTTCAAATCTGTACATTGGGGAATCTTCTTTGAATCTGAATCTCAGCTCTAGCTGAGTGACCTTGGGTAAGCTGCTTAGAATCTCTATCTACTGCAAAACATTGTGGGAATTGAACAGCATATGAATAATGCCTGGCATATACCAGGCACACTGTAAAATGCCCAGTTTTTAAAACAACAACAACAACAACAACCCCACATCCCTAAACAGCTACATCAATAAGATGGTTTCACCTGGGCTGGGCTTTTTCTGAGGTCTGGGTCTTTTTTGATGAACTCACAAACACCGATGGGAGAAAAGAGTGGACTATCCCCAAAGTTTAGTGGGGTTGAAAAGGTAAGTAGCCTGGCCCTTGGCTTGGTGGGTTCCTTGGAAGAAGCTTGCAGTTTTCACAAGTTTTCACAACCTAGGTAGATGCCTGAACCATCATGACCTCCTTTCAAAGGGCCATTTTGGCCTGCAGAGCACTGGGCAAGTAAGACTTTTCTGCAGGAAATAGCAGCCCACAGATGGTGGGATACCTGGTATGGATGGTGGAGATACTGGATGGATTGGAGGGGACACCGGGTAGATGGTAGGGGCCACTGGGCAGATAGTGGGGATACTGGATGGATGGTGGGGATCACTGGATAGATGGTGGGGATCACTGGATAGATAGTGAGGGTTACTAAATGGAGGTGGAGGACACTGAACAGATGGTAGGGAGCACTGGATGGATGGTGGGAGACACTGGGTGGATGGTGAGAGACATTGGGTGAATGATGGAGGACACTGAACGAATGATAAGGAGCATTAATTAGATGGATGGTAGGGAACACTGGACAGATGGTAGGGGATTAGTTCCAATATCCGTGCAAAGGGTTTCTTTCCTGTTCAACAAGAGTTTCTAAATGTATGAGTCCTTGGAGTTTTCATACAATCTAGGGGAGGGGAGGGAGCCATGAGGGAGCCATGAGGAAGCACTGGACCTTCTGCTTTTGGTAGACAGGGCCATGAAACATCTCTAATTTAATCTTCAGAATAAATTAACATGCCCTTCCTTGCATCCTTAGTGAGTGGAGCACCCCTGCTTTTCCCTGGTGCTTTCCCATATCAGTGCCCAGTCCATGCCTTACTCAGTCTGGAGTCTCTCAGAACACTCTCTTCAGACTGCAAGCATCTACCTTGGGGCTACATTTCTGTACTATTTTTCCCTTTGTTTTTTCAATGTTAGAGTTATGGAGACATCAGGGAGGAGATTTCTTGTTTATAATACTGACTGTTTGTCTTTACATAGTTCAAAAAAGTAAACTGAGTAAAGCACTTTGCCTGCTATCTTCTTGAAATGCAGGGGTCAGAATCTGTAAGATTTTTCCTAGTTCAAAAGTCCTGCAATCTTTGATAGAGTTGGGAAGTTCTATTCGGTCATATTTGCAGTAACAGAGACAAAAACAGAACTGCTATGATACATTTGGGTATTTCCATTTCTGTGGCTACCACTCCCATGTCCATACTGACTGTGGGAAACGGGCGTGTTGTCCTTGGAGAGACACAGGCTCCATTCTCATACTCAGAAGCACCTCTGGAGAAACTGGTTTCTAACCTCAAAACGCCTAAACACAGAAGTTCAATGTTAGCCCTTACCTCTCAGTATGCACTTTCTTGGAAGCCTTATTCAAAGGCAAATATTAAAACATTTTGACTTAAGAAGTAATCATCAACAGTGTAATCACTCTAAAAATACTCCTATGGTCCCTTCCATTTTCTACCAGAATCCTCCACATCTTTCTGCATAAAATCGAGGTGATTGCTTGTGTGATTAATTGAGACAAGGTGTAAATGGTGCCTTCCGTGGTTGCTGTGAACAGAGAGGTTCTTGAGTACAGTCAGTGGCAGTCCTAATAGAAGGTATTGATTGCTCTTATATTTGGGCTCTTACGTTCGCCATTTCATTCACACCACTGAGAGGTCAGGACTTCATTTTTGCTCCTATTGCTCTGGAAGGATCCTGAAAGTATCTTTTATGAGGAATCAGATTTTCCAGCTGTGAACACAACAAATCCAGGGGAATTGTCAATCTAGTGATCCATCTCTTTGGAACTCTACTTGCATGATTTTCCATATTTAATGACATTCCACCAGCAGGATAAACATACATGCAAGGTTGAATCATTGTTTCTTTCCCCTTGGATCAGGAATCCAGGAAAACAGGTGCAGAAAGCAGGTGGAAACTCTGGTGAGCAGGCTGCTTCTGCCATTCTTATGCTGTTCAATGGCCCCATGGGGGATGTGGGTGGAGGGAGTGAGAGGACTCTTTGGCTGACTAGGGGTTCACCTCTGTAAAATATGGCAGATCTGCACAGAAGGGGCAGGGTGTGGGGATGTCCAAAAGTGGTTCTCCTAGAAGCCCTTTCAAACAAGACTAGAAAGAGGCAGTTTTCATGGCAGTGGTTGCGAGAGTTTTGATGGGAACCACATCACTCTGGAGGTTTGTTTAAAGATCTAGGGCATAAGGCCTGGCCATGAAGGAAGAGAACTAATTGTGTCTCTGATGAGTGCCATTTGCTCTCCTGGCTAGAGGAAAAGAGAAAGGCTTCAAAAAGTATCTCTTTTTGACCTCATTTAGAGAATAGAAGAGTTTCCAGATTGGATGAGAGAAATGACAGAAGAGAAAATGAAAAATGAAAATACTTCCAAAGAGATGAACAGACATCAAAGTTTAGAGGGACAAGTGGAAGAAGGAGGCATTTTAAAATTTACATGTGTATTCCTCACCTTATTCCACAGCAGGCTTGAAGCAATTTGCAGGACACAGAACACAGAAGGGTAAGAACTAAATGAAAGGATTTGGGCTTCCAAAGGTGAATTCTGGTGAAAGGTGGTAACATAAAGGCATTGTTAGTTCCCCTCCTTTCCTAGACACCCACTGAAAATGAGTAAAAAAGGGGGGGGGTGGGGAGAAGGAAACCCATCATCTTATATAAAACAAGGAAAAAGCCACAAATTGTGATGCCTACCTACCAAATACTGTGAAATCTGGAGGAAAATGGGAGAGGATTGGAAACCACCTCAGGACTTGACCAAGCAGGAGGCTTCCTAAATGTGAGGATTCCCACCCTGACAGCAAACTGTGATTAGAATGGCATGGCCTAGGTTGGATGAGTCATCAGATTAATTGGAATGTCTCTGTAGAGGACAACCTGCCTCCCTGAGAGCAACTGCAGAATTGGTGCTGAAGGCAGAAATCACAGACTTCCTCATACCCATTGTCTGAGACCGACTCCTGGTCCAGGAGTCAACTGGCTGAGGTGAGGTGAGGTGCGGGGAAAGAGGTTGAGGAAACTGCTTTTGCTATTTGCCAGACAGCCTATGGCTTAAAAGTCTTTGTTGTGAACAGTGCAGGCCAAAATATGAAAGGAAAGAAGCATCCAAATGCAAAGAAAATAATGGATTTGATGAAGGGAGGTTTTGAGACCAGAATCCCAAACCCAAGTTTCAGACCTCACCAGCTCACTTCCCCTGCCCTTCTCCAAAGGAAATTCCAATAAACAGCTGATCTCCAGAAGAGTCAGTAAGGAGCATAAAAGAACCCACAGATAACTTACATATAGATCCTGCAAAGAAAGAAGACATATGACTAATAAAGAGAGGCAAAAGCATAAGAGACATCTTGATTATGTTTGAAATATCCAAGATTATTCACTCTGGTGTGTCTGGTGATGCCAAATTAAAGTATTATTTCTGTTGTGAAAAAAATAGACTTGGTCGTGGACTTGAGTTAGCCAAGTAAATATTTTCTTGGCAGTGTACAACATCAGTGCAAAATGCCTATTTATGCATAGACTATAATTATAGCATTCAATTAACATTCTTAAGTGATTCTTATTTCTGGCCTCCTGGTGGTTGGGACTTGGGAGATAGAAGTTCTGCCTGGCATCTTTGCCTGGAAACCACCGACTGATACTTGAGTTTGGAGATTTGAAGTGGACATACTTGCATGGAGGATAGAGGGGGACGTATGAGCTGGGCCACGTTCACATCTCAACTTGTTGCAACTTGGTGTCCAATCTTTGGAGTGAAATGGATCTTACTAAGGTGAGAAAAAAGGCCCAGTTTCCAATCCAATAGACACTTTTAAATATTAGTTTACTTGACTTACTTCCAGGGTACGCAGCACATCCATCATCCTTTTCCCAAGGATTAGAAAGGCAGCAGAGAATACATTATGCCTCCCCTGTACACAGGAGGCCAGTGGTTTATTGAGTGCCTATTATGAGCAATCTGCAATTATTTCTCAAGTTTACAGTCACCCTGAGTAGAAAATGGCATTGTTCCCACTTTACAGATGAGAACACTGATTTGGAGACATCAAGTCATCGGTTCAAACTCACGCAGGCAGTAGTTGGAGGAGCGGAGATTCAAACCCAATGGTGAGAGAATAAGTATTCGCTTCTAAAGGATCATGGTAATGAGCATTCCCCAGTCAGAAATGTTTCTTAAAAGAAACCTACCTAACTTAAAAACTTTGGTGGGATATAAGATGGAATACAAATATATGCATTTTGCACCCCTCTCATGCAAAATGTCATTAAAAGTCCAAAGGAATGTAGTGTGACGGGAAATGTGCAGGAAAATGGGGAAGGATCTTTCCATTTGCCAAAGACCACAGGTCCTTTCTGCAGGATTCAGCGGAGCCATACATGTCTGGACCCAGCAGGGTGGTGCTGGGGGCTGATCAGGAACACTGGGTCACATTTCAATACCATCTTCTGGCTCAGTGCTGGGCTGGAGATGGGAGTGGACCATGGAGCTTCCAGAAGTTTATTAGAGCAAGAAGGCTACCCAGATGCATTCTCCAGCCTCACTTGACCTTTGTGGTGACCGGGCAAGGCGAAGATTCTATTTTTCACCAGCTTCTAATGCAGGCTGTACCTGACCCCGGCAAGTGGCAGAGTCAGGGCTTGAATCTTCTCTGGGATTCAGCACATTTACACTTGCGAGGCTGTTTGTCCAGTGGGCGCTGGGGACACTGAGATGAATTCAGTAAGTCCTTATCTTCCACGAGTCACAATCTTTTGTGGGATGCAGAGTACACTGAGCTATGACAAATGACAGGGAAACTCCTAAGGGCAGAGAAGGGAGAAACTGTGATTGGAAAGGGGCTTCCTTGCAAAAGATGACACTGAGGTAGACTTCAGGGTTGATGAAGTAATTTTTAATCTAAGGTGAAGGCATCTCTGAATGAATGGAAGTATATGAGGAGGAAATGACCGCATGGAACAGTGATAGCAAATCTTGGGAAAATGGAAGAGATTGGCCAAAACACCCACACTCCCGCGCACCTCTAGGGGGCCCACTTCCAGGCCTATGAGGAAAGTTTGCAGAGAGGTGCCTAAGCAGGAGAGTGGGCAGGGCTTTGGAAGGTTCTGTAATAGTCCTGTGTGCTCTGGCAGGGATCCCCATGGGGGTAGTTCAGAGAAGAGGTAGGGATTGCTGCTCTTTATGGCGGAAGGAGACTTCCTACCAGAGCGGGGAATAACATGACTTTGTACTTGTATCTAAGGTAGAGCATTTGATTATGGCACATCTCTGGGTCTCAACAAATAGGACTGAGAAGCAAAATAGTCACACTAGTATTGATACTCACTGAGCATCAGTGTCCCCATCTGTAACCGGGGACATGTAATAATTCCTCCTTCATTCTTCTCTGTGTAACTGAGCCTGCCACATGCAGTATAAGCTCTGGAAGCTTAAATGCAATCATTATTTTTCAGAGTTATTCCTGTTCCAAATCCAACACTTCTCCTAGTCAACAATGGCCTCTTATGGAAAGCAAACAAGCAGAGAAGGAAGCACATTTAAATTTCATTTGTAGAACATCTTAAAATTTGCCAGTTTCCTTCTTTCTATGTCTTTGGCCATGCTTTTTTCATGCCATCTCAGTCCATGGCTCTGCACACGTTGTTCCTTCAGTCTGAAGCATCCTTCCTTGTTATTTCCCCAACTGACTTGCTCTTCAACACTCAGCTCAGCCATCGCTTCTGCCCCTGCCTCTACTCTACGTATCCCTCCTATGACACACCTCTCTCATGGTGTACCTTCAATCCAGATTACAACCACCTGGACGTTTGTCTTCCTTGATAGACAGTGTGGTCCTGAGGACAGGGGCTGTTTTAGTTCTCCTTACCTAACACCTAGCTATGTAGTAAGCCTGACTAAATGTTTGTTGAAAGATTGTCTTGAAGCAGCATCCATAAAATATTGGAGGAAAATGCATTTTTTAACCACTTGGCATTGAGTTATTGTGTGTGTGTGTGTGTGTGTGTGTGTGTGTGTGTGTGAAAGAGAGAGAGAGAGAGAGAGGGGAAGAGAGAGGGAGAGGGAGAGAGAGAAGTTGTAAAATTAGATAAACTCTCATGATTCATTAATTTAAACAATTTTTCCTCGAGGACTCCTCTATCTGGCATTGTTCCAGGCTCTAGGATACAAAGGTGAGTAAGAGAGTCAGTTTCTGCACCCACACTGAGTATGATGTCAGAGCTCCACATCAGGTATTCCGGAGGTGGAGCCGAGGATGTCTCAGCACGGTGGGGTGCTGGGATTGTAAGCTGCTACCTGACACCTGTAGCTGTCCTCTGGTGCTCTATTAAAAACAGTTGGTCTAGTAATGAGATAAGGAAGCATGGAGCTGTTGGATTCAGGCCCCCACAGTAGGGGTAGAAATAGATGTGGAAAGAGCAGCAGCGGTCCAGGGGGACAAGAGAACGGGTTCTTGTGTGAAGTTTGCCATCAAAGGTTGCATGACTTTGGGCAACTTGCTCCCTCTCCTTTGAGAGAGAGCTTTCAAACTTTTGTAAGTTTCCATTTACACAAAAAAAGAGTGGGATGAGATAATCTCTAAGGTTTCTTCCAGGAAGCTTGGATCTATGACAGCTTGAAGCAGGCTCTGAAATCCATCAGCAGGAGCACTTTGATTGGGAAGATACCCCACAGCCCACAAATTGGGTCTTCCCTCTTCCCAGCTGTGTGATTGGCGTCTCACCAATATGGTCACAGCATCTGGTTTAGAGAACCAGCGCACTGACTCGCAACTCTCAGAGCCTACTGTCCATCGGTTAAAGTCATCTTAATGTCTAAATGCAAGTCCATGAACTAGATTAACCAAGTGACCTCAGAAAGGAGGGAGTGGGATTCTGAGTGTAGAGAGGTGAGTCTGTTTATTTTCTAATTCTAATTAGAGAAAGGAAAAGAGTGTCAGGAGTCTTTAGTGATTCACATCTTAATAGCCTGGTTATAATTTATTAATCCCTTTCATCAAATTTTCAGCATCTCTTTCCCCAGGAGTCTAAGACTGACTCAAATGTATTTATTGTTTCTAGGTGGGGTGTCATTAAATATTTGGCATCTCCTAAAGCTGGTTGGGAAACTGGATTATATATTATGTGAAGGCACAATTTCTGAAGGGAAAGGCATGAACTGATGAGACATTTTTAGGCAGAATGAGTGATATATGCGTATACACATATGTTTATTTTTTAAAATATTAATGACTTCATATTTATCTCCAATACTTACAATGCAGGTCTGGCATTTCACTTTTTTCCTGTACTTTCCTTTCACCAGCAAATTCAGTGGTTTTCCTTAAAGTGGAATATCAATTGAATAGTAAATATGTCATGCTTTTAAAAATTTGATATATGTAAATGTTGTAAAATGATTACCACAATAAAATTAGTTAACACATTCATTATCTTGGGCAGTTACCATTCACGCGCGCACGCGCATGTGTGTGTGTGTCGAAAACATTTAATACCCACCAAATTTAATACTCAATAAATTCCAAATATGCATTACAGTGTTGTTACCTCAGGTCACCATACTGGACACTAGGTCCTCAGAACTTATTTATCTTATAACTGAAAGTTTGTACCTATTGACAAGCATCTCCTCATTTCCCCCACTCCCAGCCCCTGGTAATTACCATTTACTTTCTGATTCTATGAGTTCAACTTTTTTTAGATTCCACATATCAGTGAGGTCATAGAGTATTGATCTTTCTCTGTCTGACTTATTTCATTTAGCATAATGCCCTCAAATTTCATCCCTGTTGTCACAAATGGTAGGATTTCCTTTTTTTATGATTGGATAATATCCCATGATATGTCTGTATATACATACATATACGTAGATACCATATATATACACCACATATATACACACACACATATATATATGCACACGCATACATACATCCATATATACACCATATATATATCTGTATCTACATGTAGAGATGTATATGTATGTTTGTACATCTATAGACCTATATGACTCTGTATATACATTATCTATCTCTATCTAGGGGTGTGTGTGTATGTGTGTGTGTGTATGTGCCTGTGTCTATCTCACATCTTCTTTATCCATTCATCTGCTGATAGACACTTAGGTTGTTTTCACATCTTGGCTATTATAAATGATGCTATAATGTACATGAGAGTGTAGATAATCTCTTCGAGATAGTGGTTTTGTTTCTTTTATATATATTCCCTGAGGTAGGATCACTGGATCATGATAGTTCTATTTTTAATTTCTATAAGCACCTCCATACTGCCTCTCATAGTTCACATAACCATCAATAATGTACAACAGTTCTCTGTTTTCCACATTCTTTCTAATACTTATTATCTCCTGTTTCTTTGATAATAGCCATTCCAACAGATCTGAGGTGATATGTCATTGAGGTTTTGGTTCTCATTTCTCTGATGATTAGTGATATTGAGCATCTTTCATTGAGCATCTTTCATATCTATTGGCTATTTGGATGTATTCTTCGAGAAACATCCCTTCAGGTGATTATTTGTTTTTTTTTTTTTGCTGTTGAGTTGTATGAATTCCTTATATATTTTGGATATATATAATATATATATATATATATTCTTATCAGATATAAGGTTTACAAATCTTTTCTTGCATTCCATGGGGTTGCTCTTTTATTCTGTTGATTTTTCCATTGCTGTGCAGAAGCTTTTTAGTTTCATGTAGTCTCACTTGTTTACTCTTGCTTTTGTTGCTTATGCTTTGGGGATCATATCTCAAAATATCATTGCCAATACCATGGCCAATTTTCCCATTTGCTTTTTCTCTAAGAGTCATGGTTTCTCACATTTAAGTCTTAATCCATTGTGAGTTAATTTTTGTGAGTGGTATAAGAAAGGAGTCCAATTTCATTCTTTTGTATGAATATCCAGTTTTCCCAATAGTATTTAGGGGAGAGAGTGTTCTTCCCCCAATGTGCATTTTTGGTGCCCTTGTCAAATATTAATTGGCCTTATACGCATGGGTTTATTTCTTGTCTCTTAATTCTGTTCTATTGGTGTGTGTCTGCTTTTATGCTAGTACCATACATATTTTGATTACATAGCTTAGTAATATAATTAAAATCAGAAAGTGAGATGTCTCCAGTTTTATTCTTTTTTTTTTCCTAAATATTTTATTTTATTCACAAGAGACACAGAGAGAGAGGCAGAGACACAGGCAGAGGGAGGAGAAGCAGGCTCCATGCAGGGAGCCCGACTTGGGACTCCATCCTGGGACTCCAGGATCACGCCCTGAGACAAAGGCAGACGCTTAACCACTGAACTACCCAGGTGTCCCCAGTTTTATTCTTCTTTCTCAGGATTATTTTGGCTACTTTGGGTCTTCTGCAGTTTTATATGAATTTTAGGATTTTTTTCTGTTTCTATGAAAAATGCCATTGAAATATCGATAGGCATTGCTTTGAATTTATAGATCACTTTGGGTAGTATGGACATTTTAACAATATTCATACTCCCAATCCACAAGCATGAGATATCTTTCCATTTGTCTTCACTTTTTTTTCATAATTGTCTTATAGTTTTCGGTGTATAGATCTCTTAGTTTCTCAGTTGAGTTCATTTGCAAGTATTTTACTGTTTTTTGACACTATTGTAAATGAGATTGTTTTATTTCTTTTTCAGATAGTTCATTGTTAGTGTATAGAAATGAAACTGATTTTTGTATACTGCTTTTGAGTTTTGCAACTTTACTGAATTTTTTTATTAATTTGAACAATTTTTTGATGAAGTCTTTAGGGTTTCCCATGTATAAAATCATGTCATTTGCAACCAGATGATTTTACTTCTTCCTTTCTGATTTGGATTTCTTTTATTTACTTTTGTAAATTCTTCCAGCTATGTTCAATAGATGTGGTGAGAGTGGGCACCCTTGTCTTGTTTCTGATCTTAGAAGAAAAGCTTTCAGTTTTTACAACTGGAGTATGATGTTAGCTGTGGGCTCTTCATATATGTTTTGGTTAAGCCATGGATATGGCCTTGGTTATGTTGAGGTACATTACTTCTAGACCGAATTTGTTGAAAGTTTTAAATCACAAAGTGATGATGAACTTTGTCAAATCCTTTTTTTTTTTTTTTTTTGGGCATCTATTGAGATGATCATAAAAATTTTATTCATTATTCTGTTAATGTGGTGTATGTATCACATTTATTGTTTTGTGTATGTTCGACTATCTTTGCATCCCAATAATTAATTCTATTTAACCATGATTCTTTTAATGTGCTGTTGAATTCAGTTTGCTAGAATTTTTCATCATATTCACCCCAGGATATTGGCCTGCAATTTTCTTTTCTTGTAGAGTTCTTATCTAGTGTTGATGTCAGAATGAGGCTGGCCTCAAAAGAATTTGAAAGTGTTCTCTCCTCTTCAAGCTTGGAAGAGCTTGAGAAGGATTGGCATTAATTCTTCATTAAATGTTTAGTAGAATCACCAGTGAAGCTGTGTGGCTCTGGGATTTCTTTCTTTCTTTCTTTTTTTTTAGATAGAAGGTTTTGCTTACAAATAAGTAAACTAAATAGCTAAAGAGCTAAATAAATAAATAAATAAATAAATAAATAAATAAATAAATAAAATCTCCTTACTTGTTACTGACCTGTTAAGATTTTGTATCTTCATGATTCAATCTTGCTATTGTATATTTCCAGGAATTTAAACATTTCTTCTAGACTACCCAATCTGTTGATGTATAATGGCTCATACTAGTCTCTTACCATCTTTTGTATTTCTGTGATATTTGTTGTACCATCTCTTCTGTCATTTATTTTATTTATTTGAGTCATCTTTCTTTTTCTTGGTTAGTATAGTTAAAGGTTTGCTAATTTTGTTTGTCTTTTCAAAAAACAAACTCTTAGTTTCATTGCTCTTTTCTATTCTCTATTTCACTTATTTCTGCTCTAATCTGTTTCTTACTTCTATCAACTTTGGGTTTAATCTGTTCTTTTTTTTTCCAGTTCCTTTGGTGTGTAAAGTTTTTTTTTTTATTTGAGATCTTTATTTTTTCTTAATGCAGTTATTTACAGCTATATATCTTCAGTTCTGTTAATATTTGCTTTATATATTTAAGTGCTCTTTATAATTCTTTTATCTTCCTGATGGATTCACCACTTTGTGCCAATATAATGATTTTTTTTCTCTCTTGTGATCATTTCTGACTTTAAGTATATTTTGTTTGATATAATTATAGCCACCTCCTGCTCTCTTTTGGTTACCATTTACTTGGAATATCTTTTCTGTTCCTTCACTTCCAGCCTATTAATAGAGTGAGTCTCTTATAGGTACATATTATCAGGTCTTGTTTTTTATTCATTCAGCTATTCTGTGTCTTCTGATTGGAAAACAAGTTCAGTTATGTTAAAATAGTTATTGGTTTTTATATACTTACTACTGCCATTTTCTTCACTGTTTTCTGACTGTTTTGTAGTTTATTTGTTTCTTCCTCTCTTGCTGTTTTCTGTTGTGATTTGATATTTTTTTCTTGTGGTTTGCTTTGGATTTCTTTCTCTTAATCTTTAATTTTTCCACTACAAACTTTTCCTTTGTGGTTACCATGAGACTTACATAAAATATCTTATAGTTGTAACTTCCTATTTTAAGTTAATAACAACTTAACTTTGATTGCATACAAAAGCTATACTTTTATTTCTCTTGGCCTTCAGTTACTTCTTTTACTTCTGTCTCCCTCACAATTTAGATTATTGGTGTTATAATTTACACCTTATTTACATTGCGTACCAATAGCAATTATTAAGTTATAGTTATTTTTAGTATGTTTACATTGTGATTTGTAAGTTTGAAATTGGTTTACATATCTCCATTACAATATTAGATAATTCTGACTTTATTTATATATTTACATTTACTGGTAAAAAATATTTTAAAATGCATTCATATATTGTTAATTGGTGTCCTTTTCTTTCACCTTGAAGAATTCTCTTTAGCTCATTTTATAAGACTCAGCTTTTGTTTGTCATATTTTTATTCATTTTGTTCTTTTCATTCACAATGCATCAAACTATGTGGCAACATTATGAAGGGTCTATTATTATCGCAGAGCAGGAAAGGTACTGAGAAGTCATTTTAAAGATCTGTAAATTGAAGCCTGGAGTGGTGAAGTGACTCAAAACCATAATTCTAAAGATGAAAAGGGACCTAACAGATCTATCCTCTTTTGAGGCTGTAAACTCTTCTACAGCATTTCCACTAAAAGTTGTCAGTTCTTGGCTAGTTCCTCTCCAGAGACAGAGAGCTGACAATCTTCAGAGGTAGCTTTGCTATCAAGGAAAGCTTGACCATTAGAAAGTTCCTCTTTATTCAGCTAAAATATTCCTCCCTCTACCTTCTCCTCTGTGGTCTTCAGTTTGCCTTGAAAACATCCCTTGCCCTTAGTAAGCAATGGCCGAGCAATGGAAGAATCTTTTTTTTTTATTTTTATTTATTTTTATTTTTTTATTTTTTTGCAATGGAAGAATCTTAAGGCAGGGACAGCCAAGCCTGACACTAACTCCAGCAACCCCAGGTGCATCTATCTCAGATGGGAGAGTTCTCTGGATACAGTGAAACATTATTCATATGGCTTGTCCTGATTAGGAAAAGGAATCCTTCCACATGGTCTAGCTCGGCTTCTTAGAATTCTATAACAGATTTTAATTCTAAAGCCTTAGCTGACAATGTCTTGTTTTGGTGCTTTTGAGCATAAATGTCTCCTTTGGACTCCTTATGGGGAAGAAAGTGATTGGGAGTTTAGGCAGAATTTAGGATATACCTCGTTCTCCCGGCCATATCCCATTTTCTTATCATCTTTCAAATGTATGATTTCTTATAAAGTGAACATTGACATTGTATGCCCTTTGGCTCACATAAATTATCCTTTTAATTCATACATCCTTAGGCTTAGGCATCCTTAGGCTTACACTGCACATTCTCAGACTCCTTTCCTGGCTGCCTATATTTCTTTGGCCCCATCTCATGGTGTCATTGATGTCTTTGGGCCTTCCGCTTTTGAGTTCCTCCTCTTCCTGTAAAACTAGAAACATCTACTTTTAACATCTTTAAGCCAACATTTATTTACTTAGTTCAGAGCCTGGCCAGCACCCCCAGATTTCTTGTCTATAAAAGTTTTCTGTAGAGAATAGGGCCTTCAGCATCTTTATTGGCATATCTTGAAAGCACACAGAATTATAACATGGCCTTTTTCCTTCTCTACCAATAGGCAGCTTATAAACCTAACTGACCCAAATCTACAAATCCCATATTTACATTTGTTCTTAATAATGTAAACCACTTCCTTCTCAAAAGCTCTCTCATCCACACTGTCTCATGGTAATGGCAAGGTGACTACTTTCACAGAAGGAGCTAGGACACATCCCCCCTGCTCAGCTTCTAGCTATCCTGAAGACAGCTTGCCAGGGGGCCTCAAGGTTTCCCAAATGGTTGGATACACCACATTTGGAGTCTGTGAGCATCTCACATCCAGCCCACTGATGAGCAAGTATTTTGTGGGGAAGCTCACCCTGGACCTCTAGAATGTTTTTAAAGAAAGAAATAATGAAAACCTCTCAACGTACAAGTCCTAGGAAGCAAAGTGACTGACATAAAACTTTCCATTATATTTGAAAGCATTCATTTGAACAATAAGGCATAGGATGGAATTTGTGTTGAATTTCTTACTAATGGATCTTTGGAGGAGAAATGCACTGTCTGCTGTTGTCCAGATATTTTCTCGAGAGAATTACCCATCACCACACTACATATCACTTTGGTCAAAAATAAAATCAGATGAGGAAAAATTTGGTCTTCAAGTGACAATCATTATTATAATAATAATAGTAATAGCTAACTATGTAAAAGTTAGCTGAGTAGTAGGCACTTTGTATATATTATCTTTAGTCCTTACATCTCCAGGAAAATATGAATTATCAGTAGTAGTGATAAGATGGCAAAGTGTTTTGCTGAGATCCAAATCCATGAGTCTTTTATCAGTCTCCTGCCTTCTCTGACACCAGCCTTACCAGCTCCATGGGCAATGTACAAATGGACAAAGGTAGGCAGAGGAAAACCGTTTATAACTATAGAGAAAGCTGTGGCACCAAGTCTTCTCACCTTGGGGAGAAAGGCTAGACTGGGTCTGATTCATAAGGGCCTACTCTGTGCTCCTGGATGGACTAAGACCTACATGAGAAACAATCCTAGTTCTTTCTGAGAGCTATCATTCCCATGAGCAGAACCAAGGAAGGACACACCCAAGAGAAAAAGCATAAAGGGAAAGAGTGTTTTCCTATGATTTAGTGCAATAGCTTTCAATCTTCCACCCTATCCACCTTTACAAGATTAATGGTAGAAGGGGGCAGCCTCATAAGCTAGGGGAACTCTTCTTAGCCAACTAGAATTACAGACATAATCATTTCCAAAATGAAAAATGAATCCATTAGGGTATACTGTGAAGAAAGAAGAATTTTATTTTATTTTATTTATTTATTTAGAAAGAAGAATTTTAAAAATTCTTTTTTTCCTCCTACTAAAACCTCATCTTGTTAGTATAGAAATGGCAAAGTACTGAGATGAGTGCAGATACCCTCAGCTCCTGAACCATGGCCAACATCCTAAATCAATGATGGCCCTCATTCTTGCCAAACCTAGAATTTTTCTCAACATCATGTCCTAAGCAGCTATATTAGATGACTAAGATTGGCAAGTGCTTAAAATCCTTTTACCATCATTATCTTAGCACCCCAGTAGAGCACTGCCTATCACCCATGTCAGAAAATTTCTGTTTATGGGTATGGTATGTGAGAGGTGCTTTAGCTTTCCTCCCCAGAAGTTGTAATCTGCAGCCAACATACCCACTATTCTGATCTGTATTTTTTACTCAGAGATGTGGCTTTGGGCCACAAAAATCAAGAGTATCAGAAAAGTCTTGCTTGATTCTTCAAGAGACCTCTTCTCCAATCCTTGCCTCTTCTCTTATGTTTAGTTTTAGAGTTAATGAATGAGCAGCTCAGCCTATTTTCCTCATGTTTACCTGCTACTTAGATCCCCTAATCTCACCTGTTCTACCCTTCATTTAGAAATATGCTTAGCCACTTTGATAACCAAGTTCACCAGACAGATTTATACAGTGTGCACCAGAGAATGAAGTAACTCCCACAAAAATAAAAAGAACATACAAACATCCTGGAAAAATGCTAAAGCAGATGGCAAGTGAGGGCAACAGGCATAAACTAGGACTTTATTCAGTGAATCTGAGTGTAAAGCCACCTTAGTCAATAGCATCTGTAAGAAGTGCACAATAATAGTCCCATACCCAGAGAATATAGAAATCACAAGCATATCTCAGGATCAGTATGACTCCACATTTATACCTCAGCCTAATATCTAGACTTGATACAGACCAAGTAACTCTCTGGTCCCATTTTCTTACTTCCCAAATGAAAAATACCCTGGGATATTTTTTTTAAAATACATATGGCATGTGATACACCTCCTCCACAAGTAAAACAGGGCTGCTCCAGAAATGGAGATAAGATGAAGTGAATTCTGGCCATTTAGATGCTCTTCAATCTCTAGAGGTAGGCTCTAGGGAAGAGTTTTTAAATTCCATTTAATTCCAGGTCTTTTATGTCCTAGAAACTGACATATATGGATGGCATTTGGCTTTGGGATCTGTATTTTCCAGATGCTGCAAGTGAGTCTTAGTGTAGCAATTTGTTTTGTTGACCCTTTGGAACTTTGGAGAAGTGGAACACATTAGAGAGCTGGCATTGAATGGACCAGCTGGGGGACATGTTGAAGTTGCTGAAGTAGAAGATGCCATCTGTAGCTACTGAAGAAGAGATCTAGTTTCTGTCCCAGCTCCTTTGGCTCCCATGGCTCCTGCTGCTGGGATCAAGCAGAACAGGAAGAGAGAAGGTACACACACACTCTTATATTTACTGCTGCATTATTTACAATAGCCAAACTATGGAAGCAGCCCAAGGGTCCACCAATAGATGAATGGATAAAGAAGATGTGGCATATACACACACAAGAATAATACTCATTCATAAAAAAAAAAAGAGTGACATCCTGCCATTTGCAATAAGTGGATGGAACTGGAGAGTACAATGCTAAGTGAGATAAGTCAGTCAGAGAAAGACAAATACCATATGATTTCACTCATATGTGGAATTTAAGAAACAAAACATATTAGCAAAAGAAAAAAGAGAGAGAGAGAGAGAGACAAACAAGAAAAAGACTTTTAACTATAGAGAACAAACTGATGGTTACCAGAGGGGAGGTGGGTGGGGGGATGGCCGAAATAAGTGATGAGGACCAAGAGTACACTTATCATGATGAGCACTGAGTAACGTACAGAATTGTTGAATCGCCCTATTGTACACCTGAACCTAATAGCACAGTGTATGCTAACTATACTGGATTTAACATAAAAAACTTAATTTTAAAAAAGCATATTAAAAAAAGAAGGTGCAAAGGGAGCTTCTGACATAATTTGAGAATTTGAGAAATTTGTTTCTCCTTGGCAAAGGGGGCACTGATTAAAATAGGAGGGTTTACACTACAATAACTTGACAGTGTGGTGGCAAATGTGGGTGTTTCCGTTGCAGTCACAGCTTGTTGCTCTTGGATGTCCATTATGTAGTCTTCCTTCAGCTTGTTAGCCTTGTGGTGAATATGAGAGAACACAACATGTAGAGAGAATGTGGGGCAGCATGAAAAAGGCATTTGTAAAGCCCTTGAGAACATGAGCTCCCATCTCAGTGGTCTCATGAAGGGCTGAGTAGGACATGGGAGTAGTGAAAAGGATTAGAGATACAGCACTGCCAAGATACTACTAGGGCTTTTCTGATAATTCATGATTTTCTCTCTAGCTGGGGACATCTCTGCCTCTGGTGGGTCTGGTCCTGAGCGCACTGGACTAACTGGTGATTAACAAAAAGAATGGCCTCTAGAGGGCGCGGTAGGTTTCACCTGTGGTGGAAATCAAGTCAAGGGCACGCTTGGATTAGAGTTCTCCAGATGAGAGGCAGGTTGAAAAATTCTGGTATCTGAGTAGCAGGTTCTGCTTAGACCCTCTTCCCTTTGCATCTTCTGTGTTGAGGATCCTACTTTGAGCCTTCTCATCTCCTAAATAAAGAGTGGCTAAGCAGCCAGCCACTGTTTGCACTTGAAAGGCCAGTGGGAACTGAAGTGTGGCATATGTAGTTTAAAAAAAAAAAAAAAAGCGTGGGTAGGTGGCTTGTTCAGGCTGCCCTAACTTCAGAGAGTGGCTAACTTCCTGTCCCAGAATTAGGGCAGAGGAAAGTGTACCTTAGAGCGCAGTTAGCCTGCTTCTGACCAAGGATTTAAGCCAAATGGAATTCCAGGCTCACATATCATCTACCCCAAACTGCCAAGACATTTATTAGGGTTTGGGGCCATGATTAGTAATGAAAAGCGTGGGCATCTGCCTGCCTTCGTTCACCCTTCAAGGACCTCACAGATCCAAGAAAGCAGCTATGCAAGATGCAGAGGTCCGATGGCCTCTGGGCGGCTCAGTTAGTTGAGTGTCCAGCTCTTGATTTTGGCTCAGGTCATGATCTCATGGGACATGGAATTGAACCCTACATCAGGCTCCATGCTCAGTGGGGTGTCTGCTTAAGGATTCTCTCTCTCCCTCTCCCTCTGCCCCTCTGAGCTGTCTTCTCTAAATAAATAAGTAAATAAATAAATCTTTAAAAAAGAAATCTTAAAACAAAACAAGCAAACAAACTCACAAAAGATCCAGAGGTACGATCCTGGTTTCTTACAGACACAATCGGCCATTATCATCTTTAGTGTACAGATGAGGCCATATGGCTTAGGGGTAGCAGGACGAAGCATGACCCTTCCCTCAGACCCTCCTTCCCACTGCATCCCTGGTGTGGGAGTCAGGACACACACATTTCAGCCCTATCTCTGCCTCCTTGAAAGGGACTCCAGGAAAGGTGCTCTCTGAGTCTCAGTTCTCTCATCTGACAAATGTATGGCTCACACTAGGCCTTCTTCAAATCTGACATTTAATGATTTGCCACATTATTACAGCTCTTACTGTTTTGATTGAGGGACTTGGCATTTTCATCTTCTTAAAAAAAAAAAAAGGCATCAAATCAGGAATTCAAGCCTGCAGCCAATGAACTTTCCGCCCCCGTTATGAGAAACAATCCTCAGAATCCCAAGGAAACCGAGGTCCAGGATTTCCCCTGGGGGAGGACTCTGCATGCGCACAACTTATTTTGCCTTGTAAAAAACAAAAACTCTTGTGACGTCCTTCTCCCCAGTAAAGTCAATGACTTTCAACTTCCTTTCCCTTTCCTACTCTTCTCTGAGTCCTAGGCAAATTAAAGCAGGAGCATTTAATCTTCTCCCCAGATGTTTTGATCACAGAAGGGCCACATATGTGCACAACATTCCTGGATATTTTTAGATATTTACAGGCTCCAAAGTTCGAGCTGCTTTCTTGCTCTGCGCTTTGTGGCCGCTGCGGGTCGCTCTGCCAGAGCAGCCGAGGCAGGGCTGCCGGAATAGGGCCTGGCACAGGGAGGTTCTGGAAGCCTCTCTGCTCAGCCAGGCTCCCAGAAGTTGCTCTGAGCGATCATTGCAGGCTGTAAGGCTGCAGGCCCTGAGTCCTCTCTGGTCACCAAGAGCAAACAGATTACTGCCATTTAAGAATTATGCGTTACACGGACTCCCTCCTGGAGTGTTCTGGCTGCAAGTCCCCCCCAGACATACCAAAACCCCAATAAAGAGGTAGCAAGGTGGACAGAAGGTCAGGAGATGTGCTTCTGGTTGGCTATATGACCAGTCACTTTTCTTTACTGGGCCTTAGTTTCTCTATCTGGACAATGGGATGCATTATATGTGCTGCACAGAGGTCTGCAAACTGTGGTCTACAGATTGGCTGCCTGTTTTTGTGATATAGTCATGTTGGGACAAAGTCAGTGCCATCCTGTCATGTATTACCTGTGGTCGAGCTGACTGGTTGCAACAGAAACCACATGGCCTACACATCTAAAATATCGACTCTCTGGCCCTTTAAGAAATAGCTTGCTGACTCCTGATGAAGTTCATCACTCTGGGTTGTGCCAAAAGCCCTACTGCCAGCAGCTGGGACTCTCCTTTCTCTTGAGGGTGGGGCTGATAGAAGTTAATGCCCCCAGGATCCGGAGCAGCCCTTAGCCAATGACAGATGGAAGTTGGTGGTGGTGGTGGTGGGGGGCTGTAAACCATCCCTCCTTCCTTACCTCAAAGGTGGGAAAATCCTCTGATGGGTTTCATATTGTCTTCTAGATGTTCCCAGTAGGATGGCCCCCCAGATACCTACAAGAGTAGCCTCCTCCTCACTAGACCCTGGGTCAGCTTCCTTCCTTTCCCAGTCCTCTCTCTCCTATCCTACTGGTGCTGCCGGGGTTCCATTCCCCCAGAGCCCCTAGTACTCAAATCATGGACTCAGGCTCTGCTTCTGAGGGTATGCAGCCTAAGTCAGGACATAGGTCTTGTGCACCTTCTTCTTTTTCTCCCTTAGCTGGCATCCCACCAGGTATATGCTGCCTGTTGACTTCTGGCCTTAGATGAAATGCCACAGAGCAGGATGTGGGCTGAATTTTCTCAATGGCCACCACAGTGCTGGATGACTCACCCTGGAAGTGTAGTTTGTTCTCCATGGGGTAGACCTTGACCATAGGAGGAAAACTGACAGACACATGTCCCCTACTGTCCTTTGCCTTGGGCTTCCGTCAAGTGTGTCTTCTCTTTGCAAAACTTCTAGGGAAATTCTGTGTGCTGAGAAAGCATGCTTGCCAAGAGACCTACTGTGTTTCTTTGGTGCCTTGTTGAGTGGTTGCGTGGCGGAGAACCCGTGCATCTTCCCTCGTGTCACTTCCTAGTTTTTTCCTAATACTAACCACCCTGTGTTTGCACTTCCCAAGTAAAGTCTCAGTACTAAAATCCTTGCCTCAGGCTCTGCTTTCCAGAGGCCTTGAGCCAAGGCATGGTATTGATTTAAATAACTCTAAGGACTCTTTCAGTTCTAAAGCACTAGACTTGCACTAAATTCCATTCTTTACATACCTAGGGATTAAAAAAATGCATATCTACCTTTCTGTCCATGAAACACCATTTAATTCCCCTAAAGACTAGTTTCTGAGGTATGCCAGGGGTCTTGATAATTACAATTCAAATCAGACCAACAGAAGGTGTTATAATAACAATTGTTTGTAATAGTTTTCAAGTTCTATATGCTAGTTTTAAAGTATTTGATCTTCATTTAAACCTTATTGGGTTCTATTATTACCCTCATTTTGCACAAAAGGAAAACGAAGTCGGAGAGAGTAAGCCACTTCATCCTAAGTTGCTCAGTAAGTGGCCAAGCCAGGATGGGAAACCATGACTAGATTCCAAGGGATATGGTCAAAATCAGATGCTTTACTCTATCTACTAGAAACAAATACAATACTCTTTCAAAACTTCGTCTTCGAATAGACACTCCACCAATGAAAATATATGGATGGCAGATAAGCACATGGACAGATGCTCAACGTCCTTAGTCATTAGGAAACATAAAACCACAATAAGCTATCACTACACCGCACTAGGATGGCTTAGTTAAAAGACAGGCCATACTGAGTGTCAGTGAGGATGTGAAGGAACTGGATTCCTATACGCTGCTGGTGGGAAGGTAGAGTGGCACAACTAATTTGGAAAACAATTTGGCAGCTTCTCAAAAAAAATGAAACATAAACTGACCATGTGACGGAGGCAATCCACATCTAGGTATTTACCCAGAAACAATGAAGACATATGCTCACACAGAGACTTGTCCATGAATGCTCATGGCTACTTTATTTGTAATAGCCCCAAACTGAAAACGACCCAAATGTCCATTGGCAGGTGAATGGATAAACAAATTGCGGTCCCCTATCCATAAAATGGAATGCCACTCAGTAATAAAAAGGAATGAACTTTTGATATATGCAACAACCGGGACAAATCTCAAAATAACTATGAAAGAAGCCACATAAAAACGAGTACATGTACATACTGTATGATCCCATTAAGATAAATTCTAGAAAATGTAGTAATAGCAGGAAGTAGTAAGTCTGTGGTTGCCTCTGTGTGTGTGTGTGTGTGTGTGTGTGTGCAAGGAAACTTTTAGGGGCAGTGGGTATGTACACTGTCTCAAGTATGATGGTTTCATGGGAGTGTACATATGTCAAATCTCATCAAATCCTGTGTTTTAAATATATGCAGTTTATTACAGGTCAATTATATCACAAAGCTGCAAAGAACAAAAAGCCTGTGGATAACTGAACACTGAAGATATGGCTTTGGAGAAATGCTCTTTTAAATTGGCTTTTGGGATTGTCCATGGAACTCAAACCCATGGTGAAGGAATGAGCTGAGTCATGAGTCAGCCAAGACAGACTCAAAATGGTGCGGCCCAAAGAGAGAGGGTGGGGATGCAGTACTTTACCTCTGTGAGCCTCAACATCCTCATAGATAAAATGGGAATATCTTCAATTGCCCTGCATTCCCCATGAAACTAATTTGAGGAAAAGTAAGTGAGTTTGCTTTCAGGTGTGAATGACCAAACTTCTTCATCCATACACCATGTCCCTGCCAAGCACTTGGTGGCAATCCCAGTCCTGGGTGCCACTGGCCTACCCTGGCGGTGGGGGGGGCGGGGGGGGTGCGTGCGGCAGTGTGCTGGGACCTTACAGCCCCTGCCTCTGGAATCAGCACAGATCATCTCCCTTTTAGTCTCTCAGGCTGACTGCTCCTCTGTGACTGTTCCCAGACCCTGTGCAGCTGGTCCCTTAGGACTCATTTCATGTCCTTGCTTCCCAGCTGCTTTGATGGCCCAGTTGGCCTCACATCTCCCTCTGCACATTCTCCAGTTCCTCATGTATTTTCTGCTGTTGAGGGCCAATAGGCTGGACCTGCTCACCCACCTAAGAGTGGCTCTCATTGTTCAAGGAGTCCCCAGAGCCTGGGCAGACAGACCTGACACTAAGAGAACCACAGTCTGGTGGGAGAAACAGACACAGGTCTACTGTGCCAGCACCTATCCTGTGTGATGCTCTACGGTAGAGGTGCCCTGTGTCGTCCCAGGGACAGTGGGGTGGGGAGGTGCAGGGTAGCAATGGGCCTGGAGGGGGACTCAGATGAGGAAATGGCTCAAGTGGACCCAGAAGATTGGGTGAGGACTTTTGAGATGGAAGTCAAAAGACAGCATTTCAGACACAGGATGTGGGATCCCCTTCCACAAGGACAAAGGTCTTGGGGTATGGGAACCCTGAATAGTTCGGTGTTACTAAGACCCAGCAGAAGGTGAGGCTACAGGGTAAATGAGGGCCAGATCCTGGAAGGAAGACTAGCCATGTGTGCCCAGAGGTTTGGGTCCAAACCCGTGGGAACTGAGCAGCTGCTGAAGGACTCTGAGCCTGAGGGTGACAGTCACAATGTACACTAGGAGGGCAGAAGTGTTCGTTTGTGAGTCCCTGCTCAAATCCTTCCCAGGATAGTTAGTTTCTCTCTATAATGGAGTTTCTATTGGCATTTGGGGTTGGATAAGCCTTTGTCATGGGCGGCTGCTCGGTGCCTCGTAGGATGTCTAGGAACAGCTTCTCTGACCTCTACCCACTGGATGCCAGTAGTGCTCCTCCAGTTGTGACAACCGAAAATGCCTCCAGACATTGGCCCTGGGGTGACAAATTGCTCTCTATTGAGAACCACTGCTCTGAAGTTTTTTTCTCATTTGTTTGTCTGTATTTGAGTATGTTTACGGATGGCCCTCCCCGTGTCTGCCCTCTTCCCTCCTCCCAACACCTGGCTTCCAGCCTTTCCATAAGGTACACACCTGGATGGTGCTCTTGGCTCCTGGCACAGCCTTGTTTTACACCTTGTCTCCAGTGGCCCAAGCTCCCTGTTCGTGGGGGCTCTGGTTGGGGCTGGCTGCAGGATCCGGCTGCAAATAGCTCCATCCACGTCTGCAGCCGGCCAGTGGGGCACCTACTTCTCAGTGGGGCACCCCACGTGGTGTGGAGGAGACTACTGGATGGGGTCCCACCTTCAGGTCAGCTAGGACCAGAACCGTCCAAGCCTGTTGGCCCTGAAACCTCGGTCCCTCCGTCCTGCTATCTGCCAAGCTTACAGCCTGGAGGGACAAGGGAAGCCGGCCAGGGAGAGGGCACTGGGCTGGGGACAGAGGGCAGGTGGTGGCAGCTGGAGGCCATGTGACCGCTGGAGGCTATCTGTGTCACAGGGCAGAGCTGGGCCACTGGCTCGTTCCTGTGCTCAATCTGAGAAGGCCTCACATGACTTCTCTGTGGGAGCAGGCGTGTGGGGGCGGGAGAGGAGGTGGGAGGGAGGGGGAAGTGATTTTAGGATCCACGCTGGAAATACAAAATACATTTGTGAATCACAAGCAGATATTCATCATATGACCCCATTGGCTTTGCCAACGCAGACATCAGGCTAAAGGTACCAAAAAATGCATCCTACCCCCTGCTCTGTGCAGGCCACGGTAGCCTGGGGGGTAAGGGGGGGCACTAGCATTAGAATAGAAGATGAAGGAACCAGCCAGGGGACTCGCACTGTCAGCAAAAGCAGGCACAAATCAGCCCCCCAATTCTGAGTCTTTCCATGCACTCATTCATATGTTAATCTCACAACAGCACCCCCTTCCCAGTGAGAAAACCAAGAGCAGAGGATTCCTCTACATTCCCTTTTCTCCCTTCCTCAGAACTTCCAGGGTTTGCTCTGGTTTTGGTTTCGGTTTTGGTTTTGTACCCCCACCATCAGCTTCCCTACCTCTCACCACGATGGCAGGTCCTTCTTGTTGACAGGACGAGGTGAGGCCCCCTAAAATCACCGCACCTCCGTGGAACAGGCCTCTGTGCTGCTGGGGTTACAGGATCCCCGGCAGCGGGGTCAGAAACGCAGGAGACTGGATTCAGGCAAGTTCTGGAGACAGGGCGAGAATGCCCTGGAGGCTCCCCCACCCCCACCCCAGGAATGAGGGGAAAGCCCCAGGGCTCCTCCAGCAGCCCCACCTCCAGGCCCTCGGTATGCCAGGAGCTTTATTTAGTTGCGCTGAAACCCCAGGGCCTGGATCAGGACTCCTAAGCCTGTGTCCTTACCGTCAGAGAGGACAAAATCTTGTGAGCAGGCTCTGTCCCTCCGGGCTAAGAGCCACCTCTCTCGTGCTTGCTGAATGTTTCACCTCTGCGCTTATCACTTTCAAGATCATATTTAATAGATTTAATCTGATTACATAAGCAAGACATGTTCAGTGCAGGATATCTGGGAAACCCAGAAACGTGTAAAGAAGGAGATTAAGAATTCACCACCAGCTCACCAATCGGAGACCGCCTCTTCGAAAATGTTGGTATATAGCTTTCTCATCTATTCTTGAGTCCTGGGTATGCCCGTAACTATAAAAAGTAAAACCAGAGTAATAGCTTAGATAAATTTTTTAAAAAAATATTGAGGCCTAACATACATAGTAAAAGGCACAAGTCTTTTTTTAAAATATTTTATTTATTATTTATTTGAGAGAGAGAGAGGCAGAGACATAGGCAGAGGGAGAAGCAGGCTCCATGCACCGGGAGCCCGACGCGGGACTCGATCCCGGGACTCCAGGATCCCGCCCTGGGCCAAAGGCAGGCGCCAAACCGCTGAGCCACCCAGGGATTCCCAAAAGGCACAAGTCTTAAGTGTACAGCTCAATATATTTTTACATATTATTGTACCCATGAAACCATCACTCAGATCAAGACAGGGAACATCTCCAGATCCCAGAAAACTCACTCCTGTCCTTTCTTAGTCAATAATTACGCTCTGCTTCCAAGATGTAGCCAGGATTCTGAACTTCGACCCTTCCAGATTAGACTTGCCTCTTCTTGAGTATCCCCGGAATGGGCTCACATAGTATTTATGCTCTTGTGTCTGGTTTTGCTCACCCAATCTGCAGCATCTACCACAAGGCCTGGCCTAGCAAAGGCACTCAACGCTGGCACCCGAAATGGACGTTGGATGCATGTGAAGTCATTGAATGAGTGAGGAAATAGGCTTTGGTTATGGGGTAGTCTCCTGTGTGTTTTGGTCACCATGTGGTGGTCTGTGTGGAGAAAGGAGAGCAGTCAGGTGGCTGGCGTAATTATCCTGGTGGGATTAGATGAGCCTGAGCTACAGGGGTGGCTGTGGGGAGGGGGAGGAGGGAGCAGGTTGTGCATGCTTGTCTGCTTGGCACTCACGAGGGTTGGGCTGGTGCCCTGTGAGCAGCAGACCGGGAGTATTTTTAGAAACCCCATCACAGCAGCCACTTGACTTGGTGGCTGCCTCACTGTCACAGTGTCCCATGGCTCTATGTGGAGCGCCCACCCTGGGTCAACCCCCAGTGCTGTGAGTCACACAGCATATAGTGTGCTACTGCCCCCAGTTGGGAATCACACTCAGCAGTGGCTTGAGGTGATGAACAAGAACATGGCAAGGGGCCCCAGGTGTCCCTGAAGAATCCTCCCCTGGCAAATGCAATTACGTGGCTCCTGAAGAAATGGGTGCTGTGGTCCTGCACCCCAAGGAAGAGATGTTTACTCTCTAGATCAGAATCATGGCAGGGCTCCCAGTCACTGTAGCCCCCTTTATAATTTCAAGGCCTCAATATTAAAAAGGATCCCTCTCCTGCCCCATGCCCCATGGGAGGCTTGAACCTTTCTTCTTCTTCTTCTTCTTCTTCTTCTTCTTCTTCTTCTTCTTCTTCTTCTTCTTCTTCTTCTTCTTTCTTCTTCTTCTTCTTCCTCTTCTTCTTCTTTTTGTTAAATATTTTATTTATTTATTCGTGAGAAACGCACAGAGAGGCAGATACCTAGGCAGAGGGAGAGGCAGGCTCCCTGCGGGGATCCTGATGAGGGACTTGATCCCAGGACCCCGGAATCATGACCTGAGCCAAAGGCAGACGCTCAACCAGTGAGCCATCCAGGTGCCCCTTCCCAACACAAGCTCAGCTCACTTTGTGCTTCTCTGCAGTTGCCTCTCTGGGCCCATCCACCATCATCGCTCAGCTGCCTGTGCCAGGCACCTCCTTCCTCCATCTGCTCCACGTCCTGCTATCTGTTCAGCTCTGCAGCCAGGGGTCAGGCACTCTCCACAGCTGTGGCCTTGACAAAGTGGCTGGAAGCCTCAGGAGAAGGAGCAACATCAAACATTACTGGGGAGGCATGGAACCGTGGTCACAAGAGAGAGCTGCTGGGTCATGCGGGTGGGGGAAGGACTCAGGTGTGGCTGGGACTGAGAGGTTGATGGGGCAGGCCAGGGTGGGCGGTGCTGACCGGACATGGGTGGCCTGAGACCAGGCAGGATTTGACTATTTTATTAAACGTTGACCTTGGTTCCTTTCCTTGGGCTTGTGGGGTGTGTGGAGATGAGGCAGGGGGAGGTGCTAGGTTCTTCCATTTTTTTTTTTCTGTATCACTGGGGAGATGGCAATGGTTTGGAAATGTAGGAAATCGGTTTTCCATGAGCTTATGAACTATTGGGGTGGAAGATTGTCATGTTATAAACTTAAACCACAGACAAGCAGGCCTTGAACAAGCTGTTACAATCAACAGAGTTGATGATTAAGAGTGTATAGCATGTGACCTGGCATGGCTGTGATGCTGTCCCCGAGAACAGCGACATTTCAGGTCAGCAGTATTTGGGGGTTCTACTTGGAGACAACGACCCCTCAGCTGACCGGTGCTGTCCTCGTCCAGTGATTTAGTGGTCAGACTTGCTCAGCTGAAGGGGAGCAGGGTCATGACAAGGCACCTGTGCCCATCTGCCAGTTCAGATGAAGGGCTGAATTACAGGGTCAGTAAAGCCTCCTGGCCAGGGGACATGAGCCGAGCAGCTGTCCCCGACATGCTGGCCAGGAGAGGTCCTCTTACCAAGGCGACCAGGTCACCACGGGGAGGGTGAGTCCCCTGTGGTCAGAGGGGGTATGAGTGGCAGGGCTATGGTCAGAGGGAGGCAGGGAGCCTGTTCAGCCATGAATCCAGAAAGCTGGAAAGGAGGCCTTTAGGCCGGGATGGAGGACAGCCTGGCACTCTCTGTGGCCAGAGGGGTGGGTGCTTGGTGCACACATGGGGACAGCTGGGAGAAGGGACTGGAACCCAGTGTGTGGCAGTTAAGTAATTCCTAGACTGCGGAACATCTCCTGAGCTTCATCTTCCTCTTTTGTAGAATGCATAAAATGAGATGAGGGGTGCAAATTCCCCATAAGTGGAATGGTTTTATATAAATCTGGGGCATTATTTGCCCCAGAAATTTTTGCATTTAATATTTTTATCAGCAAGTTGGAGGAAGGAACCGATCCAGGCTTCTCAGATGGGTACAGAAAATAAAGCTGGGGAGAGTGGCTGAGACAGGTAAGGGAGACCTTGAATGGCAGGATCTGCATCCCTTGGTTTCTCTCCCCTGACCGCCCCCTCTGTGTGACCCTCAGAAAACCCAGTGCCCCTGAAGGAGCTCCACGCTTTGGGATATGGCCACCACCTCTCTCTAGCTCAGGGTTTCCCAATCTTGGCACTATTGCCATCGTGAACTAGATCACTCCTTGCTGTGGGGGCTGCCCTGAGCGTTGTAGGATGTTTAGCAGTATCTCTGGCCTTCACCCACTAGATGCCAGTGGTGCCACCCCTCCTCCCCCTGTGACAACCAAACGTCCCTGGGGGACAAAATCACCCTGGTTGAAACCACTCCATTACCCTCAATCCTTGCACATCCCCGCGTACATCAGATGTGGCTCTGGTCACACCAAAGTACACGTGGCTCCTTAAATAAAGCTTCTCCACATCCTTCCCACACCTTTGCATACACAGATCCCTCCCTCCATCATCCCTTCCCACTCCTGCCTTTGGAGCTTCATAAAATCCAGCTCATCTTTGAAAACTCATCTTAACTATGTCTCCTTTGAGGACACTGTCCTTGAGGCTCCCGGACAGCTCGTGGACTCACAGCATAGTTCTTCTGGAGCCCTGGCTACACGGATGTTCACGTTTTTTTTGGCTTGTGATTGTCTCTCCCATTGGACTGTAAACTTCATGAGGGCAAATCCTGGATCTCATTCATCTTTGCTCCCTAGTGCCTGGTACATGGCCTGGCACAGCGTGGGACTGGGCAAATCCTAGCTGAGTAATCTCATTTAATGCCTTGCTACTTGCTGGCCACAGGATGTAGAATGCTGCAGTCCAAATGGGAACAGTTTCTGGATCTTAACAAAGCAGAGTCTAGTAGTGCATCCTCAGGCAGCACAACACAACCTTCCTCATCTCTTATGCAGAGAAAAACCAACTTATTATTGTTTTAATCTCCAGGATGCTAGAGAGGTTTGGGGGAGTTGCCTCCTGTGACTCTACCCTTAAGAAGACACTGGCGTGGCTGCAGGAGGTAGCACTTTCCCTTTGAAAGATGCTGAGGATAGATGCCAAGCCCCGCCAAACTTTTCTCCTTGCTTCCCTCCAAAGCAGGGGACTCCATCTCATCTTTCTTAAATGCAAATTTGATCCCTCCTGTCCAAGAGCTAAGCCCCGCCCTGCGGCTCCCAGCACCCTGGGCTGCGGGACTTTCTCCAGCTCTCCCCTCTGCATTGTCAAAACGGAAACAGACTGCGCAGAAGGAACGCGTTTGGTGCTGAGACCAGAGCCAGGGCAACAAGCGGCAGATCCAGACAATCTGCTCCGCTCCTCCCAAGGAGAGAGGAAAGGTTTTTATTCCTTTGCTGACAACCAAGTCAGCGATAGGAAAATCTCTGGGTGACCAAAGCTAAGCAAAGCAAGAGACGCACACCCTACGTTGGTGCGCCTTGAAAATTAAAGAGCCTCTGGCTTTAAGTGGCCAGGCTTCACTGTGTGTGTGTGTGTGTGTGTGTGTGTGTGTGTGTGTTGGGGGTGGGGGTGATGTGTATTACTAAAAGCAAAGTCCTGGACCATCTTGATATAAAAGCCATCAAGTGCCCCTTCCACCCAGGAGGGGACTGCATTGATGATTCTCCTCCCCACTTGCACACTCCCGTGACAGGGACCTCTCATGACCCTAGCCAATGTTGGCTAGCTCTAAGAGAAAGCTTTTGGTCACTCTGATGGTTCAGCCTTTTGTTCTAAGTCCAATTCTTTGTTCCACCTGGAGTTTGGTCAATGCTTCTTCCCCAGGAAAGATGTTCAGGGGCAACTCCTTTACCGCCCAGATCTGTTCTCCTGGAGGAACAGGCCCAGTTCTGTCCACTGTCCTCTGCGTGGTGCAGTTTCGTCACCTCTCTTCCCGACCACATTTTTCTTGTTACCACGGTGGGTCACACAATACCCCAGTTTTCTGCAGTTCTCAGAGCGTGTTATTTGGGATGACAAGTTTTCTAGAGGGCTGAGGTGGTACCTCCTTAGCAACAAACTTTGGAAAAGCATGACAGCAAGAGTTGGAGCAGACAGGATACAGGTGCCTCTTAGAGTGAGCACAGCCCTGCCAACTTGCTCTTCGATGTTTCTCTGATGAAGTCCCTCTGACTTCACTGCTTGCCAGTTCTTCCATTGCCTCCCAGCTCCTCTGTGCATCGCCCCCTCCAACCCCACTGGACATCCTGTGCCATCTCCGAAGGTTACCGGGGCCAAGGAGAGGCAGCCACAAGGAGTCAGATCACATAGGGCTGTGAGAAGCGCCTTCCAGTGGTTGTGCAGTTCAGACCTGGGAGGGGTGACACCCACTGGGAGCAAGCTCTCCATCTGAAGCAGAGGCACATGGCGGGGTTGTTCCTGAGGGGCCTCTACTCACTGGTCCGCTAAGGTTTGGACGAGGGGCCTCATAGTCTCTTTCAGCCCTATGATTTGTGCTGTGGACAAAGAATCCACGGTGGCGTTGAATGTGAAATGAGGGCTCCTGGGTGTCCTTGTGACAGTGGGAGGAGAGGGATAGAAAGCCAGTCCCTTCAGTTAAATATCTGTGGGGCAAGATGGAGCAGGTCTCAGCCCCAGGTTATGGCTGAGGTGGGCTCTTTGAGAAGAGGGACCTGCACACACAGTGTGGTGACAAACAAAAAGAAGGAGGCCATGAGTCTGTCCCCAGTGTTTAGAGGAATAAGGCACAGGGGTTTGAATGTTTCTGGGTCAGTTCTTCTTCTGGCCCTCTCTATGGGGCTGGGAGGTTCCTAACTGGTCCAGGAGGATGCACTGTTCTGAAAAGTACAGGGGTGGAGTCTGGGACAAATTTGGTGTCCAAATTGCTGGACACCAGAGAGGCCACTGGGCTTATCATAAATGTGAGATGTCAGTGGTTTTCATGGGATTTTGGAATTCAGGCTTTCATGCTCTTCCAGTCCAGACTCTGTCATCCAGCCTCTGCCACAGCACCCCAATGTTTGATTAAAGGAGGTGATCAATGGAAATTATCTGCCCCTGGCAGGTGGATAAATGTCTTCCTTCCCTTTTCTTCCTTTTGATGACAGGGAGCTCACTCACTCCATCTTTGGGTGGCTTTGACCTGTTTAGCTGGGTGCTCCATAGGACGTCTTCTTGTTAATCCTGTGTTATCTGGGGGAATCAGAAGTTATTTATTACTATTGGTTATGATAATGCTCATAGCAACTTCTTAATAAGTACTACCTTGTGCCAGACAGGAGGTTAAATAGTTTATAAACGAAACACAGATGTCTGGCTTATAGAAACTCCAAATCTCGCCAGGTCTCAGCTGGAAGAGCCAGAGGCCATTTAATCTAGCCTTCATGTTCCAGAGTGTGACATCTTAAGCCAGCAACACAAGGTCTCTCATGGGTAGGTGAAAACAGTCTCCTTAAAGAAGGCCATAGTTACAAAGATTCTTGGACATCTCAGTCTTCCTCCGAGTTTTCCAAGAAGCCAGTCCTGTAGTTAAGGTCTGTGGCTCCCCCGCCAGGGTCACCCAGAGAGCCTCCTTAGAACAGCCTGCCCATCCAATGCAAAGAGAATGGGCCAAAGACAGGTATTCTCCAGGGAAAGTGGAAGGCCTTCCCTGGCCACCGAGGACAGCAGGAAGAGGCAATGACAGTGTGAGTCAGGTTCCCTAGAGGCAGAGCCTGAGATAAAGTACCTGTGGTTTATTGAGGGAGGGTCTTTAAAGAAAAATCAGCAAGGGAGGGAGTGGGGAAGCAGGAGAAGGAGAAGGAAAGAGATGAGCACAGAGATGTGGTTGAGGGTAAGGCTACCATATAAAATAGAGGATGTCCAATTACATCTGAATTTCAGATAAACAACAAGTAATTTTATTTTTTTTTTTACTACAAGTATGTTCTAAATATGGCGTGGATGTACTTATACTAAAAATATATGCTTTGTTTATCTGAAATGTGAATTTAACTGGATATCCTGGATTTTTATTTCCTAAATCTGGCCATCCAATCAAGGCTGACCAACTGGCTCCAACTACCCAGCATTGAAAGGTTTCTGGGACCTGGGACCTTCAGTGCTAAACTGGCTAGACAGCCTGGGATGGGAGGGCCCCCTGAGTTGGGGCCTCAGGTAAAGCCTGATCTTGGCCCGATCCTTGGGGAGGGAGTGGAAAGCAGGATGGACCCTGGAGCCTAAAACATGCTACAGAGTTGTCCCTCTGAAGGGAGGGGCCTGCATCCCCCTGGTGTCACTTGGTCATTGCCCTGCTGAGTGGGCTTGGGAGTAGGTATAGGAGAAAGCTGTAACCTCCTGGAGAGGCAGCTGGTTCCTGAAGGCAATTCTTCCAGGAAATGGGGCAGCTGTGAGGCAACAACAGGCAAACAGAGGGTGTGGACATAGGCCCCTCACAAGAGGACTGACTAGCTTGGGTACCACAGATTCTATTGCATTAACTAGGGCTCTCAGGCTGAGAGCTCTGCTCCATGCTCCAGAAGAAGGGGAGAGACGAAGCTTGACTCCAGTCCCGTTGATCAGCTGAGCACCTCCCCTGTTCTAGGCTGGGCACACAGACCTGCCCTGCCCTGCTCGGCCTGAGATGTGCTGCCCTGTTCTCCTAGGAGCTGCTGAAAGCCCAGAGAAGGGGCTCTCGTTATTCCAAACTGGGAGAGAGGACCAGAACAGATTTCACAGAGGGAATAATAGTTGCCCCAGACCTTGAAAAAGGGTGGGAATTTGCCAAGGGTCCTGGGGTGGGCAGGTCAAGTGGTGGTGGTGGGAAAGGTGTGGCCAGAGGCTTGAAGGTCACACCTTCCAGGGTCACGGAGGCCAGGTGTAGAGGTGTGGCAATGTAAAGAGGTCTTAACCTCAAGTTCACCAAGAAGCAACCATCGGGGATTTTAATTCCTTTTCTGCAAACCCCTCCTGAAGTTGGGTGAGCACAAGGCAGGTTTTGTCTGAGCTGACAAGACATCTGGTCCGTGCAAAGGGCTGGATGATTTATGATCTGACCCAAGCTAATGCTTTGGAAAAGTGCTGGCGGCCCTACTGACCTGGAGATGCCTGGGCACCTGGGGAACGTCCCAGCTCCTGGCCGGGGAGGCCCTGCCACCCGGCCCTGGCCCAGATCCAGGGGGAAGACAAGCTTCCTTCTCGCCTTTCCAGTATATCCTGAAACCAGAAGCCCCATGACACTGGCTCCTCTGTCACTGTTCTGGGATTTCGGTACTGGCCCAGGCAGGACACTCACACTGCTGAGAAGTCTGAGAAGCTGCTGGCACAAAGTGCAGGGAGGGTCAGCCGGGGAGAGCGATGGGACCCATCCCAGATCAGTGTCCCCATTTCTGAGCTGAACTTGGCCCAGCACTGGTAGAGCTCAGCACCTGAGGCTTCCACTGGCTCTGCAATTTTTTTTCAGCCCTTTGCAGAGAGACACAGGCCTATAAGCCCTTCTTTCAACCCCTTACTTGCTGTGTGACCTTGAACACATCACTTGGCTTTGTGGAGCCCTCTTTCACATCTCTACTAATGTTAAAAACATCAGCATTTGTAACTAATGGTCTTGTGGCATTTGCTAGCTTTCAAAGCGGTGCACTCATGTAAATTCTCTCGTTTGAACTTCTCTGCAGGTTGTGAAGCAGGTGAGTAGGTGAGGTGGTCTTAGGATCTCCATTTTGAGGGAGAAGAAATTAACTATTAGCAATGTGACTTGCCCTAATGTTACAGTTGCTAGGCTTCTGGGCTTGGGTCTCCTGACTTGCAGGACACCAAGTAGATAAATAATCTCTTATCGGAGTCTCCAGAAAATGCTCGAGCCGGACAGAGTCAGCAATTTTAAAGTCTTGATGATGGCGACCCAGGGAGCATTTGGTTTGCATGGGTTTTCTGACACCATGGAAGTTGGGCTAAGGAGGGCAGGTGTCCTACAATGGGCTCCGTATTCTGTTCTGTTATCATCTGATGTGAATTCAAATGTCAAGACTCTTTGCTCTTAGAAAAACAACAAAAATATTTCCCTCTTGAGCCATAATCCAAATTGATTGTTGGAGGGATAAAATAAGATTTGACCACATGGTTTCTCTGGAACACTTGAGAATCTACGAGGTCTTTGCAGGGGGCCCTGGGCTGGGGTCCTTTTAGATTCCAATGTGTTTGTATTTCAGATCAGTCACTGCTCAGTATCTGAAGAAGGAGGGTTCTGAGGTGGGAAAGGTCTCTTCTAGCTGGGGTGGAGGGTGAGGAGGGAAGCAGAACCAGGGGCAGAAAGTAATAAAAGCAGCTTTAATGAAGACTTTATTTTTTTCACAGAGGTGAGAAGGAAGCAGTAGGTGTGAGACTTGGGGGCCAGCATAAGTCCCAGCTCAGTCACTTCCCAGCTAATTGAATTCAGAGCAGCTTCCAGATCTCTCTGGACCCCGTCTCCTCACCTGTAACCCTGGTGCAGGCAGGGCCAGCCGCTAGCACCCTTGTCAGGGTCAGGGCTGGACCACAGCAGGCACTGAGTACGTGCTAATTCCATGGACTTCTCCCCCCTTCCCACAAGTGGATGGTGCCTCTGGAAAGTACGAAATTTCTTTCATCAAAATAAACAAAAATTCTGTCTTTTTAGAAAAATCTGATAAAATTAACTTGTAAGCTGAAACAAGGTTCTGCATGAAGGAGGAAGCGGTTGGCTTGCTCTGACCTGGCTAGCTCCCTTCCCCCAAGACACACACAGGCAGATCTGGAACGCCACGGAGAAGGAAGGCCAGTCTGTGTCCCCGAGTCCTGCCCAGGGCAGTTGGGAGCCACGACGGAGCCCACGGAGCCCGGGCACTGGGGTCGGTGCTTGCCCCCGCCGCAGGCACCCAGGAAGTCCACAGGCCCGGGACTGAGCGTCCCCAGGAAAACTCTGGAAACACAGCCTGCCAAAGACCTCTCGCGTCCTGGTTTCCTCTTGGGGCAAGAAAGGAAGGAAAGGAAGGAGAAAGGAAGGAGACAGGAGAAACGAAAGCGAAATGATGGAGGGAAGGAGGGAAGGAAAGAAACCTGGTGCAAGTGTGAAATCAAAATAATAGACTCAGGATGGTGAGATGCATGTGAACGGAGTGTGACGCTGGCAACCCCCACAAATAGACCTTCTGTTAAAAATAGCCTTTGTCTAAATGTGGAAAGGGTGTAAATATAGTAGCGGTTTCGGCTTACTATGGAGCCGCCCCAGCTCCAAGTAACAGAGGCTTATTATAGGACCGTGCGTCAGCAGCAGGGGAGGGGCGGGCGGCAGACATCCCCGAGGGCGGGCGGCGGAGGGGGCGGTACAGTACCGCGGGGGGCGGCCCCCCACGGCCCCAGCGCTCCAGGCCCTGAGGGGAGGGGAAGGGAGGGGAGGGGAGGGGAGGGGAAGGGAGGGGAGGGGAGGGGAGGGGAGGGAGGAGGAGGGGAGGGGGAGGGGAGGGAGGAGGAGGGGAGGGAGGAAGAAAGGAAGGGAGGAGGGAAGGGAGGGAGGGAGGGAGGAGGGAAGGGAGGGAGGGAGGAAAGAAGGAGGGAAGAGAGGGAGGGAGGAGGGAGGGGAGGAAAGGAGGAAGGGAGGAAGAGAGAGAGGGAGGAGGGAAGGGAGGGAGGGAGGAAGGGAGGGAGGGAGGGAAGGGAGGGAGGGAGGAAAGAAGGAGGGAAGAGAGGGAGGGAGGAAGGAAGGGAGGAAGAGAGGGAGGGAGGAGGGAGGGGAGGGAAGGGAGGGAGGGAGGAAGGAAGGGAGGAAGGAAGGAAAGAAGGGAGAGAGGGAGGAGGAGGGAAAGGAGGGAGGGAGGAGGAGGGAAGGGAGGGAGGGAGGGAGGAAGGAAAGAAGGAAGGAAGGATGGAAGGAAGGAAGGAAAGAAGGAAGGGAGGAAAGGAGGGGAGGGAGGAGGGAAAGGAGGAAGGAGGGAAGGGAGGGAGGGAAGGAGGGAGGGAGGAAGGAAGGGAAGAAGGAAGGAAGAGAAGGAAGGAAGGACAGAAGGACAGAAGGAAGGAAAGAAGGAAGGGAAGGAGGGAGGAAGGGAGGGAGGGAGAGAAGAAGGAAGGAAGGAAGGACAGAAGGATAGAAGGCAGGAAAGAAGGAAGGGAGGAAGGGAGGAAGGACGGAAGGAAGGGAAGAAGGAAGGGAGGGAGGGAAGAAGGAAGGACAGAAGGACAGAAGGACAGAAGGAAGGAAGGACAGAAGGACAGAAGGAAGGAAGGACAGAAGGAAGGAAACAAGGAAGGGAGGGAGGGAGAGAGGAAGGAAGGAAGGAAGGAATCGAGCGCCAAAAAGAATCTGGGGAGAGTGCCTTGGGAAGCCCCTTGCCCTCATCTGGGGTGTTACCAGCCAGTGCGTTCACTGTCCTGCAGGCTGGTGCTCCTGGCACCCCAGGGACTTTGTAAAGGAACCTCCTGGGGACGCCCGACTGCTGACAGACTGGTTCCCCGCAGACCTGAGCGCAGGGGACAGAGCCCCTAGAGACCCGTGGGAAGTGCCAGGAAGGACTTTGATTCAAGTCTCTAAGAAAAAGGCTTCATGGCTTAGTAGGTGTGTGGCCCAGGTGGCCGTGGCTGAGCGTGGGCGTGGCCGGGGTGCTGCTTCCCTGGTCGGAGACTCGACCCGGGGCATAGAGCAGTTCCGTGGGAAGCTCATGGCTCTCCGTTCTCTTGATGCAGGTGGTCAAGCGTTGCCTGCCCGCGTGGGTGCTAAGACCTCGAGGGTGTCTCCCACCCGACCCCGCGAGGCCCCTCGTTGTCCTCTTGGTCTGTCACCCTCTAGCCCAGGTCATATCTCCTCCGTGCTCTGCACATGTCCGTGTATGTATCACAGGTACGCACAGACAGCCCACCCCAACACGCACATGTCAACACACCAAGGTTCAGTCAGAGGTCTGAGGCCCATTTCTAGCAACAGCCCTCATACCCCTTGCTTCATCCTTCCCCTGGCCCCTTGCTCCACTGGCCCTGCTCTAGCACTCTGGAAGCTTTCCATCCCTAACCTCGACCTTGCTCTTTGGACCTAAGGTGGGCCAGGCTCCTCTGGGAGGAATCATCATCTTCTTCTCAGGGGCTTGCTGTCTGATTGTGCCCCCTCCGGCTCTGCTGGGCCTGGGTGACTGCCCCACTGACTTAGCTCTTACCCCAGGACTGATGCCCTTATCACTGCTCACCTACACCCCTACTAGAGACTGGTCCCATCTTGCCAGCCTCCCCCAGCATCATCCAAACTGCCCTGGAAACCATCCCCAAAATGCAGGCCCAGTGGTGTCACTGCCCCACTCGAAATGCCAGCAATGGCTCCCCAAGACCTATAGGACAAAGTCCAAACCGTGTGAGGCTCTGACCTGCCTCCCGTCTGCTTTTCCAGCTATGTCTCTTGCTATCCTGTATTATGTACTCAACCCACAGGCTGTGGAGATGAGCTCTTGTCCACTGGGCATATCCCCCATTCACGCCTCTGTCAGGGATCAGGCTGTTTCCTTAGGCTGATGTGCTTTACCAAATCTCTGCCCATCAAAATCCTACCCACCCTTCGAATTCCCAGCTCCAAAAAGGCCGTCTACCTCTTCTGAGAAGCCTTCTGGGACCTCTCTTCCCACAACCACCATGTCCTTTTTCATCCTACCCCAAATCCCAAGTCACTTTTGTATATTTAAGTGGAAAACGAATCAAGAGGCCCAGTAGCATGTCTACCTAGATGAGGTGTCCTCCCGTGTGCTCCAACAGAGACTTTGTGTCCCTCTCTCCAAATGCCTATCACTGTGTTGGAGTTGCCTGTTTAACCATTGGTCTCCCTCCACCGGACTATGACTCTCACCGGGCAGTGTCTGGAGGCCTTGTTCACGCCATATCCCCAGGGCCTAGTACAGGGCCTGGTTTTACCGCATAACACTGTAGGGCTCTCTACTTCTGCTACGGACAGAATGTGCCCCAACCCCTGCACTGTCCCCAGTTTGTATGTCAAAACCCTAAATCCCTAATGTGTTGGTATTTGGAGATGGAGCCTTTGGGAGGTAATGAGATCATGAGGGTAGAGCCCACAGGATGGGGTCAGGGCTTTTCTGAGAAGAGGCAGGAGAGAGCTCCCTCTCTCTCTGCCATGTGAGGACACAGCAAGAAGACCACAAAACTGGAAGGAGGTTCTCACCAGAACCCGATTATACCAGTACTCTGATCTTAGGCTTCCAGCCCCCAGACTGTGAGAAGTAAATGTCTGCTATTTAAGCCGTGCAATCTATGGTATTGGTGTAGCAACCCAAGCTGACGGAGAAAACTTGGTCACCGACAAACTGAGTGCTCCCCCGATACCGGGGCCTTCGTTACAGCACTCACCCACTTCCAGCCATGCTCTGGAAGCCTGCCCAGAAGCCTGCGAGGTTGACTCCAGCTGTCATTTGGGCCCATAAGGATGTCCTAGAAAGCACTTTTGCCACCTCTCTGTGTTAACAGCTCAAAATCTCCAGGCACTTTTGGTTACCAGGACCCTTATGAGCATACAATGGTTTTCCTTCTCAAAATTCTTTTTTTTTTTTTTTTTTTTTAAAGGAG
Source organism: Canis aureus (assembly GCF_053574225.1). Classification (NCBI taxonomy): domain Eukaryota; kingdom Metazoa; phylum Chordata; class Mammalia; order Carnivora; family Canidae; genus Canis; species Canis aureus. The sequence continues at coordinate 58,265,019 of NC_135620.1, forward strand.
GTTTGAATGGCAGTCAGGACTGGCAAAAGTTGGACTTTCATTGTGAGCTGAGGAAGGAGGCTGGGGAAGGAAATGGGAAGAAAGTGGATATGCTGATAGGCAGGCTGGTGCTTCTCCAGGTAAGTCTACCTGCCCTGGCCCCAAGCAGTCCCCTGGGTTTAGCTGGGCCTGCAGGCTCCCAGGATACAGCAGAACTAACAGCCTGGAACACCAAGTATCTGGGCAGATCAGATCGTCTGCCTAGAGGGGAGCAATACAGCAGGAAGAGCCCAGCTCCAGTCTCTGTTCTACCCCCTTCCTAACAGAGTAAACTAGTCCAAGCCTCCTGACATCCCAGAGCCTCAGTTCTTCATCTGTGAGGTGGGGATCAATCAGACAAGAACCAAAGTCAAAGTCAAATATGATTGTTAATCTACTTACCTGTGCTCAGTAGATGGTCATTGAGACTGGTTATAAACAGATTTCTATCGGCGAGTATCTCATACTGCCAGGAAATAAGCAAAGAACATTCAGAAAAATGAAGTGTCTTTGTTTTTTTCAGTAAACACTTCCCCATCAGAACAAAACAAGCCTGCAAGGCATGCTGAAAACCTTGCCATGATAGCAAGGGTTTGGAGGAAGGATAAGAAAAGAGATCTCCTGTAGGATTATACTAGAAGAACCAGAACCTCAAATTTCTTAAATGCTCCAAAATTTGTGCTATGGCCTATTATATAGAAATTCTTACAGCTAAGATCCAATATATATTTTCCAGATGACACACACTAGTAGAATCAAATTGTGTGTGTGTGTGGGGGGGGGCAGTGATTTTGGAACTATGTCCGTCTGTCAGTCATCTATTTATGAACAATCTATACTTCTCCCTTCTTTGTCTTCATTTTTCTTATATATGCACATATACGTGGTTTCGTGCAACAAATGGTCATATGACTAGGGGTGAGGGTGTAGTGGAGAGACAAGAGCTCAGATTTTGAAGAGACATATTCCTGGAACAATCCATGGCTCTGCCTTGTATTATCCAAGTGGCATGTCAGAGAAAACCTTTAGGCTGAAAAGAAGATGATACCTGGACACATATCTACTTATCTACCTCAAAGATGGTTGTGAAGATGAGAGACACTGTGTGTAAAATGCTTAGCAGAGTGCTAACCATATCACTGTATAAATTCACACACATACACATAAATATAAATGCTTATCCACATATGCAAATATAGTCATTCATATGCATGCACACTGATACGTAAGCATGCATACCTACACGTGTGTGCATTCAAGTACAGATAGAGACACAGGGCGTGTGCAGCGCTGCTATATGATCTAATCGAGAGGTGGGAACATAGTGTTTCCCCCAGAGTAGGGGTCCTGACACGTCGCTGAGCCTGACTTCCTATAATATTCGGGGTGAGGAGACTGTGGGTAGGTGGTACGAGGCTCCTGGAGTAGAGGTGTGGGCCTGAGACCAAGCACCTGATGTGGGTGGCCAAGTGGAAGATGTCAGAACATCTTCCTGCAAATACAACTGGCAGACACAGAGCCAAACTGACCGAAGGCCCCAGGTGCTCTGCACTCATATTTGTGTTGAGGCCACACTTTCTATGGGGTGCTCCCAGTCAGTTGGTGACTGAGTATGGCAGAGAGGGTAGGTTGTAAGAGACAGGGGCTTCTCTGACAGGTGACTTTGACTGGAAGACTCCCTCCTGGCCTTGCTGACCCTTCCTGGGGCTCCTAGAAGCCTGGGACACTTCTGCCCAACATTCCTTCCCTCCCTCTTGCAGTTGGGTCAGACTTGCATGTGGTGTGATGGCTTTTCCAGCCTCTCCCCACCTCTCCCAGGTCCCTCCTCATTTTCTCTCAGGTGTTTCCCAAGTAAAACCCTTGTGTTTTTAATTCTGCCCTGGTGTGTGCTTCTGGCACCACAGGGGAGCATGGAATCCCAGGTCACAGAGGAGCCTTGGGTTCAGAAGTCCCAGGAGCCCAGAAGGGAGAGCACAGACTGGGTTCCCCGATCATGCATGCCCAACCTCCTTTCATTTGCACAACCACACAGCCAGGCGACACTAGTTAGCGCCCCTGTAAGGTTAGGACACTGACGTCTGGGAAGTTCTATGACTTACCCAAGGCCACAAGATCAGAAAGTAGCGCAGCCTGGTTGGGAACGCAGGTTTCCTGACCCCCACATCTCTGCTTTTTTTTTTTTTCTCTGTGCTGCCCATTGAGCATCTTCCTAAAAGCTTCCAGAAGCATGATGTCCTATCCTCAATTTCCCCTGTGATGAAGCAGAGTGAATTCATCACCTGCATTTCACAAATGACAAGCTGAGACTCAGAGAGGTGAGGTTAGTTGCCCAGGGCCGCTAGGCGAGCAAGTGACAGGGCAGGAATTATGACCCTAGTCTCCTGTCTCCCAGCCCAGGGCCACACATCTTGTGTCCCTCCTCCAAGCCACTTTGGTCCCTGCACAAAATCTGGGAGTTGCCCACTCTGCCTGCCACTCCCCACAAATTCTCATTTCCCCTCTCCTCCTGGAAGCACAAGTCCCAGATTGATGGACAGCTTGGCTGTACCAGGTACGCAGCAGCCTCGGGTCCGGCCCGGGCGTGTGGGGAAAAGCTCCTGCTCCCACCATTGGAAACCCGCCCGCTGAGCCTCCTTCCTTCTTGCTTAAAAGTGCTCTAGAGTTTCTGTGCTCACAATGCATCTCTTTGGAAGTCTGCCCTCCCAGGGTTGCCATGGTGACTATTTTGGTACTGCATGCTAGAAAAAGCCGAGGCACCTGCTGGTCACACCACCAAAACTTGTCTCTCTGAAAAATCAGCAGATGGCATTTGTCAGAAATTCCTACTTCTTGATTAATTTGGGAAAAAGAAGAGTGTGTGGTAGCACTGATATCCTTTAACCTGGACTGGCTGTTTTGGTCTTTTGGGGAAGATGTGAAATCGCTGTGCGCAAAGCCCAGGCACTTCCTCCGAAGTGGCGGGTCATCTAGTTTTCCCAGAGAGGCTAAAAAGTTTCATGGTTTTAATTCCAGCAGATGAAAACAAGAGGAAGACCATGATGTTGCTTTCATATTAAGAGGGGTTGGGATTTCAAGGCCAGTTCTAGAAAGGCCCATCCCTCACTTCTGGTGACCTCCACGAATTCTCAAACATGACACAGGCTGGGGCCGGCTTTTAATTTGTACGAAGGGAAAGAATTTGGAGTTTATTCCAGATCCCAGCTCTGCCATCTATTGATAGTGTGACCTGAGACCAGTCTCGGCCCATCCAAACCTCAGTTTGTCCATCTGTAACACAGTCATGATAATAGTGTTGATCTCACAGGACTGTAATGAGGATTATAAGAGCTGGTTACCATCCTCATCCTCATTATTCACGAGAATTAAATTTAGGCACAGAGGGATTGACCAATCTGTACGTTCGTGTGGTTTTTACACACAACTATGCTCATGAAAATCAATTAACTGGACTGTGTAAGCAGTGATATGACCATTAAAGCAACATTTAAAAATCCCCCCAAACTTCTGGGTGCCCATGGTATAATGTGTCTCTAACTTGATATCTTGTTCTGCTTTTCTAGGAACCTATTGCCTCCATTTCCCAGATCCTGGTTTTCACACAGCCTTTTCAGTTTGCCATCTGATTTGTTCCCAGTGTAACTATGACGGTGGGTGTGAGCCGGTTCCCCAGGCACATGGTGACTACCACCTCCTAAGGAGAACTGGTTGTGTCGTTTTCCACCCTTCTTCTGCCTTGGTTCTCTGTGGAGAGTGAGCCTTGGGTTTGCACCTACTCAGTGTGATTCTACAATGAGGCCTAGTAAATCAGGCCCCCTGCCCACCCCCCGCCCTCGGGGCCTGGACTGTCGCTGCTAATCAACCACTGCGCTCTTCCCACGGCCCCCTCCCCCCCCCAACCTGGGAAGCTTCCTGAACACCGTGCTGAAGCCAGTCACTGCTGATTCATCAGCACAGCAAAGCAGGAAAGCTGATGCTAATCCCAGTTCTGCCTTGAACTAGCTGTGTGAACTTGGACGGATCATTTCCTTCTCTGAAGCTCAGTTTCCATATCTGAAATGAGAAAGGGAAAGAAGGAAGGAAGGAAGGAAGGAAGGAAGGAAGGAAGGAAGGAAGGAAGGAAGGAAGGAAGGAATTAAGAAAGAATAATCTTTAATTCCTTCTAGTTCTAAAAGTGTCCCTACCCTCAGCATCCGCCCTACCCCCTCCATGTACGCACACTCTCCCACCAGGTGGGCTTCCCACACCCAAAGCAGGCTCTGTTCTGTTCCTCTCCTGGGGCTTGTCCAAATGATCAGATTTTATCAAACATCCTGGGGTGGTTACGCACTAAATAAAACACTCTCAGATGCTCAGAATGATCAAATCACAGCATTTCTGAGCTGAAAGTCACCCCAGCGCACAGTAAACTGAATCCTCCACGTTAAAGATGAGGAAACTAGAACAAGAGAGATTTGGCGACTTCCCCGCAGGGACCACCCCATTAGCAAGTGGAGCTGGTCTCCCTCGGGGGAGCCAGAGGCTCTGAGATCTGGGCCATCCCTCAGTCACATGACCTGGGCTCCACAATCAGATGTGCCTGTGGAAACATTCAGCTCAGAAGTGAAACAGGCGGTAGAGGGGTCGCCTGGCGCCCTCCCTTTGACCAGAGGAGCAGAGGAGGCCTGCAGCCTGGGTGGTATCAGAGCCTGAGGTTCTGGGGCGCGGTGCTCACTGTGTTCGGTGAAAGCTGTGGTGTCCATGACCAGGAGTTTTGCTGGTGGGAGGAGGAGGGTGGTGTCTTTGAAAGTGTAATCTCACTTCGTGGTTTGGGCATCTTCCTGGCTGGCTACCTTTGTGTTGCACTCTTTGGCTGTCCTGGAGAGTCTGTGAACTCTAAATATTCTTTAATAAATTCTCTTCTTACTGAAATGAGCTAGGGTGGGTTCTGTTGTTTATACCAAGAGTCCTGACTGGCACACCAACCCTTGAAAGGAAAGGAAATTCTAAATATAAATGCCACTTCACAGACACTTGTTAATCCTCTCTCTTCTCCTCCGCCCTCCTGCCTTTCCTCTGTCATGCCTGTCAAACTCATCAAGGCAGTGCATCATTGAAGCATTGTGGGACCTGAGAAGAGGGATATGTTGGATCTAATATTCCTACAAAGTGACACTGATTGTTTGAAAACGCTTACACAGAGGCACTGCTCCTCAATGGGGAGGAGGAAGAGTCACAAGGATTTGTGAAGACTGCCCAGGGTGGTGGTCAAGGAGGGCACAGATGTCCCTATAACTCTTCATTTCCCATCTGCCCTGTTCTAGAGTTTAACATATTAGCCAGAATAATGTTGGAGCATTTTTCACTGCTTCATGTATGAATTCGAATTAGAGTTGCTTCCTAGCTTGACCATCCTGCTCTTTCCCCAGATCCCTCCTTGGAAAGCTTTGCCAGTTGCAAGATATACCTGCAGGTCCACTTGCTTGAAAGGACCTTTCATGCAATGACAAAGCAATTACAGATAATCCTACCAAACACAAAAGGGCAGAAGGGGAAATAAAGAACAGCATAGCAAAGGGGAGGCTGTGAACATCCGGAGTGAGTTCTCCTTACCCAAACTCTTCAAATGGCAGTTGTTCATACGCTCTTTTGGCCAGGAATCCTGACAGGCTGGTGATGGTAGTGTATGGAGCACGGACTCAGATCTGAGTTCAAGTGCCAACTCTGACACCCGTCAAGATGAATGACCTTGAGCTCCCTGGGTAAATACTTCATCCTCTCTGAGCCTTGGTTTCCTTTATTCTCTATACAGAATATATTTACAGTCTACACTGCATTTTCACTGTTTGTGATAGTTGTGGTCTATAAAGTCACTGGGAATGCAGCATTAACAAATATGGAACTGCAACTCCCAGGGGAACACAGGGCTGGGTTCCAGGGAGCCTCTGGTCACAACACTTCTATCAACCATAAAACATGACCTTGTTTGGGTGTTTCTGCTTAAAGACATCTTATTTAATATTATTGTGGATTCATTCACATTGAACTCCTGGCCAATAGCACTCTAAGTCCTGGCTGCATGAAGCTCCACTAACGCACATTTTCTCTAGAAGGCACATCACAACTTCTTGCACGCTATGCTTGGGGACATTTTAAACAGCAAAATCACTAACAACAATAACAGAAAGCACAAAAATGTGAAAAACAGGGCACTAAATAGACCACAATAGGACACTTGTTTACATTATGAGAACTGAAACAAGACGGCAAAGCTTCACCTTGTTTGACCTTCTCTGGGAATGTGTACAACAGGCAACCCAAATTATTCATTGCTCTGCTCCTGTCTGCAAATAACAATAAAGGGCTGTGAGTGTTAATTTGGGGGTTACAAATAAATGCTAATGAGTAAGCAAATTTACATATACGGAATCTGTGAATGATAAGGATTGACTATACTGTACGTCAATTTATACATCGTTACCTCACTTCACATAGTTTTTCTCAGGACCAAATGCATAGGAGAATGCATCGCAAACCATGAGGCACAGTATAAGCGAATGTGATGGTTACATAACACATGTGCCTGGAAGATCCTGGCTCGTTTTTCAAGCGTTACCTTTTCCCGGGAAGTCTTGTATTAAAGGCAAGGACCCCAATACAAACTAGAATGAGTTCTTGAGTCACCTGGTGGGGAGGAGGGAAAAGAAGGTCAAGAGGAAAACCCAGCTGTCTCATTCAACTTCTCACTTTTTCCAGTAACCTAGGTGCAAGGGCGCACATAGTCAAGTGGCAAAGTCAGGACTTGCATCTCTGATTCAGGATCTCTGACTCCGGAATTAGCAGCCTTAGCCTCTAGAATTTACTAGTAACACGTTTCATTATTTTATCATCAAAACAAAAGTACACCACCTAAAAATTCCTGGAGAGAACTCATAGACCTTTGAGGATACATCTCTGCACCCCCACTCCTTGCTGCCATTACAGAAACATGGATTTACTGGAGTCCTTTGGAAGTGTTCTAAAGGCTGTAAGCCCCCTTTCCTGCTCCCTTCACAATAGCACCCCACTGGTGACATGGTAGTTTCAAGATGGCAACTGCATGGGATGAAAACCTCCTGCATGGGATCGTGTAAGCTGAGAATGAGCTGGCTCCATGGAGGATTAAGGATGGACATGCGGGCTAGGAACTGACTAAGCACCAGCAGAGAATACTGAAGAGCTCCTATGATGGGGACACTCCCTTATGGCCTCACCTCAACTCATTTTCTCTCTGCTGCCTATGCCCTTATGGGGATAGGGGTTCCCTGAACAGAGGCAATATTTCCTGCAACTAGTAACCTAAGGAACTCATTCATTCTCTAAAATTTACCCAACAGGGTAAATCCCAGGATTTGTATAAATGGTGGGGTGTGCTGACATTAGTATTAGGATATAGTCATATCCTATTTACTTTAGGAGAGATAGTCAGGCCCAGTGGTCGAGAATATGTATACTGTGCCTCCGTTTCCTCATGTGTGAAATGAAAAAATCTTAGTACTTACCTCATGAGTTGCTATGAAATGAAATAGGTTAATACATGTAAAGTTTTGGGTCAGTGCGTAGCGTGTAACAAGCTCTCACTAAATATTAGCTGTTGTTAAGTGACCTACTCTAAGAGAGAGAGAGAGAGAGAGGAGAGAGCTGTGCCAGTAACTATATAAGCCATTTCTTTCAAAGTGCATATGCTTCTGATAGAAGGTGGGATTTTGAAGTATCATATTGATTAGGTGTGGACTTCACCTTGTGAACTTACCTGAGAAATTAGCCCCTGTAAGAGTAGCCCGTCATATTGGTAGCAACAGTAAGTACTTACTGAGCCAGGATGTATCAGGCCACAGTGCTAAGTGTTTTGCATGTGTTATTTAATCTAATTCACACAATAATCAGTACTATTTTTGTTTCCATTTTCAGGGGAGGAAACTATAAAGCAGTAAAGCAATGTGTCCAACGTTACAGCTGACATGCGGCCAGGTGAGGAGGTGAACTTGGGTTTTGTAAGTGCAAATGCTGCGCCTTAGCCGATAAGCTATATTGTCCTTGAGAGCTCACAGCCTCCTGGGGAAGCTGGCAGTTTGAAACAAATAATCACAGTAGGTTGGAAAAGTGCCGGAAGAGGTAGTATGGTGAGTCAGCTCTTCACAAACCTGTTCTCTTCCCTCCACTCTCTTGTTGGTGCCTAGATGGCAGGGACCAGATCTTACCCATCTTGGTTCGCCTTGCACCAGTGAGGTGCTCGGTAAATATTTGCTGATTTCGTTCGATTTGAATGAGATATAATGACTCTTTCAGATGGCTAATGATTTCTCTAGTGTGGATTACAAGCCCTAAGGGTATGTTATTGTTTCTGAAGTTGGAGCCAGAACTGACAGTCTCTGTTTAAGGATGTAAGAATGCTCAAAATAAGAATGATGTTTGTTGCAGGCAAATTTGCTAGATGTGGGTTCCTTTGGTTTCTGGGTCACTTACAGCTGGCTACCTTGGACTCTTATACATTCCAAAAAGCTCCTGGCTGTTCTGTTTCCCTGAGTCATGAATTGAAGATGCAAAATAAGAAGACAGATCTTATCTTTGCAATGAAAACCCCACACACTACATTTCGTCTGTAATAGCTCGCTCTGCGCCGATCTGACCCCTCCCCCAACTCTATGATCCTCCTGCCACTCAGGGGAAGGGAGATCATCACCATTCATTCCATCTTTGGGAAGTTCTAAGCCCCAGGAAGGGTCCTATTACTCAGTGAAAGCTGCCTGCCTAGAGCTTCCTCCCACTCGTTCTGGCTCCCCCATCCTGGGGCCATGCGAAGCCCCACCAGCTTCCTTTGCCTCGAGACAATCTCTTGCTATAGCTGTCAAGACATATGGCCAGTTCTGCACAATAAGTAAGCATCAGTGGGGAACTGCTGTGAGTAGGGACACAAGAGAGATGAGCCTCTTTCTCCTTGCACAAGACCCTGATGTACAGACTGGATTCACGTGGCAAGAAGCAGAACCAGGAGGACAGGCCATTGGAGAAGGCCTTAAAAAAGGATATTGGCCCAAGGTTAGGATACTTGAGGTTGAAGCACATTATTCCATTTATCATGAAAGCAGAGGTGCCAACATCTCTGCTCACAGGGAGGAGATGTGACAAGGTCAAAGTGGCACATAGCCTAAATATGCTGGGTGACCAAGAAACACCAGTCCAGAAAGTCATGACAACCTATTTACATTTTTACTGAGGTCTCTTTGAGTGGTAAAACGGAAAGATTTCATTGAGTGAATCCTAGCAAATATCCTCTTCCCCTGTGCATCTATCTCTCCAAAGTTGGCCATGGTTTGATTGCTGTATACTTTCTCCCAGGTAGAAGTTCCTTTCTTCCTTTTCTCTCCTCTCAAACCTGTAATCCAACTTCTCTGATGGGGAGGATGGCCAGCAAAAGAAAGCCAAACTCTTGATTCCCTGTATCCTTTCTTATTCCCACCTTTAACTGAGTTCTTCACATTTACTCCATTCTTCCAAGAGTTGTTTAAAAAGTTTTCAAAAGCATATATGATGCATGTTTCAATGGGAAGAGACTGAGCTTGTAGAGCAGTATTTACTCCTCGAAGCAAGTTAGCAATTTTGTCTCCTCCTACTTCTCAGTTCACACTGTAGGAGCCTGTAGGGGCTTGGGGTAGGGAGGGTGGGGGAGAGGGAGCGCACACAACCAAGCCTGGGTTCAAATTCAACCCCACCATTTGCTGCCAAAATAATCCTAGGCAAGTCATTTAACTTCCCCGAGCCTCAGTCTATCATCTGTAAAATGGAATGACATACCTACCAAGGCTTTGAAAAGATTAAATGTAAGGCATGTAGTATGTGCCTGGAAACAATATATCCTTTCCATAGCAAGTCACATCTAGTCAGAAACACTGTGCTGGGGCCCAGGGGAGGTGATCACATGCTCCAGGCTGAGTCTGTTCCCTGGAAAAATTTATGGGGTAGTAGGGGAGAAAAGAGGGGTACAGCAGTTCATGTAACAGAAAGTAGAGCATGTTGTGGGGGCCATGCAGGGCTGTGTGAGGCAGGCAGAGCCCAGAAGGCCCCGGGAAAGGTGGAGTGTGAATGGCTTATGGATGGATGGTCAGGTTTGGCCATAAAGGGAAACACTGGAAAGCGGATGGAAAGTAGGTGGGTTGTCTGAATAAGGACGACTTTCTTGTCTCGGAGCTGGAGCTTCCAACAGGCCCTCCAAATGAAGTTTTGTACAGGTTCACAAGCAAACACTAGTCCAGAAAGCTTTAATGCTGTCTCCCACTCCCTCAAGACCACGTGGGGAGAGAGAGAAGGATTGCAAGGCAGGAGGGGGTGTCACTGTTTCTCACCGTTCTAGGTAGGTTTGGTGTCAATGACTCCAGTGGAAGATGGAAACATTCTGATGGCCTGGAACCCAGGGAGACGAGGTCTCTCTGCGTCCTCTCACTTGCCTGGAAGCAGGAGCAGGTGTGCAGCTCATCACTTCAGGCCTCTTGGATGGATGGTCATCAGCTCTTCTCATTTCCGAGGCCGACCGGGCATAGCTCTTTTGTTCAGTCATTGGCCACTCAGGCTTAGACTGTTTAGTCAAGAGTGACCGTGAGTTCTTTAACCGTGCGTAACTATTACCTGTCACACTATTACCATTTCTAGCATAGCATTGGCTCCTACATATAAACTGCTGATGGCATCTGTCATCTTTGTATTTAAGGCATATCTGCTTCAACCACTTTGGGATAGTGTTATCTGTTAATGGTCTCCAGGTCCCCCCAAAAGATTTTTCTCCAGGGCTCTTACCAAGATTTTGGAAGCCAGGTTCAGGCAGCTGGAGGGGCTTTCTGTGGGTTCAAGAGAAGGTCTGTGAGATGTAGGATGGGAACTAGATGTCCCTGGAAGAGGACAGCAGTGGCAGAAAGGCCACTGGGAAGAGGCCTGGGGCATACCATAATGACTCAGAGGAAAAGCAAGGGTTGGACCAGGCATGAGACAGAGGAGAGGATAGACTCAAGAAACAAAGTCAAGGGCAGACCATGACTCTAAAGAAGTGAGATGGTGCCAGCCACAGTTAGGGAGAAGGTGGATTGCCTCCTCCATGTCAGTGAGATAAGGGAGTTCCCTTCCAGTGTGTTGTATTTTCTCCGTGCAAGAGGAGAGCTCATTCTCTGGAGGTAGGATGCTGAGTTAGAGGTGGAAAGAGATGCCTGAGAGGCTTGGGCAGGGGGCACAGAGGCCATAAGGGCAGGAGTGGGCATTCAGAACTCTAGCAGGAGTGGCTCTGTCTCTTCACACCCTCTGCTCCCCATATCTCCCCATTGAAGACAAGTGCTAAGGACCAATTACCAACTGGACAACTGGAGACTCCTTGCCCTGGGGTCTTGAGGAGGCATAACCAATTGAAGTGATCATGGCCCTCTGAAAACTGGCAAGTTGGCCTCAGGAGACTGTTGGAAAATGATGGATGTGAAATGCCCAGTGGAGGAGCAGGCATGTGCTCAATGTCAATTCAGTATTTCCTTCCTTTTCCCCATTTTTAAAGGCATTTCCAACCTCAGAATGTTCACGCTGGAATGGGTCATGTGATCAAATCCTCACATTTGCCACAGGGAAAAGAGGCAAGTAAATAGTGGGATGGTGGGTGCTCCAACAGAACAGGCAGGGTCATATGGGAACACTAGTGAAGGACACTTAATCCTGCTCTGGGTGGGGGTGAACTCCCCAGGAGGCTCCCCACTTCACCCCCAGGCCCTGGCTCTTTGCTGGGCCCCTCCCACGCATGCAGGCACACACCCACACTGGCTTCCAGCCCTGGCTGCCCACTGGGAATGGTCTTACAGGGTGGAAAGCTCTTAGGATACTTTACTAGGACTAGAATATCATTGTGGAAAATCTCCCCAGGCTCCAACCGCTGACTCATCCCTTGAGCCTTGTCCAGGAAATCAGTCTCCAAGATTGCACAAACTCACATGCAGAACAGCTATCAATATGTTCGCATTTGTATCCATGTCAATCTCCTTCTCTTATTCCTTGATATAATGAGTTATCTAATTATGGTGACATCTGTTGAGGAGGAATCTAGCTTCCCTCTCCCTGCTCAGAACCCAGTCCAGGGCTCTTTTTTGGGGGGAGATCACATGCTTCAGGGGTTGTGGGGGGAGAGACAGAACCCCAACAGGAATCAGCCGTGACGGCCACAGGACTTTTGCTATCCCTAGCAGCCAGCCCCTCCCTATCCCCAGCAGTGTGTCTGGGATGGGCAGACCTGCAGACTGAGCTGAGAGAGCCGTAGGCTCCGTGACCACAGGTCTCGTACTCCCAGCCCAGGCTGACTGAGATGTCAATAGGGAAGGCAGAAGAACGTGCCCTGCTTGCTTCACCTCTGTTTAATAATGAACACACTTGCTTTATTTTAACACTGGAACGAGTTCACATTGGTTAATCACCATGTGACCTGGAAATTAATGTATTCACAACTCTTCCTCTCTTGTTCCTCAAAGCCAGATTTTAAGTCTTGGCCAACCTTCCTTCCTTCCTTCCTTCCTTCCTTCCTTCCTTCCTTCCTTCCCTCATTCATTCATTCATTCATTCATTCATTCATTCATTCAACCCTTCAACAAATGCTTGTTGAGCACCTACTAGATACTAGGAGCACTGAGATAAATAAGCACAGTTTATTTATTAACATTAATGATGCAAATGATAGCCACAAAGGAAGATGATGCCTAAGACTTGAAGAGGGGGCTGAGAAAGACTTAGAAGAAGGGGCCACCTGAGCCAGAGTTCCCCCTTTGCCATCGCCCCAAAGTGTCTTTAGAAACCACAGAGTTCTCACCTCTCACACTGAGCCCCCAAAAGACTCACAATGGCACAGCCGACATGCCAAGCTAGGGATTCAGCTGGGACAATGATATTCCGTTGAACTTGGATTCATTTTGTTGGTCCTTCTCATTGTTCTTTTTCTCAGGAGAATTTTGAGCAAGTTTGATTCATGTTTTCAAGCTTCCTGTGTCTTCAGGGTAAATGTGACTGCTGTACATACTTCTGACAGAATTTCTTTTCTTGATATGTTAGTCCTAATTAAAGTGAGGGAACAGAGGATCCACCTCTCACACAGCCCTCACTAGGTTTGATAAGATCTTCCTCTATGCCCTAGTACTCAGTGTCCTTTGGAAGCATTTTTTCAATTAAAAAAAATTCTTCCACTCATTTTTCTAGGAAATTCCTAATGGTGTAGTCACTAAAAAGCAAAACTCTTGAGAATCTAATGATCCCAATAATAGAACCAGAGGGCTAGGTAGGACCTTCAAGATCATGTAATCAATTCTCTTCATTTTGTAGATGGGAAAATCAAGGCACAGAGTTGGGTTTTGAGAATACATATGGCAGGGTTTTCCCTGCACTCCTTCTGTACTCTGATTCTTAGGTTCTTGGCATTACCCACATAGTTTGTTTTTCCCTTTAAAGATCAAAGTATATTTGAATGTAAGTAATACTTTTTTTTAATAGTATCATAGTTAAATTACATTCTATAGGTTATATGTATTCTCCCATTTGATCATTATTGATTTATTCTATAAATACTTATTGAACATATACTACGTGAACGTATTTTGCTACTCACTGAGAAAAACACAAAAATGAATAAAACATAGTCTTTACCCTCAAAGACTCAAATCTATTATAGGAGATAAAACATGGACACAAATAACTTTAATATAGGGACAACTGAAAAAAAAAATATAGGGACAACTGGGTGGCTCAGTGGTTGAGTGTCTCCTTCGATTCAGGGTGTGATCCTGGGATCTGGGATCAAGTCCCACATCAGGCTCCTTGTGAGGAGTCTGCTTCTTCCTCTGCCTATGTCTCTGCCTCTCTCTCTGTGTATCTCTCATGAATAAATAAATAAATCTTGGGTCGGGGGTGGGGGTGACTGGGTGACGGACACTGAGGTGGGCACTTGATGGGATGAGCACTGGGTGTTATGCTATATGTTGGCAAATTGAACTCCAATAAAAAAATAAAAAAATAAAGAATAAAAAGAAATAGTGAAACAGATTATAGGGGAAAGGAGGGAAACTGAGTGGGAAAAATTAGAGAGAAGACAAACCATGAGAGACTCCTAACTCTGGGAAATGAACAAAGGGTTGGGGAAGGAGAGGTGGGTAGGGGGATGGGGTAGCTTGGTGACGGGCTCTGAGGAGGGCACTTGATGGGATGAGCACTGGGTGTCATAATATATGTTGGTAAATGGAATTTAAATAAAAATATATTTTTAAAGAAAAAATCTTTAAAAAAATTAAAAAACAAATAACTTTAATATAATAATAATAATAATAATAGCCATTGCTTATACAGAGCTCATTATACTCCAGGCACTGTTCTTAGCATATCACAAATGTTAACTCATTACATCCTTACAGTGACCTCAAGAGAAGGTATTATTATTATTATTATCATCCCTATTTTTATCAATGAGGAAATAGAGACCCAGGAAGGTGAGAGAACTTGCTCAAGGCCACAGAGCTAGCAAGTGGTAGAGCTGCTGTTCAAATCCAGACAAGCTGATTCTAAGATGAAAAACAATCACTGCAATTAGAGAGGAGCATTTGAAAAAGCATGAAAGCCCCAAGGGGAAAGATGCCTTCCACGTGGGGAGATTGGGGAAGTCTTCATGGAGGAAGGAAATGGCACTTGAGTGGGGTTGCCAGATTTAGCAAGTCAACATACCATGCCAACTTGGTGTGGAAGTGGACACAGGAGGTAATTGCATTAGGGCAATGTGAAGATGTGCAAAAGAAGGACATTCTTAGAAGCAGTGGATCAGGAGCACCTGGCTGGCTCTGTAGGTTAAGCATCTGCCTTTGGCTCAGGTCATGATCCTGGGGTTCTGGGATTGAGCCCCATGTCAGACTCCCTGCTCAGCAAGCAGTCAGCTTCTCCCTCTTCCTTTGCCCCTCTCCCCTGCTAGTGCTCTCACTCTCTCAAATAAATAAATAAGATCTTCAAAAAAAAAATTTCTCTCCCTCTTCCTTTGCCCCTCCCCACCACCACGGCACACACACATTCTCTCATTCTCTAACCCCCCCCCCAAAAAAAAAGAAGAAGCAGTGATCTGACTGGTCTCTTTATCATGAAGACTCTCCCACTCTTTCCAATACCCTTACCCATTTCATCTGAAAAAAGAGATGATCTTGTCACTCTTTACTTAAAACATTTCAGTGGTTCCCCAGTGCCTTCAGGGTTCAGTTCTGACACCTTTACCTGAGATTTGCCCCGCCTTGGTTTATTCACACCTGCTTGCTCATTTATCCCGTTCCTCAACCTTCTGGCAGAGGAAATTCTATCACCATAACAACCAACTGCTCAAAAGCCTCAGTGGTTTCTCAATGCCAAATGGTACCAGTTCTCCAGACTGGCGTTCAGGGCTGTCCATAGTCCAGACCCTCATATCTACTTGCCTCTCCAGAAAGAAACATCTGCTATAACTGGGGTTTTCAAAATTCAGGAGCACATCCTGCTCTTGGCCAACCCCATGCCTTGGTCCGTCACATTTCAGAAAACCAGAGTCATTCTTTGATCAGGCCATACCTATTCCCTTTGACCCCACCCAGTTCCACCTCCCCGCCTCACAACACTTTCAGCCTCTGCTTTCCGCATCCAGCATTGTGGTGGATCCTAGATTCTGCTCCTGCAGAGCTGCAGCAGGCCCCTTTATTTCCATCAGGGCGTCTAAAGTGTCATTCCTAGGCCTTTGCTTGCAGAGATGATTATTTTATTTCGATGTGTTTTTGTTGGCAGCAGTCTGATGCATCACACATCCAACTCAATGTGCGATGTGCATCATACAGTGCTCTTACAAGAGGAGTAAACAGTGAGACGAGCAAGTGGCTGTCATTTGTCTCAAAATGTCTCCATTCTGAGAATTGCAGACTGCAGATAAGATCTGTCAATCACCAGTCATGAATATTGTTAAAACTGGCAAAGACACTTTTCGAACTTTTTTTAAAGAAGAAAGTCCAAATTCCTTAGCCAGCCTTCTAAAATCAGTTTTCCAAGCTCTCATTAATCAATCAATGAATTGATTAGTTAATTCAATAAATATTTATGGGCTGTCTACCACATGCCAGGCACTTTGGTAGGTGCCTCAGAGAGCATTGAACAAAAGGACAAAATCCTCACTCTCTTGAAGCTTGCAGTTTGTTGGGAAAGTGAACAACAAATGCCTAAACCAGAGGTCAGCAGACTATGGCCTGTAGGTCAGTTCCAGTGTTGCCTCCTGTTTCTGTAAATAAAGTTTTATTGGAACACAGCCACACTCATTTATTTATGTACTGTCTATGGCTGCTTTCGCACTACAACGGCGGAGTTGAGCAGTTGTGATGGAGACCGTATGGCCTGCAAAGCCTAAAATATTTACCATCTGGCCTTTATAGAAAAGTTTGCCAACCTATGGCCTGGAAAAATAAGTATATAATACGTCAGGTGACAATTCATATCATGAAGGAAAATGAACAGGTGTGAAGGTACAAATGATAGAAAAGAGTGTCCATGGATGCACAGTCTGGTAATGTGGTCACTGAGGAGGAGAGACCCGAATGAAGGTAGGGAGCAAGCCACAGAAACAGGTAATCAACTGAGGCAAGGACTTGGAGAGCAGAAACGCAAGTGCAAAGGTCACACCACGGATGCGTGCTTGGCACATTCCGAACATCAGGAAGGGGGTGGGCTTGAAGCCAAGTGAGCAAGGAGAAGAGAAACGGGTGTGGGATCAGAGCGTTAAGGAAGGGCCAGATCACCATGATGTGTGAAGGTGTGAAGCCAGTGTAAGATGGGGCAGAAAATGGTTTTGAGTTTTGAAGGATCTCTTTGACTGCTGTGTCAGAGAGAAGGGGACAGGTGTGGGGTCAAGGGTGGAAGCCAGAGAGGCCAGTGAAGAGGCTACCACAAGCCCAGGTGTGCTGGAGCAGGTCCCTAGGGGTGGCCCATGAGAGGGCGGGGGGGGACTCTGATTTAGACTGCGGTTTGAAGGCAGAGCCAGTAGGATTCCCTGGTGGATTCTCTGGAGGGTAAGAGAGACTCCACAGTTTGGGGCCTGAGCAGCCTGATGAGATGGAGAAGGTTGAGGGAGACCAGACGGGGTAGTGAGTGGCTAGACCTGGAGATTTCTGCTGTGAATGTGTTATGTTGTGCGTTCATCATGTGACAACGTGAGAGAGGCAGCAACAGCCACTACTGCTCCTTGTCACTCACCTCCTCGTGGCCTGCGGGGCCCTGTGCCCTCCCACATCCATCCTGCCTGGGCCTCAGCTGTGGAGGCCTCTGCCTCTGGGGCAGGTCAGCCACCTTTCCTCCCCATGGTCCTCCTGGGTGTGGCTCCCCCGGACGCCCTCTCCCCACTTCCTTTCTCGCTGTCTACACGGCCTCCTGCAGGTTGCAACTTAAATGTGACCTCCAGAGAAGAGGTCTTGCCGGCCACCCTACCTCAAGTTGGCCCCCTCCTGCTTTTCCTCAGCCCCCATGTCCTCCCAATGGAGTGCTTTTCCATGTTTTAAGTATTTTATTTATCTGTTTACTTGTCTTCTGACTGGGCCCTGGCCCCTCCCTTGTCCCACAAAACTGAAAACCATAGACAGTAAGTAAGCAGGCGAGGAGTCCTCGTGGGCCTTGTTTGTCATTGTATCCCCGGGGGCCTAGCGGCGTCTCCGTCTTGAAAAGCTCAACTTTTTCCTCTTCAGCATGAAAGCATCTCCTTCCACTCCAATCCTGGGCAGAAGTGCAGCCGACACATTCATTTACTCACCCCACAGATGAGACAGGTGTG
Organism: Canis aureus; assembly: GCF_053574225.1. Lineage (NCBI taxonomy): Eukaryota > Metazoa > Chordata > Mammalia > Carnivora > Canidae > Canis > Canis aureus. The sequence goes on from NC_135620.1 coordinate 58,282,864, forward strand.
CCTCGGGTTGGGTGGGTGCAGAGGGGCCCAGGACTGTGGCCCCCGCCTGGCCTGAGAGGCCTGGTCCTTGTCAAACAGGATCCCGCCCACGCTTCAGCTATCAGAGCATCAGAATGTCCAATGGGCTGTATATCCTGGGGCAGTTAAATGTCAAAAGGAAAAAAAAAAAAAAAGAGGATACCAACATAAGATTGGCAACATCTAGTTCTGCTAAATAAAGATATGAAAAAAATAAACAGCTCCTCTCTTAGACTGTGCTGCTGAGCAAATATCTTCCCAAGCCTTGCAGCTTGGTGCAGTAGAAGTTTATCACTGACACTCTGTGCCCGGGGAGGGGGGCTCATGGGGTCCTGCTGGCTGGGGGGAGCCAGGCGGACAGAGGCTGCACCTTGATTCACGTTTCCATAGTCAGGGGACTGGAATTATCCGCCTCTCAGAAATCTGCCCGGAAGTGACAAGTTCTTTCTCCTGACATTTCATTGGTGGCTTGCCCAGAGCTAACTGAAACGGGGGCCAGGAAGCTGGATCCTCCCACGGGCCTGGAAGGTAAGAGGGTCAGAAGAGTTATGACCAGCTCTGATGCCTCCCCCGGCTACCACTGCTAATGGCCCTGGTTTAATAAAAGGAATGGCACTTCAGTACCTGAAACGTAAGAAGGACATCCCATCAGGATAAAAGCAAAACTTCAAGTTGATTGAATTCGCTTTATTCAAACCTTGTTCTTTGTCCCTTGCCTTCTCACCCTCCCTGTGGCCCTGGGAGGAAGGGAGGAAGACATTGGTGCTGGTCCTCAGGCCCTGGCTGGGGAATCCGTGGCCTGAGCCCCTGGAGGAGTTCTCACCTCCTTGCCCTTACACCAGTTCCTTTACCTGCAAACTCATCCTCCCCTCGTCCTCTCTGTGGCCCAATCTCTCCTTCCAAGGACCAGCTGCACACCACCCTGCTGGGGCCATCCCCAAGCAGGCTGTGTCCCTCCACTGCGCCTCCTGGGGCCCAGAGCCCTTTCTGCCTTGCTTGTGCCTCATGTTAAGGGGTTCTGACTACAGATGAACAGAGAAGCTCTCCCATCCATACCTGTTCACAAAGCGGGAAGGATAAGGGCAAAGGTTCATCACTCAGAGTTCCCTTAGGCTGAAGGAGGGGAGATAGACACTAGAGGGGACAGATGGCCCCGGCACTATTTAGAAACCCTCAGAACTACAATCTCCCCCCGAGAAAGGTATCACCTGGGGGGCACAGATGATAGGAGGCAGCAGAGTAAGCCTCAAGTTCCTGGGAGCTGATGGCCTTTGACTAGACTTCTAGATTTCTCTGGTGTACCTGGCTCTTATTTTCCAGCAGAGTCTGGGAAAACTGTTCCTCCTTCTCTGGGCACTTGTCTCATGACACAAACTTTGCACCACTCTGTCTCCTTGTTGGGCATCTGTTTGAAGTTCAATGGGACAGAGGCAGAGAGGAGTACCTGGGCCCTGTTCCAATGCTACCATGGCTCCAGAAAAATGAAACCGAATCTAATTGGTCAAAGTAGAGCCTAGATTTGAATAAATCAATGATACAGAGTTTTGTTACACAGACCCAATTTGGCTGATGCACATTTACCAAAGCTTAAAATAATAATAATTATTATTATTATTAACAGTCTAAATTGTCCAGCCCTATGTAGTTTGTTTGAAAAGTGCTTTCATATGTATTTTCTCACTTGGTCCTCATCAAGAGTATGCAGGTGTGGGCTAGTATAAAGCTCAGAGAAGTTAGGTGGCTAATCTAAGATCACTTGGATAATATATCCCTTCACATGCTTTGGTAGCAAATACTGGAAAACTGGCTTAAACAATGAAAGGGGGATTTATTCTCTAATATAATCAGAAGTCTAGGGGAAAGCAGGCTTCAAGTTTGGTTGACTTAGCAGCTCAAGTATATCATTAAGAAAATATACTCTTTTCACCTCCCTGCCCTCCCCAGAGTGGCTTTGTCTTCAGGCTGGTGACAAGACAGCCACACAAGTGCCAGACCTGTCACCTAGATATAATTATGGCAGGTGAAAAGAGAGGCCATTATTTGCTGGGCCTCTCCGGCTGGCTGGAAAACTTCATTAGGAGCAAGGCCCCTAACCCTTGCCCCCTGTGATGCCTTGCATCTCGCAAGTCATTTCTGAATCACTTATTTGGATAGAAAAGGAAGTTATGCTCAGACCACTCAGGCATGGCTTGGGAACTGGAAAGGGTCAACTTCATTTGAGGCCTATGACTGTGTAGATTGTGTCCACGTTAGCCTGTTAAAGGCAGAATTGGCATTTGAATCTTGCTCTTTCCACTCTATCACAGATGTGAGTTGGCTCTCTCCCTTCGTTCCGAGGGAGAACCGTATTATAAAATAACAACCACACGATAGGTATCTCTGAATAGCAGACTCCCTTAGTATTTTCAAAATAAGAGTTGACATACAGTTTTTTTAAAGACCATTTTTATTCTTCCTCTACCTCTGCCTCAAGTTAGCAGACAAGTTGCCTCAAGCCCAGGGCTAGGGGACAGAGCGGTGCCAGTGGATTCCAGCCAGCATGGAATCACTTGCCTATGACAAATGAGCAGTTCAAGTCCTAGAGAAGAGGCCTGAAACTTGGATGTCAGGGGAGGATGGCTGTGTCCTGCTCCAGCCCCAGCCAGCACTGTTAAGAGCCAGGAGAAGGAAGCGGGGCCATGTGGAAAGATCTACTTCCAGCAGTCCTGAGGAAGTGGTGGAGGCCACTCAGGAACATTTTGATTTCCAACCTACCATCATGCCAAAGTTTGCTCAGTTTCTGATGGCAGATACTTGTTGAACATCTGCTATGTTCAGGTGCTTTAGACACATTCTCTCTTGTGCTACTCACTATAACCTTGTGGGCTGGGAAATATCACCCACCATTCTACAGATGAGAGTCCAGAATCTCAGAGAGGTAAAGCCTTCTTGGGGGAGGTCACAGGTAGTATGTTAGGCTGAATAATGATCCCCCAAAATGTCCACATCTTAGTACCCCAAATCTATGGATATGTTACTTTACATGGCAAAAGGGGCTGTGCAGATGGGATTAAGTTAAGCATCTTGTGATGGGGAAGTCATCTGGTGTTATCTGGGAGGGCCCAAGGTAATCACACGGGTGCTTATAAAAGGGAGGCAGGAAAGAATAGAGAGAAAAAAAATGTGACAATGGAAATGTGACAATGGAGATGAGGAAGGGAGCCATGAACCAAAGAATGCAGGTAGCTTCTAGAAACTGGAAAAGGCAAGGAAAAGATTCTCCCTTAGAGCCCCCAGAAGGAAAGCCACCCTGCCACCACTTTGATTTTAGGATTTCTGACCTCCAGAATTGTCAGATACCAAAGCTGTGCTGTTTTAAGCTAGTAAGTTTGTTACAGCAGCCACAGGAGCCTAGTATACTCTACACAGAGGTTAAGTATATAGATTCTGAAGCCAGAATGCCCAACTGCAAAGCCTGACTCTATTCCTTAGTAGCTGTGTGACCCTGAGCAAGTCATGTAACCCCTCTTTGCCTGCATTTTCTCATTTTTCAAATGGGGGATAGCAATAACCTGTAACTCAGAGGGTGGTTGTGAGGCTCACATGAGTTAATATAGGCTCAGCACCTAGAGCAGTATCTGAAGTATTAATATAAGCACTCAGTAGGTGCCGACTCTTATTAACATTTGCGAGAGCCCCGCAAGGTGGGCATTTTTATTTTCATTCAGATGCTCAGAGAACTCACATAAATTGTCCAAGGCCACATGGCCAGGAAGAGCCAGAGGCAGGTCCATCTGGCTCCACATGCCTTTTACCTTTTGCAAGATCTCACTGCTTCCAGGCTTAGCAGCTCGAGCGATTTCAACAGTCATGACAAGAACTCGGTCTCCGGTTCCCTTCCCTGCCTTCTCTCACCTGCTCTGCTCGGCCTCTCTCCTTTCTGCAGTCAGCCACCAGCTCAGATTGAAGGCAGCTAAAGAATATCACGATCTGCATCACATGTTCTAGAGCCATCTCCTGTTATTCTTGCAACAAATTCAGGGGGTGGGCAGGTTGGGGTGGGCAGGGAGCAGCATCCTCATTTCAGGGATGAAGATACTGAGGTTCAGAGAGGCTGGAGGACTTGCCCAAGGTCAACGGGCCCCTGGGAGGGCAAGAAAAGGGAAGAGGTGGTCTCCTGGCTCCTGGTTCTGAGCCTTTCCAGCTGCCTGTCAAATCCTCCTAGAGGCTCCTGCTAATTCCCTGCTGTCCAAATAGGAGCCAGTGAGAACTGCCGTTGGTTTACTGCCCCTGTAAGAGAATGTGATACAAATCCTGCGTAGGTGGTCTGTAGCATGTGCACATTTTCTTTCCCTTAATATTGCTTTAATTGAGTATCACTTGGGTAAATGCTTTGATTAGCAAATGTTTGTGCTTTGCAGATTTAACAAAGTTAGACTTTTCCAGTGACTGGAAAATACTGACTGCTGTGATTGTTTTGATTTTCATGGTGAACCCATTAGAAGCCCAGGGTCCCTTGTCAGGGTTCATCGTCCTAGGCTGAACCCAGCAGGAGGATCCTGCGTCACTGACATTCCTGGTGACAGGGAACAGATTCCTTCCCCTCTCTGGGCCCCAGCAACTGTGCTCTGGGAAATGAGGGGGTTGGACCAGATAATCCCTAAGGGTCTTCATAGCTAGGGGTTTTGACGACCAAACCCCAGGCTGAGGTTCCTAGAAACACAGGAATTCTCTCTCAGCTTGCACGCGAGGGCTCTGTCATGAGTCCCAGGGCACAGGGAGGGTTGGCCGTGCTCCAGGGTGGAGCAGAGCCCTGTGCACGGCTGCCCTGCTGCAGCCTGGCGACCTGTGTTTGTTCTGGGCCTTCACCGGGAGGCTGTCCTGCCCCCCCGCAGCCCTCCCAGCCCCCAGCATTGCTGTGAGCATCTGGGCCTCTTCTCTCTGGCAATGTGGAGACTAGATGGGAGTGGCAGTGCTGTCGCCGGGTCCCTTGCTCCGCCTGCTTCAGGCTTCTCAACAGAGGGGCTGACAGGCATGGTTGAGGGTGAGTGGTGTCTCCACGGTCAATTAGCCCAATAACGAATCCATCCCCTGCTTTTTTTTTTTAATATTTATAAAGATGACCTTTTCTTTACTTTTAAAATTGAGCACTTTCAACTTATTTTGTATTTACAATAATCCTCAATCAGCATGCATGGTTCTTTGAAGCCTGAGGCTGCTGTATGTTCCTGAGGGTGTCTTACAACCCAAACATTCCCGGGCCTCAGCAACTTGGGGACGCGAATGAAGTTTGGTGGCATTAGTGCTGAAGCCTTGCTGCCCTGGGCCCTGACCTGGACGAGCAGGGGATGGACGTCAGCAGCCCCCCTTCCCTGGCTGCTCCCCAGGGCCACCTCACGCAGGTTGCACAGCATGTGCCTCTGTGCCCTTCCTTGGTCTTCGTTGCAAATCCTCCCTCACACAGCCTCACTGCTTCAGCAGGGCACTGAAGCTGCACTCCGCCTCTGGTGCAAAGAGAGGAGGCTAGTGGCCTCATCCAGCTCTGGGACAGACTCTTCATCCTGCAGGGCCTTTCCGTCTTTTGTGACCACGATCCCCCATCTTCTAGCTTGCATCCTGCTGCTGGGATCCATCTCTTAGGTCTTCAGTGGGGGGCAGACAGTGTCCTATCCTGGGGTTTCTCTTCTTTCCATACTCCCTCCCAAACCACACTCTCTCCCTGGTGACCAAAAATAAGTGCTCCTGTGTCAATAGAATCAGGGACATCTGCACCTCAATGTTCATAGCAGCAATGTCTACAATAGCCAAACTGGAAGGAGCCTCAGTGTCCATCGACAGATGAATGGATAAAGAAGCTGTGGTCTATGTATACAATGGGATATTACCAAGCCATTAGACACGACAAATACCCACCATTTGTTTTGACGTGGAGGGACCTGGAGGGTATTATGCTGAGTGCAATAAGTCAATTGGAGAAGGAAAAACATTATATGGTCTCATTCATTTGGGGAATATAAGAATTAGTGAAAGGGAATAAAGGGAAAAGAGAGAAAATGAGTGAAAATATCAGTGAGGGTGACAAAACATGAGAGACCCCTAACTCTGGGAAATGAATAAGGAGTAGTGGAAGGGGAAGTGGGCAGGGGGTTGGGGTAGGTGACTGGGAGATGGGCACTGGCGGGGGGCACTTGGTGGGATGAGCACTGGGTGTTATGCTTTATGTTGGCAAATTGAACTCCAATAATTTTTTTTTTTAAAAAGGAAAATGAATTACAAAGGAACCAAGAGCCCGGCAGTCCCATAAACCCCTGTCTTCAAGCCTCAGTTTCGTTTATACATTTAATTTCTTAAAAATATTTTACATTTTGATTGATGTAGGAAGAATTCTTTTTTATTTTTTTAAAAGATTTTATTTATTTATTCATGAGAGACAGAGAGAGAGAGAGAGAGGCAGAGACATAGGCAGAGTGAGAAGCAGGCTCCATGCAGGAAGCTTGATGTGGGACTCGATCCTGGGATTCCAGGATCACGCCCTCAATCAAAGGCAGATACCTAACAGCTGAGCCACCAGGCATCCCAGAAGAATTCTTTTTTAAAAAAAGACTTTTTATTTGAGAAAGAGAGAGAGAGAAAGAAGGAGCAGGGGGAGGGGGACAAGCAGACTCCCCACTGATCAGGGAGCCCGACACAGGGCTCGATCCTAGGACTCTGGGCCAAAGGTAGATGCTTAACTGACTGAGCCACCCAGGCACCCTTGATATGGGAAGAATTCTGAGATTAATTCATTACAAAAATAAATTTTACAATGTTGAAAAAAAAAAGCAGAAAGGACTGGGATATCTGAACAAATTAAAAACCACCAAAATGGGCTGAATTTTAGGCAAACTGGTCATTATGTAAATCAGTCCACAGAAGAAGTGGCTTTAGGTGAAGTGGCCTCAGCCAGTGGGATCTATTAAAGAAGAGAGTCTACCTACAGTGTGATGTGGATTTTTGGCACCTAGCCCAGTACCTGGGGCATAATAGGAACCCGGTAAACGCTGACAGAATCAGTAAATGCATGCACAAGTGAAGTGAGCTTTAGGTTTTTCTAATTCAGCTTTGATGACACCCAAGTAGAATCTGGGTGGAGCATCTCTGATTTCTTTTAGGGATATCACAAAGTTCTCAGGACATTAACAAAATTCACCTTCACATGGGAAATAAATCCAGCCCAGGCAGTTTGGGGGAAGACAGGCCAGGAAGTCAACAGAGCAAGAAGGGACAGCAGTTCGAAGGCCTTGCCCGGCACAGGTCTGGTTCTCCCTCTAAGAGAAAGCGTGGGCTGCCAGAGGCAGGTCTCTAACGGCCCCACCTGGGTTCCTAGGGAGGCCCACCAGAGAGGGAAACTGCCAACCTTGATATTGTCCGGTCTTTCCACAGCTCAGCTGCAGGAGAAAGGAAGGATGGATTTCTGAGTTACCAAAAATTTCTGCAGAAGCATAAATGGCAGTTGAAGTGGTCCTGGGGGGACAAAGACACACTGAGTTTGTTTAGTGATTCATTAAAATCTATTGAACACCTATTATGCCTCCAGGGTAATCATGGAAAAGAACATATAATCCCTTCCTTCAGGAACTCACATCCTGGAGACAAGTTAACAGAAAACTGGAATTTATTGTCGGTATTAGAAGTTCTGGATGCTTTGAGACCTGAAGTAGCCTCGCGGCATGAGGAAGGCCCTGAGGTCTGAGCTGAGTCCTGGAGAATGAGGAAGGGTAAGTCTGAGGAAGGAGGGAGTGGGGAGAGGAACACGGAAGAACTTCAGGAGGAGGGGACTTGAGGTGAAATGGATGGAGGGGAGAGGGAACAGCTAGGAATTCAGGTCTCAGTTCCTTCAGCTGTGGTAGGCTCCTGGGAAGGGGGGCAGGCACCACTCAGGGTCTCACTGGCACAGGTGGCATGTCCAGCGGGCATCGTGGCCTGTACAACACTCAGCTGCAGTAATAGGTAGGTCGAACCTGGAGCTTCCCCCCTGGAAAGTCTCCATCGGAATCCCTGGAAAATGACCTCACTTCTCCTGTCACAGTGAGGTGTCCACCTGGTCCACTATGGTAGGGCAGAAAGGTCTGGAAGTACTAAGGGTTGGTTGCAAAGTAGAGACAGCATCCTCCTCAAAGAGGCCCCGAGAAGAGGTAAGAAGAAGTGGGTAGGTTTGGTGGGCAGGTCTTCAGGGAGATTGTGAGAGGCAGCAGGAAGCTCAGGGAGCCCTCTAGGGGCGCTGCTACTAGACCCACTGTGAAGAGGAAGCTGGGAGGGATCCCCACCTATTTAGAACAGGAGCCTCGTAGTAGCCAAAAGCCAAGAAAATAGGGTAGTCAACACCCCTGGCAGGTCAGCCAGCAGGATGTAATTCCTCCCTGATCCAGGGTTAGAACTTTGTTGTCACCAACAAGGAAGACAGGCTGATGGGTGCCAGAGAGATGTGCCTGGGATCTTGGGAATCTGGGGTTATCATTTCAGAGCTTGCAACAGCAGAAGAAAGGGGATTCTTTGCATAGTCGGAGTCTTTATTTTTATTTTAAAGATTTTGTCTATTTATTCATGAGAGACACAGAGAGGCAGAGACACAGGCAGAGGGAGAAGCAGGCTCCCTGTGGGGAGCCAGATGCGGGACTTGATCCTGGGACCCTGGATCACACCCTGTACTGAAGGCAGACGCTCAAACACTGAGCCACCCAGGTATTCCTAGTCAGAGTCTTTAGAAACCTCTTCTATGTGGATGATACAGTAAGAGTCTACACCAGCACTTCATGTCTGTCACTGCACAGATAGCTCATCCCATCCCTGGGAGGCCAGCAGAAGGAAGGGTACCATCCCCACATGATGGATAAGAACAGCGAGGTTCAGAGGGGCCACCCAGATATGGGTGGGAGAAACTAGGGCTCAAACTGCTATGGCTTGCCTGCCTTGATCCTTGCCTCTCCTGTACGTCGTTACTTATGCGCTGCCATGCTCCAGATTCCAAAGCTTGCAAAGGTTTAGACACTATTTGTTTAAAATATGATCCCATGGGAAGGCAGTCACTGCTCATCCCTCTGTGAAAAAGGCAGGTTACAAAACAGAATTGCAGTATGATTACATATTTGTAAAAGAAAAGTATGTTGACACACATCCTTTATATGACCATTGGACAATGTCTGGATGAACAAACAGCAAAATTCTGGCAGCAGTTGTCTCTGGGTGATGGAATTTCTAGGAAATTTTAAAGAATCCTTGCTTATCTGCATCTTCTCATTTTCCTACAATCAATTTAAATTACTTCTTTAAAACTCGACAGTCAAGGGTGGGGGGCAGGGGGAGATTTCATAGCTAATAGTGACAGCTTCTCCAAAGCAACACTATCCATGGGGGATAGAGTGTTCTAAAATAGAAGTTTGGTCCAGAAGCTGGCAAAGAAGCCCAAGGAGGAGTGTGTCAAAGAGTCTACACAGGGTGTCTCTGAGAACTCAGCCTTTAGAGGCCACGGAGAGGTCAGCTGCCCAGGAATGAAGAAGGCCTTCTGCTGCCATAGTCAGCAGCACAGTGTCCCTCAGCCTGAGGCAGCTCTCTGGCCCACTGGCACTTTCATACTGGACTATTCTTATTCCCATGCATGCTCACATTCCCCAAGGCTACAAGGCCTGGGGAACAGGGCCATGCCTTGAGACAAACTAGAGATGTTCGGTAGAGGACTCAGTAAGACCTCAGGCTTTAAAGCCAGACACCTGGGTTTAAATCTTAGCCCTGTCTACCACGAATGAGTTCTATGACCCTAGATACATTACTTAAATCCTCTTAATCTCAATGTGCCCATCTGTAAAAGGGGGATGATACTAATACCTACGTTATAGGGCTGTAAAGAAAAATGGGATAATATATATACCCTTAGCAAGGTATCTGATTGATACTCAGTGAATAGTGAGTGGTATTATTATCATTAATAATAACAACAACAGTAATAGCAGTAGTAAGCTCAGAATCCCCGTGCCCAGTATGGGTCTGGTAGGCACTCCATGAATGTTTACTGAATAGAGAGGTGGGTCCTGAGGCTTCTCGCATGCCTCCTCTCCCCCTTCCCACTTGGCACAGGTTGGCAAGGCACCACCCAGTCTCTCCCTGGTCCTCTCAGCAGACAGAAGCAGACTAGCCTTTGGGCATTCTTTCATCTCTGGGCCTTAGCCTGACATATTCTCCTTGATCCCCAGCCAAAAATCCTTGAAACCCAGCCTCTGGTATTCACAAGGTTGGAGTGTTTGACAAACGAGTGTTTCAGGCCCACCTCTGATCCCTGGGAACTGGTATTTGGCTGGAGAGAGATTAAGGGGACAGCTATTTCTACCAGGTGGAAGCCAACAGAGAAAGGCTTATCAGCCTGGTAAACTCTTGGCCAAATTCTTTATGGTTTGGAACCAAATGGCAGCAGCAGAAACTTGCCACCGGTGGCTGAAGTAGTGCCGAGGCCGGAGAGCAAGGGCCAGGGTACCCTGAGGGTTTCCCATGGTGGAGAGTGAAGAGCACAGGCTCTGAAATCAGGAAGACCTGAATTCAAATCTGGTGTCTGCTTTCTCTCCAGCCATTCAACTGCGAGCAAAGTGGTAAGCTTTCCGGCCCTCAGTTTCCCACCCCTCTGTGAGAACTAAATGAAATCCAGAAGTAAATGTCCGCTTAACGAGCAATAGCTCCTCAATGGATATTACTTTCCTTCCCTTGGTCACCACCTCACTCAAGTCCCCAACCTTACAGAGGTGAAGGAAGGGGTATTAGATCTCGATCTGAGAAGAATGGATACAGTTGGGCAATGTAGAGATGGGGGAAGGACATCGTACACAGAAAAATGTAGTGAGCAAAGGCCCAGAGGCAACAATACATGCTGTGGTAGGGGTACGGTGAGTCGGCTGTATTTGGGCCCTATCTGGTCAGGTGGTGGAGGGAGTCCTTCGCTTTTCTTTTTTCCTTTTTCCCCCTTTTTCCTTTCTTCCCTGTTTGCTTCTTCACTTCTTAACTGTCTGCGAGAGGTTAAAGCAATCTGAATTAAGTTCGTTAAATTGACTTTTATTATTGAATTATAATCATTTGTGCAATTATGAAACCAGGTGTTCCTGATTGAGATCAATTATTCCTTCACCTGATCACTATAGAGCTAATAAGGACTTAGAATTGCTGTTCAAGTATACTTCCAGCGGGGTTGAAGCCTTCTGGAAAGGCATTTATTAAGCCAAAGAGTGGTGGAAAAAAAAATCCAGGGGAGAACAAGGACAGAGATAAAAATCCTTTAGGAAAAGGCCTAGAAGGGCTGATTTGATCATTAAGTAGCCTTGATGGGTGGCTGGCTGTTGACAAAGAATCCGTGAGGTGTTCCTAAAGAAACTTTGTTGGGGGTAGGGTAGAGTGGGGTGAGGTAGGCATGGGGTGGGACAGAAAGAGAGGACACAGACACTCTGGGTAAACCACAGGTTAGAGACTCATCTTCCTTTGCTGAGGTGGAGTTGCCTCTCTCCCTCCTGAGTCTTTGCAATCCTGACTTTAGGAAAGCTGCAAAGGCGCCATGGTGCCCCCTTCCACTGTGCGAGGAGTTTGTTAGGTGGATGTGCAGTCTCTGTTCTGGGAGATGCAGGTTTGGGATGCCTAGAGTTATAGGTTCCTTTGCATCTGATCCCTACAGACTTCTGTTAGGAGGACAGAGCAGTAGTTTATTAATTCTATTTTACAGGTGGGGTTTCTGAGGCTTGGTCAACAGACATGCCTACAGTTATAGGATTAGTGACCAAGCTATTCCAATGCCAAGACCACCTTAGAACCTTTATTGCCTCAAGTCCCATTCCATAGGCAAGTAGGGTGAGCTGATCATTTCTGCAGTGATGTACAAGCATCATTTAACATTTTAAATGTTAAAATGACTAGGGGAGATTAAGAAAACACCTGTTGTTTGAGCCCTCCTCTAGATCTGTTAAGTGAGAGTCTATGGTATTGGGCTATGGTAGCATTATGTTTTAAAAGCCCCTGAGGTAATTCTAATATGAGTCGGGACTGTGAACCACAGATCTAACGGGTAGCTAATTAGCTAAATGGAGCCTGGCCTGGGGGAGTTCTGCAGCTGTATAGGGCCCTTTGGGTTGCAAAGGACGGACACCTAATGCAGCTAAGTTGGTTTGGTTATTTGTAGGGGGATTCGTTAGAAGGCTTATGTAATCAAGAGGCATGGAGGAGATGTAATGGGATCCCAAGGACAAGTTGTATGAGGGAGAAGAGAGTCACTGGTCTCACCTGACTCATCTCCACATCCTTCATGCCATGGTCTCTCTGTAAGGCCATTTCATTCTCTCCAACCTCAGACTGTTTCTGCCACAGTCCAAGGGACCTGGTCACCAATGCCTCTAAGCATCTTCACTGTTTGAGAAGATCTGATAGCCATCAGCTTCTCAGCTACCCCTGTGGAAAGACCAGCATCTTTTTCCCCAAAAGAATTAACAAAAACTCCAGAATTGAGTATTATTGGAATAGTATAGGTCCCAGACCTGAGCCTCTATCTGTGGTGAGAGGATGAACTCATAAACTGAGGGCAGGGGAGGTGGGGGGTGGGGGTGGGGATAAGTACCAGGCAGAAAGGACTGTAGATATTCTTTAAAGACCACAGAGCTCATCCAATCGGACAGGCCCCAACCCATCTGCCCAAATATAATATTCTGTGAAGCCTCCCCTGACCAACAGCCTGACCATGTCTGTCTCTCACTTTGCACACAGGAAATACTCAAAAACACTCCTGTTGTGAACCTGCTGAGAGACTGGGTATGGATCAGTTGCCTTGGTGCGCTGGCACTGGGTTATGGCAGAGAAATCAGTAAGTTCTATTGAATCACAGGACTCCCAAGAACCATCAAGTTGAGTAGAAAATGGGCCTCAGAAGGTGGGAGGCAGAATTATGAAGCTGGGCCCAGTTCTGAAGCTGGCCCCTCAGATCTGTTCCTGATCACTGTGCCCCTCAGGCAACCCCCCCTTCTCAAATCTATACTTTGTCCACATGACCCGCCGACCTACCTGTAAGGATTACTCAGAGGTTTGTTAAAAGTGGGAACAACTTGTTATTGTCAAGTAGTATCATTGTGCTTCTTGCATGGAGAAAAACCAAGGTCCAATTTCAGAAAATGTGACATTATGAAAAACAGCTCAAAGGTGGAAAAAGCATGCAATGATGGGACTGCCAAAGAGAAAAAAAAAAGTCTAGAGGACAATGACTTTAATATGAAATATGTGCTTTGAAGAAAATAACAGAGTGGGGGATAGGAGGGTAGAAGCAGAAGCCAGAAGTCCATGGAGCAAAACCAAAGAGGATGGTCATGCTGGAAGGGAATCCTGGGCACAAGTGAGTGCTGAGATTTTAGCTGGAGCAGACTCTGGATGTGTTCTTTCCAGGCCTGGCCACAGAGGGATGCTGCTTTTGAAGGCCGTGGCCCTTCTCAGGGCTTCTATTCCCTTTCCAGTCTCCAAAATGAGGGCCAAGGAGGCAGGGGAGCCTTGCAGGCAACCAGACTACAACCAGATCCAATCCTGTCTGCTGACACCATGGCTGCTCCCTTCCCTGATACCGAAGGCTGTCTGGCTTTCTTCACTGTCATCTTGGGCTGTAAGTAACCCACTTAAATCACCACTGGACAGGGAGAAGCTCACAGCCTGCTTTGCAGCTCTTCTTCCATCCAAGCCATTAGTATGTTTAATAGCTCTGGCCCCATGCTGATTTCTGACATGTGGTAATTAATTCCTTTCCACTCAGAGATACAGCCATTCACAGGTTTCAATTCAAAAATGTCTCTGCTCTGGTCCTTTTGAAAAATACTCAGAATGTTGAGTTGGAAAATGATTTGGCCTTTTGTGAGAAGTTACTGATCTCTATCCCATCCTTATATAAAAATAAATTCTAGATGTATTAATGATTTACATGAAAAATATGAAAATACAAAAATACTCTAAGATGAATATATAATCTTAGAGGGGGAAAGGTCTTTCTAAACAGGCAACTAGAGGCAGGAACCAGGAAGACCAAGGTTCACGAGTTTTTTCGCGTCAAAACTTTAAATTTCTGTGTAGCCTAAATTAATAAAGTACAATTAATAAGGTCATGAAAAGAAAATGACAAATGTGAGAAAACCATTTGCAGTACACAATGACGCTACCTATAAGGAGGATGATGATGTTATTAATACTTATTTCTATGTATATTCTAACACACCATGCCAGTGTGTTAATTTACAGAATCCTAACAGTTTAATTCACAAAAGAATCAATTAGTTAAGAAACATAAGAGAAAATATTCTTATTTATAATCAGATTAAAATGGCAATAGTAGGCTACTTATGACATTTACCAGATGATAAAAACAATAATACCCAAATGTTAGGGTTCAGGGAAATGTTCACTTTCACACATTGTTGTTTGGAGTTTAAATTAGTACAAATTTTCTGTTGGGGAAATTTGTCAAAATCAGAAGCATGAATCCATCTCCAGATTAAGGGAATCTATCTCGGAGAAATACTTACGAACACACACAAAGATATAGCTACAAGATGCTACTTTAATAGTAAAGATTGGAATGCCCAAAAATGAAAGGTTTGCTAAATAAGTTATCATATATCCATACTTTGCAAACATTAAAAATTATGTTGTAGGTATATACTTACTAAAATGGAAAGAAGTGAACTCTGTATTGTTAGCAAGAAAGGTTATAAAACTAAGTTCAGCATACAAAAATCTCATTTTTTGCATAAAAATAATATAAAAAAGTCTGAGGGAATATACTAAATATTAATAGTGGTAAAGTCATCTGTCTATAATAAAATTTAAGGATATTTCAATTTGCTTCTTTTGTTTTTTTTCCTAATTTTCCTACAAACAATGCACATTATTATAAAATAGGAATAATAAAAATGCTTATTCTGTACAAGTAGTGTGAGGATTGAATAATATAATAAAACATGATTTTGGTGAATGGTAACTATGATTTCCAAAGAGAGGGCCCCAAGAAGACAGCCAGAGAGTTTGGGGAAGATGAACCAAAGGAAAGTGGAACTTGCATATGCTCATGACATGCAAAGAAACTAGGGTCCAGGGATTCTAAAGGGTGAGGGCAGGCAGAAACTACGGGCACAAACCTCCCTTTTGGAGAGTTTGATGGAGTACAACAAAGGGAAGGGAACCAAGAAGGCCAGAGGGTCCAAAGAAGGACCCCTAGTGTTTTCTTAATTCTGAAGATTATGAAGTTCCGAAAATGTTTGAAAATGGAGAGGTCTTGTGCAGACTCATGCAGAAGTGCTCAAATAATCAGTCTGGATTACAGTTCATAAATTTCTCCTAGAACCATGGCACCTGATCCATGTGTCCCCCAGATAGGCTCTGTTTCATCTCGGGTTTCTGCAGATGATCCTTAACTGTCTGCAAGTATTATGCAGTTGTGATGTTATTCACTCCAATGAATGACCTAGCAACCTTCTGCAGGATTCTCAAGCCTACATCAGCAGAAATCAAGCTAGAAAGGATTCCATGGGCCCTAGCCAATTGGAGGATGTCCCATTCTTAGGAAAATATCTTATAGAATCTATACTAGAAGGAAGTGAGGATTTCTAGACTAATCCTTAGACAGTACTAGACTCCTCTTTACAATGATCTTGATAACCAGTTGTCTAGTCTTGTCCACACACCTTCCATGACTGGCTATCCACACTACCCTAAGCCAGTCATCCACAAATGGATGAGCTCCAGGAAAACATGCTAAGCACTTATGTTTAGAAGTTCTATGGTTCTTTTTCAAATTTGCTGCTAACTTTTTATAGTTTCCTATTCACTGAAGACATCTTTAAGTTAAAAAAATTTTTATGATTCTTTTCACATGTAGCTGTTGTAAATATAAATTATTATTTTGTAGACTGCATCTGATAATTCCACCATGTGAAATCTCTGTAGTTCTGTTTATATTGCCTGTTGTTTCCACTGGTTCTCCCTTACTCAGCCTAATTTTCTTTTGTGACGTATTATCTTTGACTATTTACTGGATTTTATATTAGAAAAACTAATTTCAGGAATAATTTGAGATCTGTAGTGAAAGTACATTTCTTCTGAGAGGATTTGAGTTGGTTTCTACCAAGGATTTTGTTAAAGTATAGATTCTGAGTACAGTTGGTCTTGGATGAGACCCAAGAATTTGCATGTCTAATAAAAATCCTGGTACTGCTGATACTGTGGCCCCACGGATCACATTTTGAGTAGCAAGAGACTAAAGAGGGACCCAGAGGACTGGAGCCAGGCTGTAATTCTATGGGAGCTATGTCACTTGTTCACTGTCATCCTGGTAGTGAAGCCTTTGGGGTCCCGGCTTGTTGTGTGAAGGGTCTCCTAGGAGATGTCTCACTGTGTGTGGCCTGAGCTTGGATTTTTGTCCCTCTCACCTCTTAAACTGCCAGAACAAAGCTTTAATTTTGAGGGATCAGCAAATGTGTTCAGATCAAAAGCAGTTTCTGTGCTTACTTATCTTGCTACTGTTTTCATTTCCCTTGATTTTTAATCCAGTAATTCCTTATTTTCTTGTCATCTCTTTGGTGTTTTTAAGACTTTTTTAATCTATATTTTTAGTTGCTTTCAGTGGGAGGATTGGTTAAATAACCTACTCGGCTGTTCCTAGAAACAAGAAGGTTTACGCCAAGCACTCATGAACTCTTTAACATTCTTAAAATAATGATATCCCAAGAACTTCCTAGCATTATCTCCTTCATCAAGTAAGTCTTTATTATATGCGTTTATGATTATTTATTTAGAATAAATTTGTACAGTTCTCTCATTTGTTCTTGTCCTTCTTTTAAGACTCCACTGGGTCTCCCCACTCAGCAGGCCTTCCCCTGCTACTTTGGCTTGCCTGGGTACTCCTCTTTGGACAGCCCTATTGCTAGAATGCCCCATAATTTCAGAATGGGGTGGCTAAAAGGAAACATAAAGACAACATTCTCATTCCACACCTGAGGAGATTAAAGCCCAGAGAAGGGAAACAACTTGCTGAAGGTCCTGCAAAGAATTATGGTTACACTTGAGACTGGGACCCAAATCCTCATCACCCAGCCTGGCAGTGTCCCACAATCATATGTGAGTCCTTCGTTATGTTGAGCCAAGCTTGCCTCTCAGCAACTTCCATGTAGTAATTAATCAAGAAATGGCAAGATGTGTGTCTTCTAAATCTGGGAAAAACACCAAAAGAACTTGGTATATTTTTATGTAATTTATATTTGCCCAGCTCTGAGGAGAAAGGTCTCTATCCCCAAGCAGCTGACAGGGGAGGAAGAAGTCAACAGATACGCTTGGAGAAAGTAACCATTCACAGGGTTTGATTTTAAACTGTCCCCTTTTATTTACTTTCTATCCGTGAGATCTCTGAAATCTAAGGAGCCCTGAAACACCGGAGAATACACCCACTGTCCTCCTGGAAGGATTCCAGTAAAAACAGCTTCTAATTAAATAAACTAGCTCTGCCATGTTCGCTTCAGATAGCAGAATAAGGCTTCCAATGACAAGCTCATTTGACTGCAGTCAGTTTATTACTTGTTAAATAATCATTGACTTGCTGTTCCTATCCATCTTATAACCTTTTTGTAACTGAACACAGAAGAACGTAATATAAACAAACAAACAAACTAATTACAATAAGAAAAAATGGCAATGCTTAGGGAAACTTGAATGTCTATAATGACATTCATTAAGAAAGGAAGCAAAGGGACTAATTCAGGAACTAGCTAGTAACTCATTCAATCTAATTTCTTAAACTCCTGAACTGTTGGCCCCCAAATACTTCCCTGACCATATGTCCTCCTGAGTACCACCCCACACAAACACACACACAGACACACGTGGATACGAACACGCATAGATACCCACACAGATACACACATGGATACAAATACAGACACAGATATACACACAGACACACACATGGAAACACACAGATAAATACACACACCCATATACACCTAATGCCCCAGGCACCATTGCCTCCCAGTGGTCCCCAAGCATGGCAAAGCTTCCCATGCTCCTGTGCCCTACTTAGAGTGCGCAACACTCTAGATTGTAACACCATGTGCTGTTTCCCCACCCATCAAAGTCCTTCTCAGGCGTCAGCACCTAATAACAACTTCCCTGAAGATTTCTCAGGGATGAAGTTGCTAACCTGATTTGTGGGAATCACTCTTCAGAGAGGCCGTGGAGATCCAACCTCTCTGGAACGGATTCTGGCTCCTGAAGTGTGACCAAAGAGTTACACGGACCCTCCCCTCATACTTAGACTTTTTGCTAGTATGAATATATTGCATGAGACATACATATTCTAAAAAAAAAAAAAAATTATTGTTTATCTGAAATTCAAATTTGAGTATTTTATTTGGCAACCATACCCCGTGGCATGGCAAGCCTATGGCAGTAGTTCATGTTGTAGGACATTTGCAGGCCCTGCTTACTGCCCAAGGCATAACCAGAGCTATGTGCAACTGTCAGGATAATGGCTCACCCCCATGTTGATCTCTGCTATGAAATAAAGCAGGTAAGTATGAACCACCCATAAGCCTGAGTCTCTTCAAACATTGGTGTGTATGACTTTTCTCACTCATGTAAAAATAACCAAAATAGGGGCGCCTATGTGGCTTGGTCAGTTCAGTGGCTGATTCTTGGCTTCTACTCTGGTTATGATCTCAAGATCTTGGGATCAAGCCATGTTGGGCTTCACACTCAGCAGGGAGTCTGCTTAGGGATTCTGTCTCTTCTTCTTCCTTTGTTCCTTGCTCAACTCTCTCTCTCTCTCTCTCTCTTAAATAAATAAATAAATAAATCTTTAAAAAATCCAAAATAATAATGGTAATAATAATAATGATAGTCATATTACCAGGTACTCTTCCAAGTGCTTTACAAATACTAATGCTTAATCCTCCTAACAACCTTATGAGGTAGACACCATTATTATTGGTATTATACAAAGAAAGTAAGGCAATGAGCATTTAATAATTTGCCCAGGGATTAGCAGGTGACTGTGGTTGGTAAGTGGCCGAACTAGGGATTGCATCCTAACAGCCTGGCTCCAAAGCCTGCCTTCTCAAACATTCCTCTCTACTGCATGTTTAACAGCCATCACTCACACATTGCTCATAGTCCCTCACAACTGATTGCAACGTACCCAGGTGCTATGACATTACACTTGTGAACAATTCCAAATTTATTACCTGGGAGTCATAATTTCTCATATACTGATGCAGACTTCTTTTACAGATCCAACTCCTGATGTTCCCCTTCTCCATGTGTTCCAGCCAACCTCCCCGTGGGAGGAGAAGCCATGTCTATCTGACTCTAGCATCTTGCAAGGGACTCTGGAAGAGATGAGTAGACACTCAAAAAGTGTGCCTTTCACTCTTTCTTTTTCGGCACGTACTCTTTGTGACACTTTTCAATGACTTCCTTTTCTCTACCATTCTTTCTTCTCCAAAAGGAAAAATCCCTGCCCATTCTTCAAGATCTAACTCAAATGTCACCTCCTCTGGGAAGGTTCCTCTGATTTTCCCTGGCCATCTTAGTCCTCCCCACTTATTCTGTGTTCCCTCAGTACTTGGGTAATGGCTCAAACCCTGATGTCTGAATCCCCTAATCAAATGTTTTTCTAATCTCTCCACTCCATCTCAAAGATATGCTTCCCTGGAACAGAGGTTCTCTACCTTGATTGCAGCTCAGAATCAGCTTTGTAATATACAAATATCTGATGTTCTGCTCCCTAAAACTCTGATTTGGCAAGTTGGATGTAGGACACAGACATCAATATTTTTAAAAAAAATACACAGATGGTTCTGAGCCACAGATATGAGCTATGTTCAGAGCCATGGTTCTGGGTAGCAAGTGATACTTTAGATCAGCTTGCTGAAGCTAAGCTGTGTTCTTGGTACCCAGTGAACACAATCCTCCTTATTGGCCATGCCCTTAGGTTCTGGGGGGGGGGGGTGAGTATCACTGAGAGTCTGGAAAAGTTTAAGAGAGAGTCCTTAAAGTCCCTTCCAATCCAAACTTGTATCATTCTGATAACATTTTCTGACATAAGATTTAGGGCAGCCGGGGTGGCTCAGCGGTTTAGCACTGCCTTCAGCCCAGGGCGTGATCCTGGAGACCCGGGATTGAGTCCCACGTCAGGCTCCCTGCATGGAGCCTGCTTCTCCCTCTGCCTATGTCTCTGCCTCTCTCGCTTTCTCTCCTCTCTGTGTTTCTCATGAATAAATAAATAAAATCTTAAAAAAAAAAAAGAAGATTTAATTTCATGCACCCAAAGCAGTGCCTCCTACTACAGCAATATCAGGGAAAGGGAAAGGTGCTCATTTCAGAGATCAATAGAAATTGTTTAGAGGAGAAGGACTTTAGAATTAGCTAGTACCATCCCAGGTGGGGGAATTGGAGCTCAGAAAAGTGCAGGAAGCTGCCCCCAAGTTCCCTGTTTTCCTGCCCCCATCCCACTTGTGCTCCCACAACCTCTGTCAACCTCACTCAAGGCCAAGACCCCCTGGATGGATATTTGAAAGTGGGAAGGAAACAGGCTTAACCCATGCCCCCACTCAATTTCCAAGCAAAGAAACTACACTCTGGTCACCCTGCCAAAATATAATTTTAAATATGCCTCCTAAAAGACACACACACAAACCATCATACAATTTAACAAAATTCCCTGCTGCAATGTTATACAAAACAGTGTAAAGCAGCTGCATTCAAAAATAAAAAAACAAAATCGAAATTGAATTCTGAGGCATAATCCAAGAGATAAAAGTCAAAAAAAGCCAATATGTGATGATTGAGTATGCACGACCACAACCCTTAATCTCTGCCATCCTCTGCAGTGTAAACAAATCTGCTGATTGTTGATGATATTGCTGAAAACATCACTAATCAAACCTTAAATACCAAATACATTTAAGCAAATAACACTCCAGTAACAGTCATTCTAGCGGATCGTGAAGGAAATTCAAATTGGAGACCAGTTTGAAAATGGCCAGGGCTAGACTGTAGCTTCGCATTAATTGACCAACATCCTAGAGGCAGTGCTTTCTCTTAAGTACAGAAGGCCTGAGACACAAAAGGAAATAAGGAAGAAGTCCAGGAGGCAAGCGCTAATGCAATTTCAAGCTGGAATTACATCAGCAGCTTTAAACAGATGGCAGAATGGGAATAAATGTGTTAGCTCCTTTCTCTTACTTGGGCTTTCATTGTTTATATCATTAAAAATAAGGAGAGTTTAAAATAACATATATCGTCATGTAGCGACTCACAGAGACATACAAAACTGGTTTGAGAAGAAGGCTGAATTTGGTCATACTCCTGGTTGTTTCGAAAACAACTGGGCGAATTCAATTAAGTAACCAGCTGCCTATTTACAAAAGAGAAGAAAACCTTGTAAAGGCACACTGATTACGACTGAGCTGGTCATAGAAAACTC
Organism: Canis aureus; assembly: GCF_053574225.1. NCBI lineage: Eukaryota > Metazoa > Chordata > Mammalia > Carnivora > Canidae > Canis > Canis aureus. The sequence continues at coordinate 58,304,363 of NC_135620.1, forward strand.
TGGATAATCCGAAGATTGGTTTCAGAACATTTCTTCTGTGTGTGAGAAGGTGACAGTGGGTTATGGCATTTTACACACCTAAGGTTGAGGAGACATAAGTGATTGTCTAGTCCAGGGATAGCAAAGAAATGGATGAGTGTCACCACTTGCCATTCCCAGACCTTGGCAGGCATCCCTAATCAATCATGGCACCATTCCTGCTGCCTGATGGTTAGTCTCGGAATTCTTCTCGAGAGCTGGAGCAGTTTTCTCACGACAGAGTGGGTGTACGGAAGCCTGTTTCCCATTCCCGATCTTGTCCAGCTCATTCATTTAACAGATGAAGAAACTGAGGCCCAAGGAGAGTAAAGTGGCCAGTAATATTGATTATAATGCTTTGCTCTATAGATGAAATGCTCGATAAATACTTACGTACTCATGTGCAAGACCTATATGCCTGCCACTTGTGCTAAGCCCCTTATACAAGTCATCTCACTTCACCTCGCAGCCGTCCTAGAGATGCAATTTTTGTTTCTATTTAAAAAATGAGGAATTAGAGATGTTAAATACTCTTCTTGGAGTAAACACACATAAAATCCTTCTCTTCCTTGAATACACAGGAATGTTAACAAAATATTTCAATAAAATGCACTGGAAATAAAGGGGAGTAGCTTCAATGAGCAGGATGAAGAGAAAACCTACCTCAACCATAGGAGTTGAAGTGGGGCTGTGGAAAGTAGGAACCAGATGTGGGCTCCCTGCAAATATCTGAGGGCTCCAAAGTATGCCTGAGCTTGCATCCTAGCCTACGTATACATACCTTCTCTGTTAAAACTTTCTTATGCTGTTAGGAGGTGCCACAGACAGGAGTGAATGGATGCTTCCCTGAGCCCTGTGGAACTCTATTTTGTGAAGTGTGGACAGTCAAGCTGCCTCAGAGGACCTGGCCTCACTCCCCCATTCTTGCCTCTTTGGGAATGTAGCATATGTTCCCTGGAACATGAAAAAGTTTCTCCATCTTCACAGCTGAGTATTTGTGCTTCTTCTCTGTACTCATAGGTTCCTAAAGAAGTCACGGTGGGCAGCCTCCAAGGCGGCCCCCAATAATCCTCAGTGACCAGTATCCATGCCCTGTGTAACCCCTTTGCACACTGCAACTGTAATGATTATGGCATATATCTTCTGAGGCTGGGTCATAAAAGGCACTAGGGATTTGCCTTGTTCTCTCTTGTATCACTTGCTCCCAGGAAGCCAGGGCCACTCTGTGAAACATTCAAGCGTGTTATGGAGAGGTTTCTGTAGCAAGGAGCTGAGGCCTTATGCCAGCACCAATTTGCCATCCAGATGAATAAGCCACCTTGAAAGTGGATCTCCCAGTCCAAGTCATACTTAGGATGACAGTAGCTCTAGCCAATCTTGACAGCAACCCCATGAGAGACACTAACTCAGAACCACTCAGCTAAGCTTCTTCTGAATTCCTGATCCACAGATAATGTGAGATAATAAAGGTTTATTATTTTAAGCCACTAAGTTAGGGGGTAATTTGTTACACAGCACTAGAGAGCTAATATAAATAAGTTAGTAACCGTGAAGTGCCATCTCTTTATCTATCTTAGGGATAATTTTGAAATCATCTGAAAATTTGAATTTCAGGTCACTGCATTTCTACTTTATTCTGTACAAGTCACTTTGACCTTTCCCCTTGGTTTCTCCTGCAAATGAGGAGTAGCAGAGCTAACCCAGCGGTGTAAATCATTACTAACTGAAGATGTGAAATCTCAAGTCCCAGAAATGAAATGCAAAGGACTGAAGCCAGCACTGTTTCCCCCACCCCTGGTAAATGCAGATTAGGACTTGGGATCATGTGCTCTGAAATAATGCCCCCGAGACCTCATTGCCTTATATTAGCATCCAGACTGGTCAGCTTCTTGTTAACATTTCTCCCTAAGCCTGCTGAATCCCTTGATGACTTTTGCATACATTAATTGAAAGATTTAGTCTAGGAGAGAAAATAATAGATAAACATCTTTTTACCTGCTCCAGGTATTACCAAAAAGCATTCTAAGTTCATCAGTATTTCACATAATTAGTCATGTTAAACAAAATAATATATCTCATATCTCTTGTTTCTTATCTTTCCTTTCCTTGAAAACCCGAGTTAGGTATATAATTCTTTGTTAAAGACTGACATTTTATAAAACTAATTGGTTTCATAGTCATTTGGGAATTTTGTTTTTTGAATTATTTTTTTTAAGGGTTAAAGCTTCTCAAAGCCCCTCCTCCTTGAGTCAGAATGAGATTTTAAAAATCACATTGGGACTGCAAAAATTTGCCAGTTATTTAAATCATAATATTTCTTCACATTTGTAGTATGTTTTGATACAAATATGTTGAATTGAGTGGATGGATTTGTTGGGCCATTTACTTAAAAGAATTAGCTTGTGGCATGAAAACATTTTCTAGGTGATGTATTACTTAGGAACTTGTCCTGGGGCTAAGAAACCAGCAGTGTTACAGTTTAAAAAATATTATTGTATTCTTATTTTCTCTATAGTAGCAAATTATAATTTTGTAAAGTTAAGGTTTTTTTCAGCTTATTTCTCGTGAACATATTAACATCAGAAGCTGCCCTCCAAAATACTATCACCCAGGGCCTGTGAATGATAGAGGAGGCCAGCACAAAGCCTCCTGAGGCTCAAGAACATTAGGCCCTAGTCTGATCCTGTCCCTGCATGATTGTGGGAGCATATCTAATTACTTTCATTTGGGGGACTTGGCGTTCTCATCTATGAAATAGTGTCTGCTGGATGCTCTCTAGAGCCTTTCTATCGGTCCTTCCAGGTCTAAGATTCCAGGCTTCTAATGAAGTGTCAAAGAGTCATGATCCCAACGAAAGGACTCTGCCTCCTATTTGAAGTGATGGCCTTCTATCATCTCTGGCCTGTTAAGGACCCCAAAAGAATACTTCACCTCCTTTGTCTTCAAACAGGTGAAAGTTGCTATCCCCATTTAACTACTGAAAAGAGGAACAATGTGTGTAAGATCTCCCACCCTGAGCTATTTTTTTTTAAAAGATTTTTATTTATTTATTTATTCATGAGAAACACACACAGAGAGGCAGAGACATAGGCAGAGGGAGAAGCAAGCTCCCTGCGGGGACCCCGATGTGGGACTCGATCCCAGGACCCCGGGATCACACATGACGTTAGCCAAAGGCAGACGCTCAAACACTGAGCCATCCAGGCATCTCTCCCACCCTGAGCTATTTGAAGCCTGCCTGAATAGCTTTCTCTGAATGAGCCCACAGATACAAATTACTTGTTTTCTGATGAAGCAGTAATGCCAAAGAAGTACAAATGGCCAAAGAGAATAATTAACATTGATTGCATGCTTACCCTACACCAGACACTGGTCTAAAACCTTATGTGTATTAAATCATTTGATTCCTACCCCAAGCCGATGAGTAGGCATCGGTAATCTCTTCATTTTACAAATGAGGGAACCAAGGCCCAGAGATGTAGAGCAACTGGCCCAAAGTCACACAGCTCATAAGTGGCAAAGCTCAAATGCAAATCTGGGCACCTTGTGCTCTTCATCTCTTGCTGTACATACAAAAAGATATAACTTTTACAAGTAATCGGTGAGGTGAAGATTAACAGCACACTATTTGTTTGATTCCATCAAAGCAGCACAAATTTGAAAATATTTTAATCTGGTGATATCCAAGTTAGAAAAGGATATGGGGTATTTTCACACACTCTTGATGGGAGTGTAAATTGGTATTGTAGCGTAAGCGCGTTTTTGGGGCGTCTTCCTAGAGTACCACCCACACATACGTACAAGGTTGCACAATGCGGTGCTATTGCAACAGCAAAACTTGAGAAGCACCTGGAGTGGGGGAGGAGAAACAAAAACAATCGCATCAGAATTTCTAAGGCTGGGGCCTGGGCGCTGGTTTCATTTATAAGCTCCTCACCCGATTCCAGGGCAGGACCATTGGACTAAATAAGCTGCAAGTCTCTCCATTTGATGGAACATTACTATGCTTTTCTTCTTTACTGAGGTAGATTTACATGGAACAGACATGGGTAGGAAACTGCAGACTGTGTATTGTCTGGTGCCATCTATTTAGCAATGAAACAATATTGTATATTTTTGTGTGTATAAATACGTTGAAAAAATCTAGAAAGATGCATGCTTCAAATGATGTGATTACCTCTGGGAATTTGAAGATGATGGTCGGGGAGGATTTTAGCCTTACGGGTAATGTCTTTAATGTCTTACAAGCAGATAAAGAATAAATTTAAAAGAACTTACAGGTGTTTAAAAATACATGCGGTGAAACAACACAAAAATAGAAAAGAAAAAAGCCAAATCATAATCCAACCAGCTAGAAAAAGCCATTTAAAACTTTTTGATCGATTTCCTTCCTGTCTTTTGTCTATACTTACATATCTATGTATTTTAATCTCCTCCTCCACCCTCTTTGCATAAAACAGGAATTATTACACGCTGCATTTTCTCTTTTGCAAAGGTTTTCTCCATGGATGCCCCTGAAGCTTGAATTCCGTCCTGTCCTTCTGTGAGAGCCTGGCTGGGGATGGGGGTCTGAGGTGTGGGCCAGGAGGTGGGTGGGGGCTACGACATGGACCATCACCTATGGAAATGTGCAGGGTTCCCCCAAATCTGCCATGGGGCTAGTGCTTCTGATCGGGCATTTAGAAGTTTTGAGAAATGGAAGCATGGAAACCACCTCTTTAACATATGAGTTCGTTACTTGACTTCAGACACATTTTTAATCTGTAGGAAAGTAGACGGTCACCTGTAATTCATCCCAAGAGTTCATCCCAAGAAATGGGACCAAAGTATGCAGAAGGATAAGAATTACATCACATGGTTTAAAAGGGAAGCATCTGACTTTGTCTACCCCTCCAAGTGGGTGCAACTGTGCTTTCCAGTCTGCATGCCTACATTATGACCCATTTGGTGGCATTACAGTGTCTCTTCCCATGATTTATTTCAACCCCACACATGTTTATGAAACACTGGACCTGGGATGGGCACATGTTAAAGACCTGGTTGCTTGTCTGTGGGCTCCTGTGGTTCAGAAGGGAAGACAGACATACATGAAGAGCCCTGATTCAAGGCATCCTGTGATACGCTGTACCTAGCAGAGCCCTAAGCAATCTGTCAAATATGGGTGTAGTAATGGGGACCAATAGGATGAAATTTTGTCTCTAAATCCATATTCATGGGAGGCAGAGGGGCATTAGGGCAGTTTTCCTAACTGCCTTGCATTGATTCATTCTTGGACTTATAAACCTGAAGTCATAACCCTCCTGTGGCTAGAATGCCCTCCCTGTTTTGGCTGCATTTTAACTCCAAGTCAGGGGTAGCTAACATTAAATGCACACAGTCTGTTAATGCCTGGGAGGCAGCGAGAGCTTGAATCTTTCTGGGCTCCACTTCCTCATCTGTAAAATGAGGATCATTTTGTTTTACATTCCCTCTCATTTACCTCCTCCCACATTGCACACACACACACACACACACACACACACACACACACACACTTGGGAATCAAAGGAGTTAATGGATGTGAAAGCGAGTTCCACATTTTAAATAGCTGTAGAAACGTAAGGCCATTATATAGATTTTTATCAGAGCTGCAGGTTTATCGAATGTTTATATTTCATCCTTGGAGACCTGTGCTTTTATTTGAAATGCAGTATTCATCTCCTTGTTTTTTGTGAAACTAATCTTTTTACCCAATGACTTCAGTCTGTTTGCTAGAAAGCTGTCTAGGTGACAATGTTGATATTCAAAAGCCAATCTGAAAACACTTTCCATCTAAGAAGTGTCAAAAATCACAAATGTGTATCTTTTTAAAATTTGACTTTATCCACTGTTTTACAACCCGTTGAAAGCATTGTCAGTTGTAGATGTATGTCTGCTCTGAATATTTCTGGTATTCTTCATGGGTCTGAATGTGGTTCTTGATTTATTCCTCTTAAATAACCTGGTGATCCCAGGGGCAATATCACAATCTATAAGTATCACTATTTACAATAAGATGGATTTTCCTATCTTGCTAATTACAGTATTAATTTCCATTTACAAGTTGGTAATTTGTAGCATCAATCCTTTCCCTGTCATTGGGGTGGGGCTGTTGTTTTCAGAGAAAGCCCCAGGAACATCCTTTCTATTCTAATCTCCAGTTGTGCTACACATAACAGAAAATGAGAAGGAAAAAAAAGCTACGCTAATTTCCTTGATGGCAGCCTAAGCAGGCAGAAATTGCTCCGGCTTCTGAACCAACTCTGGGTTTCACCAGCATCTCACCAGCCTCCCTGCCTCATCCTTCTTGGACCACACCAAATCGCATCCCCACACCAGGTAGGAAAGCATTACCATCATTATTGCAATATTTATATTCCCATCCCACTCCCCCTTGCATATTTCATTTCATCGCCAGGTGTGAGAAGAAAATCATGAAGTAAAAGCATTTTCCCACATGCTCTGTTTCTCTGCTTTGAACCCTCAGTTTCACCTGCCAGCAGGAGCACCTCGAGGGCTTTCAGAGATTCAATCAGTTCCTAGATAAGAGCATAACAAGATTTTAACTTTCACACTGTTTTCCTCTATGCCTTGGATTTTCCACTCTTTGAGTAAAGTATAATAATTTTGCCTCTAATGGGACCAAGGAGTGGCAAGAAGTGTGGAAGGGCTCCTAGGGCTGGAGCTCGGGAATTTAGGAATCTCCTACACCTCTCCCGACCCCCCACACTGAACCTTTATCCTCTCTTCTTTCATGACTGGTTCCAGGATGGTGGAGATCAGAGGATGGCCATGATCACAAAAGCAGCACAGATAAGAAGTCCAAGTAAGGGCTCTGAACCTGAGCTGGACCGGGAGGACCAGACCCCAATGGGTGGTAGGCTGAACCGATCAGACAGCCTTGGCCAAAGGGCATGGTGCAGAGCCCATCCTTGGAACTTATTTGGATTTCTCATGACTCTTCATCCCTGCATCACAATTCTAGAACAGGAGATAAGGACGTCACAAGTCCTCCTGTCTGTCTTTCTCTTCTCGATTGGTAACTCAAAGCTTTCAAGCACTAGAACCCCTAGATGTAAACAGACCTAGAAGGTGATTTGTCCAAGCTGAAACAAGGGGATTAGGGCAGAGAACAGAATGGAACTAAAGAAGACCTCAATGTGTCTGGATGTTTTGAGAGGAGATTTATAGCTCCATCAGGAGAGCTTGGGGAGAAATTAATAACAGGTACACAGAAACAGAAACTAATGGAAAAAAGAGGCATTTACTCATTCTGTAAAAAAATGCACAAGAAAAAGCAGAAACCATAGTACACTACATAGCTGTATGTGCTGTTTGCAGGGTCACATAAACCCTGTATGTGAAGAAGAGAGGCAAGTCAAATCTTCCCCAGTAGGAGTTAAAAATTGGTAGCTAAAATAGAAAAATCAGGAAATAGAACTATATTCATGGTATTCAGAAACTTGGAGATAGGGACACCTGGGTGGCTCAGTAGTTGAGCGTCTGCCTTTGGTGCAGGATGTGATCCCGGGTTCCTGGGATGGAGTTGTGCATCGGGCTCCCTGCAGGGAACCTGCTTCTCCCTCTGCCTATGTCTCTGGCTCTCTCTCTGTGTCTCCCATGAATAAATAAATAAAATCTTAACAAAAAAAAAAAAAAGAGAGAGAAACTTGGAGGTAACTTCTAGAAGAAACCATTAAAATAAAGTAGTTGCCCCTTGGGAGTAGCCCTTTGGAGTGAAGTAGGGGACTGCGATTTTTCATGATGAAGCCAGTAGTTCTATCTTAAAGAATGTGCACTTTATTTAAAGGATGCTCATGTATTTTAAAGGGAATCACTGGAACTGTCCATAAATACACAGGTACTGTGGAATTTGAGAGTGAAATTTCAGAAATGAGAGCACAAGCCAACATGTTCCATTCCCTATCTCAGCTCTTGTGGATCGTAGAAGCTGGATTTTCCTTCCACTCAGGTCCCTGAGTGAGGACAGCATGAAGCAGAGCTCCTCAGCCACCCCATAACTGACATTCAATATGGGAGAAATTTTGCCCTTGTAGTTTGAAGCCACTGTGAGTGGGAGTTCATTAATGCTTATAAATCTGGCCTATCTAAATGCTATAATCACTTCAGTAAAGGTAGAATCAAGCAAGAAAATGAAAATATGGAAATAGCCCATTCCATCCAAGTCACTGAGTGTGGAACAAAAGGTAGAGAAATAAGACTCTGTGATAAGCAAGTGTGAAAAAGGGTCACAGATATTTCACGATATCATACATGTGTATGTACATATGTGTACATATGTAGGCACATTCAATATATATATGCAGAAATTTAAAAATTCATGAATTGTGTAGTGTTTTTATAATGCGTACTATAAATATACAATACATGTAAAATTCATATGTATATATAAAATATATGTAGTACATGATATAGTAGTATCATATACACATAGGGATAGGTAGAATAATGGCCCCAAATATGTCCATATCCTAATCTTTCCATGGCAAACAAGACTTTGCAGATGTGATTAAGGTTAAGAACCTTGAGATGGCAAGATTATGCTGGATTATTCAAGTGGGTCTAATCTATTCACATGAGTCCTTAAAAGCAGGGAATTGCTCTTGGCTGCAGAAAGCTAGAGATGGCAGCAGAAAAAGGACTCAGCCTGTTTCGCTGGCTTTGCAGATGGAAGAAGAGGCCACAGGCCAAGGAATGCGAGTGATCTTTAGAAACTGGAAAAGACAAGGACACAAATTTCCCTCTCAAGCCTCCAGAAAGAAATACAGCTTTGCCCACACCTTGGTTTTAGCTCAGTGAGACTGGCATTGGACTTCTGATCTACAGAACTCTAAAATAATAAATTTGTTTAAGTCACTCACTTTGTGGTAATCTGTTATGGCAACAATAGAAAACACACACATACTCATATACATGTGAATGTTAAGGGAAATAGAATTCTGATTTTAAAGGTTCAGCATGAAATTTTTACAAATTGTAAACATGGTTGTAAGTTGAAATGGAATATTTAGGATAATTCTTAAAAATAAAAAAATACATGAAGCAAAAATTGAAAGAATAATAAACTCTTCCAAAATGTATTGTCTGAACCCAGACTCTTTTGCTTGCTGCATGATTTTGGGCAATTTACCTAACTTCTCTGGGCCCCAATGTTCTCATCTGCAAACTATCAGCCTTACAGAGCTCAAGGAAGCCTAGAATAAAGATGCAGTATGTGCCTGTCCTGGTACTATTTCTTTAGGGCAAACCACTCCATATATCCATGTCCCAAACCAGTAGTAACAGCCAGTGTACCAACTCTGGATTTGAGTCCCAGTCCTACTACTTATTAATGTTCTAGTCACTCATTATTTAGGATTCTCAATTTCTTCATCTATTTATAGGGATAATAGAACCATTTGCACTCACTGAAAAGTTGTAACTGAAAAGTTCACATGACATAATGTTTTAATAAATATACATAGAGAAATCATCGTGTTTGCGGCTAATACAACAATGGCAAGGGTGGAACCTGGGACACCAGTTAGAAGGCTAAGATCACATTAAAGGGAATGGCAATATTGACTTTGGACAAGGATAGAAACACAGGAAGTTGATTATCTAGAGATATTGATCAAAATATTTAAACTCTATATGATCAATGTCCTATAGACTATCTGAAAATTCGTAGCATAATTAGAATTTCACTTGATGAGTGTGGTGTCAGGGAAAAGAGGTTAGCAAGAAGAATCAAATATTTGACATCCCAGCACTGATAGGATCTGATTTATCCCTTCAATATCAAGGGTTATTCTATATGTTGACAAATTGAACACCAATAAAAAATAAATTTATTTTTTTAAAAAAGGGTGACTTCACCATGAGAGCAGGGGTATTCTAAATCTGTTGCATGCAATCTCCTGTGTGCATCTTCATATTAGATATACTCTTTCCACTGGGACTATGGACCAAGGCACTCTGGAGAGCTATGGATGGACACTCATAGCATGAGTCCCTGTGATTCTCCTACTCCCACAAGGCTCCATTGCCAGCCCATGGCACATTTTTGCTCTAACAGGGCTCATACATTCAATCACGTAGTGCTCAAGCCTGGCCCAAGAGGGCCATGAAGTCAATGATTTTCTCACTTTTTTTTCTCCAGCTCATAAATAGAGCAAAAGTCCCAAGAAATCACCCATCCCACCCCTTTCTACTTCCTGGGAGATAAGGAACATTGTGATAAAAATGAGAGAGGAACAAAATAATATTCAGATTATAATAACAGCAATTACCCCCAAAAAATTACCAAGAAGGATAAGAACTCTACAGAATTTTACAAAGTGCTTTAATTAATTTAAGAACAACAGTGGTTGAAAGTCATGTCCAATTCATGAAAGCCCCGATGGCACCCTGATGACAGTGTCCTGCCTGAGCATCTCAGGCATTCTGACTCTCTGGTGTCTGCACCTGCTTGTAAATTGGCTGTGCTGCCCAGCCTTGTGTGGAGCAGCCCGACTTCTTATGAGACCAAATGAGGACACCAAATGAGAATTCTTAATAAACTCTGGTAATGTGCTCTTTTCTTTACGAGTATCAAAAATTTTTAAAGATTTTATTTATTTATTCATGAGAGACACAGGGGGATGGATAGAGACATAGGCAGAGGGAGAAGCAGGCTCCTCACAAGGAGCCCAAGGTGGGACTCGATCCCTGGACCTGGGATCTCGCCCTGAGCCACCGAGGTACCCCCTCGAGTATCAAAACCTGTTATCTTTTAAAAACCCACTTATTAGTTTATGACGTTTCCCTTGGGTATAAATACAAAAAAAAAAAAAAAAGTGACACTTCTTAAGTTCTTACTATATTCCAGAAACACTTCTAAGGCTTTTAATGCATTAACAAAAATGAGCATTCCTGGTATTTCCCACTGCTTATTGATAAGAGGAAGGCAATTGTATTTTTGCTTCATATACAGCAAATCAGTTTATTCCTAAATGTGGCTTTTTTATTTTTTAAGATTTATTTATTTATCCGTGAGAGACACAGACTGAGAGAGAGAGGCAGAGTCATAGGCAGAGGGAGAAGCAGGCTCCTTGCATGGAGCCTGATGTGGGACTTGATCCCGGATCCCGAGATCATGACCTGAACCGAAGGGCGGCGCCCAACTGCTGAGCCATCTAGGCGTCCCTAAACATGGCTTTAATATCATAATCCACATGTACTGATTTTAACATTGATTCCCAAAAGCCATTCCCATTTCCCTTGCTTTCAAGTTTTGGGGACCATTCTGTGTCATCCCCAAACCTTGACCATGAAATAGAAAAACATTCTACCAACAATGGAGTGTGTTGCCCGTAGGTAAGGATATTAGAATGAAGGCTGGAACTGGTGCTCCCCCTCCATTCACAAACGAAGGAAGTGAGGCCCAAACAGGGGACTAGACATTTTCAAGGCCACTTGTTGCATAGACGGAAGAGCCAGCATGAGCCCCAGACTTGCAGCACTCTGCAGACCTCTCCTTCCAAACTAAGGAAGTCAGTCTAAACCCTCCCTGACCCATTCTCCACATATTGTCAGAAGAGCACATTTCTCCTCCTCCTGGTCCTACCTTAGCAAATCACCCCTCAAACTTGGAGGCTTAAAGCAACGAACATGTATCTCACAGTGTCTGAGGGTCAGGGAGCCAGGAGTGGGTTGACGGGAGGCCTCCGGCTCAGGGGTCTCTCAAGAGACTGCATGTCAACTGAAGGCTTGACTGGGCTGGAGAACCTGCCCTCACGCTCACTCACCTGACTGTGGGCTGGTGGCCTCTGTGTCCCTCTCCGTAAGGCTGCTCTCGACGTGGCTAACCATCAGGGAGACAGAGACTGAGACTTGAATGCCAGACCAGAGAGCCTGAACTTTCTTTCACATAACGTGGAGAGCCATTGATAAGGGATGAGAGTTGCTGAAGCCTTTTTGGGATTCATCACTGGTGTCTAGTTACGCTTTCATTACCCAGGCTGAGACTGTGCTGCGTTGTATAAAATACTGCAACTCGTGGTTCACAGAAACTCAAACAAAATTTGGTGGCAACAATCCCGTGAACATCCTGTAGTGGCCCGTAAATGCCACCAAAAGGGAGGCCGGAAGAACCTACCGAAGTGCCTCACTAGTCCAGGGAGAGAAGAAGGGTATATTCTTGAACTTTTCCTTTTACAAAATTTCCAATCACAGATCCTACAGCCTTTGGATTGAGAAAGGAACTCTGAAATGATTTAGGTGCATGTAAGCCGATGACACCCAGATCTACGTCTCTGGCTTCAACCACTCCTCTGAGCTTTGCACATGTTTATCCAGCTGTCTGCTGGACGTGTCAGTTGGTTGAACTATGGATACTTTCAACATGTCAGAAATTAAATTCATCACTTTTTCCAGCCTTTCCTGCTTTGGGTGTTTTATTTAATTAAAGCATCACCTGCCCAGCCACCCGAAGCAGGAGCCAGCAGGCCACCCTCTGTTGGATGTAGGAAGCCACATTCCCCCTCTCATGCCCTCAGACTGACAGCTTCCCCTTGGCCCCCGGTCACCCCCCACAGGACCCATCCAGCCTCCCCGTCCTCTTCTGCCTCCAGCCCTCAAGGAATGTGTTGCCTGGCCTGGAACAGTCTTCTCTCTTGCCCGACTGGAAATGTCCCATGGGTTTCTCAGGATCCCTGTCAAATGTTGCTGCCCCTCTACAGAGTGACTCTATCCTTCACCTGGACTCCCCATACTACATCACCCACTCCCCACATCCTTGCTGCTTATGTGTTTACCACTTCCACAAGACAATGAGCTCTTTTTACTTGATGGTCATCGAGACGCTGGCCCCTAAAAACTACGTGACTTACCTGAGTTCAGGTTCACTGAGTTGACCAAAAGCAGAGCCAGGCCTGGACAATATTTCAAAAACCGCTCATGCCAGCATTAGCTCTATGCCAGAACTGCTTTATTTGTGTGATGGTGAAGTACCTGCTGGGCTAGCGCTACGTTTGTCTTTGAGGTTAAAGCTGTACCCACCCCCCACATGTCTTGCATTGGGGGTGACAGGGCCCTGCCTGGCAACCCCACCATCGGTGGGCCGGTAGGGGCGTGTGCACTGGGGGGCTGCAGGGGGGGCTGCTCAGGCCTTGCTTGCAGGACAGCCATGGAGAGGCAGTGCCACTCTGATTCGTGAGTTACCCGTCTCCGCTCCACCGAGGCCTTGTCAAGTAGGAGCCTGTCAGTTTTCATCTCCATCTCTCTTACCCCTGGGGCCAAAAGTCAAATTCGGTTTCTGCTCACTTGTTTGATTTTTAGTGGCTCCTCTGGCATCGCCAGCTTCAGAACCTTTAGCAAGTGGTTTCTTTTGAAAGTTTAACGTGGAAATCTCTGAGCTGGGCCTGTGCTTCTGACAAGTGTGCAATCGATGGGAGACCTCTCACTGGAGGCTGTCCTATCCCAAGTCTTGCTAAAAGCACTTTCAGAAGATGAAAAAGGCTCTTAGAGACCTTTTACAATGGACTAAGCTGGCCTCAAAGCACCCCTGTCTTTCTCCTGGGTGACCGTTCACCATCAGCACCCTCTCTGGCAGTCGGAGAAGAATGTGAGGATACAGACAGAAAGGAGATCGCTCCTTTAATACCTACAGGAGAGAATGCTCTTCGGGGCAGACAGAAAAGCAGTGACTTGGGAGAAAACGGTGGAGGGGCTGGGGAGGCTGCCCCTGGGGCTTTGGCCCTGCTGTGCCAAGTAGCCTGTCTTTCTGGAGGCTTTCTGCCTTTGATTCCTGTAGCCACCACCCCACCTGGCCCTTCCCTGCCTGCCCCTAGGGCATGCCAACTCTTTTCCTATTTCTCTTGAACATAATCGAAATGGGCTAATACTTGCCAAAGGTGGTTTTGCTAATGTGGTAAAGAAAATGCACGGAGAAAGCAGCAGCTGCATTGAAAATGATCCAGGTCACTCAGGATCACCTCCTGACCCTAAGGAACACAGAAGCAAGTAGGAGAGACCTTCATCAGACTTTCCCCGGTGCCCCATGCAGGCCAATCCCTCGTCTTGCTTCTTCCTTTTCAGGTTTCGTGTCCATAAGGCCTCTGGGTACCATTTTGTTTTCTGGCACCTAGAAGCTGGTGTGGAGAATCCTTTTGTTCAACTCAGATCGTGGCAGGAAGGAGACCAGTCAGGACAGGAGGGAATGCTACATGAAGGCATCGCAGGTGAAACCAGCTGGCAGTGTCAAGAGGCAAGAAATACTCAGGAGTCAGAATAAGTAAAATTGGGGGGTCCCATTAGATATAAGATAGAAGGGTTGAATCTTCTTTTTTCTTGTTTTGTAAAGGAACTGGTGAAGGCAGCTGGAACTCTTTATGCCATTTGTATATTGGAAATAATATTGCTAAAAAGAATTCGAAGGGGGAAGCATAGATAGACACAAAGAATAAGATAGGACTTCTGTTATTAACGAAGATACATGTAATGGCAAGTATGTAATGGCAAGTCACTCTTTTTTTCTTTAAAGATTTTATTTATTCATTTCCTTGACAGAGAGAGACCATGGCAGGGAGCTACAGAGGGAGAGGGAGAAGCAGACTCCCCACTAAGTAGTGGGACTCGATCCCAGGACCCTGGGGTCATGACCTGAGCCAAAGGCAGATGCTCAACTGACTGAGCCACCCAGGCAACCCAGGCATGTCACTGTTTAAAAAAAAAATTATGAAGATACAATTTACATACAATAAAATGCCCACATTTTAAGTGTATGTTTCATTGAATTTTGATGAACACATATACCCACATAACTACCATCACAATCAATATATAGAACATTTCTCTCACCTCAAAGAATTCCCTTGTGACCTTCCCACTTAATATCTACCCCCATCCTTAGGCCACCTCTGATTGACCGTCGTTATAAGTTAATTGCACATGTTTTAGAATAAATGGAACCAAATAGCATACAGTCTTTTGTGCATGACTTTCTTTCATTCAGCATTATGTTTCTAAGATTCATCCCCATGTAGCATTTCATTTTATTGCTGAATAAATATGTCATTGTTTGGATATACCATATTCATTTATCCATTCACCTAGAGATGAATATTTGGGTTGTTTGGGGTTTTAGTTATTACAAATAAAGCTGCTGTGAATATTTATATGCAAGTCCTAGGATGGGGCACCTATATTTTCATTTTTGTGGAAAAATACCTAAGAGGAGAATTGTCATATGGGAAGTACACGAACATTTAACTCCATGAGAAACTGGCAGTTCATTTTTTAACCACTAGAACACGTCTTACCTTTATCCACCATAATTCAAAGCTGAGGAAAAAACAAATTTAGCTCAATCCTACTCGAATTATCATAAAATTTAAATTAGTGGGATCTGAATTAATGAGATAAAGCCATCATCAAAAGTTAGATTAACCTAAAAATGGTTTGGATTTTTAACTTATATGAAAATAATACTTCTAAAAGAATTTTACATGTATGAGAAGGGAGAAATTCTGTGAACTTTGTGTATTTTCCTCCCAGAAAAGAACAGCAACGTATTGTTATTTTATGGATGGGATTCAATTATATAACGCTGTTTAAACCTGCCAAGTGTTCTATAAACAAATATAGGGTATTACTGTGTTACTTTACTGGAAGCTGTCAGGGGACTGGTGGTACTGTTTTGCTTATAACATCAAGTGGATCCTGTGAACGCCATGATATCACCCTTCTGAGTTGACTCAGCCAGAAAGCTGAGACATGTGTATTGCTAGGGAAGCCAGCAACTTCGAAAAATATAGCTCTGCTGTCCTTAAGGGTTCCCCTGTGATCGAGAGCCTTAACACTGCCCCTAGGGATGTAACATCTCCAGGAGCAGCCTAATCATTGGCTCAGAAATTTCTTTAGAAGCTGATTGACAGCAGCAGCCAATCTAGATAATCACCAGAGAGCCCCAATTAAAGCTCTGACTATCGATCTCTCTGCCAGGACTGAGAACTTTAATATAAATCCACAAGTGGAAAAAAATTACCCCCTGAGAAAAGAGCAGCATTTTTGCAGTATGCACTATATTATACAGCCATATTACACATTATTTATAATTCATAGGTGCGTTTTTAACCCATCTTCTGAAATGTATTGTTAGTCTAATAAGGTTGGTGGTATTCAGAACCTTTCTTTTTCAATCCTTCACTTTGGAGACAGACATAATAAATCTGGAAGAAAATATAAATGAAAGAGTATTTTTAGCACTGACAAAAATAGGAACTATTTTAAAATAATTTGTACTTTTGTCATTGCTGGGGTCTTCATTAGCCACCTAAGGAGGAAGCAACCGATGTTTTCACTAATCCTCGAGATGAGGCCAAGTTTAAAACACACACTCTCTATAAGGATTATGTGAAGATGTTAAAAGTTGGCCAGAAAGGTGACAAGGTATCTTGATAATTGAGACAATCCTGGAAGTCAGCTGGTCTGTCCAACAGCTATGAACTAATGGTAGGTAATGAAACACAGCAGGTCTGCACAGATACTGGCAAATGCCAAACAGCTTCCTGTATGCACAGAATTCAGCTTAATTAGTCACAGAGGAGGAATAGGCACATTTAAACTAATCCAAGAAATCATTATTGTTTGAGTTGCTTACATGCAAACATAAAAACGGTTACCCTCTTAAAACAAGCAGCTCCTGCCTGCAAAGGGAGGTCATGCGACATAGTCAACTGACCTTCATAGAGAAGAACTGTCCAAAGATGAATTCTCCCCAACATATCTCTTTCTGGTTATATCCCAGCCTTATTTCTCAGTTGCCCTATTTCACCCAGTAGATGGCAAATGTATGGTGCATGCTAAACTCAAGAGTGGCTACCGACAAGAAATATGGATGGGCTTTCAAAGTGTTTGCATAGTTTTATGGAGGAAGAGCTCTAGGGCTGGTAACTGGGTGATACACACGTAGCTGGCAGGGCAGGGGTCTCCGCAGCAGTCCCTGGGGCTCTTCCCAAGCAACTAGAACATGATGGGCCAGTGGAAGCTTTCCTGTTGTCCCAGAATTGAAACCAAGGCTCTGAATGATGAGCAAAAGGCACCTAGTGTTCCACTTTCTAAGTCATAATCTCTTCAAGGAGGCCTTGGGTGGTTGAGCCCAGCCACAACGACACAGACTACTGAGAGTACTAATTCTAGAATCAGCCCTTCTGCCCTTCCCATTTACCCCCGCCCACACCTCAGAGGAAAAGAGGACTTGGAGATGAGAGAAGGGTCGACCTTCTTGGTAAGAGGTCATTCTCTTCCAAGACTCAGGAGGTTCTTCTTGTCCTTGGGCCATCTTGGGCCATCTTGAAGTCCCCCCTCTCTAATCATTCACAAACATAGGTCTGTGAGGAGAGGAGCCGGCATTTTATTTTGTTATCACTGTTCAGGCTGTGCAAGCTGAATGAGAAAAAGAAACAGTCTCCCCATTTGTGGAGGTGTAATTGGGGGCTACAGCCCTGACTGTCCTGCAGAAAGGGCAAGGAAGCAGCTGCATCTGAGGAACACGGTAGAAGAGCCACCAGCAGGAGTCGACTTGGAATTTTCTGTCACATCTTTTGAGGGCTCTTTTAGGTGCAAGGCTGCAGCCTGGGCATGAGTCCCTTATCAACTGACATGTTGGAGCTACCACTGTCCTCTCTGAAATCATAGAAAGTGAGACAAAAGAGCAGCCAGCCAGCTCAGAAGGTCATGACTGAATGCAGTTAGATAAAGAGACACCTGCCCTTTCCTTCTCCCTCCTCCTTGGCCTGCCTGAAAGCTCAGCACCCAGGTGGGAAGGAGGGTGATGTCTGAAGCACACCCAGCCTCCCTCCACCCCTTCCCAAGCATTCAGGGCCAAGGAGCTGGCTGGTGTGAGGGCCCATGTCAAGCCTCTCAACTTTTCTAGGCATCCCCAGGTAACAAAAAGTCCTGACTTTTTCAATCACAAAGATGTACACCTTTATAGTCAATAGATCAACCAGCCAAAACATGATTGTCAAAACGTTACTTTATTCAGAATTAAAGATTTCCACTCCCCCAGTCCTGACCTGCCTCAGGTGTGGAGACTGGTGGTGGGTCAGTTTCTCTTCTATTCTTTTTATTCTTCCCCTACTTTGCTCTTCTCCATCTTACCCCCTCATGGGGCTGTCTCTAGCTTCCAAGGGGTTGGAAATAAGGTGGAGGAGAGTGCAGAGATGGGTGGCAAGAGGAGAAGTAAGTGGGGAGGAAAGGTTCACTGACTGGTTTGGTGCAATCAAGCCATGGTGCTCTTTGGGCGGGGTGGAGTCCCATCGCCAATTCTGTCTCCTGAGTGAAGCTTTCATGAGAGACTCAGAGACATCACCTCTGGGGCCTCTGACTGTGCCCCCTGGATGAGAATGAAGTCCATTTCAGCTCTTGAGTATCTGGAGGCCCTTCCTATTATCTTTCCAGGTAATCTACTGTGGGAGAATCAAGATGACCCCAGGCTAACTCCTCTTCCCTCCCTCCCTAATGTGGGCCTATGTGGTCCCTCGGACACCCTCATTCACCCCATGCCCCACTGTTCACGGAGGAGTACTTTGCTCCCTCCCAACAGCCTCCAGTCTATTGCCAGTGACCCTTTCCATGGGATCTTCTCTGTGGATTTTTTTCAGACCAGTTTCAATAGACATGCAAATGATTTTTGTCTGGTGGAGCAGATAACCTCAATGGGTTATGATTTATGGTCATGATGGAATACTGACAGGTTTTGTACCTAACTCAGCAGTCTTATCCTAACATTGCTATAAATACTTAGCTTTTCAAATGGTCTTTGGAATGATTTTAATATCCTAGTGGTTCCTCCATTAATTAATGAGTTGAATAAAATATTTGACTTGCCTTCATTTTATATTTGAAGGAGAGTCATAATTTTACCTTTTTGAAAATTATTTCTTAACAACATTCAGACCCAACACTCTCTGCTAAGAAATTCTACCGCCACTAATATTTGATGATAGTACTAACTTATATGTCTTCAGCAATTTATAGGATGCAGCTTCCTTTCTGCAGTAAGAATCTTCTTGAAGTCAGAGACTCTGGCTCTCTTGAGCACCCCTGCATCCTTTCTGCGTGGCATAGCCTCTAGTACCTAATAGAAACTCAGTAAATATTTGGTATGAATCTCATTTGATGTTCACATAACCCTGCAAGGTAGGTAGAGAGATCCTCTTTCTTCATTTCACAGATTAAATGTATTTCGATGGCTTGCCCAGAGTCACACAGGTAGTAAGCTAAGAAAGTTCGGACTCCATCAGGCCTTTTTATTTCTAGGGCAATGTGTTTTTTAAGGATACCATAATTGTGTCTCATTTTATAAATGTATACTTAATATCCCCTTATACATCAGAAATACCTCCAGGCTAAGGTCTTCCTTAAGTAACTGCTTCTTGCTAGGATGCTCTAAAAAGATTTTAAACATAATTCAATCTATAAAAATTCCCAATTCATGCTCATAAGCATGAAGTTATCTAAGGTCATGGCAATAATGTCTAGAGATAAATCTGAGAAGGATGATTTGCTATTGAAACGGTAGAAATATTTTTGCCCCAATAGGGTAGTATGTCTTGGTTTAGGAAAAATCCAAGTGTATTTGAGTCTTTGTTTTCTAACCAAGGCACAAATCAACACTGGAACATCAGAAGCTGGTTCCAGTCTGCAGCTGGAATTTTCCTTAGTCAATATTCTTATTTCTTTGAACGCCAACAGAACCCCCGACCCTCCTGAAAAAGAAATCAAACAAACAAAACATGCTTGAGTCCTCAATTCTTTCCATTCTCCTTGCCAGTGCCCTATTATAAATCATTATCCGTTCTTATCTAAATTGCTGCAAAAATCTCCTAGCTGATCTCCCTGCACCTGTTCTTATGCTTCTCTCATATCAACACCACAAGCAAAGTGATGTTTTAAAAAACACAATGTGATCTTGTTTCACCCTCTCTGTAGCCTCCCACTGCTCTTAGATCAACCTAATTCCTTAACATGGGGTAGAGGCCTCACATGACTTGGCCTGCCCTCTCTTTCTAGTTACTCACCCTTGCTCATGTGGGATTTTTCCCACCTCAGAGCCTCTGCATATGCTAATCCCTCTTCCTAGAAAGCTCCACCTTTGCCCTCACCTAGGGCGTCCCCCCATCATGCCTCAGTAGCAGTGTTACTATCTTGGAGAAGATTCCTGTGCTCCTCCAGGCCCTGCCTCACACTTGTGATGGCTTTTCTAGCATGTTTTCCCACCAGACTGGGAGTACATTGAGGCCAGAGTTGCTCTCTACCTTGTCAGTAGCCCTGCTTCGATGCCCAGAATTGTATTTCACCAGTTTGGAGATGCACTTTTCCCCCCTGTTAACATGTCTGAAATCAGGATGTAATTTTCCATCATTAGTATGTCACAGTTTATTCAACAGCATTATTTCCTAGTGTAAGAGAAATAATATTGTGTCATACAATGAATATTATCTTACATTTGAAGAAATCTGGTAGTTGCTACATGAATGCAACAAAAAGCCTAGAGTTATGGGGGTTTTGGCCTAAGTATAGAAATTCTACTACTTATGGATAGCTGGGTTCTTGAAAGGCTGTTTGCAAGTAGCAAAGCAAGAGAGTCAACTGCTGTTTCCTCCATTGGTAGTGGTCGGCACCAGTGCTCTTATGCTTCAGTGCTAGCTAGCTGTTGTGCATGTTGGAAGTTCATGGGAGAAGAGCTCTGTATCTGGGATAATTCATGCTGGCTATTGCCTGCTGCTCTGGTGTCTGCTGATTCAACTTCTGTCAATGCAACTTCATATCCCAACCACTGCTGTCAGCACCTCCCCTGCCAAGCTGAGGTCACATCAGCTGCCCCATCTCAGATCAGCTGCCCCCATCCCTGTCCTCCTTATACTCCAAATAGCTGCTTCTCTCAGCTAAGTGAACAGAGCCACCTTTTCGTGCTTATAAGGCACTTGGCCCTGTTATGCACTGACATCCCTCTGCTGGGAGCCCAGGTAAAGCCCTGGGAGAGAAGAAGGGAACTATGGAGTGCTTGATCACTCAATATATTCCTGCCTTGACCATCAGTTCAGAGATCTAAAGTTACCAGAAGAGTCTAACGCACTTCCTTGGGTTCCAAGGGTAGCTCTGGAGCAATTCTAACAGAGAAGCAGCTACATAGGGCCCAAGAAATTCCAGTTTTGCCTTTACATAAAATGTGAGCCTTCCCCCACCCCACCCCCACCCCTTTCTTGGGAATTGGCTCTTCATTTGGTGGAGGTTGTTCTACTCTGATTATTTACTGAGATAATTCTCTCCTTATCTATGGGCATGTCTTAACCCTAGCACAAGAAGGCATAAGTGGAACCGTTTGTTCAATCGTTGATGGCAGCCATAGTTGACGAGGCTGCTCTTTCCGGGCGTCCTCTCCCATCATTCCCCCTGCCTGGAACTTCACCAAATAGCGGGGTTGTAGCTCACTGTCAGAATCTTTTAGTCGCTTTCAATTCTGCCAAGGAAATAGAGACCTTCAGCTTCTAAATTAACTTTGATTCCCTCCAGCCTGGTCCCCTTTAGGTCACATAGCATCTTAAAACTGACCTGGACATTTTCATTAAAAAGATAAGGAAGAAAGAAAAAAAATGAGAGATTACTATTGAGGTAAATATGACAAAGCATTAAGACGTACGTCAAATAAAGGTCTTATTCAAAATGGGGGCACCTGGGTGGCTCAGCCAGTTAAGCATCTGCCTTCAGCTCAGGTTATGATCCCAGGGTCCCAGAATCAAAGCCCACATTGGGCTTCCTGCTCAGTCATGGAGCCTGCTTCTCCCTCTCCCTCTGCTCCCCTACCCCCCATGCTCATTCTCTCTCTGAAATAAATAAATAAAATCTTTAGATAAAGAGCCAAATGTAAGAGAAATTAAGATCCCAAAAAATAACTGAAATCTGTCTAAACTTTCCAACCCTGAATGGAAGCAAGGACAGAAATACACAGTTCAGTGGCTCATAGAGGACTCTGCCCTCAAGTGTAGCACACTGGACCGGATCCAGGGCTCGTGTGGATTTGAATTCAATAAGCCAGAGAAGAACATCTGATGACATTGCCCCAACTGAGGGACCAGGAGCAGATGTCAAAGGCTAAAATGTTGGGAGGGGGTTGGATGGAAAGATATACTGTGCCTACAGATGTTAGTCTCCTATAAGAAACCAACTGAAATGATCTAACGGAAATTTTAAACAAGGAATAGATAACATCACTTGTGATACTAGAGAATGATCTCAACATACATCACAAATTTTGAGGAGTTTTTGATCTTTAATTGGAACAAATGGGTATCCAGTTGAAGCTACTATCTAAGGCAAGGGGTACCCCCAATTCTTTGGGGGTGTTCTCCAGCAAGGGCTACAGGCTGGAGGCAAGACTGGGCCATGAGAAAGCAGGGAACTCTCCACTGGAAAATGCATGTGCTACCACAGGAAAATCTTTGAGAATCAGCTGTTCTGAGAGCAAGGGGAAACCTGTCACATTCATCAGGAAGCCCAAGTGGGCAGGGTTTCTCTCTGAGCTGGAGTCTCTCTGAAGTGGCTTTACTCTTCTGTGATATGGCTGGACTTTCCCTGATGGGGAACACAGAAGTGCAGGAAGGCTGTCAGATGCCAAACCACATAATGAATTGGGTACAGAAACTTTCATGAACACAAAGTTCCCCTGGTATAAGACCTCTTCTGACAGACCTCTGTGTCCCTGAATTAGGCCAACATGGTCAACCAGCCCTCCAGTTGAAGACTTAAAGATTCCAAGTCTAGCCAAGTGACACCTAAGAATTCATCCACCTTAATTTTGGACAAATACGGGACCAAATTTTCAGATACACACACACACACACACACACACACATACCCCACAGAGAAGCTATTAAAAAACTTTCTAAACGTACAAGATAAATGTAGCATTGAGAGATCCACAAAGGCATTCTTAAAATATATATTCATCCAGGCTATAGAAGTAAATTTCAGAGACAGTCAGCTTTATATCCTGGAGGAAATAAGAGCAAAGATTCTAAGAAGCAAGAGATAAAAGACGAGATGGTAAGACAACATATTCCTATGTAGTGAGGTAGTTCATTAAGGAATATATGTAAAAACAATGCAACAGAATAATCTGATAAACATCAAAAGCAGCCAATGACAGAACGAACTGCAGAAAATCTGTAATGTGGAAGATGAACTGGAGGTAGTCAGTCTCAACATGACGCAACGGAAAAAGATACTAAGAAGACATCAAAGTGATAAAAGAGACGTAAATGGAAGAATCAGAAAATGAAGAGTCTACATGTGGGCTGCTGCTTACTTGCTCTAAAACTCCATTTCTCCTGAGTTATAGGTGTGTCTTCAACTATAGATGTGCTGATAGTACTATTAGTCTTCAGGGCACTGAGAGGATTGAGTGAGATAATGATTGTAAAGTGCCTAGTGTTTACAAAGCAACAAATAAACAATATTTTCTCCTCCTTTTCCTCCTATTACTACTATTTCCATTATTATTTAAATAAATGAACACAGGGACACATGGAGAAAAAAATGAGTACCGTTGACTGTGGTGTATGTCCCAGGACTATGGGCTGGATTTTGTCTGTAAATAGAGATTTTTCCCAAGAAGAATTCAGAACTGTTAAATTCCCTGAATCCATATTTTAAGGATATCTGGATTCACAAAGAAATTATATATACATAAATGATAACTTCATGGGTATAAGATATTTGTGTAAAACTTTCCCCATAACTCTGTGCACAGAGCTTCAGTGACTTCTCACATTGAATGCTGCAATGGAGAAATCAGAGGCCAGCTATATATATATTTACATGAAATACATGGAAAAGAATTACAGCTACAACACTATCTTTGCACTTCAGGAACTCAAGATATGCCTTAAGGTGTTTTTATTTGTTTGTTCAGTTTTGTTGTTGTTGTTGTTCTTAGTTTTGTTTTTTTTTTTCTTTCTGGAACGAGTGCTGGTGCTCTCTTGACCTGCAGGTTCAGCTCTGGGCTTATCACAGGGAAGTTTTCCCCATGATATCTTGCAATGCATTTATGTCTCCTGTATCTGTTCTCCTTTCCAGAAACACTGATGTGGTTGTGTTAGTTGGCCTTTATCTTCTATGCCCATGTCTTGTCATCCTAAAGATGACATCCTAAAGATTTATAAGCATCTTCTTTCCATTTTGTTTAATGCTCCAGATTCTGGTTATTGCGGCTTCTGAGGTGACTCCTCTTGCTATAGTAGTGTTATTATTGCATTCAGTTTCTTTCCTAAACGTTGACAGTTCACTTTTGCTCCCTTGGCTATCTTAGAATCTCTTCCTCTTCTTTATCTCTCTGTTGTGCTTCCTTTTCAAAGGCACCATGTTCCTCTTAACTTCTCTGAGGATTGAAAAAGTTTTTATCTGGACTTTTTTTCTATACTCTGGTGTATTTTCTCTGTGAGCTTGGAATAATTCCATATGTGAATTCCTCACCTGGCTTCCACTTCTTAACTCATCTTACTCTTTTTCATTGGATAGTGTCTATACCTAGAACCCAGAGTGGGGCTTTTTAATTCATCTATCCTGTAAGTACGGGGCCATTCTACTTGAGTCAGCTATTTGCTCAAGGATAGTGTGTGTGTGGTTGGGGCAGAGCAATGATCTGGAGCAGCTGGCAGCTTTGGTCCACACACATGGTTTCTGAAGATATTCAGAGGCATTTTTTTTTTCTTAATTTTTATTGTTTGCCCATCTCAGCTGAGCAGATTACCTGGACAGGAGGCAGGTCTGGCTCACAGTAAGTCCCCCACAACTGATGTCCATCTTATTTATTTTTAGCAAAATCTGGACCATGCTGAGGTCTGGAGGGTTATATATCATCTCTCAGCATCTTTCTCCAAATCCATCCCAAATTCACTAATTTGGCAGACATTCTCTTTATCCTACAGGTTGGCAGTTGTAGCTCTAACTATATTTGTTGGAGTTGCATCCTTTTTCCCTATGTATGTTCTTTGGATTATTTTAATGGGTTACAAACTGGGGACTATAGTTAACCAGCTTTTCACCAGAAGTTCAATGTGGACTTTTTAAAATAAAAATCTGATGACATCACCTTATTCTGCTGCCCTGCTATGATCTGAGGCCCAGCTACATCTCCAGCACATTTTTATCCTTCACACTTCTGCTTCATATGATGTTGTTTGCTCTCTCCCTCCAAAATCTGTCTTCTTGTGACTTTTGTTCACTCTACCAGGAATGCTCTCCCTCCTGTACTCCCTTGGCTTGGCCAGCTCCTTACACTTGGGGCTCAGTGTAAATACCACCTGTCCAAGGATGCTTTCTCTGAGTGCTATAAGTTTATATTCACACATGTTCCTGCACTTGCTATGTCAAGTGTGTCTTCTCATCTGGTCAGCAGCTCCCACAGTAGTATCTTCATTTCTCTTAATGTTGATATGTGGTTTGGACAATAAATGATGAATTCAGATTTTAAACTACAGTTTTCTTTTTTTTTAATAAGATTTTATTTATTTATTCATGAGAAGCACACACAGAGAGAGAGAGAGAGAGGCAGAGGGAGAAGCAGGCTCCATGCGGGGCCTGACGCGGGACTTGATCCCGGGTCTCCAGGATCATACCCTGGGCCAAAGACAGCACTAAACCACTGAGCCATCCGGGCTGCCCTAAACTGCAATTTTCAAGTGAATATTCTATAATCTAGACTGGACCTTAGTAGGAAAGTAAAACATTGTGAATTGATTTTGGTTTTGGTTTTTAAATCTATTTTTTAGCTGAAGTATATTTGACATATAATATTAAATTAGTATGAAGTGTACAACATAGTGGCTCAACGATCATATACATCACAAAATGCTCACCACTTAAGTGTATTAAAATATTATTTGTTCTTCTCTGACATATTTCACTTAGCATTATACCCTCTAGATCCATTCATGATGTTGAAAATGGCAAGATATCATTCTTTTTATGTCTAAGTAATATTACAATGTATGTGTGTGTGTGTATACACACCTCATCTTCTTTATCCATTTATACATGGATGGACACTTGGGTTGCTTCCATATCTTGGCTGTTGTAAATAATGTTGCAATAAACATGAGGCTGCATATATCTTTCCGAATTAGTGTTTTCGTTTTCTTTGGGTAAATACCCAGTAGTGGAATTACTGAATCATACAATAAGTCTATCTTCAATGTTTTGAGGAAACTCCATACTGTTTTCCATAGTGGCTGCATCAGTTTGCATTCCCACCAACAGTGCACTAGGGTTCTTTTTCTCCACATCCTTGCCACCACTTGTTATTTCTCATTTTTTATTTCACTCATGTGTGGGATTTAAGAAATTAAACAAAGAAAAAAATAAACACAAAAACAGACTCTTTTAAAAAATTTATTTATTTATTTATTTGAGAGAGAGTGTGCTTGAGTGGCGGGAGGGGTGGAGGGAGAGGGACAAACTGACTTCTGGCTGAGCCCAGAGCCAGATGGTGGTGCTCAATTCCAGACCACAACCTGAGCCAAAGTCAGAAGCTTAACCAACTGAGTCACCCAGGTGCCCCCAAACAGACTCTTAAATATAGAAGATGAACTGGTTGTTGCTAGAGGGGAGGTGGTTGGGGGAATAGATTAAATAGATAAAGAAGATTATCATGATGAGCACTGTGTAATGTGTAGAATTGTTGAATCATTATATTGTATACTTGAAACTAATATAACCTTGTGTGTTAATTATACTTGAATTAAAAAACAATATTATTTTTTAGTGCAGGAGGGACAGAGAGAGAGAGAATCTTAAGCAGGCTCCATGCCCAGTGTGGAGCTCCACACGAGGTTAATCTCACAATCCTGAGATCCTGACTTGAGCCAAAATCAAGAGTGTGACGCTTAAATGACTGAGCCACCCAGGCGCCCCCAAAATATATTATTTTTAAAAGTTTTTATTTAAACTCCAGTTAGTTAACATACAGTGTAATATTAGTTTCAGGTGTATAATTTAGTGATTCAACACTTACATACAGCACCCAGTGCTCATCACAAGTGTCCTCCTTAATACCCATCACCTATTTCACCCATCTCCCCACCCACCTCCCCTCTGTAACTATCAGTTTGTTCTTTATAGTTAAGAGTCTGTTTCTTAGTTTTTCTCTTTTTTCCCCCTATGATCGTGAATTTAAAAATATTGACTATATTCCCAATGCAGGGCTTTTCATCTCTGTGACTTATTTATCTTATGACTGGAAGTTTGTACCTCTTAATCCCCTTCACCCATTTCACCCACTCCCCATCTCCCTCCTCTTTGTCAACCACCGGTTTGTTCTCTATATTTATGAGTATGTTTCTTTCAGTTGTGTTGCTTATTGTGAATTGATTCTGAAGTATTGTGTATTTGTGTCTGTTACAGATATTCACTCTAGAATAAGTCTAGTATAATAAGAGTATGTGATTAAAGTGGGTGTGGCAGAAAGTGGGTGTGGCGGAAAGCTGAAGAAATGAATGATTGGATATCTTTGAGGTTTAAGTCCCTACTCAACACTTTGTCCATCTACATCCAAATAAAAGGTAATTTAGACCTACGAGGTTCTGTAGGGGTGGAAGAGGGAACAGTTAGTTCCTCAAGACAAATCAGGGCTTTGATTCAAGTTGTGCTGTCAACTTGCCCCATTCTGTTTTCATACTTCCTGTTTGTAGGTAAGCATTTTGTAAACAAAGATGGAAAACGGAAGGCCCGTGGATTCCTTGCTAACAAGCCCTGTGAGGCATTCTCAGCATTCTCTAGGCCGTCAGAGGGCTTAGATCAAGTGTTTTCACACTTTGCCTAAGCTCTTCTCAGACATATTTGCTCCAGGCTTTTATCAGCTGCCAGGCACTGAGCAGCTGTGAGTTCCACACCTCACAGGTATGTGGAGCTGTCAGCGTGTCCAATTCTGATTAGCTGCAGAGAAGTTGTGCTGCCTGAGGCTCCTCTCCTCCGACCAGCAGGAGTTCCTGGCAGCTCCAGGCTCCTGCTAACCTGGAGAGTTTCTGTGGAAGACACTCAGTCTGGGGACTTCCACCAAGCAGCGCCAGGTTCCCAGCCTCATGTGGACCCCAGGGTCCTGTCATCTAAGATGCCACATGGGAATCCAGGGAAGGATTAGCTCCAGCAGCCTGACCTGCTTGCTATCCGTGGGCTGAGTTAGATAAGTCGAATGTCTGTATAACTATTTAAAATGTGGTTCACTGAGTTGGTCTTACTTGGTTTAAAAAAACTAAGAATGCAATTCCTTTTTTTTTTCCTTTTCAGTCATTTATGGTATTGAAAGTCAACTACTGTCATTGAAAGTCAGCAACCTATATTATTTTAATGTCTCTCAGGTTGAGGGTGGGTCTTCATTTTGCATGTGGTGTCTTTTTTCAACCAATTACTTTTTAAATGTGTTAAGACTCCTTTTTTGCTCTAACCTGCCTTAGAGTGACATTATCATTTTGTCTTTTAAATTTTATTCACTTTTATTGGGTGGTTTGGAGAGTTTTCTTAGTGTTGAGATTTCTTTCCATTACCTAGAATCATAGACTTTCCTAGCTGGAAAGGCCCTGGAGATCTTTCCTGAATCTCTTCTCATAGAGCTGAGGAAACTGACACCAAGATGTCAAGACACCTGCTCAACTCCTCATAGCCAGTGGTATAGCTGGGATGAGGACAATCAGGTTTCCTCATCCTTGGGTCAAAGATATTTCCATAACAGCTGCTTATCTTGAAGGCATTCCCACCTGCTACCCTCAGTATCTTAGACTGGATGTAAGAGCTCCGTCATCACCTTTGATGAAAATACACATGCTGACTTGTATGAAAAGAAATTATAACTATAGTTGGTGTGATTTTGTCAACTCCTCACCTAGGCCCAAGAAATGCCAATACCCATGTCAAACAGTCCATCACTGGTCAATTAATATTAAGTGCATCTATATGTCAGGACAACCACCAAAAGGGAGAAGCCCTTGGTTCTCATGATAGGGTCATAGGGAGATATGAAGTGGGCATCCTGAGAATCATAGCAAAAATAATGGTAAACTAGGTTTAGCAGTGGATATTGAGGAGCGGGACATTCCTTGGAAGCCAGATATATTCAAATTATACATCATAGGTTAAGAAGAACAGAAAAATCTGGTGCTCTCTTTCAATTAGTAATACTAATAAAGTAGGCTGAATTTAGCAGGCCCTCATATTTTTATTACAATAATAATAATAATGATAATAATAGTATTTTCATGGCATCTTACAGTTTGCAAAGCTCTTTCACGTTTATAATCTCATTTAATTGTCACAATAAATTTGTAAAATAAGTATCTTCTTTTTCCAAAGATGACATTTGTGACTCTAAATCTCACAGCATATTACTAGGAGAAATTAGATTTCTTTCTATTCAAAATCTCATGATCTTTTGTCATTTCTTTCTTCCTCCCTCTTTTGACACACATTCATGGAACAGTATATGCCAGAGACTGTAGTAAGGAATGATTCCATCAAATGTGCAAAACTGGTTCAACACAAGGAAAATTATTGTCCTAATCTATCATTTCAATAAATAAAGCAGCAAAAATTAGGTTTTGTGTCTACATTAGAGCAGTAAGAAATGCCTTTCTTTGGATAAGCTTGTTCAAGTTCACATTTTACAGATGAGGGAAGTCTGGCATGGAGGTGGGAAATTGCTCAAACATCCAATGAGACAGAAGCAGCACACTAAATAGCTTAGGTATTTCTAGTAGACCACAGTGCTCCTCAAAAGACCCACAACTCATGTACTTGGTAAAAATCTTTCTGCATTTCTAAAGAATGGGAATGGGTGCACACACACACATGCACACAGATAAAATATAAACATAAGCAAGTCAATATTAGTCTCAATGGTGAAACCACAGAAAGGCATGCCCTCTGAAAGAATAGGACATTATAATTTTTAATTATAGTTTTTAATACAGATTAGAGATGCTCTAAAATTAGAGATGTTCATGAAAGGGGATTCAGACAGAAAAGGAAAAGGAGAGAAATACCATTTTCTCAAAAATCCAAGGGAATCAACACAAAATCTAAGTAAGGTGAACAAAGTGGCAGAAACCAGGTAGATAATGTAATAATTGAGTCCTGAGAACTTGAGACAAATAGCCAGAAACTACCATAAAAAAGAAAGTTGAGGGGATCCCTGGGTAGCTCAGCAGTTTAGCGCCTGCCTTCAGCCCAGGGTGTGATCCTGGGGTCCCAGGATTGAGTCCCATGTTGGGCTTCCTGCATGGAGCCTGCTTCTCCCTCTGCCTATGTCTCTGTCTCTCATGAATAAATAAATAAAATCTTTAAAAAAATAAAGTTGATTTATGATAACAATGTGCTGTGTTAAACATTTTATTTATTAATTAAATAAATGTTTATTGTCAAACAATGTTCTGGGCACACGTGCCCATGGGTTCTCTGGGCACGTGGGCCCAGAGAACAGAGATCCTGCCCTTAGGGATCTTTTGTTCTCATGGAGAGACAGACAAAGCATAACAAAATTGTATCATACCTTTGAAGCTAAGTGTTGTGGGAACAACAGTGAGCAGGGTAAAGGAAATCAGGGCTACAGATAGTAGAACATGGGTTACATTTTTAAATAAGATAGTTAAGGCCATTGATACGGTAACATCTGAGTTAAAACCTGAAGAAGGTGAGTGCATTAACCAACCAAATATATGAGAGAAGAGTATTCAAGACATAGAAATCAGTCAGTGCAAAGGCTGGAGGTGGCTTCTCTGTTGAGTTAAGGAAACAGCATGCAAGGCGACCTACCCAGCTATTTGAATTAACACTGAAGTGGAAGTGCAGGATAATCATGCAGAGCCTTGAAGACCCTTGTCTACCACTCTAAGAACACAGGTTTTTAGTCTGAGCAAAATATGAAGTCTTTGGTATTTAGCAGAAAAATGTCATGATGGGACTTGAACCATAAGTAGATCACTCTGCTGACTGTGTTGAGGGTAGTGCTTGATCACTGCCCTCTCCTTCGCTTCTTCCTTGATTCAAAACCTTCATTATCTCTCACCTCAATTATCACAGATAACCATGGCATCGGTCCAAGTAAGGGCAGTGGAGGCAAGAACAAGAGGCCAAGATCTGGATGTATTTTGAAGATACCGTCAACAGGATTTCCTGAGGTGTAGCATGCAAAGAAAAGGATAATGCTAAGGATTTCATCCTTGACCAACTGGAATAATAGTTAATAATTAACATAATATGGAGGGCACCTGGGTGGCTCTGTTGATTAAGTACCCAACTTTTGATTTCAGCTCAGGTGGTGATCTCAAGGTCCTGAGATTAAGTCCCACATTGGGTTCTGCACTCAGTAAGGAGTCTGCTTAAGACTCTCTCTCTCTTCTTCTGCCTCTTCTCCTACTCACACACACTCTCTCAAATAAATAAATAAATAAATAAATAAAATATTTTTAAAAATAATGAACATAATATGAGACGCATGATAATTACTAAAAGCAAATGCTAAAATCCTTATAGGATAGTACAAGAAGTAAGACTTTATCCATCTTATTCTCTGTATTTCTAGACCGATGTCCAGAACACAACAGGCACTCAATAAATACCTGTTGAATAAACTGATGAATGAAGAAATAGTAACTACTGGAATCTCCTTTCTGAGTTATAATTTAAACCAGCAGTTCTCAAACTCTAGCATGCAACAAAATCACCTTGTTAAAACACAGATTTTGGGCCTCATCCCCAGACTTTCTGATTCAGTAGGTCTGGGATGGGACCCAAGAATTGGCATTCATGACACATTCCCAGGAGGAGGCAGATGCCGCTGGCTTGAGGAGCACACTTTGAGAACCACTAGTTTGAATGCTGTGCTGACGTGCTCTGACAGTGAGCACATCCTGGCCAGACTTGAGGTAGATTTAACTCCTGCCTTCCTGCGTGCTTTGACATATCAGCTTCCTTTCCATGGCCAAATGATTTCACCCATTCCTGACCACTCATTCCTACTCCTTAGAACTTTTCTTTTGGTTTTCAGTATAGCCACGTATTTTTTAATTCACAAAGGATTTTACCTGTTACTTCTCTTTGGAGCATTTTTGCCACTGAGTCTCAGCTGGCCCTCATTTCTGGGGGCTATTTCCTTCTGTTTCTCTCTCAGCCCAAATGGGGAAATAGCCTACTTTCCTTGATTTCTTCAGAGTACCCCAAGTGAGATAGTTGTGTGGCGTAGGTGTTTACTGAGTCTAGCACAACTCAGCAGATAATGTAAAATTTAACAGAGGACCCCACATCTCTATTCCCAAATTTCCTAAGCCACTCCCACAGAGACCAAATGGCTTCCTTGTCCTGTCCCAATGACCCCCATTCTTCAGATGTCCCCACCACACATGCTCCCCTAAACTGAAAGCTCTTCCCACTTTGCTATGTGGAGCAAAGCCTCTCTTTCTCCCACCTCAGCCCTTTCGGGCCAGGCCCTGAAGGCTCTCCTTCCTATCCAAGTGGTTTATTTTTCCAACAAAGATGACTTTCCCACTTACAAGATTTCAGCTGTCATCTTTATAATGATAATATTTTTCTCTACCATAACTTATACACACATATAAGCTCACACACACACACACACACACACACACACACATTTAACTTTAAAAAGCAAAAGACTTATGGTTTTAATTTGCATCTTTGTTCATTTAGGAACTGAGGTCCTTGTGTTTTTTTGTTTCAGTCCATATATGTTTTCCAAGTAAATGTTAACTTCCTATCCTTTTTTTTAAAAAAGATTTTTATTTATTTATTCATGAGAGACACAGAGAGAGAGAGAGAGAGAGAGAGAGGCAGAGACACAGGCGGAGGGAGAAGCAGGCTTCACCCAGAGAGCCCGATGTGGGGCTCGATCTCGGGTCTCCAGGATCACGCCCTGGGCCAAAGGTGGCGCTAAACCACCAAGCCACCTGGGCTGCCCTTAACTTCCTATCCTATCTGATAGTTTGTACTTTAATTTTCATTATGCCAAAGTGTTTTTAATTATTATGTAGTCAATACTGCCAATCTTTGTTCCTTATGACTTCCTCAAACATTTGTAACCTTCCTTGCTTTCCCCTAAACTCTGAAGCCTTATATTTTTGGTTTGTATTTAGTTTTCTTTTATATTTGACCATTCATTACACCTGGAATAATTTACTTCTGATATGAAATAGAGTCTAAGTGAATTTTTTCCCAATTGTTAATCAATCTTCATTATAGCCCTATCACCTAGCACAAGTTCTCACTAAATGTTTTCATAATCAATGAATGCATCTCTGTACTCTGTAGCAAACAACACTCTCTTTCCTATTTGAATACTGTTTTATTTGGGGATGTGATGAGCATGACATTCACAATTCCATCAGCTACCACTACTACCTACCCCATAGGTACACTTTGGGAAAAGCAAATTCCTCTTGGACATTTTCAATCCTTCTCAACTAATGAATCTGCAGTCAATCAGAGGCAGTCAGAAAAGATGTAAGCATTGTCCAGAAGACAAGGTACAAATGCCCTCTGGGTCTCTGATAACAGAGGCACGAGACCTGGAAAGAAAGGGATAAAACTGCCTCTTTATGCAGCTGGTCTGGTTCTAAATCTGGAAAATCCAAGAGATTTCAGAACAGAACTCCCTTAAATAGGACAACATGCAATAGCACATAACAAAAATCAACATATGAAAATTGATAGCTTTCCCTGAATCGAATTATGTATAAACTGCATATCAATCCAGACTGAGGAGCATTTTATAAAATAACTGGCTTCTACTCTTCAAAAATGTCAAGGTTAAGCAAGGTAAAACAGAGGCACGTGGGTGGCATAGTGGGTTAAGTGTCCAACTCTTGATTTTGGTTCAGGTCATGATCTCAGGGTTGTGAGACTGAGCCCCTGTAATTGGGTTCCACACTCAGTGAGGAGGCATTTTGAGGCTCTCTCCCTCTCTCTCTGCTCCTCCTGCTTGCACATGCAGTGTATTCTCTCTCTCTCTCAAATACATAAATAAATAAATAAAATCTTGAAAAAAAAAAGAAAAGAAAAACAAACACCAAAGCCAAGGAACTGTTCTATACTAAAGAGGTTAAAGAAACACAACAATTGGATACATAGTGTGATCCTGGAGCCAGGAGAGGTTGGAGAGGGAGGGGCAAAAAATATAAAGGAACTTATTAGTTCAATTGGTTAAAGTTAGATATCAGTTGTTGATTAAATAGTCATATTATGATGTTAAATTTTTTGAACTTGGTAATCATACTGTGGTTATGAAAGGTAATGTCCTTGTTTTTAGGAAATACAAACTGAATATTTAGGAATAAAAGGACATCGTATCTCCAACTTACTCTCAAAGCAATCTGAGGAAAGCAAAAACAAAGACAAAACAAAACAAATAACTATATATATATATATATATATATATATATATCAGAGAGAGAGAGAGAGACAGAGCCTGATCAAACAAATGAGCCAGAATGTAAACAGTGAGGCAATCTCGGGAAAGGATACATGGAAGTTCCTTGTACTATTCTTCAACTTTCTGTAAGTCTGAAATCATATCAAAGTTAAACAGTTATATAAAAGTAAGAACCCTTATATTTATAAACATGAACTAGTTAGATGATAAAACAGAAGACAAGACCTGTTTACACAAACAAGTACCCAGCATAGACCTAATAAGAAGTATCTAAAACCTTATGGTAAAAATGAAAGAAAAAAAAAAAAAACTCCCTAAAGACACAACATTATCTTTATAAACAGAAAGATGTTCTTGATTAGAAAGACCCAAATTTAGAAAAGTCAGTTTTCCTAAGTTAAACTACAAATTTATTGTGATCCTAACAAAAATATCATTAGGGTTTTTTTTTCCCCCTGCTGGACCTTGACAAGTTGATAAAGTTCATTTCAAAACCAAGCAGGAATACCATGAGAGACTCCTAACTCTGGGAAACAAACAAAGGGTTGCAGAATGGGAGGTGGACGGACCAATGGGGTAACTGGGTGATGGGCATTAAGGAGGGCATATGCTGAGATGAGCACTGGATATTATACTATATGTTGGCAAATTGAGTTTAAACAAAATATTTAAAAAAAAAAAAACAAGCAGGAAGAACAATTAGGAAATCTCTGGAAAATAAGAGCAATTGGGGAGTGGGGGTAGCCCTACCAGGTATCAGACATAGTTTAAACGTTCTAAAATTAAATGTGTGTTATTGAAATAGAGAGAGGGAGGAGAATAGAACAGAAAATCCAGAAATAGACTTAATGTGAAAGAAAATTTAATGTATGATGAAGTAAATTCATAGAGAAAAGATAATTTGGGATAAATGGATAACCAGATGGAAAAAGATAAAATTTGATCCATTCCTTACATTATAAGTCAGGATACATTCTAATTGGATAAGAGATTTAAATTTTGGAAGGAAGGAAAGAAGGAAGGAAGGAAGGAAGGAAAGAAACAGAAAGGAAGAAAAAAGAAAAGGAAAGGAAAAAGAAAAGAAAGTAAGAAATCATAGATACTAGAGGAAAGCATAGGTCAATTCTTCTATAACATAAGAATGGGAAAAGGTTTTAACCTATGGTTCAACATTTAGAGGCCATAAGAAAAAGATTGTAGATTTGCCCTTAAAAAATTAAAAGGTCTTTTTTTTTAAAAAAGATTTTATATATTTACTTGAGAGAGAGAGAGAGAGAGCACGAATGGGGCAGAGGGAGAGGGAGAAGCAGACTTCCCAGCAAAGTGGGGACCCCAAGATCATGACCTGAGCTGAAGGCTGACACTTAACCAACTGAGGCATCCAGGTGCTCCACTTATAAAAAAATTTTAAAAATAAAATTTTCCACAGTGAATACACATCAAATGATAGTAGAAGACAAATGATAAGATGGAAAATATTAACTTCTCTCTCATACAGCAGGTTAATATCCTAATATATAAAAAACTAAAAACAGAGACTAAAAAGAGTAATGACCTACAGAAAAATGAGCATGACTGGCCTGGTAAAAGAAATGCAAATGGTTCTTAATCATGTGAAAGATGCTCAACATAACTCTCAATAAGGGGAAAATAAATGAAAAGGACATTGAGATACTATTCCAAAAGTTCGACTAATGGCAAGATTTAGGAAACAGACATTTTCATACATTGCTGGTAGGATTTGTACAATATCTCCATAGAGGAGAATTTGTCAATAATATAAAAATTAAATATGTGTTTACCCTTTGACCCAGCCACCCCAATTCTTGGAATCTAACCCAGACACACTGGCAAAAATAGAAGATATATGTACAAGGCTACTCACCATAAAATAATGTTATATTACTTTGCCCGGTAATTGACTGGACTATATGACACATTTACCCAATTGAGACCCAAAAAGGAATGAATATATATGAGTGTATGTAATGCATGTATATATATATGTATATATACACACATATATATTATGCATACTATATATAATATATATTATACATAATAATATATATGTATGTACATCTCTAATGCTTAGCCATTCTATTTCTAGGAATTTGTCCCATGCAAATAATTTTAAATATATTAAAATTGACTACATTTAGGGGCATCTGGGTGGCTCAGCAGTTGAGCGGCTGCCTTTGGCTCAGGATGTGATCCCGGGGTCCTGGGATCGAGTCCTGCATCAGGCTCCCTGCTGGGAGCCTGCTTCTCCCTCTGCCTGTGTCTCTGCCTCTCTCTGTGTGTCTCTCAGGAATAAATAAAAAATTAAAAAAAATAAAATTGACTACAATTAAAATTGACTTCACTCTATTATTATTAATCATATTGAACAATTAGAAATAATCTAAATGTTCAGCAGCAAGGGACTGGTTAAGTATGTGTGCTGAATACACAATCACTGGAGAGATCCCTTCTCCAAGAAGTCTTCTCTCAAGCCCCACACTCACACAGCTCATTGTGACTACCTGTCCATGGCACTCATCACGTTATGCCTTGCTTTTGAAGAATGCGTGGATGGGTATGTTTGTTCGCTAGGCTCCAGTTTCCTGGATCCAGAGAACCAAGTATTGCTCATCTCTGTGCCTATTTTACCCCAACTCTTACCTCTGCCCCTAAAGACTGACCTGTACCTTACACACTCCAGGCCAAAAAGGCAGATAGGTTTTATTTGCAGCATTAATCCTAAACACTTAATGATGGCTTCCTGGAGCACCATCTGAGAACGATTCTGAGGCTAAGTGCGGGCTTTGTTAGAAATAGTGCCACAATCAATTCTGTCTGTCACACACATGAAGAAGAGAATAGAGGCACATATGCCATGCCTTGCATAAGAAACCACACATTGGTCACACTGACTCTGAGTCCTAATCGTTCTAACAAATGTATTGACTCATCTTGTAATTCCTGGTCATGTTTAAAAAACAGACACATGCACAAATAACCACAGTATATAGCAGACTATATTACAAGTGTTTAGGAAAAAATATAACATACTGCAGTCTGAATTCCAAAGGAAAAGACATTACCACTTGCTGGGGAGACCAGAGTCAGCTTCAGAGAAGACACAGCTTGCATCAGGCTATGAAAACTGGACAAAATGGTAAAATCTGAACAGGAATAATTAGGAAGAAAGGCATTCCAGGCATGGGAATGAGTGTGAACAATACATGACACAGGAAAGGAGGGTCAGTTGGATGGCATCACCATCCAGCATTCTCCTTCTTCCTAACTGAACCCTAAATTTCTTTTAGATTTCCACTCTCCTTCCTGCAGCCACTCACATCAAGAAAGGCTGACTCTTCCCTCCGTTCTAAGCATGGCCCTGACTAGGGGGGGACTAAAGCCATTCGTGATGTCAGGGATCAGTTTGGGAGCAGCGTGTGTTCTATTTCTGGCCACTGAGATATGAGGAGGAGTTTCCTAGGAGGGCTTCTTGGAATAGTCTTACCTCAAGAGAAAAATAACAGGAAAAACAGCACACCTTTCTCTTCAAGATGTTGCCATCTGTGGCCAATTCAATCTCTGGCCTAAGCTTGAATCCAGTGGTAAGAATGGCAGAGCATATAGAGGTGGGGTCCTTGATGACATCACTGAGCTGCTGAGGCAATCATCCCTGCAGCCCACCCAATCTCCAGAATCTCTGTTACATGAGAGAACATACTGCCTTTCTCTAGAAGTCAGCTCAGGTTTCTGATCATGGCAGCTGAAGGCATCCTGAGTCATTAGAGAATGGTGAGCACCCCAATAGGTTAGAGCAGAAGGTACCTGAAAGGAACTGGAGGGAGACATGGGTGGGGAAGGAGGCTGGGGGCAGACCTCATGAAACCCTGCATGCCAGGCCAAAGAATTTGTAAATAATGGGGAGCCACTGACAGTTTTGGTAAGTAATGGGGAGCAGACTCTCAGAACAGATGGGATAAATATTGGTGCAAATGCATGGTGTAGCGAGCAAAGGACCCAATTTGATGCAGACTTCTCTCCCTTGAGTGAAATATGCATCTTCGGAGCAGCATCTTAACCAGACTGGGAACAATATGGAAAGGACGTGGGCGTGAGTGATGATCAAGTCCCCGGCATTGGTCTCGATGGTCACGCTCGTACACAAATGCTGCCCTTGGCTGCAGTTTCGCCAGCATCGTGTGTGAAACCAAACAGTTGGTTTCTCCGCTTTCCTTGGCAATGGCAAAGCCCCAGTTGGAACCCCATGTTTGTGCTAAACTCCAGGCGGCACGATTCTGATTTATAACTTTTAAAATTATTATAAATGTGATTTCTTTCCATTGTAGAAAAATTGGAAAATACATGTAACAAAAAGAAAATTAAAATACTTTTCAATCTATCTCTCAAAGACAAATCACAGATAACATTTTGCCGCATCCACCCCAAACTTAGTCTCTCTCTATGTATCCACTTAGTAAACGAGAGTAATGTCACAATGTATAAACTGTTTTGTCATTTTTTTCACTCAGCAATATATCATGAATCACTTCTCATGTCAATAGATGTTATTTATTTGCTACAACATTATTTTTAAGGACCCGATGACTTTCATTCTAAAGAAATATTGTGATTGGAATATTATTTCCAATGTTTTCTATTATATACATCAGTGCTGCTGTAATGAACATCTATATATATGTACCCAATTGATATATGTTGTCCAATTATCATCTTAGAATAGAATCTCAGAAGTAAAATTGCTAAACAAAGGTTGAATAGCATAAAAAGGTAGAACAATTATTTCAAATTCTCTTCTTAAGGATAAAAACAAGTGAAAGTATCCCCTCCCTGTGAGTTCCCCAGCTGCATTTTTTCCCAAGCTTTTAAAATATCTGTTTAACATCTATTTGGATGTATGTCTAAATGTACAAATATATCTATTTATAGAATTCAATAGATACATCTACATATACATACAAATATACAAATCTCTATT
This sequence comes from Canis aureus, assembly GCF_053574225.1. Classification (NCBI taxonomy): domain Eukaryota; kingdom Metazoa; phylum Chordata; class Mammalia; order Carnivora; family Canidae; genus Canis; species Canis aureus. Next base: position 58,343,872 of record NC_135620.1, read on the forward strand.
TAGGTAATTTGTTTTCACAAGAACAATAGATCTGTTGTGCTTATATGAAGACTCATGAATAGCGCATGTCACATTGTCCCACCAACTCTCCCGTCTTCCTCTTGAAACTGGATAGGATTATGTTTTCAAAGCAGGGACACCAACCCAATGGTTGCCAATAGGAATAGCCCTGGGGTGCAAACAGTAATTAAAATGATTGCCAAAGGCAGGTGACTTTGAACAACATGTAGTTCACTGCAATTTTATTGTGAATCATTCTTTAAAATCTTTCAGGTTTCTGTTCCTTCCACCTAAAAATGACTGGGTGTCACCTCTACTTCTCTTTTTGTTGACAAGGTAGGCATAATATACCCATTGTGTCCAAAGACTCGGCTGTATTGTTGAATTTCAGTGCTGTCATCCAACCTCTGTTACTTGGTTATGCAACCTATGAAATGGGACTCAAGGCGTGGTATGGTGGGACTGAAATTTGGGGTTCTGGTTCCAGACTAACAATGGACAAATAGCATTCTAAGAAGCCAGATCAGAGTGGCAGAGTCCAGCCAAAGTAGCTTTCTGGAGTCAGGACAGACAATACTAAGAGCAGAAGTCAAGCACAAGAGTCAACATCAATGCAGTAATGAAGCAGAGAACAGACACTGGGGAATTTACATGGCCAACAAAATCATCCCTCTGGGGGCACCTAGGTGGCTCCGTGGTTGAACTTCTGCTTTTGGCTCCAGTCATGATCCCAGAATCCTGAGATCAAGTCCCACATAGGGCTCCCTACAGAGAGCCTGCTTCTCCCTCTCTCTCTCTGCATCTCTCTCTCTCTCTCTCTCTCTCTCTGTCCCTCATGAATAAATAAATAACTGAAATTTAAAAAAAATCACCCCTCTGAGTTGTGATTCCCTGGCATGAGTCTCCTTTGTGGAGCCAAGTACACACCTCCCTGATTATTCTGTGGACTGTCTTTGAAGCGCCATCTACCACCTGCTAAGGGTTCAACTCATCATCTGTGAGCCAAATCATGATGTCAGAGTCACTTTTTGGAATGGCTAAGACCTAGAAATCAAACCATAAGGTATATATAGATTTGTTGTATTATACAGCCACATCCTTTCATTCATTTAAAAATATTTATTGAGCATCCACCCTATTCAAGTCGTATGCCAGGCTCTGAGGATTCAGAGATAAGACATAGTACGTGCCCTCAGGGAGGTAACATTTTGGTGGGACTGAGACAATATACATAGATTATTTCGATAGATTGTATTGGTCATAGATATAGGGGTTGGAAAAATTGTTCTAGAGGACTTCTGAATAGCACATGGAAGACTTCATGGAAGAAGTGACATTCAAACAAAGACCATCAAATGTGCAGAAGTGAATCAAATGAATATAGAGTGGCATAAGGGTGTTCAGGTAGAGGGGACAGCCTGTGCAAGAGTGAGACCTTTACAGACCGGTGTCAGGAACTGCTTGGATTTCAGAGTGGCCAAAACAGAGCAAGCGAAGAGATAGGAAAGGTGGTGACACTGAAAACCAGAGAGGCAACCAAGTGCCATTAGGACCTTATGCATCATGCTAAGGACTATGGACCTCATCCTAAAGATAGTGGGAGCTATTAAAGTGCTTTAAGCAGAAGGAGGGGCAGATTGGCATTTTAGAAAGATACTTGATGGCAAACGGATTGGAGGCAGGAGGACCACACCTCTGAAAACCAATGTCAAAATAAGCATTTTCTATTTTTCTGACTATTCTTTATTCATTAACATTTATTGAGTATCTACAAAGTGTTCAGGCCCTGTATTAGGCACCTGAGGTAGGAAGGACAGGACACTGGCCTTACTAGGAAGTGGTTGACTGCCCCGGGCTGCTGTGTGCTTGTGAGATGGGTTTGTTCAAGGGTGCATATCATTAAACTTAAGCACCCTGTATTCTCTATAAAAGGCACCACAAAACCTCCTGCTCAGCTTTGGTTTCAATAAGAAATCAGTACTCCCATCCCCCTTAATCCAATTAAAGGAGCTGTGCGTCACTGTGAGTGCGGGTCTGGCCATGCAGAAAGCTCCTGGCCATGGAGGATGTCCCATTCCCTGGTTCCTCGAGCTCGGCCTGGGCTGTGGGGCCCTAGCTCCTCCCCTGAGCTGTTTCCATGGGCTGCTGGCCATACTCTGAAAAATGCACAGGTTGCCAAACTGTCAGCAAAAGCTTTAATGAATGGTTCTAATTACATTCAAGTAGCAGAGCCCACTGCCATTTTAATCAAATCTGGGCCTGGCAAGCTCTTTGGCAGGAATACAAGAGAAAGCCTCATGAAAATGCTGCCAAAACACTAATCACCTTTTATCCGAAATTTGCCTGATGGAGGCCTGGATGTAAAATGCTTAGGGAGGGGGTAGGAAAAAAAACCCCAACAACAACAACGTTTGGATATTTTAAGGAGCTTATTTTGGGGCTTACCATAAATTATTACATGTAGGGAGGGGAGAAAATTCCAAATCAGGAGTTGCTGGGGGACCTCCCTTTTGGAGCAGTCCTAGTGGAGAAGGAGGAGGAGGGAGCGAGCCCCGGAAGAGGCCAGAGGGCACGCTCAGCCAGGTCCAAGTTCACCTTACACACTGGCAGAGACATGGCCACATGGCCTTAACCACAACCTTGGTTTGGGAGGCACAGGACCTACATACGGCCCTGCTCTGTGTCCCCCCAACTTGCATCCTCTCCCACCTGTATCCTGTCACTAACTGGAGCTCTTCCGATTGGAACCTGCGTGAAAAAAACTTTTTTTTTTACTTTTTGCAAAAAGATGGCTTTCGTATTAACTACTGTGATTCTCAGAAGCTAAAAAGAGAGGGCTTCCTCTACTGAATTATTCAAGGCAAGGACAGGGGCAATAGGAAAGCTAAAACCCAGACACCTCACAACTATGTTCCAGCCCCGGTGAAACAGAAAGGGGAGGTTTGGTGACAAAACAGGTTCCTCTCCCCAGGGGCAGAACAAGAGGAGGATTCAAATTGCAGCAAGAGGGATTCGTTTACAAATAAAAAGAGAGCTTCCTGACAATGAGGATGGACAGTGAATAGGGAAGAGATAGAGGGTAAAACCTCCTTCACTTAGGGACTCTACCCTTGGAATCTGTTGCGAGGGGTTCCCATGTCACCCCCACCTCTAAGGCTAGTTGCCCTCAGGAAACAAAAATGAAGGCCTCTTAACATTTTCTGTTAATACTTTAAAAACCTCAGCTGGTTGTTGCCCCCAAATTATTGGTTTGATTTTCTTCAACCATTGATTCCATTTTCCACATATTTTATGCCTTTTCCCCCATAATGAGGCCTCCAAGAACCCTGGGCTACAAGGGAGTGTTGAGTATCTAAAAAGTGTTTGACACATAAATTTGGAAGCTCTGGTTTTAAATCCAACCCATGCTATGGACTCGTTATGTGACCTGAGCCTCAGGCTTTCAGTTTTTGTCATTTATAAAATAAGGATTAAAATACTTGCTCTGAAAAAAATAAATAAAATAAAATAATAAAATAAAATAAAATAAAATAAAATAAAATAAAATAAAATAAAATACTTGCTCTGCCCATTCTACAGAATACTTACAAGGATTAAGTAAGATTATGTATATAAGAATGCACTGCAAGCACGAGAGCACTTTACAAATATTTGCTCATTTCCTTATTTTTGTATACTATGGCTATAGGAAGATCTGAAGATCTGACAGCGAATCTTAAATGTCACTTACTCACTGACTGCATAAGCTTGTGCTTCTATTCTCTCATCTGTAAATTGGGTGTAGGATTGCCTTACAGAGTTGTTGAGAGAACTGGGTAAGATAGTCAATGTGAAAGCACTATGAAAAATAAAATAATAGAGAAATATGATTCTACCAAAACATGCTTGCTGCAGGACCTAAATTATACTGGTTGGATCCTGGAGATATGCCAAGAATTTAGAAATTGGTCAAAGCCTGCAGTTTAATTTGGGAAGAACAAACATCTCAATGGATGTGAGGTTCTAATCAAATGGATGTCTACCCAACCAGTCATTTCTCTGACCTCATTCAGGTGAAAGAGTCCAGCCCAGGCTACCACATTGCAAGGAGACCAGGTTGGATGTCCAGGCTTCCAGGATCAGTCCTTCTAAAAAAAATTTAGCATATTTCAAACCATGTATAGTTGATGAAATTTTATTTAATTAAAATCTACCAAAGGAGCAGAACTTACATTTTCTTTTCTCACTAAAAAAAAGCATATATGTGTGTGAATATGTGTTTAAAACAAAACAAAAACCCCAGGAAATGGAATCCTCCTTTCTTGATGCCTTAATGAAATACTTAAAGGTTGTAGAATAAGCTTCCCTTTTATCTTTGAAGAACTTGGACTTTTAAGAAAATGTCCATAATAGAAGTCGGGTCACATAACCAAAGATGAATACAAAAGTGTAGTGAGGACACTTGAGAGCAGTGTCCATAGGTCACAGCCCTAGAGACGTAGTGTTCCTCAAGGACCCATAAGGTAGGACAGAGGGGTGAATAGAAGCAAGAACTTGTAAGAATAGAGTTAGGAATGCTCAGGACCAAAATAAGCTGAGAGATAAAATTAAAAAGAAGGAGGAAGAGGAGGAGGAGGAGGAGGAGAAGGAGAAGGAGAAGTGGAAGAAGAGGAGGAAGAGGGAAAGAGAAAAGATTCAACAAATTCAGAGTTAAAAAGGGACACTCCAACAGTGAGATCAGTGTTTCCCATCACGAGTTCCTTGAACATCAATTTTGTGGAGCATTACTAAGGAGTGTAGCAAGGAAAAGAATAACTCTTCCTAGGATAGCTCCTCACTAAAAGCTTTAGAATTTTTGGATTATACAATCCACCAATGAGGTTCCTTTATTGAGAGACTATTCAGACTTTAATATATCAATGTGCACTGAACATCTCTAACATGATACAGTGAGATATCTCCCAGACTTCTGTGACCACAGGATTTCTTTCATAAGGCATCTTGTACCCCATAGAACGGTTTGGTTTGGACAACATTGATGTAAAAGATCCAAAAATCATATTCTCTTTTAAGATTTGAGACCAAGGGGTCTCTGGAAATTAGAAATCCTGTCATTTCATTCGTTCAACAAATATCTATCAGCATCTATTATATGCTAGACCCTACCCCAGGCCCTGGGAATACAGTGGTGAACAAAATAAATAAGGCCCCTGCTCCCACAGAGGGTCTATTTTGCAGAAGGTGGAAAGGAGAGAAAAAATACAAACAAGTAACCAAATATATTAACAAGATTGTGGTAGGCTCTATCATGGTCCCTAAAGATGTCTACATCCTAATCCCTGGAACCTGTGAATGTTTCCTTATATGGTAAAAGAGACTGCAGATGTGATTAAGGATTTTGAGATGGGGAGATCATCCTGGGTCACTCCAATGGGCCCTAAATGCCAACACAAAACATTTTATAAGAGGGATACAGGATACAGGGATACAGCTGAGAAGGTGATGTGACAATAGAGACAAAGGGAGAAAAGGCTACGGGATGTGGCGACGCAAGCCAAGAGATGTGGGCAGCCTCTAGAAGAAACTGGCAAAAGCAAGGAACAGATCCCCCCGAGATTCTCCAGAAGGAGCCAGCTCTCCTCACATCCCATTAGACTCATTTCAGACATCTGACCTCCAGGACGGTAAGAGAATACATGTACGTTGTTTTAAGCCACTAAATTCATGGTGATTCGATATGGTAGCAATAGGAAATGAACTCAAAGGTCCTATTAGCTGATGATAAGTTCTGTGAAGACTTATTACAAGGGGACCTGACGGTATAACTGGCTGGGGAGGGGACAGGCTGCTGTTGTCAGCGGGGTAGCCAGGGAAGGCTGCTCTGAAGGGGTGTCAGCTGACAACATGTTCCAGACAGCACAGGTTTCGTTGTCTGTTGCCTTGTCCCCTCTAGCAAGGAAAGGAGCTCCCTGGCAGGTGATAGTTTGGCACTGTTGGTACGAAGAATAAAAGTGACTCACTTTGGTCACTTCAAGGGATAAGAAACTTACTGAAAAGACACACATGGAAGTAAAGAAACCAAGATCAAGTCCCAAGGAAATGGGGGGAAAAGCTTCCCAGTCAGACTCCCAGAAAGAAGAGGAAGGGCCATGTAGAGCTGGGAACAGAGTTGTGCAGAAGTGGAAAGGTGCTCAGGGTCCAGAACAGGCTGACACCATCAATAGTAGCAATGGGGGCTCCTTAGCCTAAGCCTCCCTATTCAGCTGAGGTCTGCTTCTGTCTCTGCTTCTCTTCATGTGTCTTACTGTGCTGGCTCCAGAAATGAATGGCTTACTCTACTAAACTCTTCATTAAACTCCCAGAGAGAGAGAGAAAAAAATCTGATTTGTCCAATTCTTTACTATTATCCCTCATTTGTCATCAGCCAGGCCAGAGACTGGCTGCCTGTGGTCAAGTGCCCAACCCTGATCCCATTGGCTAAGGCCAGAGTAGCCAGGTTTCTTGGCCGCCAATGCATGAGGAAATGGCCAGGACCGTAGCAGAGAGAGATGGGGCAGGCCTGGCTGCTTCCTCCTTGAGAGGCTGTGGGTGAGGTTGGAACCCAACACAGGGGTTCACCCCAAGGTCTAAATTCCTGCCGAGTGAAGCCTGTTTTAGTTCGATCTTACCTCAACAATGTCTTTAGTGCTACCCTTTAAAAAAGGAAACACAATAGACATAAAATCATATCAAAATTTACACACGCTTCCTTGTCATCTGAGTGATTCAAGCAGCAACCCTATCGAGATGATAGACAAAGGATTTCATCATCCTGGTGTCAGACCCTAGAGGGTTCCTTGGAAGCCACCTGCACTCAGATACGTAGAGGATAATCTGAATGCACAGACGGTAGACGTGAGGACAGCTGGTCTGGGTGACCGCTGGATTGTGACCCTGCTAAAAGGCATGATTCTAGGACATTTCAGACCAGCCTCTGTGGGATGTGTTGGGAATAGAGAAAGGAGGACTCAGAGGTCAAGAAAAAGTAAGAGAAACCAGTTCCCCTTCCTCCATCACAGCTGAGAGTTGAATGCAGGTGTGTGTTTCATGGAGTCAGGGAGAGCAGATGTTCCCCTCCCCTGCGGTCCCCTCAGAACCTACAGATGGGGTCCATGTGGGGGTGCCTGTGGAGATTGGGGTGGGGGAGGTTCCTAGGGGGTCCATGAAAGGTGAGAAGGCAGAAGAACTCAGTCATTTGGGAGACCCCAAGTACGAAGGTCCATTGATGGTTTATCTCTTTTAATCCTTAAAATAGACCAGAGTGATAAGGAGATCTTTATTAGCCCATTTCACCAATGGGGACATGAAGAGTTGTAGAGGTGAATGTCCAGGACGGCCAGAGACCCTGAACCTCTCTGCAAAGCAGCTCACAGTGCAATGAGATTCCTACCCCCGCCTCCTTTCTGCCAGTTCCCTTCCTCCCCATACACACAGCTGGGGGCAGACCTGGATCTAATAAGCACTATGGTACCACAGAGAACTACAGAAAATACCCAAGAACACTGACGAGATCTGGCCCGGGACAGATGGTCGCTAGGCATGGCTCGGGGAGGAGGAGGAGGAGGGAGTCCAAGCTCCAGCACTTGGAAGCAGAGAGCCCTCGTGAAAGCCACTTCACCTCCAGCCTCCTCCCTGCCCCTCATCTGCAAAACCTTTCTGCCCACCCTGCCATATTACAGAGCTAAGGTGGGGAGTAATACCGAGACAGTTGGTGAAAGTGCTTTGCAAACGACAAAGTGTACCCTCAAGATTATCGTCGCCAGAAGGAAGGTTACTTGGCCAGGCTAGAATCTGAATTCTAAGAATTTCCAAGAAGCTGAATTCTCTCATCTACTCATTCACTGTCCTGGGTGACTGCTTGCTCTCTGGCTTCCAACTCCAGCTGCAATCAGCAGACCTGGCAGGTAGGGGCTTTGGTCTGAGCATCATCCTATGCTCATCAGCTCGGTGACTCTTCCCTGAATGAATGTCTGTGCAGTGTTTTACAGTCTACACAGATTCGCATGTAAACCATTTCATTTGTTCCTCACCAACACCCAATGTTTCCCTTGACCCTTTTAAGTGAGCACTAACCTTTACATGCATTGTCTCATTCAATCATCCCAACTCCAGGAAGGCAGGTGTAGTATTATTGTCTCTTTATTCCAGATGGGGAAGCTGGAGCCCAGAGAGGTATGGCAACTTGCCCAAAGCCACCCAGTAAATAAGTGACAGAGTTGGGATGCACTCCCAGGGTGGCCGGCTCCAGAGACTACCCTCTGCAGCCTGTTGAGCCGGCTCTCGGCAATTCCCTTATAGCATTTATTACCTTTTTATTTACACGTGCCATGTCATTCAGCCACCACAGCAGTCCTGCGAGGCAGGTAATTCTGTTATCCTGGAAAGAAGCAGTAAAGTGGTTTTTATGAATCCTCGCAGTCACAGAGCAGGATTCCTACCAGGTCTGGTAACCTAAGTCTGGTTTTCTTCCCGTCACAGATACCTCTCTGATAATAGAGGTAAAAACAAGCTCCTTCCAAGGTGCTCTGGAGATAATTGAGATAACAAAGGGCAAGTGGTTTGATTTTCTTGGGAAAAAAGGTTCTTGAGAAACTTAACATTTGATTATTGTCCCGCATTTTCAGTGAGGAGCAGCAGTGTGGGGGTGATGCCAAATATCAATCAGCCGACGAACAGATCAGTCATCTTCTGGGTAAGTGTGCACATCAAATTAGCATTTTAGGAGCAAGGCAGAGAATGAGGTTTCTGTTAAGTCTCTCCTCAAAACATACACCAGCCTTCAGAGATTCGCTTCAGATATTTCTGACACCCAACATTCATAGGATTTTCACAAGAAAGTTAGTAATCCTAAAACTCTCCTAGGCAATCAGCATCCTGCTTGGAAATTGTAACAATAATAATTCTGAAGAAAGCAGTAAATTCTACTTCCTTATTTTCCAATTTCACATACCCTACAGTGGTCATATGTGGGATGTTGTAGATTTCTAAAGAAAAACCTAGTTTTACCCAGTGGAATTTTTTCAAGGGTGGAAACAACTCACAAAAGGTGATTACTTAGTCGAGTCAACAAACTATCATCAACCATGAATATAAGAAACAAGGTTGATCTTTCAACCTTGAGCTGCTTGAAATGACCTAGGAGCATAACAGGACACGTGGGAGACTTAGAAGCCTTTTTGCCCCCCTTGCCACTTCAACTTTTATTCTGCTGTTGAAATTAGGGCAAAAATTTTTAAATTATTTTTATGGTGCATGATATGTTACATTAACTCCCCCCCCAGCTTTATTGGGATATAATTGACATATAACATTGTGTAAATCTAAGGTGTACAACGTGATGATTCAATACAGCATATATTCCAAAGCAATTGCCACAATAAGGTTAGTTAACACGTCCTCACCTCACACAATTGCAATTTTATGTGTGTTGAGAAGGATCATTTAAGATTTACTTTGTTAGCAAGTTTTCAAGTACACATTACAGTATTGTTAAATGTAATTACCATGCTGAATATTAGATCCCTGGAACTTATTCAACTTATCACTGGAAGTTTGTACACTTTGCCTGAATCTCCTTATTTCTCCCACCCCCAGCCCCTAGCAACCGTTCTGCTCTGTTTCTAAGAGTTTGGCTTTTTTTTTTTTTAATTTCACATATGAGATCATACAGTATTCGTCTTTCTCTGTCTGACTTATTTCACTTAGAATGATGCCAGTAGAGTCCATTTTGGAGTATGGATCGCAGCTCAAGCATTTACTAGCTCTGTCTTTTTAGTCAGGACAATCTTTTAACCCTTAAGCCTCAGTTATCTTATCTGTAAAATGGGGACAAAAGTAATAATAAGTGGATGATAGTAAGCATAGACTGGGCAACTATCCTATATCGGATACCGTTAGAAAGCTAGAGATATGGCATATAGCAAGACAGGCAAGGCCCTTGATCCTATGGAGTTTACATTACAGAGCTACTCAGTAAATTATTTGTGATTAAAGCATACTATTACTGTTCTTGATTTTTTTTATTGATTGGCATTTGAGCTTTTCTTTTTCTATATCATTTTTTTCTTTAGAAAATAATGTGTTATTTCAATAGAAATCATTTCTTTTTCATGCTTAGTGAATTTTTTTTTTTTTAGTGTTGCTAAAAGTAATGGTGCATGGGTTGCCTTATAGACCAAAAACAAAACAAAACAAAAAACTCCAAAAACAAAAAAAGAGAAGAAATTTGCTCTACAGGGCCTGGCCATTTCTCAGGGGGTCAAAAAATCTCGGAGAGATATAGGGTCCTCTTAGAATAATTGCTGAAGAATACAGGCTCATTATTGACCACACAGGGAATGCCTCAAGTGAGAAGGGATCCTAGAAGCATCACAGAGCTGCAACTCTCCAAGAAGGGACAATGTGGCTGTGGCCTCTGGAGAGACTCAGACTGATGAGCTCAGGAGGGGTCTGAACCAGAGGTGCCCTCAGCCACACATGTCTGAGGAAAACTGAGGTGTATGTGTGCTTGTGCTAGTCCTCTCTAAATTTTCTGCTCTGAGAGAGACCCTTCAAAGAAGTGGAACCAATCATTCACCTGTGCAGCCTGGAATAGACCCACTCACCTCACAGCTTCCCTTTGGGGCCCAAAAAGACTTCTTTGCTTCTGGTGTATCTGGATGGTTTTATCTGGAGGCTCCTATATGGCTCTAGGGCCTTCCATAGGTTTGCACATCACCTCAGCCCAATCTAATTATTGCTAGAAGCAAAGCTTTGAAACAGAACATGCAAGGATGAAGATCTGACTTTGAGTTCACCTCTACATTTATTTATTAACAAAGATACTCTCAAATAATTTTCTGATAAATGAATAAACAATCTTACAGTTTATAAAGTTTTTTTTTTTTTTTTTAAGGGGGTAAGCATTCCTAGGACTTCCGAACAAGAAAACATTAGAGATGGAGAGGCATTCAAACCAGTGAATCCAACCTTCTTTGTTCAGAGCTGAGGGAAAGGCAGTTTGGAAAAGGGAAGGACTTCTTCTGTAGTCCTATTATTAATATCTGGGAAATATGGAACCACGAACCAGATCTTCTGCCTCCCAATCTAGTGCTCCTTCCACCTCTTGATCAATTTACAACCTGGAGCAGGAAATTTGACTATCCTTCTAATCTCCTCCCAATTTGTGCAGCTACAAAAATAGATACAATCTGGAAGCCCAGCCATGCCAAATATTGTGGCAGACTTCCCAGCCTCTCCTCCTCCCCCAGCTGATGGGAAGTTGAAGCTCCATAACACTCTTGCTAGAAATGTGAAAATTATTTCTTTTTTCTTCTTTCTTATATCTAAATCTCACTGCCCAACCAAGTTCAAAGCCCACTCAAGATCCTTAATCCAGAGAGAAGGCATCAGGTCATCAGATAAGCAGAGTTCCCTATTTTAGATTCTATAAATTCAAAAATATCTGAGACAATTGTGAATATTTATGTTTTAAAAAGACTCAGATTAGTGATGAAGAAAAACATGAAGTCTTCAAGGGAAAACCTATGTGGCTGCATGAGGTCTCTCTACAGAGAAGAAAGTCAAAAAAGAGAGAGACAAACAAAAAAGGTTAGACTTATTAAAGATTAATATCAAATGGTGGCTGAACCCTATGAAAGAAGCTTCACACAAACAAAAGATAAGAGCATTCAAACATAGGTGGACATTGAATTCAAGAAATTGTTTTTCTTCATGCTGATACTTGGCAGCACAATGGAAAGAGTAATGGAGACATTCAGGATACTCACTGCAGCATTATTTGTAATAGAAAGACATGAAAATAATCTAAATCTCTTTCCAGAGGAGACCCATTGAAGTCAATTATGGGGTATACATACTATGGAATATCATGCAGCTGTTTAAAAAACAGAAAGTTAAGCTCTATGTTCTGACATAGAATGGTGTCCAACACACATTAAGGTATTACACGGTAAAAAGCAAATGACAATACTGCATGATATGATCCCATTCGATCTAACAAGAAATGTATATATTTGTATATACACAGAAAAATCTACAAGAATATCCAAGAAAAATAATGGGAAATGCTAATAGGAAGAGGAGGAAAAGGAGAGGCTTTTACCGTGAGAATATGTCTAATATCTTTTTTATAAACCACAACAGTCTAATATTTTAAAAACCACAAGAATAATCCAGAATTTATTTTTTCTCATAAATCTTAATTTATTAATAAACCTTCCACAACACAAAAAATAATAAGGATAATATTCTAGTATGAAAATAATTCCCTTTCTCCCTTCATGAAGACGTCAGCCCCCAGATACAATTGATCCTCCCCATCCTTGCCATCACCCTTTGTAACTTTGATGGTCAACACCATGAAAAACTTCTCAATCACATGCTGTTTTGCCGCCTTTGCTTTTCAGACCCCTAGATCCATTCTACACCAGCCACCAGCCTTTGGTTGCTTGCTAGATATCATGATAATTCCTAGAGCTAGAACTTGGAACTTCTTTCCTTTAATCACATCCCAGAGAGCTATGATTACCAAGAACTGGCACAGATACTACAACAAATCCAACCAAACCAGCTCTATTCTCTTTTTTGGTAAGAAAAAATCAGTGACTTTCTTTAGTGGGTGCCCATGAACTGCAGCAAGGCATTTACCCAAATCGGCAACGTATTTATGCAAGTACTTGAAGAAAAATGGAAGGGAGAGCTTACATACCTGGCCACAGAGTCAACAAATATGCCCACAAAGTATAGGTCACCAATGATGACAGCCTGGATGGAGGCTCTTGAAGTCTATAATAGGGTCCACATCTGGACCCTTTCTTGCTCAACCTTCTTATCCATGATTTGGAGGAAGACTGGAAAGCCATGTTTTCAATATTCCCTAACTTTTCACCCATTGCACTGATTTCCTTTCCCATCCCACTTTATTAAAACATTCCAGGGGTGCCTGGGTAGTGCGCTCGATTAAGCATTGGAATTGTAGTGATCTCAAGCTCCTCAGATCCAGCCCCAAGTGGGCTCCTCGCTCAGCAGGGAGTCTGCTTAAGATTCTCTCTCTCCCTCCCTTGCGGTGTGTACACAAGCATACACACTCTCTCTCTCTCTCAAAATAAATAAATAAGTCTTAACAAAGCAAAGCATTCCAATCTCTGAACTTACAAAGGTACAAATTCTATTAGTTATTTTCTGTGTTAACAATTTGCCAATCTGCATACTATAGGATTTCACTTGTGTGACATTCCAGAAAAGGCAAAAACTATAAAGCTAGAGAGCAGAGTGGGGGTGCGAGCAGGGACTGACAACAAAGGCGCAGTGTGAGTGAACATTTTGGAAGATGAAACTCTTCTGTGTCATGATTATGGCGGCAGATACACACACAGATCTATACATTTCAAGACCCATAGAACTATATGCCATAGAAGTTTGCATTTTCCTGTTTGCAAATTTTCAAATGAATCCCAAAATATTTGCTTGTCATTTTCAGATCCTAATATGAAAGTATTAGCACTAATGCAACATATCAAAATCAATGCTATCTCCTCAGTTCAACAGCTTACATAGAAAAGATGAAATTCCTTAGTTTCTTTGGAGTTGGAGTGAAAAAACACCTGGCTGGACATACGTATCATATCATCACCTGGCCCCTGCCTCACTTCCCCAGGTTCACTTCCAGTCACTGCTCTTCCCTCCCATTTCACATGCCCAGTCCTAAATGTACCTGGTGGTTTCTTGCTCCAGTGCCTTTGCACAAACTCTTGACTACTAATGCCTTCAGTGCTGCCTCCCCTCCCACTCCATCTCCTTACACGAACCCGGAGAGCCCCTTTAGCCACCAGCTTCTTGGGCAAGTCTTCCCTGACTCCTGACAGAAATGATGCTTATTTCTATCTCCATCCTCGTGATGCTGGACTGTGATGATGTATCAATGTGTCATCAGCCCCATTAAAATGTGCTCCTGGAGGGTGGATACTTGCTTCTGAAATCAAAGAACTCAACATAGCATTGGGTGCATAATCCAGCACTCAATAAATATTTGTAGACTTTAAACACTTTTGAACAACTAATTTTTTGTTCTGACGAGGCAGATGAAATCACTAATTATGTGTTTGAAGAGGAGGGCATTTTTCCAAAAAAAAGAATTCCCTAACAGTCAGTTTTCCCTTTTCCAGCATTTTGTTACTATTTGGGAGCGATTTTAGACATTAAAGAGGATGCAGTCAGCAGTAATCCATTTTATAGCAGGTTTGCAAGTTACCATATCTCACCTTAGCCAATTTTCCTCTAGTTTTCAGGCTTGCAACACCTTTGTGCAGTGTGTGATTCCTAAATCTTCCCTGTAGTCCCTCGTATGTAAGCTAAGAGGACTAAAATGCATTTGACCCCACCTGGGGCTTATCCTGATGCACCCGAAAGCAAAAGGAGAAATAGTGGCAGACCACGGACTTATTTGATACATTGCTGCGGGAATCTTAGACTATTGCTTATGGTAAAAACCCATGTGCCTTACTCAAATACTAAGGGATCTGAAGGGATTGGAGGAAGGGATTTCCTATCCCAGTATTCTGTATTCCCCAAAGCTGACCTCATTCCCTGGCTAATGGGATAGGTCAAAGACTGGCTGTTTCAGCCTGGGATTTCAGCAACCGCTGGGGGTGAGCCCTTGTCTCTAAGTGAGGTTGCAGAGGTCTGCAGGGACAGATGCCAGCCTTGTTGTCACACTGCTCTAGTCTAGGCAAGTCAAGGTTCTGGCTGGAGCTGGGGATGCAGGCAGCCTGTTAGAGTTCTGCACAGGGTGCACATAACGGCAAGGCAAAGCTTGGGAACGTGGCCTAAGGACCCCAGCAACACCAGTTGTGAACATAGTATCTTAGAAGCCTGGCCTAGAAAACATATCTCTGATCCTCAGTTTTCCTGTCTGTCAAAGATCAAGCATTAGAACTAATGATTGATAAGGCTTCTTTCCTGACTCCAGCTTGGATAAAACGGTTTGGTCACAAACAAGGCCAGGCAGGAAGCAAGGGCAGGGCATTTTAGAGTTCTTGGTGAGCTGGACTTCATGCTGAGCTAGAGAAGGCTGGAGGTAAGAGCAGCCTCCATGGCCTCCAATAGCCCTTGGGCAGGCAGTCTCCTACACTGGCTAAACTTCCTATGCCAGCAACAGCCCTCTGCTTAGAGGATATTTACCCAAGGAAAGACCTCCAGAGGCCCATGCAGTAGCACGTGGTCAGTCCACTAGGGCTCAGCATCCCAGGCGAGAATCCCAGGGGTAGGATGGACATTTCTCAGTCCATCTCTACATGGGCCTCAGGCTTGGCACAGCCCCTCCACCTCCTTTTAAGCACCTCGCCCTCCCCTACTTCTAATGTACACCTCATAGGAAGCAGCTGTGGTATAGCCATTTTAGTCTGAAGCCCTGGATTTGGTTCTCAGCTCTGTACTTCAGTCACCTTGGCTAGATTATTTTCCCTACCCCTACCTCAATGTTCTTTATCTGTAAAATGGAAATTGTATCACCCACCTTCAAAGATGTTTTCATGATTCAAATCTGATCACTAAATAGCTGTGCTCTGTAAACTGAAACACTAGATAAACCTAAGCCATTAGCCACATCAAATTATTTTGGGAAGTCGTTGGGGTCTAAATGATGCATAAATAAAACCAGAGCTAGAGAGAAAGCTTCTCTATGCCCTGTGCAGACTCGCTGTCTCCTATCCGTCATCTGGCGATCCCCCCCGACCCTCCCCTCCAGCCTTCCGGGCTTGGCTGTGGGGCCAGCCAGCCGCTAACAGGACGGCTCACTGCTCAAACCAGACAGTCCCCAGGGTTGGAGCTTGTGCCTGTCAGCCTATCAGCTGGCACCCTGACAGACAAGGAATCTGGCCAATAAATGTCTAATCAGGATGATATCAATTCTCAAATCTGGCAATTCAGCATAGTGAATCCAAAGGGGTAGCAGGCATTTCTATAGGATAGAAGTCTGCTGGGCCACGGACCTTGGAACTTCAAGGCTATGAGTATAAGGGAGGGTGGAGAATCTGCAGGAGAAGCATACCTTGCACAGGAGGCAGTGTGTGGCGTGGAAAATGCAACTTTGAGTCCCAAACATTTATTTATTTATTTTTTTTTTTAAATTTTTTTTTTTTTTTTTTTTTTTTTTTATTTATGATAGTCACAGAGAGAGAGAGAGAGGCAGAGACACAGGCAGAGGGAGAAGCAGGCTCCATGCACCGGGAGCCCGACGTGGGATTCGATCCCGGGTCTCCAGGATCCCGTCCTGGGCCAAAGGCAGGCGCCAAACCGCTGCGCCACCCAGGGATCCCCGAGTCCCAAACATTTAAATACCAAGCCCTGCTCTGCTATTTATTGACTATGCATCCTTGGCCAGATCACTTAACATGTCTGAGCCTTGGTTTTCTCATCCTGCAATGGGTATTATAAGAAAGAATAACTCTAATAGCTTCGAGCTGTTCCTTTGGCCGGAAAAAGAATCTCACCTGTGAGGCCAATGGTGGTTGACACTGGGTGCAAGTCAGAAGCCCCAAATGAGACCCTTGTCTTTGTGGCTGCTCCACAGATGGTTGAAAAGGCCCACCCAGGCAGCTAGTGTCCTTTGAAGATAATTTCTGTCAGGGAGATATGTGAGTTAGTGAAAAGAGGGGCATGGCTCTCAGTGGAAACAATTCTGAGTTTGGAAGTCTTCAGACATCGCAGGGTCCCACAGAAAGTGAATGCAAAATTATGTGCATAACTGCTCTGGGTATTTTTCTGGGGAGCAAGTCCAAAACTTTAATCAGATTCTCAGAAGCATCCCTGACCCATAGAAGGGAAAGAGCAGTTATTCTAAACTGCCATGCTGACTTCCACACCTGAATCACACTCTTCCAAGTCCTGTTCCCTGGGGGTGGCTTCTATGGACCATGACCATGACCAAAGGTAATAGCCACATGCCTTGCCTTGGTATGGTCTTTATTTTCGTCTCTTATTTTTATATATATTGGTCAGGAATGTTCTAGTGAATAGATAGTACCTTTATAGTCACTCAAGACTATAACAGTTTCCTTTTGTTAAAAGTTTTAAGTCCATTATTTTAACCCAAGAAACAGGAGTTAACATAGGCAGGGTTTACCACTTTGTCTCGACAAACACAATTTAGATGTGCTGTTTCTAATGAAAACCAAAACAGAGCAAATAATTAAGTTAAAAACAACAGCATCAATTTAGTGGTTTACCAATTAGCAATTCACTCCAACATGTATTGAGTAAATGCTGAGCTCACAGAACACCATGCTTAGCGCTCCTCGCTTAATTGGCCTCTCTGCAACATTTAGCATGGCTGGCCTCTGTCATCTACACCACCACCTTCCCTTGGTCCTGGTGGCACACACTTCTCAGACCCTCTGTGGGTCTCTTGTGCAGATTTGTTCCTCTTCTTCTGTACTCCCCTTAGGCATTAGCTATGCCCATTGGCCCCTTGTTTTATGGCTGGCTGCCTGCCTGATGGTTTCCTTTGCTTCTATGACTTTGATGACCATTTCTACCCTAACGATTCCCAAATCTATAGCTCTAGCCCAGATACCTAGAAAAAACTCTAGATCTATAAGCCAGTCTCCTCCTGGATACCTCCATCTGAAGGTCCTACAGGCATTTAAGCTCAACATTTCAGAAACTGAACTTTTTATCCTCAATGTCAACTCTCCTCCAAATCATGATCTTCCTCTTGTACCTCCCATTAATCCATCCAAGCAAGAACCATGGATGTTTGACTGTCTATTTCCTACTGCCATATCCAAAGATCCTGAACATGTCAGTTCTTCCTCAGTACCCTCAGTAACCTCCAAACACATTAGCTACTCTACTAACTTCATTCAACTGGATGATGGCAACAACCTTCTAATAGGCCTCTTTCCCTCCATTCTTTCCTGCTCTGTTCTATTCTTGATGCAGCAGCCAGAGAGATTTTCCCAAAATGGAAACCAGATTATGTCACTCCCCTGTCTACAACTCTTCAATAGCTCACCCATGCCTTCAGGGTAAGGTTCAAACATCTGAGAATGTATTACAAGTTCCTCTGTCTCAGACCCCCTCCTCCTGACTGCTTCTCTAGACTCCATCTACTGCCATTGGTAGTAGTTAAGATTGAGTGTCCAGCTGCTATAACGAAGATGCAAATATCACAGTGGCCTTTAAACAAGATAGATGATCTTTTTCTCTCTTACATATCAATCCAAGCATAAGCAGTTCAGGACTGCTATAGGAACCCTGATTCCTTCTATCTTATTACTCTATCATTCCTACTATGCAGCTTTCATTCAAGGTAGTCTAAGGTGGTTGCTCCTGCTCCCACCATCTCTTCCCTTTTCAGCCAACAGTGAAGGGCTAGAGAATCAAGGAAAGATAATATATGACATTCAATTTCATGTTATTGATCATAATTTAGTTCCTGGCTTCAAGGGTACCTACGAAATAGAGGTTTTGCTGAGCAGCCATGTGCTTACTCATACTTGTTTCAACCTCAGACCTTGTAGCCTGAGAAGCCTTTCTGTCCCACAGGAAGGTGTGCTTCCTCTCCTAAAGAACCTATTACACTCAATTTTAGTTATTGGATTACTTATCTCTTTTCCTATCTAGTTTATGAGATTCTTTAGAGCTAGAACTGCATCTTGTTCATTTCTGTTTCCTTAACATTTGGCATAATGTCTTATGTGTAATGGGTTATCGGTATGTGTTCATTGGTTGGATTAATGAAAATAATTAACTAAAAGTAGGACCCCCAAATTGTGTACACACCATATGAACTATGGAAAAAATAACCAACAACCAAAAAAATAAACATAAAAATAGTCCTGAATGGAAACATGTCAAAATGTTAGCAGAGGTTGCTTACAGACAATGAGATCTGGGGTATTTACTTACTCTTTCTAGCAGTATTATTTTAATTGGGGCAGGGGAATAACATAAAAAACAAGGGAGACATTTTGTTCCTTTTAATTCATATTAAGATCTTTAAAAGTGTCACTTAACAATTGACCATTACACTGTTTTTGAGCCATTGCTCTTTCAAAACACCAAGGAGCCAACTTAGAATTTAACTTTTTTTAAGTTAATGTCTACAGTTAGCAATCAGTAAGTCCAGCCTGGTCATTCTATAGATGGGAAAACTGAGGTCTAGAGAGAAGAAAGGGCTTCTATGTATATGGTCTTTAAAAAAAATATATGGACTTAAAATTGCACAAAACAGTATTATTGATTAAAGGCACAATGTTGTACAACAGAGTTCTAGAATTTACTCATCTTGTATAACTGAAACTTTATGCCTGTTAAACAGCAACGCTCCACTTCCCCCAGGCAACCACTATTCTACTCTCTTCCTGAGTTTAAATATTTTAGATACCTCATATAAGAGGAATCATGTAGTATTTACCCATCTGTGGCTGGCTAATTTCATTTAGCACAGTGTCCTCCAGGTCCATCCATGTTTTGGTAAATGGCAAATGGCAGATGAATGGCATCTATTTGCCATTAATAATAATAATAATAATGGACGTTTATTGGTTATTGTAAATAATACTGCAGTGAACACAGGTGTCCTAACATCTCTTCGAAATCCTGATTTCAAGTCTTTTAGATATATATATATCCAGAAGAACGATTACTAGATCATGAGATAGTTCTGTTCTAGTTTTAAAAGGAATATCCGTATTATTTTCCATTAGCAGGTGCCTCATTTTACATCCCCATTAATAATGTACCAGGGCTTCAATTTATACACATTTTTACCAGCCCTTGTTATCTTTGTTTGTTTGTTTGTTTGTTTGTTTGTTTGTTTTTTGGTGGGGATTAGGGGTTTGGATAATAGACATCCCAACAGGTATGAGGTGATGTTTCACTGTGGTTTTGATTTACATTTCTCTGATGATCAGCGATGTTGAGCATCTTTTTATATACCTGTTTACCATTTGTCTGTATTTTTTGTAAAAATGTCTATTTAAGTCTTCTGCCCATTATTTACTTTTTTTTTTTTTTTTGCTATTGAGTTATAGGAGTCCCTTATACATTTTGGATATTAGCCCCTTATCAGATATGTGGTTTAAAAATATTTTCTCCTATTCTATAGGCTACTTTCTCAGTCTGTTAATTATTTCTTTTGTTATACATAGCTTTTTAGTTTGATATAATCCCATTTGTTTTTATTGTTTGTGCTTTTGCTGTTATATCCAACAAATAATTGTCTAGACCAATATCATGAAGCTTTCCCCCTTTCTCTTCCTCTAGGAGTTTTATAGATTCAGATATTATGTTTAAATATTCAATCTATTTTGAGTTGATTTTTGTGTAAGGTGTAAGATATGGGTCTAATATTATTCCTTTGCATATGGATATGTTTTTTCAACAGCATTTATTGAAGAGACTATCATTTCCTATTGTGTATTCTTGGCACCCTTGCTAAGGATCAGTTTACTGCACTTGCATAGGTTTATTTCTGGGCTCTCTATTTTGTTCCATTGGTCTACTCATCTGCTTTTATGCCAATACCTTTCTGTTTTAAATACTGTAGCTTTGTAATATACTTTAAAAACAAGAAGTGTGATGCCTCTAGATTGTTCTTCTTTCACAGGGTTGCTTTGGCTATTTAAGGTCTTTTGTAGTTCTGTATGAATTTCAAGATTTTTTTTTCTATTTCTGAAAAAAAATATCATTGGCATTTTGAAAGAGCTTGCATTGACTCTGTAGATCACTTTGGCTAGCATGGACACTTTAGCAATGTTAAATCTCCAAATCATGAATGTGGGCTATATTTCCATTTATTTGTGTCTTTTTTAATTTCTCTCATCAATGTTTTATAGTTTTCAATGTACAAGTCTTTCATTTCCTTGGTTAAGCTGTTTCCCATGTATTTTGTTCTCTTTTGCTGCTATGGTAGATGGGATTGTTTTCTTAATTTCCTTTTCAGATAATTTGTTGTTAGTATATAGAAATGAAACTCATTTTTGCATGTTGATTTTGTATCCTGAAACTTTACTGAATTTGTTTATTAGCTTAAACTGATTAGCATGTGGCTCTGGATATATCAGATTTGGTTTTATTCTTTAGGAAATGCCTTTGATATTTTTAAATTTCAGTTGTTTTCATTTTTAGCCATGATGGACTGCTGGTCCAGAAACAATGCATCCCACTGTGTGCATGGCTTAATTTGGTGCCTTGGCCAGCGAATTGGAAATAAATGATGAAATCAGTCCTTGTGGCCCACTGCAGATGCCACCACATCAGAGCATTCTGAGACAAGGCCATTTGTCTGCAGCTTTTCTAGGGAGAAGTCTCTAGCAGAGCCCATCAAAATAAAAGGTGAGGCTGCCAGATGTATTTCTTTTTCTTGATATGGTTGTGGAGGACATTTTGTGGTTAACTTAAGAAATATACATGAATTTATTCTTCTTTTCACTTAGCTCTTTACTCATCAGTTATATGGGCTTGTAAAGGGCACAGAGACCAAGTCATTTTTTTAAAAGACTTTAAAATCAGACAAGTTCAAGGGGAGCTGGAAGCTTGTTTTTCCATTTCTCTGTTGAATGCCATATTCTGGGAAATTAGACTTCTTCCTTAGCAATAGCGCTACATGAGCACGCCTAGCTCAGTATCTTTAGTTATAGCTTCTCTTGTCTCTTGAATTCTCTCTCCCAGCTTCTCATGCCTAATGGTTTTACCTGTCTTCCTGACATTCCTGGCTCTTTCTGGTCTCACCTGCCTCAGAACTCTTAGTTCATGATTGATATATATGCATCACTTCTTTTGCACTTCCCATGTACACCTTAGGCTGTAATAAAAAAATTTTTCATGTTAATCTGTTTCCCTATACTGCTTTCATGAAAGCAAGGACTGTGTCTGATCCATCTCCATTTCTTTAGTGACTGCACTCACTGAGCCTTCAGGACATTCTGGTTAAATCAATCAGATCATCCAAGATCCAACCCTTGAAGACATCTTTGCTATGGGATTTGAGCCAAGATTCCTTTCCCAGCTAGCCCAGAGCTTCTAGCTCCCACTCACAGATCTCTGGAACCAAGGCTTTCGGCTTGAGGGAAAGTAGAAAAGAGAGTGTGGGACTGGTGGAGAAAAGTCCTGGGTGCAAGTCCAATCTCATCCACTGCTAATTGAATGAGTCATTTCACGTCTTCCAAAAATAGTTTTTTTTTTTCAACTGCAAAATGATTGTTGTTGCACTTGTTTTAAGGATTCAATGAAGTAGTATACCCCAAATAACTTGCAAGCAGGTTAAAACTCAAAAAAGCAACATTGTGCTCTGTGAATATTATCTTTTTCTTTCTCCACTTACAGGCATTACACTTTTCTGTTTCCTTTCCATCCACGTCTAAACTATCCACAACATTGCTATTCACAAAACTCGCTCTAGCACAAGATGCTCTTGCCTACAGCAAACAGCAATTTCCAGAAGTTCAAATTTCATAACTGCAAATGGAGTCATTCAAGAATACCAGGATCAGCGCCATGCCTAGTGTCTACTATGAGGGTCCAGAAATAGTGATAAAAATCAAATGATCCCTCTCTTATTATAGAGAGCCAATATGTCCTGAAGGGATTCATTTTAGCAGGAATGCCTAGATGGTGACAATAAAAGGGTATATGAAAATGAAATTGCTACAAATTATACTGGTTGTCCTATGTAGAGATCCATTGTTTAGCTCCCTTTGTTCACAATGCTGCCAGCACACACATCCTACATTTCCTTTTCTATGGCTAAGGCCACTTGAGGGAACTCAGAATATTTCTGCAGCCTTCTTTTTGTGAATAGGGCCTGGTCATATAAATACATGGCTCCTTCGTCTTTCCACCATTTGATACGTAGAATTTATATAATGTGAGGATTCATTTTATCTCTTGGTTCTAGACATTGGAGAGCTCATATATGAGTCTAAGAAAAATATTGTTGGTGCCAAGAGGTCAAGAGAGCCAGATCCATGTGGGGCTTTTCTGGGGCTCTTGTATAATGAAATATGCCCAAAGTCCAGAAAAAGAAAATATTATTGGGTGAGATCTTCCAAGACAAACAGCTCTGAATTGGGGGCAAAGGTCACAGTGACAGGCTGGTCCTCCTGTCTCTCCTACAAATACCACTTCTCATGGGATATGGGTTGTCATAGTGATGGAGGTGGAGTGACACTGAACTTAGAGGTAAATAGGAAATGTCCTAATGTCTATGGCTTCTTTTCTCACCTGCCATGCCTCCTTCATGTCTCCTTTTCCAAGCAGTCTTCCAAGTCAACCTTTAACAGCCATGGGCCTTGTGGCAACCCTTATCCTACACATTTCTACCCAATGGTTCATTTCTAGATGCTCCTTCACTGATCAGTTCTTTGTAGACTGATAACTTCTTAGGATTGTACACAGATTTTAGATTTGACCTCTTACTTCTATCGAAATTATACACTGCAAGCCTTGGGCAAGAGAGGCACCCAGGTTCCTGGGACACTGCCCTTGCTAAGGCTTCTCAGCATCCAGGTCCCTGATTTCTGAAAGAGAAAACCAAATACGCTATAAACATATCCTGTGTGATTATAGCTTAATCTGACACTTTAGAATAATAAACTTTCTTTGTCACTAAATGAGAAGCTCATTTGAATTAACTAAGGGTTGAATTAGGCATTGCTAATCAGCTAGAAAATATCTTTTTGGGAAAGAGTTTGGAGCTGGAATCGGCTGTAGGCTCGGCAAGGATGGACAGTGCAAAGTCTATAGCATATTGGGCAATCTTGGTAAATGAGGAGGGCTCAAATGAATGGGAGAGAGATAAGCAGCCCCATTCTACTGTGTGCTGGTCAATCCATAGCTGGATGACCATAATACCAATTACAAGTCCCTTCATAGAAGTCAGGTAACCTGAGTCCACAATGGGAAGAGGAGCAGGATGGATAAAGGGTCAGATATGTTACAAATCTGAAGAAATTAGGAATCTTTAGCTTGCAGGGGAAAAGGCTTTTGAAGCTCCGTAAGAGTTGCCTCCAGATATCTGAAAGGTTGCCATTTGGAAATGAGATCAACCATGTTCTATGTGAAAACTGAAACCAATGGCTGAAATTAATTTTGGCTCAACGTTAAGTACACCTAACAGAGCTGCCTATCAGTAGAAGAGGCTGCTTTGTGAAGGAAGGAGCCCCTGACTACTGGGAGTGTTCAAACAGAGGTGCCATAGCAAACCATTAAGAACACTGTGTAAGAGCATCCAACTTTGGAGACTCAAACCTGATGACCTCTGATAACTTTCCGAATTCCACAAAATTTTCATGCCATTAGAGAGTCCAGAACCTGATTCCAAATAACAGCCTTTTCCCCATCCCCCTTCCCCCTTTCTGTTCCCAGCACACTAATTTTCTCTCTTTTGGTGCTGGTAGGAAGCAGGACTCCACGAGAGCTGGTAAGTGAGACAAGGCTCTGCCCAGCCCTCTCAGCGTGATTGGCAATTAGCTGGACTCCAGCCTTCCAGGACTCACAAGTTCTCAGCAGGTCATGATACTCCACAGCGCTTATTTAGAACCCAGGGAAGGAGGCAGCCACAGGTAGCAGGAGCTTAATTCTGAACCCATGCTAACCAAACATTAACATTTGCATTGAAAAAATGGAGCAGGAAAAAGAGCAATGAAAACTCTACTCAATTAAAGCTGTTTGCAAATGCAAATATGCCTGACACAGAAGAGAAAGGGGCTCCTGAGTAGCGTCCCCTCTCTGCTGACCTTTGCGTCCAGACAGAAGAGGGGAGTGTATACATATGCTAGAAGAAGGGACTGGAATGGGTGGGGAATGGAGGGTGAGGAGGGACAGAAAGATAATTTGGTTCCATACCATGAAACCTATAATTTCACTCTGACATGAAAATGAGCTCTGTAGCTAATTAGCTTTCTAATATTATTTGCTGCCATTGAAAGGATGAAAGTTTATGAATTTATGAACCTACCTGAAAAAGGAAAAAAAAAGACTACAAGTTTGTAAGAGGGGATTAGCTGATTCAAATGACAGGGGCCATTTCAGGGCATTAGGCTTGTCACTGCCTTTGTGTCCTGAAGAACCCATAGAGGTGGGTCTTGGGTTGTGTCTGTACACCATAACATCTGTGGCTGGCTCAGCTGCTCTGAGTAGCCTTCCAGCATTTAGAAAACCCTGACAGAGAGGGCCTCCTCATACTGTGCTGGGCTCTCTTCTGCAGCAACCTACCACTAGTCCTAATTGTGCCCCCTTGAGCCATTGAGCAGACTTTCCCTCCCCCTGCCTGGGATAAGCCTACTGTGACTTGAAGTAATTTATAAATCATGCCATGAGTCCACTTGGAAACTGGTCTTCTTACCCTATCAAACATCTTCCCTTTACCTCTCTGAACACTCTAGCTTCCTGGCCTTCTCTACCAAGCTGTGTGATCCACTTGGGTTTAGAGCCTTCTGGACGTTTCTAGGACTCAGCCTGACCTCTGGGAATCTCTTTTTTATTTTTATTTTCTTTAAAATATAATCATGGTATGTCAGGAAAGAAAATGTCATGATATGAGGCCTTTTATAGCTCTTACAGAAACACTGATTTAACAGCCACTCAGGGTTGATAATACCTTTACTGGAGCCCAGAAGTATAGTTGAGAGGTTCCAGGACCTAGGTGGAGGAAAAATTCAGGACTAAATGCATTGAAGGGTATGAGCAGAGCAATTTCACTTTACAAGTGCCAAGTCTCCCCCAGGGTGGCACAAGTCAGGACCAAAAGAGACCCCCACCCCCTTTGCCCATGATTTTTCTCACAAGGGAAAGTGAGAGCAAAGTGAGTATTCAAATTCCCTAGTCTTGCAGGATATTGCCCAAGACCCATTTCGTGTCACCCCACCCAGAACACTCAGGGGATGAGTATAGTCAAATCATCTGGGAACACTTAGGAGCAGAAATAAGAGGTAGGGGTTCACAGCATCCAGCACATGGATCCTGAATACAATTCACAGATATCCACAGCTTGCAAGCTCCACTAAAAGCCCTATACCAGATCAACAAAACTAAGGGTTAATTTTTTTGAAAAGATAAACAAAATGGACAAAGCTTTAGTTAGAATAAGAAAAAGGTGAAAAGACTCAAATAAATAAAATTATGAATGAAAGATGAGACATTATAATTGATGCCACAAAAATACATAGGATCATAAGACAATACTATTAACACATATACATCAACAATTGGATAACCTGTAAGAAATGGCTGAATTCTGGAAAACATATAACTTACCAAGAGTGAATCATAAAGAAATGAAAGTCTGAACAGACCAGTAACAAGTAAGGAGATTGAATCAGCAATCACAACCCTCCAAACTGGGACACCTGGGTGGCTCAGCAGTTGAGCGTCTGCCTTCAGCATAGGGTGTGATCCAGGAGTCCTGGGATCAAGTTCTGTATCGGGCTGTCTTTGAGGAGCCTGTTTCTTCCCTCTGCCTATGTCTCTGCCTCTCTCTGTGTGTCTCTCATGAATAAATTAATAAAATCTTAAAAATAGAAAACCCTCCAAACTAAGAAAAGCCCAGGACCAGACAACTTCACTGGTGAATTCTACCAAATATTTAAAGAATTAACACCAACCATTCTCCAACTCTTGCAAAAATTTGAAGAGGAGGGAACACTTCCAAATTCATTTTAGGAGGCCAGTATTATACCAAATCCAGACATGGACACCATAAGCAAAGAAAATTACAAGCCAATATCCCTGATGAACATAGATGAAAAATCCTTAACAAGATCCACATCCATTCAATAGCATATCAAAAGGATCATACAGTATGATCAAGTGGAATTTATCCCTGGGATAAAAGATTAGTTCAACACTGCATGCAATATACCACATTAACAGAATCATACATGGCAACCTCAGTAGATGCAGGAAAACATTTGACAAAATTCAACAGCTTTTTATAACAAAAGCTCTCAAGAAATTAGGTATGGAAAAAATGTACCTCAACATAGTAAAGGGCATATATGACAAGTCCACAGCAAACATCAGTCAATGGTTAAAACTTCCTCTAAGATGAGACAGAAGAAAAGGATGCCCACTCTTACCATTTCTATTCAACATAGTATTGGAAGTCCTAGATGGAGAAACTGCAAGAAAAAGAAATAAAAGGCATTCAAATTAGAAAGTAAGAAGTAAAGTTGTCTCTGTTTGTAGATGACATGATTCTATATACAGAAAACTCTACAGAGTTCACCAAAAAGCTGTTAGAACCAATAAATTCAGTAAAGTTACAGGATATAAAAATCAACAGAAAAACCAGTTGTGCCTCTATACATTAATAACTAACTATTCAAAAAAGAAATTAAGGGAACATTCCCATCTGTAAGAGCACCAGAAAATTAAAATACTTAGAAATAAACTTAACTAAGGAGATGAAAAGGCTGTACACTGAAAATGATAAAACTTTGATGAAAGATCTAGCAATCCTACTTCTGGGTAAGAAATCTATAGCTTAAGATGTTTGCACTCCCTAGTTGATTGCAGTATTATTCATAGTAGCCAAGATATGGAAACACTCTTAAGTGTTCATTGACAGGTAAATGAATTTAAAAATGCATATATGATGTGTGTATGTGTATGTATATATATCACCTTATATACAATGGAAAATTATTCAGCCATAAAAAAGCAGGATAACTTGCCATTTTTTACAACATTGATGAAACTGGATGACATTAAGCTAAATAAAATCAGTCAGAAACACAGAAAAGACAAATACTGTATGATTTCACTTATATATGGAGTATTAAAAAAGTCAAACTTACAGAAGCAGAGAGTGGAATAATAGTTGCCCGGGACTGAAGGCTAAGGAAAATGGAGAGGTGTTGGTCAAAGCGTATAAACTCTCAGTTATAAGATAAATGAGTTCTGGGCATCTAATGTACAAAGTGGTGATAGCACTTATCACTAGCATATTGTACATTTGAAATTTGCTAAGAGAGTAAATCTTAATTGCTCTCACCAGGACAACAAAAAAAGGTACCCAAGTGAGGTGATGAATATATTAAGTAGCTTGATGTGGTAATTATTTCACAATGTATATGTATACTAACACATCACATTGTACAACTTAAATATATATAATTTCTACTTGTCAATTATACCTCAACAAAGCTGAAAAAAATTGAAGAAGATACAAATAAATGGAAATATATCCTGTATTAATGTATTGGAAGAATTGATACTGTTAAAATGTCTATACTACCCAACGCAATCTACAGATTCAATGAAATCCTTATCAAAATTCCAATATCATTCATCATAGAAAAAAAAAATCCTAAAACTCCTATGAAACCGCAAAAAAAAAAAACCCAATACCCAAAGCAATCTTGAATAAGAACAAAATTGGAGGCATCACACCTCCTTATTTCAAATTATATTACAAAGCTATAGTAATTAAAATAGTAAGATATGGCATAAAAATAAACATATAGATCAGTAGAACAGAATTAAGAGACAATTAAATAACCCACATACATATATAGTCTAATTTTTTATAAAAGCACCAAGAATACAAAATAGGGAAAGGATAATCTCTTCAATAAATGTTGTTGGGAACAAATTATATCCACAAACAAAAGAATGAAATTGACTATGTATGTTACATAATACACAAAAGTCAATTCAAAATGGATTAAAGACTTAAACATAAGACCTAAAAGCATAAAACTTCTGAAAGAAATATGGGGGAAAAAACTCTTTGCCTCTGGGCTTGGCAATGATTTTTAGATATGATACCCAAAGCACAGGATACAAAAGCAAAGCTCAACAAGTGAAATTGCATCAGGATAAAGCTTCTGCACAACATAGGAAACAATCAATAAAATGCAAAGAGAACCTATGTGAAGGGAGAAAATATTTGCAAACCGTACAGCTGATAAAAGATTAATATCCAAAATACATAAAGAATTCCTATACTCAATAACAACAAAACCAAACAAAACAAAATAGCAACCAAATAACCTGATTTTAAAAGGAGCAAAGGGCTCAAATAGACATTTTCTAAAGAAGACATACAGATGGCCAAAGAGTGCATGGAAAGATGTTCAACATCACTAATCATCAGGGAAATGGAAATCAAAAGCACGATGAGATGCCACCTCCCACCTCAGGATGACTATTTAAAACAAAACGAAACAAATGCTGGCAAGCATATGGAGAAAAGGGAGCCCTGGTACCCTGTTGGTGTGAATGCAAATTGGTACATCCATTATGGAAAACAGTGTGGAAGTTTTTCAAAAAGTTAAAAATAGAATTACCCTATGACCTTGCAATTTCACTTTTGGTATTGTCCAAAAGAATTGAAATAAAATCTCAAAAGAGATACCTGCATTCTCATGCTCATTGCAGCATTATTCATAGCAGCCAGGATATGGAAGTAAGCATTAAAGGATGAATGTATAAAGAAAATGCGGCATAATCATGCAATGGAATATGATTCAGCCTTACAAAAGAAAGAAAACCTGCCATTTGCAATAATATGGATGGACCTGGAGGACTTTAGGCTAAGTGAAATATGCCAGACACAGAAAGACAAATACCGTATGATGTCACTTATAAATGGAATCTAAAATAGTCCGTTGAAAAAACAGAGTAGAATTGTGGTTGGCAGGGAGTAGAGAGAGGAGAAAATGGAGATGTGACGGTCAAAAGGTGTAAAGTTTTAGTTATGTAAGAAAAATAAGTTCTGTGGATCTACTATACAGCACAGTGACTACTGTTTACAATATTATATATTTCATATTTGCTAAGAGAATAGATCTTATGCTAAGCATTCTTACCACACAATAATAATAACAATAATAAAGATAGTGGGAGGAAACTTTGGGAGAGGAGGTGTTTATGGCCTTGATGATGCCACTGGTTTCATGGGTATAGCTTTTTACATGTTAATCATATCTCAATTAAGTATTTTTAAATATATAAATAATTGTAGTCACACTTAGTGAGCACATATTAAGTGCCAAACATATCCATGTACATTATTTGATTTAACCTTCACAGGGATGCTAGGAGTTAGATGTTCAAATATTATTTCCACTTATCAGCTAAGGAAACTGAGTCTCAAAGAAGCTAATCGTCTTGCGCAAGGTCACAGAGCTGGTAAATTATATAGTCAGGATTTTGAACCTATGTCTATCATTTTTTCCCAACATCATCATTTCACAAATGTAGACCTTTTTGTAGCTCATTGATTATAACTTTCATTAGCTCTGTGAATTCTCCAATTTCCCACAGTGTGGGTGAGGAATGTGAGCCTCACAGAAGTTGAATGACCTGCCCCTGTCAACAGCAGGCAATTGGTTGTTCTGGGGTTGGAACACCCAGGCTCTCTGTTCCATGCTCTCTGCACCACAGCACACTGATATCACCTGCGAAGTATTTTGTCCTCTAATTGTTTCCTTTGGATTAACCAACTCTCAGGATTATGAATTCCATAAAATAGAACCAAAAGGCCACCGTATGAGATTAACAGAGTGGATGTTATTAAACTTATTCTTAAGGCCCCTTTCCATAGACCTCTAAACATGACGTAATTGCATTCTAAGGCTTTCTGTATGCAGATAGATCTCAGCTCCTGGCCACATGTAACCACCAACCTTTGAGTCCAAACCATCACAGTCCAAGACTCCTGCGGGTGGGAGTCCTTCAAAGGAGGCCAGGAAACCTCAGAGCCCTGCCCAACTACCCATTCACACAAAGTACTTTCTTGCTCTTTCTCCTATTCCTTGTCCCCTTGTCAGTCCCTCCCAGCTTTGAGGCTGGATTTACCCAGTAACTACAACTCCCACACTGACTTCTAGCTTCCTAGATCTTTTATCTTCTGGGATGGGCTCACTGATGGTTTCATTTTGGCCTCCCCATCTAGGACTGGAAACTGTACCACATGTTCACTATAATCTGTCCCTACCCCTTCCCAGGTTTCTTGATACCCACAGTTCATAGTAAGCTCAACCTCAGATAGGACACTTCAAAAATAAAGAATATCACCCATTTATCTGGTAAAGTCCACAGTACACAGAACTCCCATTGAGTAAAAGTTGGCCCTCAGTAAAAGACATTAAGCTGAATTAAAAAATATATATGTATCAAGATACCACCCCCTTCCCAAACATTGTCATGAATTAGAGTTCTTTAAATGACTAGATTCTCTAATTGTCAGAAATTTATTTTGAGATACCTTAAAAAAACAAATCTGAAGATAAATCAAGCAATGCTCTATGATACTGAAATTGCTAAACTTCTCATGGACGTATAAGAAGCAAACTTACTTTTAAAACATCCTCTTCGAGGTTAGGGGGCTTAGGGGGCTGATTGCAACTGTTACTTGGCTACTTCTATAAAAAGGGCTGTGATATCCAACAATAGTACTGTTAAAGAATAATTAGCATCTTTAGAATAGGATTCATGAATATTACTCATTGCAGCTTATGGAATCCAACCAAAAGCACAGCCAACAGACCAACGCCTGGTTGATCTCCGGAAATAGCCAAACCTGGCAATGTGGTCAGCAGCCTCAACCGTCCAGCCAAAGAGCAGAATGGGGCTCGAGGGGGCTGTGGGAGTAAATGCTTCCCACAGCATTATGAAGATGGTCATCTGGTACAAGTGACCCCAAACTCTATTTCTTCATTCCTGATAGTAGCCTTAAAAAAATAAAAGTCAGTCTGAATGACTATAATAAAACTGCATCCCATTTTGATGCTCTCATGCTCATCTAAGAAAATGTCCTTACTTTCTGTTTTTATATGATCTTCATGACATGGTTGAGCTTCACAAATATTTTGGAAATGGTTTCCATCTTTCAAAATTTTGGCTGAACTTGATTTCCTCACAAGTGAGCGAGAGTCCATGTTCTCTGGGTAGCCTTTCCTATTACTGCCCCGCTCTGTAAAACCCTTCCATTTCCTGTTTTAGTTCTCCCAAAGTGGGTCCCATCCAAAGTAGACATGCTACGTCATCTTCTAGATGTGTCCTCCATTCATTCCTCCATGTATCTCTCACCCTCCTCCTGGTTTCTTCTGTGGGCTTTAGATTCAGTTGACATACCTGGGCTCACTCTGACAGCCTGAACTCACAGAGATTTCCTTTGGCTCTGCTGTTACATTTCTGTGTCTGGTGTTCAGCCTTAAGGATTTTGTTTGCTTGTTTCATCTCAATCTTTTCACTTCCCTCAGCATCTCTTGAAAAGCATCATCTTGATTTCTCCCATTGGTCACCAACCCCCTTCAATAATACAATGGAAAGGGGTATGGGGTGGGAAGGATGGCTTTAGAAAACTGGAATGTGGGGCAGCCCGGGTGGCTCGGCGGTTTGGCGCCTGCCTTCGGCCCAAAGAAAGAGACCCAGGATCGAGTCCCGCATCGGGCTCCCTGCATGGGGCCTGCTTCTCCCTCTGCCTATGTCTTTCTCTCTCCCTGTGTCTTTCATGAGTAACTAAATAAAATCTTTAAAAAAAAAGAAAAGAAAACTGGAATGCAAAATGGCACTGCCAACAAGCTGTGTGACCTAAGGAAAATCACATAGCACCTCTGAGCCTCCATTTGCTGCTTTGTAAAAGAGAGGTTCTCACCCCAACTAACAGGTGTTGGAGCAAGATGATTATGAAATGATAAAAGGGAAAGATCTCCACAAACCACAAAGAATGGTTCAGAAGTAAATTGATGTTATTCTCCCAGCAACATTCTTGCTTTCATCTGAGCAGCTATTAGCAGCTATACTATTCTTCCAACCATAGATCTAATGTTCTTGTCTCTTTTCTTGATGACCCTCTCCAGGAAGGTGTGGTCCAGTGACCCTGGTATCAGTGTCCCAGAAGGTACAGTTGGGTCTTTATCCTCTGCAGCAGAAGCTCTTAGCTTGCTGGGGCTCTGCTCCATAGAGAATTTTTTTTCAAGATTTTATTTATTTATTCATGAGAGACACACAGAGAGAGGCAGAGACGTAGGCAGAGACAGAGGGAGAAGAAGGCTCCCCGCAGGGAGCCTGATGCAGGACTCAATCCCAGGAACCTGGGATCAGACCCTAAGCCAAAGGCAGACGCTCAGCTGTTGAGCCACGCAAGCGTCCCTCTACAGATAATTTCTTAAAATGCCCTCATGGCAAGTCTTATTCCCCTTCAGTCCCTGGAGGAAAGCACCAGTGAGTGGTTAATCCAAGCCATCCTCACCACCTTGCCATTTCACACATGTCTGGAGGTGACAAGATGGTGCTAGAAGGACATAGCCTTGAGGGATGCTGGGCCTGGGTTTGAGTCCTGCCACCAACCTTTACTAGCTGTGCCATCCTGGGCAAGCCTCCTAACTTCTGTGAGCCTCAGGTTTCTCCTCTATGAAATAGAGACAATAATGCCTCACAAAGGCACTCCATACATAAGATCATTATGATGGTTATTATATTAAAGGAATGGAGGGAGTTCATTTAAAGAATATTTGGTTTTGGGATCCCTGGGTGGCTCAGTGGTTTAGTGCCTGCCTTTGGCCCAGGGCCCGATCCTGGAGACCTGGGATCGAGTCTCACGTCGGGCTCCCAGCATGGAGCCTGCTTCTCCCTCTGCCTGTGTCTCTGCCTCTCTCTCTCTCTCTCTCTCTCTCTATCTATCTCTGTGTGTGTGTCTATCATGAATAAATAAATAAAATCTTTTTAAAAAACTAAAGAATATTTGGTTTTATTGCTGCCTTTTCTGGGATTAATATTTCCTAGTAACTTGTTAACCAAGTCTCAAGTCTTTCACACTGTGCAATTTACAGGTCCAAGGAGGGAAACCCTGCATAGTCCCCCTAGATGACTTACTTTTCTCCTAGAACATCTTCCAAGATAAATCTTATTTCTCATACCATGCTCCATATCTCCAGAAAATGGAAATAAGATAAATATAACTCTTGGATTCCTTTCAAACTGAACTGCTCACTGTTCCCCAAATAAGCCCCTCATGTTCTTGCCCAAATCCTACCTGTCTTCCAGGTCTCATGCTCTCTGCTTCCCCTGAAGTGCAGAATTCTTGGCTAACACATCTTGTCTCCTTCTCCGTCCTGATAGCTGCTGGAGGGCAGAGACCCTGCTTACCATCTCACTGGGGGAATTCAGAGGGGGGCTTAAGAGGAAAAAGTAGTAGGGAAGGTGGGACCAGCGACTGACTCAGGAAGTAGAAAGGTAAATTATTACTGAAGCCAGGAAAGTTTGAATCGGAAGGTTACCCTGTGTTCAGAGAGGATTTTCATGAAGGGAAAACACAATCTAGTTTAAGAAATCGAATGAGAAAAGAGTCTCTACCCTGGAAAGGTGCAAAATCATTTCCATTGACAATGCTCTACAAGACCACAATTAAAATTCATAAATGATGAGAAGCTAAATGTGAACATAGGATTAACACTAGCGTTCCATCAGTGCAGAAATGACCATTAGTTAAGCCAACTGGAGAGTCTCCGACTGAGGGGTTCAAACCGTGCTGGGGGGCTCTCCTTCTTTGGGCAATTTCAGAATGTATTATAGTTGTCTTCCTCTGTGACTCCACGGGGACAAGGCTGAGTCTGACAGCTGTCTGTCTTCTTGGCACCCAGTGGAGGGTCAGCCAGTCCTCCATAGCTGAGTGCTGGGCTGGGCCTCCTGCCCCCATACTGCCACACCAGAACAAGCCCTCTGTACTCAGGGGGAGGCTTTGAGAGACTGAGTTTTTATTCTGAGCCCAGCGTCTTTCTGAGGCAACCCAAGCAGCACAGTAGCTGAGGGGTCTCCATGAGTATCTACCACCAGAGACCTGCCCACCTCCTTGCACTGCCTTCCCTTCCTTGTCTCACCTGGGCAGGAATGCCTCCTCAGCCCTAGCCATATCTGTGGGCTCCACCTGGCTTCCAGCTCTGGATCCTTTCCTGGCCTGAGGTACAGGAGGAGTATAGGGCCACAGAATAAGCCAATATGGCAACTGAACAGACTCAGACCTGGTCTCCAGGAGATAAAATCTCCAGTGTTTTCCTATCCAGGTGATACTGTGACAGCAATGGATTTGGAGTGCCATCTCCTTAATCAATCACTGGGCTTCATTTCTCCTTGTTCCAGTTATAGACATGACTTTTGCATAGCAAAACCATAGAAAAGTTAGTTTTTATTCTGTACTTTTTTTGGTTTTGTTTTGGTTCACATTATAAATATTTGTTTCCATCCTGTTGTCTGGTTTCTAGTGGTCTAGTGGCTGTATAATATTCAATCAGGTTGATAGACCACAATTTATTTAACCAGCTCTCTATTTTTTAACATTTAGTTACTTCCAAACTGATGCTAAACAACTCTGCAACGAATGCCTTTTTTCGGGATTCAGAATTATTTTTCAAGCAAGGATTTTCAGAATTGGAATCATTAAATCAAAGAATAAGAGCATTGCAGAGGTTCTTAATGCTTAGTGTCTTATTAAAGTTAGGTTACATCGCTATGAGCAATACTTAAGTGTTCTGGTTTCAACATAACATCACCTGTGTTAGGTATCACAATTATCTAACATTTTAGCTAATTTAGAATATATAATGTATAATCTTGTTTAAAAAATTATCCTTCTTTAATCACTGGTGAGATTGGAAGGTTTCCCTTATGTTTTTCACTAATCATGTTGCCTCTTGAATATTCGGACAGCACCAGAATTTCTGCCCTGGTGGTCCAGCTTCCCTATGTTTGTGTTCTTGCATTTCTAACTTGTTTTCCCTGGCTTTGGCTTTATAACCCATTTGCTAATCTCCCTGACACCACTTGATCCTACCTGTGTCTACCAATGTCTACAAACTTGGGTAGGGATTTATAATCATGGATTAAGAGAAAGTCATCTGCAGTTAGAAGTCTGGGTTCTAGTACAAACTCTGATTTTTTTTTTTAAACTATGTGACAATAACTGATACACTTTTCCTCTCAAGGCCCCTCTTTTCTCACCTATAAAAAGAATAACACCACTTATCCGCTTACCCCACAAGTTATATGAGCACTCAACCCTGTAAAAGCAGGGCTACCTAACTTCTTCCGAAAAAAGCGATATGGTAAATATTTTAGACTTACAAGTCATGTGGTCTCTGTTACAACTACGCAATCCTGCTATGATAGCATGAAAGTAGCACAGACAATGACAGTAAAGGAATGAGCATGACTGTGGTCCAGTAAAACTTTCTTTCTAGATACTCAATTTAATTTTATATTTGTATATAAACATGTTATATTTACATATGTTATATATGCAAAATATATGTATAATAACATATTATAGTATAACACATAATAGATAACTATATATAAATAACATAAATAATATACTTACATTTATACATACATATATAATAAAATTTCATATAATTTATATATATACTATAACATATAATGATATATGACACAAAATATATTATTTTATGTATTATAGATTTATATATGAGTATTTACATATTATATAATATATAATTGTATATTATAATATATAATGTTATATTTTTAACAACCCCTTGCCAAGGGTCATAGTTTGCCAAGACCTTTTCTAAAGCCTTATCTAGCAAAAGATCTCATGGTCAACAAATAAGTACAAGGAACAGGCAACAGTATTGTCACTGATTTTTAGTTGTGAAAACAAGACACCAAGAAGGTGAAGTGACCTGCCTAAGGCTGTTTAGCCTTTTTATTTTTTTAAAGGAAGCAGAACAGATGCTGAAGAACATTCCTCAGGATGAGGCAGCAGATTCAAGGTAAGGAAATGTAAAGAGCAATGGGGTTTGAGTCAGCAAGAGATAAGGAATGGAGGGCCCAGGTCCTAAAGTGCTGACAGTCTTTTAAGTTTTATCCCGAGGATAATAATATCCTGAGGAGCCACTGACAATTCTTGAGGAGCGATGGGATCACTTTGGCCTTAGTGTAGTTTAGGAACAGCAAGCTCAGAGGTGCTTGAGAAGCCAGAGGAGGGAAAGGAGAGGTTGACCTGGGAAGAGAAAATGAGGTCACCCCCACCTCAGGAGTCTTCCAGCCCCAACAGTGCAACTGGGATTCTGACCACATCTATCGTCTCCAAACCCCCAAGCAGTGTCTGCGGCTAGCCACCTTCGCAATGATCCCAGCCCTGGGCCAATTCTTTCCTGCCAGAACTTATTCCCAGACTTCTCCTTCCTCAGCGGGCTCGACACTGCCCCTACTCAAGGCCAGGGGCTACCATGGTCATAATCACTTTAACAGAGAAAGAGCAAGCCCAGCTCCTCTGGCCCTTACAAAGGGGCCCTTGATTCTAACCACCACAAGGCCATGTATTTGCAGGGTCAAGTGCCAGTTTTCCACATTCAAGATGTTTAGTGCTATACAGACAGAGCTCAATCTGCCTGCCACATTCTGCAAATAGTCCTTTGGGCATCTCTGATTATAAATCTTCTCTGTCATGATGTGTAACCATAGTCCTATCTTTCTTTTTAGTCTGCTTTTGAGGAGTTCTATACTCTGGGAGGACAAGACCAGCTAATAGCAACAAAGAAGCAAGAACCTTACTACAATAGGAGCCCAAGTAGTCTAGTAGGAAGAGCACACAATTTGGAAAGTGATGACCAAAGTTCAAGCCATAGATCACTTGACCCCTTGAAGTTTAGTTTCTCAGCTGAAAATGAGGATAATTAGCTTTAAATGAGAAAATATACGTAAAGGCGCATTATAAACTGTTGGGCGCTGTACAAACACTTGTTGACAACGCTATTACCAGGCTTGTACTATTCTCAACAAACACGGTAACTCAAATCATTTCTCTGTTAGCCCCATTCAAAATGTGATGTTCGTCATCTTCTACAGAAACTCTAAGGCAATGTTTTCGGATTTTTTTCCCCCAAGCCTTACTTTCTTTCCTGCATGAATGGGAAACTGAATTCATTATGAATTCTCCTGGCACCAGCACAAATCCAAAGTGCATGTGGTTTGAAGTGACAAATGATAGGATGTTATTGCAGGGGCTCATGGGGGCTGGCAGCGGCATCAGCGGCCTCTGCATGGCACCACAGCTGCCACCTACACTGAGCACATCACAAAGCACCCCATCCCCACCCTGGCATAGGCTCTCAGCCTGGCCCGACTCTCAAATCCCATGGTTGTCAGATACACACTTCTCCCTGCCTTTCTGAAAACTCAGTCACCTCGACAAGAATCCTTTCCTTGGGTTCTGATCAGTGCCTATTTAAAGCTTAAAAAGTCCCTGCATCACCTGGTCCCATCTATTCCTTTTACAATGGGGAAACTGAGGCTGATATAGTAGTAAAGGTGACTTATCCCAAGTTACGTAAGCCCTGGTCTTAGCATTAGGAGACTTTGGTGTGAATTCCTGTCCTGCAACCAACTGGATTTGTGACTTTGGTCAAATCATCATTGTTGAAAGATGAGTAATGGTATCATCGATGAAAGCTAGTATTTCAATAGTACTTTGGGATTGATCAGCTGTTTTCACCCTCAAAGCCTTACAGTATACTGTAAGACAGGACAGACGTCGTGCTCTTCTGCATTTTATTGAAGAAGAAATAGAAGCTCAGAGAAACTAAGCGATTTGCAAGGTTACACAACTAGTAACTGGCACCTTCTGGTTCCAAATATCATATTTTCTCCACCAATATATATTGCCGAAATTCCTCAGTAATGAAATGGAATTAAAACTTGTCTTGCAAGATGTATAGAATATATGTGAAAGTGTGCTTGAACTCAAAACTGTTTGACTTATTGGTTCCCAACATTTTGAAAACGAGGACCTATATTAGTTACCCATTGCTGGGGAATAAACCACCCTACAAATTTAGTAGCTTATAACAACAAACATTTATGTTCTCAAACAGTTTCAGGTCAGGAATACGGGGGCGACTTAGCTCTGAGCCAGAGTCCCTAACCAAGTTACAGTCAAGCTGTCAGCCAGGGCTGCAGCCATCTCAAGACTGGGGCCAGAATCCTCTCGCAGGCTCTTGCCTGTGGTTGGTGATGGCAGTTCCTCACTGGCTGTTGGCGTGAGGCCTCTACTCCTCCCCATGGAGGTCTTTCCATCGGCTGTCTGAGTGTCTTCATTATGTGACAGCTGGCATCCTTCAGACTGAGAGATCCAAGAGGGAGACAGAGAAAGTACACCCAAGATGGAAGCCAAAGTGTTTTTATAACCTAATTTTAAGGGAGATACATTGCCACTTCTGCAATCTTCTATTCATTAGAAATGTGTCACTAAGTCCGGCTCATGCTCAAGGGAGAGGATTACACAAAGACGTGAACACCGTGTGATGAGGATTGCGAAAGCCATTTTGGAGGGTGGCTGACATAGGACTTCTTTATCATCCCAAAATCTTTGCTTACTTCTCCCACAAAATCAAGATCATAATTTTTGTATCATGTGTTTTATTGAAAAAATATTAGATTGAACTATATGAAATAGCCCTATATTTGATGATTTGGACTCACAAAAATGGCAATTTCATATGGTTCAATCAAATTTAAAACCTCTGGAAGTTCTTAGATATCTGCTAGCATTTTGTGTTTAAGTTGTATCTTGTTAATCACATTAGCGTATGTGTTCACTGGAAAGCATGTTACTATGTATTGTTGGAGGTACATTATTTATTTGGTTTCCAACAATGGTTGGTGGAAAATGGATTCCCGCCTACCCACCCCCCCTTCCTAGAATTAACTTGTCTTGCAAGATGTATAGAATACATGGGGATCTAGAACTTCATAGATGCAATCATTGCACAAGCCAGGAATGAGATTCTTTCAACTCCACTAGATGCCAAATGACCTTTCTATAGCAGCATGCTATCTTCCACTAAGTGTCGTTATCAGATATAGAAACAACCTTTCCAAAAAAAAAAAAAAAAAAACACACAACCTTTTCTGTTCAAATTAACAATTCCAATAAATCAGTT
This sequence comes from Canis aureus, assembly GCF_053574225.1. Classification (NCBI taxonomy): domain Eukaryota; kingdom Metazoa; phylum Chordata; class Mammalia; order Carnivora; family Canidae; genus Canis; species Canis aureus. The sequence goes on from NC_135620.1 coordinate 58,383,804, forward strand.
CTGATTTACTAATCACTACCCCATATCAATCAGGGTGGGTTTTTCTGGTCATACTTACCAGTATTGAAGCAATGAAACTGAAGGAATCACTTTTAACTTCATTTATCATTTTATCCTTCCAATTTCTGATGGACTGTATTTCAGGTCATTGGCCTATTATAAATCCTTGCTGATTTACATGGTTAATGCTTTACTATTAATACTACTCTATAGAAAGTAGTTGATATCAACGATCTGGTCCAGGGAATGGCTTTCCTACATAGTTACTGAGAAACTGCTCTGGGCAGAAGCTGCTCCAGCTCCTCCAGATACAGTGGTGAACAAGAGAGGCAAGATCTCTATTCTCATGGACCTCACATTCCAATGGTTCTCAAACCTGGCTTCTTAGAAATATGGATCCTTGGAACCCCCTGGACTTACTGAATCAGAAAATGTGGCATGGAGGGCAGGAATTCCTAATCCCTAATGCCTCATAGATGACTCTGATGTATCTGAGTCCATGGTCCAGCATTTGGGAGCCACTGGTACATATTTCAATTCTCAATTGCTTACCTCCCATTTACTCTATGACTCACAACAATGATTTCCACTTCATCATTTCACAGAAACTGGTCTTGCTAACATCACCAATGAACTCCTGATAGTCAAGTCCATGGCTTATTTCAGACTTCATCATACTTTCTCCCTTTGTGGCATATTACTGTTGGCCTCATGGTGCTTCTTGAAATCCCCCACCCTTGGCTTTTCACAACATTCTTTTTTGGCTCTCCTCCTACCTTAACTCAGGTTACTCCCTCTCAGTGTCCCACTGATCCTCTTCCTTTCTCACTGGATAAATGGTGGAGGTGGTGTGTGTGTGTATAATGGAGATAGCAACAGTACCTACCCCACATGATTATTATGAAAAGTAAATGAACTAATATAAATAAAATACTGAACAGTATCTGGTACATAGTAAGGATACTTTCACATCAACATCCTTCCAAACACTCCATAATCCTACTAGTTTAAGCAAATACAAAAATTTGCATTTGAATTAGATTCAGTTGTTAAGCCCAATCTTAGCCCAGAGGGTAGGTAACTGCACCCCTAAAACTGTATGCATAATTTTGTATAAACCTGCTTATGTTTGCTTTTCTGAGGATAGAAGCCATTACTCTCATGAGATTCTCAAAGGAGCCCTTGTATCTAAAAACGTCCAGAATGCTTTAATATCATCTGCTTGCTGGTCAACACTTCAACAACCATTGCCATTCTCACTGGTTCCTAAAGCACACTTCTTTCCCATCAGGATATGCACCTGTGACTCAAAGATGCTTCTTTTTAATGTTAGTAGAGTCTTCATTCATTAGTGCACTCATTTATTTACTTGTGTAATAGGAAATTATTGATACTGACTCTACATCTGACGTCGCTAAGTCCAGGGTACAGAGACACACAGACCCTGAAGTCATTCACAAGGCAACTACCTAAGCTGTGATGAAGGCTTAAAGGGACCATAAAATTTGAAAAAGGAACTTGCAGCTTGGCAGCAATAGCTTTAAAATTTGCTACGTTGAACAATAAGAAAAATATTTCTAAGGAAGAGAGATCACTCAGTAGGGAACAGATACATAAGTTAGAGAATGCTTTCTGTTTAACTGGACAGAAGCTAAAGAAAAACAGTCTCCCCCCCCCCAAAAAAAAAAAAAAAAAAGAAAAACAGTCTCCCAAAGTCTTCCACCTATCCTCCTTGCCTCTTTATTTTAGTTGTTTTAAATCCAGATCTTCTCTTTACATTCTAGATTTTGTTTTTCAGCTCAGTGTGAATTGTAGATTCTTGGACTCCCTCATCCACAGACACAGCATACAAATTGGGTCTGATCTTGAAGATCTCCAAGCGTAGGGGGTCTCACTACCTTGAGAGGCCCATTCTATATATGAGTGGGCTTAATAATCAGTAATTTCTTTCTTGTCTTGAGCTGAAATATACTTTAATTTTACCCTCAAAGTCCTAATTCCATCCTCTGGGATTGTATATGCCTTCCACGTCAATGTTTTTCATTAATGGGTCATAAAATCAATTTTGGAATTACATTCAGCGTTATGTTCAATGAAGTTAGGGTAGGATAGGAGAATGGAATGGAATAGAATAGAATAGAATAGAATAGAATAGAATAGAATAGAATAGAATAGAATGATAGAATAGTTCATGGCATGTGAGAGAGACAAGTTTTATTTTTCAAAGTTTTGTTTCAGAGTTTTTGGATTTATGTAAATCCAAAGTTTTTGGATCAAATTTTTTGGATTTATGTAAAATGTGTACTAGGTTGTGATACAGAATGTATTTTTTACTATAGGTTGCCACTGAAAAGTTTGAAATACACCAATTCCTTCAGATAATTTAAGATGGTTGTGTCATGGAGCCCTATGCCTTTTGTTCTCCACATTCAATATCCCAGTCCCCTTGAATGCTCCTCATGTGTCTTTTTTTCAACTCCCTTCCCTACTCGGGTCTCTCTCCTCTGACTATGTTCTGTCTCAAGTGTTCCTACTGAAACGGAATGCACAGGACCTCCCGGCCATGACAGGACTGGGAGGCAGAGGGACAGTACACTGCTAGGGGCAAGGAGGCAGGCAGGCATTCTCCCTGCTTCAGTGTTTGCTGAGTTCTCTGGTGCCCTCAGCAGTGGAGCACCAAGGTCATTGACTCTATCACCAGAAAGCTTCCAGGAAGGTATATATGGCAAACATGGATTCAAAAATACATAATGTCCAGCTACTCTACTAGAGCTCAGGCTAGTGCTGAGAGAGAAGTAATACTAGGATCCTGCACCTTATAGGCCCACTCATGCCCATTATCTCACTGAATATATGAGCTAAAGGTTACTTCATTTTACAGTGAGAAACCTGAGGCTCAGAGAAGCAGGCAGAAAGTTCTTGATGTATTTTAAGGACTTGTCATAAAGCTTGTAATAAATGTTTGTCAGACAACCTACAATGTGACATAGGAGACAGTGGTGGTAGCTCTCACTTTAATGGCATTTCATTGTTTTCAAGACACTCTTCTATTCCTTACCCAGATCATCCAGTGATACATGCAGGGAAGATGATAGTTTTCCCATCTTTCAGATGAGAACATGGGCCCAAGGAGATTAAATTACTTATCCAAGGCCACATAGCTGGAGAGTAGCATAGCTAACTCTAACTTAGACCCCAACACCCAACACTACATCCAAAGTTATCTGCAGGGGCCCCACTGCCTGATGCTGACACCGTTACCCAGATCCATAGAAGCAAACTGCTCTTTATCTTTCCTGGCCCATAAATTTGCAAAGAGATCGATGCTAGGGTGCTAATGCTCTACCCGGCTATCCTGTTATGACCACAATGGCAGCAGCCTTTGCTACTCTTAGCATAAGATGGATTCTTCCCGCAAATGGCCAACAAGTTTGGGCCAAGTTATAAACATTATTTACATCAACTTTAGACAGCAGCTGAGTCTGTGGTCAGGGTGCCAGGGAATATATGAGAAAATCCCTGTAGCATGTGGAAGGAAATAAAGACCACCTTGACTGATGGTTGGCTTGATCTATCTGAAGAGGATTAAGTCTGAATGCGACAGAAACGGCTGGGGAACCAAAGCGAAGACAACTCGATGAGGTATGGCCTTCAAAGTTTAAACTTCTAATCTCCAAGGACCAGAGTGACTTTGTAAGGAATTCAAGAAGAACGCAATTCACTCAACATATAATAGGATCCTGAAATCCTAAGAATGTTTTCTTGAAGCCAGAAAAAGGAAAAAAGCGTCCTGGTGCCCACCGTGGGGTGACAGGTGTCAGGCAGACTGTGCCGTGCTACTTTGATAACTCAGTGCTGCAAGGGTATTACAGGCCTGGTGACATTTGCAGGTGTTGACACCTACCCAAACTCATCCTCTAACCGGAGAGCTTAATAGATAGAGGCGAGCAACTAAACATATCCATGCATTCACCCCAAACAGCAGACTGGCAAAGTCAAGTCGAGAAATAAATGGAGTTTCATCTCTGGAGTTTAACCTTAAATCCCAGCACTGGATTCTTGAGGTGATTCTCTTACATCCCTCCTCCCGCCCCCACTCACTGTTTCTCTTCCTTTGGGGGTTCATCTTTTGATAATAAGCTCTACTTGCATTTGCAAAATATGAAAAAGTGAACTTCCAGATGGACTTCTCAAAGTGCAATCCAAACATGAAGGAAACAAGAAATCCAAAAGTCAAAGGCGAGTGGGAGGTTTTCTTCTCCCCCAAATCTCTGGGGAGTCCAATTCATTCAACATGCTCGCATTCTGGTTTCATTTCCATTTTCTATAATAGGAGATGAAGATGTAATATGTCAATGTTGATGTATCAGAGAGATGATGAATTCCAGGCTAAAACACAGCGACATCTGCTTGGAAACGAGATGGAAGAAATTAAGATGCTTACCATGATTATTTTCCTCCCGAGCAAATTTATAGTATCTCTGGTCTCAAGGGCAGAAATTCCAGACAGATTAGCTTTTCATCTCCTAGGTAACTCTCTGAACTGCATAGCTATAGAAATTCATTGCTTTAACACTGGGTGTCCTTATTAGGGAAATATCTTAAATTCTGTGCCAACAAAGAAACTCATTGACTACTAAGCAATAGTCATGAAAATATTTATGACCTGGATTACAAACAGGTGCTCCAAATAGAACAAAAGCTGGGGTTATTCACCACTTGGACTAACTGGGGGGAAAAATTATTTACACCTAGTACAGTACATTTTATGCTTTCAGTAAATATTTTTTCTGGGTTACGTGCCCTCATTTCTAGGAATGGTAAATTTACTCAAGTACCAGAGGGAACTGGCAAATGTGAATAGAGCCATACGAATAATAGGTGCTAGAGCTATAGAACTGCCTATATTATAGTCATTCATAAATCATTCAAAAACAGGTATCCAGTTCCTCCTACGTGCACTACGTGCCTGGTTTTGGCAGTGGAGATGCAAAAATAAATACAACATGACCCCTGCCTACTTCAAAATTTGCTTTATTTATTCTTTAGAAATGTCTTTGGAAACTGTGCAGATATAAGCACGTCCATTTCACAGATGTGGAAGCTGAGGCTAGATGAGGTCACACTCCAGGAAGTGACAAAGTACAGAATGGCACCCCAATTTTCTTTTTTTCAAGCCCAGTGTCCTGCCTACACCCTCATATACAGGCATGATTGAGATGAGACCCAAAGAGGGATTTGGGTGACCCAAGGGCAACCACTTACGTTGTCTGAGGACATCAAAGCTGGCTTTTGACCCATTACTCACATCCCAATGCATTTCATTTGTATTTTCCATCCAGATGTTTCACACCATGTAGACCCAGCTGTGGTCTCAATCAGGACCAAGCGATACTTTGCATGAATGCCTGGGATACTCACTGAAAAACTCTTCTCTTCTAAATGTGTTTTGAAATGATCCAATGTAGGGAAGGGGTAGCGGCTTTTTTGAAGCAGCTTCTCTCAGAACTTTAGCACTGGAGTTGTAAAATGTTCCCAAAAATATTGCTTGGCGTGAAAACCTCTTTCAATGCAAATGAGCCATTGATAAAAAGGAATTTGTTAAGAGAGACAGGAGTTCGGGTGAAGCTCATTAGCCATTTGGTTGCCAAGGAAGCGAAACTGCCAGAAAAGCCCCAGTTGGATGGGGGAGGAATGCTTAGGGGGTTGGGAGGCGTACCCCAAGCACGTGGGGTCATTTGCAGTCAATAAGATACAAGGAGGACATTTTTAATACCGATCTTAGGTACTATTGCTTTGATTTTTTAGATACTAGCAGAATTAATATGTGACTAAAATAGCCATGAGAAAATGGGGAAGCGCACCATAAAATGAAAATGATTTTCGTTCAGAAAACCTGGATTTGCGGATTCCCTCACCTGCTCATTATACGACCTTGGGCAAGTCCCTGAACTGCTCTGAACTTCCCTTCGCCGTCTCCAAAAGGAAGAGAATCATTCCTACTTCACAGGATAAATATGGCAGATTTGACAGTGCTTATTAAATTGTAAAACAGTGTATGAATCCAAGTTTCCCTTTTCTATTTACACAAAAATTCAGATCCAAATACAGGGATGAACGTCTCTCTGTGCTCAAATATTATTCATCACTAATTCAGCCTAACTTTTAGCGGCCCCAGCCTCTGTCATTCAGAGCGCCTTCTGTGGGCACCCCCACCCTCACCCCTGAGGCTTGGGGTCCGTGACCTCAGACCTGAGAGCGTTGCTGCGTCCCTGACTTGGGAAAGCAGGCCTTCTACGGGTCTTCCAAGCACTCTTACATGCAAAAGGCCACACAGCAACTGATCCAGATGCCTGACCGCTATCTCAAGCTTGACCCTTGACCTCCTCGGCCAGTTCCGCACCACTTCCTCTCATTTCAGTAAATAGCAACTCCGTTCACCCCATAGCTCAGATCAAAAGAGTTAGGGTCAACTTTGGCTCTTCTATTCCATCTGTTCTCTATCAATATCCAATCCAGCCCCCAGTACTGTCAATTTGCCTTTAAAGGGTATCATGCACACCACCACACCTTACCTCCTCCACCACTGTCACCCCACTCCTACCCCAAACATTTCATGTCTGGAATACTGTCAAAGAGTCTTCATTCTTCCTGCTTTTGCTACCCTTACCCTTTTATCATCTGTTCTTGCTATAGCAACCAGCGTGGCCCTTTAAAGATATGTTAGGCCAATCACAAAGACCTCCGGTAGTGTTCTGTCTCATTCAAAATCAAGGTCAACATCTCTACCATGACCCACACCGTGCCATCTGAGCTTCAACTTCATTCCCTTCCAGCTCCCCACTTGACTCCAGTCACTCTAGTGCTCCAACCCACTACTTACACTCTGGCCTGGAGAAATTTGTGCTTGTCATTCCCCTTGCTTGGATCATTTTCACCCCAGATATTTACAAGCTACATTTTTTCACTTTATCCAAGATTCTGCACAAATATTGCTTCTTTACAGAGGCCTTTCCGGGTCTCCTCCACTGCTTATTTTTCTTCTTAGCACTGATTTACATCATATTTTATATTATATTATATGATATGATATTCTCGTTTATTTTCTATCTCCTCGCTGAAACATAAGCCCAGTAATACAATACAAGGGCACACACTGGTCTTTTTCATTTATCACCATATCTGCAGCATTAGATTACACTGGTACATTGTAGATGCTTTAAGAGGCTGTGTGACGCATCCTTGGGCCCATCAGGTGCCTATAGTGTTCAAAGTTCCCAGCCGCCTTGGACATGGCCAGGATTGAGGTGCCTGGGCCTGCAGCACAGATGGAGCCTGAAAAGAACCTCTCTGGGATGACAAAGGGGCCCTGAACTCAGAGGTACATTCCCCAAGCCCTGCTCTCTTGGATTTGATTTCACCAAGGAGTTCCTTAATTGAGTATGATTTCCTTAATTGGCATAAGCCCAAGAAGGCGGGCCTTGCCCTAAGTAATGACCAGACCAAGGAGAAACTTCGACTTCTGTCTCTCATTTTGTTGGTGTATTTTTAATCTATAATGTATTGAAAGCCTCCTCCATCTATCATTTATTGAGGGCTACTCCATGCTAGGCCTTGTGTTAAACAATGTGCATGCGTTGTGTCATTCATATTATTTAAGAAATGAGATCTTAGGGACGCCTGGGTGGCTTAGTGGTTGAGCATCCACCTTTGGCTCAGGGAGTGATTCTGGAGTTCTGGGATCGAGTCCCACATCGGGCTCCCTGCATGGAGCCTGCTTCTCCTTCTGCCTGTGTCTGCCTCTCTGTGTGTCTCTCATGAATAAATAAATAAAATCTTAAAAAAAAAAAAAAAGAAATGAGATCTTATCCCTATTTCACAGGTGATTAAACTGAAGCTCACAGGGGTTCAGTAACTTGTCCAGCATTACATGGACGGAAAACAAACACTGAGACGTGAACCGAAAGGGTTCAGAACACACCACCAAAACAGATTATTTTGGCATATTGGTTATTTGGAGCTGAAGGCACTTGGGAAATAGTAGATGTGGGAGGGGCTCTCTGACTTCCTCTGACTTCCTCCTTCCACCCAGAAACAGGTTATAAAATTTCCCATGGGAAAGGTGACCTCCTTGCCCCAGGAAGACAACATTCTGACCACCAGGGCAGCTGACACCAAAATGGATCATACAAACCAACCTACTAAAATGATCTGCATTCTTCCCACAGTCCCCCTACATATCACCTAGTCACTATCCCATAGCTTAATACCCTAGAAGCATAAACCCCTTTTCCTCTGTCTTGTCATTTTTCTACACATTGATCATTCTTCCTTAAAAAAGGTCTGAAGCATTTCTTAGGGTCTTCATTTTTCTTAGGACCTATTGGTGGCTCCTGTGTACATGTAAAAATATTAAATAAAATGTCTATGCTTTTCTCCTAGTGATCTGGCTCATGTCAGTCTGATTCTCAGGTCCAGCCACAGAACCTAAGGAGGTAATGGAAAAGTGTTTTCTCTTCTATAGAGCCATCCTCTAAACAACAATACCTCCCCACCACATTGTCACTGAATAGAATGTCCCTGTGGAGTCCCCCAGAGATAGGTGACCTGAACTTCTGAGTTACTTCCTGCAGTGTGAAGGGGTATCTCTAGAGCTGATCAGCAGAGACATTGAACCTGGATCACAAGGACCATTCCAGGGAGCTCTAGTGGCTGCTGCCTCCGGCCCCCAGGAGGCTAGGAAAGGGGCAGCCTCTTCTCAGGCCCTGAATGGGTCTCCCAAAGGAAGACTCTGGCCCACTAGGCCAGCCTGAGTTGGGATCATGGGACTCACCCACAGAAAAGGTGAACTTTAACTTGTTTAATGATTGTGAAACTCTTTGGGTTTCAGTTCCTAGGGACTGCCTCTTTCTTCTAATTCTCTTGAACTCTCTGGTCACCAGAAAGATGTCTTTCAAGGGCCCTGTCCTGGGACTGAAGACACCATCCTGACCCTTGAGGCCTACCAGGTCCTCTGAGGTTGGCAGAGGAGATGGGCCCATGTTTGTCTACACGTCTAAGGAAGACACCTTCAGGCAGGCATCACTAAGCTTTGATAAAGGCATTTGTCTCCTGTCTTGTGAGAGGCTGGGTGCTGTCCCTTGTGTAGCTGGCAAATCCCAGCGCATCCTGAAGTGAACTGTCATTACCAAAGATGAAATAAGTGAAAATCCTCAGCAAGACATTCAGATCTCATACAAGTGTCAGTTCTTATGATCCCCCAGACTCTCTCACTGTGCTCTGCACAGGAACTACCAATAACCAAAGTTATTCTCTCCAGAGCATGCTGAGAGAGAAAGCTATTTTGTTGAAGATTGTGTCTTTGACATTCACGCTCCAACAAGGATCGTCTCTTCTGGGCCTAATTTGACTTCTTTATGTGCCAAGAGGAAACTTTCCTTCTGAAGGGCAGGCATACAGATATCTGAAGAGGCCTTTAGAAGGCACTTTATAATTTCCTTGAATTTCCTAGAATGTTTGGAGAATAATGCGTATTGATTAACTGTCTCTTTCAAAATACTTAAAGTTCTCCTATCCTTTCCTTTTTTTTTTTTTTTTAAAGGGAATTAACGGTGAAGAAAAAGAAAAAAGAGAGAATATACCTATTTACTCACTCACGTTTTCTAACTGCAAAGAGTGTGGCCTAAAATCCTATGAAATGGAATGGAGTCTACACAGGTGCAGTGGAAACCCAGCAGCTTATTCCTGATGAATGTGGAATCTAGGCTGTGGGAATAAGAGAGATGGCAAAGACTCCTGGAGACCATGTCTGGATCTGGCTCTGACACTAGGCTGGCCAGCATGACGGCACAGAGACACGGAGAGTGTAGGGTTATCAGAGCCACATGACCTTCTGCTATCCTGTACAAATCTCAGTTTTCCCATCTGCAAAATAGGAACACAAATATCTACTTCACCTAACTTGCAGAGTTGTTCTGATGATCACACATGAAAAATAGGTGAGAGAGGTTTATATCTCATGTAACATCTTACTGTGAATGTCCAATTTTTATAAGTTGTATGAGAGGCGGGTGACTTGCCTTAAGCCCTAGAGAAGGGCTCTTTTATGGCTCCCTTCCTCCTCTCCAAGCTCCTCTCGGGCCTCCAAGCTCTCAGGCAGGGGAAGGGACATACCCCAAATCACACACAGAGACAGAGGCAGAGCCAGGACTGATGTCCTTTCCACCCAACTGTCTTGTGCTGCATCCCTTCTATGTCTTCTTGAGTCAATTTCCACATGCCTAAATGGCTCCTTCAACCCCTATGGAAACCATTCCCCACCTTTACCACACACAATACTGAGACAAGAAGGTCCCAGATCAAGTGTCTGTTAAATATGACCTTAGTTGCATGTACCGTCGTTAGAGGCCCAAAAATATTTTTGCACAGGCCAACCTGACCCATAATAATTCTCTAATTTTCACTCATTATTTTAATGAGAGACCTTATCAACATCTCCTCTTATTCTCCCCCTGAAAAAATAAATACATTTTTCCCCTATAGAAGTTTAGGTTCACTATTACATGATCATTGCATGCCCGGGGAGAGAAGAGCTCAAAGCTAAAGTGTGTGGAGCTGAGGTAGAGGCAGGGAAATGGGGGTTGTGAAGCAAGAAGAGCAAATGCTGCGACTGCACTTTCTCTAGCAGTATAGGCTAAGCTTTTAGCCTGTGGGATCTGAATTCCTTCTTAAGACAGTCTTAGTAAGGTGGTAGATTCTGTTAAATAATGTCTCCCCAAAACTCTTGTCCACCTGTAATCTCAGAATGTGGCCTTATTTGGAAATTGGATCTCTGTAGATGTGATTAGTTAAGATGAGATGCTACTGGATTGAGGAGGGCCCTGATCCAATGACTGGTGTCCTTGTAAGAAGAGAAAGCCGGGACGAAGACATGCAGAGAGGACACCTATCACCAAGCAAGCAGAGACCAGAGTGATGCATCTATGAGCCAAGGAACACAAGAGTTGCCAGCAAACACCAGAAACTAGGAAAAGGCAAGAAAAGACTCCTCTTTAAGCCTTGGGAGAGAATCTGGGTCTGCTGACATCTTGATCTTGGATTTCTAGCCTCTAGAAGTGTGAGACAATAAATTGCTGTTGTTTTAAGCCATCTAGTTTGTGGTACTTTGTTACAGCAGCTCCAGAAAACAAATATACAGGAGATATTAAAATTCCCACAGCCTATATAGAATTAGAAAGTATTTCAAATCCAGCATCTTTGATCTTGATAAGAACCCCCAGGATGGGTAGGGAATCCTGTGATTAGCCTCCATTTCATGGGTGGGGCCACTGGGGCAAGAGAGATCAAGCAAAATGCCAATGCCACATGAAAGCAAGCTTTGGAGTTGAGATTCAAATCTATATCCATCTTAAGTCAGGTCCAGAGGGATGCTCCCAAAGATACACAACACCCTTCCCATTGCTCCCACCCTTTACCCCCTCGTATGGACAAAGGGGAAAAGTCAGATCTCTTTGTCACCATAATCACTTCCACCAGGCCTGTTTCTGGGTGTCAAGTCAACCCTTCTCAGAGCAGACTTCGGACTCTGGCTTGTGGGTCCAGCAGAGAATCCAAAAACTCATGGATCCTTGAGTCTTGATTTAATAAGACAAAACTGAGCTACATTTGAAATGGTAGTAGACGGTAAGCTTGTTGTTTGGCCTTGAAGGTGAAAACATTTCAACTAATGTGGCTTTTCCTAGTCATTAATTCTCTTGAGGAGAAATTTACTAAGAGTCTTCTCCCTTAAAGGGTTATGAAAATTAGACACTATTAAAATGGAGATGTTAAAATGAAATCAAGCAATTGTTTTAGATGGTAAGATTTTAGTTAATTGACTGAGAGCATTGAATGTCAAGCTCAAGAGTTCTAACTACTCCAGAAGCTATAGGAAACATCATCAGAGGGCTGTGAGTGAGGAGTGATGTGCTCTCTAGAAGCTAACTTGGGAGCCATGAGAAGGGTGGATTAAGACAAGAGACTGGGAGACTATTTGAGGAAGTTGTGGTAAGAGTACAAAAGAGAGAACCGAGGGTGGGGCTGGAGCAGGAGGGTTGGAGTGAGGGGCAGGTCAAAGACGCATGACTGATGTACAATGGCATTTATTCCTGACTGGTGGTGGGAAATTGAAAAAAAGATAAAGCCTGGATTGCCAATGAAGAAAGGAGGGCATGGCAAAGGAAGGCAGGAAGAGGAGTTGGGTCTGGGCACCACTGAAGCTGATGTGCCCATGGGAACCCTGGCCAGTTACCTGAATTTTGGTCTGCTCATATCTGAACTTTATTTTAGTAACAGAAATATAAACTTCTATCTGGCTTAAGTCATTGTTATTTGGGGTTTATCTGTCCCTTGCAATCAAACATGAGCCTAACAAATACCAATACTGGGGCTTTGCTTTCCCCCATGACCACAGTCTCCTTTGAAGAGGTAACTGCTTTACCCCCCAAAATATTGCCTAGTTTTGAAAGACGATTCTTCTCCCTCCCAAAGTCTTCATGCTCAATCTGTCTCCAAAGATTATAGTTTCACCTTTATTTTTTAAAAAAAGATTTTACTTATTTATTCATAAGAGACACACACAGAGAGAGAGGCAAAGACACAGGCAGAGGGAGAAGCAGGCTCCATGCAAGGAGCCTGACGTGGGATTCGATCCTGGGTCTCCAGGATCACACCCTGGGCTGAAGGCAGCGCTAAACCGCTGCGCCACCCGGGCTGCCCCAGTTTCTCCTTTAAAGATAAATTTTAGGCTCACCTTTCCAGTGTAGTGTCCTGGAGGATGCTCCTGTCTAGGTGATTGCCCACCTGGATGAACATCTCTCCTTTCCACCCCACCAGTGCAGACACTGCTGACGGCCAGCCACAAACTGCCCTTCAACCTCTTCTTCCCCAACAATTCTGAACCTTTCAAGATCCTCTCAAATCTGGCTTCATCTGATATGACAGCCTTTCCCACCTTTTTCCAACATGAACTTTAGTTCAAATCAAACCAGTCTTCTTTTCCAAAACATTGTGTCCATTCCCAGATCCACAGTTCACTTATTCTTTCTACATGGAATTTTTTCTCACTTGGCTACAGTGTATTTGGCAATCTCATCTTTCAAAGCCTTGAGCAAATTAGTAAGTCACCAGACAGGAGCATGTGTGACCTGAACCAGGACACAAATCCAGCAAGGCTGTAAGCATAGTTGTAAGCAAACTCCCAGCCAGAAACCATAAGCAACTTGAAAGCAGAGATGCTATCCAATATCTCCTCAACACCCATCCTCTCCCCATAATTCTGAGAAAAGTGATCAATACTGAATCTGGAGAGATTCTCTCAATGAAGAAAGAAAAATGATGCGAAATTAAAGTGAAATCATTTAAAGATTCACAGACAAATAACTAAAACTATGTGATAAAATTTACTCATACACACAAATATAATTGGATTTGAAATTTATAATCTACAATGTCATACTCATTAGGATGGTTACTGTCAAAAACCAGAAAACAACAAGTGTTGGTGAGGATGGGGGGAAGTTGGAACCCCTGTGCACTGGTGGGAATATAAAATGGTGCAGCTGCTGTGGAAAACAGCATGGCAGTTCCCCAAAAAATTAAAAATAGAATTATAACAGGATCTAGCAGTTTCATTTCTGGGTATGTACTCCACATAATGGAAAGCAGGGTTTTGGGCAGATATTCATACACCTATGTTCATAGTAGTATTAGTCACGGTAGCCAAAAGTGGGAAGCGTCCACCAATGAATGAATGGATAAACAAAACATGAAATATACACACAATGGTGCCTTAATAAGTCTCAAAAAGGAAATAAATTCTTACAGATACTATGACATGGATGAACCCTGAAGACATTATGCTAAGTTAAAAAGACAAATCCTGTAAGATTCCAGTTATATCAGGTACATAGAATAAGCAAATTCATAGAGCCAGAAAACAGAATGGTAGAAGGTGGTTCTGAGGTCTGTGGAGAGGGGGAAAACAAGGAGTTATTGTTTAATGGTTTCAGAGCTTCTACTGGGAAGATGAAGAGAGCTCTAGGGATTGGCTGCACAACAGTGTGAATGTGCTTAACGCTACCGAACAACATACTTCAGAAATAGTTAAGATGGTAAATTTTATGTTATATGGATTTTGCCATGATTAGAAATAATTTTTTAAAATTAGAATCTACATGATTTGGTGTTTGATTCTGGCAACATATTTAAATAACTTAGGCAATTCTTAAATCAAAACATTGATTCCTCCCTCTCCCTAGAAATAGTTATCTAATTAGTTTGAAGTAGAATATTAAATGATTCTAATGTACAACCAGGGGAATTACTGGTAGAGGAATTCAGGAAAAATGCCAGTGACCTCACATATACTTTTTAGATATAGACTCTTAGAAGAAATGTGTGAGAGGAAGAAGAAAGAGCTCAGACATCAGTTTTAGATACCTGAGGGTTCCCTCTGACTGCTTCCAAATTTTGAGACGTTGGACAACTTATGGCAAAGTCTTCAGTGCCCAACCTGATGCCTGGTACACAGCAAGCTATCCATATATATTAGAAATAACACATCTCCCTGGCAGCATAATGACTCTATTGCCATATTGTTCTGAGAATTAGCTACCAGACACAATAGAGGTAAAGTTGCAAATATTGCTTGCACACAGTAGGCATGCAATAAGCGATAGATATTGTCACTAGTGTTCCAGAAGGATCTTCAGAGGGCATCTCTAGTCTTCTCATTTAGCAGATGAGTACACTCAGGACCAGTTAAGAGGAAGGATTCTTTACTCAGTGCTCATATTATTATATAATGGCCTTCTACTTTCTTAACTTCTGTTTGTTAAGTGCTTTCATGTAAATGTCTATAATAAGACTTCCAAAAATCAGTGCTGCTCTTCAAATCATCATTTACAACAGGAATTGGGATGTGTTCAGACAAGCCTGCAGGTGCCTTGCTTAGCAATGTTATATAGCAGAATGTAGCTCTTTATGACACCCTGTGGAACATCAAACCCAAGACAATGACCTTGAGACTCTGAGGCCAGAGAGAGGAGCACAGACCATGGTGGGGCCTGAGGGTACCATCCTGCAGTTGCCATTTTCCCAGATTCCCAGGTGGCTCTTCTGCACACTAAAGTGGAGAAGCACTGTCATTCTAGAAACCACCTGGAAGTTCATTCATTCAGCATTCAACATTTTCCTGAGCAGTACTCCTTGTGGGCCCTGTCCATGGCACCATCAAGTCCAAGAAGATATCGTTCTATCCCCCAGGAGCTCAAAATCTTCTAAAGGATAGACAAACAGCAGATGATACAGTACGGTGTGATCATTTATTCATTCATTTCACTTAATCATTCAACAAATAACTATCAAGAGCCCACCATGTTCCAGGCATAGATTCACATACAGAAAGGCCACATTGCATAGTGGTTATACCATGGACAGGGCACCTGTGCTGCCAGGGTTTGCATCCTTGCTACTCTGCTCACTACCAGAGTGACACTGGGGAAGTGACCTAACCTCCATATGCCTCAGTTTCTTCATCTATAAAATGGGGAAAATAATGGCACCTCCCTCACAGGGTGATTATGACAATTCTATGAGTTACTATACCTAAAGCCTAGATAAAGCACCTGGTAAGTCCTGAATATATTTCCATAGGAATGAATGTAAGCTTCATGAAAGCCAGGATTTTTGTTTATTTTATCCCTAATACCTACAACAGTATCGGCCACATAGCGGGCAATCACTATTTGTTGAATGGATAAATGAATTTCTGTGGGAGATTGCCAGCAACATGGCAGACTGGACTGGAATTAGCTGTTTCCTCTTCACTTTCAACACATATGTGTTGGGTACTATATAAATAGACATTTTAAAAACACATATCTGGCCTCAAAGATAAATTCCCAGGTACTAAAAAATCAAAGAAAGAAATCACAGATAGAAATTTAAACAGAAGCTGGCAAATTAGAAGTTTCAAAAATGGCCAACTCTTTTAATGATGGTATTGGTGATGGGAATGGGGATGATGGGGATGATGTAGATGATGGCTGAATGAAGATCAAGAAGAATTAATGGGCACTTGTAATTGAAATACAGGGCACTCTTCCTAGAACAACTCTTTGGGAAGTCATCCCCTCCCCTACTTTTGCCTGTGATACCCACATATTTACCCCACAGATTGCAATCTCCATGAAGGTGGAGCTATCTAGCTCATCTCTTTATTTCAGCTGTTTCGGTTCATCATGTGATCACTGCACCTCATAAACTGAACTAGGTGTAGAAATTTCCCTGGGGCACTTTCTTCTGGTTCTGGAGCAGCCACACACAGACATAGACTCACATGCCAGTGAGTAGGAGAAAACCAACACGTCAACAATGTCAAACTCCCACCAAGTGTTTCACTTCACTGCTCACCATAGCCACTAAGGTTGCCCACCCTACTTATCACTTCTAAGGAAAGAATTCAAACTTTCATGAGTCTGCAAGAAAGAGATTAATGTTGAGACTCTTTACAACCTGCTACACCCTGCTCTAGCTCTAACTGCTTGGGTACCAATCTATAAGGGATGAGAAGACATTATTGGAATAAATAGGAATATGGTGTTGCTAACTCAGATTTCCACACAGCATCTTTAGACAACTACCAAAATATAAATTGGACCTGCTGAAACTGACATAGCACATTGGAATAGAAATTTTAAAAATATTCTTAGCTGGCATGAAGCAATGCAAGGTGAGTATTTTAGTTCTTTGCATATGCAAAGTGTACAGTGCAAATCCTGGATATACCACCAACTCTGAGACTAGCCAGCTCATATTCTAAAACCAAATAGTACATAGTGTAGGGCTGCTCATTGGGAATAGAGATTCATTTTATTATTTAAATTTTAAACCTTTTAATATACATATCCCCCAAAGCTATCTGATTCTGAAAAATCAAAATTCCTCAATAATTCTAAGTAAAGTGTTAATATATTACATAAATGTAATCTTTTATTTTTAACATAAAGGAAGAGGCACACCATTTTTCTTACTAGAAAATCAGTTTTCTCTTGAATCTACTAAAATATTGAGCAGATATTTAGAGATTCTTCTTTTCACAGGTGCCATGTATCTCTAGCCCTGGAAAACACCCAGCTATTACCTGCCTCTGGTCCCCCAAACACACATACCCATGCTCTGGTCCAGTCTCTGAAAGCCAACTTTGTTTCCAGGGGAAAGGTTACTACTGGGAGGCCCCAGTTGCCCTTCTCATCGGCAGAGGCAGCACAGCACACTGACTGAGGCCCCAGGGTCCGGCTACTCCAGTTGGCCTCCTCCTTGTACAATGACAGTGTGACTGCTCAACCACCATCTGACTGTGGGTAAGTCACTCAAGTTCTCAGAGCCCATCGCTTTGCCTGTACCGCAGTCATAATGCCTTCCTCATCCTGCAGGTGGGAGCTAAAATGAGCGAGCACGTGGGAAGCATGTAGAACAGTGCTTGGCACATAGTAAGTGCCCGGTAAGCATGAGCTATTACTGTTGTTGTCACCGTGCCCTCTCTAACCCTAGATGACTCTTTAATTCGCCTCTACTCTGGCTCAAGTTTGTGTAACCTCACTCCCAAATTTCTACTATGCTTTGGTGCTGGGGCTTTAGAAATGCAGTAGTAGGGGCACCTGGGTGGCTCAGACGGTTGAGTGTCTGCCTTCGGTTTGGGTTACAATCCCAGGGTTTTGGGATTGAGCCCCACATTGGGCTCCCCACTCAATGAGGGGCCTGCTTCTCCCTTTCCATCTCCCTCTGCCTCTGCTCACCCTGCTTGTGCCCTCTCTGTGTCAAATAAATAAATAAAATCTTAAAAAAAAAAAAAAGAAAGAAATGTAGTAGTAGACATTGGGGAAGCTTTCATGAGGGCAATGGCATTAAAGGTGGACATTAAAAATCTCTTCCTCTCTATTTGAGCGCTTATCAGAAAATTAGAAAAGGAGGAAATTGAGGAATTACAAAATCTCCTTAGAATTCTTAAATTTATTATTTTTTTTAAAAATAGGTTCCACACCCAACATGGAGCTTAAACTCATGACCCCGAGATTAAGAGTCACATGCTCGACTAACTGAGCCAGCGCAGTGTCCCTCCTTAAAGTTCTTTATAGGCCAGTCAGAGCCCTTTCAACTATATGTTGAACATATATATGTTCTATATGTTCTCAGACAGGTACCCTTAGCTCTTTCTCTCTTTCCCCCTGTATGTCATATCTTCCCAACCCTGTTATTATGTCTTTTATCCTTCAGAGCTTTTTCTTTAACTTAATTTTTTTTCTAAATTTTCTGAGCCCAAAGGAATGCCATGTGCCAGCTGCAGTAACACCAGGGCTTAGCAGAGCAGAGTAACACATCCAAATTTTCCTTGAGCTTTCTCTATTCCTAAGAATAAGATTAACTTTGAAGAAGACACACAAGACTTTAGTAAGGCAAAAATAACATGAAATGGCTTATTGGAGCCAAATTGCTTTTCACTTGTGCCATTTCTGTCCGTGTCACACACACCTTTTAATTAATACTAAAAGAAGAGTAATGGAATCATTGTTGGGAGAACAGACTGAAATTGATAGGGCTGCTGTAGGTTATGAATGTCGTTCCCTGCATAAGGGCAACCGGCTGAGGGGTTAGTGGGGCCTGAAATCCAGCCTCTGACTCAGAAAGCTGTGCTTCCTAGGACAGCGTGGGATTTACTCAGAAGAGACATCTTTCTCTATTTCACACAAAGACACCATATGGGCTATTGATGGTTACATACAGGGGGCTTAAATAACTAAGCGAATATATTGAGGATAATGGGACCCAGATTTCTTGTCGCCAAAGGAGTTTCAAACGTGGAAAGGGTGTTAGGCTGAAATGGGAGGTGTCAGTGTGAACTCATGGTTTTTTAATATAGGCAGATATAATTTACATGGGTATGTGGAGTGTGTACGTGGGTAATATTTCCTAGCTCTTTCTACACAGAGGGCCTAGGATCCATGATACACCTATAGCAATGATCATACCTTGTAACACGGACCTTGGTTTATAAAATACCTTTCTCCTTTAAAAGGAACCAGAACCCATTAGAAAGATGGAGGATTCCAGGGTTGGGACAATGAAAGTATAACACGAGCCAGAAACACCTTGTGGTTCTAAAAAGTACAAAAGTAGCAAATTTTCAGAACATGTCAAAATTACATAAGGTCAGCTTGAAACGACTCCCTCCTTCCACCTGTCTCTGGTCTCCCAAACACCCCCATACTCTCATACTTGCCCAAATCAGGGAAAGTCTGAGCATCAAAATAAGTAATGACAGTCATAGATTATAAGTCATTAAATAAAATTATAGTTCTATAAACCCATACTGACACAAATAAGTGAATTTTAAAAATGGGATAGAAAGAAAAGCAACCTTAAAATAGAATAGCAACCAATAAATATAGAATAAATACTAACATTTGGTAGCCATCACAAGAATAATTGATTCGGGCAAAGTCATCAATGAATGCTAAAATTAGTGGGTGAAAGTTTGATCGGGAACAGGATATTTACATCCCAATGTATCATCCCCAAAATTACTGATTAGCAAATACAAAATATTTATTTATTGCTAAGTACAAAATAGTTAATTGATCTTAGAGTGGATAGCCTAGCAAGATACCATTTTTACCGAATGACAAAACTTAACAGTAATGGGACAAATGAACATTATGTACCACCTGATCTGATTCACTAGAAAGGGTTTACCTGATAAGCATACATAAACTGAATCCAATCTTTAGGAAACCCAAGTTTCAAACCAAGTGGAGAGATGTTCTACAAAGTTACAGGATTAAACTCTTCAAGAATATCCATGTTGTGGAAGGTAAGGAAAAAGCAAAGAACTCATCCAGACTAAAGTGGCACAATGACTAAATGCAACACATGACCCTGGATTGTATCCCGGATCTGTAAAAGGCACTATTAGGACAATTAAAACATTTCTAATGGGGTATATATATATTGATGTTTGTTTTGCAGGTATGTAGGAGAGTTTTGTTTGTTAGGAAATACACACTGAAATATTAAAGAGTATTGAGGCATCTTATCTACAACTCACTTTCAAATGGCTCAATAAAAAGTATATATCAATAGAAAGAGAGGTAAATGTGAGAGAGGTAAATTCACAGGGTTGTGAATATTTGTGTTTTGTTTTGTTTTGTTTTGTTTTGTTTCTAAAAAGTGAAGACAAAGGGAAAAGATTTTTAGGTCAAAAAGACCCTAAGAGAATTAATCCCAAATAAGCCTGCCCTGAAAGATAAGGAAAGGAAGGTCCGCTGACAGAAGGAAAATAGTTCCTCCAAAACACTGAAATACAAAAAAGAGTGAAGAACAATGGAAAAGTAAAAAATGTGGGTAAATGTACATGAATAGTAAGTATAACAATGATGCTATATTGTGTGGTCTAAAAGATGTATAGAATAACACAAAATACGGGGAGTGGGGTTAAGTAGAATTTACATTTTAAGGCCCTAGCACTGTTAATGAAGTGATAAAAGTACTAATTTATATTAGATTGTAATAAGCCCAGTTTGCATGTTCTAATCGTGAGGCTAGCCATTAAAGACATAGAAAAAAGAAATATGTAATTATAAATGGAGAGGGGAAATGGAATAGTAACAATAAAAGAACTTTATTAACCCAAAAGAAGAGAAGAAAGAAGCAATAAAGCAAACATAAAACAGGTGGAACAAGTAGAAAAAAGTTAAATTATAGGTATATTAAAATACATATGAATATATCACTTACATAAATATAAATATGAGATACTCCCGTTAAAAGGCAAAGATTGTCAAGCTGAATACAAACAAAATAAAAGACCTAGTCAGAAGTGCTTATGAGTCTTAAATATAGGGACAGGAAAAGATTGAAAGTAAAAGGATAGAAAAGATATATGTACAAACACTAACCAAAAGAAAGTTGATATAGCCCCATAAATGTCAAAATAAATTTTAAGATAAAAACCATCACTAGAAAGAGAGAATCTTTTGATAGTGATAAAAGGTTCAATTCACTAGGAAGATAACACAATCTCTAAATTTGTGTTCATCATAGATAAAGCGAAATAGTGAAAAGCACATCGTTAAACATTAACATACTTCTCATAATAGCAAGTGGAATAAGGAGGGAAAAAATCAGCAATAACAAAGAAGACTTAAATAATGCAATTAATGAATTTAACCTAATTGACATTTATAGAACACCGCAGGTAAAGATGCAAGGCATGTTCTTTTTTTTTTTTTTTCTTTTTTTAAAGATTTTATTTATTCATGAGAGACACACACAGAGAGAGGCAAAGACACAGGCAGAGGGAGAGGCAGGCTCCATGCAGGGAGCCCGACGTGCGACTCGATCCAGGGTCTCCAGGATCACACCCTGGGCTGAAGGCAGCGCTAAACCCCTAAGCCACCGGGGCTGCCCAAGGCATGCTCTTTTTAAGTGCACAAGGAATAGTTCCTAAAATTGACATATGCTAGACCATAACATGAGCCTTAACAAATTTCAAAGAATTGAAATCATTTGAGGTATGTTTTTTGACCACAGTGGAATTAAGTTAGGTATCAGTCACAAAAAGATGACTCAAATATTCCCATGTTTAGAATAAACAGAATCACTCACAATACCCTCTAAAAGAGATCTGGCTCGGCACAGCAGCTCTGGCCACCTTCCCTGACGCTGCCATGCCCGTTGGCTGTCCTACAGGCAGGTGTGGTCCTGCCTCATTGCCTGGCCCTTTGAATGGTGGGCCTCCTCACGCTGTAGCTCTTGGGGCTGGTCCTGCCTTCACATCCCAGAAGCATCCTGCGGACCCTCTCCTTCTCTCTACCCCACATAGTAATCTGGCCACCAGTCTGTCTCCTGCTTCAGCCTTCAGAAAACCTATATTTCAGCCACCTGAGAATAGTCACCCATGCTCATGCCCTCATGCACCATGTTCTCTGACATACGCTCCTCCTGCTGCCTTACATGTTTCATCTTCTCTCCCGCACAAAACCCCCCTTCACCTGTCTCCTCTGCCTGTGGAACTCCTACTCATCTGTCAAGGTCCTGCTCAAATTTCATCTTCTTTCTTCCTGAGCCCCAGTCAGAATTAAATATGGTCTTGATGGTTATATATCTACTCTAATGCCAATCATATTTGACTCTGGCAGAGGTATATGTCTATCTCTCCCTACAGAACAAGAGCTCCAGGAAGACGCGGACCTTGTCCTGTTCAGATTTATATACCTAAAGACTAGCTCCGTCAATGAGAAGCAGGAACTGTGCCATCACTGAATGAATGAAGCCAGCAGGCATCAATAAATTGTCTTTTAATAAATGAATAAATGTTTTAGAGGTAGTTCCTCCTTACACACCTGAACACCAATACCTGCCATCTCTGCCATCATCAATGTAAGGGTGTGTGCTGATTCACTGATGCATTTACTGAATCCCTAATATCGTGGCTAGCTAGAGGCGGGGCATACAGAGGTAAAAAAAACAAAAAAAAAAAAAAACAAAAAACCACGGACCCTGTCTTCACGGAGCTCAGATTCTCCTAGAGTTAACTGTAAACCCATTTAAAGGTACATTGATATGCATATACGCTTAGGATTAATGCATTTCAAAGAAACATATTACTTTCTTAAAACAATATGAAGTTTACATGTTTTTGATAAATGTTATTTAGACCAGTGCGGCTGGTAACACTGGAGAAATTTGGAAATGGTTCCATCACCAACGATTTCATTCTCTGGGTGACTTTGGTTGACACCAAGATCATCAGGCAAAGCTCTGAAATAATACTTATTGAAAGCTGAAAATGTGAATGAGTCTCCACCTGCAAGAAATGATGAATCCTTTTCCAAAAACAGAGATAATTGTTAGCAATTTCAGAAGGTGAACTAGTAAAAGATTCATTCTCATATCGTTCTCATCTGTCTGATAGAGATGGAAGGTTTACATGGGCTTGACTAGTCCCCATGGCAACAGCCTTTCTCCCGGGTTACCATAGGAATTGTGAAGGCCTTTATAAACCTCCATTAGCACAGTCTAGGCCGGCAGCCGTCAGAAACGTCTGCTGAGGAAGACACTGCAAAGTGTCAGCAAGGGCGTTTGGGAATTAATTTTACCCTAGAGTAGCTGTGCAGGTCTGTTTAGCTCCCACCTCTACAGCTATGAACACCAGATAACACTAGAATCAGCCCGATGCCTTGAATGCTTCATATGAGGGGGTTTTCGAAATCTAGCCACAAACATATGACCAGATTTGAAAAGATTATGAGAGATCAGGAAGGATTCTATTCTGACCAAGCCCGACACAGGAGAAAGGTAAATTCATGTGTTTTTCCCCTCCAGGACAGGGCATTAGGGCCATATTAATAATTAATATTAATAATATAATGGATGGTGGGGATGGTTACTCAACAATGTGAATGTTCTTAATACCACTGAACTGTACACTTAAAAATTGTTAAGCTGTTAAAATTTTATGTGTATTTTAGCACATTAAAAAATTTTTAAACCCTAATAGTTGTAATTATGATACTACCATTACTGAGCATCTACTATATCCCAGGCGCTAATGCCAGGTGCTTCAGATGTTCTATGTCATATCATCTCACAAGCCTGGGAGCAGCTATCCCTACTTTAAGGATGATTATTATTCCCACACTGAAGATGAGAAATTGGAGATTTTTTTTTTTTTTTTTTTTGAGAAATTGGAGATTTAGAGAAACAAAATAAGTTGCTCCAGGGTACACAGCTAGGAGGTGGTGGGTGAGTGCGGCCAAGTCCAGGTCTCTGTGACTTTGAGATCCAGGCCCTTAATCATATAACTTCAACATCCACGTCACACACCGTGGAAGCTCGTGGATATGATTAAGACAGCTTCTTTTGAATTGATACGTTTAAGCTTTTGTTGAATTTTGTTTCAATTTTGTTGTTTTTTCGAAGATGTAAAGGGTGATCTCTTCAGGTGTGACTATAAGAGGGCTTTCATTTTTATTCTAACCTTTGAATTATTTTACAACAACCACATACTTTCAGAAAATATGAAGATATTTCCATTCCTTTAAAGTTGCATTGTATGAAGTTGAATGACTCCTGGTACTTGCAAATTATCAATCTGTACTTAAAAAAAAAAACCTAAAATGTATAGGATAGTTGCATATAGGGAGAAATTGTTTAATAAATAAACTGGAGAGTGGCAGGTCATTTTTAAGCAATGGAAAGCCCCTCTCATCAGAGCAAAGAAAATTACCATGTTTCATACCAAAAAAAAAAAAAAAAAAGTAGAATGCATTTGGTAATTATCTCTTTGGGCTTTGGTCAAGCTACATGGAAGAAGTATGAAAAGAAAACCTCTGGGGAGAAGTAATTCTAAAACCATTGGGAATTTCTTCAGTAGCAAGAAGCAAAGCAGAAATAGCATTTGGTTCTTTAACAATAAGCCTTTGGGACATGCCACCAGAGGGGAGGCATGGTGTCCTACAAGGTTTCTTCCACATGCCAGTCAAAGCTGTGAAGAACACTACCAAGAAGATTCTTCTACCAAGAGCCAAAAACCTGAGTCCCAGCCCCTGAATCTCTCAATGCCCAAGTAGGTAAACAGGAGAAGGAATTACTTTTTTTTCTTTCTTTTCAAAGACGTAAGTGGAAAAGAGGATACTAATTAGCAGGCAATGAAAACATACCAGATTGCATCTACTTTTCTTTATGATTTTGCTTTTGAAGTACAGTTTCTTAAATATCTGGTAATGTTTCTCTTTTGCTGCTTTGATAACTTGTTTTAAACAGTAAAATTGCTTAGTGGGTATAGAATTACAGTTTTGAAAGATGAAAAGATCTGGAGAGCTGTTGCAAAACAATGTAAGTGAACTTAATGCTGCTGAACTATATACACTTTTAAAAAAATGGTTAAGTGGCACATTTTATGTGTCTTTAGCCAAAAAAAAAAAAAAAAATGTTTAAGGGGCAAAATTGATGACATCTGTCTTAGTCGGCTCAGGCTGCTATAACAAAATACCACAGACTGTGTGGCTTAAGCAACAGATAGTTATTTCTCACACTTCTGGAGGCTGGAAGTCCAAGATCAAGTGGCCAGCAAGATTAGCTTCCTGATAAGATCCCTCTTCCGGGCTTGCAGATGACCACCTACTTGCTGTGTCCTCACAAGGCAAAGAGAGTGAACTCTGGTCTCTTCCTCTTCTCATAAAGATATTAATCCCATCATGGGGCCCACCCTCTTGAACTCATCTAAATCTAATTACTCCAGTAATAGGCATCCAGGAAGAGACACCCTTTCCTCATTAACAGATAAAATCCAGAACTCTCTTGTTTTGCTCTCATGTTGAGCTCACTTCTAGTCCTGCTTCTGCATTCACTCACCCTTTGACCTCTTGCTCTGCCTTTGTCCATCTCAATGATGGACATGGCTTCTGAATCCAACCTCACCATGAGGGCCCATTCCAGCCTATCTCAAAAGTGGGCTACATTGGACATAAAGCCAAAGGCATTATCAAGACACTGGACAAAAAAATTATAAAACAATAAGCTGATTTTTATCAGGAATAAATTTAAAGCTGTGCTCTTTATGATTAAATCGATTAAATGATTAAATCAATCGTTTCAATCTAGGATTCAAGACATAGCTTGATAGCAGTTCATATGATACAGACTTTGGGCTTTTATTGACCATTACTGACAAATCCAATATTAGTCAACAGTCTAATAAGATCACTAAGATTACCAGCATGATGTTTAGCTGCATCAGAAAGTTGGCAAACTCATTTACTGAAGGGACAGGGAGTATTTTAGAAGGGAAAGGAGTATTTTAGAATTTTAGTATTTTCAAATAGGCCATACAGTCTCTGTGGCAATTACTCAACTCTGTCCCTATCAATCAAAAGCAGCCAGAGACAATGTGTAGAAAATGGGTGTGGCTATGTTCCAAGAAAACTTTAGTTATACAAACTGGGTCAGTTTCCTGATCCCTTGACTACAAAATGCAGAGCCAAAATCAAGTTGATATTCTCACTGCACCCTGCAGGAATTAAGCCACCAGCTAATTTTTGTTTATTTCTGGACTCTAAAAGTGTAGTTGGTCAGAGACAAGAGAATGGAGATTTTCCTATTGATCAGTATTGATTTATTAATCCATCAACTCGGAGCATCATTTTTCAGTTCAGAGCATCATTTTTCAATTCAGCTAAGAATCCACCTAGAAGTACTCCTATTCCATTTGAACTTCTCCGTCTGGTCCCCAAGGAGAACATGGCTATCCTTGGCAGAGCCTTGCTGAAATCACACCACTCAAATCTACACAGAATTGAAAATTTTGAGAGAGGCTAGAGTGTGGCATATTGGTCCTCAGTGAACCCATGTAGCTCCTGAGGATCATCAATCCTTTAAAATGCTTACCAGGTGATCACATAATAGACTGTCCTAGCTTCTGAGCTACAAGATGGCAAATCTATGGGCAGAAGTCGAACACTGAGTGGCCTGTTGGCCCTATACATCTACAAATCTGTTTAATTCAGCCTGTACAATACTTTTTAAAATGTTCAAATTGTTGTCCCCATTTGAACATTTAAAAATTTAACTTAAAAATGTTGAAGTTCCAGCAATTAGGGGCATGGCTACAACCAGCTGGAGCTCAGTAACAGCTGGCCCTTTAAGAAAGAGCCTGCCTTTTCCAGCTCACTAAGGTCTCCATCCGCCCTACTTGACTCTTTAGTCATTTTCTGGTCTCCGTAAAACGTTTAAGTTTACAATCTCTTCTACATAACCCACTTTTTCCCCTTTTAGAAAATCATGACTATTCTTAGCTGATTCCAGTCTTCTGACACATCCCCCATTTTTCACAGCTCCTCTGAGATAACCAGAAGTGGCCCAGTAATCTCATTTGCAAGGTCTCGCAGTTCCCTAGAATACAATGTTCCTGGGCAGGAGGCTGGAAGCTTTGTGCTCACTCAGTGTCTTCACCAGTTTGGACTTCGGTGATCTTTTTTATGTCCCTGATTGTTCTACTCTTTCCATTCATAAGGTCATTCTCCTGGGCAGAGCAAAAGAAGGCCAAGAGTTTTGGAATGGCTTTGAAAGCATTTACCCAAGACATTTGCTTTTGCCTTGTTCACTCTTCGACTTGCTCCAAATAGCATTCTGTGTCCTTTATGATGTCCTGGGCATTGTTCACAAGTCAGAATTTATCCTGAGCTTTTGCTTTTCTGACGTCATTTGTACAAATCTTCACCATCCTTTTTTTTTTTTTTTTTTTTCCACCATCCTTTATATTCATTCTTTGGTTTCCGGTAATGTCCTTGGAAGAGCCGAGCTCACATGGAGCTCCCTGAGAAGCCAAAGGATTCCTTCTATTTAGAGACCACCTCAGTTTCTTTGTCATCAGGATTGTAGGCAATTTCATGGACAGAATGTCCACATGGGAACCTTCCCAGCCCTGCTGAGACATTTACCACTTTAGTATTTCAAACTCGCTGAATCTTATCTCTGGGTTTCTTTTTCTCCTCCTGGCTAACAGAAGCTTGCTCTCTCTCTCTCTCTCTCTCTCTCTCAGTCTTCCTCTCCTTTCTATCATAATTAAGTACAGGAGACGATCTCATCACCTTATCTACCTGCTGGGAGAAAAAAAATTCAGTGTCAAGTAAGGATTTATTAGAAGCTGGTCAGAATCTGAAATTTGCTTACGTCTGACACATTCTGGTTTCCAGCTTTATCCTTTGAATTTGGGAGATGTGGAGAAGCCTCCTGGGGAAAAAAACTCAAACAGATGCATGTGGCATGGGAAAGTAAATGATAAGGTAGAGGTGTTCAACAGAAAGTAAATTGCAAGAGGATGTGCAGAACCCCTTGGACATAAACTACATCCAAACACGAGGGATTTTGCATGACTAGTTAGATTCAGTGCCAAAGCCTGAGAGTCTATGGAGAGAGAGGTTGCAAATACCACGATGGGGAGCTTTTGCTTGAACCCCCTCTGACTCCTCCATCCAGACAGACACGTGTGCCCTGGAAAGAAGGGAACAATGAGTGAACTAAAGACCTTTCTACCCAAATTGGTTGTGAGCTCCCCTAAGAGACTGAGACCTGGAGAAAGGAAAGGGCCAGCCAGAGGAGCAGTGGGTATTAAGTGATGGTGTAGGAGCAAGCTGGGGACAATCAAGATGCAACATGAAGACATCTTGTTTCCTTACCAGATCTGCAATCTGAGTCAGGGATTCATTTTTTCCATCCAGCTGGATGATCTTCAGGATGCACTCATGTCAAAAACAACTTCTTTTCTTTTATATTTTTGCCTTTCTCAAGGTTTGACTCATGGCTCATTGAATCTCCACTCAAGGATTTGCTTGTGACATGTAGCAACTACTATATTTGCTGCTTTCTTTTTTTTAAATTTAAATTCAGTTTGCCAACATATAGTACATCATTAGTTTCAGATATAGTTTTCAGTAATTCATCAGTTGCGTATAATACCCAGTGCTCATCCCATCAAGCACCTTCCTCAGTGCCCATCACCCAGTTACCCTATCCCACCCCCCCAATTCCCCTTCAGCAACCCTGTTTGTTTCCCAGAGTTAAGAGTCCCTCATGGTTTCTCTTCCTCTCTGACTTTTCCCCATTCAGTTTCCCTTCCTTCCCTATGGTCCCTTTCACTATTTTTTATATTCCATATATGAGTGAGATCATATGATAATTGTCTTTCTCCTATTGACTTATTTCACTCAGCATAATACCCTCCAGTTCCATACATATCAGTGTAAATGATAGATATTCTTCCTTTCTGATGGCTAAGTAATATTTCATTGTGTATATAGACCACATCTTCTTTATTTATTCACCTGTTGAAGTACATCTTCGCTCCTTCCATAGTTTGGCTATTCTGGACATTACTGCTATGAACATTGGGGTGCAGGTGTCCCTTTGCTTCACTATATTTGTATCTTTGGGGTAAATACTCAGTAGTGCAGTTGTTGGGTCATAGGGTAACTCTACATGCTTCTTTCTAAGAAGGTAAATACCTCCATTACCATTTTTAGGTATAAGGACCCTCCATCAAGTCTTGAGACTCCTAAAGCTGTATCTCCCTTCTTACATTAAAATATCAAAGTTATTCTATTACATAGTACTAGTAAGCCTTTCCAACCCTTTGTCTGGTTTTCACCTTTCATTACCTGAGATTCTCCTTGCCCCCACCCCTAGTCTTATGCTTCTGGGTAACTAGTAACCAGCCCTACAATTTTTTTCTGAGTAGTCACTGAGGACACCATGATCTTGCCAGTCCTCATGTGATAATAGTTACTACTAATGATGATGATAAGTGCCACTTATTGGGTAGCTACTGTGAGCTATTCACATCTATTATCTCTTATCTTTTCAAGGGATATTTTTATTTCCACTTTATAGATGAAAAAAAATGGAGACTCAGGTACCGAAATAACTTGCTCAAAGTTCCAAAGCTATTAAGTGGATGGGCTGATCTAACAGGGTCCTGACATCCTCGAAAGAGACAATTGAAGAGAACTTAATGAAGGGAACATGGTAAGGTATGCAGACTCATAGAAAACCTGCAAGGGGTGATAAAGTAACCCATTAATAGAAATAGCAGAAAACTTTTCCTATCCTTGGGCATGAAGGGGCAGGAAAAGCTAGCGGTTGCTGGAACCTGGAGAGAAGCTGTAAGAAAGGGCCAACTGTCAGGAGCAGTCATGGCCAAACTGCAACCCAACAAAAGACAACTGGGCAAATAAATATCCTGACCTCACTTCTTACCTCTGATTACCTGCCAGTACCTCCCATTGACTAAACCCAATAGGGGGCAGGAAAGCAAATCTCAGCCCAGTCCCCAGCACACAGGACAAGGTGAAGAATGGTAGAAAGTGTGTCTGGAGGAAAATGGAGAACATCCCTCAGAACTGAGATCTGAACCCTGGGTTGCCTAACTCCAAAGCCCTTGTTTTTCTCAAAATTCCAGTGTCTTAAATTCCAGACACTTAACTTAGTGTCTTAAGTAAGGGCCCGTAATTTCAGTTTCTAAAACCTTGCTATCCAAACCCAGATTCCATTCTCAGACATGCATCTTAGGTAGTCATTAACTTCCCAGATAACCTTATTTCTTCCAAGTCATCTACCAAATAACAACCTGACAAAGCAAAGAAGAAAGCCATGCCCGTACCCATAAAGTTCCTCTGTGTCCTGTTTAGCATATTAGAATCCCTGGAGATATTGATAACATTTGCCCACACAAATGATTCATTAAGAGTGGGATATCTTAGCAGACTCACCACAGCCCAGACACCTGCTCCAAGAAGTCAGTCCTTTCCTGATTGGAGGACTGGCCAACCCACGGTCCCTTGAAATCCTTCACCCCTTGATTTTCTCTGACCTTTATTCTCTCACCCCATCTACTTCTTTCTTAAGAAGGAATACCAAGAGGCATTCATCAACCTCATTCCTATTCTCCTCAATCAGGCGAATCTATTAAGACTTCCAGTGACTGCTGGTTACTGATTTACTGTATAATCAATATGCCTTCATCCATAGACAGTATCTTCCATGACTTCCCCAAAGATGAGGAAATAGCAATTGTATTGGTCAGTTCCCAAGACAAGAATTGGGCCACTGTTTCAAGCAGGCAGTATCACTGCTTTTAAAAGTCATGTAAAATGTTTAAAAAGTCATGTAAGATAAAACACATTTATGTATGCAGCAAATCTACAAAAAATTAGAATAGGTAAATTTAGCAAAGTCACAGGTTACAAGGTAATTATATAAAATCAATTATATTTTTATAGACTATCAGTGAAAAATTGGAAAATGAAATCAAACAACTACAGTGACATGAAACATAAAGCATTTAGGAATATACTTCACACATATACACAAGACTATACACTGAAAACTACAAAATATCACTGTGATAAATTGAGAATAACTAAACAAATTGAAAGATATATATATATATATATATATATATGTTCATGAATTGCAAGTCTCAATATTGTGATGTTATCTGTTTTCTCTAAATTTATTTATAAATTCCTATCAAAACCCCAGCATTCTTTTTGGTGGAAATTGACACACTGATTCTAAAATGTATATGGAATTGCAAATGATTGAAAATATCCAAAATCAGTTTTGAAAAAGAAGTAGAGACTTGGAGGACTTACCCTACTGGACTTCAAGACTTACAAAGCTATAGTAATCAAGGCAGTGTGGTACTGGTGTCAGGATAGACAATTGGATTAATAGAACAGATTAGAGAGATCACACATATATCACCTTCAACAAAGGTGACAAAGTAATTTAATGGTGAAAGGGCAGTCTTCAATCAGGAATCACTGGGTCTCTATATGGGAAAACATATCCTTACCTCACATCATACACAAAAACTAACCTAAAATAGATCATAAAACAAAATGGAAAACTGTAACTATAAAACTCCTTGAGGAGAATATAAGAGAAAATCTTTGAGGCCTTGAAGACAGCAAACATTTTTTTACTCAGGACACAAAAGGCATTAAACATAAAAATAAAAAATAAAAAAAAAAAAACCTGATAAATTTAACAGCAATAGTCCTGAGACTACTGCCTGGGGAGTTTAAGCCAGCTTGGCACCTAGATGAGTCTCTTTTTCTTTGTGTATTTTTGCCCTTGTGTTAACAAGCATGTTAAATTGACCCTTGGCTAAAGCTCTTGAGTTTTACGTAACTCCAGGCCAGCCTGCCAAAGTTCTCTGTGCTGGATTGGGTCTCAGTCCCAGGGAACAATAAAATGTGATTTTTGCCTTTCTTTGCCTTTGTTCTGTGTTAATGTATATCTTTGTAAATATGTCAAGAAAAGAAGAGGCTGAGCTGAGACAGAATTTATGTTCTCCTGGATCCCACACCAAAATAATATTGAACACTGTCAATAAGCCAAGATCATCACAGGCTTCATGTACCACTGCCATGCTTTGTCTCATTCTATGGTTTAAAAACCAGTGTCCCCCTAAGTGTTACATTGGAATCCTTAAATTTAATTAATAGGTGGCCACATTTCCTGGCCCTGACTTGGAGAAGAAAAACGCTTCCCAAGGGGATGTTTCTGTTATAATCTACACTGTCACCTTGGGAATGCAATATACTAGATTGCTGTGGATATCGTTCCCATTACTGAACCTAAGGTCCCACTAAAGGGCCCAGCCCTGGCTTAACTGGGGACATGGACAATGACAAAGATGTGTCTCTGCTTTGGAGGTCTTGGAGATGTTAACTGCTTGAAACTCCCAGAAGGTCCCTGAATCTCTGCCCATCAGAACAATGAGAGGGCCATAGAAACCTAAAGATAAAAGAGGTTGAGGCTGAAGACATCCTTTGAAAGAAGACACACATCTGTGTTTTCATGGCTATGAATCCATTGACTCTGACTTTATCCCTCCCTAGACCTGGATCTGTGGACTTGATTCTTTGTCCTTTTGTGTGAACCCAACAATTTCTGAATTTCTGATCTTGCTAAAACCTGCCCTCAGCACCTTACAGTTCTAGCAATGTCTCCAGCATCAGAGATGTTCCTGTGGATGTGGCCCCAGATGATCCAGTTTACTCCACATTGGTTGCTATTCTGTTCTTAATAAAAGCACAGAACTGAGGAAAGCTTGTAAGGTTTTACCATAGCTCTATCTCCAACTCTTCTGTTCAGTTCTTTTCTGGCCCTTGGAGATGCAAGATGGTCCCTGACTTCCAGAAAATTACCCTCTAGTTAGGGAGCAACTGAAGCAAGTCCTACAACTCTTTGAACTGAGACATGTGCTATTTTCAGGGCTGGTATGATGATCAAATAGGAAAGTGTAAAGTATATATATGCAATACATTCACATGATTTCTGCACATATGGAATGTTACATAAAATGTGTCTTCCATTAGAGGCTGTATTAATGAGATCCTTAGTCTGAAAACAATCAAAGTACAAATAATTATTTAATTAGCAGAAGCCTTACTTGAGTTCTAGACTTAAATCAAAACCATAATTAATTACACAGCATACTGTCTTGATCTCCTTTATATACATAATTGAAGATGGTATTTTGGCTAGTTTTTCATGTATTTGCTGTTTTCACATAAGCAAAATGGCGCCATCAGCCAGACCTCTGGGCCACTCTTCCGGCTCAAGAGGACACTCTTTACACTTCATAAGCCTCAGAGATGGTACTGAAATGGGCCTTCGACCTGTCCTCAGAGACTTCTCAGAGTCTACATCAGTCATTCTGCAGAGAAAGGGTTTGTAAGTACCCTATCTTCAACATAAAATTTAAGTCTTATAGCTGAAAAGTCGCAGATTTAACTCCTACTTTGCTTTCCACCCTCTTCCTCCTCCTCAAATCCACCCCTACACAGCCTCACCTGTCTCATCTGTGTACATGTCAATCTCCCCACTAGATCCCAACCTCATTTGGAAATAAAAGCTATATGTCTCTTTCATCTTGAAGAGGCCTCCAACACTGCCTAGTTCAATAATATGCACACTATAAATACATATTTTACAATAAATTGATTAATACACTAAAGCCTCTTTCAAAAAAATATATCTTTGGGAGCAGGCTATGACTAGCAAGGACAGTGGGACCCTCACTCCCTTGTATGGAGTTTGGATAGATGAGAAGTTGAAATGGCCAATGGAGAAATGAGGTTATGAAAGACACTGTTGCCAAAAATTGGGAGGTTGTTAATGTGGGGCCCAATCTTTTTCAGAGGCATCACTGGGAGCTTGGGGATTACAGACCATTAAGCCTCACCTCGGTATCAGGACAACAGATGGAGAGTTTAAAGAAGGACAGAATAGTACAACACAGATAAGGTGGATGTGATACTGGGTCTCAGCATGGCTTTCCCCGGGGAGGCTGATCTCTACAGCCAGGCTGAGTTCTCTGATAAGGAGAATGAAGAAACAGACTGTTCAACATGGTTGTACTCCAATCAGATTTGCTCATGTTTTCAGCCAGTATGGGTGGGGAGTAGAACACAGACACTCTAGGAAGAAGAGCCAGAGGGGTTGGCACAGGATCTTGCCTGGATTCAAACATCTTCCTGGCAGCAAATGAATGTGGCTAAGCTGGGTGGCACTGCAGTGGGCTGGGAAGCCCTAAGGAGTCACTTCATGGAAGAGATGCATTCCAGCCAGGTTTGCTGCAGAGAATGTTTTTGTCAGTGAATCCTACCTTCCTACTGATTGCATTCTTCTAAAAAAAGAAAAAAAAATCAGACATAAATTCTTTTGAAATAAGAACCAATAGTCAAGTGAAGTTTTCCAAAATTTGATCACAGACAGGATGTTCAGAGAGTTACTATACCCAAATGACTGTTGGCTCTTCTTTGAAGAAATAATGAGCACTACCATCCTCCCAGCCACAAAGGTAGGAACACACGGAAACTGTCTTTAACAACCTCTTGCCAGTTCTATCCCAATAACCTCCCTCTTCTTTCACCCCATTACCACTGCCCTAGGTCAGACTTTATCAGGTTTCACTGGACCAAATGATAGCTTCCCAGCAGGTTCTTCTGCCTCTTGATAATTCCCTTCAAGCTCCCTCCACACAGCATTCCAGATCAACTTCAAAAAGCACATCTGTCATTGTGTCACACTGCCACTCAAAAACCTTCAGAGGCTCCCTCTTGTCTAAACAAAATCTAAACTTTGTAACCTGGAATTCAAGAGCTGCATATTCTGATCCAGATGTGTCTTTCCAATCATTTTTTTTTTAATTTCCCTGCATTTTCACTTCAAATAAATTTAACTTTAATTAAAATAATATCCACTATTTAGTGATTATAGGCCAGGTTTTCTCTCTCTCTCTCTCTCTCTCTACCA
This sequence comes from Canis aureus, assembly GCF_053574225.1. Lineage (NCBI taxonomy): Eukaryota > Metazoa > Chordata > Mammalia > Carnivora > Canidae > Canis > Canis aureus. The sequence goes on from NC_135620.1 coordinate 58,418,727, forward strand.
CTTTATGAGGTATGTCTTATGATTGATCTCCATGTGATATATGAAGAAATGGGTCCAAACAGATGAAATAACATGCCAAAAGTCATCTAATCAGTAGGCGGCAGAACCAGGTCTCCATCACCACAATCCAGGTGTGGGCCTCTGCCCATCCCCCATAAAACTTCTCCTATTTGGGGAATGCTTGCACTGTCCCTATTTCCTATGACGAAGAAATGTGCATGTTCCTCTTGCCCGATGCTTTTAATTCCTTAGACTGCTTTGTTGTACAACCTGGAACTAAGTTTTCTAGCTCCAATTTTCAATAAAGATCTGACTTGTTAAAGCAGGCCACTCTCATTTATTGCTTGTTCATTTATTTCTAATTCCATTTATCTAAACTGGGAGTTGTCTTTTTCAGAGTGGAACTGTTTTTCCTCCCCTCTTGCCAAGCAATAGAGAAAGAACTGAATAAGTGGCACGTGTTCACTTAAGGAAAATGTTTGGTTTGTGAAATCTCATCTGAATCATCCCTTCTCCATGGCCTGATTTTCACACAGAACTAAAAAGTGTATAAAATGTCCCAGTTGGAAGAGCTAGGTAGAAGGGGCAGTCTGCAGGCACAGAGGAAAGAAGATGTACTGCCATAAATCCCTTAGGATTGTCTGTAGATTGGTGAGCTTCTAACGATGAAACTGATTAGTGGGCAGCCCTGGTGGCCCAGTGGTTTAGCACCACCTTCAGCCCAGGGTGTGATCCTGGAGACCCGGGATCAAGTCCCACGTCAGGCTCCCTGCATGGAGCCTGCTTCTCCCTCTGCCTGTGTCTCTGCCTCTCTCTCTCTGTGTCTCTCATGAATAAATAAATAAAATCTTAAAAAAAAAAAAACTGGATTAGTGCTCTTGTCACAGCTATTAAGTAATATCAGCTGATTATTTTCACAAGCTCAGTTCTAGAGCCCCTGGGCACATTGACTAGGTTTTTAAAACAAAGAAATAATCCCTTACTATACTTTGCAGACTACCACACTGATATAAAAATGTTTATCCAGATTTTTGAATGAATATGAAGGCTTACGTATAGGATCCATAATGTTATGATAGATTTTTTTCTCTATGTGTTTCTGCATATCCTATATGATAAAACATTTTCATAGTACTCTGCAGTTTATAAGGAATATTTATGTCATTTCATTTGATCCTCAGATTTTCCTTGAAAGGTAAATGGAATAATTTTAGATAAGGAAGCATGACTCAGATGAGGAAAGTGATTATCTATATCATAAGGAAGATGGATGGAAATGAATGGCTCTTAATTCCACATCCAAAGCTTTTTCCAAACACCTTCTAGATACTTGGCACTGGACTGGGCAAGAGGATGGAACATTGAATGGGACCTCAAGAAACTTACAATGTACCGGAAGGATATACATGGAAAATGGTATAAAGCAACTTTATGGAAGTATGCACAAGGTGTTGTGGAAGCTCTGAGGAAAAGCTCATACATTAGCCAAGGGGCTTAGGAAGGACTGGTAAGCTGAGTCTTAAAGAATGAGTAGGGTTGAGCCAGGCAAAGAGAGGTAGGAAATGATGAGGAATTCCAGGCAAAGGAAGAACCCAAGCAAAGGCACCAAGACCTGCCAGGTTGGGGTGGTGTCAGGTATGGACTCTGTGCAGTTAATTGTTACTGAAACAGAAAGGATTAGACAGGGAGGGCTGATCAATGAGGCTGAAGAGGTCTGCAGATGTTAGGTCAAGGAAGCCCTTGTATGAGAAGAGCCTGGACATTCTCCTGGACATACTGCCTATTTAAATGCTTTAAGCATGGGCTTGTCTGATCAGATTTCTATTTCATCAGATTGTGCTGACTATGGCATGAGGATTGACCAGAAGTGAACAGAAATGGAAGCAGAAAGCCATGCATGAAGGCCGTTGCACCAATCCAGGACAAAGAGAAAGGGGAAGCTTTAATTGGGCAGGATATGCCCATTGATATGATGTGGCTGGCAAAGGAGAAAGAGACATTAAGGTAACTTCCAAGTTTTAACCTGGTACCTAGGGAAGGATGAGTAAATTGTAGAATTTTGGAGGAGACACTGGTTCGGGGGCACACTATGTATGCAGGATGGGTCACCTAGAAATATCTGGAAGATAGTTAAATTCCTGACTCAGAAGAGGTATGAATGAAAAAATGTACTTTGGAGTTAGTGACCTACAGGTATTAAAAATAGAAGTCATAAGGGGAAAAGAGCTCATTTAGGGAGAGTGTGAGACAGTAGACAACTACAGAAACTTCCAATATGTAAGAGGAAGAGGAGCCATGAAGAACCAAGGATAGGGATCCCTGGGTGGCGCAGCGGTTTGGCGCCTGCCTTTGGCCCAGGGCGCGATCCTGGAGACCCGGGATCGAATCCCATGTCGGGCTCCCGGTGCATGGAGCCTGCTTCTCCCTCTGCCTGTGTCTCTGCCTCTCTCTCTCTCTCTCTCTGTGACTATCATTAATAAAAAAAAAAATCTTAAAAAAAAAAAAAAAAAAAAAGAACCAAGGATAGAATTTTCAGCTACCAGGAAAATCAGAAGGCTGCATATCCCAGATGCAAGGAAATCCAGTCTCCAGAAGGAAAAGGATGATTAACAATATTAAATACTGGAAAGTAGCTCAGTAGGATAAGGACTGGAAAAACACCTATTGGATTTAGCAATTAGGAAGTTACTGTTAATTTTAGTGAACAGGTGTTTCAGTGGAATGACAGACAAGAAGCCAGACTGAAGCGGGGTGGAGAGTGGAAGGGGGGTGGGAAATTAGAGGTAGTGAGTGTAGGCAACTCTTTTGAGAGAGTTGGATAAGATCCTACTGAGATAGAGGTAAACATGGAGTACAGGCAATTACTATCCGTTTGTTTGGATTGGAAAAAAAAAATGACCATTTTTATATCCTAAGGGAAAGGATTTCATAGAAGGAAAAAGGTCTTGTAGAGAGTTGATGACTGATAGAACAAGGTGCAGGGAGAGAAATGACATCAAGGATACATATCCTCTGAGGCAGAGGGGAAAGGAGGCAATGAATAGGAAGCTGCTGTAAGTTGAGAGAGATGGATTGATACTGGAAGAATCAATTTTCTCAGTGCTGTAGGTGATACGACATTCCACTAGGAATGTAGGGCATAGGGTGCAGGGTTGTATGTGGAATTCAAGGAGAGTGGTAAGTATTCAGAGAGTTACTGAGAAGGAAAGGGTAATCAATCATAGTCTAAAAAGGAGGGGAAAAAAGTAGAAGTAGAAGTAGAAGTTGGGAGAAGGCCAATAGATGGAGAGAAAAATAAGGCTCCAAGAGCCTAGAGGAAGCAAAGTCATGAGGCTGCTAGAAAGGACTTGAAGAATTCAAAAAGGAAACTCTTCTAGGAGATGATCCTTGAGTATGTGACTGAAATTGAGGCAAGGTAATGGTCTCCAGAAAGAAGGAGTTCCAGAAGTATAAGACTAGGATGTGGGATGGTCCAATTCTTGTCACTGAAATGTCTTAGGATGAGGATAGCAGGAGTTGAGATGGAAAGATGAGTCATGAATCAGGTGCCAAAGTCTTCAATAAATGAACTACCGTGCTTGGAAGGCTAGAAGATGACAGTGATATAGAAAAGATAATGGATTATATAGCCAAATAGAATAAAATTCAAAATACACTGCAATTTTTAAAACTTGGGTGACAGTGTAATGTTGGTAAACATAAGTGGAGATCCAAGAAAATGTCAACTCTTTTCCTGGCTCCATGGTATGTGGAAAGTGGAAGAATGAGTAGCTTCCACTGGGCAAGTCCCCATGAAGCAATCCGGATCTCAATAAGCAAGGGGAGTGGGTGGGGAGTGGGTCAGCGTGAAGCAGGGACCCAAGTGCACAGTGGAGAGGGGTGGAGAAGGCAGTAGGGAGAAGCAGCTTGCCTTAGTCAAGGAATGAGAGGGACACTAACTGGGGAGAGGAGAGTCAGGTGTGGCCTTTCTTCTGTGATAGAAAACTGTAAAGCTAAGAGGCCTGGCTAGAAGACACCCCCGCCCACCCCCAATCAGATGCCAGGGGGTGGAATCTCAGACCGTGTGTGGCTGGTCTCAGGGAGACCAGGAAGGTCGCTGGAATTTTGCAAACAGATCTCCAGAGCCTTCCCCTTGTCTCTCAATACTCGAAAAGAAAAAAAGAAAGAAAGAAAAAAGTATTCTTAGCTCATCCCACATTAATTTTTATCCAAAATAAATCCTGCAATTAAAAAACATCAACTCTCAATCCTTTTAAATATGCTAAATTAAAATGTGCAAAACAACTATTATCTTCTTCCTTTAAAGAGAAACAGAGAAACCCTTACTTCTGCTTTTTCATATTTTGTAAGAGAAAAAAAATGGAGCAAATGATGTGATTGAAGCCAAGGTTGTCTATAAAGTGTGAAAGCACTTCCTTTCCTTTCCCAGGAGCCAGGACTAACACTAGAAGGGAGAGGAAATTAGCATGAAAGTTTTACTTAAATTACGAGATGGGTGAAGACCTTGCCCAAAGATGGTATCTCCCTGTCTCCTGTGACAGACAATGAATGGCTTTCAAGAACAAGGTTGTTCTCTTTGTTATGTAAATAGCTTCCAAGAAGCCCATAGAATGTTACCTGGGACTGAGGGTGGTGGTAGAGAAAGCCTGCTGACCCAGGAGCACTGACAGTCTGCTGGATCCCTCCTCACTCAGTTACCTGTGCATCCTGTGACTCAGTTTGATCCTCTGTTTCTCTATTTTGAAAAAAAAAAAAAAATACCAGAACCTGTGCCACCGAGTTACTATGAGGATTAAGTGAAAGGATGATGGGAAAACTGCTTTCTAAGGCATAAAGCACCAGATGCCTGTTTACTGATGCTAGGGCCACCTGCAGTTGCTGCTTCTGCAGCCACTGTCTTAACCCTTGGCCGAAGGAGTGACAGGAGGGCAGAAGAATGGCACCAGGGAGTAGATTGCAGAGGGCAGAGGCTTCAGGCAGGCAGGGTCTCAGACCACACCCAGTAGGAAACCCTTCCTTTACCTGGTTATACCTGTCCCCGTTCATCCATTCGAAAAATTTTCAGAATAGGCATATGAAAGCACACCACTATTACAGTTTTCTTTACAGGCCAATCAAGAAACAAAAGAACTTCTTTTCTTACGTTAAAAGCTTATATATATACACACTCCACAGGTCATCAAACCAATTTCTGCAGAAATGTAAACACATGTGCATATGCACTCACACATGTAGGTATAAACATATACACACATGCACACATACATGGAGATGTGTGCACATGTATACACATATTGACGTATATTCATATATCCAATTCCTGCCGTTGCATCTCCATCTGGATGCCCACCAGTTCCTTAAACCCAAAGCCCAAAGTGGGTAAAGAAACTTAGTGGTTGCCAACAATGTCCTGCTTCTGCAGCTCTGTGGGCTCTTCAGGCCTGGGACGAGGCGCAGGCAGCTGGCAGATGGGGGGCGCTGGGCCCCTGGAGCTGCTGGCTGCCGGCCTCCCCTCCTCGAGGCCCCGGGCTTTCTGGGCTCCAGGCTCTCGCCCGCACACCTCCTGAGGAAGCACTGCGAGCGGCCGCGGAAGCCACGGGAGCCCGGGCCCTGGGCCCAGCAGCAGCCTTCCACCCGCACAGCCAGTCCTGCGAGGGAGGAGCAGCAAGTCTCATCCGGAGAGGCCTGGAGGACGGGGATTGTATTGCAGACATCTCCGGGAAGAACTCGAGTCTTTCTCCTCCTCCCTCCTGTCTGTCCTTCCTTCCTTCCTTCCTTCCTTCCTTCCTTCCTTCCTTCCTTCCTTCCTCTCTCCCTCCTTTCTTTCCTTCCTGTCTGGCCTGCCTGCCTGCCTTCCTCCTTTCCTTCCTTCTCCTTTCCTTCCTTCCATCCTTCCTTCCTTCAATCCTGCCTTCCTGCCTTTCTTCTTTCCTTCCATCCTGCCTTCCTTCTTTCCTTCCTTTCTTCCTTACATCCTGCTTTCCTCCTTCCCCTTCCAGTTCATTAAACTCTTATAATTACTAGGCACCCGCTCTGAGCCAAGCCCTATTTCTAGGTACCAGAGATACACTCATGCGTGAGACAGTTAGGACCCCTACACAAGTTGGACTTAAATTATAGTGGAAGGAAGTGCATGGATGAATGAACTCACATCAGCTGGAGATAAAGAGCAAGGGGAATAAAGACCCAAGATGGGAGATGAGAGGGCAGGAGACAGCTTTAGACTGGGCAATCAAGGAAACTTCTTGAAAGAGGCAATGTTTAAGGTAAAACTGGGCACAGAGACCCACCAGGGCAAAAGCCCTGAGGCAGGAGCAGATATGGCTGTGGCTACAGCATGGTGGGCTGGAGGAAGATGGCAGGGCAGCTGTTTTCCTATCTACTACAGACAAAACTGCATCAGCCTTTCACTTTTCAGTGTCATTCTCAACTCCTCCCTATCTCATCTCCACATCCACCATGCCAAGTCCAGTCTGTTCTCTAACCTCTCAGGTCAGGCTCTTGCCTTCCATTTCTGCTGCCACTCTCCTTGTCTCTCTCACCGCGATGCTGGATTCACTCTCCTGCCTGCCTCTGCTTCCTTCCACCTCAGTCTTCAAAAAGCTGCCTGAATGATCCTGGAAGATACAGCTCAGATACAGCTTACCAACCCTCGGTGGCGCCCTGCAGCCATTGGATAGAGCCCAAACCTCTTACCTTCTCTTTGGAAGCCTTTATAACGCAGCCCCCTGTCTACTTTTTGAGCCTATCTCCTCAGCCTAAGTCTAGACTCTACTGTGAGAGGGCCATTTTTCTGAAGTTGGAGTATCGCTCTTCTCCCAAAATGCAAGTGGAATGAGAATTGAAGCCATAATCTGTCATTAATCTTCCAGCATGCATTAGGAAACCAGGGGTTTCTAAAGCTAGCTCCTCTAGATGGCAGAAAACAGGACCAGAAGCGACTCAAAATGAAGAGGAAGGAGGGAAATAATAGGCTCAGTGCTTGGGGTAGGGTTGAAGTTTAAAGCTGAAATTGAAATGAGCAGCTCCTGGGGACAAGTGGAGTGCACAAAGAGTGAGGGTGAAGGAAAGATGGAGAGTCTTCGACAGAGAGTGAGATTGCATTCTTAAATGATTCATGATTCACAGAAGGCCAGAACCAAGCTTGACCTCGGAGGCTGTCAAGTCCTACCTCTCAGCACACAGAGGAGGGTGACCAGCCTAGACTGGGGAAGTGCATCACCCCTAGTCAGAGTACATCCACAAGAGACCCAGTCCGGCCCTCATGCCCCAGACTCCCAGGCCATGCTGCCCTAATTCACCTCCCATGATCTGGTGGATTGACTTCCCGGAGCCAGGCCCAGAAACAGGGAGCCGGATGTTGCTTTAGAATGTGGCAAAAAAAGCCAAAGGGAAGACGGTTTTCTCTAGCCCTCGGGCTTATACTTTCCCTGGCACACAATGGCGGCACCCAGGTCCAAATCGTCTGGGTCAGAGACAGAGGCTCCTTATCTTCGGCTGTGCTGATGGGACACATAGAGAGGCTGACAGGAAAACAACCAAGTCCATTTATTTGACGGCCATGATAAGTGAATTGGATCAGCTCTGCAGCTGGGCCAAAGAATTGCTTGGAAAGATGTCATGAGGGTGGCCAAGAGAGAAGACTCAACCCCTGGCAGCCAACCTAGTGGCCTCTTTATAGCTAAAAATAGCCATAGCATCATAATCTTTTTAAAGAGGTTTCACATCCATTATATCAAATTCTCCACCCAACATGTCCATGAGGTAGGTACTATTTTCACTATTTAAGGATGAGGAAATGAGAAAGCTGAGGGCACACTCAAGGTCACATGAGCTCATAAGGAGAAGAATTAGAATTTGGATGTAGGTCTTGTGATTTCAAATCCACATGACTAATATTATTTAGCCTTAAAAAGGAATGAAATCCTGACCCATGCTACAACACAGAGGAAGACATTATGCTAAGTGGCAGGAGCCAGACATGGAAGCACAAATACCATAGGATTCCCTTATCTGTGTTACCTAGAGTCGTAGAATTCACAGGAAGTGGAGTGGTGGAGTCAGGGGCTGGGAGGAGAGGAGGGAAGTGATTATTTAATGGGAACAGAGTTTCAGTTGGAAAGATGAAGAAGTCCTGGAGAGTGGCAGTGGTTAAAATGGTTAATTTTATGTTATGTATAGCTTTACCACAATAAAAAATAAAATTAATATCTTTTTTTATCCACATGAATGTAATGACAATGTTTTCTAACAATTCTGTTTTTATTTTTTTTTTTAAGATTTTATTTATTTATTCATGAGAGACACAGAGAGAGAGAGGCAGAGGGAGAAGCAGGCTCCCGGCAGGGAGCCCGACGCGGGACTCGATCCCAGGTCTCCGGGATCATGCCCTGGACTAAAAGCAGCACTAAACCACTGAGCCACCCAGGCTGCCCTAACAATTCCATTTCTAAAACATAGCTTATAGAGTGAGAGAACTGAATGGAGCCCCTAATTTGCAAAGGAGGAAACAGGCCCAGAGAAGGACACAGATGAACATGAGTCAGTTAGAAAGTTGGGGACATATCATGTCCTCCCGGCTTTCTTAATTCTTTCTGGCCTAAACCATCCCTGCCTTTTGTCAAGTGTCTTAGCCTGCTTGGGCAGCCCTAACACAGTCTCACAGCTTGGGGGGCTTAAACACAGGAAATGCATCTTCCCACAGTTCTGAAGGCTGGAAATCCAAGCTCAAAGTGTCAGCTGATTCATTCCTGGTGAGAATCCTCTTCCTAGCTTGCTTATGTATCCTAAGTCCTCATACAGCTGAAGGAGGGACAGAGAGAGAGAGAGAGAGAGAGAAAGTGCTCTGTTCTTCTTATAAGGTCACCGATCCTATTAGACCAGGGCCCCACCTTTATTACCTTATTTAACTTTAATTCCTTCCTAAAAACTGAATCTCCAAATATAGTCACATTGTGGGTTAGTACTTTAACAAATGAATTTTAGGGGAACACAATTCAGTCCATAGCAGCCAGCTACCCTCCCCTGGGCACTTACCACATGCCAGGGCCCTGTGCTTTTGCAGGACCTTTCTCTCATCTTTCCAATCTTTCATTGATGGAGTGCCCCAGGACTCAATCGTGGATCTCTACCTTGCCTACCTCCACCCCGTAAAGTGATGAAGTTCAGTTCCATGGATTTCTCCCCAAGTTAGATCTGCAGCCCCGATGTCTCCTCTGAACTCAACATTTCCCTACTTAGAGATGCTCATATATCTCGAATTTAATGTGTCTAAAACTAAACTCTGACTATTCTCCCCAAAACTTGCCCCTTAGCCAGTCTTCCCCATTTCAGCAAGTGGCAACCCCATTCCACCGCTTAGAGTCAGCCTTGACGTCTCTCTTTCCATTCTAGCAAATCCATTTGCAAATCTATGAGCTCTAATTTAAAATTATTATTTCTTGCCTTCTCCCTTGCAAGCATCCTCATACAAATTATTGTCACCTCTGGAACAGACTATTATAACAGCCCCTGTGGTGGGTGCTGTGATGCATTAATTAGATCCCCCTTCCAGATTGAAGTGTTCATCTCCCAGGTGCTGAAATCTCATAGCTGCATCCCTCATAGGAATGACTCTCAGAAAGGAGTTCTTGCTCCAGGTTGCTCTTCCCCATAAATATCCATGTGGGTCAAGTCCTTCTCTCATCCATGTTTCTGCTCAAATGCCATCTCACTGCAAAGGCCTTCTGACCACTCTTATGCAAACAACATCCCCTTTGTTCTCCAGCTCCCTTACCCTGCTTTAGTTTTTCTTCATAGCATTTATCAGGCTCTGACACTTATTAATTTGTCTATTTGTCTATTGTCCTAGAAGTTAAGTTCCAGAAGACCAGGGGATGTATGAGCGCACAAGCATGTGGTTGTATGTGTGCCTGCTTAGCTCCTGCATCTAGAACAGAGTCTGGTGGCACATAGTAGACATTTGTATCAGTTTCCTATGGCTGTTGTAATAAATTACCATAAATTGAGTGGCTTAAACAGCACAAATTTATTACTGTGCAGCTCTGGAGGTCAGAAGTTTAAAATGGATCTCACTAAGCTAAAATTAAGGAGTAGGCTGGGCTGTATTCCTTCCGAAGGCTCTAGGGGAAAAATACATTTCCTTCCCTTTTCCAGTTTTCTGTGGTTCATGGTCCTGTTTTTCCATCTGCAAAGCCAACAGTGAAACATCTTCAAATATCCTCTCCTGCCACCTTCTTCTTCTGAGGATTTTTGTGACTACCCAGGGCCCATGCCATTAATCCAGGTTAGTCTTCCTATTTTAAGGTCAGCTGATTAGTAACCTTAATTCCATCTACAACCTTAACTCCCCTTTGTCAAGTAACCTAACACACTCATGGGTTCTGGGGATCAGGCCACGGAAACCTGTGGTGGACAGAGGGGTCATCACTGCCAACTATGACACTCAATAAACCTTTGATGAGTAAATGAATGAATAATTATGTAATTTCACTCACCCAGTGATCTATTAACATCAATGCTATTATTCTCCCATTTTACAGACAAGGGAAATAAGGTTAAGTCAACTTGCCCAAGTTCACACCCCTAATAAATAATGGAGCAGAATTCAAATACAGGCAGGCTGACTCAAGTCTGTCTTTGCCCCCACTGGCTTCATCTTCTTGTAGTTTTCAGCTCACAAATCTGTCTCCCCTACTACCTGCTAGATTCAAGGGTTCCTTGAGGGCAGAGACACTGGCTTTGCCTATCGGTAGCCCCAGAGCTTAGCCCAGGATAATGACAGTAATAACAGTGGCAGTTTATCAAACACTTGATATGTGCCGAGCACTGTTACAAACACTTTACTTGCACCCAAAATATTTACTGAGCAAATGCTGAATGGATAAAACCATCTCTTCTCACTGAACCTTTTTTTCTTTTTAAAGATTTTATTTATTTATTCATGAGAGACACAGAGAGAGAGAGAGGCAGAGACACAGGCAGAGGGAGAAGCAGGCTGTATGCAAGGAGCCCGATGTGGGACTCGATCCCGGGTCTCCTGGATCACACACTGGGCTGAAGGCAGCGCTAAACTGCTGAGCCACCCGGGCTGCCCCTCACTGAACCTTAAGAGCCATGTTTAGACCTATCTAATACTCAAGCTCTATACTAAATGCACAAACTCAGTCATATTAAGTTGGAGAGGCTCTAAAATATCAAGAGTGGGTTTATTCCTGTCTTCTGGTCTGAATCCAGAATCCCAACTCATCATCAATCAGCCTGTCTAATGAATGAACATTCACTGTGAATAGATTTATCTGTTCTAGATTATGACTTTGAGTTGACAAACTTGAAAATAATGACTAAGAGACACAAGGTCTTCCCCATTTCCTGAGCGCTCTCACAGATCCATTAAATTCTCAGAACCTTCCTGCACACAGGCTAGGACGTAGCATGGCTTCCACGGCATCCCAGGGAAGCCAGGCCTCAGAAATCCTCAAGAGCTAGTCCAAGGTCACCCAAGTAGTGAGGACGGCAGTCCAGACTTCCCATCTTCTAATTCCACACTTTTCTACTATGTGGTGCTGCCAAGTAGAACATCATATGCCTTTTAGAAGGGACTGTCCGTGCAGACTGGCAAAACTCAGCTTCCATGTGGATCTGCGGGGTCTCTGCCAGCAGCTTGAGTCTGGTTTTCCCACTCTTTCACATCTCCCAGCTCTCCCAATTACGAGGTTTACAATTTCTCAGTCTGCACAATGGAAGAGGGGCCCTAAGAATGTAAATCACTCCATAAAGTCTATTTTAAAAATAATAAGGAAAGGGGCTAATTGCCATTGGGATGGCTTTTTATTTGTCTTGCAAAAAAATTTTTTTACGGAATATAAATTGTGCATGACATGGGATTCAGGGAAAGAATTTGGCAGGTTTAGGAGATTTCTATTCTGTCTTCTTTTTATCCGCTTTTCTAAGCATCCTTTCTGTTTCCACTGTGCTTTGAAAAGAATGCAAGAGAACTCAGGCTCTGGGGTAAAGAGAAAAAGAAGAATCCTAGAGTTACGGAGCCTGGCTAACCCCTTTTCTGTGAAGATCTGTGTGCTCTTTTGTGCGGTAATGAAGAGATGGAAAGAAAAGAATTGTCCCCACATGATCCACCACTAGGCCAGCCAAAAGGACCTCTGACTCTCGGAGCGAAGCACACCCCACTGCAGGCTCATTCCCCTCGCTTCTCCGCTGCCAGACGACGCTCTCAGAGAATGGCTCTGTCCCCGCAACGATTGTCCATGATTTGTGGGTCAGGAGCTGCCACGGGAAAAGTATCTAATTCCACTTTCACACACTTGTGGTGTCAGCAACCCAAATACAGAAAGCTATTTTGGCCACACTTTAACTACTCAACTTAAAGGCAACGGCACAGAAAAAGAAGCCCACCTGTTGAAACCAATGAAGAAATCTCCCAAGTCATTTCTGAGCTTAATCATATTGAATTCACCTCGCCTAACATCCTATAAGGTTTGTTGATCCAAGAGACTATGAGGTTTCCAAGTCCAATACATACTGCACATTGCAGCCAGAGAGGACTTTCTAAGGCATGGAATTCTTTCTTTCTTTCTTTCTTTCTTTCTTTCTTTCTTTCTTTCTTTCTTTCTTTCTTTCTTTCTTTCTTTCTTTCTTTCTTTCTTTCTTTTTTTTTTTATAAAGATCTCATTTATGTATTTGAGAGAGAGAGAGAGAGAGAGAGTAGGAGCAGAGGGAGGGGCAGAGGGAGAGGGAGAAGCAGACTCTCCACTGAGCAGGAGCTTGATGTGGGGCTCAATCCTGGGATTCTGGGATCATGACCTGAGCCAAAGGCAGATGCTTAACCCACTGAACCACTCAGGTGCCCCTCTAAAGCATAAATTTCTTCCCTTCAAGGCTATTTTTCAAACTGTCATCAGAGTGATTTTTCTAAATCAAATGCCCATTTATCCCACAAATACATACTCAGCTGCAATTAAGTGTCAGGCACTTTTCTAGGAATGTTAAGTAATCAAGGCAGGCAAGTACTTGTGTTTGTCCAGACAGAGGTGACAACATGACTTAGGGCAAATGAACAGGATTAACCTCACATAACTGCTTAGTCATAGGAAGAGGTCTTGGGATAGGAAGTGGCACGGGCAGGGGGATACTTAGGTGGAGAGACACATCCTTAGAGGCAAGAGAGAGCAGATTGCACCAAGACCTGAGAGAAGAGCATTCCAGACAAAGGAAAGAAGAGATCCAGAAGATAGGAATGACTGTGACTCTCTGAAGAGCATGAAGAAAGCCCAGGAGGCTAGCAGGTAGTATGAAAGAAGGGAAAAGTGGTTGGAGCTGAGGCAGGAGAAATGAAGTAGACACCGGGGTGCCCGAGGGAGAAGAGAATAGATGGGTGGGTTCAAGACACATTTTAGAGGTAGTGCTCACAGTATTTTCCAATGGATTTGACATGGGGAATCATCCTTTGATGAGGATGATTCTGGCCTTAGGGCTCCAGCAACTGAGAGGATGGTGGTGCCATTTTGAATGGGAGCAAGGAAGACAACTGAGCTGGGAGAAAAACAAGTATTTTTCTTTGAATAGGTTACATGTTAAGTACCCACTAGACATTCAAGTGAAATATCAAGTCAAATCCACACTTAGAAAGTGTAGGCTAACTGTATACATTTAAGGGTCCCTGGCATATATCCCTGTTATTTCAAGCCATGGAATTCCTAGGGAGGAGATAAAGAGGGAAAAGAAGAGCTCTGGGGCACTCCAATGTCCAGAGGTTCGTTCAGTGGTGGAAAAGTGATCTTACTATTGTAAGAGAGAGTGGCCAGTGTGGTGGGAGGAAAACAAGGAAAGTGTCACATAATAAGCCAGAAGAAAATGATCAAGAAAAAGGGAGCAATTAGCTGTGTCAGATTTTGTTAAATGGTGTACTTTAAAAAAGAGAGAGAAAGAGACACAGAGAGAAATGATCCATGGATTTGGCAAAATGGAAGTCACTGGTGACCTTAAGAGGAACAGTTTCACTGGAATGGTGGCTCGGAAAGGGGAATAAGATCTTGTCCTATCAATACCACTTTCCCATTTGAAACTCATCAATGGTTCTTGTCCTATACATAAAAGGATAAAGGCTACATTCCTTTCCATAAAAGTAACTTCCTGAAATCTAACTCCATAGAGGAAGTCAGTAATTGTCAGAGTTCTTAGTTGCGAATGGAATTCACTTTATGTGAACAGAAAGGGGATTTATGAGAGGATAATAAGTATCTCACAGAATCTCCAGGAAGGCCCAAAACCAGACTTGGATCCCATCATAATCAGATATAACAAATGCAGGAGCCACGTTGTCCGGAGAAACTCCCCATTGTTCTGTAGGACCGTTCTAGTATGAACGGACCTAGTAGCTCCACCACAGTTACCCCAGAAGAAGCAGATGTCCCCAGCACCATGCTTGTCACAAGAGCCAAACTGTCCACACAGTCAATACTCCCATTGTTCATTTCAGCCTCCTGTTGGCAGATCATTAGCCACATGTAGATCCCCTAACGGCAGAAGAGTCTGTGGAATCTACTGTGTCTATGGCACCTTCCAGCATCTATTCCCCCTTCTTTTGGACTACCCTGACTGTTATTAACCTTGTAGTGCCCTGGATTTGGAGGAAGCTGCCTCTAGTCTCAACCTATGGATCATGCTTGTGATTGGCCTATGGCAATGAGCATAGCCCCTTCTTCCAGTCACGGATATAAATTCAGGAATGAATATATGACCCACCCGATGCAGGTTTGGTAAAATGAAAGTAGACATTTGCTTGAGGCTTCTATAAAAGAAACTACCTTAATCTTCCAAGAGAGCTCCCAGAAATAATCTTCTCTCTCTATTCTTGGACCGAAGGCTTATCCCCAAGGAAGAACATAACCCTGGGAGGAGTTAGTTGACAACCGTCTTTTGGCTAGAGTGGTACCAGCCTAAAATGAAGCTGATCCTGCAGAAGCAAGGAGAAAGATGAGAGAAGACAGACTTTAAGAACATTCTTGGGCCACTGAAATAAGCCAATTCTGAAATCTGTCCTACTCCTGTAATCTCCAGTTCCCTAAACAAACAAATTGCTTTTAATGTTTAAGCAAGTTTGAACTGATTTTGATTAGAGGCAATGAAATGCATTATAATTGATTCAGACTCCAACCTATCTCTCGGGGCTCCTTTCTTAGCATCATTTATACGTAAGCCCATCAGCCCATTGACTCTAAAATGCCAGAATTCTATCAAGACTAATCACTCCACCTGGATGCCCTTCCTTCCCTTTCGCCTTTGCTGCTTGCCTAGTTCCTCCTCACACTTAAACACCACTACAATGTCATCTCCTCCCTGAAGTCTTCCTGGATTTCCCTTACCTTGCTCTATCATAGGATGCATCACTGTCTGACCAATATTATGGTAACTTGTAAGGATATGTGCCCCTACATTAGTTCATAAGTCCTTTGAGAGCCAGAAGAGTCTCTTTGTCCTTAGTGCCTTTCAGAGCCTGGAACTGCCCTTGTATCCATCAAGTGTTTGTTAACTCTCCAGGGATTCTCAAAAATGTGTGGGCAGTGGAGATTTCCTGTATTGTGGTCTTCTAGATTCACGCACTGAGACAGCCTTGCAGAAATGTTCCAGTCAATCTCCAGAGAACAAAGTGGTCCTTGATGAGAGCTGCTCCTAGAACCACTGAGCACTCACAGCTCACCTAATCCACTGTCTCATTTTCCAAGGGAGGGACGTGATGCCCGGAGAAGGGAAGGTCATGGGCAGTCGGGACAGAGCTCAGTCTTGAAACTGGTGTTGCCTAATTCACCAACCACTCTTCAGCAGCAAGTTGCTTCTTTCCTATAGGCCCTGAGAGCTGAGGGTGAACAGGACTGGTCATCATTCTGGATGTCTCTGGTGTCTGTGGTCTGTCCCTTGGCCACAGCTGTCTTTCAAAAGCCCTTCTGCTCTCTACCTCCCTCACAGCTAAGTAGAGAAGGCACAGATGGAAACTATGCACAGAGGGGATGATTATCTCTCCTGTCTTATCTTTGGTGGGAAGGGAAAGACCTTATTCCTCTTAAAGGAACCTCTTCTTTCCCTTCACTTTATTGAGATATAATTGGCAAATAAAAACTGTATATGTTTAAGGAGTATAGTGTGATGGTATGATAAATGTATATGCTGTGAAATGATTACCAGGGTCAAGCTACTTAACATAGCCACCACCTCACTTTGTTGCCACTCTTTTTGTGTGTGGAAAGAACACTTGAGACTTACTCCCATAGCAAATTGCAAGTATACAATACAGTGCTATCAATCACGGTCACCATGCTGTATGTCAAATCCCCAGATCTTCATGGGCGGTGCGTGAGTGGCTCAGTCGGTTAAGTGTGTGACTCTTGATTTCAGCTCAGGTCATGATCTCAAAGTTGTGATCTTGGGGTCATGAGATCCAGCCCCACTCAGGGCTCAGTGCTCAACACGGAGTCTGCTTGTCCTTCTCCCTGCCCCCTGCTCCTCCCCCTGTTCTCTCTCTAAAATAAAAAAAAATTTTTTTTTTTAATCTGCAGATCTTGGTCATCTTATAACTGGAAGTTTGTACCCTTTGACTGTTGAAGGAAGTCATTGAGAGGATATGACCACTGGTAACGGACATGGGTAATTGGAGGCTCTTTACCTCTCCCCATCCTTGGAATGTACATTCTGCCCACAGTTCCCACACACTGACCATTTCCAAGGTCACAGCCTTGAGAGAGCAATGTGTTGCTGAGACCATCTGGACAGTGTTTCTGACTGAACCTTGTTAAGGCCTCTATGTAAACTTTTCAGATTCTAGTGGGCTGGCGTGGAGATCTACTCGTCTTGTAGCCATCCAACACAAGCCTCGTGTGTAAGTTCCCTTGCTTAATAAAACTGCCACCTACCAAACTAGAATAGCATGCCTATTTCTCCAGCGACCTCCCTGTCCTCTGTGTACTGGGGCCAGTTTCAAATTTCATCTGGGGAACTCCTAAGGTTGCAAACCAGTATTGACCACTGTCTCTCTTTCCCTCAAACCCTAGCCCCTGGCCTACTGCCATTTTGTTCTGTTTCTGTGAGTTCAACTTCTTTTAGAGTCTACATGGAAATGACACCACACATTGTCTCTCTGTGCCTGGGTTTTTTTCTTAGCATCATGTCCTTCAGGCTTATCCTTGTTATCCCAAATGGAAGGATTTCCTTCTTTTCTATGTCTGAATAAAAGACGTGTGTGTGTGTGTGTGTGTGTGTGTGTGTAACTCACATTTTCTTTATCCAGTCACCCTCTGATGGACTCTTGAGTTGTTTCCATATCAGCAATATGTGAGCTTATATGAAAAAGAGGAGAGATTCAGAGAGGGTAGGATTTTCCCATGATCTCTATAGCTTCAACTGCCTCCTCCTTCTCTGGTGCATTTGACCTCTCTGAGAAGCAGCTGCTGGCTGGTGTTCGAAATGGGGGTGAGAATAGCTGCAGAGTAAGCTCCTTGGCTGCCCTCTGTCCCCTCCTTCCCAGTCTGGCTCTCTCCTGCCTGGCACTGTGCACTTGCCTGTCTGAGAGGATTCATTTCCCAGACTGAGGCTGGCAGTCACCTTCCAGGCAAGTGAGCAACATGTCCCAGAGTTCCAGAGGACAGAACACGAGACTGTGCCTGCTGGGGGTCAAGGAAGGTTTTAGGTACAAGGTGATGTTGGAGCTCATACTTTAAGGATAAAACGAGTTTGCAAAGTGAGGAAAATGATAATGGTAAGCAGGTGGAAAGATGGTGATGCACCATCAAGGATCAAGGGTAGAGGGATAAGAACCAATGTAAAGGCACAAAGGACTTGACTGGTGGCTCCCCAAATGATATGTGTGTGTCCTAACATTTGGAATCCATGAATATGATTCTTATTTAGAAAAGGGATCTCTGCTGATGGAATTAAGTTAAGGATCTCAAGATGAGTTCTTCCTGGATTATCCTGAATAATTATTATGATGGGTAACCTTACGAGGGAAAAAGACAGAGGGAGATATGAGATAGGAGAGAACGGATTGCCTCAGTGAGGAGAAGGCCATATGAAGCAGCAGGGAGAGATCAGAGGGATAGTGCCATGCCCAAGGAACACGTGGAGCCATAAGAAGCTGGATGAGGCACGGAAGGATCCTCTCCTAGAGCCCTCAGAGGGATGGCCCGGTCAGCCTTGATTTCAGTGATTTCTGGCTTCCCAAACTGTATGAGATCATGTCTCTGGTGTTCTAAGCCACCTAGTGTGTGGTAACTTGTCACAGCAGCCCTCAGAAGCTAATACAGATAGCCAGCTGTTCACTGTGGCAGGAAACCAGCAGCCCCTCCATTTCCGCTTTCTATCAGCTATGGATCCAAGCCATGCTACCCTTCACGAGTGGTAAAGAAAGCAGCCACTTACAGCTAAGCCTGGCTTCTCTTCAAGGAAAGCCAGGCTTTTTAGTCGAAACCAGACACAATAGTAAGGATACCTAGGTTTCTAAAAGGGCTAAGGCCGAGATATGCTACTGTACTAATATGAAGGGACTCAGCCACCCGGGGGATGAAAGCCACCCTCACCACCCTCACCTCTTACTCTGGGACCCACTGAAACCTGAGGGCGTCACTCACTTTGCAAAATCAAAGGGGGAGAACTGCCCCTTGGGCAAAGGTCTGCAGGGAGGTCACTACACTTGAGAATTGAAGAGAAAACCACATGGGGAAAGAGAACTCAAGAGAGAGAGGAACCCATTGGCAGAAAGTCAGACATCTTTCGGAGGACCTTGGGCCTTTTCTTGTGTGGGCAAAAGTGACTAAGTATCTGCATCTTGTGCCTCGATGCTGGAAGTCCCTTGCTGGATCTGGGAAAGAGCCTCATACCATGACCACACTGTCTGGCTGATGGGTCTGGTGAAGCTTCAGGGGTAAGGTGGGGGGAAGGGCTCTCCCTTCAACCCCCCCGCCCCAAGAGAGTAGCCTTGGGTGCCTCTCTTCTCTGGGGCCAAAGGGTACTGTCCTCCGCGGGCATTGCCATGCAAGACAAGTCATGTCGGGCAATGATGGCACCAGAGACCCCCACCCCAACCAAGCTGGGAGAGGAACTGAGGTAAGGAAGAGGGTTTGCAGCCGGGGAGGGCGTGATCAGATGTGCTTTTTATAGAGCTTTCACTGTAAGAGCAGTGTGGAAAATGGAGTGCACGGGAAGAAACTGGTGACAGAATGTTTCAATAACAGTCCAAGAGAGATGAAGAAGAGCAGATGAAGGCAGCGGCGCTGTGGGCAGAAGCTCTGACTGGAGACTGAGCTGGGAGCTGTGCTGCTAACCAAGATCTGGACAGAAGGCAAGAAGCACAATTTCTCCATCTGATTCTGCTTCCCAGAAAACTGGGCTCCTGGGGGGTGGGGGGCACCAGGGACACTCGGGGATCGATAGAATTCCAGGGCATTTCCACGTTCCAGGTTTTCAGTACCTTAAATAAAAAGAAAGAAATGCAACAACAGGGCCAAATAAATTGCAGTTATCTCTGAAATATTTGCTTTAAAAAAAAAAAAGTACGGCTTTTTGATCACGTGAACAATGCAATGTATGTTGGTGTGCTCTCCAAAGACAATGGTTGTCAATGAAATTATCAACGAATTAACTATACCATCAGGGCTCTAGTCTCATAAAGAGAGAGAATTCTCAGTTGCACGATGACAGTCTTCTCCGAGGCTTGGCAGTGCCTCACTGAGACTGTGTGTATAACCCTGATTCAAGATGAGGCTAAAAATAGACACCGGGGGCTTGACACAAATGTGAGGCCTGGGCATGCGGTCCTTGGGAGTAAACACTGAGGACTGGTTGTGGATACTTTGACAGTTGCACCCTGAAAACCTGCCCAAAGAAATAATTAATCCAAAGCTGCTGGCTGGAAAGAGCTAGAAGCCAGAGGGACCAGGCTGAGTAAGGGCTGGAAGCAGAGGGGGCAGAGCCCGGAAGCATTCCCAAGCCCACCAGCTGGCAGCCACAGGGGTAGGGGTAGGGATGTGCTCAGAGAGTTGAAGGAGACAGCCTGTGGCCACTCTCCGTGCCTCTAGCAGACTGGGCGAGAATGAAGCATGTTCCATGGGAGCCCAGCGCTTCCAGTTGGGTAGGAATTTGTCTCCTGAGAAAGTACTTTTTTGACCCTTATGTCCACTCTCAAGGCTTTTCCTGATTGGGATTCTGACCTGTGTTTTCTCTTTCTCTTACTCTTCCGTCTCTACCACCTGGCACACGTACTATGGAGCAGAAGAGAACTATGAGAAAAGTACTGGCTTTGAGGTCACACTGATCTAGCTTCAAATGCATGGACAGAGCAGTGCATTATTCTGAGCCTCAGCTTCTCAACCTGTAAAATGGGAGTGGTATTACTCATTCTCGTAGGATTTGTTGTGAAGATGAACAAGTAATGGCAATGAATGGGCCTTGTGATCCCGAAGCACCCCAGGCACTGGCCCAAAGGGAGGCCATTCTGCTTGTAATTAGCATGGGGAACTCCTCCTGGTGCAGGGCCTGGAGTCAGGGATACAGCCACAGAATTATGACTTGCACCCTAGGCTTCCACCCAGCTATCATCCCTCCCCGTGACTCAGTGCCATGGGATATCTTCTTACCCCAACTTCTCTTTCTCTGTTGCCCATAAGTACCTGTCTCCTACTCCAGCTGCCTCTTGCATGGCCTAATTTGGATCTGTTCTTCCCATTGGCCTTGAGCAGCATCCTGAAGGCCTGAAGGCGCCCTTCACCACCACACCTGTCCCACAAGGGCTGTCACATGGGCACTTGCTTTGAACATGGCTTGTCTCTAGTGGTTGGAGGAGCAGAATGAGGAGGGGAAGTATGGTCGCAGTGATCTTCCAACAAGTATGCCTCTCCCCAGCTCCATAAACAAGGCTTCGGGGTTGCATTCAAAAGTTGTTCCTCAAAGCTCAGCTAACGTGTTTCCCTGAACATGTTATCATGTTATCAGAAAGCCCCTTGATATTTCTGATGCTGTGAATTCTGAGTCCCATCTGCCTTCTTTAATGGCCCCAAGCACTCTGGGACATACATGATAGTGATGTGAGTTCAAATAGATATTTCCCCCACCATATCATGAGCTCCTTGATTTACCTATGATTCATCTATGTATCCCTTACTGTGCTGGACATACGGTAGATGCTCAATAATATTTATTGAGTTTATAACAAATACCCTCATTAAGGTTTCCTATTTACCAAAGCCATCCTCCCCCCGAGCCCCAGCATCCTGAGTGCTTTACAGCAGAGATCAGAAAAGTATGGCCCACCATCTCTTCTTGTAAATAAAGTTTTATTGGAACACAGCCATGTTTTGCTTTTTTTCAGCATCTATCTCTGCTTTTATGCCACAACAATAGAATTGAGAGATGTGACGGAGACCTTACAGCCCACAAGGCCTAAAATATTTGCTATTTGACCCTTTGCAAAAATTTTGTTCAACCTTATTTTATAGCAAGCAAGTTTAAGTTTTTTCATCTGCAACACAAGGACAATAACCAACATCATAGAGCTGTTGTGAAGATCAGAAAAGGGTAGTGGATGCAAAATTGTTCTGTAGACACCATCCACTCGGCCCACCACATGGGGTCGAGGTAAAGCTTGAAATCTCAAGTGTTGATGTAGGACGTGTGAAGGTTCACTTGGGGGCCGGCATATCCCATCTAAGCTGACACCTGGGAAACATAGAGTGCTGCATAAATACAGAACTCAAATATCTGCCCACGAGGAATCGAATTCCCACTGCCCTCCAGGATAGACTCTTGCCATACGGCATTAATTCAGATGGGGCTCTGGCTCCTGGAGAGAATAAAATAGGCCCTTGAATGTGCCTGTTCCTCATTTACGATAAATGCTCTGAGAAGTAAGAACGTGCTTTAATTAATGCCATTGGCAGACTTGCATAACTGCTGGTTATGGGAGATAAGAATGATTTTTTACTTGATTTGACAGAGCTAACGTGCAAACCCCAAAATATTTTCAATTAGCCTCCTAGCTAGTTATCAACATGGATCTCACACTTCCTAAGGTGGGCCTCCGAGTCTTGAGGAAGTGGCATGTTTTAAGCTGTAGAGGAAGTGTGGGTGATGGGATAGGCAGGCAGAGGCACGGCCCCGGGTTTATATGGAAGGAGACATTTCACTGTGACCCAGCTGGAAGAAGCATTTCGCCAAGAGGGCAGAGCCGGGGCTTGGATCTGAGGGCCACACCGCTCCCGGCTGTGTGCTGCTGCCCATGGGTGGGATGGCAGCCAGTTCTCCTATGGACATGAAGCACAGCTGCCTTTGTCAGGCTGAGTCCTTTCAACCACCTTAATGAGATATGAAGTCTTGCCCCAGAAAGGGGAAGTTGAGTGCCGCACTCTCGGTGAGTCAGTGGTGGGGAGAAGCTTGACCCACTTGGATACCCTTTCCCTGTCCATGCCGTGTTGGTGCTTCACTTTATCGCTCATCAGACATGCTGATGGCCACCTGGGAAGGAGACAGGGGGCAGTTAACACTGTCTGCACAGAGGAGGAAACTGAGGTCCAGAAATGAAACAGTGCTTGTGGCACCCCATAGTGGCACACACAGCTGGAATCTTGGTCTCAGCCCTGAATCTTCCTCTCCACCATGTTACCTACTGTGAGGATGACCTCCTGGGTCTCTGACCCTGACTGCAAAACTGGGCTGGGCCATCTTATGTGACCACCAGCAGTGAGGCTGAACCTCTGCTCAGACCCACCTTCCCATCTGAGATTCCCTCCCCCCATCTCACCCGCCAGCAGCTGCCCCTGAAGCCTTTTTGGGGTTCTGCCCAGGGTTGGGATGAAGGTGAGGTGAAGGAGGCATCAGGGCACAAAATGTAAAGAGGTGCTCACTCGCAGGGCCGTGCCAGTCCATCATCTCATTGGGAGGATGAAATGAAATAAGTGCTTAGAGGCAGAACCTGACACATAAGCTATAAAAATATTCAATATTACTGTTATAATCAGTAGTAGCCACACTACTACTGACAGCATTGAGAGATTCTCTATTTCTTCTTCTGCTCACTGGAGATAAAACTAATTTTTGTCAGTGAATAGAGTGAATGCTGTAAAGTTCTACAAATGTAAGTTCTTATTCCAGAAGGCCTCATACTACTTTGGGGGCGTTACTGTCCCCAAAAGAGGGACAGTTAACTTTGTCCTATTCCATGGCCTCAGGCGACCCCCTACCCTGCCTGGCCTACCTTCCATGCTAAGAAACTTGGCTTTCACGAGGGAGCTAACAGGAACCACTGAAGGATTTCAAGCTGGAAGTGATGTGGCAAATCTGCTTGATGAAGATCCTCGGGTGGTGTGATCTTAGACCGGAGAGGGCCAGAACCAATTTAGGGAGGCCAGTCAGAGGCAAGTGAACAGTCCTGGCAAGAGACAATGAGGTCTGAAGAAGGGTAGTGGTAGTGGGGACGATAGAGGACCAAGCAAGAGAGTGGGGATGAGGAAATGAAATCTGTTCATCACTCCTGGAAAAACAACTGTGAATCAGTGATACCATCTTTATCCCCCAAAGCAAACAGATCCTTCATTAGTGCTAGCAATTGAGAGCTGTGTGAGGCTTGGTACCCACTAGCTGCTAAACATGCATATAAAAGGAAGCACACCATATGCTGTGATGAGTTAATGCCAATTGGCCCCACTCAGATATATACTGCTTTAATTTTAACACTTTATTTGAACAAAAGTCTACTTCTAAGGAAGCTCAGGATTCCCAGAGCTTCTTCCTGCTGGCCATTTGACTTGATTTCTTTCCTCAGCGATGAAATGTAGCTTTCAGTAAGTATGGCCAAGATGCAGATGTCAACTCCATAGAATAAAAAACTTCATGGACACGTGAAATAAAGTACCTTCTAAGGTAGTGAGCTCCTTGTCACTGGGGGCATTCAAGAAAAATCTGGATGGCCACTTGATGGAGTTGTTGCAGAGAAGATTCAAACATCAGAAGGTGAGTGGAATGGGGATGTTAGACTTGATGACCTTTAAGGTTTTTAAGAATCATGAAATTCTAAGAGGTTGAATCACAAATGTACTTCTTGGCTGATCAGGGGAACCCCGTAATCACAGCAGAGTCAGAATGAGGATCTAAGATTTTGCAAGAAAATTCAGAATTTATAACCTCCTTAGGGAAGAAATCTGGACAACCCGTCAGCCGAGGCAGCTCCAGGACAAGAGAATGGTGATCAACAGAAGAAAAAGTTTGCTTCCAATGTCATCCTGTGGAGCCTGGCACAAAATAAGGAACTTCTCTTAGGGCTAAGAACTAAGAAAGCACTTTGATCTTCTCTTCTGTATAACTGTCCCTGTACCTCTTTTCACTTTGGCAATTAGGAAGCAGGACTTAATGTGCACATGAAAATAACAACTGCATAGACCCTTAAAATCTGTTTGTCACCAGCATCTCTCCTACCTCACTGTCATTCTGACCTCCCATTTTAATGTATACATTTCCTAGTCCTAATTTTGTTTTTAATTGATAGTTTGCCTTCTAGTACCTCCTGTAAGCTTCCTCTACTGCTCTGAGAAACAAGGAGGGAAATCAACAAGAAAATAATAATAAACCACCATCTGGGAAACATTATTGGCTCCCACTGATAAATTGTGGGGAAATAGTAGGGGGAGCATTAGACTGGGGGCCGCTTGAGTTGTCAGCTTTCCTTTGCCACAGTGGGAGCTTGAGGAAGGTGCTTCCTGGACCCAGTCTCCCCTTCTGTATAACAACAGACTAGAGGACGGGCTTGGGTTGGGCTTTGGCTCTCAAGATCTCCTTGCCTGCAACTGTCCTGCCAGGGTTCCCACATGAATCTCCAGATGCTGCCCTTCCATCAAGTTTAGACCTCCCCTGGACTTTGAGGTTTCTTGCCTATTGACAGTATCCTAGGCTTTTTATTTATGTATCAAATCAACAGATATATATAGTTTTCACTAAGTTCCTTGAACTGTTCTGATATTCCATAGTGTTTGATGTAAATTTTGTAATGATTTTGTGAGAGAGATACTCTTACCATGCTCATTTTACAGATAGAAAAACTAAGGCTTTTGGGTTTAAGTAAATCCGTAGTAATTGGCAGAGCTAGATTCAAAACCCAGGCAACAAGTCTCTGAGTTCAGATTCTTAACTGTATGTTCCTTCAAATTGAGCCATGACTTTGACCCAGCTCCCTAACCTCATTATTATTCCTGACCTGGATTATTAGCTCTCTTGGATTATTGCCCTCTTGTCATCCAATTAAGACTTATGTGAATGCCTACTCTGGATCAAACTCTGTGATGGATTGGGACAGACATGAATCCAATATGGTCTTATCCAATGGCAGCTGTCTTTCTGAGGACTGGAGTTAAACATATATTCCACCCACTAGAATGCAAAGACAAATTAAATGCTATGTGGAAGTTCAAGCAATGGCTATGTCAATGGGACTTCCACTGGAGGAGATGACAGTGGAAGGGGGTGAGGAAGAGCTTCACAGGCAGAGGGAAGAACATGAGCAAGTCCCACAGGCATGATAATATGTGGTACATGTCATGGGGTCTGGCTCTTGGCTTTCTCTCCAGTCTGGTCCTGTATCACCCTTTCTGTTCAGCTGTTAGACATATTTGTTGAGCGCCACCTATGAGTCAGGCACTGTTCTAGATGCTGAGGATACAGCAGTCAAAGTGGCTTTAATCATGACCCTTACAAGCTAGTGGAGAGACACAGTTCTTTAACAAAGAAAAATGATATGCCCAGTGGTGGTAGGTATGATAATGAACAACATGCAGAGTAATGGGATAGAGAACAAGGGAGGGTCACTGTCATAGGAAGAGTGCAGTCAAATACTTTACCCCTGAGCTATACCCCGCCATAGGAAGAGTGAGCAGAGAAGTCCTGTTCAGTAACATTTGAGTGCAAACCCAAATGAAATGAGGGAGTGAGCTATGAAGACACCTGGTATGAGGATGGTATAGGTAGAAGGGAGAAAAAAATGCAGGTGCCTAGAAAATGCACTATGTTTGCCATTTTTGAGGAACTGTGGGAGGGAGAAGGGGGAAGAAATGAGAACTGAGCTGTAGTAGGGCTCTAGATTTTGTGTGATCTTATCTATGAGACAAGGACTGGATTTTGCTCCCAGTGCAGTAGGAAGCCATTGTGAAGCTGCTGTTGAGCCAAATCATGACAGCCCCATGAACCTTGCTAAATCTCTCTGGGAAAACCAAGTTCTGCCCACCTCAGGGCCTTTACCCATGCTGTGCCTTCTGCCAGGAATGCCCCCTCCATCCCCTTCTCTTTGTTGAGCTATTTCCTACTCCCCCTAAAGGCAGTACTTCAGGGAAGTTGCTCCTAACCCTCCTTAAACAAATTAGATTCCCCTGCTAAACAACCTCACCATCTTATACTTCCCTTTTGTGGCACTTAGCAAAACTACCATGACATAATATAAACCATTACATAATACAACTTTCATTTTCTACTGTTTCTTCCACCAGAGAGTGAGCCCCATGGGTGAGACTATGTGTCTTTCCTCTTTACCCCTGGATCTTCAGTACACTGCACAAAGTCTGATTCTTAAGAAGTGCTCAATAAATGTTTGTTGAATAAATGCAAGAATAAATGAAGTGAAAGGAAAGGATAAGAAGGCAGATTGAAGGCTCTAACCCTGAGCTGGAGAAACCACAGATAGGCCATAAAGAAAGTATATGAAGGGTATGGTTCAAGGTAAACTTAGGCTAAGCTCCTGATGATGATGGGCAAGAGAGATTGAAAGGTAGTGAGACCAGGGGTCAGAAAGAGTGGAAAGCAATTTTTAAAACTGTTTGGTAGACTCCTTCCCCTATGTAAATGTTCATATCAAAATAGAAAAATCTTGGGTACCCGGGTGGCTCCATCAGTTCAGCATCTGCATTTGGCTCAACTAATGATCCCAGGGTCCTGGGACAGAGCCCCACATTGGGCTCCCTGCTCAGTGGGGAGTCCTGCTTCTCCCACTGCCCCTCACCCACCCCCACTTCTGCTCTCTCTCTCTCTCAGATAAAGTCTTTTTTTAAAAAAAAAAATCTATGTGAAATCAGATGCTTTCATGAATTTGAGGAGCCAGAAAGATCTCAAGGTATATCCCTTGAGGGGATATAGGGATGGTAATAATCATTAGCTAGTGTGTGACCAAACAACAACAAAAAATGCCAAGTAGCAGAAATCATACTATATGGGAGTCAGGAGTCCTGGGTTTACTCATTCGCTCATTCATTCATTCATTGTTCATGCAATAAATATTGGCTGTTGACCACAAACTAAGGGTTAAGACCTTGTAGTAGGCATTGGGTTTAGATTCTGTTTGTTACCTGTAAGATATAAAAACTTGGACAAATCATTTAACCTCCCTAAGGGGAAAAGAACTTTCATTTATAAGGGAATGGCCCTCCTTATTAAAGGAAAATACAAAGCCCTTCAGTACTTGAACGGGGTCTCCACACGAGAAGAGATGATGTAATAAAAGGTCTTAATTCTGTCCCCTTGAGTTTCCTTTCCCCTTTGAAGTTTTCACTTTGATTTTGGCCGCCACACCCAAAGAGGTCTGTAATGATTGTCATCATCTGTTTTTCATGACCTAGAAAAATCTCTTCTTGTTTCTTAAAGCCCACATCAAACATCAGGGCTCTTGAAACCTTCTGTGGCTCCCTACTTCCTAAGCAAAATGAATGTCTCCCATCCTGCCCTGCCTTGAACACTAGCTCATCAAGTGTTGTCTAGCTTACTACTCCCTGTGACATAGCTGAGTTCACCCAAGAACTTTTTTTCTTTCCCTCTGTTTTCTCAGCCTTTGGCTGAGTGTCTGGCCCAGAGTACATTCTCTGTAGTTAAATGTTAAAAAATGACCAGGGCGGCAGAACAGTTGACAAACCTACACAGTGGTAGAAGGAAATCTAAACAGACTTACTAAGACCCAGAAAGAAGAGACTAAACCAGCTAGGAACATCAATGACTACTCACTGAGGAACACTGAGAGACCATGGGACATTGTGTGTTGGGGTTAATACAACTTCCCAGTTGGAGAAGACAAAATGGCAGAAAATATTTACTTTCTTTAGCAAAATCACATTGTAGCCTTTGCAATTTAGAGGCTGATGTAAACTTGGGAAAGTCATTTAACCTCTCTGTACAGGAGGAAAAGATGATGATGGCTTACTGAGCTGTCTGTGCAGGCATGTGGCCAGGTCTCCAGATGCAAGTTTAAGTCCGCAGCGACCCATCCTTGATGCCTTTGATGCCTTGGGAATTTCTATAGAATTGCTGATACCTTTTCTGATAGAATGTAAATAATTAAGGGACAAGTACGAGATATAAATTTTTAAGTATAACAATTGTTCCAGATATATCCAGATATATCAAAGCTCTGTATCTCAGTATATTGCTTTCACTTTGCCTAAAAATGCACTTCTGTTTGTTGAGTACTATGGTGTCTGTGAGTACTATTATGTACTCACAGTGCTAAGTGTTTGTA
The DNA here is from genome assembly GCF_053574225.1 of Canis aureus. NCBI lineage: Eukaryota > Metazoa > Chordata > Mammalia > Carnivora > Canidae > Canis > Canis aureus. The sequence continues at coordinate 58,447,264 of NC_135620.1, forward strand.
TATATTATGTAATATAAAATTAATGCAGCAAGATGGGAGAAGTTGTTTTAGGACACACTCTCGGGGGGAAAACCTGAACATGACTGCAAGCAATATTTTGATAGACCATCCATGTGAGTGAAAGATGAGACCCCAAAGAACATACCAACATAACAAGGGATAAGTGCTAAAGTTCCTTCTGATGGACAGTTGGATGTTCACTTAATGGCAGGGCTTTTGAACTACTGAGCAGCAAGATGCCTGTGGGACTGTCATGACTGCAATGGTGTGCAAGTTTGGGGCAGAACTGAATTGTTCAGAAACAATAGAGCAGAGGCTGAGGACAGTGTTCTGGAGGGATCCCAGAAATTGTGAAAACCCACTGTGAGACATGTAATGAAACCTTCCCCATCTCCTCTGGAAAATCACCAGAAAATTTTTCCTATTCTCCAATGCTCTTGGGTCATGAAGATTACTTCACAGGATAGAAAGAAAATCTGAGGTCAGTAAAGTCAGAGGACATAGCGGACATAGGAGAATACCCACAAATCTGAGTTACATTTAATTTACAACCTTATGAGACAAAAATCATTACCCTCAATTTACTGGTGAGGGAAGAGGCTGGTATAGGTTAACAACCTTGTCCACTACGCTTGGCTAAAAGTGGCTGGGCGGCCATTCCACACAGATCTGCTTCATCCTAACACCTATCATTTTAACCCCAGGAGATACCTGCCTCTATGATTCTATTACTGTTTCCTGCTTATCAAAAGTTTGATAAGTTTGACGACTGCTCTCCCTAATTATATTTTAAACCATATTAATAACAGGAGAAATAGTTGCACGTGGAATAGAAGGAGAGGAATGTTTCCAGCCATGAGGTATAAATAGCCTACTGATCTCTCGTCTTCAGAAAGGGACCAGAAGTGGAACTGCAGCAGGAGGAGTGATTGCCTGTGAGGGAGGGGAGCAGCCTTTTGCACACATGGGCACACGCTGCCGAAAATGAGACTTGCGTTATCACTGCCATAGTCTCGACAAACGCCCACCATGGAATGACATCACTGCCAAAGCCCAATTAGCTCAAAGAAGACCCTGGCACTGGATGATGTTCCTTCAAGATGGCATGAAATTCCAAATATAAATTGGGTCCGCACTGGGCGATGATTCAAGGAATCGTATTGGCCAGTTCACAGGACAGCTTGGCAACTAGAAATCCTCTAAACAGGCTTTTGAAACTGTATCACCCCCTGAAAAGACAGAGGTATAATTATACACAGATCCCACAGTAAAAATATAGAAAAAGAAATGCAGAGGTTCTCTGTCCATGGTGTGATTATATCATAAATTATACTTTTGAAAATATGGAGGAAAAGTTTATCAAGGTGTATCATCTTTTGGAGCTACTTTGTCTTTTCAGAAAAACAATTGTGAAACATTGAAAATAGCAAAACTTCCTTACGGTTTATAACTCTTTACAATGTGCTGCATGCTTTTATGTACTTCATCTGATCGTACCCTCCCAACAGCTTGATGCAATTATTGTTACTATTTTATAGATAAAAACCTAAAGTTTAAAGAGGGATCTGTTAAGGACTGCTTGAGTGCAGGGACTTTGTATCACCCTTCTTTGTGCTATCAGCATGTTCTTTAGGCCCTGACATGTCACATGGATACTGTAAATGTGAATGGAATGGAATACACTGGAAAAGAACTGAATGACTTGCCCAAGTCAACTCACAGCTTAGTGTTCATTTTTACCTGTTATGCAGCCACATCATTCAACCAAATGTTCACCATACACCTGTTTTATGTCTGGGCATGTGGTAAACACTAGAGAACCAGAAGAGCATGGGGAAAGGCCAGGTGTAATAGAAGCATAAGATATAGTCTCTGTGAGAGACTGAATATACAAATGGACAATGGCCAGATCATATATAAAAACAGGACTCTGACCCACAGTCTGTAGCCTTCAGCCCAGAGTGCCAACCCACTACAACAGACAGTCAAGGAAGCCAAACAATGACTCCTATGGCAATCAGCCCCAAATGGTGGAAACTGGTTAATAACTGACAGCTTTGCCATTTTTTTGTTCAAAGAAAGTCAAACATGCTCTCCTAACCACTCACATATAATGCTCTGCTCCTAGTTAGCCTGCCTCTGGCTCCTCTATGCCAGGGGCCTCCAGTCAGAGTACACTTAAATCATTCCCTTTTTCCCACTATAAGGCTTTCCTACTCCACTGCCTGCCTTTGAATCTCTGCCCAACCCAAGTGATGGTGGCTGATTACCTTTGTATAACAAAATCTGAATAAATAGCCTTTGCTTCTGCACATTTGGGTGGTCTTTGTTTAGTTTTACATCTGTGTTTAAGGAACTTATACTACAATGAGGAGAAAGAACAAGATATATATATATATATATATATATATATATATATATATATGAAAGAACAAGATATATACATAGGAAATAATAAACTGATAATATGAAATAGTGCCAAAGTGAGTGGGCAATGACCTCCCAAAATAAGGATTTTTAAGTACTAGCAGTACAAAGAAATCAGTGATAGCTGCGTGGGGGAAGTGTTCCATTACCAAGGTTGACTTGTCTCTATTGAGGGGAGGAGGTAGCCTGGATGGACAGGGTATGAGAAGTACATGGTCATAAGATATCGCAGAGATGACCAAGCTTCCCAATTGCACCAACTACTACACGTGTTTATAGATCCATAAATCATCCAAAAGGTTATGGACAACTCTCTTGTCACTGAAGTACTGGATTAAAAACTGAGAGACTGGGATCCCTGGGTGGCGCAGCGGTTTGGCGCCTGCCTTTGGCCCAGGGCGCGATCCTGGAGACCCGGGATCGAATCCCATATCAGGCTCCCGATGCATGGAGCCTGCTTCTCCCTCTGCCTGTGTCTCTGCCTCTCTCTCTCTCTCACTGTGTGCCTATCATAAAAAAAAAAAAAAAAAAAAAAAAAAAATTAAAAACTGAGAGACTAGTGGGCCACTTCTTCCAGTTTAAAGGTCTGACCCTGAAAGATAACTAACTGTAGAGGTGAACATTTGGCTACATGAGAGGGGTGTGAAAGTCTGTTCAGAACTGTGGTTGACAATGGGCTGTTGGAAAGGTACGGGGAAATCCAATCAGAACCACAAGATTCTTCATCAACCTAAGAAGACATTATCTTACACAATACTTATTGAACAGTTAAACCATGCCAAGTATTCTTCAAGAAGCTGGAAATACAACAACGAATAATGTGGTCTGTGCCCTCCCAGCTTTACAATCACTTGCTTTAAGTCAAAATTGGAAGGAAAAAGAATAAAAACTCTAGAAAAATTCTAAACCAGATCCTACTACAGTTTTATACAGAAGATATAGAAAGTATCCAATGGTGCTAAGAATTCAATAGGAAAGCCTATCCACATATCCTGAGATATCTACATACAAATGCCCAGAGCATGGACATAAACAAAGTCACCCAAAAATGTTAATACTGACTAGAAAATGCATAGAACTTAGAACTTAATAGTACTTGTGTGTCAGCCCTGATGTCAACTGGCTTTCAACTTCCTCCCATCCTTCCCATCCTCCCAAAGGCAATCAGAATAGTTTCTTACCTCCAACATACTTATGATCATGTGATTCTCCAGCTCAAAGCTCTGTAGGGACTCCCCATTATGCAGTGCATGGTTTTCAAGGCCCTCTATTATATTATGTTGCCACAATAAATCTTCCAATGCCATCTTCAAAAATCCTTTCCCCAGGGCAGCCCAGGTGGCTCAGCGGTTTAGCGCCGCCTTCAATCCAGAGAGTGATCCTGAAGACCTGGGATCGAGTCCCATGTCAGGCTTCCTGCATGGAGACTGCTTCTCCCTCTGCCTGTGTCTCTGCCTCTGTCTCCCTCTGTGTCTCTCATGAATAAATAAATAGAATCTTAAAAAAAAAAATTCTTTCCCCAAAAGATCCCTTCTTCTAGTCACTCTAGATCTGCGTTATCCCAATGACAGTCTCTGGCCATGTGTGACTATTTACAATTAACTTGGTTAAAATTAAATTAAAAATTCAGTTCCTCAGTTGCACCAGCCACATTTAAAGGGCTCAACAGCCACATTTGGCTACTGAATGGCATAGATATAGATCATTTCCTCATCATAGAAAGTTCTATTAGACAGCACTCTACTAGTCTAAGCCATCTCTGAACACATTCTCTAACTTTGTGATAATTTGTTATCACACAGCAACACAAAATGGATAGAGTGGCAAAGGAATATTACACATCAAGGCTCATGATTCCTGCATGGATCAAAAACTGGCAATGCTTGTCCAATGCAGACAAGACGCTTTACCTCCATACATTTGTCCTAAGGAAATAATCAGAATTCTTATCCTATATCAGGATGTTTATTGATAGCATTATTTGTTCCAGTAAAAAGTCCAGTAAGATGGGATTGCTAGCCATCCACACAACACAACATTATGTGGCTATTAAAAATATCACTTCCTTGAAAATGATTCTGTGACATAGGAAGAGCTGATCATCAAGTTTAAAAAGCAGGATACAAAATCATATATGACAATTTATGAAAGTTAAAGGAAATATACCAAAATGTTAGTGATAGATTTTTTTAAATGTAATATTCATAATAGTTATCTTTGTGTAAGATTAGGAAAGAGTTTGGGTTTTCTCTTTACACATTTCTGTGTCTTCCAGGTGTTCTATAATGAACATGAATTACTTTTATAATCAGAAAAATAAACAATTTTTTTGCATGTAAAGCAAGCTCCTCAGGTAACAACCACAAAATTAATCATGCCTTTGACCAAGAAATCTCATTCATGAAAATATATCCTAAGGAAATAATTCAAAACAGGAAAAAAAATCATATAAGTGAAAAGGTAATGTTTTATAGCAATGTTACTTATAACAGTTTAAAATTGGGTGCAACCTGAATATCCAGCAATTTAATTATGATAAAGAAAATTATAATATATTGGCTTGATAGAATATTGGGGACTCATAAAAATAATTAATGCAAACATTACCTAGAAATACAGAAATTACAGAATAGCACAAAGCAAAAAGCTCAAGCCACAAAACACAAAATGTCTATGATTATAACAATTTCACTTAACATGGAGAAAGATGGAAGGAAGAAGGAAAAATTAAAAATCATTGCTATGCTGAATGGGATTCTGAGAGTAATCTGTATCAAGTTGTTTTGATAACAAACACAACTGTTTGATAAAGACACACACCAGCATGCGAATCAAGAAACCTGAGAGTGACGGACATGTCAAGAATGTGGAATGATCATGGATGGCGGCAGAAATGGGAGAAACAGCTGTAAGAAAGGGGCACCAGAGACCTCCTGCACAGGGGCATGTGTTTTCATTCCTCTATCCAACAAGTATCCATGGAGCCTCACATAGGAGTAAAACTATAATGAAAAACAAGGGAATGAGAAACACAAAATTTAGAGTTTGAGTTACTCTTGGGGAATTAGGATTCCACTGAGGAGGAGAACACAGAGGGTGTATTAGGGGCTCTGTCATTTCTTAAACTATTTCTTAAGTTTGGGATCATGGATGTTCTTTTTATTTTTCTTCTGATAAATCACAAGTGCTTACAACAGTCCTTGGCACATATTGGCTCACCCAAGAAATTAATTGTAGAAAGAAACTTTTCAGGGCACTTGGGTGGCTCAATCAGTTAAGCATCCAAATCTTGCTTTCAGCTCAGGTCATGATCTTGGAGTGGTGAGACCAATCCCTGAGCCCCCTGCTCACACACAATCTCCCTCTCCCCCATCTCTGTCCCTCTCCACAGCTTGCGCAGGCTCTCTCTCTTGCTCTCTCTCTCTCTCCCCTACCCAAATAAATAAATAAACACAGCCTTCAAAAAAAAGTCTGCTTGTCCCTTTTCCTCCACCTCTGCCCTTCTCCCTGTTTGCACAGGCTCACTCTCTCTCTCAAATAAATAAATAAAATCATATTTAAAAAAGAGAAACTTTTCAGTGGCTCTCTAAAAAAAACTCTAACTTAATAAAATAAAATAAAATTAAGTTAAAATAAAATAAAATAAAATAAAATAAAATAAAATAAAAAATTTAATTTAATTTAAAAAGCTCAAACTATTTCATTTGACATACAGAGCTCTTCAGGAACTGGCTTGTACCAGGTGTTGTATCAACACCTATGACTTCCTCCCTGATCTACTAGCACTCTTGTTCATTTTTTGCCTAATGTATAGGACTTCTTGGTACCTCTGAGACTTTGTCTAGCTGTTTCTTTCTTTTTTCTTTCTGGAATGTTCTGCTTCACCTAGAGATCCCCTAATCTCAAGGCCAAGTTTGCCATACCTGCTTTGCAAAACCTTGCTGATCTCCCTAATTGTCTCTCTTCTGTGTTCTTTATATATATATATATATATATATCTTCTGTGTTCTAAGGTGCTTTCTTTATTTGTGCATTAGAACCTGACTTGCTCTAATCTATTACAATCTCTCACATTAGGGTTTTATTGCTTACAAGGTACTCTTAGCTCCATTATACTTGCAATAACACTGTGGGTTAGTCTTCGTTAGCCCACTTAACAGATACAGAGTCCAAGCTTCCATAGGAAGAGCAGGACTTGAACACTGGTCTTTGGATTCCTGTGGCCTCTGAAGGGACAGGGCTGCTGGGGCAAGAGAGTGCAGGAAGAGGCTGAGTGGATGAAACTGCAGTCTCTGACAGTGCTGTCAGCATTTGTAAGATGAGAACTGGCATTTGTACAAGAAGAGATCGGCCATGAAGATCACCTCCAGTATGTTTAAGACACTTGAAGCTATACCTGTCAGAGTGGAAGGGGGACCAGGCTAAAAGAATGACCACACATTGAAAGGAGAAAACAAAACAAAACAAGTTTAAGTGAATTCAACAGAATGGGCTTTACATCTTACCAGGAAACTTCAAAATAGCAGACTAGTCTCCAAAATAGGAACCTCATCTTGTTTTTCTTTTATGCCAAGTCCCAGAAATAAGGCCCAGCACCAAAAAAGGGACTCAATATGTGTTGAATGAATGAATGAATGAATGTGCTATTGAGAAGAACAATTAGTTTTGGCTTTCCTGAAACTGTTTCTTCTCAGTCACGTCACCCTTTCAGTTCAGGGGAACTGAACATCAGTTGCTTGTATGTTTAATAATTCAGATCCTGAAGCTTCTCTAATGCTCAAAACCAAACAATATATTCACTCGTTTGAATCATTCAACAAGTATTTAGTGGATTTAGAATGTATTGGACAGCAGACACCTTCTCTTTTACACTATCTTTAACATTTAAGACATGCACAATGCCTAATTTGAATACGTGAAAAAAAGCCTCCTGCCCAGAAGTCATAGAGCTAATGAAAAGAAAATCTACAAAGCAAGAGACCTTGACCTGCCATAGAGAAACAGCTCTGACGAAATTAACAGTAATATGGAACAAAAAGACACTGCTAAAAAAAGTCAAGAGCTTTTGAACACCATTGTTCACCATTGTTCCCACTGAACACCAAAGACTATCTACTTTATAATTGATCTTAGAAAACATGTTTTTGGGAAATTGGTCATTGGACAGATCAGCCTTTAGAGAGTTTGTTTGTTTGTTTGTTTTTTTGCAAACCTTGAGCCAATGCTGGATCCTGGGACTAGGCACTCTGGTGTTTCACAGCCTGGCCTGTTGAAGCAATCCATATTTTTTGACTGATCACAGTTCTGGATACACTTCAGGTAAAGGACAGGTCTAGGTTCACATGAGTCCATTAAAAAGCAATGTTCACAATAAGAAAGGATCTAAAGATGTGCCTAAGAGTGTCTATCCTGGAATGGGCAATAAGGGTCTTGCCCCGGCTGCATTCTCTCTGTGTCCCATTATACATTATCATTGCAGGGGAGAGGAGGCTGTAGACAGCAATCTCTCAAAGATCTAGGGCTGGATCGCCATTTTACAGCACATATGTGCGTTTACTCAGAGGGGTCTGCTGTGCCCAGACTCAAACCTCTTCCATTCATTTTCTTATTTAATAAACACTTATCAAGGGATCCCTGGGTGGCGCAGCGGTTTGGCGCCTGCCTTTGGCCCAGGGCGCGATCCTGGAGACCCGGGATCGAATCCCACATCGGGCTCCCGGTGCATGGAGCCTGCTTCTCCCTCTGCCTGTGTCTCTGCGTCTCTCTCTCTCTCTGTGACTATCATAAATAAATAAAAATTAAAAAAAAAAAACTTTAAAAATAAAAAATAAAAAAAAAATAAACACTTATCAAGTATCTATTTCCTATTCTGGGGGTTGGGACTATGATAGTGAACAAGACAGGTAAGGTCTAAGTTCTTACCAAGCCCATATTCTAGAAGAAAGATATGATGATAAGAAAATACCAGAAGTTGAGAAAGTTGAACCCCTCCCCCCAAAAGTCTATGCTACTGGAGTCAACAAGGTGTTTAATCTTCATTCCATCTCCCAGCAACATCAGACAAACACTTGCCATTAAACTGGACCAAACAGCAGACTTACTCAAATGCTTAGCAATCCCTGGAAGAATTTGATTATGAGGGCTGGACAGGGGAGACTTTCTCTATTTGGTCCAATTTCTAAATGGAAACTCACAGTGTTTGATGAATAATGAATGTGAATAATTAATGCATTTGAGAAAGGAAAATTTCTTACCTGTCAGTTACTTATCTTGGAGATTACACATCCATCACTCCTCCCCCGAGGGGCTAGACTCATCTCCATAGAAACTGGGGGCAACCCAGAATGTTAATTATATCTCAATGCCAGATTTCTCTGCTCAGAATGTGACTCACCGGAAGACCTTCTAGGACTAACTTGTTCTGAAAAGTAGAAAATTTAATTTATCTGAAGTATTTTTTAAAGCCTCAAATAATGAAGTATCTTAAAAAGCTTAAGGAACAAGCAAGAGACTGACTCTGTGTGTACACACACTTGGGAAAATACTGCGTAGAAACATATGCGTCCTCTGGGCAAGAGGCTGAGTGGAAGAAATGGATCCTTGGTCCATTCATAACATAAGCACCAGCACCTAGAACAATAACAAACACATAGTAGATGCTCGTTGAATAATTACTGTTATTATTGAATGCTATGTTGAATGTTGTTAAATGAACTACCAATTCTGTGTGGTGATAATACAATTCTCATTTTCATGGTGACACTGTACACAATGTCCTTTACATACACGTTATTTGTTATTCTTTATAACTACTTTAGAAATAGGTCCACAATACATTATCCATAATTTTTTTAAACTCTAAAACCAAAAGCTTGGGGGGAAACGTATGTGATAAAAAGCCTGACTTGTGTTGAAGTGAGCCTTTTCATAGTTTTTACCCTACTTATGTAAATATTTATACATTTTGCCACAGAAATACTAAGACATTTGCTTTTGGAGGACCTCCTAGGTGCTGTTAGGCTTTTTTTTTTTTTTTTTAATCTACGTATCATAAATGACATATAACCTTTCTAAAATCTAAAAAATTTAGAATTCCAGGGGCACCTGGATGGCTCAGTTGGTTAAGTGTTCAACTCTTGATTTGGCCTCATGTTGTGATCTCAGGGTTGTGAGATTGAGCCCTGATTCAGGCTCCACACTCAGTGGTGAGATTCTTTCCCTCTGCCCCTTCTGCTGCTCACAGCCTTTCCCTCTCCCCACATCCTATAAAATAAATAAATAAATCTTAAGAAAACGTTAAAAAATTAAAAAGTAAAAAATTCAGAATTCCAAAAATACATCTTGCCTCAAGAATTTTGGTTGGGAAGATCATGGACTCACATTGTCCTCCCACTTTTATAAGTAGGAGTCTTGACTCAGGAAAGCTAAGCAATTTAACCACAATCACAGACCTAGTAAATAGATACTCAAACCAAAATGCTTTGGTGTCAAATCTTTGGGGTTTTATTTTCCTCATTATAATAAACCTCAAACAATTAATCTGAAATTGAGTATTAAGAAAATTGTCTATCCCATTGACATAAAAGAGGTAAATTAATCCGAGGTAGCACAGACTTGGTCAGCACAACAGAAAGAAGAACAAATGGCATAGGGTCTGGAGCTAGGTGAGAGCTGTCTCATGTAGAGAGACCTCCACTCCCTGAAGGAGATGACATCTGAGACTTAATCTCATTCTCCAATGCCTCAAGTGCATGTGAAACAGGAGCTGACCAAGGGTCTCTGGTAGACTCCTTTGAAGAAGTCAGATGTGACCCACATGATATTATCATGCCATATCCATTTTTTTGCTAATCACAGAACTTTCTTTTGAAAATCAATGATGCCCAGATCTCTTTCTTGGGAAGAGAGAATAACAAGACTAAATTATAAGGTTGGCACTTTGATCAGTCAGGATAGTCTGGGTAATGCTGCAGTAACAAACAACTCACGAAGCTCTGTGGCTGAAAACAACAAAGGTTTGTTTCTTGCTTATAGTACATGTTTATCACAAGAAGTCAGGAGATGCTCCATTGATTGTAATCATTCTGGGATCCAGGATGACAATGCAGACACTCTCTCTAACATTGCTAGTTGCCTGACAAAGGAAAAGAGAAGGCAACAAAGCATGCCCTGGTTTTTCAAAGCTTCCACATGAAACTGATATGTTGTCACTTATGCTCACATAGTTCATTGGTCAAAGTTAGTCATCTAGTCACACTCAATATCAAATGGGTAGAAAGTACAAAACCCATGGTTTCCAAGTTCTTCAATACATTTGCCTACTCAACAAATATTTTCCTGAGTGTCTGCTAGTGCTGAACACTATTCTATGCAATGGGGATTTTTTTTTTAATTGTGTGGAGTGATGTGAAGAAAAATAAAGTGGAGTAAGTGGTGGTGAGTGATTGGGTTGGGGAAGAGGAGGTGAAAAGCAAGTTCAGGGAGGGATTCTCCAAAAGACCTGGAGGAATTGAAGGAGGGAGCCACGTAAGGGAAATTCTGCCTTTGAGGCCAAAGCAAGACACAAAGAACTCAAATCTCAGAAAAATTCAGAATGATTCCTAAAAAGTAGAGACAAAGGGCTGAGACATCAACAGTGTGTATCTGTGGGGCTGAAATAGTTGGGCTTGCTCTCTTCAAGCCCCATAATACACCATCTTACTTCCTTCTTTTCCTGACTGAAACAACACAGGCACCAGAACACTTCCTTTTTCCTCCGTGGTTAAACAACATGCAAAAGTGGTTTACTTCAGGAGACGATAGCAATCAGCAAGTGTTCTGTAAACACATAAAATTATCCATTTATTGATGAAAACCTATACTCCATGAAGGATGATGGGTGTTTTAGATACTTCATTTTATTGAATAGGGATGTTGTGGAAAGGATAAGATATAGAGGATCATTATTACCATTTTACAAATGAAAAAGCCATAATAAGAACTAACAGACTTTCTGGAAAGGTAGCAGATTTTTTTGTGGCAAAGATAGAGTCTGACTCCCAAGCCTATGCCCTAAATTGAAACATAGTGAACTTTAGACTTTTTGGAAGGCAAACTTGTGGAAACCCACATCCACATGAATTCTTATTTGACTATTTTTTTAAAGGTTTTATTTATTTATTCATGAGAGACAGAGAGAAAAAAGAGAGAGAGAGAGAGAAAGAGAGGCAGACACATAGGCAAAGGGAGAAGCAGACACCCCTTGGGGAGCCGGATGTGGGACTCAATCCCAGGACTCCAGGATCATGACCTGAGCCAAAGGCAGAAGCTCAGCCACCCAGGCACCCCATTATTTGACAATTTAAAGATGGAATTACCCCTGTTACAGGGAAAAGGAATGTTGTTTAGGCATCTTTGCACAGTAAACAGGTCGTCCTACAGATAAGACTGAACCCATGGCTATTTCATCACACACTCATCCAAAGGTCACCTTCTCTGTGAAGTTTCCCCTGACTACCCTATTTAAAATTTCAGTGCTCCCTCCTCTGCTTCCTACCTCCTTCTCTGGTTTTATATCTCCCTGTAGCACTTATGACCCTCTTATAAACTATGTGATTTATTTGTTCACTCTATGTTGCCCACTGCTTGAAAGTGTAAGCTCCATGGGTGAAGGAAATTCTTATCTGCTTTTTAAAAATCACTTTTATTTCCCCTAGAGTATAGAAAAAGTACCTTATACTCAATCAGTAAGTATGAATAAATGGTTAGAATGAATGAATGAATGAATGAATGAATGAATGAAATGATTCAGAGAATGATCTCTTACTTGAGCAAGAGTTTTTAATCTGGGATACATTAATGGGCAGTTGTGTGAGAAGGAGAGTACTTGTGTGTGTATAGTCAGTCTCAAAGAAGCCAATAACCCAAAGACTAAAAACTACTTTGTGTGGCAAATCCATACAGTGGAATCTTACTTAGCCATAAAAAGAAAGGAAGCCCTAATACTTGCTACATGGATGAAGCTGGGAAACCTTACACTAAGTGAACGAAGCCAGACACATATTGTGTGATTCCATTTACATGAAATGTCTGAAGTAGGCAAATCTTTACAGACAGAACCCAATTTTTTAGTGGTTTCCTGAGGTTCAGGGGAAAAGGGAGGGCAGACCAGGGAGCAATTGCTTAATGGATATGGGATTTTCTTTCAGGGTGATGACAATGTTCTGGAACTACACAGTGGTCATGGTTGCACAATATTGTGAGTATACTAAATACTTCTGAATTGTGTACTTTAAAACGGTTAAAATGATACATTTTATGTTATGTGTATTTTACCACAATTTTTTTCCAAATAGAACCACTTTGTGAATAAGGGAAAGAAACAGATGACAAAGATGAGACAAATCGTCTCATACATCTAATAGGATGGATGATGGAATCTAAGTCTGAAAAACTGTCAGTTGCAATCAAACACTCTAAGAATATATGGAATTGGAATATTTATAATACTCGGAAGAACAACTTATATTTGTATCAAGTTTTGCAGTTTTGAACAAATTTCCAAGTGTATTATTTAACTCCTAAAAAAGAAACTTGTGAGGTGGGTGGGGTAGTTATAATTCTATGATCATCTTTATAAATGAGAATAATGTGATTCAGAGAGGTTAAGTAATTTTTCCAAAGTCACATAGTTATGGAATGGTAAAATACGGATCTAACTTCAGGTCTGTTTATATTTTTGGCAAAGTGGTTCCCTCAGCTCTTTTAAACCTTTCAATATCTTTCCAGAAATCACAAGTTTTCCTGTGGTAAGGCTCCCCAGGTGAGGTCAAAGGTCAAGTTTCTTCTCTAACATTTGGAATGACATCCTCTTAGCATGGTCATGCTGAGTACTTCATTGTGACCAGAAGCCCTAACTAAAAGCTATATGTACCCATGATAAATGATAGCAGTAGGAAAAACAGATTCAATTATTATTTATATAAATTTTTGAGAGTGAGAATGTTCTAAAATGTGGAGTCAATGGTAAGGAAAAAGTAATCAAAGCTAATGAATGAAACCCAATTTCTTCATTTTGCCAATGACAAAAGTCAAGTACAAAGAGGCTTATCTAAGATGACACTGAGTTGGGGTGCCTGGGTGGCTCAGTTGGTTAAGCATCTGACTTCAGCACAGGGTCCTGGGATCCAGCCCCATATGGGGCTCCCTGCTCAGTGGGGAGCCTGCTTCTCCCTCTCCCTCTGCTGCTCCCCCTGCTTGTGCTTGATCTCTCTCTTTCAAATAAATAAAATCTTTTAAAAAATAAGATGATACAGAGTTAATATCAGAGGTAGGATTGGAACACAAAGCTTTTGAATACTCTGTAAATGCACAGTTTCTCGGAAACCAGCCTTCCAACAGCCTTCTCTTCTCTGAGAAGAGATTATTTGAAGTTCGTGTAGTTAACAGTTCACGAATATGCTGACATTTATCATAAACATCGAAGGAAAGTATTATGGATTCAGTGATAATAAATAATCCAAATGCTTAAATTTAGCCTCAGATGAACCTGTTTTCTACCTTTCCTCCTCTCCTGGGCTGAAGCACAAGGACACAGTAGCTTTTCTGTTTTACCCAGGAATGGTCAATTATCCAGAATCTACCAGCCATGTTTTGTAAACACATTTGGTGGTGGGGTGAATAATACAGGCCCAAGGTGTCACTTCCACCCATGGAGACACAGATGGTCAGAGCTGAGACCTTAGAAACCTTCCAGTCTGGGGTTCCCCAGCCACAGTCAGCTGACTTCCAAGAGGTTACTGCCTTGAGCCTGTGTTCAACTGCACCTTCTCTCTCAGAGACAGAGCTTGTGTTTGGCTCTTTGCTCCCTCACACTGAAGTAGGTTGAGAGGTTGCAATAAATGTTCCTAAAATGGAGTATCAGCTGCCTTCGGGAAGATGGGGAGGAGAAAGCTTAAAAAATGAGAAAGCACCTACTAGAACAAAGTAAATTTAGCAAAGTTCCTCAGGGTACACTTTGGGGTGGAAGGAAGATATTCTTTTTTTTTTTTTTTTAAGATTTTGTTCATTTATTCATGAGAGACACAGAGAGAGAGAGAGGCAGAGACACAGGCAGAGGGAGAAGCAGGCTCCCGTGGGGATCCCGATGTGGGACTCAATCCCTGAACTCCAGGATCACACCTTGAGCTGAAAGCAGAGCTTAACCGCTGAGCCATCCAGCCGTCCCTGGAAGGAAGATATTCAAAATCATGTAAACTAAACTTTTACTCCTTCCATGAAGAAAGTCAGACCCAGAGAATAGATGTGATTTGTCCAAAGCTACAAAATCAGGAAGTGGTAGAGTCGACACTAGAATTCAGATCCTCCGAATTCTAATCCAGTGCCTTTTCATGATACGTATTCTCAGTTTCCACTGTTCTCTTATACATAAAATAACCATGATTCATAACCCACCAGTGCCACATCAGGCATTGACTATACTACATAGCGTCTGCACATTTCACAGAGTATAATTTAACACATGATATATGAGTGAGGTCATGGATTTTTGTCTTATATACCTGTATCTCCTCATAACTAATACAGGCTCTGCCTCATAGGAAGTATACACGAGTTTTTTGATGGAATGAATGCTATGGATGGGACAGGTGGGGTTTCAACATGGCTATTAAGGTCTCTTGTGACTTGCCATCCTTTCCTCAGAGTGAAAGTCTTCTCTTCATGTTCTCTCTATCCTGCCTCCATTTTCCCCATTTCCCAAATCATTTTTCAAGCCCCAATCAAAAGCTACCTCCTGTTATCTCTAGCAGAACAAGAACTGCCAAGAGTGGCATCAAACAACCTTGGATATGCATTAACTATATGATATAGGCAAGTTACTTAAATTCTCTGAGATTCAACTTAACCATTCATAAAAGAGTTCATAATACTGACTGACCTGATTTGATTTTTCTGTTGAAGAAATAATATATGTAAAATTTCTAGCACAGTATGTGCCACATGGCAGCTACTTAACAAATGTTAATTCCCTTCATCTGGGTAATTCCTTCCTTAAAAATGTCCCATGGCTCTCTGCTTACTCTTCGCTAGTTTATTATGTATTATTTTACAAAGTATTGATAATTTTAGAATACGTCTGTCTCCTCACTAGATCATAAACTATCTTGAGGGCATTACTATATCAAGAAATCTTTGCATTTAACTCACCGTGACTTCCCACAGCATCTAGAAGGACGCCTAGCATAAATGTGGCACACAAAACTTATTTTTGTAGAATTGAATTGAAGTGGGTGTGGGTGGCGGTGATGGGGAGTGCATAATGTATCAGGCCTTTTAGATTGTTTGTCTGAAAAGTAAGAACACTTATGCTGGTGTCTTCCATATTTCCTCACATTGTGTTTCTTTTCCCCCCTAAGAACAGGTAGCCAGGTGTTTGGCAATGACACCCTTCCATCTATAGTGAGCATCTGAAGAGGTGACGCCCTCTCAGTGAACAACCAAGTTCCATTTCTGTGTTGGGTCCTCATGCCCTCACGAAGAGGAAGTGGTATTTCAGGGATGGCAGATGACAACATGACGTCACCCATCTCCGTCAGTGCTCATTTCGTTTCTTCAATTTCAGCAAAGAAATGATAGAAAAGGTTGTTCCTTTATCACATGGGTGACCTATTTTTATTATTGATGAAAATAGGGAAGGTTCTCTTCACCCTACTCCTCACTACTGAGTTTCCCATTTCTGTCCTTACCTCTTGTCCCAACTTTCTGGAGGAAGTAAAGGCCAGTAACTGAAACTTAAATGGCAAATTCCTAGATCACATCTTTCTGTATTATAATCTAAAAAAAATGAAAGAACCAAAAAACTTTTTAAAGAATTAAAGTATAGATACCTTTGCATCCCTACAATAATAATTAACAAATGTCTACAAATTATTATCAGACAATTACTGAGTGCCTGTGATGATCAAGTCACTGTGCTCTATGTTTGATTACTTCATCCACTCCTCAACTAGCCCTATATGGAGGGTGGTATTAACAGAGAGGGTCAGTAACCTATCCAAGATCTTATATACAGCTAGCAAGAGTCAAGAAGATTTGGATCTACATTTGTCTGAATCAAGGGGATGCATTCATATCATTACCCATACTGTCTCACCCATCCATGCAAGAGATTGAGTCATGAGTTAGTAATATGGAAATTAATGATACATGGCCACTTCCCTTAAGAAGAAGCTAACAATGTAGAATATACATACATATGCATATATACATATATATATGAGAGAGAGAAAAAAATATATAAAATTATATATTCATAGAGTGATTGGTTCTATATTAACACTACTAAAAAGGGCTATGGAAACTCTCATGAGGCAGAACTGGATTCTAAGTTGTGATCTGGATAATGGAAAAAAATGAATATCTAATCTGTATCAGAGGTTGTTATAGGTACTTTCACATAGGTGATCCTATATCATTTTATTTAATTACAAAATACTCCTGTGTGATAAGTGGGTAGTGCTATCCCTATTTTACAGATGTGAAAACCATGTCTCATATGATAATAGCAAACAGCTATCTAGCCTTTAGGACATATTGGGTCCTGTTCTAAGAACTACACGTGTATTAATTCATTTAATCCTCACAATGATTCAACCATACAGGTGCAAAGCCCATTTCAGAAATTAGGAACCTAAGTTCCAGTGTTTAAGTCAATTACCCAAGGTCTTACTACCACTAAGAGGTGAAGCCAGGTGAAGGGGCTGCTGAGTTCTTGTTTCAACCATCATGTCACTGCTCCGTTGGAGGAAAGTAAGATGCCCTATGTCACCACCTAGAAAGAGGTAGAGCCAGGATTTGGCCCATGCCTACCTTTCTGTAATAAAGACAATGCTCTTTAAAATTTTTTTTCATTTAAAGTATTTTATACCATAAAAGACACTGGAAATAGAGGTTGAAGTAAAATGCCCTGAATATCACAGCAAAAAGTAAGAACTCTATTCTATGGGCAAGGGAAACCCTCAAAAGTTTTGAGCAGAAAATTAAAAACTCAATATGATTACATCTCATTGAGGAGGAAAGAAAGCTCACTAGAATGTAAACAATGAATCAGAAGTGGGTGAGGCAGAAAGTAAGGAGCCCCGTTAGGAGGATTCTGTACAAGTCATAGTGATGAAGGTCTGAGAGAGGACAGATCATGATTAACAAAGAACATAGGAGGGAATATTCAAGAAAGCTTTCAGAAATGGCTTTGCCAGGACTTACCCAAGGTGGAAGAAGGGGACAAGTCAAAGAAGAACCCAAAGTTTGCAGTTTGAATGGCTGAGAGGATGGTGGTACTCTCGAATGATCTGAGTAACATGGCGGGATAAGAAAGGTTTCGACATGTTGATTTTCTGGTGCTTGTAAATCCTTCAAAGCTAAGTGAAAGAGTCATTTCAGGAAATAATTATTTAGTCTCTTGGTCTGTAGCAAAAACCCTCTTAAGAAACCTTCAGGATTGAATAATACAATCTGCTCTTTTTAAGTCATTCCATCCAATAAAGCAGCAATTGTGACCTCTTTTCTGCAACAACATGGGTGAGGGATGCCATTCACAAACACAGCATCCCCTTAGCCACACCCACCATGTTGTAGAACCTTCGAGGTGAGATAGGTAGTATGTTGTACACAATTATCAGAGCACCAGATGTCATTTCAAAACACAAAGATTTTTTCTTAAGTATTTCTAATAACATGAGAAGATGTTTCAGATGTAATCAGGTTAAGTGGGGGGAAAAGCAGAGAACAAAAACTACATATAATGTATTCCAAAAAACGTAACATATACATGTATATTACACACAGGAAAAAAACACTACAAGGAAATGCACCAAAATGTAGATGTCCTTCATTAAGCAAATATTTATGGAGCACCTGCAATATTCCAGGCATTGTGCTATTCATTAGGTATGGTGAGAAAAATGGACCTATTCAATGTCCTCATGTAGCTTACAGTTTGGGGACTAAGCTAAGCTAAGAACATAAAGACAATTGTGAAGCAGTCTGAGTACAGAATCCTTCTAGCCTTTTACAGTTGACTGAGTCCTTGTTCTCAGTCATCATTTTACTATTCGGTAGGGGTAAAGTGCAGTACCCCAAATTACCAGCTAGAAAGGGACAGAGCCAGGACTTGAACCACATTGAACATGGACACCAATTCTTTTAGTGGCTTATGTGTTTAGTGGCATAAGTGTTTCTAAAACGTTCAAAGTTCTCATAGAAATGACTCTCTTTTGCACTCATATTTCATTGATTTACATAATATGTAATTAGATTCTATAATTACAATAAGTATGACTGGTATTTCCATATACTCGAATAAACACAAGTGATCCTTGTTGAATATGGACCCACCTGAAGGGGGCACAAGTGCCTGAACACACTTAAAGAACAGCCCATTGGCTACGTGCATTCAGCACGCTATAGGCAATGAATGGTTGGCATAACTTGCAGAAGTAATCAAGAGAACATATCAACCCAATAAGTCAACTAAATGCAAATTGATTAAGAGAAGCTACAGGGGCAGCCTGGATGGCTCAGCGGTTTGGCACCGCCTTCAGCCCAGGGTGTGATCCTGGAGCCCCGGGATCAAGTCCCACATTGGGCTCCCTGCATGAAGCCTGCTTCTCCCTCTGCCTGTGTCTGTTCCTCCCTCCCTCCCTCCCTCTCTCTCTCTCTTTCTCTCTCTCTCTCTGTCTCTGTTTCTTGTGAATGAATAAATAAAATCTTTTAAAAAAGAGAGAGAAGCTACAGTGTGTCACATTTCCTATCACACAGCTTGAGACCGCCATAATGTTAGGCAGCCAGTTAAATCATATTGACCTCCCTGTCAGTTCAAATCTAATTTTCATTATTATTATATCTGCCACTAAATCACAATCATGTGTTTGTTATGGGTTGAATTATGTCCTCCCAAAATTCATGTTCAAGTACTCATGCCCAAGTACCACAGAATGTGAATTTATTTGGAGATAGGGCCTTTAAAGAAGTCATTAAGGTAAAATGAGGTCATATGAGTGGGTCCTGATCCAACATGATTGGGGTTGTTATAAGAAGAGATTAAGACACAGACAATACACAGATGGAAGGGCAACCACGTGAGGACACAGCAAGAAGATGACTATCCACAAGCCAAGGACATAGGGCGCAGAAGAAACCAACCTTGCTGGCACCTTGATCTTGTACTTCTAAAACTGTGAGAAAAAAAATTCTGCTATTAAGTCATTAAGTCTGTTGTATTTTGTTACGGCAGCCATAGCAAACTAATACAGTGCTTATCTCAATGGCTGGCACATGGTCAGCACTCCAATATTGATATAAATGAGTGAATAAGGAATGTATGTGTCCCCCATCCTGCATTTCTATGGTTGATTTTTTTTAAGGACCTTTAAAAAGGAAGTTTAATAAGCATAGGTGTGCCCTAGTTATCAGCCAGCACTGAGATTTTAAGATAAGAAAGTAGACCTTCTCTTGGATTCATTTCTACTTCTTGATCCTAGGACTCAGGAAAGAAGTTCCCATAAATTCCAATTTAAGAACATGTCAAATGATCAGAGTAGAAATCCCAGCACTATTAGAACAGAACCAGTCCTCAACAGATTCAGGGAAGCCTTGAGCTCCTTCCTGCTGGGTAACGATGTCTCATGGGGCTTCATTGAGGCCCCTGATGCACACGGACAAGGTTAGGATGTGAAAGGACCAGAAAAATTGGCAGGCAGCCAAGAAAATCTCTAAGGCCTTTGATACATGGTATAGGAAGTCATAGGAACCAAGGTTAAACTTTCCCCCCGTCTTCTCCCTAAGGATAAGAATTAAGGTACTTGAAGAAGCCAACACAAAACCACCTGGATGTGCCCTTAGCAATGTGACCTCAAAACTGGACTGGTAAATTACCTGGATTATAACCATTAGTACAAAGTGTCAGAGCCCACCTGATTTCCAAGGGTATGTGGCCCAGCCTTCTCAATTTGCAAGGAAGGAAACTGAGTCCCCCAAAGGAGAGAGATCTACACCTGCTCTTACCACCATTATTTCTTAAGCTTTTGCCTTGAAACCAAAGTTAAACATTTCAATCTTCATATTATAACTTTTGAAAGAGAGCTTTTTCCCCAACATTCCTAGTGAATAGCCCCTAGACTTTGCTCAAATATTTCTAGGAATGGAGAACTCGCTGTTCCCTAAGGTAGTAAGACCATCTTTGAACAGATTCAATTGTTAGTTCCATTTATTGAACCCAAATCTGCCCTCCTGCATCTTTTACCCAATGGTTCCCATCATGCCTTCTTAAGTATGAAGGAATCTATCTAACTCCGCCTTTGTACGGTGGCCTTCAGATGTCTGAAGACAAAGAAGACTTTTTAACATTATCTCATATGTCATAGTTTTGACCTCTTATTCACCCTGGTCATTACTGTCAATCGCTTTAAGTCCTCACAAAGACAAGTTAGTGACACATCAACAGAGAGAATTATAACATTCTAATTAGTGAACACTGATCCCTTGTCCTGGAATGAAATTATATATAAATATCCCCTAAATGAATGGGAAAAGTAGAATGGGCTTGCTTACCAATAAAGAGAAGAGTAGCACCTCCATTCTAGGGGTCTTATCTGAAACTCACTCCTTCCCTGAATAACTCCTAGGCCTATTTCAAGAAGCTCTGCCTAAAGTCTTGCAGGCCTCCTCCCTATATATTGGTCATCACTCTTCCTACCATCTGCCATCCCCAGCTCTATCACTTTTGCCCCCAAACGTCCAGTGGGTCTTGGACTTGGATGTATGGAAGGACAATTCATGACGCTTCAAGCATCTGCCAAACTTCTTCTTCAAGGGAAACTACCCTAACCAATTTTCTGACTTTCTCTTGCTATTCCCCTCCCAAAATTATTACTATAGAAGTGAAACCAACACTGCTATCCTCATTATAGTGGATTGGACTGGTGCCCATGCTGAGGATTTTACATGAGCAGGACCCATAAAGACTAACTAACCAGGAGGTACTCCTTACTGAGGGAGTCTTGGCAAGCTGACCCAGCCAAATCCTCTTTGTTAGAAAGGAGAATGAGCCAAATAAACAGCAAAGGGCCACCCGACCTTGGCAGCTTTCTTTAACTGCTTGGGACTGGATGAAAAATGTACACTGAAGAAATGGGAGCCTGGGTGCCTAAGTGGTGGATGAAGGGATATTTCCATATTTCCTTGCAATCAATCCGCAGGTCAATGTGAAAACTCCAAAGTAGGTTTTAAAGTCTATTTGCTCCTGCTGTTTCCCTCTCAAAGATGAAGGGCAAGATGTTTACATAATGACTTTTCTTTGTTCTCATTGCTTTAGAATCCTTTTTCCATGTTTAGGACATCTTTAACAGGGTTTTGATTTTACCTTGTCTGGTAAATGAAACTTAGGTAGATTGCAGTTTTTCACATTAAATGCGAGATATTGTGAGGATATAAAAGTATATAGAATTCTTTGGGTTGCAGAAAAGTCCAAATAATTAGAGATGTATAAACACAAAATGACTTTATTTGGGGTTTCTTCAATGAAGAAGATACACCCTCCATAATGCCATAGAATCAGAGATTTGCCTTTGCCTGTTTTATTCATTTTGGGATGTTACAGGGAGGGATGAGCTTAGAAAGTAGGAAGAAGAGGCAGCTGGCTGGCTCAGTTGGTAGAGCATGTGACTCTTGATCTCAGGGTTGTGATTTTGAGCCCCAAGTTGGGTACAGAGATCACTTAAAAATAAAATGTCTGGGAAAAAAAAGAAATGGCAAGAAAAGAATAGGCCCAGTTCGTTTCAAACTCCAGAAACTTCTATCTTGCCAAAGATAAATACCTTACTTTCCATTTTGACACAAAAGATTCATGTGAGACATGGGGCGCCTGTGTAGCTCAGTCTGTTAAGTGTCCAACTCTTGGTTTTTGCTCAGGTCATGATCTTGGGGTCCTAAGATCAAGCCCCACATTTGGCTCCATGCTCAGCAGGGGGTCTGCTTCTCTCCTTCTCTTTCCCTCTGCCCTTATCTCCACTTGTGCTTGGTCTCCAAAATAAATAAATCTTAAAAAAAAAAAAAAAAGACTTGTGAGACATATTCAGATGAAATTAGGTTTAGACAAAAGAAGTCATTCAACAAATTAATTCAGTATCTGTTCAAGTAGTTGAAGATGTACCCTGGAGAAGTAGTGATACATACAGTACACATGGTTTTTGACTTCATGGAGTTTCTAATCAAATGATCTTTGCTGTTCCTTCAGTTGATTTTGCCAATAGTATTCTTTACAAACTGTAGTGGCAAGAGAGTAAAACAATCATCATGTCCTAAACATCTTGCTATGGGCTGAATGTTTGTGTTCTCCCAAAATTCACATATTAAAATTCTAACCCCCAATGTGATGGTATTAGGAGAGGAGGCCTTTGGGAGGTAATTAGGTCCATGAGGTAGGTGTACTCATGATGAATTAGTGCCCTCATAAGAAGAGACAAGAAAAAAACTTGCTTCTTTTCTCTGCTCTCCAACATGTGAGGATACAACAAAAAGATAGCCATCTACAAACCAGAAGCAAGCCCTCAGGAGGAACCAAATTGACCAATACCTTGGTCTTAGAATTCCAGCCTCTAAAACTGTGAGAAAAAAAGTCTCCTGTTGAAGTTACCTAGTCTATGGGTGTATTTGTTACAGCAGCCTGAAAAAGGCCTATCTACATATGCCTAGCCATTGGCACACACTCTTGGGAGGGAGTAAAAAAAAAAAAAAAAAAAAAAAGATTTATAAAATCTGGGCTCTGTCAATGATGCGCTAAAAAATCTAATTGGGAAAATAGAATACCCATGTGAAACTGTTGGCCAATAGAAAAGTTTAAAATAAAAAAAAAAAGAAAAGTTTAAAATAAAATGCTAGATGGAATGGTACTGGTGCTTAATAACTAGAAAAGGTCCAATAAAATGTTAAGTATATGGTGTTGGCAACAAATTTTGAAGAAGTTTAAAGAAAGATCAACATGGAGTAGAGATATCAGAAAAGACTTTATCAAGAAAGTGGTGCCAGAGTTAAGTCTTAAAGGATGGGCAGGAGGGGGGTGGGCATTCTCGGTGAGAATAAAGGCATAGTGGCAAAAAACAAACAAACAAACAAAAAAAAACAGTCACTGGGTAGGGATAACAGAGGAAAACCAATTAAATAACCACAAATTGTGAATGTTATAAAACAGAACCAAACAATTCAGATCACACCTAACAAACAAAATTATAATAGAAATACCATGTCTGCTCCCCAAACACATGCACATTCTAACACATTCTTGGAAAGAGTGCTGTAACATTGATTTATATCTGACAGTCCAAGTAAAAAAAAATGAAAGAGCTGCCAAATCTGCCTATATAAATCCCAGTGATTTCACATGTTTTTATCCTATGAACTGAAGGCAGAAAAAAAGATTTAAGCCTTCGAGACAGCAGACAATAAAACGGTACCCTAGTGAAACTTCAAGGAGTCACTAGAATCATATTTATCATGTCCAAGACTGACATTAATTCTAATGTGCAGACACTCTTCAGCATTCAGATGCACAATATTAAATAACTCTAACAGGTGAATTTATCAAGTTCTGCAGTGGTATGTTGAATCGTACAGAGGGACCATATAACAGCAGTTTTGTGCAGAATCAAACACTCCATAGGAGCCATGTTAAGCTTCTTCTGTTGACAGCCAGATGATTGACAAGACCCTCCTCCAAAATCTTCCTGGATCAAAGTGCTTCTCTTTGGCCTTGTGGTGTCAAACCCTTGGGCTGCAAATGCCTTGAGCAACAGATCAGAACCAGAACTGCTACCTAAATGAGAAGTCTGGGCCATGCTTGTCGGTAATCCTGACTGGTTCATGAAAAGGAGGACTGATCCTCTGTCTTGGTGAGATTACGCGTCCAAATCCTTAGCTACTGGAAGAAAACACCATTGCCGCCACTTCTTTACCCCTACAGAGAACCGCCTGCCTTCCTGACCTCATGAGAGAGCCCCAGTTATTAGCTAACAAACTACACTATGATCAAAAGCCCAAAGAGAGAGGTAAGGATCTGGGGCAGAGCCAGAAATCTGCATTTCTGACAAGCATCTTCAGGTATTCCTTTCCTAATTTGCTTGATCACCAGAAGCATCTCGAGCAGTTTCAAAGTGTGGATTCTCAAAGCACACCCCAGACCTCCTGAATGGAAACTCCAACAGTTTGTAAATGATGATGGAAGTGATGGATCATTATGCTGTTCAGAATTGTTTATATAACAATGAAAGTGAGAGATTCCAGTTGGTGTAGGTGTCACTTCTCTGTTTGCTTCCTTTTACAAGAAAAGAAGAGCTAGGTAACCCATTATGATTCTGTTTTTGCCTTGGGTACCAGGAAACTGAAAGGTGATAGCAACTCTTCCTGGCTTAGATTTCTAGGCACAACTGTTTCCCTTTGTATTATTGGGTTCTTTTTAGTATCCTTTTAAAATGTAACTTTGAATTCAGGCACCTAGAAGTAGTCAGAGCATAAATTACAAATTATTGCAATGAAAATAATTCTAATTCAAGCTTTACCTCAGATTTCAGAAAGTCATATTCTCTATTCAGCTTATAAATGTGGGTGAATCTTGGATTTTACAGCTTTATACCAATGACAGGGCTCCCATCAACCTGCCTCTTGGGACAAATGACAGAGGACAAAGGGCCCAGAAGGACTGCTCTACTTGGCAGATTGGAGGTATTCAGGCCTTGTTCAGTTGCCTCAGAAGCTCAGTTACTCCCTCTCAACCCAATTATCTGCTAAGGAGAGCCAGCTGTGGAGTAGGGAAAACAAGGTATGAGTCAAGTCTGAGAACTGAGTTTCAAATCCCAACTTTGTGTGGCATCCCGTGTGCCATTACCTCTGGTTCCCTCATCTGTGAAATGGAGGTGACTACCTTGACTTTTCCTGTCTTGGGGTTCTTATGAAAGTTCTGTATAAAATGAAATGTTTTGTACAATGCAAATTATTTAACAACTAATGGAAATAGCTCAGAAATGCTAAATAAAATATACTCAGATGTGATAACTGGCCCTTCATCTAAGAGGGCACTCTTGTTCCTAGGAAAAGGTTGTAGGTTTTAAAAAGAAATCTAGAGGATCCTAGTGTGCTCCTCAAACAGATGGAAACTTAAGAGCACAGTGGGCAGAGCAGGGTCCTTAGCTGGGAGGATGGCCTTTGAGTATCAGGGTGTTTAGCTTTACGTTTGCACTAGATTCAGATAAAGCTCAGAGCATTGTGTCCATCCTCTAACAGCACACAGTTGGAGGCTTTCACCATCTATTGAGTGTCCAAAGGAAACCAACCAGAGTATAAGGAGCTGAGGAACCATGTTCCATTAAAAAGAGTTAAAGGAACTCAGCACATGGAGACTGGGACAGACTCAGGGGACATGGCCCTGTCTTCAGATGTATAAAGTGACATAAGTGACATTTCATTGTCATGAAAAAGAGGAAGGAGTTTCTTCAGTACGGACTCCCCAGAGTGGATTTGTGGAAAGTGGATTTCCCAAAGGAAAGTTACCGGAGACAAGATGTTGATTCAGGGGAAAGCGAATTTCAGGATGTAGTACATTAACAAATAAAATGAGGAGCTCCTACAACGTCAATTTTAGATGTTTCAAAAGGGATTCTTGCCTTTGGAGAAAGGTTGCAATAGATAATCTTTGAAAAGTTCTGACGATAAGATGCTCTAAGCCAATCCCTTTCTCCATTGTTGGCAGACATAAAATTTCTTATTCCTGGAAACAAACTAAAATCCTCTGGCTAAAGAACCCCAGCCTGACTTCAGGTGGTAGAAGCTGGGAGTTATCACCGAGAAAGGCTTGGCTTTGAGACTCTCAGCCCATCTCATGCCAAAACTGGTGTTCTTCAACATCTTCTGTATTTACTACTTCACTTTGATTGCTAGGCTTCTCAGATCTAAGCTTGATGCAGCACCATCCCCCTACACTGCCTACCTTGGCACCAAGCCAGAAATCCACTGCTGCCATTTGTGTTTTCATTTAGTAAATAAGGATCAGAAATGGCTGCTGTTTTAATAGATTGAAAACTCCGGTCTGCAAATAAATATCTTGGGGGAATTAGAGAAGATTTGGAGAACAACAGTCAATCTCAATATAATTAAAAATAAGCTCTCACCTGCTACTAATTTCCTTCTTGTTTCTTTGCTAACAGAAATCTTTGTTTGAACAAAGAGGTAAAAGGCACAGTTAGAAGCTGTTTACATAGTGCAAATGAGAGTGCTAATTGTAGGGAGCCTGCATGTTAATGAGAGAGAGGTTATTTATCAGTGTGAAATTCTGAGTGCAATAAATTGCAGGTGATATTTCAGGAAACATTCATTTTCTAATGATTTCTTTTCACCGCCAACAGTGGCCCCAACTCAAAGTGCAGTACATTGTAATGAAATAAGAATTGCTCTGGAAGCCAGGAGATCTGGTTGTGGTCCATAGGTAGCTGTATGCCCTGGTGTAAACTGCTTTCCTTCTCTGACTTTCAGGCTCACTATCTGTGGAAATTTGACATCTCTGATTTTCCTTCCCCTTCTGACCATTGTTGTCTAAGAAGTACCTAGTGCTTCTACTGAGAAACAAGTTTCTCTTTCTTGGGATAACTTTTGTTGTTCTGAAACCAACTTACAAAAACATATTCTTGGAAAGGGCCTGGCTTCCTAGCTCCCAGGTTTTCCCCTACCCTGGCTGCTATGGTTTTGCTCGGCAATTTTAGAGGAACTCATGGAAGATCCCTGGAAGCAAGCCCCCGAGCAGCACCCCAAAACCACATGCCTCCCAAGCTGTTTCCTTGGTCTTTATGAGACCTCTCTGAAGAGGCTTCAGGCCCCCTGATTTCCTTGTGATTCATTCATTTGGCAAATACTCTTTGAACACCTGTGTGTGTGGTGGCACCATGCTAAACACTAGGAACACAGAATTCTGAGGCAAATGGAAGTTTTCGAATGGGGAAGTCAGAAGTGGAACAAATAATTCTCCCAGTGACCATGTCATAAGCCCTAAGTGGCCAAAATATGGGCTGCCATGACAGGAGGGTTAAGAAAATGACACTTGCACTCAAACCTAAAGTAAAGGAAGGCTAGTCATGGGGGGAGGATCATAAAGCTGAAGAAACAGTACTCGAGGCCATGCACATCCAACAACTGACCAGAAAGTCAGTGTGACAAGAGGACTTTGAATAAGCAGAGAATGAACAAATACACACTGGAGAAGTAGGTAGGGCTGATTTATGTGAGACTCTGGAGCCCCTGTAAGGACTTTTGGACTCTGCCCCAAGGCACCAAGGTAACCAGAAGCCATCAGTAGATTTTGTCTTTTTTAAAGTAAGCTCAACAGCCAACGTGGGGCTTGAACTCAAGACCCCGAGATCAATAGATTTTAATAGATTTTAAATGAGAAGGAAATGTGATTAGACAGAGAGGTTGTATCAATCTTTCTCAACTGTTGTATCTAAATTCAATTTCCTAAGGGACTTGACTTGGCAGGACCTGAAGTCCTCTTCCATTCTCTCCCAGGGCCATATACATATACCAAGCCCCAAAAGAAATGGGAATCTCAGTGTTCAAAGGTAAGGGAATGTCCCAAGTGTTCCGAGGAAAATGAATCCACAACTAACATTTCAGTGACAATCTTCACAATAGGAAGAATTTCAACAGGAGCCTTAGGTATCCTTGCCCCCTCCCTCCTGTTTTCCTCCCTCAGTCATACCAAGCAAATAGGCTAGGTAAACAGGAAGGACCCTACTCCAAAGGGAAATAGCAAGACTAGAAGTGATAAGCTGGGAACCTTGAAGGTGAGAGCATATAAAGGAGTGCAAACAGAAAAAAATATATAGATAGAAAAGACATCTGTAGGCTCTGGCCATGGGCAGAGTTCTCAACTCACACTCCCAGAAGCCTTTATATGAATTGTTGTCAAGCATTTGTGGGGGCAACTGCTTATCCCAAGAGAGGCAACAGCAGAGGTGCGTCACAGGAAGCCAGCTCCATGAGCCTGGGGGGACACTTGAGGCAGAGGCACAAAGATAGAAATAACAGCCTTCAGAGTGTTTCTCAAAGCATGATCTACACACTGTATGATGTTTCCTAATCAAATAGGGTGTGGTGACAAATGTAGAGTCCCCAGCCCCAGAAGCATACAGCCCTTGTATGTAGCATGGAGCCCAGCCGTCAGCACCCAGGCCCTGAAGTCAGACTAACTGGTTTCAAATCCTGATTCTACACACTTATGATGTGAACTCTGGCACTTGGCCTCCTCTCTTTTGGCCTCAGCTTCCTGGCATGTAATAATGAACATCATCATAGAACCTCGACCTACCTGGTAGGGTTGCTGTGGAGAGGAAATGAGGTAACTCGTGAAAAGAACTTAGAGTCATGCCTTCCTGGGACACGGGGTGACCCTGATCATCACTAACCATTAGTGTCGTTAAGAGTGGGCCTGGGGACCTGCATTTTTTAATATGCTCCCTCAGGCGATTATCCCCACTCATTAATGTCTTCTGTTTGAGGAGTATGAGGAGTATGCCAGCCTCCAAGCTAAGCCTTTTATGTTTCTTATCTCATTTAAGACCCATGAAGTAGTACCAATCTTTCTCTCCTTAACAACAAGGGAGCGGAGGCCTGGAGCAGTTAAGTACTTTGCCCAAGGCCAGATCCTGAAGTTCTGGACACTCTTTTAACAAACAGCATATTTCACCAGGAGAGAGCCAGAAAAAGCACAGACAGGGGACCTGAGCAGGCTGCTGCTCGTGAGCTCGGAGTGACTGTGCAAAATCCACAGCCTCTTCCCAGCTGTCAGTGGAAGTGTGGATTTGAGGGAGGGCTGAAGTTGATGGGTAGACCCAGTCCCCAGAAAGAACCGTGCTTCCACCCAGTAACTAGAGGCTGAGGGGAAGGGCTCAGCCTGAGTGTTGTTGCAAGCCAGCTCAGCCCTGCTTATCATCTGGCTGCCACCCGCCCTCTACTGCCCTGACCTGCATGGATGGCACCATCCCTCCAGCAGTTTGCACAGTTTTCTCATGACATGGAACCCTCTGTGTAGTACAGTTGTTTATGAATCTGTCAACCCCTATCAGGCCTTGGCTACAGGCCTGAAGTCTGGCTGTGTCATCACAGCCAAGTGTGGTGCCTGGAGAGGCACTGTAGTGCCATTTCAGATTGGTGTTAAAATTTGTTGAGCTTAAGAGTTCTTCCCTTTCCAGCCACCCCAGACAGAACTGACCCTCCTTTCTTTGTGCTCCCATTCACTTTCCACAGCCTTCTGTCATAGCACCTGTGACACCTCATTGCACTTGGCATCTACTGGTTCTCCCAGCTAGACTGAGAGTATACCCTCTAAAGTAGCAGCCCTTCAGACTCACCCTCCTCCAGGGCTGGCAATGGAAATCCACCCTCACTATGCCAAGGCATAACCAACCTGGGAGACTATTCCTTTGGGACTGATCTAGTGACTCTTTTCATCACAAAATCATTGGTAAGAGGAATGGAAAATTCTTGCTTCTAATCAATAAGCCTCCCCTGCTATGGGAGTAAAGACATATCTGTGGAGCAAATTATTACCCAGTGAAGTCTCATGCCCTTGAACTGGAAGCCAGACCTGCCCCTGAGACTTTGCCCTCCCTCTGCTATGACACCTCTGGACTCAAGAGTCTAAGCTGGTGAGCCAAACACACAAGCATGGAGCGGGAAACAGAGGGGAGCCCAGCCTCCCACCAGGGCTAAGCCTGACTCTGCAGAATACAAGACAGGCACTTCACGAAGGTTTTTGATGAATGAATAAATGAGTGAATGAATCAATGAAGGAAGGATCCCTTCAAAAAGAGGGCCTTATCATTTCAAAAATTATAAAGATAAAATTTCACACCAGTCATAATTTTCTCGGGATATACAAATACACAAGAGCATGAGTTGAAGTAAATACCTAGGTGGAGCCCTACCCACTGTCAAGAGGGTCTCATACTCCTCTTGAATTCCTATGATCCTGAGGCACAGGAGTTACCCTGATCCAATACACCCTTCCCTGTTCCCATCTGCCTCTCTGTGCTGCCCACCCCAAACCCCAGCCATTTTGCCTCAGTTCATTCTTCAGATCTGATCTGAACTCAAAGGTCAGTTCCAGAAGGTCTTTCTGAGGAGGAACTGAGGGAGTAGGATGCCTATATTCTTCTAAGAGAAGCACACCTGCCTATCAGCCCATTGTAATGGTATTGATCTGTAGTAGAAAAAGAGAGACTGGTGTAATGCTCGCACTCAAGGTCATGTTCACCAAAGGGTCACGAGCTCCCTGTTCAACTCATTAGAATTACTTACTAGCAAACCATCAGGTTAACAGAAATAACAGCAAAGAAAGGGGAGTTGCCAGGGAGGGTTAAAATCAGTTTGTCATCTAGAGGAGGAACTGTATGACAGGCAGTTTTCTGTGGCAACATGCAGGGAAATTTCTGGGGGCGGGAGGCGGGGGGAGGTCCACAGAAGTCAGCCAGCTCACTGTGTAGCCAGAAAAGAAGGTTTCTGTTGTGGTCCTGTTTCCCTTCCAACTAGAGGTAGAGAACAATGGTGCATAATACAAATGGCCTTCCCCCACCCACTCCCCAGGAGAAGTCACAGTAAAGGCTCTCGAAGAAATATCCTTCCACATATTTGGCTTGTGAGGGGAACAATAGTCAAGAATACATCTGAGTATGAGACAAATAAAATTATTCCCAAGAGGCAAGGACTGAAAACCAACGTCAGTCATCTAAAAAGTGGCAGAGACAGGAATGAAGCTCTCCTTCCAGTTCTCACCATGATGGGAAAGTCCTAGTTTTCTAAAAGTGGCAACAACTTAGATTCCTTGTAATAAATTCAGTGAGACTCAGACACCAGGGAAGTAGGAAGAATCTTGTTACCATCCCTCCTCCACACACACATACACACACCCCTCCCAGGAGAACAGAAAATTCCTCCTATACCATAACTAATACAGCAAACTAGGAGGTGGTATCTTCCAAAACCAGAAATCTCTCAAGACTCAAGTCTCAGTGTCACCATCCTAACAGCCCAAAGATCAAGGGTTCTGAAGCCAACCAGAGTTGGAGGGGTTCACTTTCAGAACCCCTTGTTTCTGTTCAACAGAAACAAATCATCTAACTTTTCTGAGCCTCAGTTATTTCATCTGTGAAATTGGCAAAAAGTACCTCTTGCACAGGGTTGTTAGGGACTTTAAGACATATTCATGCCTTAAATAAAGCATTTGGCAACAATGCTAATGAAATTGCAGTACCTTATAAAAGGTCCTGAGTTCTTCTTTCATATCTGTAGATTTACTCGAAAACAAAGAAGCCAGAAGAAATTGAAAGTAATTATTTGTAGAATTTCAAATAATATATATACTTCCCAAAATAATGGAGAAGTTAAAAAAAAAAACCTATATACCATATATAGTGACCCTCTAAAATGTAAAAAGAAAGTAGAAACAAAATGAAACAAAATGACAAAAAATATATGTAAAATATATCTGTTTTAACAAAAACATGTAAATGGGTTATAACCCCTATTCAAAGATTCTTAGATTGGGTCAAAACCTAGTATTTGCTATTTACCAAATATATCTTAAAATAAATCAACCAAAAATGCAAGGAATATTATGTAAATGCATAAAACATAAAGCATGACTACAATATTAATATTAGATAACATAGACTATCAGGCAAATGCAAGAAAGACCATAGTTTTATATTGGTAAAGGGTTTAACTTATCATGAAAATATAATTGTCATAAACATGTACATGTACATGTCAGATCATATTGCACTGACACATTTAAAGCAAAAATTAGAAATACAGAGAAAAATGACAGAAATATGATTATATTCAGAAATGTTAAAACATCTGTTTTTGACAGATAAAAGAAATAAAGAGTAAGCAAGGAGGGCAGCCCGGGTGGCTTGGCGGTTTGGCACTGCCTTCAGCCCGGGGCCTGATCCTGGAGACCCGGGATTGCGTCCCATGTCGGGCTCCCTGCATGGAGCCTGCTTCTCCCTCTGCTTGTGTCTCTGCCTCTCTCTCTCTCTCTCTCTCTCTCTCTCTGTGTCTCTCATGAATAAATAAATAAAATCTTTAAAAAAAAAGTAAGCAAGGAAATAAAGATACTGATTAATCTATTAAAATTGATTTAATATACAATTTTATAAATTATACAATATTGTACAAACAGAAAATACACTTTATTTTCTAAGACCTATAGACCATTTACAATAATTTATGATATATTAGTATAGAGGGAAATTTTCAAAGTTCTAAAGCCAAAGTCTCACAAGCTGTACCTTTAAATTTAATTTATCAAAATTCTAAATTAATAACAAAAGTTTAAAGAAAAGCCCAACCCCTTAGAAGGTTAAAAATCACTTCATTAAGTAATTGTTAAAGAAGAAATATGGGGATGCCTGGGTGGCTCAGCAGTTAAGCATCTGCCTTCGGCTCAGGGTGTGATCCTGCAGTCCCGGGATCAAGTTCTGCATGGGGCTCCTTGCATGGATTCTGCTTCTTCCTCTGCCTATGCCTCTCTCTGTGTGTCTCTCATGAATAAATAAATAAAATATTTTTAAAAAATAAAATAAAAAAATAAAGAAGAAATATGAATCATAATTGCAGATAAAGATGAGAAACCTATAAATAGAAATGTATATGAAATTCCCAAATAATTTCCAAAAAAAGAAAGCATAGCTTCAAATATTTAATATGTAACAGGAAAGATGGGAAAAAAATGAACTACTCTTACTTAAAATCTAGAAGAAGAACAGTAGTACAACTTATAAAAATAAAAAAAGAAATGAATAAACATCAAAGCATAACAAAGGTAAATAGCCAGTACTTAGAACTGGTAAATAAACCTGAAAGCTGGTCTTTCAAACACAGCAATTACACAAAAAAGCTTCTAACATATAATTTTTTTTATTTAAATTCAATTTGCCAACATATAGTACATCATTAGTTCAGATGTAGTTTTCAATAATTCATTAGTTGTGTATAACACCCAGCACTCATCACATCACATGCCCTCCTTAATGCCTGTCACCTAATTACCTCAACCCCCACCCTCCTCCCCTCCAGCAACCCTTGGTTTGTTTCTCAGAGTTAAGAGTCTCTCATGATTTGTCTTTTCTCTCTAATTTTTCCCCATTCAGTTTCCCCTCCTTCCTTTATGGTCCCTTGCACTATGTTTTATATTCCCCATACTTCTAATATATAATTAAGAGAAGGAAGATGGAGACGACAGTGGCAGGATCATTTTTGGATATTCCTAAATATCCACATAAAAACAGAGTAACTAGACTGCAAAACCAAAGTCTATAGACAACATTTACAACAAAACTAGGTGATAGGTGTCTTTATGATTCCCTAAATACAAGTGGGTGGGACATATCAATAAAAATCAAGACCTGCTTATCAATGGCATCTGTGCAAGAAAAAATAGTAGCATATGCAGATGGATCTGAGAATAGAAGCACCCTATAGGGGCCAGCAAGTTTTCACTAAAAAATGCAATGGGCCAAATTAAGAGCAGTGGCTAAAAGTGGCAGGGATTTTACTCACTCCAAGATCAGATAAGTACAAAGGAGCCTAAAAGGGATGAAGCAGTCCTACCCCTCTGAAATGGGAGAAATGGGAGAGAGACATTTGCAATGAAAAATTTTCTCTTGATACTACAAGATTGAAAATGTGAAAGAAATGGAACAATTTTAAGGAAAGAGAAATTATTTGAATTGATCCAAGGAGATATAAAAGATTCGAATAGATAGAAAATCATGACATAAATAAAAAATATTATCCAAAAATTACCCTTCCTAAAAATGATGGGCACATATGCTGTGATGGACAAATTCTTTCAGACCTTTAAAAAACAGATTAATTCTCTTTATTTCAAGGTTTGAAAATAAAATAAATAAACCTTAATAAAGTAATCATACACCCAAAAAGCCTATGAAACACAATTATTTATGAACAGAGATACAAATTCTAAATACCTTATTTACAAACCAAATACATTATCATATTAAAAGAACAATAATTCTTATTCAAGTAAGATTTAACCTAAATCTACTAAGGTAATTTATTCTATCAATAGGTCAAGAAAGAAAAGTAATAAGAAAACCATAATGTCAACTTCATAGACGGTAAAATGTCTTAAGAAAATTTCATATCTATTCTTGATAAAAGATTATTCATAAATTTTTAAAAATTCATTCTTAACACAAATAACATTTATCTCACTAATATATACAGCTTCAGGTATTATGAGGAAATAATAGAAACATCTCATTAAATAGAAGAGTAAGTCTTCCTGGTTTTACCACTAACATTCAAAATTATTTTAGAATTCCTTGCCAATTCAATAAATAAAGAAAAAGGAAAAAGAGTTATGGATACTGGAAAGAAAAAAATCATATTTGCTGATTTTGAAATTATCCTCTTAGAAATATGAAAAAATAAAAGTAAAAATGACTAGAGATAATTCTCTCCTCCAAAGTGTTCCTCTAGTTAAAGACAGAAGAAACCAACTGTTTCTGATAAGCAATATAATTATATTTAAAATCAAGATGTACCCCATAAATACCCTTTCTCTCCTCCCCAACACAAATTTATTCTGAGTGCCAGATCGTATTTTAATTAAGGAGAGATTAATTTTTTGATTCTGACTCCATTTTGAAAAGTAAATATCATTGGGGTGCCTGGGTGGCTCAGTCAGTTAAGCATCTGCCTTCAGCTCAGATCATGATCCCAGGGTTCTGGGATGGAGCCCCATGTCAGGCTCCTGGCTCAACAGGGAGCCTGCTTTCCCTCTCCACCTCCTGCTCATTCTATCTCTTCTCTCTCTCAAATAATAAAAATAAAGTCTTAAAAAATTAATTAAATATTATTTGCATTTTTCTTTTCATAAATCAAATACATATGCATTTTAAAAATTTTAAATACAGATAAACAAAAATTAAGAAGTAAAAATTAGGGATCCCTGGGTGGCGCAGCAGTTTGGCGCCTGCCTTTGGCCCAGGGCGCGATCCTGGAGACCCGGGATCGAATCCCACATCGGGCTCCCGGTGCATGGAGCCTGCTTCTCCCTCTGCCTGTGTCTCTGCCTCTCTCTCTCTCTCACTGTGTGCCTATCATAAATAAATTAAAAAAAAAATTAAAAAAAAAAAAAAGAAGTAAAAATTACCCATAAACCACAGAAAACCACCATACTCTGAAATACATACACCACTTATTCTGGTTTATTTACCCATGTTGTATAATTAATCTCTTGCCTATATAAACTTTTATCATATAAAGTTAAAATTTAGTCTTTTGTTTTTCTCATTGTGGTAGGTTGAATAATGGTCCCCAAAGATAAGCTAGGTCCTAATCCCTGGAACCTATGAAATGTTACCTTATACATCAAAAGGGACTTTGCTGGTATGATTAAGTTAAAGATCTTAAAATGGTGAGATCATCTTGGTTTATCCAGATGGGCTCTAAATGTATTCACAACTGTCCTTATAAGATGAAGGCAGAGAAGAAGACACAGAGGGTCCATGGATGTCAACTAACTGACAATGGCAAAATCACTCAGCCTGTGCCATGCCTTTCTTTTTTCACAAAAGGATCCCCAAAAAGAGAAGAAAAAAGATTGCCAAAATGGAATTAGTGTCATGATGAGAAAAATGACATTAAGAGAGTTTCTTGTGATAAGTCCACCCATCCATCTGTCCATCTATTCACCCATCCACTCATCCATCCATCCATCCATCTATCCATCCATCCATCTATCCATCCATCCATCCATCCATTCAACAAATATTTATTTGGTGCCTCATATGTACCAGGCACTGGGACCACCATATAGAACCAGAAAGCCAGATCTCATCTTACTGTTACAATGCAGTGGGAAAGGTGACATCACAATTAATCACAAAATGTATCATTACAAGTTATAATAAAAGCTATGATAAAAGGAAAAGTTTGGATGAGATTATATTGAGGACTCACTTTAGATCGGGGTGGCAGTAGAGGTAGTCAAGAAAAGTTTCTCTTGAGAGGCAGTATTCGTGTTGTCCAGCTGAGGTAAATATGCTAAGGGACTAAAAGAAGACACAGGTATGACTGCAGAAGTAGTCACTAATCCTGAAAAACACAGAGAATATAAGAAGGGAGGGAGGAAAATGTACACATCTCTAAAAGTGGAGGAAATGTGGAGTCTGGAAACTGCAGAACAAAAAGTGAAAAGCTCTGAGTGTGAGAAAAGAAAGAGGCTGTCCTAGTGAGCTCAGGGAGAAGGCAAGCAAAGGAAACTCACGCAAGCACTCACTCCTGTGTAAGTCCACAAGCTCACTCTGAGTCTCTTACTGAGAGACCGAATCTCCTAAGATTTACTGCTGAGTTGGGTATGTTTAAAGCTTTCAGAGCAACTTAGCATCACAAACCCTTCTAGGTTCCTTCCATTTGTTGCCTGTGTC
Source organism: Canis aureus (assembly GCF_053574225.1). Classification (NCBI taxonomy): domain Eukaryota; kingdom Metazoa; phylum Chordata; class Mammalia; order Carnivora; family Canidae; genus Canis; species Canis aureus. The sequence continues at coordinate 58,484,223 of NC_135620.1, forward strand.
TTCTCTGGCTGAAGGGATTTTCAACTCTACATTTATGGAAGGAACAACAACTTACGTCCTTTTCAAGGGCCATGGTTGTTACGACTTATATCCTCTTACGGCATGGAAAAGAATCATACCGTGGTCTAACCCTACTGGCCCAAGTCAGAACTGCAAGGTGACCCTGACCAATAGATTCCTTCACTTCCTCACAACTTTTATCCTCTCTGCTTCTTTGATATATATATAATTTAAAAGTTTTCTAGTAGCCATATTTTTAGAAGTAAAGAAAAAAAAAAGAAACAAAATGAACTTTAATAACATTTTTCATCTAACCCAATTCTATGGACTAAACATGCCTCCTCAAAAATTCACATATCAAAGCCTAATCCTCATTGTGTTGGTATTTGAAAGGGAGCATTTGGGAGGTACTTAGGTACAAAGGCAGAGCCCGTCATGAATGGGATTAGTCCCTTTATAAAACAGACACCAAGAGCTCCCTTGACCCTTCTGCTATGTGAGATTACAGTGAAGAGACTATCATCTATAAACCAGGAAATGGGCCCTCACCAGACATCAGATCTGCTGGTACTTTGATCTTGGACTTCCAAACCTCCAGAACTGTGATAAATAAATGTTTGCTGTTTATAAATTACTCAGTTTGTCATATTTTATTATAACAGCCTGAGTGGACTAAGGAAATAGATATATCCAAAGTATTTCAACATTAATCAACAAAAAACTGTTAATGAAATATTTCACTATTGCATTCTCTCCCCTCCCCCCTCTTTACTAAGCTTTTGAAATCCAGTGTGCATTTTTCACTAAATGCATGTCTCAATTCATACTGTCCATACTTCAAATCCTCAATAGCCATCTGTGGCTAGAGGTTGCTATACTGGACAGCACAGCTAATACACTGTAACTTACTTTTATGTACTAGAAAATTTTAGAAGTCGAATGTATTAAGATTTTTAAACAAAAGTTTGAAATGGCTTCTTCAAAGCAGTATACTGAAGATCTGGCTCATAGGAAAATGCAGCCCCTCTCATCAAGACAAAGAAAGTCCTCTGATAAACCATGTGATTTCAGGCAGTGCCACTGGATTGTACCATGCCAGGATACTCTACTGCTGTGGTGGAGCCCAAGTAACTGGCCAAGTTTTGATTTTAGGGGTGAGAAGACAAGTCACTCTGACAAAAGCAACCCTAAATACAGTGCCTTGGTGCAAAAAAACTCCACATTACTCACTTCTTTAGCATAATACATTGCAAATGTCAGTCACAAAGCAACTTTTACCTAGACACTCTATATATTAAGTCATCATCAGCTAATAGGGCATTTGTTTCAATTTCTTCATCAGATTATACATTTAATTTTATAGGACAGAATAATAGTACATGGTAATGTGCAGTTTGCAAGTATTTTTCTGTCATTATCTTATTTAATCCTAATATAATCATGCATCCTTGCACTGGGAGAAAAGGACAAGAAAGCAGTAAGTCTTGTTGGGAGTACCAGATCATGAGATATCCCCTAGTTCTAATTAAATGACAGACATATGAACCATCATTAATGCAAGTTTTTTTCCCCCACATATATCAAGATTTCCAAACTAGAGGGAAGAAAAATATTTCTTAGCTCATTAGCATATGTTAACATAAAATAGGTGTTACTAGTTTTTTTCCTGCTAATGTCTAAACAACAACCGTGGTAACCAAAGAGAAAGTTAAAAATAGGTGAAACCTCATTTTTAATAACATTAAAGTTGGAAGTCTCTCTCAGAGAAAGTGGACATTATTGACAGTCATTTTTACTTTCATCAAGACTGTGGTTCTAAAGAATTTAGTCTTATGAAGCAGGTAAGAGTGGAAAGCTTTGTCTGGATGCTATATTCGTGAGCTAGAAGCCCCTGTTTTCTTTCTGTCACCATTTCTCCATCACCTATTATGGGAGTGCTTAGACATTTTGACAAGGGTGTTATTTCACAATGAAACCTTACAAAAGGGAGGAAGAATATTTCAAAAAATATGATGAAAACATCCAAGGTCATTATGCTCCTCATTCCTTTGTACTGAATTTATTTCCTTCTGGTATTTTGCTGTGCACACAAAAAAATTTCAATGTAGAAGAAATTCAAAAGCTCCTCTCTCACCAAAAACATAAAATCTTTAAAAATCATATCTTTCCCCAGTGCCTTGATTTGTTTTAAGAAAAACAGAATCGAATATTTAAAAATTCATTCTAAGGGCATCAGTCATACAAGTCTTATTTAATAAAAATTACGTATGGCAAGTATAGCGCCCACATTTAAGAAGAAGGTCTAGTCAGCACAGAAGAGCTACCATCTCTTAAAATAGTTATCACCATATTCATAAATCATCTCACTAATATCTATACTTTTCCTTTGTGGCTCAGTATATCTGGCCACATATGCACTGCACACACACACATACACACACAATTCTTGATCATACCTTTTGAAAGGTCCTGTTGACTATAGCTTGCGCATGGGAAGTAGTGAGGGACTGCCTAATGAGAGCTTCGCCTGAAAACAGATAGACATGGGGGGGGGGGGTTCAGGACCAGCAATATGCAGGAAAACCCTGCTTATTGTGAAGTGGTAAGCAAAGCAGAGGAGTCAAGCATCCCCAAAGTTAAATTTCAGTGAGTTGCCAAAATGGTATAAATGGAAAGATAGTGCAGGGAACAGGTGTCAAAACAGAATAAAATGAAACAAGCTCAAGAACCAAGTGAGTTAATAATAGTCAGTATGGGAATTAATCTGGTGAGGACGCACAGCCAGTCTGCCATTGTATCTTTTGGGCATGGCTTGTCACTGGGTTGGACTGAGGACACGTCTTTTAGAGCAGTATTTTTCCAAACTGTACTGGGCATAGATTTACCCGAGAAACTTGTTAAAATGTAGAATCTGATCGTTCTGATTCAGTAGGTCTGTTGTCAGGAGGAGACTCTGCATTTCTTACAAGCTCCCAGGTGCTGTTGGTGCTGCTGCTCTTATGGCCACATTCTGAGTAGCAAGGGCAATAATGACAAAGCCAATGATGACTCAGTAGCAACAAACCTTTTGCTGCTTCTGTCTTTGCTCTACATAACTCTAATAGCATTTTTTAAAGCTTTTTAACCAGTGCTCTTTAGGAATCATACATAGGTAAATGGGCCAAGCCTGTACTTGGACAAGTATCAGGATCTCTGCCAGCCAAGAAATACCATGTCACCGAGGAGATCATGATTTATGAAAAACAGAAAAGCAAAAGGAACTTTCTGAACTTCTTCCTGTTTCAGAAGTGGCCCAGGGTACAGACAGTGATATAAAAATGACCAAAGACAAAGCCTGCATGAATCTTGGAAATGGCATGAGAGATCCCACTCTTTAAAGTGGGTTGGCTCAAAATAAATAAATAAATAAAGTGGGTTGGCTCCAAGTTTCTGCTCAATAGCAACTCCAAGAAAAAATGTAAAACAAGAACAAAAAAATTTCCAAGAAGAATGGTAGTCAAGGATCCTGAGTTAAAACCTCCAAACCCAACACCAACATCAAACCCAAATTCATAGAACTGAGAGCTTTTACTTCCAGTATTATCAAAAAACAATGATGCTAAGGTTGCCTGCAACCTAAAAGACTTTAGGAAAGAATTGCCCCTTGTCAAGAAATCATCAAATAATAGTAGTTATTTTATTTTAGCATTTACTGATTCAGGTGAAACATGTGCTCTCTAAGCATTATCTTATTTAATGCTCACAACAAACCTGTGTAGTAACCACTGCTCTTAACCCAGATGAGGGACCAAGTTTCAGAGAGATCAAGTGACCTGCTGAAGGTCATTCAGCTAGTAAGAGGCAAACTAATATTCTAAACCAAGGCTGGTTATATGTCTGCATAAAAATATTTTTTAATTAAAAGACTATATAATTCTAAAGCCAAAATGCAATTAGAAACTATAACCTAAAAAAAAAAAACCTAAAAAAACCCTAAAAAACAAAAAAAAAAAAACAAAAAGAAAAAGAAAAAAGAAACTATAACCTTATCTACCCAAGCTACCTTGTATAGTATTTACAAGGTTCCATGAAGATTAAAGACTTGAAAGTACTTGGAAAATATCAGTAGGAGAGAGAGAGAGAGAGAGGAAAGAAAGAAGAAAGAAAGAAAGAAAGAAAGAAAGAAAGAAAGAAAGAAAGAAAGAAAGAAAGAAAGAAAGAAAGAAAGAAAAGAAAAGAAAAGAAAAGAAAAGAAAGAAAGAAAGAAAGAAAGAAAGAAAGAAAGAAAGAAAGAAAGAAAGGAGAAAGAAAGAAAAGCTGGCAAACAAAGGTACTTTGTAAACTATAAAGGATGAGTTTAGTTGCTGATGTGATTTATCATTCTTAGATCCCAAGATTGTAGAGCCAAGTCAAGGCTGCAAACATAAATCAATCCTTCTTCAAGCTTCAGGAGATAAAAGGACCCCTTTGAACTCTAAACTTCAACTTTTCTTGGCCTTGGTATCACCCTGTGGTAATTTATATAAACGAAGACTAATTGTGAGAAAGATTATTTCTCTTTCCTCAAGGAAATTCTCTGTGTGTCTATCTTTCTGTCTTTCTCTCCCTCTCTCTCTCCCCGCTCTTACCTCCTGTCTTACATACACACACACACAATTAGATCTAAGACTTAACTTCCCCTTCTTATGAAAGCAAAAAACTGAAATCCAGGGAATAGTGATAAGCCCAAGGTCTAACCATACCATAGAAGAGTCAACATTTTAACCATCCATTTGACTCCATACTGTCTCTTTTTGAAAGGGAACTGGAAGCAAGTTTTAGAATAAATCACAGGGACAGAAGGAGCGCATAAGAATAGAATCAATGCTATTGTAATAGTGTTGTATAGTGACAAAGGGCAGCTACGCTTGTGGTGAGCAGAGCATAAGGTATAGAGTTATTGAATCGCTATGTTGTACATCTGAAACTAATGTAACGTTGTGTGTTACACAACTACAATTAAAAAAAGAAAAGGAACTGGGAGCAGGATGGACTATACCTTCCTTCCTGGAAATGTATTATTTTTCATTCATTCATAATTCAACATGTTTATCAGAGCTCAACACTGAGTACTGGGATCACAAAACTGAATGAGACATAGTCCATATTCTCACGAAGCCAAAGTCCAAGACTTTCTCTGTGCCATGCATAGCCTTAGTGACTTTCAGAATACAAAGATAAGTCAAAGCCAGTTTCTATTCTCAAGGAAAGTGGTAAAGAAGAGGACCTGGACCTATAAATGTTTGATTGGGAGACAGGTGCGAGGAGGACGCAAAGAAGACCATGATTTGGGTTTCTTGGGGAAAATAACAATTCTAGCAACATGAGAGATTTGAGAAAAAAAAATCAATGTGCCTAATGGGAGATGTGACTATGGTAGAGACTCCTGGAATTAAATAACCGATGATGGAAAGAGATTTTACATAGCTAATCCAAAGCTGACCATCCTCCCAGCAAAGTATATTTTCTTGGATAGGTGGTTTTTCAAGGCATGTTCTGAGAAATTTCAGGGGTTGGGGCTAAAAGCATTATACTAAAACCAGGCTGCTATTCTGCTGTCATCAATAATTTTTATTATTCATTTTATTAAATGTTTAAGAGAGTACACATGCTGTCTCTCCAAAGTAGAATCAAGCTTCCCATTCATTCTTGGAAGCCCTCTAGGACCTCTTGGGCCATGATTTTTGATTTGTGGAAATTCTTGCTTTGGACTGGTTTCCTAGAAACAACAATATATCCAGAAGAGAGTTCTTCTAAATCCCCCACTCCTTTCCGACCTACCCACATATATAGCTCAAAAGCTTACCCTGAAAACTTTAAGGAAGGAAATTCCAAGCCTCTCTGGTAAAGGATTCTGGATCTTGCCTGATGGGCTGCCACACCTTAAATTTGGTTGAGCCAGGATCCCTCCCCCATGGTTTAAGCTCATTCCTGCTTCACAAGACTTCAATAAAGATAGCTGATCTTAGTCCATCTTTTTTTTAAAGATTTTATTTATTTATTCATGAGAGACACACAGAGAGAGAGGCAGAGACACAGACAGAGGGAGAAGCAGGCAGGCTCCATGCAGGGAACCCAACATGGGACTCGATCCCGGGTCTCCAGGGTGACGATCTGAGCCAAAGGCAGGGGCTAAACTGCTGAGCCACCCAGGCATCCCTTAATCCATCTCTTGATGATTAATCAAGCCTAATACTATGCTCCAAGGAAGATCTAACTTGCTCCTTTTATTCATTTCTTCATCAGCATTCAGTATTTCTGAGCACTTCCTATATGTCAGATCTGTGCTGCCAGAGACCAAAGCAGATACAAAAAAAATCAGACATGGTTCCTGTTTGAATATCTTATCTTCTAATATGGAAACCATGCAGTAAAATAACTCCAGGAACAAAGAGAAAATGCTCAGAGGCATAAGAGAGAAGCATAGACAAAGTGCTCAAGAATTTGAGAAGGAAGGGACATCTGGGTGGTTCGCTGTTTAGCACCTGCCTTGGGCCCAGAGCCTGATCCTGGAGTCCCAAGATCGAGTCCCACGTTGGGCTCCCTGCATGGAGCCTGCTTCTCCCTCTGCCTGTGTCTCTGCCTCTCTCTCTCGGTGTCTCTCATGAATAAATAAATAAAATCTTTAAAAAAAAAAAAAAGAATTTGAGAAGGAAGAGATTACCTTCATTTGGGGGACAAGGGGGCTCATGAGAGGCTTTGTGATGAAATAGCAACTAGTTGGGTATGGAAAGATAAGGAGGTGGACACGTGGATGTGGAGAAGATTAGAAATGGCCAATCCCTTAAGTCAAAAGACAAGACACCAGACTAGATTGGCTGACGGACTTTAAGGGAAAGGTGGAGCCACTAACCGGTGATATATTCAAGGATCTACGCTAGGGAGAGAAAGCTGGTTTTAGCCACACACAGCACAGGGTCTGTGTGAACCCATGAATCTTCTTTTGTTTATATTCAGCCAAGTGAACCTGGATTCAGAAGGAAGATACATTAAAGCTTTCATTTTAGTCTCAGAAGAGGAAGTCACTACCAGGGAGGAATAAAAAGGGTTTATTATAAAGGAGGACGAGAATAACAGATTCACTTTTTTTTTTTAAAAGATTTTATTTATTTACTCATAAGAGACACAGAAAGAGAGGCAGAGACATAGAGAGAGAAGCAGGCTCCCTCTGGGAGTGGGATGCGGGACTTGACCCCAGGATCCTAAGATCATACCCTGAGCCGAAGGCAGACGCTTAACCCCTGAGCCACCCAGGCACCCACAGATTTGTTCTTATATCAAAACTGCATCATGGCATAGACCCTAAAGTTTTATTTACACAGCGACACCAAGAAGGTGTTTGGATAAAATATCTTTTAGAATGAAGTGTTTCTTAGATGTCACACCACGTAACAACATATAGGGAGAATGCCAGCACAGTCAAACAGGGTAGCAAGCAAATCTCCTTAAAAAGTGAATGTCAGGAAATGGTCATTTTCCCCCACTCTTGCCAGGCTGAGTAATGTGCCCGTAAATTTTACACAAGAGCATCTTCGAAAGAGAAAAAAAAAAAACACAGAACAATGAAATTAGGGAAGGGTCTGGCAATCAGATTAAAGACTCATGGGTGAAAAAAAGTCCCCAAAATAAATGTGTTGGAAAACCCATTTTGCTAATCATGCCAAGAGCTAAGCCCCACTTGAACTACTAGAGATGTGTGAACCTCCCTTAATGTCATTTTTTTAAAAGAGTGCACCTAACAAATACAAGTTTCCCTGGGAGAATCACAGTTGTGCAATGGCATTTTTCGTTTGGTTGGTTAAAATGTCTCTTTTGTGTGTCTTCTATTTGTAGAAGGGGCTTCTTTTTGTCAAGATACGGGTATTTTCTCCACCTCATGCAACTCTGTACATACAAAAGGGGGGAAAACACATTTATTTGCAGATAGGATTAAAAATAAAAAATTGTCTTGAACTTGGGTAAATTTGATGGCAAATATTTTAAAACACAGCATAACTTATTAGGAAATATGAACCAAGGATTCTTTTAAAAGTAAATCACTTTCAGAAAACTAACCTTGGCTGCTTTGAAAACAGAGTTGCATTTTCATTCAGCCAACACACCATTTCTGACAAAACAATCCTATCTGGGAAATACTGGTGATCCCCATTGAACTCAACGCAGCTAAATAAGGGTGGTTCAAATTACATTTCCCCCATGGCAGCAGGGCAGCAAAGCACTAATTCAACTTCTCTAATGAAGGATAGTCAGGGCAACAGGTATCTTGTTGGGAGAAAGGTATTCAACAAGGCTATACAAGACCATATAAGTTTATAAACATTGGCATTTGCCTTTCTGTAAGGAAATGGAAACAGAAAATAAGGCCTTTTCATTATATGAACTGGATAAAATGAAAATAGGGAAGAAAAACAGTAAAAGTAACCAGCTCCTACAAAGGATGACAACGTGTATTTTTGTTTGAAAGTACTAGAAAATAAAGGTGTGATCATCAGCAACCAGTATGAATTCCATAGGAGTTCAGAAGGCATGTTTAAAATGATAGTACTTGGGGATGCCTGGGTGGCTCAGCGGTTGAGCGCCTCCCTTCAGCCCAGGGTGTGATTCTGGAGTCCCAGAATCAAGTCCCACATCAGGTTCCCTGCATGGAGCCTGCTTCTCTCTCTGTCTCTCTCTGTGTCTCTCATAAATAAATAAATAAATAAATAAATAAATAAATAAATAAATAAATAAAATCTTAAAAAAATAAATAAAATACTAGTACATACATACCTATCACACACACACATACACACATGCACACAGCAATTTGGCATTTTGAATGCATATGTGTCTTCCCTACTCTTTTCCCTAATAAATGAGTTCATGTAACCAGGAAAAACATAGATCTCAATCCAAAAATGTAATCGGGTAGAGAAGAAGTATCAGGAAAAAAATAATAAAGAAAAAGGATGTCTTGATTTCTTAAACCTTTTAAGGAATCTTAACTCTTACTTTGCACCAAATTATGACTTCAATGAATGTTATGTTGGCATGGGTAGGTAGTGTCCACTTTCCCTGTCTGAGGCCAGCCTAGAGCTGCATTTACTCCCTTCTCCTCATTTTGAATAATTAGAAGAGCCATTGTATTTCAAGCCACTTGAAATGACAACCCTCCAGTTGTGAAGAAACTCTAAAACTGACTCACATAAATTTGCTGGCTTTTCTAGCTCCAAGGAGTATAGATCCACAAACACTTCATCAACAAAGCACAGAGCCTTCCCTGGTGTCCTTCTCTTGACTGCATGCTGGATGCCAGTCTTGCTCTTCTGGTACAATAGGAAAGGAAGATGGAGTTCTCAAGAGGCCCTGAGCATCTACTGACATTGCTGGTTTACCTTATATAGATTCTTTAAGTCTGTAGCAAGTGCCCTTTTGATTAAAAGTACTTCATCTTCTCAGCTTATGTAATTATTTTGGAAAGTTTTTTGATTTTGCAAACCCCAAAAGCACAAAAGTCAGCCTCAGTGGTCTTGGGAGAGAATAAAGTGGTCAAATATAAGGGCTGAGACTTAATTCCTTAACAGCCAGGAAGGCATTAGAAGATGGCAATCGGTGGGGGGGAGGGGGGCGGCACTTGGGTAGCTCAGTCCATTAAGCATCTGGCTCTTGGTTTCAGCTCAGGTCATGATCTCAGGGTCATGAGATGGAGCCCTGCATCAGGCTCTGCACTCAGCACAGAGTCTACTTGAGATTCTCTCTCCCTCTTCATCTGCTCCTTCCTCCTCTCTGAAATAAATAAATAACATCTTTTAAAAAGAAGAAGATGACAATCATACTTGGAATGGAGTAGAACAAGGGCATGCATAAGTTCACCAAGAACAAGACAGAACAGGGCAGCCTGTTCTCAGCAGTTTAGTGCCGCCTTCAGCCTAGGGTGTGATCCTGGAGACCTGGGATCGAGTCCCACATCAGGCTCCCTGCATAGAGCCTGCTTCTCTCTCTGCCTGTGTCTCTGCCTCTCTTTCTCTCTCTCTCATTCTCTTGAATAAATAAATTTAAAAAAATCTTTAAAAGAACAAGACAGAACAAATCTCATCTGCTTTTCTCACACAGAAGACCACAGATATAAAGTTTTATATCCCTCTTAATATTATATCTGATCAAGTATTTCAAAATACACTTATGTGTCAGAAGGAGAAATACAGATTGGTTGATCATATAAGTCTTGGTTAATGCACCAAGATCAACCAGGAAGGATATCTCCATTGGTGCTAAAGACTGTTTAACTAGCCTCAACTTCTAACAGCTCTCTCAGACCCTACAAATGTGGCATCAATCTGGAGGGACAGAGCCCTTATTAGAATTGCAGTGTATTATCTTTCATGGTTACTATATCAATAATACATTTTATGTGCATTGGTATAGAAATGCTACCTGACCTGTTATTTTCCCCTGAGAATTTCTGAGCACTATTTCCCACTGGCTTCTTTGAGGTCCTACCTACTGCAATCCATGTTGCTCTTATATTTAGCATTTTTACTCTCCTCTCCAATATTTAGTTAAAATCCCTCTTGATAGGTAAGTCTCCTACAAAAACAAAACACAAAACAAAAACAGCTATTCTGTCCTAGTCTTTATAAAATATATTCTGTAATAGTAGCCTGAACCACTTTTATAAAGTCAAAAGAAATAGTCAAATATCAGTGATTTCACATAGTTCTACATAGGAAACCAAATCCAGTGTCTTCTGCTAGTAATTCATTGGAAATCATCACAATCTGGGGGGAGAAACTTTAGTCTATATAAGTCTGTGAAGATAATAGAGGATAGCATTTGAAGTAGATGTCACCACTAATGTGAGCTCAGAAAAAATAACAACACTAATTGGACAGAGGTCAATGAGCTTCAAACACATTTTCCTCCTTCTATTTACAATCTGTATTCCTGAAGATGAAGGTTTTCTCTTTCTGCTTGATAGAGTAGAGGCCATTATTTCCCAGTAAACTTGAGGACTTAACATGTAGTAGTATAATGTTGATGATTTTTCTCTGTCCTCAGTTTTTAAAGGCTTCCTATAAATACTCTCTTCCTTAGAATTTAATAGCTGGAAATTCCATTTAGAGCAAAAGTGAAAACGAGTAAAAGTTAATTTAATCATTTCATTTGAGATTATTAATAAAGAAATATTACATGAAATGTATCAAATAGTATTATAAATGAGGTTATGCATAAAATATTTCATATTTGTGAACAAAAGTAACTTTGCAATCTAGAAAAGTATTTTATTAATTTAGTTGATTTTAGAAAATATAACCCTGCTTTCCTCCAAAGAGAAGTATTTTTATAAACTTTAAAAAATATTTATTTATCTTAAGTCTAGATTATAGTTGTTATATTCTATCTCACAAGTCTGAATTTTAATTCCTGACACTCTATCAATGAGCTCCCAAAAGACATACCTGTGTTATTATAGAATGTGCCTTCCATGAAATATATCAAATATAATTTGCCCCCAATTAAAAAGAAAAAGAATTATGGCCAGATGGAATAAAACGTAAATATCCAAAATGCTAACCTATTTATAATATATGACCAATTAGAAAGATGGGAAAAGGGAACTGAGAACATGTTGCCAAAAAGAAATATGACTAAAGGGAGATTTTGATAATTTTTGTTACGTTTCTTAATTTGATAATTTTCATTGTTTCTGGACATTGAAAAACTATGAAAGCACAATTTAATGAACCTGTAGAAAAATTGGGATGAAGAGATGGGAGATAGTGAGTGGATATCTATTTTATTCCTAGAATGTCCTATGGTCAGTTTTTAAAATAGCAAAATATTTTCGAGGCATGGGATGCTAAAAATTTGAACACAGAAACCAATGAGGATTTCTACAGGCCTGAATTCTCTTCAACTTTCCTTTCTCATCTTTGTATCTAAGAATCTGGGACTTTAGCAGAACAGTTCATTGTGGGGGAAAAGAATGAATGTGAAGAGAAGCAAAATTATGACAGTTAATCTCCAGCCATGTATTCATTTTAGGCAGGTATTATTTCATCTTGCCTAGTTCTGTAAAATTTACTCATAAAAGTCCCCAGCTCTCACCAAAACAGTCAGGACATGATGGAAGAACTCTTTTTTTTGAGTTTGTGACTCATACAGTTAAAACTTCACTTGCATTATCAGAGTTTCGGTTTTAAGTTCCCTTTATTATGCCCCCTGAGGATGTAGTAATTTAGACGTTATCTAGACATTTTAGGTAGAAGAAATAGATATTGAACAGAATAATCCGTATTAGCTATGGGTAGAAATAGAAATTACCATATAAATTATTTACCTGCCTGGTTGAATTTGTCTGCACTTAACTAAACAAGCCAACTGTGGGCAAGACACAATGCTAGGAGATTCTAAGGGTTTTTTTAAAAAGAGCATTTATCTATTTGCTTTATTCTTGCCTCATTTCACAATGTAAACACAAAGAGATGCTTGCAGTCAAATTGGGAAAATATAAGTTAAAAATAAAAGAAGACAAAGTTAAAAAAAAAAAAAAAGAGGTATAGGCCAGGGAAAGAGAAGCTCAGATAGGTAAGCCAAATGACCTCACACAGACTACAGAGTTTACTCCAAACTTCTAGAACGTCATGGCAAAAGAGCATTATTCTTATTTGTATGCTGAAATGTAGCTATCCATCTAGAGAAGGAAACTTTTTTTAATCACTTACCCCTAAAATAATTATCTCTAAATTGAGGAATGTGGTGTAATGCCCTTAACCATGGTGCTAATTATTTTCTATTTGTCTCTGCCCCCAACTCGCTCTCTGCCTTTCTCTCTGCTCTGTGCACAGGAGACTCACCCCACAGACTGTCTCTCCCAGTCTTCTTCCTGGTTGGCTCCAGGTTGCGTTCAGCTGTAGACTGGCAGTCAGAAGAGGATAAAGGTTGAAGAATCCCTTCCCTGCTTCTATCTGCTTTGATCACATTTCTGTTAGAGACTGCCTGTCTTCAGGACTGCAGCTCTTTCAGGTAATTGTCCTGATGACTCCAATAACCCATCAGCTCATAATGGTAAGAGCTTCCCACTGTGTTAAACTCTGGCTGCCTCAACATTTTTTGTTAGTTCTCTAAATTCTTATCCACACCTTGCTGTCCTTGAAGACTCTTCCTTTGAAGCAATGGTCATGGCTTTCCTACCAGAACCCTGATTGATACAGATGAAATGTGTATTTCAAAAGCCTCCTTCTCAAAAGAAAGGTCAGAGCATAACAATTGCCCTCAAATACATCTTAGTCATAACATCTCTATAAGAGTCAAGAAATTATTGTTCACGTATACCAAAACTAACAGTCTAGAACAGCACTATTCAATAAAACTTTCTGATGTAATGGGAATGTTTTATATCAGTGCTGCTCAATACAATAGCCATTAACTCTGTGGCTATAGAACTTCTGAAATGTGGCTAATGAAACTAAAAAACTGAATTTTAAAGTTTATTTCACTTTAATTAATTTACATTTAGATAGCCACATGTGGCTACACTATTGCAGAGCACAGGTTTGTATGAACTCAAGGACAAAACCTAGAGACTATCCAAATATAAGGTACAAAATTAAGTACCATCCCTGCTGATCAAAAGCCTATAGTTGGTAATGATGACTACAATATGAGGAAAATTAAAGTCAGTATCATCAAAAGGATATAAAATCTAAAAGAGGAAAAGTTCATACCAAATCACAGGTATCAAGAAAATCTTCACAGAGGATTTTGTGATGAGTTTGGACAACTGAATAGATTGTATCAGCTTTCTATTTCTTTTTTTTTTTTTTAAGATTTTATTTATTTATTCATGAGAGACAGAGAGAGAGAGAGTTAGCTTTCTATTTCTACTAATAAACTACCACTAACTTAGTGGCTTTAATACAACACAAATTTATTATCTTACCGTTCTGTAAATTAGAGGTCCAACATAGGTCTCCCTTGGCTAAAATCAGAGTATCAGCAGGACTACATTCCTTTCTGGAGGCTGTAGGGGCAAATCCATTCCCTTGCTTTTTCATTGCTAGAGACCACAAACATTCCTTGGCTCTGGGGCCTTCATTCATGCTTCGAGGCCACAATGTTTCAGCTCTTCCTGCCTTTCTTCCATAGAAGAAATATCCCTTCTGACCATAATCACAAAAGGTTCTCAGTTTTAGAGGACCCCCGTTATTACATTAGGTCCACCCAGATAATCTAGGATAATCTCCCCATCTCAAGATTGTTGACTTAACCACATCTGCAAAATCCCATTTGTCATATTTACCGGTTCCAGAGATTAGATTATGCATATATTTTGAGGGCCAGTACCCTGCCTACCAAAGATTTTCTACAGCAAGAGTTTAGAGATGAAAACAAAGGGATTCTAGGAGGAGATGCAGGGCAAGAACAAGGCAGACCAACAAAAATTGACAATATAATCCCTAGAATCTGTGAACCAGTTCACTTGATTAACCAGCATCCTCCCTTCCTTCTATAATCTCTATTGTAACACCCGCTGAATGCTCAGGGCAGTAGGCTATCCTGAAACATCTGTTCACACCTACTTCCGCCAGATGAGTTGTATGCCTACCAAGAGCCAGCTGTATTTCTTGCCAAACCTATTTAGGCCAGATGTATTTATCATTGTAACATATAATTTAATTAAATAGTACATAAACCAATATGATGTGAAAAGAGAGTTGTTGATTCCATGCAAATTAAGTTGAATGTTTTGGAAGGACCCCTTATAGGTAAGATGCTAAAAACTTTTGCTAACAATTTAGATATGACCAAGAGAACCACAAAGATTATGGAGAAAAGAGTAAAAATTTAAAAAAGGTCCATAACCAGATTGTCCTTAACTAGGTTTACTATACTATGCATTATGAGTTAGTTTATACAAGAAATATTATAAAGAACTTCAGTCAAATGACTCACACTTAAAGAAATGCCCTATCTTGAGGCATTGGGGTGGCTCAGTGGGTTAAGTGTCTGACTTTTGATTTCAGCTCAGGTCATGATCTTAGGGTTGTAAGACTGAGCCCCAGTTTGGCTCCATTGGCTCCACACCTAGCTCGCTCGCTCTCTCAAAAAAAAAAAAAAAAAGAAAGAAAGAAAAGAAATGTCATATCCCTTCCTCATATGAATGTACAATGTATCTTCTAAATATAAAAATGTTTAAGATTTATGTAAGTTTTATACTTTTTTTTTTTTAGAGAGAGAGTGTGTAGTGGGGGAGGGGAGGGCAGAGGGAAAGGGAGAGAAAGAATCCCAAGCAGGCTTCATTCTCAGCTTGGAGTCTGACAGGGGGCCAATCTCACCACCCTGAGATCAAGATCAGGGCCAAGATCAAGAGCCACATGCTTAACCCATGGAGCTACCAGGCGCCCCTCGGTTTATACTTTTTTATAATGTCCTTCTTTCAGTGACTTTTCTCAATAAACTAGTTAACTAGACATGTTACAAAAGAGGACTTCTGGTGCATTTGAAAAACAGAGATGGCACAATCGCAGATGAAGGGAGAGTGGGAAGGAGAAAACACCATCAGAAGAGGCCGAGTAGACACGAAGAAGGACCTCCATGTCACACTGAGAAATCTGGATACTGCAACAGGCCTGTTGTTTTTGTTATTTGATAGTAAATGTTGTTGAGCATATCAAAGGACATGCTAAGATCTGCCTTTTATGAGATTAATCAGGCAACTAGCAGGCGGCCAGTCCCCAGAAGTCCGAGTCATTCCTCCCCTAGCAAAGGCCACTGGATTCCTTCCCACAAACTTGAGTCTTGCCCTTGCGCTCTAGACCTGCACTGTCCAATAGGGTAGCCACTAGCCACATGCAGCTATGGAGCACTTAAATGTGGCTAGCCCAAATTGAGATGTGCTATAAATGTAAAATAAACCCAAATTTCACAGACTTAGTATGAGAAAAAGAATGTAAAAATCTGATTAATAATATTTTACTGATCACATGTTAAAACAATAATATTAAATATATATGGGTTAAATAAAATACATGATTGAAATTCACTTCACTTATTTCTGTATACTTTTTAAAAATGTGGCTACTAGAAAATTACTGAAAACTATATGTGTAGCTCACATCTGAGGCCTACATTATATTTTGTTTTTTGGACAGCAAAGCTCTAGTCTTAGATCAGTCCTGGCATGAGATAGAAAGTTTAAACCACCCCATCCCTGAACCCAATGTTTTGGGACTCACATTCCTATTATGGGGGTGTCTAATTTAAAATAGAGTCCCTGTCACAATCTTCTTTCTCCACCTTGAGACATGGTCTGGTTTCCCTGATTTTTGCCTTAAAATGTTTAAGGCTCTTCTTACTTCCCCTCATTCCCAAATCCATGTTTCCTCCCTCTGGTGACTGTTGGCTTCCTCTGGAGAAGCAGAGATTTCTGGAAAGATGATCAACAATAAGGCATTGGATCTGGTGGTTAGGGAATCATCACTGACCTTCAAGACAATGATCATATCAACTGCTTGAGTGGACAGCTGAGCAGTTGTCACAATTGCCATGTCAATGATGTCGTGGGCAAAAAGACCTGAAGAAGAACAAAACAGTGATAACAAAAGCAATTGCAAATCCCTGACCCAGCCTTCCTCTACTGATGCAACTAAGACTTGAAGAATAGAGGGCTTCCTGCCTATTATTTCTTAGTCTGAAGTAGAGTGTTAACCAAGACTACACTTTCAAAAAGCACCCTGTTGGATGGCGAGGGATCACAATAAGGTTAAGAAGAAAAGAGATAAATTTGTAGCACTGAGACTACATTCAGAAATGAGAGTTATGCCCTCAAATTGCCTCACCTTTATGCAAACAAAGTGGAGTATGCCCTGATTTATTTGCCCATCCAGGGAACTGGCCAGATTTTTTTCTAAAACTCTTGAAGGCAGGGATCCCTGGGTGGCTTAGCAGTTTGGCGCCTGCCTTTAGCCCAGGGCGTGATCCTGGAGTCCTGGGATCGAGTCCCGCATTGGGCTCCCAGCATGGAGTCTGCTTCTCCCTCTGCCTGTGTCTCTGCCTCTCTCTCTCTCTCTCTATGAATAAAAAAAAAAAAAATCTTTAAAAAATAAATAAAAATAAATAAATAAAGTAAAATAAAACTCTGGAAGGCAATCTCTGTTTTTGTATTGCCTATGAACATGACCTGGGAGAAAGCATCTGATTCTGTCCTAGAAGTAGCTCTAATTCTCTTGGGCTGCTGGGGAAACTCAATGGAAAATGTTTCAATACATAGGAGCATATGCGTATGAGTATATATACATGTGCCTCTGTTTCATGTGTGTGCTCATGTATTTATGCATGTGAGCATTTTAGTTGATGTAATGCTATAGATACCTAAAACATGGACACACAAGACAAAACAGACTAGTCACTATGAAAATAATGTCAATGAAGTTGGACAGGCATATGTTTCATTTTGTTTTAATTTTTTTTAAGTTCCTACATTGATCTGCATAACATCTTACATTTCATAACTTCTTATAAAAAACTGATTCCTTCTGGGAGTGCCTAAGTGGCTCAGTCCATTAAGCAGCTGACTCTTAGTTTCAGCTCAGGTCATGATCTCAGGGTCCTGTAATGGAGCCCCACGTTGGGCTCTGTGCTCAGTGGAGAGTCTGCTTGAGGATTCTCTTTCCCTCTCCCACTGACCCTCCCCTCCCCTGGCCCTCTCTTTCAAATAAATAAAAATAAATCTTTTTTAAAAATCTGCTTCCTTCTTATTTTTCAGTCTTAACAAAATGCTCAATGACTTTGCTACTGCAGTCTGAAACAATTTAAATTTTTAGCTTTCTGGTTCTCTAGGGATCTCCCTGCTGACCACATGGAAGGCAGAATGAGTGGTAAAAAGAGTCCTAAACAGTAAGCCAAAGTAATGGATTTAAGCTAAGACTCCATCCATTGTGAATCTAGGGAGGAGTCATCACACCCCTTAGTCTATTTCCTCACTTATAAAATAAGACTATAGGGGCGCCTGGTTGGTTCAGTCAGTTAAGCACTGGCCCAGGTCATAATCCTGGGGTCCTGGGATCAAGACCCAAGTGAGGCTCCGTGCTCTGTAGAGAGCCCTGCTTCTCCCTCTCCCTCCTGCTCGCCATGTCTACTCTCTCTCCCTCTCTCTCATAAATAAATAAATAAATAAATAAATAAATAAATAAATAAATAAATAAATATTTTTTAAAAAATAAAATAAAATAGGACTATGAATCCTTGACCCATCTTTCTCATGGGAGTCTCTTGGAATCAGTTTTATAAACTTTGAAGTACTAAGTAGAGGGACAAATAGGTTTATTTGTTAAACTATGTCTCAGGCATAAGAAGCATTGAAACCAATGCTCAGTTCTTTGATACAGTGAGTCAGGCAGGAAAGTATACCATTCCAACACACACCTGTCCTGTGACTTCATTCATGAAATTCAGGGTAGAAATTTAAAATGTTTCCCAGATTCCATTAGAATTACATTGGCTTCAAAGGAGGTAAAAGTCAAGATGTAACAGAAATTTTTATTCTAATTTGTTCTGAAATACAGTTTTCAATCATCATGACTCCTTAAATTAGAATGGATCTGCAAAAATAGATACATGCAAACATTTTTTCCTAAAATTTTTTCATGTAAGAGTATGCAGCCTGCTATGTAATATCACACATTAAAATAACACTGGCATAGAATGGGAGTAAAATCCTTTCTCTGGAAATAAGCATATGTTATTAAAATTATATATCATTTGTAGCCAACTACTAGAAAAGAATCCACACTGCTGTGCTTAAGTTTAGGACCTGGAGGACCGTGACATTGTGCAGTAAGCATAGGACTAGGAGGCGAGGGGCTTGGGTTCTACTTCCTGATACTCCACTAATTAAGCTGGGGACTTGAGTTAAGTATTGACTTCCATGAGCCTTAATCTCCTCTTGTGTAAAGTGGATTAACAGCACATGCCAACCTGTCTGTTTCTCATAGAGTTCTTCCAGGGATCAAAGGAAAAGTATCTATGAAAATGATTCTGTAAATGATGAAATGGTATAGACAAATAAATAATTAAGAAAATGAGCTTTATATAAAAAGTTCTGATAGCATAATATAGCTGTTCACCAGTTTCTTTATCATATGTGTAACCCACAGAGATACGCTGGCAATTCTGTTCTTCATACATTAGCTTTAATAATGTTATGATAACCTTGACCTTAATACACTAAAGGAGAGACCTAAATATGCTCTTCATCCATCATTCCTCTCCAGAGTTTTTGTACAGAGCTCACCATCCCCCAAGTAATACAAACTTTAGGTACTCTGATAAAGTTGTATACAGAACAAGCCACAAAAATTGCCATTATGAAATTAATAACAAGAG
The DNA here is from genome assembly GCF_053574225.1 of Canis aureus. Classification (NCBI taxonomy): domain Eukaryota; kingdom Metazoa; phylum Chordata; class Mammalia; order Carnivora; family Canidae; genus Canis; species Canis aureus. The sequence goes on from NC_135620.1 coordinate 58,503,606, forward strand.
TATGAACAAGACCTCTGAATATGTAAAAGAAATCCTATAAACACAATGCACTTACAGAATGATAATTAAGAATATAACAGCAGATAATACGGAAAATGATGTCCTTGAAAACTCAACACATCTACTGAATGCAGCCAAAGTAACTCTTAGAAAAAAAAAAAAAAGTCAAGATGTTATTCATCTCAGTTTTAAAAAATTAAAGAAAATCAGCTGAATATTTTAAAGGATAAAAAGGCAACCCAAACAAAAACAAGAAAATGGAAAAATAAAATTAAACAAGCATATTGGAAAATTGAACAGAAGTGTAATTGAAAAATAAAATCATGATCTGACTTGCTAAAAACAGATAGATCAACAGCAAAAATTTAATCAAAAGTAAAATGCAAATAAATTAAATAGAAGTGAGAAAGAATACATAATCAAAACACAAAATAAAATGAGTGAATACACAGTTGTATGAAAATGAATTTCATGTAATGAATAATTTCTTTTTATAAAATATGACAAACAAAAACTGAAAAACAAACGGGAGATAAGATCAAAGAAAGCAGAGGGATTATATGGCTTTATAGATAAATTATCTAAAATGATCAGGGAATAGCATCAATGTGTTATAAACCATTTTTGAACATAGCAAAAATGATAAAACTATAAGTAAACTATGATCCTGGCTCTACAACCTGATAAAGATAATAAAAAAAGCTACAGGCCAATTTCATTTATTAATATACAAGTAAAAATGGTAAACAAAACGTTAGCAACAGAATTCAGCTATTCACTAAAAAACACACAATGAGCAAGTGGGATTGTCACAGGAATTTAAGGAATACTCCACATAAGAAATAAGAAAAATTACCAAAACAATAGATCACATTAATAGCATAAATAATAAGGACCAGATTTAAATATATCCCCAAAGGGTTTTCAAAAAAACATTAGAACTTATTTATAAGTTTTAAACACAAAATATAGAAATAGAAAGATATTTCCCTTTGACTTCACAAAGTGTTGTTATTAAATCCTTATGATGTGGAAAGATATTCAATGCAAAGGAGTACCTACTTAAAACCATAAGCTAGCATTCTGTGTAACTAAGGGAAAACATTAGAGGTGTTCTCACTAACATCAGAACCTAAACTTAAATGCCATTGTCACTGTTTACTAATTAACACTGCATTTCAGTTTCTTACAATTGCAATGACACTTAAAAAGAAATAATCTGAGATTTTATAGACAAACAAGAAAATGCTAATTTCCAACAATATTATTGTATACAAAAATTTTTAATCAACCGTAAAATTATCAAAGCTTTTAAAGGAGTTCAGCAAAGTACTCAGCGATAAAATAAATGCACACACCTACAGTATTTCTCTATATCATTTCCATATCATCAAAAGTAGTCAGAAATGAAAATAAAAACAATTTATTCATATCAACAACATATTCATATTCATTTCAATTTATTCATATCAACAACAAAAATGTAAAATAGTTTTTTTAAAGAACAATTTATGTCAAATTGTGAATTAAAATTCTAGAAAGAAAAAAAATATTATTAGAGTGGAAACCTGGGGCACCTGGGTGGCTTGGTGGGTTAACTGGCCAATTGTTGATTTCAGCTCAGGTTATAATCTCAGGGTCCTGGGATCAAGCCCAACTTGAGGCTCTGCGCTCAGTGGGAGTCTGCTTCAGGATTTGCTCCCTCTCTCATCTTCTGCCCCCTTCCTCCTGATTGGTCTCACTTTCTCTCTAAAATAAATAAATAAATCTCTTAAAAAAAAAAAAAAAAGAAGAAAGAAAATCCTCCAAAGGTTAGTCTGTAAATTAAAGCAACCTGAAAGTGAACCTCAACCATTCCTAATATAACTTGAAAAATTATTTTTAAATTCATTTGCAGTGGAATTCCTTTTTAAAATGGAAGCAAATCAGCAATCCCTGATGCAGTTACTTCCAGCAGCCCAGTAAAATTACCAAGAGAGGAGAAGTCCAAAATGAAAAACAAGTCTGAAAACTGAGACATGCAGCAAGCTGCTTGCCAGAGGAATTTTCAGTATCTACAAGACCTATGGAGCTGGATTGAGAAAGACAACCGGTGGCTTCCTTCTGCTTCACAACACCAATAATAATAAATAAAAAGTCCAAACAACATGAAATAAAACATGAAGGCACTTGTCTCTCATTCACAATCTCTTCCCTGGCTCAGAAAACTAGGATCTGGGCCAATCAAATTGTTGAGCATCTATTCCTCTGATATTATGGTATTCCTTTTTTATGACTTTTCTTTCAACCTTCTCTCTACTTTCTACATTCATTCAAAGAGGGTACTTCTAGGAAAAGATTGTTAAAAGGGGGAAATGATGTTTCACTAAAAAAGCAAAGCTAACAGTGATTGTACTGGAATGGAAATTCTCCCAAGAACAGTAGGCAGGTGTAAGAAAGAGCCCTGACACACTACAGTTCATGTGGTAGACTGTAGCTTGTCTTTTATTCCATTGTTTCAAAAGCACCAACAAACCAGAAAGAGAAAACAGAAGATAGCACACTAGTGGGCAGAACCATACCACATGAATACCAGACAAATACCTAGAATTGTGCTCAAAATTACATGCAAACAACTATAGATCTAAGTGGGGATTTGGCATAGAAAACAGAAGTAGAAGCTGTGCAATTTCTCTTTTGTAAAAACCTCTGATAACTTTCTCATTTGAAAATGAGTAAATATCATACAACAGACAACATGAGGTCTATAAAAAAGAATGCAGAAAGAGATAAGTCCATAATCCTAAAAATTAAAAGAAAAAAAGCTCCAAAAATAATCTTCTGCAAGAAGCAGAAGTCCTCATTAGAAATTTTTGTGTGATATTTTGCTCAGATGCAAAAACTAGGTTTCCATGAAAGAGTCAGAGAGCAATACAAAAAGAAAAAGTGGAAAGCATGACAAAAGAATAAGAAATAAACTTAAATCTCACCACAACCATTCACTTAGGAAATTAACATACCCTTCCAAATATTCCTGGCCCAGTTGATTTTATAGGTGCATTTTTTAAAGTAGGTTTCACGCCCAGTTTGGACCCCAGTATGGGGCTTGAACTCATGATTGTGAGATTAAGATCAAAGGTGAGCATCTTGAAAGCCATTTACGAAAAGCCCAGAGCTAATATCATTCTCAATGGGGAAACACTGGGAGCCTTTCCCCTAAGATCAGGAACACAACAGGGATGTCCACTCTCACCACTGCTATTCAACATAGTACTGGAAGTCCTAGCCTCAGCAATCAAACAAAAAGAAATAAAAGGCATTCAAATTGGCAAAGAAGAAGTCAAACTCTCCCTCTTTGCAGATGACACGATACTGTACATAGAAAACCCAAAAGACTCCCAAGATTGCTAGAACTCATACAGCAATTCTGCAATATGGCAGGATACAAAATCAATGCCCAGAAATCAGTGGCATTTCTATACACTAACAATGAGACTGAAGAAAGAGAAATTAAGGAATCAATCCATTTACAATTGCACTCAAAAGCATAAGATACCTAGGAATAAACCTAACCAAAGAGGTGGGTAAAGGATCTATACCCTAAAAACTACAGAACACTTCTGAAAGAAATTGAGGAAGACACAAAGAGATGGAAAAATAGTCCATGCTCATGCATTGGCAGAATTAATATTGTGAAAATGTCTATGCTACCCAGGGCAATTTACACATTCAATGCAATCCCTATCAAAATACCATGGACTTTCTTCAGAGAGTTGGAACAAATAATCATAAGATTTGTGTGGAATCAGAAAAGACCCTGAATAGCCAGAGGAATATTGAAAAAGAAAACCAGAGCCTGGGGCATCACAATGCCTGATTTCAAGCTGTACTACAAAGCTGTGATCATCAAACCAGTGTGGTACTGGCACAGAAACAGACAAATAGATCAATGGAACAGAACAGAGAACCCAGAAATGGGCCCTCAACTCTATTATGGTCAACTAATATTTGACAAAGCAGGAAAAACTATCCACTGGAAAAAGGACAGTCTCTTCAATAAATGGTGCTGGGAAAATTGGAGAGCCACGTGCAGAAGAATGAAACTAGACCATTCTCTTATACCATACACAAAGATAAACTCAAAATGGATGAAAGATCTAACTGTGAGACAAGAATCCATCAAAATCCTAGAGGAGAACACAGGCAACAACATTTTTTAACTTGGCCACAGCAACATCTTGAAAGATATATCTATAAAGGCAAGGGAAACAAAAGCAAAAATGAACTATTAGGACTTAATCAAGATAAAAAAGCTTCTGCACAGCAAACGAAATAGTCAACAAAACTAAAAGGCAATCTACAGAATGGGAAAAGATAATTGCAAATGACCTGTCAGATAAAGGCCTAGTATCCAAGATCAATAAAGAACTTATGAAACTCAACAGCAAAGAAACAGACAACCCAATCATGAAATGGGCAAAAGACATGAACAGAAATCTCACTAAAGAAGACATAGACATGGCCAACAAGGACATGAGAAAATGCTCATCACTTGCCATCAGGGAAATACAAATCAAAACCATAATGAGATACCACCTCACACCAGTGAGAATGGGGAAAATTAACAAGACAGGAAACAACAAATGTTGGAGATGATGTGGAGAAAGGGGAACCCTCCTGCACTGTTGGTGGGAATGTGAACTGGTGCAGCCACTCTGGAAAACTGTGTGGAGGTTCCTCAAAGAGTTAAAAATTGAACTGCCCTATGACCCAGCAACTGCACTGCTGGGGATTTACCCCAAAGATACAGATGCAGTGAAATGCCGGGACACCTGCACCCCGATGTTTCTAGCAGCAATGTCCACAATAGCCAAACTGTGGAAGGAGCCTCGGTGTCCATCAAAAGATGAATGGATAAAGAAGATGTGGTCTATGTATACAATGGAATATTACTCAGCCATTAGAAGCGACAAATACCCACCATTTGCTTCAACGTGGATGGAACTGGAGGCTATTATGCTGAGTGAAGTAAGTCAATCGAAGAAGGACAAACATTATATGGTTTCACTCATATGGGGAATATAAAAAATAGTGAAAGGGATTAAAGGAGAAAGGAGGGAAAATGAGTGGGAAATATCAGTGAGGGTGACAGAACATAAGAGACTCCTAACACTGGGAAATGAACAAGGGGTAGTGGAAGGGGAGGTTGGAGGGGGGGATGAGGTGACTGGGTAACAGGCATTGAGGGCAGCACTTGACGGGATGAGAACTGGGTGTTATACTGTATGTTGGCAAATCGAACTCCAATAAAAAAAAAATATACTAAATAAATAAATAAATACAAAAAAAAAAAAAAAAAAAGATCCAAGCTGAGATCAAGAGTCAGATGCTCAACTGACTGAGCTACTCAGGCACCCTGATTTTATAGGTGCATTTTGCCAAACTTAAAAAACAGATCATCTCATCTTATATGAGTTTTTCCAAAAATGACAGTCTAACTCAGTGTCTGAGACTAATATAATCAAAATTTTAACACTGGATAAAATTAAAAGAAACAAATAAAATTGTTGGCCTGGTACCTCTACAAATATAGATGCAGAAATTCTAAGTGAAATATTAACTGAATTCAAAATTACATTTAAAAATTGTATATCATGATTATAAGGATTTTTCCCTAGGAATGCAAAAGAAATCTATCACTGTAACTCAAAACACTAAATAACTTAAAAAACAATCATGAGTATTTCAATGGATTTTTCTAAAAGCATCTAGCAGAGACTGACTTCCAGAATTGATAAATTAAGAACCTCCAAAAATCTCTTCCTCCATCAAAGCAACAAGAAAACTGGGGAATAAATGGGGGTGGGGGAGGAATCAATTTTTTCAGAACTCTGGAGATTAACTAAAAGACTTGCAACAATCTAAGGATGAGTTATTCAAGAAAAATGACTGTATCTTATTATAAACTGAGCTTTGTGGTATCTTACCCTACTCACATCCTCTTTTCTCATTTCCATGGTAGTCTTGAAAACAGCCTCGAAATCATGATAGCTATGAAAACCAACAACATTGCAGCTACTAGAGGAGGCTGACAAGTTTGGAGCTGCCTGGAAGCCCTAGCTCCAGAGAATTGTTGCTATTAAACTTGTCTGGCAGTTTCCCTAGTAACCCCCACTTGCAGAGTTTATCTTTATACAACCTGATTCTAAGCTTGCTCAATGAGAAGAGCCTTTTCTCTGAGATATTTGTCTAAAACAATCAGCAGCAACCTTTTTAACATGTGGCTGCCTATAGAATTGATAAGAGTTGGGGCCAAAAAGAAGCTGATCTTAAAAACATTTTTTCAAAATCTGATCTATATGGGATTTTTAAAAGCTCCAACATATTCCTGTAATCCAGAAAGCCACCTCCACATACACAGCAATGAACATGCCTGTGCAAGCAGGAGATGAAGGCTAAGGCAGAGTTGTAAACTAACTGCCTGAGTGCTAGAGGAATGATCAACACAAACAGAGTCTATTAGTGAAGCCTTGAAATATTATTGGCAAAGCACTTAAGGCAAAGAACAAAGGAAAACCCCAAATAAGAGACATCAAAGATTTAAGCAAATGGAGTGCTATGCCAGGTTCACAGAGAGATGATTAACCTCATCAATTCTTCCTATTTCATCTCTGAAGTCCGTGAAATCACAAAAAAAAAATTTCAGTTTTTTTAAAACATTTAAGCAAACCACCCTAACTTTATATGAAGTTATAAAAGTCCCCAAATAGCTTGTAAAACTTTGAAAAAGAAGAGAAAGGAGGGAGTGATTTCCTCTAACCAGATATTACATACTAAAAAAGCTACTGTAATTAAAACAGTTTGGTACTGGTGAAGTTAAAATAGGTCAATGAGACTAAATGGAGAACTCAGAAATAAGCCTACATATGTATGGATACTTGGTATATGATAAAGAAATATTTTAAAATAAGGAGAAAATAACTTATCTAGATGGTATTGGAAAGATTGGCTCATTATATGGATAGAGATAAAGTTGGACCCCCCTACCTGACATCATTTATGAAGGTGAACTCAGAATGGATTAAAGACCTTTCTGTATAAGGCAAAACCACAAAGCTAACAGAATAAAATATGAGAATATCTTTGTGACCTAGGAACATGAAAAATTTTATTATGCACAAACCATAATGTAAAAATATGTATGCATATATTGCTGGATTTTACTATATCAAAATAAAGAATTTCTTACTTAGGGGTAAATCTGAAAAAATATGAGCAAAACTTAATACAAAACATTGCTGAGAAAAATGAAGAGAAACTGAAATAAATGGAGAAGTATACCTTATTCATAGGTTATAAGACTAAATATTGGTAAGGGGTCAGCTCTTCCTACACTGATCTATAGGTTTCATGAAATCCCAATAAAAATTCTACTATGCTTTTTTTCTAGATATTGACAACTCAATTCTAAAATTCCTATAAAAATGCAAAGAACCTAGAACAGCCAAAATAAGTTTGAAAAAGAACAAAGTTTGAGGATTAATGTTGCCTGATTTAAAGACTCATTATAAAGCTACAGCAATCATAACAGTGTATTATTGGTGAAATGATAGAGAACTAGGCCAGTGGAATAGAAGAGGGTCCAGAAATGGACACCCATACATATCTAGGCAACTAATTTTTAACAAATTAGATTCAAAGGCAATTCACTGGGGAAAGGATCACTTTTCAACCAATCATGCTATAACAATGAAATATTTTTAAGATGATCTTCGATCTATATTTTGCACTGTATTCAAACATTAATTGAAAATGGATCATAAACATAAGTGTGAAACCTAAATCTATAAAACTTAGAAAAGATGAGAAAATCTCTGTGACCTTAGGATAGACAAACATTTCTTATATAGGAAAACAAAAGGGAAAAATGCTAACTTGGACTTCATCAAACTTCAAAACTTCTTTAAGAAACATTGTTAAGAGAATGAAAAGACAAATCACAGACTAGAAAAATATCCTTGCGAAGTACTTGTATTTAGAGCATAAATACAAGTCTACAGAAATATAATCACATAAATACAAATATATATAAGATATAGAAATGCAAATATCTATACAAATACAATATGTGAGAAAGGACTTGAACCTAGAATATATTTAAAAACTCAAAATTCAAGGGGTACCTGGGTGGTGCAGTTAGTTAAGCACCTGTCTAATGGTTTTTGGCTAAAGTCGTAATCTCAGGGTTTTGAGATTAAGCCCCATGTCAGTTCTTTGCTCAGAACAGAGTCTGCTTAAGACTCCCTCTCCTTCTGTCCCTCTCTCCTGCTCGTGCTCTCTCTCAAATAAATAAAATTTTTAGAAAGACTCAAGATTCAAGAATAAGAAAATAAAGAACTCAATTTAAGAGTGGGCAAAAGATTTGAAAAATTAAAACAGATATACCAAGGGAAAATAAGCACATAAAAGGATGCTCAACATTAGTCATTATAAAAATGTTGATCAAAACCACAATGATACCACTTATTATCTAGTAGAATGGCTAATATTAAATAAACTGACCACATCAGTATTTGTAAGGATGTGGAGGAACTAGAATTCTCATATATCCTGTTGATCCGAATGTGAAATTGTATAACCACCTGGGTAAACAGTTTGGTAGTTTCTCATTCAACATTATCCATTGTGTGTGTGTGTGTGTGTGTGTGTGTGTGTGTGTGTGTGTGTGTAAAATCTTTATCTATGCTGTGTATATTAAATTTTGATTTTTTATCATGTAATATTTTATAATATCCATCCAGTATATCTCATTTATCCATTCTCTGTAGGAAGAAAGTCAAATATACCTTCAATTTCCTGTTACATACATATACAGCAACCCTTTGTACCTTCGTAGGAATTTATCTCCTGGAATGGGATGCTGGACCATAAACCATAGGATGTATGTACATTAAATATGGTTATATTGCTTTCCAGATAGCTGACAAGAGTAAATTCCACCCAATAGTGCACAAGAGTTTCCATTTCCCTTCTTTTTGATAATTGCCAAATGGTGATCTTTTAATTACATAATTCTTTCTACATTTATTACTTGGCATATAAGGGAAAGCTTTTCAATCTCCACCTGTTCATTTTTTATTCATTTATTTATTTAATCAGTGTGGGCTCACGGATTTCTATTTTATTCAAGGGATTATAACCAATCAAAATCATTATTTTGGTATTCATATTGTCCCAGAATAGGAGCCCCTTCAAGCTGGTACCTACATTCTTTTGATAAGTCCCATTATTTTTAAAATAGACTTTTTTAAAGATCAGTTTTAGATTTATAGAAAAGTGGAGCAGAAAGAACAAAGAGTTCCCATATACTGCTCTCCACACAGTTTCTCCCTTGAGGTCAGGTAATGAATGAAATTTACCCTTGAGTCCTCAGGATCAAGCATAATAGTTGCCACACAGTAAGTATTCATCTATTTGAAGAAGAAATAATCAATTCATAAATCCAGTCTGAGATAAGCTACCACCCATCAAGTTCTCAGAGATTCTGAATATCCTAATAAACCATAGAGGGATAAACACATTCTCAGAAATGGGATTTTTCCAGTCTTTTGTTGCCAAAATGTTGCCTCATACAGGCTTTATATCTAAACAATAAACTCCACACTCCATCTACACTTGGAGAGATCTTCACAGCCTGACAACCCTCCTAGAATCTTTCCCTCTACTCACAGAGAGAAAAACAGAATGTTTGGAGCCTTTTCCCCTTTCCCTGAAAAGGCATCACATGCATGTCGTCTCTAATTTCTACATATCACAAAATCACATGCTCATAGATCCACAGAGTTAGAACTTCCAAAAATTTTCGGCATTCATCATTTTATAGATGGGACAATGAAGGCCTAAAGAGGTAAAATTATTTCCCCAAGATCATAAAGCAGATAAGCAGCAATGCTAACCCAAGTCTCTTGGTTCCTAATAATCAATTGTCTTACCGATGTTACTACAGTAATAAAAATTAATTCTCCTACCCACATAGAAGCCTTTCAGCCACCGGTTCACTTATAAATTGTTCCAGGATCATTGTTAATAATAATTACTAATATGAATAAGTTTGGATACTAAGTTGTAAAATAACAGACAATCACCCCCCCACCAATATACACACAATTGTTGCTACTGATACAAAACTAAGTGACATGGTTGACCAGTGTCCCATCTAATCAATAGGTCCCTTTGGTTTGTTTTTGCTGTGTGTGTGTGTGTGTGTGTGTGTGTGTGTGATTTTTTTCTACAATTGCTATTAGCACTATATAAAAAGGGAAGTTGGAAATGTGAAGGCTCCTATTGTTGTGCAGACATGTGACTCTTGTCTAAATGGCATTACAACTGTTCAGACATTGAAATGAAAGCAAATGTGCGTATACCTATCACATTACATAGGGAAACTAATGTAGGCTGAGTTGCATGTCACCAAATGCCCCACATGTGACATACAGGGAAAATGACATAATCCAAGTATTCGGCAAAAGCAGCCCACAGTAACAAATGCATCATTTCTGAAGAGGAAGAGAGAGCAGATGGCTCAGCAAGCAATTGTAGAACAGCCAGCTTCCCCCTCCGCACCTCCAAAACCAAATTGCCTCCCGGTGTCTCATCCTAGGCCCTGGGGAAACTCAGAGGCAAAACACTCACGTACCACATTAACAGCAGCCCTAGCAGAAGGAGGCTTAGGTCATGGTGCCCTGGGCTTGGACCCAAAGGACCTGTGTTCATAGCCACATTCTGCTTCTTACCTTCCTTGCTACCTCAAACAAGTCACTTACCGTCTTCAAATTTTATTTCCTCGTCTATAATGAAGAATTAGTACAATGCTATAATGTTAACGGAGATATCGAAATGAAAATGTTTCATTAACTACAAAGTACTCAACAAATATTAGAGTTCATTAATTTTAAAAATGCAGTTTAGTTGAAACTACTAGTTGAAAGGCAACCTGAAACCTAATAGCGTATATTGTACACAGTGTTCACAGAACTCCAAGCCTAGTTGACCACAGCTTTATGGTTCCTTTTCAAGAATGGTCAGTGAGTAAAATGTGGCTGTCTCTGTGTTAAAAAGTCACCATGACTTTATTCCTATCACAGGAATGGAATAAATCTCTTTTATTCACTACTCATTCAATAAACATTTATTGAGCATCCACTCTAAGCCATGAACTTGCTAAGTGACAAAAGATATAGTAACTGAGGCTCTTTGGCTACTGATTTTTAAAAGGTAATTATTTCTTTTTCTTTTGCTGCTATTGCTTAAAAGGCAAGCATAGTGGACAAAAAAAATAAATATTTAGCTACATCAAGAAGGCTAGAGACAGACATTTCTTGATGATTTGTGTATCAGCATAAGAAATAATAATGATTTACATTCCTAGCATTTTCTAAAAACTTATTTCATGGATGCTAATTCATTTAATTGTCACACTAGCTCTGTAAAGTAGGAATTATTTCCCACTCTTTGGAACCTGAATGCAAATCCAGCTAGTTTGATTCCAAGTTCAAAACACTCCCCATTATGCCACACTGCCTCTCACTTTAATGCTAAGGGACATTTGGATGGGAAGAGAAAAATATCCTCTGACAAGATAAATCATAATTATTTTCAGTACTCAAGTATAGGTTGTTGGGGCAGATTCCTAGGACTCTACTGTCCTCAAACTTCATAAGTGGTAGAAAAACAACTAAAACAAGCATTAGGAAAACCATAAAAATGAGACTAAGTAATTTCAATAATCTCTTTTGCTACTGTTTTAATCCCACACAATACATTTATTTTATTTGTTTATTCACTGACATTCTGCTAACTGAAGAAGAAACTCCCAAAAGCTGAGACTAGACCAAAATAGTAGAACACTACTAATTGGTGGATCAATAAAGTACTCCATTCTGTTTGCATAAATAGACATTTTGATGGCAATCCTTTGCTTTGATGGCAACCAAAATAGATTAACTGGATCTTTAATAGATGTATATAATAAGAACTGCAGACAATATGCCCTGAAGATTGTCATTCTTGTATTCAGGCAGATGGTAGAAGTGGAGGAAGGGGGAAAGAAGGGAAAGAACATTCCTGGAACAGCTGTTGCATGTGGGCACCATGCTGGGCACTTTACATATTTTAACTCTTTGAAGCTTCGTAATAACCCTAGGTGCAATTTTACAAATGAGGAAACAGAGGCTCAGATAGGGCCCAGTCCTATCTCTTTACCCCACTATCTTACATTGTCTTTGAAAACAATCTAATGTGGGAGGGCCAGAGCACATGTGTGTTATAGAGGAGCACCCTGGTGTGTTAGAGATGAGCACTCCTTAGAATTCAAGTCATGAGGTCCCAGGTGATACCCCTGAGATCCCTCAGCCTGTGCACTGAATAGTCCCAGACAGGAGTAGGGGCAAAGGATAGAGCTTTAGAAATGCAAACTGGGAGGCTAGGGAGGCAGAGAGAGAAATGCAAGATGTGAAAGAACTAGAAAAGTACAAATCCACAGAAGTCAAGTATGTGTTAAAAAGGAAGTCAGGACAATAAGAATAAAGGCTAAGAAATGATCTCAGGATCAGGGACTGAGTCTTTATTATCCTGCAAGACAAGAAGGTCAGTAAAAGGGTGGAATTTATTTTTTTAATGATCATAAAACATAATGTTGCATTTTATGATAGAAAATTGGGAAGCACGTAAAAGGATAAAGAAATTGGGCCTAGGCAGGGCAGAGGGTGGGAGGTAGGGGTGGGGGAAATCACATAATTCCACCCTGACATGATTAACGTTTTTCAACATTTTTGTATACTTTCTTCTAATCCTTTGGGAACTTTTTACATAGTTGAGATCACACCGAATACGTAATTTTATATGTCATTTTTAAAAATTTAACATTTTCATTCATCTGCCCAGTCTTTACTAACTCCTATAACTGCTTAAGCTCACATTCTAGTGGACATAGAGGGTAAGGTCAATGTTGTATTCTTTTTGTACATTTCCATAGAACTCGGCACAGTCATTTACAGATAGTAGGTATTCAAAAAATATTTACTGAGTAGAACATGAACACCAGTACATTCTCATCAGCCCTTAATTTACCATCCTCTTCCTGCTGGGTCTATCATTTATTTTATGGTATATTGTGTCTGCTCTCAGGCTGCTTTATTTTCTCTATTTCAGGCATGGATGCTACCCCTAACTAGATAGTCTGTCCTATGAGAAAGAAATCCATATCTTGCAGTTCCTCCTATGTCTTCTGTTTCCATCTTCACCAGCAGTGCCTACCATTGTGTTCGTTCTACAGAAGACAATTTAATTTAATTAAATCTAATTTAATCTCATTAAATTATAAATAGATTGCAGCTTTTAAAAATTCAGAACACATATGTCTTGATGATACTTCTCCTAACACCAAGAGAGCCTTGAATTTTTTTCCTAAGTTTCACTCCCTAGTATCAAATCCTCTTTATGCCTTCTTTCTCCCCTTCTTTTCCCCTTACAGTAGACTGAAACTATATATAGGTGTGTGTGTGTGTGTGTGTGTGTGCATGTGTCAGAACTGGAAAATTCCCATAACCATAAACAATGTAGAAATCAGAAACTAGAACATGATCTTTCTTTGTACTCTTGATAAGTCATCTAAACAGAATACTTCAAACTTCGGCTGAATTGAATAAAGTATCCAGAACAAGGAAGGAAACATCATGCTCTGCTATGGAATGCCCAGTAATCCTAGGAATACTGCATTCAGTTCAAAAGACAAACATGGCAAAAGAAAATTAAAAGGAGAATAATGTCCAAAGTGAAATGCCCAGGAAGGTGATGGGTCTCAAAAACATAAGCAGTTATCAAGGGAGCCGGTTTTCATGTAGGAGATAGATTCAAGGACATAGGAACTTTTAAGACATGGAAAGTCCTTGACTTTTCTCTAAAGGAGATGGAAAGCGAAATTTGAACAGAAGAATGACATGATAAAACTAAGGTTTTTGGAGGATCACTTTGTGGAGAATAGATAGATTATAACAAGGCAAGAGTAGAAAGTAGCCTGAGTAGGAGGCTATTGCAAAAATTCAGAATTCATGACTCCAAAGGGTAAAACCTCCATTGTGTGGAAGTCGTAAGCAGGCATATGGTATGTGCTGATTCAGAAGGCTGTCTGCCATCAGAGGTGTACAAGTTGAAAACCAGTTGGCAAAGATATTACAGAGGTTGGCCTGATAACCTAAATGTCATTTCCAACATCAAGACTCCATGACCATTGTTTATAATCTACCCATATCTTCAGCTGGCCTACGAACTCCACAATCATGTTTACAATTTATTTCTGATTGTAAAAGCACAATATAGTCATTGTAGAAAATTAGAGATTATAGATACAGGTAAGTAAAAGAAAAAGAAATAAAAATTCAGGCTTAACATACAGAGATACTCACTGTTAGAACCTTGGTATGTATCCTTCCATTATATTTTCTTGGCACATGCATCTTTAGGTAGCCAGATTATAGAAAATGCAGATTTTTTCCCCAAGTAAATGAGATTATTATCTTTATGGCTTTTTATAATCTCCTTTTAAAATTAAATATATGGTGACGACGTTCCCCTGTCAATTTATATTTTCTTCCAGAATCAGAAACCCCCTATAAATAGCCCCTATAAAAGCCCTGAAGTAATGGGTAATATAAATAACACAGAAACTGGCAGGGTATACGTAGTCTTAGGAGATCTTAATGATGAGATAATAGCTTCCTCATGAGTGTGTCTCCCACCTAGGTTTAAGAGGAATATTTTCAACCATCTCCATTATAATATTTCACAATCTTCTCCCCGTTTCAACTCCTTCCCTCCATCATCATAACAAGCTATATCCCATGTCAAATGACAGGAACATAACCAGAAAAGAGTGAAGGAATGCCCTTCATCCTAATCGAGCCTCAGAGGTCTTATCTGACTTTTCCCTTGTTACATCTGGGCATCTTATGATATTAAGGCAGTCACTCATGAGCCTTAAAAGTTTCCAAATAACCCTGAATTTTATTCATCACCTCAGCACCAAGAGTAACACTCAGGTATTTCCTCAGATACAGCATTTGTAATTTATTCAACAACAAATATTTATTGAGTATCTAATATGTGCCAGGCACAATATTTGGGGTAAACCAGTAAACACCAAAGAAGAAAAATCTCTGCCCCAATGGAGCTTTCATTCTTGTTCGAGGAAACAGACAATAAGAAATAATTATGTATGTTAGCTGGTGGTACCACCAATAGAGGGAAAGAAAACAAGGAAGAAGACAAATAGTGACAAGAAGGAGGAAAAGGATTGTGATTTTAAATAGCATGGTCAGGAAAGTCCTTGACACAAAAGACTGACAGAGTGGAGGGGTGAACCATGAGGACAGTAGAGAAGAGCATTCCAGACAGTGGCCTGAAGCAGGAAACTACTTGGGCATATTCTAGGAACACAATGGAGGAAACTACTTGGGTAGAACAGAAGGAGGAATGGAGTAATCAAAGATGAGGTCAGAAAAGGTAGCCAGAGGCAAGGTCACACAGACTCTTATATATATATCATGGAATTCTTCAACTTTTTTCTGAGAGAGATGATAACCATTGGTGAATACTGAGCGGACAAGAGTGACAAGACATGACTTGGGTTTTTGGAGAATTATCTTATTGAAAATAGATTGTAGAGAAAAGAATGGAAGCTGTAAGACCAAGGAGGAGGCTGGAAACATTGGGAGATAGTGGCTGGGACCAGAGGATGAAGGTGTGGATGGGAAGAGTCAGTCAGATCCCGCATAGATTTCAAAGATATAGCCTCAGGATATCGTAACAGTTTTGACATGGGGTATGAGAAAGATGAGTCAAGGATGTCACCAAAGTTTCTAATTCCTGGAAACTGAAAGAATAGAGCTATCATTTACCTGACAGGGGAGCACTGTGGAAAGAGCAGGTCTGCAGGGGGGTTATTTAGGAACTCAGCTTCAGACATCTGACTTGAGCAGGTTCAAAAGTGGAGGCATTAAATAAATAGTTGGATATGTTCATCTGAGACTTGGGGAGAGGTCAAGTTAGGAATTTGGGAATTACAGGCACATAGATGATATCAAGAGCCATAGACTAGAAGAGATTACCAGTAAATGTAAATAGAAAACAAACAGGTCCAAGAACTGAACACAGGGGTCAGTATTTAGAGGTCAGAGCCTATGTGAGGAACCAGTGAGGGAGAAAAGGCATCAGATAAATACCAATATGCATAAATCCTTCATGCTAACTCCTGAGGAGGTGTGAGTGAAAAGTTCTAAGAAAAAGGAAATTACACATCATGAGCTTGGCAACCCTGAGATATGTAAGATGATACAGGACTGTAACAGTGTCCAATCCTGATAAATGAAAGAAATATTGACCAGAACAGATTTGATCCCTACCACTTAATGGCAACTTCAGAACAACCCTGTTAATTCCAGTTAAAGTCACTTCCAACAATGTCCATCTGCAGTGTATGAATATATAAACAATGTAATCTTAATGATTGCATAATATTCCATTATGTGAATATAAAATTACCTCTTTATTTAAACAGCTTCCACATTCTGGGCATTTATGTTTTTATATCTCTTGGCTATTTAAATAATACTTTAATGAATATCCTGGCAAACACTTCTTTGTAGATAATCATTTCCTTAGAATACATTGCTGCAAGTATAATTACTAGATTAAAAGTGGTACACATTTTATAAAGATTTTTAGTATATATTTCCAGATTAGCCTCTATGAAGCTTACACCAATTTACATTCCCACTAACAGGGTATAAGTGTCTTAAGAATGAGACATAATAAAGCTAGCCCATGAAGCCAACAATCTAACTTTTAGCAGAATGGACAGCCTTCATCTGATTTTTTTTCTAGCTTCTAATATCTAGATATCCCATTGTTTTTTATTCTGGCTTTAGACCTTGGACTTGAGATTTTAGGGTCTCCTCCTAACCCCATCCCTGATTAAATTGTTCCAGGGATCTTTCCATGCCCTGATCTTCCTTACCTTTGGTGACCCCATCCCTGTTCCAGATGGGGTACAATCATATTCCTGCAACAGTTCGGCACACCTCAAGGTTTTGCCTCATTCAAGCTCCAGGAACACCAAGAAAGAAAACCCACCCATCACAGTCCCCTCACACTGAGAATGGGGAGAGGTAGTTGGAGACCATCTGTCTTCATTGCTCATCTTCTGTGGACCCCTTCCAAAAGCTTGTCCACCCACAAAAGCCTTTCTTTATTCTGGCCCAAGAAGGACACCAATGTTCCCCACTCCCATGACCCTGTCCAACCTCAGTGACCTGCATCAAGAATAACAAGACAGAGTATCACTTCAATAATTACCTCACCTGAGACTTACAGTGACCCTATGAAGAACATATGTATACGATCATCTCACATGCACTCAAGAACTAGGAAAAGCTTCCACTTTTCAATGAAATGTCTTACTTCTCCTAAAAGAACAGTGCTTATTGAGATAAATGAAAAGAGGGTGGTTGTTTTAAATCAGTATGACTAATGTTAAAAAACAGCTGGTAAGGAATCCTAGGTAATCACACACTCACAAGCTACCAACTGGGAACATTACAGTGTCATACCTACCATAATTTAGTTCTCCCTCCCCACGTAGGCACTCAGAGTGGCAGCTGTGAGCCTGGGCTTTGCACGTTAGAGACCATTAGGCAAAGCAGCATGATTCATCATCTTCTGCTTGTGTTATTTTAACTTAGTCATTTGGGGGCAGATCTTCTGAGGCACTAACAATAGTCTGAGACTAGATTGATTTTCTTCCTTAAATAACTGGTGGATTTTTTTTTTTTTTTTACTGTTGAAATTTCTACCATTTTACAGAAAGGTGCATAAAATCTTGGAAGTGGAAGGGAATATGGAGGTCACCTAGAACAATTTCTCACCTGGTTCACCAAACTATCCTTTATAATATTCCCAGCAAATACACAGACTCTCCGTGATTTCTTCCAATGATAGGAACCTCACTACGCATAAGAGAGACAATTTTTATTTTTCAGATAGCTCTCATTAAAATATTTTCTTTAATGTGTTCCTATACAATGAATCATTGATTTTTCATATTTCCTTCTAGATTAATCCAGGAAGAAATTATTCTCTTATCCATATAATACCTCTTCACCTATATATGGCTTTGTCTTCTCATTTCCAAGATAAGCATCTGCAGTTTCCCTTAATTTTCCTTTAGAATCCTCAGCATCCCAGATACTCACCTTCGATTGAGTATCTCTCTTGGAAAATGGTGTAAAAATTTAACACAAGGCTCCAGATGTGATCTAACCAGGGCATAGCACAATAGGACTCTGTGGGCACAATGCTTCTATAGATGCAAATTCAGCTTTCTTGGAAGTCATGTCACACTCTTAATCCATCTGAGTTTACAGTCACAGATGCTCCTGGGGTCCTTTTCAAACAGTCTGCTTTGCTTTCAGGGTGTTCCTCGTTCTATAACTCAAGGATTTGCTTTTTAACCTAAATCTACTATTTTATATACAATTAGAGCTACAATTTTATCTTTATCTTGTTCATACATTTCAGGTATGAAGACCACTTAACTGTATCCACTTCCCTCCCAAATTTTTGTTGTCCAAAAGTGAGGAGTGTATTCTGTGGTTTCATCTTTGATGATTATTCTGGGCATCCAAGGATAGAGCAGAGCATTAGAGACATCAGTCCTTTAATGAATGATCTTTAGAGAAGTTTTATAAGTCAATCTGTTGAACTAGAGCCTAATGGTAAAAGTGTTCCCCCAAATACCAGAGAATTGCATATCTTGATAGCATTCTCATGACCCCTGACCCTCAATTTCCTATAGAATTTTTTTTTTTTACCAGATAGTGCTTTGGCCCATACAAAGGTACTTCACAAAGAAGCAGCCCTTGAAACTCACCACTGCATTTCATGTGAGGATGTACTGAGCAGATGGTTTACTATATGACATATGTCCTCTTTACGAGAACCCACAGAAGTTTCTCTCTGTTCTCAGTACTGTTTTTCTTTCTTATAGACACTTTTATTTATGATGTTTCCTCTTTGCACGGACTATTAGGAAGCCCACAGCAAAATCTGAAAACCACCTCTAGAAAATATACAGAGTATGGAATAACAGAAATCTCACAGCATACATTTCATGGACTAACCACACACTGTGGTTTCATCTTATTCTAACATTTACTCTAATTTCCTCACTTCTTTATTTTGAGGGGGGAGGAAAGCTCATCTTACTGAATTTTATGTATTGTTAAAGCCACCAAAAGTCTTTTTAGAACAAAGAAAAAGATGGAAGATAGGTAGATAATCCAGACCACATTTCTCTAAGTATTTTATCTACAAGGATACCATAAGGATTTTGTCATAGGCTTTGCTGCATCAGATTATACTGCCTGCAGCATTGATGTGATCCACAGGACTTACAATAATTTAGTCCTGGCCCTAGTGAATACACACTAGTTCCTAACAATCATGGCTTTCTTTTCTAAATGCTTACAAATCCTAAGTATAGGTGCATTTTCAGAACTTTTCCAGAGATTGATATCAAATAACTGCTCTATCATTTGGTGGGGTAGGCATTGAGAGTACATATTTTGTTATTCCTTTAGAAATTTGGAATATTTGCTCATTCCAAGTTTTTTTTTAATCTCTCCTATCCTCCATGTCTTATCAAAGATCACTGATAATTGCTGTGAGTTATTAACTGCCAGTTCTTTCAGCATTCTGGGGCAAATAATAAATGCAGTGAACTTTATATGTAAGCCCAAGAAAAATTAGGCATCATTCTTTTCAGAAAAAGTTTAAAGTATGTTACAAGCTGTTAGAGTGGTTAAATTATAATAATTAGTATTTTGTGCAAATGATTTTACCTCAATTAGAAACCTTAAAAGAGAGGAGTAGGAGATGTTAGGGAATTAAAATTTATTGAGTACTCACCATGTACAGGTTCCATGCTAGGTGGTTTATGTATTTTGTTATTTCACATACATAATAATCCTATTATTTCAGGTATTGTCCATTTTACAGACAAGAAAACTAGGTTTTAAGAAGTTAAGTAACTGCCCTAGATCACAAAGATAAATTGCAAAGCTGGGTCTTGAGCTGAAAGCCCATGACTTTCTCCCATATCAGACATGTGAAATTGTGAGGAGTCACATAAAAATGGTTAGCTAGTCAAGACTTTTACATGATGGGAAAATGACAACCATGAGATCTGTACCTTCCTTGGCAAACTTGTTCCTTCAGTCTTATTCCTTCTGGAGCTAAGAAAACCTACATGAAAGAAAAATTTTGTGTTCCTAAGAAAATCACAAAGAAAATATTCTTTTACCAGAGTACTAAGAGCTGGCAAGGTGATTCATACTGAAGGCTGAGTGAGAAACTCTCTTAATAACAGTTAAGCACTCATGTCTAAGTATGAGAAAATAAGACAATGTCCTTAGAGCAGAGTGAAGAAAGAAAAAAAAATTAGAGGTTACATCAGGCAATGACAGATTATAGTTAAAGCTTAGTTAAGAAAAAGGTATCTATACTTAGCTGCTTATATTTCTTTAAATTTGCTTTAAATTGCAGCTGAAGCCATAACATTAGGGTGTACAGAAGGAACAACAGATCCAACAGACTGAAATAACTTCCAGATTATCTCTCCTTTCATAATTTTTTCTGGCTAACTCTAGTGCCCGACTCCAGGTGAGAAGTTTGGGTCATTGAGTTTGTATAGCATACCCTCTTAGCACCTAGGAGTAAAGCAAAGAAAAAGTATCATCTAAAATAGGGATTAATAAAGAGTTACTATGTAACATTTTGCATAACTTTCTATAGAAGTCACCCATCTTAAGAAGATTTTGTAAATTATTGTGAAGAAGAATAATGTGGTTGCCCGAGTCCCTTTAGACACCAGAGTATTTCCTGAATTCATTCAAGGCAACTAGAACACATTTCTAGGAAGACTTGACAAGAATGCAACAGAGGTAAAGACAGTGACAAATCCAATTGTCCTGTAACTCATCTTGCAAACATTTACTCCAGATAAGGGACAAAAAAAATGAACTGGATCACAAATATCAATTCACCAGTTTTTATCCAGCAGTATACAAACAAGATGTTTTCATTATAGATGAGCAATGTTATTTCCTTACATAGAACCATATCTACAACAGAAGGGGCAATCCAACCAGATAATTCTGCCTACCAGAAATAGCCCTTTAAGCATACAGTTTTCTGCTCTAATTTTTGTCCCTTCCTATTCCAGCTATTCATAATAAGGTCTTCACCCAATCAGATCCACACCTGGTGAGACTTTGGCAGTCCCATCCCATTGGCTATAGCCTGGTGGAACCCTACTATAGGTCATTCAGTCCCTAACCTGAGGACCTGGTACCTTTCATCACCTTTTTCTGGTAGCAGCTACCACTAGAGAAGCAATAGCCCTCATATTTTGAGTATCTACAACACACCAGTAGGCATGGGGTCCAGCTAGCTTCATAATTAATCTCAATTAAACTTTATCACAATCCTACAAGTTCTTTAATACCCTCAATTTAAAGATGAGGAAATTAGGTCAGAGAACCAGGATGTGGCTGAAATAGAATTGAAACCTAGGTCTGTCCAACTCTGAAGCCTGTACTTTTTCCAATATGTCACACTGCTCCTCTAACTACAAGCAGAGTATCCTCTTCCTCTCCAGCACCCACTCCTTTCCCTGATCTTTTTCCAGTGGTAAGCACCATGAATCTACCATAACATAGCTCTTCAATCAAGCAGGATGCTTTTATTGTCACACTACAGTTCCAAGTACTAATAAACCTAACCCAAACTGGGTTAAACAATCAAGGGGGTCTATTTAGTTCATGTAACTAGAAAGTCCAGATGTAGGGAAGCAGCAAGCATACATTCCTCAAGACTCCAGTCCCCTGTCTCTGACATTGTGTTGGCTATGCTTGACTCCACAAGTTGGCTTTGCAAGATGGTTACAAGCAACATTTTCAATCCTTACATATAGGAAAAAGGAAGTGTCATTTCAGAGAACCATCAAACAAAAGTACTGAGGTTCATTCTGATGGAACTACCCCCAGCCCTCCACCCCCACCCCACTTAAATTAGTTTCAATGGCCAGGGGCAGTAATACTAAGGAGACAGTGGCTGCCTTGGGTCTACATTCTTCATTTCCAAAACAACTTCTGATTGAAACATTCTAGCAAGAAAAGTAAGAGAACCCACTGGTTCTCAGCCCTGGTTGTATATTAGCATCTTCTAGTGAGCTGTGTAAACACTACCAATTCTCAGGCTCCAACCTCGATCAATTCATCTCTAAGGGTGATGCCCTAGTATCTGTAATTTTGTTCAATTCCCCCAGTATTTGGAATGTGCAACAGAATTAGAAACTACTGGTTTACATTAATCAAACCCCGCTAGAGTTAGCAGCCAATCCCACTGACACCCTAGCTCCTCCAGGAGAAGTGGAATGAGTGAGATGAAGGGGGAAAGAGGAAGTCTCCACGCCCTCTACAGCATTTACCAAGCTGTGGTAGCTGTACCTTATTTTAATTGTGTCTCTCTCCCTCTAGACCATAAACTCCATGTCACAAACTGTGACATAAACATTATGTCAACATTACTCATCATTTTATCCCCAGAACCTAGCATCTAGGTTCTGGCATCCAGTAGTAAATGACCACTGGAAATTTTTCTTGAGAATGAAACTCAAACTCTATTAGACTGGCCTTGCAAATGAGCCCTATTATCCTTGAAATGAGTCAGGCATCTCCTGCAGATTAATCTTTCAATGTTCATTGTCAGTCCTCCTCCACCCCCACATACACACTTGAAACTCTCAGGGGTTCTCTTCTGACTTTGTTGTAAGCTTTAGCAACTTTGCCACATGTTAAAGGTTCCCTACAGTTTATCCTTCATCTACCTCTCCAGTCTCATCTCTGAGAATTACTTGTACTTAGAAGACCTCATATTTATTGAACTCCTCTCAAATGCATATTACCTATAAGAAGCTCTGTTTAATTTTTTTCTTTTTGCCAATATAGAGCATGGCTATAAAATAACCTATTTTATTTTCCCCTCTTCTTTTAAATTCAAAACCAATTTAATTAACATAAAGTGTATTATTAGTTTTAGAGGTAGAATTTAGTGATTCATCAGTTGCATATAATACCCAGCATTCATTACATCAAGTGCCCTCCCTAATGCCCATCACCCATTTACCCCATCCCCCCCAGCAACTTCTTACACTGTTGCTGGGAATGCAAACTGGTACAGCCACTCTGGAAAACAGTATGGAGTTTCCTCAAAAAGTTAAAAATAGAGCTACCCTATGACCCAGCAATTGCACTGCTAGGTATTTATCCAAAGGATACAGACATTAGTGATTCAAAGGGGCACATGCACCCCAATGTTTATAGCAACAATGTCCAAAGTATAGAAAGAGCCCAAATTTCCATCAACAGGTGAATGGATAAAGATGTGGTGTATGTATGTAAATATATATGAATGAATATTACTCAGCCATCAAAAAGAGTAAAATCTTGCCATTTGCAATAATGTGGATGGAATTAGAGGTTATTATGCTGAGTGAAATAAGTCAGTCCAAGAAAGATAAATGCCATATTATTTCACTCATATTTGGAATTTAAGAAACAAAACAGATGAACATAAGAGAAGGGAAGGAAAAATAAAATAAGATGAAATCAGAGAGGAAGACAACCATAAAAGACTCTTAACTATAGGAAAATGACCTATTTTACATTTAAAAATTGAACTGATGTTCTGTGCAAAGCAGTCTTGAATTGTATGACGGATAATAACAATAAAAATAATATAACCAACATTTTTACAGCTCTTGTATAAGCAAGGTAATGCTCTTAGCACTTTATATGTTATATATTACCTCATTTAATCATCCCAATAATCTTAGGAGATGGATATGAGTATGATCCCTAGTTTCCCAGATGAGAATACCGAGGCACAGGGAGACTAAATGACTTATTCAAAGCCATACAGCTAGTACATAGCAAATCCAGGATTTAAGACCAAGTTATCTGGCTGCAAAATCCAGGAATTTAACTGCTACAACTCTGAGGTGCCACAAGAGGCTAAACTAAGATGATGGCAATGGAAATGAAGGGAAAGAGTCATCTGTGTATTCACTGAGATCTATTAGAAAGGAAAGAACGGTGAGACTTCAACAGTACCATGGCTTACAACTGTTATCATGAATATATAAATACTACTGTAAAGGACAATAGAGAAATCTTGTCAGATTATAGGCATCCTTAAAAAATGAGCTTTTAACCGATTTTATATGATCTGAAGATTAATAATATCCAGGGAGCTGCCTAGAAAGGGTGTGAAGGTGAGGGTAGCAGGGGTCAGAACCATATGAGAATCTGAGGATCAGGGCCCCATAACCACTGTTATCTGAGTCAGAATAGGACTCAAAACTAAAAAATTCAACAACAAAGTCAAGGTCTCAGAGGCCCAGCACATGTGGCATGCGTCCTCTTGAGAGAGGCCCCTGGATTTCAGAAGTCTAGAAATGTGCATAGAGAAATAAGGCAAAACACAGCAGGTGATGCCAGCTGGAACCTTCTCTGTTTTATTCATGCCTCGTTGGCAGACGGCTGGTTCCCAGGAGGTGGCTGAGTCTCACAAGGTTCAGATGTTAAAGGAAACAAATAACTAATTGTGCTGAACCTCAGCTTGGATTCATTCTGGGGTGTGGACAAGCGTTTGTGTCTCTAGAGCTTGCAGTGAAGTGGAAAGCATGTATTAGCCAGCTTGGTGATCTGAATTGAACAGAATAATTGAACTGTTGCCAAGTCTGTGGGTGACTAGATGTCCTGTGTGAGCCTGGACAGTCCTGAGAAATCGTAGTAATTATCAACCACGGCCTACATTTGAAAGATAAGGCATGTCCCTCTTTTCCCCTGGTAAGACCTTATGCATCTCTCTAAACTTAAATGTAAGTTAAATTCTCATAGGACCTATGTGTTTTTTCATCTTCCACATTCTACCTGGATGAGTAACAAGTTTACTCCTGCCTATCAAAGAACATTTCCCTTTTATTTGCTTTAAAACTACCAATATCATGCACCAAGCCCTCCCTCCTCTTCTAGTTCAATTCAGAGAGGCTAGAATTAGAACAGTTTCTGATCTCTCTCCTGTTTGTAGGAGCTTATGCTCCAAGTTGGACAGGTGAATAGAGAAGGATTAAAAGGTTATTCCCGGCCTTCAAGGAACTCCCAAGTCACTGGGGATACAGACACAACTTTTTTATAATACGAATTTATGATAGTGGTACAATTAAAATAACATGAGATCTCAAGTGGTGATTCCATTCATTATATGGTAGGGATGTAAGGAAGCTTCCTAGAGGAGACAACTCTCAGATTAATCTTAAAGATGGAGTAAAATTTCAACAGGAAGTAGGAAATGATAGTTTGAATCCTCTGAGGTTCCTTTAGAAATAAGGTGTGATATGAATACAAAATAAATATTCAAACTGCAGGATGTGCAGAGACCTATATGAAGACATACAAGAGGTGGTAGGAATTCAAGATTGCAACAACAGACATGGAAGCTACATACTTACAGAGAAAAGCAAAGCCATGGATGTGTATATGACATGGCAGGAGTAGAGAGTCAGAAGGGCAGGCTGAGCAATCTTGGGGATCTTGGGGGACACCTGAGTTTGAGGAAGAGACAAAAGTGGAGCCAGCAACATGGGCTGAGGAGCACTGGTCAGAGGGAATAGTAAATTAGCAGTATATCGACAAGAAAAGGGCTCCTGAAAAAAAAAAAAATCATATAGGATCAAGATTGGGAAGAGGCCATAGGATTTGACATTGTGAAGCCACTGTCAACTTTCTTAAGAGTAGTCTCAGTAGGGTAGTGAGGGTGGAAGTCAGATTGAAATACAATAAGAAATGAAAGGCAAGTGAGGGAGTTTTGATAGATTGATTGATTGATTGATTGATTGATGTAAGTAAATGGGGTGAAGGAGATATGGCATCTTGAATAGAAGACAATGGCTAGGCACTATGTATATCAGTTGAACCAAGTGATTTCTCACATTTTTAGAGTTTGTAGTCTGAGAGAGAATTACAACAGAGAGTGTCAAGATGGGGGAGTTACACAAATGAATAAGTTATTTATGGAAGTTAACATGAGTTATAGGTTTAGAATTTTAGTAGGTGTTGTGGATTTTTATTGTTTTCTTTGCCTGGTTCTTCTTTAGGAAAATCACACCTCTTTCTCTGATGAAATATAGCTGCTCTACTAATGATAGCAATGAAGACTACCAATCTTAGTGTGCCTACACACAGTTGTTGGACCAAGTGATGAGTATGTAACCAACCAAGCTGATCAGAGTCCTTACTAGGATTTTTCAAACAGGAGCTACAAGAAGAGACTGAGTTCCTCTCATAAGACAAGGTTAAAACATAAGCCTGGAAGCTGCTAGTAGCTACGTTTCATGTCTAGTGGGGAAAAATTAAGAGTGAGAAAATAAATCCAACACAGAATGAGAAGCAAAAAAATAGCAGATAAAAAGAAAGAAAGAGAGAGAGCCCCACAGATATTCCAGTCCCTAATTCCAGAGGTTCCTAAGGCCCAACTGGATCCCCACCCATCTTGCACTTCTGTAAGCCTCTCAATAAATCTCCCTGTTCATGTAAACTAGATGGATTCCTATCACATGCAGTCAAGAGGCCTGACTATTATGGAAGAATTGGTAAAGGGCAAATAATTTTTTTTTGGAATTTTTTTATGGGTTCAAGGTTAAGAAGTTAGGGTTAGAGTCAGGGTTAGGGATTAGAGTATATGCCTAGTATCCTGCAGTTCAGAGACCTCTCTAGACAATAAAACTCCAAACTTCTGCTGGAGTGAGAATAGACATGGCAGCCATCTACTGAGCTGAGGCAAGGAGGGGGATTTGAGCTCTAAATACTCTTTAAATAGATATTCAATTGGTCCTTCTGTTTTTATTTCTACCCTCACAAGGGGTGATCAATTTTTAGGAGTTGCTGATTGAAGCAGCCTAGGTGGTACAGTTGGTCAGAGTTGGACTCTTGATTTCCACTCAGGCCCTTATCCCAGGGTTGTGGGATCGAGCCCAGCATGGTGATCTGTGCTCAGCACAGTCTGCTTTGGTTCACTCTCTCTCCATCTGCCACTTCCCCACCCCTCAATGCTCACTTGCTCTTGCTCTCTCTCAAACAAATAAATCTTTTTTAAAAAATACAAGTTATCAATTGATGACAATATTTTCAAGATTTCTTTTAGTTGACAATCGTATAGTAAGCTGGAGTTGGAAGAAGATGGCATAGACAAAAAATTACATGGTAGAAAACTTGTAGATACTATTAGATATATAACACTCACTAGAAGATACTCAGTAAATGTTTTAGAGGCAGAATAGAGTAGGTTTATGTACCCAGACTTTGGAGTAGACTGCCTGGGTTAGAAGTCCGGCTTCACCACTTACTAGCTGTGTGATCTTGGGCAAATTTTCCTTTTTATTGTGGTGAAATACATATAATTTAAATTTGCCATTTTAACTGTTTTAAAGTGTGCAATTCAGTGACACTTGGTATATTAATGATGTAAAGCCACTATCTAATTTCAGAACATTTTTATCACGCCAAAAGGAAATCCCAAATCCATCAAGCAATTGTTCCCCATTTTTCCCTACTCCCAACACCTGGCAACCACTAATCTCTTTCTGTTTCTATCAATTTGCCTATTCTTGGACTTTTCCTATAAAAAGAATCATATAGAATGGGGTCTTTTGTGTTTGACTTCTTTCACTTAGTATATTTTCAAGATTCATCCATATTGTAACATGTATCAGTCTTTTATTCCTCTTTATGATTGACTAATATTTCTGGCTGAATAATAATGCATGGGTACTATCCATTTTGCTTATCTATTCATTATTTGATGGACATTGATGTTGTTTCCACCTTTTGAGTGCTGTGAATAATGCCGCTGTAAAGATTTATTTTTTAACTGATTATTTAAGCTTTCTTTATTCATCAACATTAACATCAGGGGTTGAGAAGTATAATTGCTATAGTAACACTCACAACAATTTCATAGGCAGTTTTATTTATTTCAAAAGTTCTCATTACCTAAAGTCTATATATCTTCTTATTTCTGGATCACCTCTAATCCTCTGCATTAACTGGGAGCATGAGTAATGTCAAAGAGTTAAAAATAGAGATTCATTTCTGGGGTGAAGATGGCCAAAGGCTGGTTAGCAAGGCTGCGCCGAGGTGGTTGGTGTTGCTGCTTTTGGCAAAAATCCTAATGAAAACCTCCCGGAGCTGAAACCACCTCATGGACCCATCTGATACACTGGGTCACCAGCTTGCATCTTGCCAATTTTCTCCACTGAATAATAGAACCTGAAAAGTGGGGATGACTTGTATATTTGTTTCTCCAAAGGAGCACACAGGGGGTAGCTCTTCAGGGTTTCCAGGGGCTCCTTCCTATCTATGATTCCAGTATCTGGGTCTGTGGTGGTCAAGATGCACCTGGGGCAAGACAAAACTTTTATCATTTCTACGTTGCCAATGAGGAGTTCATCCCAGGTGTCCTCCTCGGAAGCATCACAGCCTGTCACCATGATATTGGATCTGAACTGGTCCGTTTTCACTTTCTTCTCCAGCCTGGTACTCAGAGCCACCAAGGAGGCTTCAGGGAGGACCATGATGGGGCTGCAGTCTGGGTAGGCCAACTGGTAATTCAGTACCACAGGAGAGAAAATTTCCTTCAACCATCTTCCTTTCATGTGCTTCTCAAACTGAACCAGCCTGAAAGCTTCTGTTTTCAAGAAGCTGGTGAATCACTGCGCTGCCTCATCGCCACAGTCCCTGCCCTTAATGTCCATGCCCAATAGCCTGCAATCGTGGACCTTGTTTGAGGGAGGCAGCTTGCTCAGCAAAACCAGCTGGTCCATGCCCGGAGCCTTGAAGATCAGGCGCTCGCCCTCACAGGTGATAGACACCAGTACCAGGCAAGGCTCCTGCCAGGCGGTGACCATGTGCCCATCTTCCTTAGTCACCAGCCAAAACCTCTGACAACTGCAGCATTTTCCTGCTGTAAAGATTTGTGTACAAGTTTTCACCTGAATACCTGTTTTCAAATCTTTGCTTTATAATATAACTCAAAAGCCTCCACCCCAAGATTGCTAGAACTCATACAGCAATTTGGTAGCATGGCAGGATACAAAATCAATGCCCAGAAATCAGTGGCATTTCTATACACTAACAATGAGACTGAAGAAAGAGAAATTAAGGAGTCAATCCCATTTACAATTGCACCCAAAAGCATAAGATACCTAGGAATAAACCTAGCCAAAGAGGTAAAGGATCTATACCCTCAAAACTATAGAACACTTCTGAAAGAAATTGAGGAAGACACAAAGAGATGGAAAAATATTCCATGCTCATGGATTGGCAGAATTAATACTGTGAAAATGTCAATGTTACCCGGGGCAATTTACACGTTTAATGCAATCCCTATCAAAATACCATGGACTTTCTTCAGAGAGTTAGAACAAATTATTTTAAGATTTGTGTGGAATCAGAAAAGACCCCGAATAGCCAGGGGAATTTTAAAAAAGAAAACCTTATCTGGGGGCATCACAATGCCAGATTTCAGGTTGTACTACAAAGCTGTGGTCATCAAGACAGTGTGGTACTGGCACAAAAACAGACACATAGATCAATGGAACAGAGTAGAGAACCCAGAAGTGGACCCTGAACTTTATGGTCAACTAATATTCAATAAAGGAGGAAAGACTATCCATTGGAAGAAAGACAGTCTCTTCAATAAATGGTGCTGGGAAAATTGGACATCCACATGCAGAAGAATGAAACTAGACCACTCTCTTTCACCATACACAAAGATAAACTCAAAATGGATGGAAGATCTAAATGTGAGACAAGATTCCATCAAAGTCCTGGAGGAGAACACAGGCAACACCCTGTTTGAACTTGGCCACAGTAACTTCTTGCAAGATACATCCATGAAGGCAAAAGAAACAAAAGCAAAAATGAACTATTGGGACTTCATCAAGATAAGAAGCTTTTGCACAGCAAAGGATACAGTCAACAAAACTCAAAGACAACCTACAGAATGGGAGAAGATATTTGCAAATGACATATCAGATAAAGGGCTAGTTTCCAAGATCTATAAAGAACTTCTTAAACTCAACACCAAAGAAACAAACAATCCAATCATGAAATGGGCAAAAGACATGAAGAGAAATCTCACAGAGGAAGACATAGACATGGCCAACATGCATATGAGAAAATGCTCTGCATCACTTGCCATCAGGGAAATACAAATCAAAACCACAATGAGATACCACCTCACACCAGTGAGAATGGGGAAAATTAACAAGGCAGGAAACAACAAATGTTGGAGAGGATGCGGAGAAAAGGGAACCCTCTTACACTGTTGGTGGGAATGTGAACTGGTGCAGCCACTCTGGAAAACTGTGTGGAGGTTCCTCAAAGAGTTAAAAATAGACCTGCCCTACGACCCAGCAATTGCACTGTTGGGGATTTACCCCAAAGATTCAGATGCAATGAAACACCGGGACACCTGCACCCCGATGTTTCTAGCAGCAATGGCCACAATAGCCAAACTGTGGAAGGAGCCTCGGTGTCCATCGAAAGATGAATGGATAAAGAAGATGTGGTCTATGTATACAATGGAATATTCCTCAGCCATTAGAAACGACAAATACCCACCATTTGCTTCAACGTGGATGGAACTGGAGGGTATTATGCTGAGTGAAGTAAGTCAATCGGAGAAGGACAAACCTTATATGTTCTCATTCATTTGGGGAATATAAATAATAGTGAAAGGGAATATAAGGGAAGGGAGAAGAAATGTGTGGGAAATATCAGAAAGGGAGACAGAACATAAAGCCTCCTAACTCTGGGAAATGAACTAGGGGTGGTGGAAGGGGAGGAGGGTGGGGGGTGGGGGTGAATGGGTGATGGGCACTGAGGGGGGCACTTGACGGGATGAGCACTGGGTGTTATTCTGTATGTTGGTAAATTGAACACCAATAAAAAATTAATTTATTAAAAATAAATAAATAAAAAGTCGGAGTCAAAAATAATAATAATATGATAACTCTGTAACTTTTGAGGCTTTTTCTACAGTGGATATACCATTTTACATTTGACAGTATTGTAAGAGTATTCAAATTCCTCCACATGTTTCATGGTGTTTTTCATGTTTTTTTTTCACTTGTCATTTTTCATGGGTTTTTAAACTAATATTATAGCCATCCTAGTAAGTGTGAAGTAGTATCTCATGTAGTTTTATTTGCACTTCCTTAACAATTAATAACACTAAGTATCATTTAATGTGCTTGTCGGTTTTTTGCATATCTTTTTTGGAGAACTGTCTATTCAAATCCTTTGCCCTTTTAAAATTCAGTTATCTTTTTATTGTTCAAATGTGAATATTCTTTATAGATTCTGGATACTAGACCCTTATTAGATCTGTGATTTACAAATACTTTCTTGCTCACATTCTGTGGGATTTCTTTTCATAGATAGTGTCCTTTGATGAACAGAAGTTTTAATTTTGATGAAGCCAAATTTATCTATTTTTCCCTATTTGTGCTTACAGTGTCAAATTGAAGGAACCACTATCAAACCCAAGGTCATAAAGACTGAGCCCTATGTTTTCTTCTAAGAGTTTTATGCTTAGCTCTTATAATTAAGTCTTAAATCCACTTTGAGTTAATATTTGTATACGGTGTAAGGTAAGGGTCTTGAGCAAGTTTTAACCTCTCCATATCTCAGTTTCCTTATGTGTAAAATAAATATAGTGAAAGTACCTATCTCATGGGATTTTGTGAGGATAAATTGTAAATCAATAAGTTAAGATGTGTAAAGTACTTAGAATGGTACCTAGCACATTCAATAACTAAATATTCACCACTGTTAATTATTATTTGCTGTTGTTGATTTGGGATGGGAGAGATCATCTGAATATGAGCTCATGAAGTAGAGTGGAAGAGAAGAACAAAATTTACCTCTCTTAGTAAAACAAATGTAAAAAAGTTTTAGATGACTTAAAATCAAGTACCATCATGTGTGTATTGTGTATTTAGTTTTAGTAAAAAAACTATATATTGTGTATTTAGTTTTAGTAAAAAAAGTTTTAGATGACTTAAAATCAAGTACCATCATGTGTGTATTGTGGAGTTTTTTATAAGTTAGTATTATCACTGCAGTAATACTGGTGTAAAGTTCTTAAATAAAAGAAGATGATAGTCCTCTGTTATCCTGGGCTAGTCAGAATACACCTGTAATCTTGTGCTTATTCTTGAGTGCACTTAAAAAGAGATTTCAATAACCCAAGTTAAAGCAGGTAGAGCAACCTAGTTGCTAGAAGTCTCAAAATGACTAAATTTGGAAAAGAGCTGAAATAACTGAGAACAGAGGAAAATTTTTCCATGAGGCTGATGAAGCTTAAACTTCAGGGCACCTCTGTTGCACAAACTCCTCCAGGCCCTAATTTTGTATTCTTCTTAAGAAGGAGTCCAAAATTACATACACTCTAGCGCCAACAAAATCTGTACCACCGCTGACTGAGAATACACAAAACTGCCTCCATCTATCTTAAAATCTCACTGCCACTGTAGGTCATTGAGCAGAGGCCGGACCCATGCAACTGATGATCTGTAGAAAGAACTGAGTCCAGCAGTCAGCAGAGAACAGAATCCAGGACTGGTAGGGTGCTTTCTAAACACTATGGTTCCAACCTTGAAAAGTTTCACCCCTTTTCTAGAGAGCAGTCTTCAAGGATTTTTTTACTCTTAATTTTTAGTACAGTAGTTCTTAGCCATTATAATTAATAATGATAAATGAATAGATGGATAGGTAGATAGACTGGATCTAGTTATATGTGATTTTGACATATAACTTCAATATGAGAAAATGTTGAAGTTTTTTTCAAGTTCTAAGCCTAATTGTACTACCAACTCATTGTGTGTTCAATTTTATTCTACCTTACAATGAATATAATTCTTAGATTAACCTGAAATTTTTAAAACTGTCTGCCTGCCTCTAGCACCTTTATTTTTAATTTTCTTTAATTTTTTAAATAAAAATAGTTTATATTGATTAGAGTGTCTCTAAGGTTTTGGTATAACTGATCCCTTAGCTTTGTGAAATTAATTGAAAAATTTACCATCTGTTTATTAAGGAGCAGTTTATACATAGGAATTCACCATTCATTGCAAGTTGTTAAAAGATTGTCTGTAAATCCATTTAGCCTAGGGCCTTTCTAGGAGTTAGTTCTTTTTTTTTAATAATTTTTGTAATTCATAATTTTACAATTTTTATAATTTCTCTAGTGGTTACTGAAAGTTCAGGTTTTCTAACTCTTGTTGAGGTCATTTTGGCAATATATTTTTCCTAGAAAAATAATTTGTTTTATCCAGATATCCAGATCTTTAAAAAACCTTGCAATGGTATTTTTAATAATTATTTTAATAATATCTATATATAATTCTTATTTTCCTTGAGTACACTTGCCAAAAATGTACACCTTTGTTCACTGTTTCTTTATTGAGCAACAATTTTTCCATTTTATAATTCATTAGTCTATTTTCAAATTTCAACTCTTCTGAACTTTGACTATATCTTTCAATAGATGCCAAAGACATCTTGGCAGTGGCCAAAGAAAGGGCTAGGTTGAGGCACTGTTGTAGTTGCCGCATGCATGTGATCTTGGCCATGCATGTTCACCCCATTGTTACCTTGGAAGAGTTAATTGCATTGACAGCTCAACATAGTGTTAAACATTAGCCTAAAATGAGATTCAAAATATCATATTGTATAGCAGTATTGAAATGAAAATTTTAGGGTATGCAGATGATTTTCTGTCTCATATAAGGCAATACAATTAAAGGTAGTCAAAATGGACAAATTTCTCAGACAGATAATAGAACTTCCAAAGCTAGAAACAGAAGTGTGACCAATGCTGGCTGACTTTCTAGTGATGCTAATTGTCATCCAGCTATATATACTTCAATTAAGGGGAAAAAATTATTAGTTTAACCCAGCAGAAAAAAACAAGTGAACCCCTTTCAGTTGCTTTCAAATTAAACTGTCAACTCTAAATGTGAATAGTGGTTATGCTCAGAAAAACAGGAATAAAAAGCAGTGTGTCACCATAATGTTAGATAAAAGCGATGACTACAAGAGATGTAGGAGGGATTTCAGACTTGGAGTATGAAGAAGTCTCAAACTAATACTAAAAAAATAATAAAGTAATATGGAATTGTATTGATAAATATGTACTATATGCATTTATTAGTAGATAAAATGATTGTATACATAGAAAATCCTGAAAAAATCTACCAAAAAACTACTAGAACTAGTAAGTGAATTGAACGAGATCAAAATATACTATGTAAATAAATAGAGATATACTGCATTTTTGTATAACAGTAATTGAGAAATTATATCTTAAAAAAACAAGATACAAACTAAATATGCAAAATCAATTATGATTCTATATAACAGCAATTGGTAATGAAATTTAAACAATTTCTTTTACAGAGGTATCAAAAACATAAAACATTAATAAAAGATGTACAAGACCTTTACACTGAATGCCAAAATAAATACCTAAGAGAAATTTAAAAAGAACTAAAAGTAGCAAAGATAAATCATATTAATATAAAGATGTAAATTCTCTCCAAATTGATAACTTGGTTTCAATGCAATTCTAATAAAAAAAAAATGGCTTTAAAAAAAAAAAAAAAAGAAATTGACAAACTGGGGCACCTGAGGGGCTCAGCGATTAAGAATCTGCCTTTGGCTCAGGTTGCGATCCTGGGCTCCTGAGATGGAGTCCCGAATCAGGCTCCCTGCAGGGAGTCTGTTTCTTCCTCTGCCTATATCTCTGCCTCTCTCTCCGTGTCTGCCATGAATAAATAAATAAAATATTAATGAAAAAAAAAAAGAAATTGACAAGCTGATTCTAAAGTTTTTATGGAATTGCAATAAATCTAGAATAACCAAAATAATCTTGAAACAGGAGAACAAAGCCAAAGAAATTATAATATCTACATCTAGATTATTATCAAATTAATTCATACACTATAAATCTCCTTTAATAATCATTTTTAACGTCTATATTCAGTTCTATAGAAAGATTTACAATAGATATTTTGGAGCAGTCATTTTCAAACTTTTTTCCATAGAGTCTTAACATTTTGGGGAGGTACCTCACAGGTTGTATGTGGACAACCTCACAGGTTGTTGGTTCTTCATATCCTCTTTAATCTGTCAATGGCAATTGTAGCTGTTTTATATTTGAGGTTTTCTTTTTTTAAGATTTTATTTATTTATTCATGAGAGTGGCAGAGACTTAGGCAGAGGGAGAAGCAGGCTCTTCACAGGGAGCCCAATGTGGGACTTGATCCCAGAACCCCGGATCACGCCCTGAGCCAAAGACAGATGCTCAACCACTGACCCACCCAGGCATCCCTATATTTGGGGTTTTCAAGGAAGATTTCCTCTAGATAAAAAATTAAATGACTGAAAATCATTTGATAAACACTGATTGAACATATCCCTATTTTAACTGGTTTCAGACCTCAGGACAATCCTTATCTAGCCTCTTCTCCATTTTTTACGCTTTTCCAAGTAATCAGTTTCAATAAGGGTTTCTGAGTCTTGCATATCTGAGATGTCTTTTTGTGATTTCACCAGTTAAAGATAATTAGACTGGGTATAAAAGCAATAAGTTACAAACTTTGGTTCTCAAAACTGTGTAAATTCTCTAGTTTCTTCTAAATTTAGACTTTTAGAGTAAAAGTCGCAGTTTTTGTTATTTTTTTTAGGTAATTGGTTTATTTTGCTTACATACTTGTGAAAATTTTTTCTTGTCTTTATGAATTAAAATTCTTGCCAGGATACATCTTATGTGTGCTTTTGAGCATTAACTTGTCTGGAACACTATGATTTTTCTTTTCCAATATGGGTCTTATTTCTGTTCCTGAATTTTTCCTGTTACATCTTTGGTGGGGAGGATGAGGTTTTTTTTGTTTGTTTGTTCATATTCCTGTATAGTTAACTTACAGTGTAATAATACTTTCATGTGTGCAAAACAGTGATTCAACACTTCCATACAGCACCTGGTGCTCATCACAACAAGTGCACTCCTTAATCCCCATCACCTATTTAACCCATCTCCCACCCGCCTCCCCTCTGGTAACCATCAGTTTGTTCTCTATAGTTAAAAGTCTGTTTCTTTGTTTAGAACCTATTTATCTCTCTCTCTCTCTCTCTCTCTCTCTCTCTCTCTTTCTATTGTATTTTTAATTATTGGGTTTTTTTTTCATTAGCTTTAGTGCCTTCTTCAAGGATGCCAATTATTCATGTATTTACTCTCTGCTCTTTAACATCCATATGTTTTGTATCTTGCAGTTTCTGGACTCTCCAGTAAGTCACTTCAGAGTTGTGCTCTTCCTTTGGGTGTCTTAGGTACTTTTTCACACATTTGATGTGGTTTTATCCTCCTCCTTATTTATCTTTGAACAGGCTGAAACTTATTTCTATTTTGTGTTTATCAAAACACAGAGAAACTAAAGTACCCTTGGCTCCACTCCATTTATTCGATGTGCACAGCATCTGCCCTAAGTCCTGCGTTTCCATCATGGCCTCATCAAAAATTAATTCCCAGCATGCACTGTTAACTGGAGTTTTAGTCATGGTGGTTCATTTTTGTTTGTTTGTAACCCAACCTAAATCTAAGGAGCTTTACCCTTCAGAAATTTTGCCTTGAAAATGCAATATACCTCCACTAATTCTCTGGCTCAGCCAAAGCTGACCTCGTTTTCTGAGGATCCAAGTTGTTTTCTGAGAATTTTAATTTGTGGGATATAGAATGATGTGCAAATACTCTCAGCCTCACAAAACACCCATGGGTAAAAGCCCACTGGCTCAGTTGTGTTGATAATGAACAAGACAGTAGAAGGAGCACAGTAACCTCCCCTCCCATTTCAAAAGTTTTTTTGTGTCATGTAGTAAAGCCAACTTTGTGTGCCATTGAAAGATATTTGGGAAGGTTTGTCTCAATCTTGCCTTATAACTAGTATAGATTCTTCCCCCCAATTTTGAGATTATTCTATCCATTGTTTTTATATTTGTGTTTAAATTTTCTTTTTCTTTGTCTTTACAGGCATTTTATTTTATTTTTTTAATTTTTTTAATAATAAATTTATTTTTTATTGGTGTTCAATTTACCAACATACAGAATAACACCCAGTGCTCATCCCGTCAAGTGCCCCCCTCAGTGCCCGTCACCCATTCACCCACACCCCCCACCCTCCTCCCCTTCCACCACCCCTAGTTCATTTCCCAGAGTTAGGAGTCTTTATGTTCTGTCTCCCTTTCTGATATTTCCCACACATTTCTCCTCCCTTCCCTTATATTCCCTTTCACTATTATTTATATTCCCCAAATGAATGAGAACATATAAGGTTTGTCCTTCTCCGATTGACTTACTTCACTCAGCATAATACCCTCCAGTTCCATCCACGTTGAACTTTACAGGCATTTTAGTAGGAAAATTGGAAAGACTTCACCAGGGACTTCCAGCCAGGCTCCATTTTTAGCTGGAATTCCTATAGTTTCTTAATGAATAATTAAAACATGTCTGAGGAGGATATTCAGCAACTAAATCAATGCTAGAGATTGTTCATTAAAGATATAAAATCTGGGTATCTCAATATGAAGAGAGAGAAATATTATTTGTCAGGAGCAAAATAAAATTCCTAATAACTGACTAACATTCCTTGCAGAAATGGTGACAAAGAATGGTATTCCCAAAATAAAAGGCTTATGCTGAGAGCTCAAGTTGCTCTCCACCCTAGCAGAATTAAGAGTACCATTCTGCAGATTTGGGATTAATGTCACCACATCGAGTCCTAGCTATAATGCAGGCAATAATGTTTGGTAAAAAAGAACACCATGTGGCGGCCTTGCTAATCTTCTGGATGAGAATCAGTTGGAAGTTGGCAACACGTAGTGACATGCCTTGGACTAAAAGGAGTTCTTAACATGACACTGCAGTTTTTAGGGTTATTCAGAGATAAGAGCTATATGGTCAAATATAGTGTAGAACATGGGCAACTATAAAATAACTGAATACTAAGCACTTAAGTCAAACGAAATTTTTAAAATTTAAGATAGTTCAAACAAAAGCCTTGAAGTAATTAGAGACCACAGATAATAGTTGATATCTACTCAAGTGGGATATGAGAACAGTGCTGCTAGATGAGGGTCCACTTCAAGTTGAATCTTGCCATCCTTTTTAAAAAGAATTTAGGTTAAGTTATTTAGCTTTAACTCAAGAACTTTAATAAAGGAATGGGTAGATGGCTCATTCTGGGAGTTGAAACTGTCTCCACCAAGAATAAAATGTTCCCCCATGAGAAATATGAGCTCTCCATGGCTAGTGCCCTAAATAAAGGAGGCCCAATCACCTTTCTGAGGTCAATGTTAATATCCTCAACCTTCCAAGCACTGAACAGCTCCAAGTTTTTCACCAGCCAAATAAGCAGAATTTAACAAGAAAGGCTTGCCTTCACTATGCTGAAGAAAGGCTAAAACTACAGCCTGCTTAAACCTGATTTCCCAAGAAAGAAGTACCATAAAGAAAGACAGGAACAGGAAAACAGAAAGGGGATAGAAACTGAGCAGC
Organism: Canis aureus; assembly: GCF_053574225.1. NCBI lineage: Eukaryota > Metazoa > Chordata > Mammalia > Carnivora > Canidae > Canis > Canis aureus. Next base: position 58,542,432 of record NC_135620.1, read on the forward strand.
TGAGACTGGGATGGGATCAGGAGGTGGGCAAAATATTTTTAAAAGCAGAGCCTCACTACTCTGGCAACACATAACAGGGAAACATCTTGTTTGAACTAGTCTGTCCTGTCCTCCCAATAGGAGGGGCCCTGCTAATCCTTGGATAAATTTATTTTAGAGCCGAAAGAGAATTTAGAGATTATCTAGTCCTGTCCCCTCACTTGAGGACACTTAGGCCACAAGGCATTAAAAGGCTTGCCAGGCTCATGTGGTAAATACATTGCAGAAATGGAATTATAACCCCAAACCTCATATGCTCATTGTGATGTTCCTTCCATAACAACACCAATCTCCTCATAGCCCTTCTTGTGGGAATTCTAAGGGAGGCAGTATATTACAATGGAAAGAGAAGTATATCAATTATAAGTTCTGAGTTTTAGTCTTTGGTCTTCTAGTTTGAACGACAAAACCCTAGAAGTCAAGACTTCATGTAGGTCAACCTGCCACTCAAAGCAAGAAACCCCTAGGTAATATCCATGAACAACTGGGTGGATGGCCAGGCTCTTGTGACCACTTCCGCAAGGGTAGATATCTCACTACCTTGGTGAGAGCTGATATGACTCAGTGACCTGAAGTCTGCTTCTCTGAAATTTCTATTCTGATCTCCAAGAAGGGGCTTTCATCTCTTCTACATGATAACACTGCTCAATTAGTTCAACATTCACTAAAAGCCCATGCTTACTAGATTCTGGAGCTATAAACTTAACATTAAGGAATGCATAATCTAGTCAGAGAGACAGATGATCCTTAATCACTATTATATATGATAATGCATGCCTACTAGTGCCAGGCACATATAAACACTCAACAAATATTAGACATTATTCTTATTAACTATTATATAGCTCTTCCATTGCCTTGTGTTCATACTGAGTCTCCACTTTCTATGTGGCCCATAGATCATGGATCAGCAAGCTCTTTTTTCTGGAAAAGGCCAGATGGTAAATATTCTAGGTTTTATAAGCCATATATTGCTGTCACAACTACTCAACTCTGCATTTCTAAGACAAAAGCAGCCACAGAGAATATGTAAATGAACGGTGTGTTCCAATAACACTTGGCCCATAAAAACAGAGGGCTGGCTGGATTTGACCCCCAGATAGTTTGCTAACTTCTGTGCTCCATGCTTTGCCATCCTCACACCTGTCTCAGTAAAAACAAGGGGAGTAAGTGAAAGTTGCCATTCTGAACAATGAGGAACCTCCAGCCCCCTTTTTCCTAATCACTCTCAACATTCTGAGAGGGAGATTTAAAACTCCTACTCACCACTAGGGCAAGAGATTAAAGGATTCTGTTCTAGGGAAATAGAGAGGCCTAAAAAAAGATACTGGCATTTGAGAATCCCCAACTAATAGGAGCTGAGTTCTTTCTCAGTGGGCAGTGAAGTCCACTCTAGCAGTTGCCATCTTTGCCCATGAACATATAGTTTTCAGTCAGCTTTTTAGTGCCTCATTTCAAAATATGAACAGACAACCAAGGATCACCAGGCATTTCAGGAAAACCACAATATCAATATTTAAGACAGAGACCAATATAAACATACAAAAAGAATAAGAAGTAGAAGAAGTAAAACAAAAGAAGAAGGCGAAGAGGATGATGAGGAGGAGGAGATGAGAAAGGAAGCAAGTGGGAGGGAGATGGGGAGAAGAAGAAGGAGAAGTCACCATCACCTGAAGAAATGGAAACAATACAAGGAATTTAAAAAGAAACCCTCCCCCAAAATCTATTATAAATATCTTCACAGCGTTTGTTTAACCTATTAGTTTCACTAAGCAAGAATAAGATGCCATGAACAAAAGGAATATTTAGATATTTGGAGAATAATGAAAAAGAAAAAAGTAAATAGAAAGATTGAAAGATGAAATTGAAGAAGTTATCCAGAGAGCAGAAGAAATAGAAAAAAAAAATGAGACTATTAATAAGGAAGATTTAACATTTAACTAATAGGAATTCCAAAAAAAGAAAGAATAGAGATAACAGAAGAGAGGACGTTCTCTAAGAAATAACATAGGCAATTTTCCTAGACCTGAAGAAAACTAGATTCCCTATTGAAATGATCCATAAAAGCTCAACACAATGTGCAAGCACCTTGGCATTTTATAGCCCAAGTTTTAGAAGTTATTCAGACAACTAACCTTTATTGAGCTGGGCTAAGTACTGGTGGTCCAGCAACAAATAGGAAAGACACAACCCGTGACTTTGGAAGTTTATAGGCTATGGTGGGTAAGCTTTTTTCATATATCCTCCAAAAGATTCTCCTCTAAAATGTACGTTTACCCCCAGGCTACAAAGTGTTTCTTAGTAAATCATAAGCCTGGTCCAGATGATCAACTTGCCCCATCATGACTAACAGATTCACTCCTAGCCCCAAGTGGCTAGTACAAATTTAACTTCCTTACACCTCTTCTCTGAAACAGGTTTTGTAAATATTTATGCTTTCTTGCTTCAGTCCATCCTGACAACTGACCTTCCCACAGAGTTGGTATATAGTAGGAAACCATGACAACAACAAGCATGATATACATCTGCTGTGTCCAATTCTTTCTGGAAAAAAAATGGTATCTTAACAAGCAAATGAAGATAAACAGTTATATAACATTCAGTTCAGCACTTTACTGGGCTTTTTCACACATTAATTTTCTTTACAGCCACTTTAATCCTCTTCACAACCTTGTGATGTAGATACTCTTGGCCATTTATGTACAAAGTTCAAAGAGGTTAAGTAACTTACCCAGGAGCCCACAGCTAGGTAATGGTACTTCTGGAGACACTTGCAGGTCCTCTGACCCAAAACCCAAATTCTTCCTTCCATTGTACAGACTTAATTGCACAATGAACACCCCTATTTGACTACCCTCAACATACACACATACAAACAAAACTCAGTTTGTGTAAAGTAACATCTACCACAAATCACCTCTAAAATTAATCATTAGCAATCATGACTCACAAACTAATCTCTGAATTGGCACAACAGAGCACTTGGTATTGCCGAGAAGCATGTATAAGGTACCACGCATGTACCTAATCTGAGAAAAACAGCAAAATCTAACAGAAAGCTCAATGAGTTGACAGGTCAGATACCAGCCATAATTCTCTCACATTTGGTCAGATTATATAACCTCCCTGTACAAACTGAACCTTACCTATGAAATGAGAGATTGAGACTAGATGGTCCTGATTCCTTTCCAGCTGTAACATGACTCTGAAAACACAAGACTTTAGTCCTTATTTAACTATATTTTATTAAGTAAGTAATAAACATTAAAAATTATTTAAACTCACTAGTAATCAAAAACTTAAATCAAGAGGCCAATTTGCCTATCAGATTATCAAATGTTTTTAACTCTTAAGGTTTCTTTAATATCCAAGAAATAAAATCCAAGAGGGAAAATCAGAAATAGGATATGAAAATGTCATTACCCACAGTCCTATGAGTCAAATATAACTACCATTCACATTTGTATGTCCTTCAAAAGCAACATATTATTCTTTTAGTTTCATAACGAATTTACTCCCAAAAATGTATTGCAGATACCTTCCTATTTCAATACAGAGCTACATCATCCTTTGATGGGGCTATATCATTTATTTAGCCAGTTCCCTAGTTATAGACATTATTTGTTGTTATTTTACTATTATCAACAGCACCAGGGTGGACATCCTTGTAATATACAGCTTGTCTGCTTACTTCCTCAGGCTAAATTCCTACAAGTGGAATTTCTGTTATGCAAATATTTAAGACTTGTGGCAACTTTTGCCAGACTGCCTCTAGAAGTATATTTCAGTCTCCTACCAGCTCCATATGAGACTGCCTATTTCCTATAGCTTCACCAACATGAGGTATAATAATCTTAACTTTTGCCAAACTGACAGTGAAACCCGTTTAACTTGAAATTCTTTGGTTTTTAGAGAGTTAAGACTTTTCATACATGGCTTATCAAAATTTTTAATTATTTATTTCTTTATGATGATTATATCCTCTGCCCATTTTTCTGTTGGAATATCATGGCTGGCAAGATGGCAATTACTATGTCCCCACGGAATTTTTCATATTAGGAGTAGTTGAAGGAAAAGAAGTTTGTTTAACCTGTGAGACATGATTATAAACTATAAGCATTTGAAGAACTTCCCTGGACACAGAAGCCTGTGTAGGGTACAGAATGTGGACCAACATTTATTAAGTGTTTGAATATGACAGCTGGGATTTGTACAAACCACATAGCCTGAGACAGGTCCCATGCTAATCTGGGTGTCATTTGAAGGTGGTCTCCCATCAATCCCCCCTGCCTATGGATAGATTAGGGACTCTAACCATCCTACCCCAACCTGCAGTAGGTATAGACCCCAGCTCTACACAGCCTAACCCAGAAAATCAGGGACAAGTGGAAATGAATTCTAGTTTGAATTATTACCACAGTCAGGAGATGTTACTCACAGCAGAATTTTGCTTGTCCCATCTTTTGTTACAAATAGTATCACAGAACTGGGATATTGCAGGACAAATGAACCTTAGCCACAAATTTTTGCCAATATGTTTTCAGAATTCTTGGGCCCTAGTTTCAAGAGGAAGTATACTCCTTTAGGTTGGAATTCAATTACAAGTACAAGGATAATTTCATACTCTCAGCTAATGGTAGGCAATGCCATGCCTGGCTTCTCACTCTGAGAACAACCACACAAGGTCCACTTGGAAGGCAGGCTGTGTAGTGATCTTCAAGAGCTACTTGAGTTCTGGAGGCAGTATAACCACCCCAAGACCAAAGTCCAACCACCCCAAGCCAAGCTGGACTCAATACCCAAGATAACATGGGAAGTAGGGAATTCAAAAATGAACAGCCCCATGTGGCCATCTGCCTGGACATCCAAGAGTAAAGTTACTTTATCTACTGGGCAAGCTTTCCCAGCATTAGCTGCCTAATGATGCGTTCACTTTCCCCCACGGGATTTCATCCATGTTAGAAGCTACATTGGTAAGCTATATTGGTAATCTTTTAAATCTGGTCAATATTCTACAGTCCATCACCCCCATGGTCAGCAGGCAATTGCAGAGCTCATCATTCAAAGCCTTTGGAAACACTCTAGAGTAAGTTGTCAACTACAAAAGAAATGAGGACACAAAGCTAGACCTGATGACTTCTTCCCTTAGAGGACAATTCAAAAATTACTCAATAGCTGTAAGTAAGTGATTGAGGAGTCTAAGATTACTACAGCATAGACAAAGCATCACTCCAGTTTCCAGCATCAAGCATTTAGGTAGGAGAGAACCCCCTCATGCTGCCTGGATTCTTCCTCATACATGGGCACAGTCTATCCCAGGACCCCAGCAGGTCTGATTAGCTGGTATGGGCAGTGGTCACTCTACCTTTTCATCAATAACTATACACAAGAAGTCAAACTTGGACAGACATCTCTGCTAGCTTATTTTAAAAAAGGTCTGACAAGGCTCTTCAAAAACTTGGCACCTAAGGCATTAACATTCAAATAATAATTACATCCAAATAATAGTTAATATGATCCTCTCTCACTGTTTTTATTCCATTCTCTTCAACCAGAGTTGATAGATCTACCTTTGCCAGGATGGTGCATATTCACTACAGCACTCCTACCACATAAAAAGTTTTCCCACACATGGAATTTCTTTGGTTTGCAGGTGAACATGAAATTTCTCCACCTTCCCATTTAAGAAATACTAAGAGATTTGACTACTTGATATTTTTAAATTCTGTAAATAAAATCACAGCCAAAATAAAAATGTAAACAACCAGCTGGGAAAAATATTTGCAGCAAAAATGAAAAATAAACAATTCATATCTTGGTTGTTGAAGAAGCTGATTGATAAGAAAAACACAAAATCATGAAAGGCAATTAACCAAAGAGAAAACATAACTATTATAAAACACACACACGTACACACACTGACCATCTAAAATATTCAAACATGGCACAAGATTTTATTATTACTTGGCCTCTCAACAAAATGCTTTTAATGATATTTTTCAAAGCCTCTGAACTATAATTTCCATGTTTCTGAGCATTACTATGGGAGCTTCTAGAGATCCTCAGGACAACTAGGATTTGTGCTCCTTTAAAAGAGATTAGTGACCAAGTAGCAACTAAAGCCCCCTGAAGACTCCTACCATCTTCTCCTGCTCTAGACCACTATCTCCTTCACTTTGTCCTCTTGGGCCACCCTAGGAATAAGCTCACATAAGCCCCTCAGAGTTCATAGTCCTACTGTAACACATCAGATTTATCAGCTTCATTTCACCACTGAATGCCCCTTATCTCTTTCTGTGGATTCTTTCATGATCAGTCTAGCAAGAGGGAAAAAATTGGGAAATTGGGAGACCAGGCACTTCATATCTGAAAATATATGGGCCCTTTCTTAAAGAAAAGTAATTCTAACTGTAGAGCAAAAAGTAAGTGTATAAGAGATCGGAACTTCGTAAACTGGTTTACTAAAGATACAACTGAATTTGAATTACTAATTGACACAGGAGTGTAGAAGGAATACTGCTGACCTAGGACCTATCCTGGCTTTCACACTTTCACAGTTTTTCAAAACACAGGAATCACTCACTAAATAGTGGTAAGAATTCTTAACATAGAACAGAGGGTCCACTAGAAAAGAAATTTGTCCCTGACCTTTGATTGGTCTACATGCAGGCCAATGGATTCCATGACTACTAGTTTAATTAAACCCCAGGCAGCTGAGAACCACCGGGGGAGATCTGACCCTTAGAAACAAGGAAAGAGCCTTGGAGACTAGAATGTGCTCCAAGAAGGTATTTCTGATTCTAGATAGAATAAATCATCAGGGATTAGAAATAAGTGCCCACCCTAGGAAGGAATCTTAAAATTTTAAATTGGAGAAGACCTAAAAGGCTATCTTAAGATCCAAGTACCTATGCAATGCATGAATGTCCTCTACAGCATTCTGCATGGGTGAGTTCTATACAGTTTCCTTCCATTTCTTAAGCTAAAAATCTCCCTTTGTGTAAGTTTAACTTTAGGCGTGGGAGGTGTTGCTCATGTCACTTGGAAATCAGTCCTGGTTGTTTCCATCTAATATGGGAGCTGAAAGGCAGAATGTTACTACTCTGAAAGTGTAGGGAGTGAGTGGAGCTCAACTTCATGCATCCCTCTTCTCTTCCCCTTCCTTCCCTTTGCCTCAGAGGAAGGGGTGCTCTCCTCCAGCCAAAAGCTAATCTTTCCATCTGAACTCTATTCCAATGATTCTCAAACATTAAGATGTATCAGAATTACTTGGAGTGCTTAATACAGATTTTAAGTTACCACCCCAAAGTTTCTGATTCATCAGGTCTGGCTGTGACCCAAGAATCTGCATTTCTAAATTTCCAGGTAATACTGATGCTGCTGATCCAGGAACCACACTTTAAGAACCACTGCTGTAGAACAGATGTCAAAGCCCTCTTTCAAGAGACAAATAGTAAATAGGTTAGGTTTTGAAGGCCCTATGGTAAAAAAATATACATATATATATTTATATTTATATTATATTATATATTTATATATTTATATATATATATCCCCATCCATCCTATGGTCTCTTCTGCAATTGTTCAGCTCTGCTGTTACAGTATGAAAGCAGCCAAAGATGATATGTAGATAAATGGACATGGCTGCATTCAAATAAAACTGCATTTACAAAAACAAGCCATAGACTGCCCTGCAGGTTGCCATTTGCCAACCTTTGCTCTAGACTCTCTTGCTGCTCATAGTTCTACTGTCATCCCTAACTTTTACAGACCAATTTCTTGAACAAGTCAACACTCTTTGTTTCTACCGCCTCACTTCCCATTCACTCTGAAATCCTTGTAATCTGGCTTTCATCCACTCCATTGCACTGAAATTGATCTCAGCAAAGTCTTCAGGCCTGTCATATGAGAGGGTTCGGTCCTTTTCTTATCTACACTTTTCTCTTGCAATGACTCTATTGACTTTTCCATCTCTCTTAGAACATCTTCCATCAGCTTCTTTGACACCACTCTATAGCTCCTGTCATATATCTTTTTTTGTTGCTTCTGAGTTTTCCTTTTCTCTCGCCAGCCTCAGCTTCACAGAACTGAGTCCAGTGCCATTGCATAAGACCCAATGTTCAGAAGGGCCCCTGCTTGGGATTTAATGTACTGCAGTCACTTTTTTGAGATTCCTAATAATTTTCCTTTTGAATTTCTGCTTTGTAAGTGAAGTCCAGTGGGACAATGGCAAATGCAGTGGGTTTGGAGCCTCAGCTCATGTTCATCCTGCCTCTGTCTACCTCCCAGAGATGAGTTCTTGCTGTCCACTGTCATGCCACCTTGCATCTCAGGGCCTGCATGGCCTCCCCCACTCATTTCTATTCCATGACTCTTGCTACTCTCTGTCCCTAGAAAGGGTCTGGGCACAGTACTGGGAGGATCAGGATTGGGTACAACATTCCATTCCTGTGCCACACTAGTGTATGTGGCAAGTGATCAACTGGAAGCTGAGTCTTAGTCCACCAACCTCTTGGCCACTCTCATCCAGGTACTCTGTTGTGGTTCAAAGTGCAGAGGTTTAAACATCTTTGGGGGCCACCTATCTGCCATGAGTAAGGGCAGCAGACCATGGTTAGAAGAAATGACTGGCTTCACATCCCCAAACCCACATTTGCCCAGGACTTGGTGTAGAATTCATGGTGACAGAAGGGAAAAGCTAGTAGCCTTCAGGTCCAAGCAAATGAGTATCCCATATCATGGGGCAGGGCCCACACTTGCCTCACAAGCATTCCCTTGCCCAATAATGTTCCTTCAGCCAGTTCAGTAAGAGAACCAGATGTGGGAAGGAGAATCCTCCTTCTTCCTTTGCCAATCTTCTGGAGTTTGGCTTCAATTTGTCTCTTCTGTCCAGCTTGAGGTACCCTCCAGAAATGAGCCATGAAATATGAAATGTATCATTTCAGGAATTCCACATACTAGTTAAATACTCAGATATTTGCCCTTAAAATTGGCATTGCCAAAAGAAGGCACAAAAGACCACATATTGTATTATTCCGTTTATATGAAATATCCAGAATAGACAAGAATACAGAGACAGAAAGTAAACTAGTGGTTACCTAGGGCTAGGGGGAGTGGGTCACCGGGTATGGGGATTTCTTTCTGGGATGATGAAAATGTTCTAAAATTAGATTGTGGTGATGGTTACATAATTCTGTGAATATACTAAAAGCCACTGAACTGTACTTTCAATGGGTGAATTTACTATATGAAAATTATATCTCAATAAAGCTGTTAAAAAACTGGCACTGCACAATATAAAGATGAATGATAAAATTTATGCTAATAATATAAAGTTTCAATTTTTCTTTATTGGAATGACACTAAATGGCAAAATAAAAGCCATCATAATGTCAAAGGAGAGACCTCAAAGAACAGAAAATCTTCGTAATGTAACCATAATATATAATAGTACTTTTTTTCTGTGTTTTGAGCAACTGGTCCTGTATTTCATTTACTTTGACTCCACCTCTGACCTCTTATATTTTAGCATTTCCCGTCATTTTACCTTAAGCTTTTTTTTCCTTACAATCTCCCCAGAAAGTCTCATTTGAGACCCAAATTTCAGTTACCATATGTTTCTTCATGATTCCCGAATCTTTATCTACAGCCCAGAAAACTTAAGATACAAATATCCAAAGGCCCAGTGAATATCTCCACAGGCACTTATATCTCAACATATGTACACATGTAATCATAATCTGCTCCTTCTTTTACTTCATATTCTGGTGAAGGACATTACTATCCACACAACTGCTCAAACCAGAAACACTGGAGTCCTCTTGTTCTCTCTACCCACCCCACCCCCTTTCATTTAGTCATTCACTGAATTCTATACATTTTAAAACCCCAAGTATCTTCCAATCTAGACCTTCCTTTTGGTTGCTATCTTCATCAAATCTTAGCTAGATTACTCAAATAGCTTTTGTATGAATCTTTTCATCTTTAATCTCAACCACCTATAATTCATCTTCCATTTTTCTAAAATACAAAGCCGAACATGCAGATATGTTCAGAATGCAGATATGTGCCACCAGACCATAATTAAATGGAAATTCATCATGGCATGCAAGACCCATGAATTTATAGTAGAAAAACACTGGAAACAAAGTAAATGTCCAATAAAAGGGGAGTAGTTAAGTAAGTTGTAGTATATCAACTTGATGGATGCATTCATTTGAAATGTTAAACTATTAATTATTAAAATAAACAGTGATATATTCAGATGGTACTTTATTAAATTATGCAGTCATTTAAAATCAGATATTTAAAAAATAATTTCTGGTAGTATGGTGCTATAATTGCCAAACTGGTCATCAATTAAGAAAAAAACTAAAACTGAAAGATAAAATCTTCTTAAATTAATGTATCAAATGATAAGACAATAAGATACCAAATCAAAAACTAAATAAAGGCAAAAATTCAGAGAAGAAAACAGCACTGAAGCTGGGTTTAGCCATGAGAGTATTTGCCAAGTTACCTCAATTTGAGTTTAATTTTTCACAACCTCTTGAGGATTGGTCAAGGTGGGAAAACTAATGGGTAACTCTTCCCATAAAGTTGAGATCTCAAAGGGCTATGCCCCCATGGTAAGAATGAACTAACAGAAATAAAATGACCCCCACCTTCAAAGAACTTATAAAGAAAACTTCATGTGTGGGAACTTCATCATGAGCAGACGTAACAAAATTTAAATCTGCCCTGAGAACTTATAATGACAACCAGCACTAATATGGGTTTGTACCTCCAAACTTCCATAACTTGATAGATTTCAAAGAAATAAACTTAAAATCTCAAGCTGAGAATTTAACTTAAAATGTCCCTGCTACACACTGATGTTCCTCCCCAGCAGGCACCTGGCAAAAACAAATGCAAATTCTCTCTGAAAGAAACTATCTTCATGAGGGTCTCATAGAGTTTACCCAGAAAGAGTTTCAAGGCACAAATCACAGAAAAAATTCACAAAATGCATAATAAAATAAGATGAAATAACAGCAAAATTAGAGCTGTAAATAATTAAATACTGTAATTAACAGACCAAAACTAACATTTAATAATTTCAGGAAATAATAGACTTGAAAATACAAGTAAACAGCAATTCGATTTTTTAAAAGAGTAAAAGGAACATCTAGATATTAAAAATGTAATCTTTGAAAATAAAATCTCAATGGAAAGGTTTAACAACAGAGTAGAAACAACAGAAAAGAGAATCAATGAATCATTAGATCTAAGGAAATTATCCAGAATACAGTGCAGAGGGACAAGCACAGAGAAAGTATGAAAGTTTGAAAAACAAAATGTATGTAAAAGTCTAGAGTCTATTAATTTGGACTTACAGAATAGTTTCATAACCTTTTAAAATTGGATTAGTTTTGTAACCATTAAAGCAACTGAATCAGAGTTTAAAAGTTTCCACATCTGGAGAAACCTCCAGATATGGAGGGCTTTGCTAGCAAGTTCTACCAAATGTTCAAGAAAAATGTAATTCCAAACTTAAGAAAACTCTTCCAGAGAACAAAACGTATTTTGCAATTCGTTTCTCATTTTAGAAGCCTAGCATAGTCTTGATTCTAAAAGCTGACAAGGACCTGTAGCAATGGAAAAGCACAGACCAATTTCAATCAAGAATTCTGAGGCAATAATCTTAAACAATGTATTAATAAATTAACAACATATAAAAACTTATCCACACATAGAAAGGATAACCTAGCCATAGCAGGTTGATGTATGCCAGGAATATAATACTAGTTTAACACTAAAAATCAATGTAATTGTTCTCCATATTAATAGAGTAAAAATAATGTGATTTCTTCTTATAGACAAAGAAAAGACATTTTTAAATTCAATATCCATTCGTATTCTTTAAAAAAAAACTTTTGATAATCTAAAATTCTTTAACTTGATAAAGGATATTAACAACAACAAATACAAAGCTACAGAAATATCACAATTAGTAGGAAAACTGTGAAAGCTTTCCCTTTGCCATAGAGAATAAGACCCACTATCTCCACTTTTATAAAATATTATACTAGAAATCCAAACCAGTGTGGTAAGGGAAAAAGAGAAACAAATGATATAACAACTAGAAAAGAAAAACTGAAATTGTCATTTTTGTATATGATAGAATCCAAAACAATTAATAAATAATTAGAATTAGAAAGTTTACATATTTTTCTTTATACAAAGTCAATTTACAAAAATCTATTATATTTCAATTACAGAAGAGACAGATAATTAGAATATGTATTTTTTCAATAGGTTATTTTCAATAGCATTAAAAAGGAATTTAACAAAAGTTGTACAAATCTTCTATGAGTAAAATATTTTTTTAATTACAAAACGCATTCACTAAGACCTAGATAAACAAAATTATATTCCACATTCATTTGACTTGAAGACCTGACATTACCAAGATGTCCATTTCCCCTAATTTAATCAATGAATCCAATAATATTCTAATAAAATCCCAGAGTTTTTTTTAAATTGACTTTGCCAAACAGTTTGTAAAATTTATTTGGAAGAATAAAGGGCGAAGATTACTCAAAACACTCCTAAAGAAAAAACTAGGATATTTGCTTTACTAGATATAAAAACTTCAAATAAAGCTGACATAATTAAGAAAATGTAATATTGGCATAACAATAAATAAATTAACCAAAGAAGCAGATTACAGAGCATAGAAATTGACCCATTCATATATGGAAACTTGGTGTATGGCAAGGCTGGTATCTCAAGTCAGTGGAGAAAGAGCAAATTTTTAATAAATAAATTGTGCTGAGCCAATTGATTATCCTTATTTAAAAGAAAAAGAAAGAAGGGATGCCTGGGTGGCTCAGCAGTTTGGCGCCTGCCTTTGGCCCAGAGCGCGAGCCTGGAGTACCAGGATCGAGTCCTGCGACCAGCTCCCGGCATGGAGCCTGCTTCTCCCTCTGCCTGTGTCTCTGCCTCTCTTTCTCTTTCTCTATGTCTATCATAAATAAATAAAAAATAAATCTTTAAATGTTAAAAAGATAAAGAAAAAAATAAAAGAGAAAGAAAGAAAATATGCTTTTACCTCACTTCACACACAAAGTTAAAAACCTAACTGGAAGACAAACTATAACATTTTCAGAAGAAATGTAGAGTATCCGTCATACTTGAGGGAGGAAATTTTACTTTAGACACAAAAGGCACAAATTTTAAAATAAATTTTTTTACTTTTGACAACATCAGAATTATCATTATCTGTTTACCACTAGATACCAAAAAGACAGTGAAAAACAGAATGGGAAAAGATGATTGAACCCATATATTCCAAAGAATTATTATCTAGAACTTCTATACACCAATCAAGAAAAGAAAACCCAAGAGAAATATGAGCAGAAGATTTGAACAAGCTCTCCACTAGAAGATAAACCATATGAAAAGATGTTCTGTCTCATTACTAATTGGAAAAATACATATTTAAACCAAATGAGAAAGCATTTCATAGCCACCTTATTAGCAAAAATTATACTGTCTGATAATATCAAACATTGACAAGGGTGTAAAACAACCAGAATTCTTACACATTGCTGTTAAGAACATAATTTGGTACAACCACTTTGGAAAATAATTTGGAATTATCTCCGTGTTTGAAGAAGAGTTGCTCTTAGTTATACATTACAAAGAAACTCTTAAATAATTGTAATAGGAATTATATATATTACAGTGTTCTTTGCCCTACCATTTATAATGGGAAGAAAACTGAATAAGCCCAAATATTCATTATGGACAATAAGTTGTGGTATATTCATATATTGGAATACTTTACAGTCATGCAATGAGTACAATGTAACACATGATTACATGGAAACAACACAGGTGTTTAATACTGGGTGAAAAAAAATCACAAGAGAATGCATCCAGTATGAATCCACTTAAGTATAGATTAAAAAGTATCTACTAAACCATATGTTGTTTAGAGAAATAACCAAATACATATAATAAAATTATAAAGAAAATCAAGGGTACAATAAACACAAGATTTAGGATAGTGGTCATGTGAACTTCAGGAGGTAAGAAAGGATGAGATAAGAAAAAGGCACATAGGGACAAAGATAATGGTCATGTTCTTCATCTTAAACTGAATGATAGGCATATGGGTATTAATTATACGTTGATTCATTACAGCTTATATGTAATTTATAAATTTTTGTATGTATTAAACACTGAATAAAATTTTAAAAGAATACCTACTGATATGAAAATGTGTATTTGTTCAAATGGTCATAAATTATACTATGTAGCAATATAGAAATATGCTTTTGATGTATTAGTTGAAATTAGGATACTAAATTATGGATCAAAAACTATGGCTACAACTACACACAAATTATGGTTATAAAGGGATACAAACTGAATATAAGCAAGGCCAAAGAAAAGGTACTTGATTTTTAGATCAATTTTTCTTCTTTATTTTTATTTTCATTAACATGATCATAATTCCATGACAATAAAATGATATCATTAAGACAGAAAACTGATGCTCTGAACAGGTCTCCCGTGAAAACCATCTGGACTCCAGACCAAATAACCAAGGCACCACCATTCACCTGGTAGTAGCATATCTCAGTTGCAAACAAAATATTTAAGGAAAAAAATCAATCTCTTGATTGCTGCACTTATGAACCTTGCTTTATATAGCAACCAAAACATACCTCATCGGCCTTCTTTATCCATCTTACCTTTGACCATAATCCTGACAACCATAGAAACATGGTACCCAGAGAGCTGAGAAAGGACACTGCCACAAAAAATCTTTCCTAAGGACAACTGCAACCCAATGACCTCATTCTATAAAAGACATTAGAAGAGAGAGATAATGACCAATTGACTCCTTGTTACTAGGGGACTAAGAAGCAGGAATATGATTTAAGGAAACCATACCAGGTTCAATTTGATTTGCAACCAAAACTGCTCCTACTATCCTGCAATTAAGTATCATGAATAAGTCAAGGTCATCAGAAATATTTCATCTCAATCACCTTAAGAAAAAATAAAAATGTTTAAGGAGATATAAAAAGGAAATTTGAGGAAGACTAATAATTATTCCTGTACTCATTCAAATATCTAAAGTTTGTGAAAAAATAGAAAATGAAGTATAGATTAGTGATGGTGTTGAAATGACTTTAAATCACAATTAAGCGTTCATACCATCAAACTTAGAAGAAAAAAAAAAGCCAATACTGCTATATTGAAGTTAAGAATAAATTAGAGGCATGTAAAAGTCTGGAATAACAATATGCTATAAAAATTACTGATATAAAAATATGCCATTTAACAAATTTGATACTACAGAGGCATAAAATTCTACATAGAGTCTGGAAGCAACCATGTGAGCATAAGGAGGTAGCTGGGGTAATGCCAACATGGTTAATTCAGAAAGGAACTCAAATTTATAACTGGTTAGGTTTAATTTCTGTTTTGAAGATAAATTACATGCCAGAAATCTATATGTTTCAGAAATTTTTCTACTGATATTTAAAGGTAAAAGCTGGACAATATAAAAAATATTTTTCAGTAAATATCTTCCATCTTTTTTACCCAAATCTCACAAACCCCTCAGTTCACACACATGTATGCACACACTCTCACACATAGTCTCATGCACATCTCCTAACTAGATTTCCAGTGATGAACAATTCTAGGTTACCAACTATCATGCAATATATAGGTATAAAACATTGTTATTTTTTTAAGAACTAGTTGTGCAATTTTGGTGTTCAAAGATTTTAAAAGAAATTGATTTGGGAAAAGTTGGAAAGGAAGCCCAAGTTGATTGACAGTCTGGAGTTTGTGTTTCCACCATCTGAGCATAGCCAAATGCAAATGTGATTAAGTTCTGAGAGACAGGAATCTGGGAAGTGTCTGAAGCTTATTAGAATCTTCTCTCTAGACACTATCCTGCAAGGGCATCAAGGGTGACCTCCAGCTTAATGTTTTAGGAGCCCCCTAGATTAGGGAAGAGAAAACAATCTTTATTCTACACATCAAATCTAATCCATTGGTGGCTGTTATTGGAAGTTAGGGTTCTGAGTTCATGTCCAGGACCAATGGGAAGAAGAACAGAAACAATTTGTCTGCCATAAGCACACCAAGAGAAAATGGTGGCAGAGCTACTACATGGTTGCTATCTTTGCCCTAAGCAAATTCTGCAATTACTTACATCATTAGGAGGTTAAACATACACATGTTCTATGACAAGTACATTTCCTATGCCATTGCTTTTGTAAATAGAAATTTCATAAATGTAAACCTATTTCATGCAATCATTCAACAAAGACATTCTCCAGTTCATTTAGAAAACCCATTTTTATGTATCCACTTAACAAACTGAGTCTTAATTATATGTACCACACATCATTCTAGGTACCTAGAGATATAAAATAAGAACAGGCTCATGCTCTCAACAAATTCACAATCTAGACTAAAAGATACAAAAATCATCATCATACACTATGCCAGTGGAGAAAGGTACAAAATATGAAGGAGACACAGAGAAGGGGGAACTAACTCTTTCTAAGAGAACTCATAAGAGTTTTATCAGAGGAGGTGATACTGCTTTTGGTCTTGAAAGACAGGTGTTTGTCAAGTGAGACTGGTCAAGGCATTCCATTCAACATTTAATCAACAAACAGGTTCCTTTAGTTGAGCCAGACTCTTTGCAAATTGCTGGGACTAGAAATAAATGCCAAGTCATACCCTTCAAGAGCTGTGGTCTACAAGTTTGGAGGCAGATGAGTAGAATCTGATAAAGAAACAGATTGGAGTGGTAATAAAGATTGGAATGGTAATAGGAATTGTGATTCAAAGGAATATTACAAAAAGATATTTTACCAAGTGAAAAATATCTTTATAAATCACCCTCCTGGGAATTCTGTTTCAATTTAGAATACAAAAGGCTGGAAAGAGCTCCAAACCTAACAATAAGAAGCTGGACGGACTACAAATCATAACTTTTCTTGAACCATCAGAGAGCTGCAATTATAGGACAACCTAGTAACCTGGATTCTAAGAAAAGAAAGGACTTTCCAAGGAAAGCCAGGGCAGGAGCACTTGCTCATCAGAGCCAGAGCAACGGAGGAAGAGATACTGGGTGCTATATAAGTGGTTAAGAAATATGCAGCTAAAATTTTTAATCAATTGCAAAAGGTCAACCATCTTTTACCTCCCTCAGCTTGTAACAGCTATAGTGCAACCATTTGAAATAGCAGGCTTGAGTAAAAAGGCAACAATTTATTTAGGTTCAGGAATAGTTGATTTTTTCCAACCCTAATAGGCCCTATATTTTGAGACTATCTATTATTCCCTCTGCTTCTGCTATCAAATCAGCTAATTCTTACCCGAGCTCATCTAATTCTTGAAAGATGTTGCTACAAGCAGCAAGTGAAAGCCTAACACATCAACACTCTGGTTCTTTTAACCACTTTCCTTAGAGTACTCACATGAGGATCATCATATAAATGATCGTGGGTTCATTGAACACACACACACAAATCTTCAGGTGGTAAAAGATGCTTAGTATAGGATTCCTACACTAATTCATAAACCTCTAGAAATCTAAGACTCTCAATCCATTCCTATTTCAAAATCATTACCAACACTTAGAAAACAGGTCTAGAAACAGAATAAAGAGTCCAGAAATACACCCACTCACATTTAGTCAAGTGACTTTGACAAGGCACCTAAGAAATTCAGTGAAGAAAGGAAATCTCTTCAACAACTGTGTTGGAATAACTGGATACCCATACCAAAAGTGAGAGAGAGAGAAAAAAACACCTTATACCATACACAAAAGTCAATTAGAAATCGGACATATACTTAAATATATATAAAGGTAAAACAATAAAGTTACTAGGAGAAAAAAAATCATAGTAGAAAATCTTTACAGCCTTGTAATAGGCAAAACTTTTTCAAGAATGATATAGAAAGTATGAACCATAGAAGAAAAACATTCACATGACAAATACATTGTGTCCAGAACAAATAAATCCTATAAGCCAATAATACAAAGAATTAAACTTTTTTAAAGATTTTATTTATTTATTAGAGACAGAGAGAGAGAGAGAGGCAGAGACACAGGCAGAGGGAGAAGCAGGCTCCATGCAGGGAGCCCGACGTGGGACTCGATCCTGGGTCTCCAGGATCACGCCCTGGACTGAAGGCGGCACTAAACCGCTAAGTCACCAGGGCTGCCAAGAATCAAATTTTTTAAATGAGTTTAAGACTTCAACAGTTCACAAAAGAAGATACACAAATAACCAATAAGCACCTGTAAAAAGTAGTCAACCTCTCTATTTAACACAAAGTAAAATACAATGACACACCACTACATACTACACACACACATACATATGCATACACATACGCACACAAAAACACCTGTAATCTTAAAAATATTAACAACACAAAAGTTGGAGAGGATGTGAAGAAACCCAAATTTTCATTAGTTCTAGAGGGAGTATAAAATGGTACAACTACTTTGGGAAACTGTTGAGCAGTTCTTAAAAAGTTAAACATACATCTACCCTGTGACCCAGAAATTCTATTTATAGATATTTTCCTAAGAGAAATGAAACATATGTTTATATAAAGCTTTATATAAGAATGTTCATAACAGTTTTATTCATAGTAGCTAAAAACTGGAAACAATCCAAATGTACATCAACAGGAGAATGGAGTAGTTAAAAACCATGGTACATTCAAAGATTGAATACTAGTACTACTCATAAATAAAAAGGAATGAACTACTGATACGCTCATGAATGAATCTCAAAAATATTATGCTCAGTGAAAGAAACAAAACACAAAAGAGCACAGATCCTATGATTCTGTCTATAAGAAATTCAAGAATAAATAAGGGATCACTAACCTATAGTGATAGAAAGTAGAGCAGTAGTTGATGGATGAGTATAGGGACTGACTAGAAAGATGCATGAGGGAATGTTCTGGACTGATGAAAATTTTTTATGTCTTGATATGCGGTTGTCAAAACTGATCAAAGATCTGAGCATTTCACTGTACACAAATTCTACTTCTGTTCTGTAAAAAGGTTAATAAATGTTGCTAAAGGTTTCGATTTCAGGTGGCAGCTTCCTAGACATAATTGATAAAAATGTAAACTTTTCCTGAAGTCTTGGCCTTGCACTTTCTTTTGATAGATATAAAGTTTGAATCTCCCTGTAATTCCATGAATCTCCTATACTTGGGCTGGAGGAGAGGTCACGCCTACCCATCTGAAATGTTGGCCTCAGATCCTGGAAGAGTGAAAAAAGTAGCATTTCAGAAGAAGCTGAAAATAGGGTGGGATGAACCTAAGGGAGACACTACAAGAATAGGAGCCTTGCCACTCTACTATAGGACAGTGACCCAGAGCTGACTCATCAGATACAAAACTACATAAAGGTGGTTGCCGAGGACTGATTCTTCATATCCACCCGCTCTGTGCATAGATGCAGAGCCACAATAAGGATGTCTTGCCTTATGTTTCAACTAACCATAAGCTGAAAATTTACCGAAACCAATTACCTAATCCGTTGGCTCAAACTTTTCCCATTTTGTCTTTAGAGTACTCAATTTAACATAATCTTGGCTGGATGAAGCCACCTGTACTTCGATCTCACAAAAGACTTTCCATAGAAGCAAACACAATTGACTTGCACTTAAGTGTTTTGTCTTGTAAGTGCTTTAAGCCATTGGTGCCAGCCTCAAGTTAGTATCATGGCCAAAAATAACCAATTTGGTCCGTGATTCCTGATAACAGCTGGCACAAATCAAGCTACCATCCTTCAGAACTGAAGTCTTTGGGTGTATTGGTAAGTGGATGAAAAAGTTTCAGCAGAGAAAGCTGATAACTTTATTTTTAATGTGCTTATTCAATGCTGAGACAAGTGTTAGTGGATTTTAGAGACATTTGGAATAAGAATGGAAATTTGGTGTTCTTTGGTCATAGGAACACACTGTGACTTCTCAAATATAGAAGCAGATTACTTTTTTTTTTTTTTTTTTTTAGAAAACAAAAGCAACTTAATGATTTTAGGGGGCTGTTTATTTATTTACAAATGAATGGGTCTTGCAGAATCCAATTCTGGACCACAATATTCGCTAGTGAAAACTACAGCCAAAATGTAATTTGTCTGCCTGTTACCAGTAAATACAGAGGTGGGGAGACCCTGGCCTTATGCTTGATTTGTAGCCATCCCCAAACGTTGAAAGCAACTATATTATGGTGACAACAGTGTTGCAATTCACAGGGTAATTTCTTCCTGGTATCTCCACTGTTATTTAATTCAGGGAAGTATATAAGAGATTGTAATAACAATTAAAAAAAGAGCCACATTTAGTGGTTAAATTTCTTACTTTCTTGCAATAATACCCTTCTATTTCTGTGACCACTTCTTTGCAGGTGCAACCCTACTTTATTCACTCACCTGACCTAGTTCTATACGGTGGTTATTCTATATAGCTCCTGAACCCTCATTATTTTTCTTCACTATCCTGCCACTTGTAGATTCCTCCTCTCACATCTTAATTACCATGACTTTATGGATAGGTCCCAATATTATAACTACAATTCTTTTGTCTTTTTTAAAAATTCTAATCCTACTGCTTACTTTTCACTTGGATAATCCATCATACCCCCAACTCTGCATATCAAGCCAACATCACTCCCCACTTTCTCTAACATCCCTTAAAAGCACTTCCAGGCTTCAAGACTCCCATATCCAAAACTTTGATTGTCGATTTCTTTTTCTCCTTTCTTCATCCACATCCTATCAGTCCTCAAGTCCTGGTAAATCTTCTCTCATGATTTTCTCTCTGCACTACCTTTTCCATTGTTCTATACTACAAGATTCCTTCTTGAACTGCTGCAGTAGCCTCTTCCCAATTTCCCTGAGCGTCCTCCTCTGTTCTATTCACATAGCAACAAGGGCAGCCATTTCAAGATGTGAAATTGAACATGTCACTTCCAGGTTAAGAATATTCCATTGCCTTCTTATTGTTCTCAAAGTAAAAACAAAGAATTCAGTATAAGCTTTTCTGTTTAGTCTCAAGTCACCACCCTCTACTAGTCACATTTCATTTTTTTTGAATGTATGCTCCCTGCTACCACAGGACCTCTCTATATGCTGTTCCCATTGTCTGGAATGCTTTTCTCCCTTTCCTCACTTCCCTTGGCATAGTTCACTCCTACTCACCATCAACCCAAAAATCTTTTTTTTTTCTTTTCAGAGAAATATCTCTGATTTCTATCTACTCATACTAGAGCAGATTCCATCCTGTTATACATCCTCAAATAATCTTGTACTTTTTCTTCATAGCTTTATCCTAGTTTGTACTTAATCTCTATGTGATTATTTAACAAACATCGGATTCCCTTACTGGTCTATAAACTTTCAAATGGCAAGAATCATGTCTGTTTGGCTCACTAATATTGTATCACTAGCATGCTCTAACCCATTCCATAGCCTCACTAACCTCTCTTCTGTAATTAGCCACAGTGATCTTCATTCCTGAATTCCTAGAATACATCTTATCTGTGCAATTCCCTTCATATATACTATAGGCTACATGATGGTTTTTAACTTTTCTTGTTACTGTGATGGAGTGGAAAGAGTACTGGAACTGGAGTCAGAAGACATGCCTGGGTCTACTTCAGCAATAGTAAGGGCACTTCAAAAAACACAGTTGGGTGATCTTGGGAAAATTGCTTAATTTCCAGAGCCACAGTTTCCTGTCTGAGAAGTGGGAATAATAGTACCTCACAGGCTGCTGTGAGGGTTCTTGAAGGATCTACTCCCACAGGCTGCCAGAAGAATGATTTGTCTGAAGGCACTTTGCAAACAATGTAGCATGCAAAGTGTTTGCTGCCAGCTGGTAATTATCTTCCAAATAGACTAGAAACCCCTTGCCAGAAGGGGCAAGTGTATCACATTCTGTGTCCCTCAGAGTGCCTAGTAGAGTGTCCTCCACATGATAAGTGGTCAATAAATATTTGTTGTATAAAGAGAGAAGTCAGCCTGTCAGCTGCAGACAACAGATGATGGGTGTCCCACAGCTCCACTGCTACTGGCTGCCATCCAGTTGCCCCTCCCCCTCCGGCTGCACTCACCCCCTAGCCTGCATATCCCAGCCTCCACCGACACCGAATTCTCAACATACACCCTTGAACCCAGCTAACGGCTGTGTAATATGGCGTCAGTAATTTCTGGGTACTTTTCACTTTTTTCACTCTTAGGACAAAGAATGGGAGCAATGAGATAGCATGCTAACGCTAGAAAATGCTGTGACACTTTAGGTACCAAGGAAATTAGTACAGAGAGCTCTTTCCTCAGATCGTTCAATTCTCTGGGAGCTTTATCCCCCCAGAGAGTGTGAATGGGAAATCACAACTCAGCCTAATCAATATAGGCTGTAACAGCTCTCACATAATCATTAAAGAGTCTATATCTCCATCAAGAAAGTAGGGCTAAGGGGTGAGGATGGGGATGGATAGGCCTTCTGAATACATACAAAAATATTTTCTTAGAATTGAAAGAGATCTTTGATATTATTTAGATCAAATTCCAAATCAAATGCAATAATGTCTACTTTAATATGTCTCATGGGCTACTTAAACATTTCCAATGATAGGAAACCTGCTATCTAGGATGACAGACCAACTATAAATTCCATTTTAGAGCACACTTCATCTAAATCCTGATTTCACAGATTATGAAATTGAGGCCTGCAGAGTGGAGAGACTTAAGATCACATCGTGATTTAGAGATAGATCTAGAACAGAAATTCTTCTGCTCATAAGAGAAAGTTAAAGCACTTCTGCATCCCACATCATCCTGTTATTCCTACTCTCTGCCCCATGTTCTGTCTCCAGAGCAACAGAGACTCTAATCCCTTTTCTACATGACAGCCCTTCAGATTTTTCAAGAAAGCTTTATGTCAGCTCTTGAGTCTTTCTGCAAAAGAAGTAATATTCTCTATTCCAGCCCTCTCCACTTTTCTTCACTTGGCATGACTCTACACCCTTGATCACCTTCAGCACTTGATCACCCACAGGTTGAAGACACTTTTTAAATTAGGGACACCCAAGTTGAACAAAATCCCAGTAGAGTACAGTGGGCTATGAGATTCCTTTGGTCTTTACACCCCACTTCTTTCATTGTACCTAAAGATTGTTTTACCTTGTTAGCAACCAGATCACACTGCTGAAGCTGTTATAATAGTTATCTATAGAATACTTAGTATGCTCAGCCATTGTTCTAAGTATTTCACATGTGTTTAATTCTTACAATTATTCCAAGAATATTAGCTAGAACTAATATTATAATTCTCATCTCCAAGGTATGGAAGATAAAACACGGACTTTTAAAAACATACCCTAGATCTCACAGTCATTAAGTAGCAGAGCCAGGGTTCTAACTCTAGTAGATGACTTCAAAACCTGCACTCTTAACTTAATGCCACACATGACTTAATGAAAAATAAACAATTTATAAAAAATTGTTAATTCTATTCATTTTTGCCAAGAGAGACCTCTCACGACCTGTGAAATGGGATATTTTTACTTTATTTTGTACCCATGCCTATTAAATTTCAGATTGTGAGTTTGGGATGCTCCTTCTCAGCTTCCATTCTATAATTCATTATATTAACTTTTTTCCTTCAATGTGTGTCATCTTCAAACCTAATAACATGCTTTCTAGCTGTTCATTTAAGTTGTTGATAAAAATTTTATAACTAGCAGAGGGCTTGGTGATAATAAAAACTTGACTGGCCTTAAATAAAAAATAATCCAAGAGTTGGTCCTTCTTTGCTCTTCCTGCTTAGCCAGTTAGAAAGCTACATAACCACTCGATGCTCTGGCCCACATTTCTCCATTTTGTCAGGAGGATATAATAAAGAAATTAACAAATACATACAAAAATCAAGATATACTAAGACTACAGAATTCCCAAACCTCTGTGCCTAGAATATCTTTATGGAAATGAGGCTAACACAGTCTGATGTGTTCTTTGTGAATCCATGTTACCTCTAAAACATTACAACTTTTGGTAAATTACTTATAAATCATTGTTTGATGGTCTATTTTAGAAATGAGGCCTAAAGTTTTCATTAAGCTTACTGATTCTCTATTGTGTCTAATATGCACCCTCCTTAAGGTTTATTGGAACTAACTATGGCTTTCTCACTCACTCCCCATCCATTATCAGAACCCCGATAAAAGTTTCCAGCACTGCTACCTCAAGCACATATGCACATTCTTTTAAAATCATAGGCAGCTGGTCATCTGAACCTAGGAACTGAAACATATTTTCACAGCTTCAGATTCTTTCATCACCTGCCTCTGTGACATCTTCATCTAGGCATCTATGAAGTGTTTCTGATTTAATATGTACCAAATGGAGCTTCTAATTGTGACCCCAGTCCCAAACTTGCTCCTCCTACAGCTGTTGTGAGTGCATCCATGAGAACTGCCCTTCAGCAATAGAAGCCACTGCACCAGGATGTGCCTGGGACTTACACTCTCCATCTCTCTCCCCAGAGTCTTTGGCCAATAACAAGAGGAGGGTAAAAAGCACCTCTCCCTAGCCTCAAGTAGGGAAAACTCAACAGCGAAATTTATGCTCCAGAGCTCCCCATAGGATCGGGCTGAAGGTTCATTATCATCCAAAACCATTTTCTTGCCATTCTTCTTCTTCATTTCAACCTTACTTCCTATACCAGTTTCTTCATAAATTATATGCACACACCCATCTCAGGATCGACTTCTAGGGAACTCAGCCTAACACACTCCTCTTGCAGCACTCCCAGTTGATCCTATTAAAACGTTCACATCATTCCTTTGCTCAAAACTCTCCATTGGATTCTCATCTCCCCCAAGGAAAAGAAAAATCCAAAGACTTTACCATAACCTAAAAGACTCTCCATGGTCTTCCCCAGCTACTTACTGACATGTTCCCTTTCCCTCTCCCCCTCATCCATTCCACTCCAGTCTCACTGACCTCGTTGACATACCTCCAATGTTGGGCACAACCTCCTCTCTCAACTGTGTACTCAACTATCCTCCACCAAGAAATCTCTCCCCCCAGGTGTGCATGAGGCATCTTCACTTCTTTCAAGTCTTGAGTAAATGTCACTTATTATAAGGCCTCCTCTAATTACCCTATTATAAAAGAGCATACATATTCCATTCTCTGTCACTCCCTTTGTTGTCTGACTACCATAAGAATGTTAATTCCCTGAGAATGGGAACATTGCTTTGTATACTCTTGTATCCCCATCACCTAAACAGTGTCTGGCATATATTAGGCACTAAATAAACCTGTTGAATTATTTCAGTAGACTATCTTTTGACTCCCTCTACATAATCCACACAAACACACATATACATCCAACAACTACCTCTGATTTCAAAGACCAATGAATAGTATTTGTTCTATATTTTTATAACTTGGAAACCATTACCTGTAATAGCCACAATAGAAGCAAAATAGAAGTTGAGTTGTTATGACTTTTTGCTGTAATCTATTCATGTTGTTCCACTAGAAAAGAAAATGGATAATATGTGGAAGTCTAGAAACAATAGAGCATTGCAATCCAGAAAGCTTGAGAATTGTACTGTTAGTTTAAATGGCTCATAGTCAAGTTGCTAAGCAGATAACTCCAAAATATGGAGCATGGTTGCTATCATTAGTGAAAATTAAAGAAGTGAAATTTAAGTTAAGAAAAGATATGTGGGGTGCCTGGTGGCTCAGTGGCTGAGTGTCTGCCTTCAGCAGGTCATGATCCCAGGGTCCTGGGATTGAGTCTGGCTTCAGGTTCCCACACAGGGATCCTCTGCCTCTGCTTCTCCCTCTGTCTATGTCTTTGCCTCTCTCTCTCTCTGTGTGTCCCTTATGAATAAATAAATTCTTTTAAGAAGAAGAAGCTATGTAACAGAGATCATTGATATTTAAAATCAAAGAAAGTCCTATAACTATTTAATCATATATACAGAGTGGATATATTTCTCTTATTACTCACAGAAAGGCTTTTGTGGTAGGTTCTTAGAAGGGACAAAAACTAACACAAAAGCATCTTGGATTTGTAGCATGTGGACCATGGAAATGAAACTGAGATGCTTAATCTATAATTTTTAAATGTACAAAATTGACCTTGAGGCATAGTATGAGAGGCACAGGTTAGGACATGCTGCTCTATACTGAAGTCTTCTCACTACTTTCCTCCAGCAAGGTCCCCCAGAAGCTGCCCACGTCTCATGTCTGTCTGGCATAAGTGCCTGCCCCCACAGTCTGTCCATCTGAACATTTCTCCAGTGTGCACCGTGCTCTCTGTAGCCAGGCTTGACAGCTCTCCCTCCTGCTTCTGCTCTCTCAACCACCAGGTCTCTTGCTCTGTATTTTTTTTTAATTGAAGTACAATTAATGTACAGTGTTATATTAGTTTCAGGTGTACAATGTCATAATTCAAGAATTTTACATCACTCAGTGTTCATCATGATAAGTACACTCCTTAATCTTCATTGTCTATTTAATACATCCTCCCACCCACCTCCTCTCTGGTAACCATCAGTTTGTTCTCTATAGTTAAGAGTCTGGTTTTTATTTGTCTCTTTTTTTCCTTTGTTCATTTGTTTTGTTTCTTAAATTCCACATATGAGTGAAATCACATGGTGTTTGTCTTTCTCTGACTGATTTATTTCACTGAGCATTGTACCCTCTAGATCTATCCATGTTGTCACAAATGGCAAGATCTCATTCTTTTTTATAGCTGAGTAATATTCCAATATTCCATTGTGTATGTATGCCACAGCTTCTTTATCCATTCATCTATCAATGGACACTTGTGCTAATTCCATATCTTAGCTATTGTAAATACCACACTGCAATAAACATAGGGGTGCATATATCTTTTCAAATTAGTGTTTTTGTTTTCTTTGGGTAAACACTCTGTAGTGGAATTACTGAATCATACAATTCTATTTTTAATGTTTTGAGGAGCCTCCACACTGTTTTTCACAGTGGCTGCACCAGTTTGCATTCCCACCAACAGTGCATGAAGGTTTCTTTTTCTCCACATCTTTGATGGCTGTCTCTGCCTACTCTCTGCTTTCTCAGTCACCAGGTCCTTTGTTCTGTTTCTCTATTGACCCTAGTGGGATAAACCTCTATCTCTCTGATAGAGTCTTCAGTGTTCCCAGAGGGAGTCATTATTTATTTCCCAAAGGTACCTCTTTTACCCTTTGACTTTTCCCCAACAGCTCCCCCTACAATCTGTTACAGAGCCTCTCAAAGAGTAATCTCAGATCCCCTGAGAAAAGATCTTGGGTCTGAGCCTGAAATTCTCAGCGCATCATGTGTCATTTCTAACAAGCTTTCTAGGAGATTTTGTTGCGCATGCAAGTTTAAGAACCACTGCATTCATGTACCTTGAGAGGGTATCTCTCTGTAAATCTCCCTCCTTCTCTCACAGAAGTCTCCACCCCTCCCCGAGAGTAGCATCAGAGAGGCAGATGGTCTATGGTCAGGGCCTCTTAGAGGCCAGACCCCTTCCAATTTCTGAGAACAACAGTATTTTAGAAAATGAAAACATGTCAAAACAGTATTATCAAAATTTATGTATTTTAATGTTTGCATTCAATAATTATACATAGTGCAATGTAATTGTGCTATTCATCAGTTTACAAAATATAAAATCTATGGTACCCAACAGCCAATGTGATCTGGTTATAGAATACCTTAAAGTCATATGTAATAACTTTGGGGGGGCGGTGTTTTATAAATTAGATCAGTGTATGTCTGTGGCTATGTTAGCTCCATCTGGAAATAACGTCAAAAGTCTAAATTTGAGGCTGTTCTTAAATGTGAGGCCTTGGCAATATGGCCCTCCTGACGCTCACTGTGACTGGCCCTCTCCCTTCTCTCTTCAAAAGTGGCAAGAGGGAAGCCCTGGTGGCTTTGCGGTTTGGCGCCGCCTTTGGCCCAGGGCCTGGTCCTGGATCCCCAGGATCAAGTCCCGCATCGGGCTCACTGCATGGAGCCTGCTTCTCTCTCTGCCTGTGTTTCTGCCTCTCTCTCTCTCTCTCTCTCTCTCTCGGGAATAAATAGATAAAATATTAAAAAAAAAAAAAAAGTGGCAAGAGTCCCCTTCCTGGGACACAATCCTAGATTTGTCATTCTCTGGGAAGGGTGAGTGTAGCCAACGTGGAAATGGAACAAGAATTAACTGGGAGGTTTTGGGGACATTTACAAGGTGAGCACTCCCCAGGCATGCTTTTTTGTTCGAGGCAAAACCAGAAGACATCACTGACCCAGACTTGGGAGAGAAAACCACCTCTGTGGAGCCAGATCAGTGTACACTCTTCCCTCTGTGGTTGGCGTCTACATATTACCTCCATTTTCTTCCCCCCACCTCCATCCCAATCCCAAGTCTTCATTGATCCTTTCAGCCTGGTCTCTACCATGTTATAGAAAATTAAGATGGGATGCCTGTCTGAGCCAGGGGTACTCTGGCTGTTGTAACAACTAGTGATAGAGGGATGTGGGTGGGGGATAGGCTAGATGTGTGAGCATCTATTAAGGAGAGCACTTCTTAGGATGAGCACTAGGTCTTGTATGTAAGTGATGCATTACTAAATTCTACTCCTGAAACCAACATTACACTATATGTTAACTAACTAGAAATTAAATAAAAACTTGGGGAAAAAAAGCTAGTGAGAGATTCTCAAAGAGGAGTGGATGGCAGGGTCTTGGGCTCCCTATCACACTTCCCAGTAACACCCTGGAGGGCTGGGATTTTGTTTCAAGAGGGAGATGGTGGGGTTCATTCCAGTTACATAAATTAAATTTTTCCTCCCATGCTCACCTTGTTTTAATCAAGAAAATCTGAATCTCCACAATCAGTGACACTCACTAGAGAAAGGGATTTCTAAAGGAAAAAGGCTTAACTTCTTCTTTTGAGTCTCATTCCCACTTTACAATGAGAACCCTGGATTGAAATTTACATGACTTGGCAGACACTTGGAGCTGATGTTGTTCTGTTTCACCCATTTTTTCCCCAGGGAAGAATAAAAATCCTTTCCACACCTGAAAGCTTTCTGCTTTCCTGCCATCGTACCAAAGTAAAGCATCATCTCCTTGGCAACTTCTGCCTAGGGTGAGAAAAGACTAAGCCCCTGGGCACATGGGTCCAGTGCCTCTCTGGGAGGTAGAGGGGTTTCCACAAACATACTCCTTCCTCTTCCCAAACAGACATTCTGGCGTTACATTCAATCCATAACTATGTGGATTTATTTAGCTACAGTGTTATCTCCATTAAGCCACAAGTAAGAGACAATTCTCTGCTTTTATTTATAACCTGAAGGGATTATTTTTGAGTTAAGGCTTTAAGAATTCAGATATATCAGGAAAGAACAGCTTGTGTAATGAACTTCCTGTTTTCATCATATTTGGACACCAAGCCTCCTTGTTGCCCGTTATTATTACCCAGTTAATATGAACTGCCTGGAGTTTATTTTTAGCTGCGTTGACTCTATTGTAAGGACTGCATAACTGCTTTCAAAATGAGAAAATGTAATTACGGGATCTAACACTAAGTTGGGGATATTCTTAGGTCCTTTCACAAGGCAGTGGCTTAAAAAATGAAAATAGACCATTTTAAATGGCTAAAGAAAACACAGTTATTTGATCCAAAATAGCCCATTGATCCTTTTACAAACTAAACACTTACTTCACAGAGTAGAGTTTCATTTTTGTTTAAGTGACATAAACATATGAATTTATTTCAAAGTTCAGAGTGGGGGGAGGAGGGTGAGAAGGAGAACCGGTAAGAGAATTGAGACAGGAAGGGCTTAAGGATCATTTACCAAAAGAGCTCAAATTTAAAACTGTGCTGGAGGCACCTAAACACCAGGAGGATTAACAGTTGGGGGCTGGGGAATGTGAATCTCAGCACATCTTGGGTCACCCTGTCATGCGCACCAAGTGCCTCATTCAGCCCTGTCATGGGCAGGAAGAGAGTCAGCACTCAAGAGGGCTACATAGGCTTGTCCTTCACATTTAGTGGCCTTGAATTAGTCACTTGTATGGCCCACCACCTCAACACCCACCTCCTCCAAGACTCCAGGTACTTGTCACTCCACTATCCATTCATTCAACAAAAATATACAATATGTCCCTCTTATCTGTGAGATTCATTCAATGATCCTCCATGGATGCCTCAAACCCAAGAGAGTACAGAACTATAAAGATATATACACACAGATATATACACACACATCCCTATGATAAAGTTTCATTTATGAATCAGGCACAGTAAGAGATTAGCAATAATAGTAAAATAGAACACTGATAGCAATATACTGTACTAAAAGTTATGTGAATATAGTCTGCCTCTTGAAATATCTTAACTTTATGGTACTCATCCTTTTTTGAGTATGTGAGATGATAAAATGCCCTCATGATGAGATGAGGAGAATGACACAGATGTTGTGTCATTGTGCAATGTCAGAAAGAGGAGTATCTGCTTCCCTACCTCTGGAATCACCAATGACCATTGACCATTGACCGTAGTACCAAAAGTATATTAATATCCAATAATACCATAGTAGATTGTTCATACAATATTAAATGTAGTATTAATCTTGAGTTGAGATTTATATCATCAAACCATCAGCACTTGGACATCTCAAATTTAATCGGTCCAAACCAAAGTCCTGATCTTCCTCCCATAATCTTCCCCATCCAAGATATGGCAATTCCATCCTTTGCATTCCTTGACATACTCGCTCAGACCAAAAACTTACCTTTTTTATTTTTAACAACTCCTATCCTAACAGTAACCAATCCTAGTGGCTCTACCTTCAAAAAAGATCTAGAATCTGACCACTCCTCCCACTCTCCCTACTACAGCCCAAGTCCAAATGGTCATCATCTCCTGGTTAGGTATCCTGCTTCCACTTTTCCCACATCTCACTATTGTCTATTTTGCACAAAGCAATCAAGTGATGTTTTAAAAACTTGTCCCTGTCTCATTTTTAAAACCTTGCAAAATGGCCTACATGATCTGGCTCTCTCCTCCATCCATGGCCTCCCAAGCACTCTCTTCCCATGATTCATTCCTGCCATGTCTGTCTCCTTGCTTTCCTCAAACACACCAAGCACATACTTGCTTTAGGGTTTTTGCACAAACTGCTCCCTCTGAATGGAAACTTTTCCCAGGGAGACTCACATAGCTCTCTCCTTCCAATCTCTGCTCAGATGCCACCTGGTCACACTATTTAAAATAGCATTCCCACCCTCACACCCTGTGCCCCCTAACTCTCCCTTACCCACTTGACTTTTCCCCATAGCACTTTCACCAACTGTCACACCATGTATTTTTTTGTTTATTATTGACTATCTTCCCCGTTGCCCCATTAGAATGCAAATTCTGTAAAGGCAGGAAGTTCTGTCTCTTCTGTTTACTGATATATCCTTGGCACCTAAAATGGTCCAAATGGTCCTTGTAGTATATTAGACTCACATATTGATGACTGAAAGAATGAACAAGTGAGTGAATGAGTCTGTTCCCAAGTAGATACACTGGTGTCAGACCTACAAAAACAACTCTATTCAACTGCCTGCACTTGTCCTAATAAACTACCATAGTTCTACCCACCATCTTTTTTACTAATTTCTTCTTAAGATTTGGGCAAAAGGTATTGGCTTAATTCAATTATGAACCTTATGTCATAATTTCCTTAAATAGTAGAGCTGTAGATGCTATAATAAAATGGATCTCTTCAAGGCTTAAAAAAAATCTATGAAGAACATTCTCATCTAATTTTGAATTTTAATGAATAGTTATAACGATGAGTAATTAATTTTGATATTTATAGAAAATGAAATGCATTTCTTCCTTTATGAAAATCTAGTACTTCAGGAACAACAGATTCTTGGAGGAAAAAAAACCCTAATGAGATCATTGAAGTTGGAAGGATTGCACCTACCTAAGCCATAACAGGCGTAGCAACTGAATGGACACCAAATGGTACCCTCCCTGTTGTGCCCAACTCTGCTATCTGAGCTCATCGATTCCTCCACTCTGTATGAAACTGCCAGTGGAGGAGTACCAAGGGTAAAACACACTTCTTGGTACCTAAGACACAAAAAGAAATGCCTAGTCTCTAACCCATGTTCTGAGCAAAGAAAAAAAGCTAATGTCCTGAATCCAAAAGGAATTTATCATATATTTTTTTAATAATAGATTTTTTTAATAATAGATTTTTAATAAAGAACATTGCACAACATCCTCAGCAATGATATTTGCCAAAAAATGCAAAGGTATTGTTCTAGTGGACAATTCTTCTATTGATTCTCACAAAGGCTCAAACCAGGCCCCTAAATGTTTAACACAGTGCAAGCATTTCTATCAGGAACAGAGGTAGCCCAGCCCAGATACATTGCTTCCTAATACCACACAAATTATGAGAACAGAGATTAGAGTTCCTGGAAGAAAAATGGAGAGACCACCCATTTTAAATCGTCCCTCTTCAATATCATATGTCTTAGGTGAGCCTTTGGCAAGTGTGCAGTTACAAGTCACTTCAAGATTGAATTCCGTGACAAGTGCCTGAAGTGCCAATAGTCTACTCTGTTGATTATCCATAAGCTTTAAACACCAGATGTGCAGGAAGTGAGGCTGACATACTGTTGTCAAATTTTTAAGAACTTAACTTATATTCTTGCCATTCCATTTCTGCACAAAGAGAAGCAGCAGGGATTCCTGCAGGTGACAACAGTATTTCCTTCAAATTGGAGCTTGAATCCATGCACACACTTAGACACTCTTTTGAGGATCCTGAGTTTTTCAGTGTATTGCAGAAGATGATTTGGTCCAGGGCTTATCTTAGGGCAGGTGTAACCAATCAATCATTTTTTACTCTTTTTAAAAATAAAATAAAAACAACAAAATGAAACACCCTCCTTGTGGGCCCAGTTGAACCAATATCTGGTAATCTGGTATGCCTATCACAAGAAGTTAGCTAAGGAAGAAAAAAGAAGGGAGGGAGGGAGAAAGAAGGAGGGAGGGGAGGAGGGAAGGAGGAGGAAATGCTCCTATGAAACAGAGGACCTGACTTCTTGATTAAGGTTATCTGACATAGTATTATCTGATGTTGAGGAGCATCTGCCAAAGGCAGCAATTTTAGCTCTGATAGAATTGATGCTAAGCTGCTCTTTCTAACAATAATTAGTCAGCAGGTTCAGCTGCTTCTTTTATAGTATTGTTTATTACAAAACATTACAAAAACATTGACAAAACTCAAAATAAAAGAAAGAAAAATCCACCCAAAATCCTGCCATCCTACAAACCAAACTGTTTACATTTTTTTCATGCTCCCTTTTAGTCCCTGTCCATATGCAGACAGAATTTTTACAGTTGTAATCATAGCACAGACACAATGTTGTAGTCAGGTTTGTCTCAATTAGAGTTTTTAAAGCATTTTTCCCATTTACTCCATCATCCTTGGTTCCACTACTAGGAGCATTTCACCTCCACCATCCTTACTGACCTCCTGATCCTAAAGAGTGAAGAAGCCTTTAAAAGAATAATAATAGAATTAGGAGAAAGGGCTATTTTTAAATTCCCTGTTAAGTATGGGGGTGGGGGTCTAGAGTAAAACCTGTGTAGAAAAGATTTCTCTCACCTTTTGTTTGCTCCCATAGCTGGAAATCTTTATGACAATAATGACATTTCCCCACCGTCAGGCATGTTTTTGTTATCTTAAGAAAGAACCCTTGCAGGTATTTCCTCTTCACCTAGTTTCTTTTGAAGGCCTGCTTAGTATTTAGGACATAGGCATGTACAGACATCTTTTCCTCCATCTGCTATAGGGATTTATGTA
Organism: Canis aureus; assembly: GCF_053574225.1. NCBI lineage: Eukaryota > Metazoa > Chordata > Mammalia > Carnivora > Canidae > Canis > Canis aureus. Next base: position 58,576,416 of record NC_135620.1, read on the forward strand.
ACTTGGAATATAAGTGTGGATACTAGATACTGAATCCATATGAACATGAGGTGAAATATTCAACTGTCAAAATGTTGAATACTTGGATGTGTCTTTTTACATTTTCCTTTGCAGCTATGCAGTCCACTGGCTTCCACACCAGGCAGCACCTGAGACTCATCTTGGCCGGAATCGGTAAAAAAAAAAAAAAAAATTCCCAGGACTCATCCTTTACTTTGTGAAGCAGACTCTTTTGGGGTTATGAACTAAAGTTTGATAACATCATATACCATAAAATGTAAAAAGCCTCTATTTCTTGGTAGAGGTAGCTCAGATTATCATGAGTTGTGGATTTTGATGAGGATGAAAGGGCAATTAGCTATAAGGATTTGGAGAAGGGATGACAATATGGAAGATGAACGTGGCCAATAGAAGTTTTATTGGATTTTTTTTCTTTGAAGGGCATCTGGGTGGCTCAGTCACTTAAGCATCTGACTCTTGATTTCAGCTCAGGTCGTGATCTCAGGGCTGTGAAATTGAGCCCCACATAGACTTCATGCCAAGCATGGAACCTACTTAAGATTCTCTCTCCCTTTCCCTCTGCCCTACTACCCTCCTGCTGCATACACATGTGCACTTTCTCTCTTTCTTCCTCGAAAGAGAAAAAAAAAAAAAGGAAGGAAGGAAGAAAGGAAGGAAGCAAGGAAGTGAGTTTCTTTCTTTGAGCTAGGTAGATTTAAAATGTAAATTATCTGCTGGAATAATCCTAGCAAGCATCACAAAGTCCCATGTTTTGGTGAGCCAACCCAGCTTCATTTTTCTATACACAATCCTGAAATGCCCAAGGGCCATGGTCACAAAGGGGTAGGTTATCTGTTGGTGACAATGTTGGGGCAGCATGTATCAAATCTTCGGGGGTTTTTTAAATTATAATACTTTGACCCTAGAAAGCTTTCATTTTTAATTCTATATTATATTCTATATTGTTTTAATTTTTACAAGAATTAATTTTGGAATTACTGGTTGACTTTTTCTTTTTAAGTGAAGAGTGAGTTAGACACATGTGTGGACGTTTCAAAAACCGTAATATTACCTATGGCCCAATCAGTGTCCTAGAATCTGACCAATCAAATTGCTAGTCCCTCCTTTTCGAGCAAAGAAGTTAGAAGACAGAAGGACAGGATATTTTCCTCTCTCCCCACATTAGACAAAGAAGGAGAGAAGATTTCCAGGAACAAAACAAAACAAAAAAAAAATCAAGGAAGAGAGGTACTGCATACCCTAGTATGTGCAGAGTTTGTGATTCACCACCCAACTCCTATCTACAAACCAAGGGGCACTTTTGTTCCCTGGGGAAAATTTAGCAATGGAGTTATTTTTGGTTGTCATACCCAGGAGAAGGAAGTACCACTGGTATCTAGTGAGTAGAGGCTAGGGATGCTGCTAAGCATCTTAAAAAGGCACAGAATAGCCCCACCAAAATAAAGAATATCTGGCCCAAAATGTCAACAGTGCCAAAGCTGAGACAGCTGCTGAGTATGAAATGAATAGTAGGTAGAAAATAAATAAACCTGAGAGGCTCATACAAACCAGATCATGAAAGGCCTTGAATTTTGTGTCAGAGAGCTTAGGGTTTTGTTTTTTTTTTTTTTCATTTTATTTTTATTTTTATTTATTTATTTTTTTACTGTGAATGATGCAAAGCCACTGAAATTACCTGATTAAAATTGGTTTTTAAATATATCACTCTGAAGGCATTCTGATGGGTAAACTTGAGGATGCCACAACTGGAGGCAAAGAAAACCTTTTAGATACTGTTATAAAGGCCCACAGAGAAATGTAAGGGCCTGGGCTAGCACAGTGCCAAGAGGGACCAAGGGAGAGAGGGACAGCATACATGTAGGATGTTAAGAGTCAGCAGGTGTTGGGAATTGAATTGGTATGAGATGGGCAGAGAGGATTCCAGAATAACTCCCAGATTTCTCTTTCAGGTGATTGGATGCACAATGGTTAGATAACAGGAAAGGAAGATTTATGGGAGGAAAAAAATGATGTGTCTAGATAAAAGCTTCACAGAGTTATTCTTTGGAGGAGATAAAACAGGTAATAGAATCCACTCATTCAACAAATATTTTCATAGCCACCATCTGTAGAAAATAGTTGCTACCCAAAGCTGCTTATTTCCTTATGCAAGCAAGCTAAGAGTTGAGCCTTAAGTCTTTCAATTTAAGAAGAAATTTGATGTTATTTTGAGGAAGTCTCTAAGAGCCTTAATGGTTCTCTAATTTCAGGAGATGGAGAGTTTTCCTTTTTGAACCTAGAGTCAACTACACTTAGGCTTCATCTTGAGGGAACCATACCTGTGGAGTTAATTAAGGTAAATAGGTTGGCAAAGACTTCAGCCAACTACTCAAGCAAGATCAAAATAATTCTGTCAGCAAAGATTTTCTTCTGGAGTTCCTTTCAGCCTTGAAAGATTAGACTTTTTTTAGAGTTATGAAAAAATGGATTCTGACTATGGAGAATATACTGGAGACAACGAAATGTACGTGATTCTGAATTTCCTCATACTGAAGTGACACCAAAGAAGATAAAGTCCCAAATCCATGTGGTTGGTGTCCCTGAGGAGGAGCACAAAATATTACAGAATATTTTAAGTAATTTAATTTTTGGAAAGGATAAGTTGTTTTTAGAAGAACTGTAACTTAATGAGTCTTTGGAAGACTTGATCTCTTGTTATATTTGAGATAGTATCTTGACAATATGGCCTGGAATTTTTTTTCTTTCTGATCTCTTTTATGAAGCAAGAGATAAAAGAACTTCTTGAATAGTCCAGCAACATAAGTACTATAACCACAGTTTGTTAATATTATAAATAGTTATTTTTTAAGACTTCCAGAACAAAATATGTGCTATAAATTCTTTATCATAAATTTACTTGTTCACTTCAGTTTAACCTTATCCCTAAAATCTCACCAATTGAGTTATGTATAGGGACAGATACAAGGACAATTTTGAAAGTTCAGATTAAGTTTAAGGGAAAAATATTTACTTTCAACCACTCTAAAATATGCAACTCAAGGTTGCAGATAAGCTCCAAAGAGCTAATTCTTCAATCATCAGTAATGCTGCCTCTGCTTGGAAATGTAAGTGGAAGTCCACAGATTTATCCCACAGCCTGCCATTTACCATTATTGGACTATGATTATAAATGAGTTTGACCAGATATTTTCCTCTTTGATTCAGACAGTTATTCCTGGAGAAGTGCCTTAAAAGGAAGGATCTGACAATTGCTGTTTTCTGATAGATGTAGCTCTGGTGGAACTGCTGCCAATCCTGGCATTCAAGTCCCCTGAAATTATGTCAGCTAACGAATACTTAGAAAACATAAAGTTCAGAAGGCTGCCAAATTACCGTATGATTTGAAGTATCAGTATGTACATTGTAGGAAAAACGTATGTGTTAAAACCCAAATCAGCCTTGCCAGAGCTAGATTAAACCATAAATTCCATAGCCTATAAATTTAACTTTTACTCAGTAAGTGCCTCCTCTGTGCTGGCCACCATGTGAGTAGTTTTCATGACAAAGTATCTCCATTCATCTCTGCAACAATCCTTTGAAGTAGTCATTATAGTCTCCCATTCAGAGATGAAGAAGAGCTAGAGTCCAAAGTCATCTTCCTAGTCATTGCTGGTCCTGGTCTTTTGACAATAAATCTACCCTTTTGGCATTATACCATTCTCTCTCCTAAAACTCCAATTTCAAGAAATCAAGGTTGGTGTGTCAATCTGAGTTCATCTTTTTCCTTCCCAATTTAGTTCCTTCTGTTGAAAATTCACCATCCCTCTTGTCTCCTGTCCCCATGACCAATCAACTGTCAACTTCTATTAATCCCATCTTCAAAGTCCTTGCTTGTCAGTGTGCTCCATGTGCCAGCATTATTGATATCATTTGGGATCTTGTAATTAATACAACATTGCAGGCCCCACTCAAACCTACCAAACCAGAACCTGCATTTTATAAGATCCCCAATGATTCATACAATGAAATTTGAAAAGTATGTCTCTAGGAAAGTAGCCCCTCTCCATTCCTGCTACCATCATTATTCACAGGTTCTCAATGTCTCTGATCCAGAGTGTTTAATAAACTCTTAACTAGTCTTCTTCACTTTTGGTCTCTCCCTAATCCTTTATCATCCAATTCCTATTCATAAACCACCAACAAGTTGACTTTTCTAAAGAAAAGATTGAGTCAGTCACTTGCTCCTCAGAGCCCATGAAAAGTAATAATAATAATTAACAATGACATACTTTGTGCCACATATTTTATAAGTGCTTTACATAAACTCCTTTATTCTTTACATCAGCTATGAAATTGGTCCTATTATTACCTCCTTTTTCTTTTCCTTTTTCTTTTCCTTTTTTTTTTTTACCTCCTTTTTCGAGATGGGAAAACTGAGACTGAGCAAAGTTAAGTAACTTTCCCAAGGTCATGCAGCTAGTAAATAGTAGAAGCAGGGTTAAGGCTCCCCCAGACTCCTAAGCCTGGCTTTGAATGTCCTCCTTAAAAATGGAGGGTTTTTGTCCAAGCATCCACTCTTTGCCAGAAACTTTGCTAGAAATGTCCACTTGACTGTCCCTCACAACAACCCATAGCTAGGTTTTGAGGTTATTATTCCAATTTTTACAGAAAAAAAACTAGGAATTAGAGAAAATTGAACCAAAGTTCAGTTAATTCCAGGCCAATATAATTTCAACTGTATAGCTCTACTATTACTTCCACATAGAAAATGTTCCCTCTATCTCTGATTGCCCAGATTGTACTATCTTTTAAGACCAGTATAAATCTTATCCACAAATTTCTCCTTTCCCCTCAAATTTGGAAGTACTCCTACCCTCCTCTGAAAATTTAATATCTCTTTACTTCCTTTTTCCTTTGTTTTTTTATGGTTATCTCTGTATATGTATAATGATGTATATCACATGAACATTTCAGAATACTGAACTCAACTTCCTTTCAGTAACTCTGATTATTGTTCCTGAAGTTTTAGAAGATTAACTTGAGACAAATTAAATTAGAACCATGATATTAATAAAATGTAATATAAATTCATGAACAGAAAAAAATGCAAGTGTGATCACCCAGAATTGAAGTAAGAATTATTATCCTGGATAAGACAGAATTTGAGAAAGAGGTAAAAATTTACATTTACTATTTAATCTCTCCCATAAAATCAAGCAAATCCCTGTTATGAGTTGATTTTCATGCAAGATGTTTTCTGGATTTTCTACCAACTCATCACTTATTTTCTGTCACTTCACTTACATATTTTTTTAAAGATTTTATTTATTTATTCATGAGAGACACACAGAGAGAGAGAGAGATGCAGAGACACAGACGGAGGGAGAAGTAGGCTCCATGCAGGGAACCTGATGTGGGACTTGATCCTGGGACTCCAGGATCATGCCCTGGGCCGAAGGCAGGCGCTAAACCACTGAGCCACCCAGGGATCCCCACTTCACTTACATCTTTCATTCTATTTTATTTTTCCTGATGGTGATTACCTGTTATGAACAATCCTTTCAGATAGCTCCATTCTGATAATAATTCTAAAATTATCTCAGTATAATTCCAACCTTTTCTTACTACCTGATAGCAACAATTCCCACAAATAGCCCCCTGTAAATTAAAAGTGGTATGAAGAGAAAAGGAGATAAATCTTGGCTAATTTTTTTAAGGACTTCTGTTGTGGTAGTTCCTGTAACACTAAAAATCCTTTGGCAAGTAAGTTTAAAAGTTTACCAGCCCATGTTAATTATACTGGATTTTTTTCTAAGTTTATCAGCCCATTATTTTTCCAAGATATATGTCACATACTAGGTTGTCAGCTAAATAATAAAATTTATACATTTTGCTATTAATACTTATTTATCATTATTACTGATACGCAATAAAGAGCTCTATAGTCTAGAGCTGAATACAATCTTATAACTCAATAAGTATTATCATATTGGCAGCAACCAAGAAACTTTTATTTCCTCTTTCACTGATGTTGACTTTCAAATCTCAATACAGGTCAGTCTTAATTATTCCAGTAATTCTTTTTTTTTTTTAATATATTTCAAAAAACAGAGCTCTGAAGTATATTTCCAAAGGTGTTGTAAGATTCATTTTAAGAGGGGAATATAGTATGCATGCAGCTCTGACCTAAATTCTTTCCAAAAAGAGCATCTCACACTGGTTTCCCTATAGGACAAACTGTAAGGTATTTATTTTAAGCCAAAGGAATCCCCAAAAGCCAAAAAAAGAAAAAAAAAAAAGTAAAAAACTTCAGACATATTGCATTTTTTTCCTATTCTGTTCAAAAGAGAATTGGAACTAAGTAAAAGTATCACATACACTCCAAAAGGCTTTGGAGTTTATATCATTTAATAGCACTAGAATATACATCCCATGAGAAGAGGCACCTTGATTATTTTTGTTTGTTGCAGATCGTCCAGTATCTAGCATAATGCCTACAATTTAATATTTGCCTAATAAATACTTGTTGTGTAAACGAACAAAATCCCTTCATTTCACAGATGAGGACATTGGAAGCCAAGCAGTCAAACGACCTAACAAAAGTCACACAATAACTTTGAAGCTGTCCCAGCCCTAGAACTTCAGTCTACAATCCCTCATTTAGTATCGTTTCCACTGGTTGTAACATAAGCAAATACAGGTGTTGGAGAGTGAGCAAAATGAATGAAAACATGAAAATAAAATAGAAGCCTGAAGACTTTTTTCAAATATATCATCAGAAGCCAAAAATAAAATTGTAAATAGCATTGGGAAGGAATAACAAAAAAACAAATTTTTTAAATTAAAACTCTTACAAGAGCAAACAAACAAACAAACAAAAGCCCCACCTGTCTGATTGATGGCCAAAACAGCAATTACAGTTTTTTTTTAAAAATCAGTTTTTAATAATAGAAAAGTAGACCATATAAGGAAAACAAGGAAGCTAATAAACATAGCAAGTTAACTATAAACTATAAAACCAAAAACTAAGCCAAAAATAATTTGAGAAATACTTTGAAAAGGACTCCAAAGGCAATAAAACACTTTTTATAACACATTTTTAAAATGGGCTGAAGAATCTGAATAACAATTTCATGATCAGGGTCTAAAAAAGGTACACTTATCAAAAGATCTGATAGCAAATTGGGGAAGTGAATCACTTTCCTTGTCTTCCTGGGGGAAAAAAATGCTAGAATGGAGGTTCTTGAAGCATAAATATGTTTTGAAACATACAAGTCAGGCCTACTATATTAAAGAGTGGCAAATGTAAACGAATGAACAGGAAAGAGGCAAAGAGGTTTTAATGTATGCAAAGTACATATTTATGCAAATGAGGATATATCAGGACACCATCCTACCCAGAGAAAGGATACAGAAATTCCCTGAAGGGCACTGCCTTGATGTGATGCTGCAACCAAAAATTCTACTAAAATACTGCTAAAAAGTATCAAATAGAGGAAAACAGGCATAAAACTCACCTACTTCTATTTAAAACTGTGGCTTATTCATGCTGGAATAAAACATACATTACTGACTATTGGTGTTAATATAATAGGGGGTGCCTGGGTGGTTTAGTCAGTTAAGTGTCTGTCTTCAGCTCAGGTCATGATCTCAGGGTCCTAGGATTGAGCCCCACATCAGGCTCCATGCTCAGTGGGGAATTTGCTTCTCCCTCTCTCTCTGTCCCTTCCCTCTGCTTGTGCTTTTCTCTCTCTCAGGTAAAAAAAATAAAATCTTTTTAAAAAGAATAATATGGGATGTCTGTGTGGCTCAGTGGTTGAGTGTCTGCCTTTGGCTCAGGGTGTGATCCCAGGGTCCCAGGATCAAGTCCCACATCAGATTCTCTGCATGGGGCCTGCTTCTCCTCCCTTTTTCTAGGTCCCTGCCTCTCTCTGTGTGTCTCTCATGAATAAATAAATAAAATCTTTTAAAAGAAAAGAATAATATAATAGAACTGGATTGGAAAAAAAAAGAGGGATTCATGGTCAAGGAGACTATGGAACTAACTATCAAGGCAAAGTTTATGCTCTTGAGAGTTGTACTTAACCTAGGAATTCTTCAATCTCTCTGGACAGTCTATTCCAGTATGTACATGTGGCTACCGTTTTACAAAGCACTTAATCATGTACCAAGCATTGTGCTAATCAATTTATATCCATTAAATTTGTAATAAATGTATATCTCAAATTCATATCTCATTTAAACCTCAAAATAATATGAACATGTAAGTATTATTATCCCCACTTTATAGATAAATAGACTGAAGTTTAGATAAATAATTTGTCCTTTTCACACCACAGATAAAGCCTGGATATGAATTGTGATGGTCAGACCTCTATATCAAGGTTTTATCCAACTTTCCCTCAGCAGATTTGCACAAACCTTGCTAACATCATGCAGCCTGCTCCTGTGCTCTCCTGCAGATAGCCCAATCCAATGTGCCCTTGGCAGGAGTCCAGATCAAGTGGTTCCACAAGAATGGCATGTGCAAATAGCCCCAGCAGCAGCCAACAGCACTCTGAAGTGATTCCTGCCCTAGGGAGAGGGGAAGATAACCACTCACAACAGTTTGTGGCTCTAGCAGTGGGCTGGGGGCAGACATCTGGTCTGACAACAGGCCCCACTCATCGCAAAATTCTCCCATGGGAAAACACAGTGAGAGCACCCTGCAAGTCTGGAAAACACAGTTCTTGAAAATACGTGGTCTGACTCAACTCAAGTCCAAGATGGCCACAGACTGACCCATTAACAATACAGGGACCAAACATTGCCCATAACAGCCAAAGAGAGCCATTGCAGAAGACTTTACTGAAGGCAAATGCAGCTCAGCCACAGTAGTAGGGTGTATTAACACATAGAGACAACATCCCTGAAGTCCCAAGCTCTTGTGAACAGGGAACATTACACTACAGGGCACTACAGGACCACTTCTCCATAAGGTCACTACTTGCAAAAGCAGGAGATGTAGCTGGCTTTCCTAACACATAAAACAGACATAAAGAGTTAGACAAAATAAGAAGACAGAGGAATATGTTCCAAATGAAAGAACAGGAGGAAATCACAGCAAGAAAGCTAAAGGAAACAAAGGTAAATAATATGCCTGATAGAGAATTTAAAGTAATGGTCATAAAAATACTCACTGGAGTTGAGAAAAGTGGAAGACCACAGCAAGACCCATAACCAAGAGAAAGAAAACATAAAAAAGAACCAATCAGGGGTGCCTGGTTGGCTCAGTTCCAACTCTTGGTTTTGGCTCAGGTTGTAATGTCAGGGTCGTGAAATCAAGCCCCACATTGGGCTCCATGATCAGTGGGGAGGCTGCTTGAGATTCTCTCCCTCTGCTCCTCCTCCCACTTGCATTCTCTCTCTCTTTAAAAAAAAAAAGAACCAATCAGAGATGAAGAACTCAATGGTAAAAATCAAAATACACTAAAGGGAATAAATAGTAGACTACAGGAAGCAGAATAACATGTTGATCAGCGACCTGGAGAACATAGTAATGGAAAACAAGCAAGCTGAACAGGAGAAAGAAAAAAGATTAATAAAAAAAGAGAGAGAATAGATTAAGGGAACTCAGCGACACCATCAAATGTAAAAATATTCACATTATAAGGACCCAAGAAGGAGAAGAAAGAGAAAGGGGAGAGCAGAAAATGTATTTGAAGAAATAATAGCTAAAAACTTCCCAAATCTGGGGGAAAGAACAGAAATCCAGATCCAGGAGGCACAGAGAGCCCCCAACAAAATCAACCCAAAGAAGTCCACACCAAGACATACAGTCATTAAAATAGCAAAAAAGTAGTAAAGAAGAGAGAATTTTTTTTAATTTTTATTTATTTATGATAGTCACAGAGAGAGAGAGAGGCAGAGACACAGGCAGAGGGAGAAGCAGGCTCCATGCACAGGGAGCCCGATGTGGGATTCGATCCTGGGTCTCCGGGATCGCGCCCTGGGCCAAAGGCAGGCGCCAAACCGCTGCACCACCCAGGGATCCCAGAAGAGAGAATTTTAAAAGCAGCAAGAGAGGGATTCCTGGGTGGCTCAGCGGTTTGGCACCTGCCTTTGGCCCAGGGTGTGATCCTGGATACCCGGGATCGAGTCCCACATCGGGCTCCCGGTGCATGGAGCCTGCTTCTCCCTCTGTGTCTCTGTCTCTGTCTCTCTCTCTCTCTCTCTCTCACTCTCTCTATCATGAATAAATAAATAAAATCTTAAAAAATAAAAAATAAAAAAATAAAAGCAAGAAAAAAGAAAACAGGTACATATAAGGGAAACCAAATAAGGCTATCAGATGATTTTTCAGCAAAACTTTGTAGGCCAGAAGGGAGTGGCATTATATATTCAAAGTGTTGAAAGAAAAAACCTGCAATGAAGAATGCTTTACCCAACAAGGCTATCATTCAGAATAAAAGGAGAAATAAAGAATTTCTTAGACAAACAATAGTTAAAGTAATTCATTACCATTAAGTCAGTCTTACAAGAAATGTTAAAGGGGATCCTTTGAGTGAAAAGGAAAGAGGATCAAGAAAAGTAGGAACCACAAAAGGAGCAAAATTAAATATATCTATTAAGTATATCCTTGACCCAGTCAAAGGAATCTCAAATAAAAGAATGTAATGTATGATACTATATACCTAAAACATGGGATGAGAGAAGTAAAAATGAAGTGCTTTTAGAATGGGTACAAACTCAAGTAACCATCAATATAATATAGACTCGTATTTACACAAGATGTTATATATAAACTACATATATAAAGATAACCACAAATTAAAAAAAAAAACAGTAATAGATATCCAAAATATAAAGAAAAGGAATCCAAATATATCACTAAAGTAAGCCAGCAAACCATGATAGAAGAGAGCAAGAGAAGAAAGGAATGGAGAAGAACCACAAAAACAATCATAAAACAAGTAACAAAATGGCAATAAGTACATACCTATCAATAATCACTATGAATATAAATGGACTAAATGCTCTACTCAAAAGACAAAGAGTGATGAAATGGATAAAAGAAGACTCATCTATATGCTGCCTGTAAGAAATTCATTTCAGGCCTAAAGACACATGCAGATTGGCACTGAGAAGCAACCACTGCGAAAACCAGACTTTACTTTTTTCCACACCTTGATTCCTTATTCTGGAACCATGTCTGAAAAATGTGATATGGCTGAGGTTGAGAAATTTGATATAAGTTTAAGAAGACAGAAACTCAAGAGAAAAAATCCACTGCCTTCAAAAGAAACAATTGAACAAGAAAAGCAAACAGGCAAATTGTAATTAGGTATGCACAGCCAATATGCACTGTATTTTCCACAAGCATTGTTTTCTTATTTTACTTCATGTAAATGGAATTGTATAGAAATCCAAGGTACCAATATTTATATTGGACAAAATAGACTTTAAAACAAAGAATGTAACAAGAAACAAAGAAGGACACTACATAATCATAAAAGGAATAATCCAACAATAAGATATAACAATTGTAAAAATGCACCCAACATTGGAGAACCTAAATACATAAAGCACATATTAACAAACATGAAGGAAATAAGTGATAGAAATATAATAATTGTAGAGGACTTTTACACCTCTTTACAACAATGGATAGATCATTCAAACAGAAAATCAACAAGGAAACAGTGGCTTTGAATGACACATTGGACCAGATGGATCTAACAGATATAGTGAGAACATTCCATCTTACAACAGTGGAACACACATTATTTTCAAGTATACATAGAACATTCTCCAGAATAGATCATATGTTAGGCCAAAAAACAAACCTTAACAAACTCAAAAAGACCGAATTCATACCATGCATCTTCACCAACCACAACATTATGCAACTAGAAATCAACCACAGGAAAAAATCTAGAAGAACACAAATACATGGAGGTTAAATAACATGTTATTAAACAATATATGGATCAACCAAGAAATGAAAGAGGAACTACACGGAGACAAATGAAAATGAAAACTCAAAGTTCCAAAACCCTTGGTATGCAGCAAAAGCTGTTCTAGGAGGAAAGTTTATAGCAATATAGGTCTACCTCAACAAGTAAGAAAAATCTCAAAGAAACTTATACCTAAATAACCCTAACTTGTACCTAAAGGAGCTACAAAAAGAACAAACAAAAACCAAAATCAGTATAATAAAGGAAATATTAAACCAGTAAAGCAGAAGTGAACAAAATAGAAACTAAAGAAATACTTGAAGAGCTGAATGAAAACAGAAGCTAATTCTTTGAAACATCAACAGAATTGATAAACCTTTAGCCAGATTCATAAAAAAAAGAAAGGAAAAAAGAAAGAAAGTGGGCTCAAATAAAATCAGAAATGAAAGAGGAGAAATAACAACTGATACCACAGAAATAAAAAGGATTTTAGGAAAATATTATGAAAAACTATATGCCAACAAATTGGACAATCTAGAGAAACGGATAAATTACTAGAAACAGGGCAGCCCGGGTGGCTCAGAGGTTTACCACCGCCTTCGGCCCAGGGTGTGATCCTGGAGACCCAGGATCAAGTCCCACAGCGTGCTCCCACATGGAGCCCGCTTCTCCCTCTGCCTGTGCCTCTGCCTCTCTCTCTCTCTCTCTCTCTGTGTGTCTCTCATGAATAAATAAATAAAATCTTTTTAAAAATTACTAGAAACATATAGCCCTCCAAAACTGAATCCAGAAGAATAGACAATTTGAACAAACTGATTACCAGCAATGACTTTGAATCAGTAATCAAAAAATTCCCAACAAACCAAAGTCCAGGATGAGATGGCTTCACAGGTGAATTCTATCAAACATTTAAGAAAAAAATTAATATCTATTCTTCCCAAAATATTCCAAAAAATAGAAGAGGAAAGAAAGCTTCCAAATTCATTTTAGAAGCCAGCATTACACTGATACCGAAACAAGATAAAGTCATCACCAAAAAACAGAACTACAGGCCAATATACCTGATGAATATAAATGTAGAAATCCTCCACAGAATATTAACAAACTGAATCCAACAATATACTAAAAAATCATTCACCACAATCAACTAGGATTTATTCCTGGGTTGCAAGGGTGATTCAATATTTGCAAATCAATCAATTTGATACACCACATCAACAAGAAAAAGGATAAAAACCATACAATCATTTCAATAGATACATAAAAAGCATTTGACAAAGCACAACATCAATTCATGATAAAAAATCTCAACAAAACAGGTTTTGAGGGAACATCTCTCAACATAATAAAGGCCATATATGAAAAACCCACAGCTAACATCATCCTTAATGGGGAAAAACTGAAAGCTTTTCCCATAAGATCAGGAACAAGACAAGGACGTCCGCTCTCACCACTTTTATTCAACATAGTACTGGAAGTCCTAGCCACAGAAATCAAACAAGAAGAAATAAAAGGCATCCAAATTGGTACAAAACAAGTAAAACTTTCACTATTTGCAGAAATACAGAAAACTCTAAAGGCTCCATCAAAAAACTACTAGAACTAATAAATGAATTCAGTGTACAAAGTCAACATACAGAAATCTGTTGCATTTCTATACACTAATAATGAAGCAGCAGAAATTAAGAAAACAATCTCACATATAAATGCACCAAAAAATAATAAAATACCTAATAATAAACTTAACTAGGAAGGTGAAAGACTTGTACTCTGAAAACTATAAAACATTAATGAAATAAATCAAATATGACACAAAGAAATGGAAAGACATTCTATGATCAGGGATAGGAAGAACAAATGTTAAAATGTCTAAAGTACCCAAAGCAATCTATATATTTAATGTAATCCCTATAAAAATATCAACAGCATTTGTCACAGAATTAGAACAAATAATCCTAAAATTTGTATGGAATCACTAAAGACCCCAACTAGCCAAAGCAATCTTGAAAAAGAACAAAACGCAATCCTGGATTTCAAGATATACCACAATGTTATAGTAATCAAAGTAGTATGTCCTAAAACAAAAATAGACACATAGATCAATAGAAGAGAATAGAGACCCCAGAAATAAACCCATGACTATATGGTCAATTAATCTTTGACAAAGGGGGCAAAAATATACAATGGGGAAAAGATACTCTCTTCAACAAATGGTGTTGGAAACACTGGACAGCTACATGCAAAAGAATGAAGCTGGATCACTTTCTAACACCATACACAAAAATAAACTCAACCAAGACCACTTTCTAACACCATATACAAAAATAAATTCAAAACTGGTTAAAGACCTAACTGTGAGAGCTGAAACCATAAAAACTTTATAAGAAAGTACAAGTAGTAATTTCTTTGACATCAGCTGTAGCAATATTTTTATAGTTCTGTCTCCAGAGGCAAGGGAAACAAAAGCAAAAACAAACTATTAGAACTACATCAAAATAAAAAGCTCCTGCAAAAGAAAACAAAGCTGCTGCAAAGGATAGAGAAAAAAAAAAGCAACAAAACTACAACCTACTGAATGGGAGAAGATATTTTCAAATGATATATCTGATTAGGTGTTAGAACCCAAAATAAAGAACTTACAGTACTCAACACCAAAAAAACAAATAATCCAATTAAAAATGGCTAGAAGGCAGGGCACATGGGTGGTTCAGTTGACTGAGCATCCAACGTCTTGATCTCGGCTCAGGTCTTGATCTCAGGGTCATGAGTTGAAATCCCAGGTTGGGCTCCATGCTGGGCATGGAGCTCTCCAAAAAAAAAAAAAAAAAAAAAAGTTAGAAAACACAAACAATTTTCTCCAATGAAGACATCCAGATGGCAAATAGGAACATGAAAAGATGCTCAATATCATTAATTATCAGAAAAATGCAATCAAAACCACAATGAGACATAACCTCACACCTGTCGGAATGATTAAACTCAAAAACACAAGAAACAACAAGAGTTAGCAAGGATGCAGAGAAAAAAGAACCCTCCTGCACTGTTGGTGGGAATGCAAACTGGTGCAGCCACTGTGGAATACACTATGAAAGTTCCTCAAAAAATTAAAAATAGAATTAACATACGATCCAGTAATTCTACTACTGGGATTTACCCAAAGATTATGAAAACACTAATTTGAAAAGATATATGCACCCTGTTTACTGCAGCACTATTTACAACAGCCAGATTATGGAAGCAGCCCAAGTGTCCATCGATAAATGAATGGATAAAGATGTAGTATAGAGGTACCTGGGTGGCTCAGTCAGTTAAGCATCTGACTCTTGGATTTCAGCTCAGGTCATGATCTCAGGGTCATGACATTGAGCCCCATGCCAGGCTCCACACTGGTCATGGAGTCTGCTTAAGATTTTCTCTCTCCTTTTTCCTTTCTCTCCACTGCTCACAAACTCTCTCTCTCTCTCAAAAAAAATGCAATATATATATATATTATTCAGTCATGAAAAAGAATGGAATCTTGCCAATTGCAACAAAATGAATGGATCCAGATGGCATGATGCTAAATGAAATAAGTCAATCAAAGAAAGACAAATACCATATGATTTCATTCATATGTGGAATTTAAGAAACAAAACAAATGAACAAAGAAAAAAAGAGACAAACAAACAAACACCCCAGACTTCTAAATATAGAGAGCAAACTGATGGTTACCAGGGGAGAGGCAGGTAGGGGGACGAGTGAAATAGGTGAAAGGGATTAAGAGTACACTTATGGTCATGAGCACTAAGTAATGTACAGAAGTGTTGAATTGTACACCTGAAACTAATATAATACTGTATGCTAATTATACTGGAATTGAGAATAAATTAATTAAAAAATATAAACTACCATGTTATACTGCCTTCTCCATCCTTAATCCTACCCATTCATTTTGTTTCCTTTGAGTGTGACTGAATTGGTTTGCCTGAACCACACCATGATACAACAAATTAAACAGTTCTAATTCTAAATATGACCAGGAGGAACTGTGTCTTCCTTGACTTTGCATCCCCAAAGCCTGCACCCCCATGTCTTATACCATGTTCAGTAGGTGTTTGGTAAATTGAAATCAGATGGATAGAAACAATGCATACTGTAGTAATACAGCAACTTCCTGTGTCTGGATACACAAAGCCTATACATTAAAAACTGAGGCTTAAAAGACTGTAAAAGATAAAGGTTAGACTTCTCTACAATGGATGCATTGGCTGTGACATAAAAAGACAGCTGTAGTAGTAGTAGCAGTAGTAGTAGCAGTAGTAGTAGTAGTAGTAGTAGTAGTAGTAGTAGTAATAGTAGTACAAGATCAGTGGGTCACAGAAAATCAGTGCACTGGGCAGAGATTCAGGTTGCAAACAATAAAGCCAACCCTGGCTAACAACTAAGAATGAATCAATTGAAAGCTATTGGATAATTCATAGAATCAACACAAAGACTGAAGGACTAGGCTCAAATATCAGCAAAAACCAGGAAAATATGGGTAACCAGAACCAGTGCCAAAGCCACATGTAGGGAATAGCCTGATTAGGTGCTAAGCCACCACCAATGAACGCTGGATGGCACAACTAGAATGCCACCACCTGCAGCTTAGAGACCTCAGCTAAAACTGTGGACACAACCACTGCTGGCTGCCAGATGCCACAGGCACCACCCACCACCACAAGAAATTCTAAACTGACCCTGCTTCTTCAGGTAACTCACCACAGACTCCAATTCTTGAGCAGGAGACTCTATTGCAACTGAAGCTAGCCAGCCCTAAACTCAAGCTGTAAGGAAGAAAACAATCACACTTGTTGGCCTCTACCATGAGGTGGACCTTTGCTCCTCCCCAAAATTCCACAAACGTAAGAAGTGAATTTGAATGTGGGTGACCACAATAAAAAGAAAAGATATGTATTTACTACAAAATTATAATCTGAGAAAGAGATCTACAACTAGATTAGGACTGACCTCCTAGCTAAGGGGATCTCCAAAATCTAATAAGGGGGACAAACGAAAAACAAATGAACGAACAAACAAACCCTACGAGTGAATTGTTTCTCAAGTGGAATGCATTCCTGGAAAAGGAAGCATGAACTGTATCAGTGCTGAAGAGGAACATCACTACAGGTGTCCCATGAAGACAGGCACATTTTACACATCATAAATTGGCAATTATGGTTTTGCTCCCTTCAAAGTCCTTGAAGTCATGACATTCCAGTTGCCATAATTTCCTACCATCCCTGTTGCAGACATTTGCTGATTACTTCCTCCTAGGCTGCAGTGATGCTTCTGATGCCCTTCATAATAATGATGATGGTTACACTTACTGAGTGTCCAGAGCTGTGTGCTAAGGGCTTACCTGTATTCAATCTATTTTCACAATAATGCTGTGAAGTAGGTACTGTGAGTACACTCATTTTATGGATGAAGAAAGTTAGGCAGAGAGGTTACTTAACTTTCCAAAGGACACACTACAGGAAAGCCAGCAGTGCCAAGGCTGGAACCAGGCAGCCTGGCTACAGAATCTCTCCTCTTCACCACCTTCATTTTGAGAGAATTTCCAGAAGTCCTACTGGACTGCTGCTTTATACCATCTATATACTTAATCAGATCAACCAATACAGAAAATTAGCACCTTATATGTCCAGTGTAATACCAACACTTCCACTTGCACACTTTTTTTTTTATGTATTTTTTTTTCTTTTTTTTTTTTTTTTTTATTGGTGTTCAATTTACTAACATACAGAATAATACCCAGTGCCCATCACCCATTCACTCCCACCCCCCGCCCTCCTCCCCTTCTACCACCCCTAGTTCGTTTCCCAGAGTTAGCAGTCTTTACGTTCTGTCTCCCTTTCTGATATTTCCCACACATTTCTTCTCCCTTCCCTTATTTTCCCTTTCACTATTATTTATATTCCCCAAATGAATGAGAACATATAATGTTTGTCCTTCTCCGACTGACTTACTTCACTCAGCATAATACCCTCCAGTTCCATCCACGTTGAAGCAAATGGTGGGTATTTGTCATTTCTAATAGCTGAGTAATATTCCATTGTATACATAAACCACATCTTCTTTATCCATTCATCTTTCGTTGGACACCGAGGCTCCTTCCACAGTTTGGCTATAGTGGCCATTGCTGCTAGAAACATCGGGGTGCAGGTGTCCCGGCGTTTCATTGCATTTGTATCTTTGGGGTAAATCCCCAACAGTGCAATTGCTGGGTCATAGGGCAGGTATATTTTTAACTGTTTGAGGAACCTCCACACAGTTTTCCAGAGTGGCTGCACCAGTTCACATTCCCACCAACAGTGTAAGAGGGTTCCCTTTTCTCCGCATCCTCTCCAACATTTGTTGTTTCCTGCCTTGTTAATTTGCCCCATTCTCACCGGTGTGAGGTGGTATCTCATTGTGGTTTTGATTTGTATTTCCCTGATGGCAAGTGATGCAGAGCATTTTCTCATGTGCATGTTGGCCATGTCTATGTCTTCCTCTGTGAGATTTCTCTTCATGTCTTTTGCCCATTTCATGATTGGATTGTTTGTTTCTTTGGTGTTGAGTTTAAGAAGTTCTTTATAGATCTTGGAAACTAGCCCTTTATGCCTTTAAATTAGTGTTCTTGTATTCTTTGGGTAAACACTCAGTAGTGCGATTGTTAGTAGTGTGATCCTAGGGTAGTTCTATTTTTATATTTTTGAGGAACCTCTATATTGTTTTCCACAGTGGCTTCATCAGTGTGCATTTCTATCAACAGAACAAGAGGGTTCTTTTTTCTCCACATCCTCACCAACACCTGTTGTTTCTTGTGCTATTGGTATTAGCCATTCTGACAGGTGTCAGATGAGGTGATATCTCATTGTAGTTTTGAATTACATTTCCCTGATGATAAGTGATGATGAACATCTTTTCATGTGTTTGTTGGCCATCTGGATGGATATTTTCTTTGGAGAAATATCTGTGCATGTCTTCTGCCCCTTTTTAGTTAGATTAGTTGGTTTTTTGGTATTGAGTAGTACAAGTTCTTTATATATTTTGGATACTAACCTTTTATTGGATGTGTCATTTGCAAATATTTTCTTGCATTCAGTAGATTACCTTTTAGTTTTTTTTTTTTACTGTTTCCTTCTCTGTGCAGAAGCTTCTGATTTTGATGAAGTCCCTATAGCTTATTCTTGCTTTTCTTTCCCTTGCCTCAGGAGACACATCTAGAAAAAAGTTTCTATGGCTGGTATCAGAGAAGATACTGTCTATGTTCTCCTCTAGGATTTTTGTGGTTTCAACTCTCACATTTAGGTCTTTAATTCATTTTGAGTTTATTTTCATGTATGGTATAATAAAGTGGTCCAGTTTCTTTTGCATGTTGCTGTCCAGTTTTCCCAACATTGTTAGTTGAAAAGACTGTTTCCTATTGAATATTCTTTCCTGCTTTGTTGAAGATTAATTGATCATAGAGTTGTGGGTTTATTTCTGGATTTCCTTTTCTGTTCCATCGGTCTATGTTTCTATTCTTGCGCCAGTACCATTCTATTTTGATAACTACAACCCTGTAGTATATCTTGAAGTCTGGAATTGTGATGCCTCCAGCTTTTCTTTTTTAAGATTGCTTTGGCTAGTTGGGGTCTTTTGTGCTTCCATACAAATTTTAGAATTGTTTGTTTAGTGCTGTGAAAAATGCTGTAGGTATTTTGATAGGGATTACATTAAATGTATAGATTGCTTTGGGTGTTATAGACATTTTAACATTTGTTCTTCCTATCCACGATCATAGAATGTCTTTCCATTTCTTTGTGTCATCTTCAATTCCTTTCATAAGTGCTTTAAAGTTTTCAGAGTAAAGGTCTTTCAATTCTATGGCTAGGTATATTTCTAGGCATCTTATTATTTTGGGTGAAATTGCAAATAGGATTGTTTTCTTAATTTCTTTTTCTGCTGCTTCATTATTAGTGTATAGAAATGCAACAGATTTCTGTATATTGATTTTGTATCCTGTGACTTAATAGCTTTTTGGTGGAGCCTTTAGGGTTTTCTATATACTGTAACATGTCATCTGAAAACAGTGAAAGTTTTACTTGTTCTTTACTAATTCGGGTGCCTTTTACTTCTTCTTGATGTTTGATTTCTGTGGCTAAGACCTCCAGTGCTATGTTGAATAAAAGTGGTGAGAGTGGATGTCCTTGTCTTGTTCCTGATCTTATGGGAAAAGCTTTCAGTTTTTCCCCATTAAGGATGATGTTAGCTGTGGGTTTTTCATATATGGCCTTTATTATGTTGAGCCATGTTCCCTCAAAACCTACTTTGTTGAGGATTTTTATCATGAATGGATGTTGTACTTTGTCAAATGCTTTTTCTGCATCTATTGAAATAATCACATGGTTCTTGTCCTTTCTCTTATTGATGTGATGTATCATGTTGATTGATTTGTGGATATTGAACCACCCTTGCAACCCAGGGATAAATCCCACTTGATCGAGGTGAATGATGTTTCTTATGTATTGGACTAGATTTGCTAGTACGTTGTTGACAATTTTTGCATCAATTTGCATCAGGAATATTAGCCTGTAGTTCTTTTATAGTGGTGACTTTTTAAAAGTATTTATTCATTTATTTATTTATTTATTTATTTATTTATTTATTTATTTGATGGGGGGAGAGCAAGCACAAACAGGGGGAGCAGCAGAGGGAGAGGAAGAAGCAGGCTCCCCACTGAGCAGGGAGCCTGCCTCAGGGCTTAATCCCAGGACCCTGGGATCATGACCTGAACCAAGGGCAGACACTTAATTGACTGAGCCACCCAGGTACCCCTTTAACTTGTTTTGGTATTGGGGTAATGCTGGCCTCATAAAATGAATTTGGGACTTTTCCTTCCTTTTCTATTTTTTGGAATAGTTTGAGTAGAATATGTATTAACTCTTCTCTAAATATTTGGTAGATTTCACCTATGAAGCCATCCAATCCTGGACTTTTTTTATTCAGAGTTTTTTGATTACTGATTCAATTTCTTTTTTCTTTAAGATTTTATTTTTTGATTTGAGAGAGAGAGAATGTGCATGCATGTAGGGGGTGCAGCACAGGGAAAAGGAGAGGCAAACTCCCTGCTTAGCAGGAATCCCAACTCAGGGCTTAATCCCAGGATCCCAGGATCCCAGGATCCCAGGATCTTGACCTGATGGCAAACGCTTAAGCAACTGAGCCAATTAGATGCCCCTACTGATGGTCTCATTCATTTGGGGAATATAAAAAATAGTGAAAGGGAATAAAGGGGAAAGGAGAAAAAATGAGTGGGAAATATCAGAAAGGGAGACAGAACATGAAAGACTCATAACTCAAAATAAAAAAAAAAAGAAAGACTCATAACTCTGGGAAACGAACTAGGGGTGGTGGCAGGGGAGGTGGGCGGGGGGTGGGGGTGACTGGGTGTTGGGCACTGAGGTGGACACTTGATGGGGTGAGCACTGGGTGTTATTCTATATGTTGGCAAATTGAACACCAATAAAAAATAAATTTAAATCAAAAAAATTTCTTTGCTGGTTATCAGTCTGTTCAAGTTTTCTATTTCTTCCTGTTTCTGTTTTGGTAATTTATGTTCCTAGGAATTTATCCATTTCTTCTACATTGTCTAATAAAGTTTTTCATAATATTCTCTTATAATTGTATTTCTATGGTATTGGTTGTATTTCTCCTCTCTCATTTTGTGATTTTATTTATTTGGGCCTTCCTCTTTTCTTTTTTATTAGTCTGGCTAGAGATGCATCAATTTAATTTTTTTTTCAAAGAACTAGTTCTTGGTTTCACTCTTTTTCATTGTTTTTTTGTTATTTTTGTTTTGGTTTTGGTTTCTATATCATTTATTTCTGCTCTAATATTTATTCTGTCCTTCCTTCTTCTGGCTTTAGGTTTTGTTTATTATTCTCTTTCTATGTCCTTTAGGTCTTAAGGTTAGGTTTTAAGTTGTTTGATATTTTTCTTGCTTCTTGAGGTAGGCCTATATTGCTATAAACTTCCCTTTCAGAACTGCTTTTGCTGCATCCCAAAGGTTTTGGACCATTGTATTTTCATTTTCATTTGTTTCCATGTACTTTTTTAATTCTTCTTTTATTTACTGGTTGACTCATTCATTGTTTAGTAGCATGTTATTTAACCTCCACGTATTTGTGGTTTTTCCAGATTTTTTCTTATGGTTGACTTCTAGTTTCATAATGTTGTCATCAGAAAACATCAGAAAACATGCATGGTATGATTTTTGGTCTTCTCAATTTTGCTGAGGCTTGTTTTGTGGGCTAAAATGTAATCCATTCTGGAGAATGTTCCATGTGCACTTGAAAAGAATATGTATTCTGCTGTTTCAGGATGGAATGTTCTAAATATATGTTAAATTCATCTGGCCCAGTGTATCATCAAAGCCACTGTTTCCTTGTTGATTTTCTGTTTAGATGATCTGTCTATTGATGTAAATGGGATGCTAAAGTCCCCTACTATTATTGTATTATTATGGATTAGTTTCTTTATGCTTGTTATTGTTTTATGTATTTGAGTGCTCCCATGTTGGGTACATAAATATTTATAATTGTCATATCCTCTTGTTGGATTGTCCCCTTTATTATCATATAGTGTCCTTCTATGTTGTTTATGTATACAATGGAATATTACTCAGCCATTAGAAATGACAAATACCACCATTTGCTTCGATGTGGTTGGAAATGAAGGGTATTATGCTGAGTGAAATAAGTCAATTGGAGTAGGACAAACATTATATGGTCTCATTTATTTGGGGAATATAGTGAAAGGGAATAGAGGGGAAGGGAGAAGAAATGGGTAGGAAATGTTAGAAAGGGAGACAGAACATGGAAGACTTCTAACTCTGGGAAACGAACTAGGGGTGGTGGAAGGGGAGGAGGGCGGGGGGTGGGGGTGACTGGGTGGCGGGCACTGAGGGGGCACTTGACGTTTTGAATAACTTGGTGTTATTCTGTATGTTGGCAACTTGAACACCAATAAAAAATAAATTTATTATTAAAAAATATATATATAGTGTCCTTCTTTGTCTCTTGTTATATAGTCTTTGTTTTAAAATCTATTTGTTCAATATAATATTGTTAAGTATTGCTCTCCAGGCTTCTTTTGACATCCATTTGCATGATAGATGTTTCTCCATCCCCTTACTTCAATCTGCAGATGTCTTTAGGCCCAAAATGAGTCTCTTGTAGGCAGTATATAGATGAGTCATTTTTTTTATATCCACTCTATCATCCTGTTCTTTTGATTGGAGTTTTTAGTCCACTTATATTCAAAGAAATTATTGGTAGATATGTATTTATTGTCATTTTATTTGTTTTGTGGTTGTTTTTAAAGATTTTTCTCTGATCCTCTCTTGTCTTTCATGGTTTGCTGATTTTCTTTAGTCATATATTTGCATTTCTTTCTCTTTATTCTTTGCATATTAATGGATTTTGATATATCATATCTTGTCTATAACCACTTTTACATATAGTAGCCTTCATTAAGTTGATGGTTGTTTAAGCTTGAACCCATTCTTTGCCCGTCTTCTCCCCATATTTAGGTATATGTTGTTAGATTTTATATGAAAAATGTACATGAAATACTTTTATTTCATGGGTTCCTTGACTGATTTTTTTCAAAGATTTTATTTATTTATTCATGACACACAGAGAAAGAGAGTGAGAGAGAGAGAGAGACAGGCAGAAGGAGAAGCAGGCTCTGTGCAGGGAGCCTGACGTGGAACTCTATCCCGGGTCTCCAGGATCACACCCTAGGCCAAAGGCAGCGCTAAACTGCTGGGACACCGGGGATGCCCCCTTGACTGATTATTTACAAAAATATTCATTTTTACTGCTTTTGTGTTTCCTACCTTCATACTATAATTTTTTATTTTTCCTTTCCACTCAATCCTCTTTAATATTTTTTTCAGAGCTAGTTTGTTTAGTGGTCATGAACTCCTGTAGTGTTTGTTTCTCTGGGAAACTCTTTATCTCTTCTTCTATTCTGAATGATAGCCTTGCTGGATAGAGTATTTTTGGCTGCAGATTTTTCCATTCAGCACTTTGAACAGAAAATTCCACTTTCTTCTGGTTTGGAAAGTTTCTGCTGAAAAATCCCGTGAGCCTTATAGGTTTTCCCTTGTAAGTTACTCTTCTTTTGTCTTGCTGCTTTAAAATTGTTTTCTTTTTCTTCTTTTTTTAAGTAGGCTACATGCCTAGTGTGGAGCCCAATGCAGGGCTTGAACTCATGACCCTGTGATCAAAACCTGAGCTGCAATCAAGAATTGGATGTCTAACCAACTGAGCCACCTAGGCACCTCTAAAAATTTTTTATCACTATATTTTACCAATGAATTAGAATATGTCTTAGTGTGGATCTGCTTTTATTGATTCTGAGGGGAGTTTTCTGTGCCTCCTAAATCTGGATTCCTGTTTCCTTTCCCAGATTGGGGAAGTTCTCAGCTATTATTTCTTCAAATAAATTTTCTGCCTTGTTTTCTCTCTTCTTCTTCTTCTGAGATTCCTATAATATGAATGTTACTATATTTGATGGAGTCACTGAGTTCCCTAAGTCTATTTGTGTGTGTGTGTGTGTGTGTGTGTGTGTGTGCGCTTTATTTATTTATTTATGAGAGACAGACAGAGAGAGAGAGAGGCAGAGACACAGGCAGAGAGAGAAGCAGGCTCCATGCAGGAAGCCTGATGTGGGACTCCATCCCAGGACTCCAGGATCATGCCCTGAGCCAAAGGCAGACACCCAACTGCTGAGCCACTCAGGTGTCCCTCTATTTTTGTTTTGAATAATTCTTTTTTTCTCTCTTTTGTTCAGCTTGATTTCTTTCCATTACTCTGTCTTCTAGGTCACTAATTTGTTCCTCTGCTTCTTCCACCCTGCTGTTCATTCCATCAATCATGTTTCTCATTTTGTTTATTGCACCCTTTATCTCTGCTATGCTATTCCTTATCTCCAGGCTTTAAGCCCCGATGGTTGCCAGAAGTCACAAAATTTGGCACTTCTCATGTTCCAAGTAATTGCTATGGGGAACTGTTTTCCCTGTGTGCTCTCCCTATGCATTAATCTGTCTCTATGGGGCTCCCTCCTGCAGCAGCCATGATCTGCTTCTCTCCCAAACTGCATCTCCACACTTCCTACCTTCTTCAATGTGGCTTTTTCTCTCCTTTTAGTTGTGGAGGTTGTTCTGCCAGTCTTCAGGTCAATTTCTGGTGGGTTTTAGGATGATTTGATAGTTATCTAGTTGTGTTTGTGGAACAAGGTGGGACTAGGGTCCTCTCACTCTGCTACCATCTTCCTAACTCCCCTATCTTATTTTTTTTAATGCATTTCAAAGTAACTTGCAAAGAACACTTCCCTCAAAATACTTTGGCATACACATCATTAACTAGAGCTTAATATTTGTTTACAGTTGTTTGTGAGATAAAATTTATGTAGCATAAAATGCAAAAATAATGTTATAGTTGATGAATCTGACAAATGTGTACCTGTGAAACCCAACCCCTATCAAGTTGTAGAATATTACTTTAACTCAGGGAGTGCCCTTTGTTCTTCCCCTGTTAATCCCAGCCCACACTCCCCTAGAGGCAACCATAGTTCTTTTTTTTTTTTTTTTAAGTATATACTAGTTTTGCTTGTTCTGGAATTTTGTATAAATAGAATCACAAAATATTTGCTCTTTTGTATACTTCTTTCACTTAGTATAGCTTTTTTTGGTGTTTGGGAGGTTTTCATTTGTTTCATGATGTTGTGTATATGAGTATTTTGTCATTTTTATTGCCCAGTAGTATTCATTTTTTACCATACCATAGTATCTTTATCCATTCTCTTATGGATGGACTCCTAGGTTGTTTCCAGTTTTTTTAAATTATTGTACATTATCCTTGTACGAGTGATTTTGTGGTCTATTTTTCACTTTTCTTGGGTAAATACCTAAGTAGAATTTCTGGGTCATAAAGAAGTTGCATGCTTAACCATTTAAAAAACTTTCAGACTGTTTTCCAAAGTGGCGATACCATTTTACACACGCACCAACCAACAATAAATAGTTGTACTAGTTGCTCCATATTCTCTTCAACATTTGGTGATAAAAGGCTTTTAAACATTACACATTCTAGTGTGTATTAAATGTTACCTCATTGTGGTTTTAAATTGTATTTCCCTGCTGCTGAATACATTTTCATGTCTTTATTATTTAATGGCCATTTGTACATCTTCCTTTGTGAAGTATCTCTTCAAATATTTTGCTTATTTTTATTTGGTTGCTTTTATTTTTTTTGTAATTATGTCTTTGGTAAGATCCAACTTAAATGAACTCCTTTAAGTCCATAAAGCAAGATATCTGAACCATGCTGCACCAAGTCACAGTTTTGGTCATTGTATGATGACCAAAGTATAAAAACTTTAATTTCCCATTGATAAAAACTAAAACTTAATTTTTATCAGGTCCTTTTTAAAACAAATTAACATTTTCTCCTCCTCATATTGACCTTATATATACAGTAAGTAAATACAAGTGCTGAACTTCTTGATAAATGTTAAACTCCCTGGTCTATGCACACATTTCTGTAAAATGATATATACCACTCTCCCGTCCACTCTAAATCAGTGCTTATAATCTTTTTTTCTAGGTTCTCTGAACTTCTGAGTTCAAACCCTAGATCTCTGCATAACTTTCTAGACAACTGGGCAGCGCCGGTGGCTCAGCAGCTTAGTGCTGCCTTCAGCCCAGGGCATGATTCTGGAAACCCAAAACTGAGTCCCACATCAGACTCCCTGCATGAAGTCTGCTTCTCCCTCTGCCTGTGTCTCTGCCTTTCTTTCTCTTTCTCTCTCTCTCTCTGTCTCTCTGAATAAATAAACAAAATATTTTTTTTAAAAAGTGTAAAAAAAAAACTTTCTAGACAAGTTTCTGGTCTCTTGTTTTCTAGAAAACAAATCTTGACCAACCTTAGATGTGAATCAGCCCTTCCAGACTACTCTTCTAGTTATTCTTAAATTATATATTACTTATTCTATCTGATTTCCTAATGATATTGCTTGCTTTGAATACTCAGTACACACTCAGCAAAGATACATGTCATCTAATATCTTAAGGACATTAATAAAAGAACAGTAACAAAATGAATCAAACAGTTATCTAGAGAAAAAGATGAGAAACGTGAAATGGCTAGAACTCCTTAGGTTGCAGAGTAACAGAAACCCAGCTTGAATTAGATTAGGCAAATGAGGAAATGTATTGGTTTGGGTGTTACAAGAAGGGAAGGACTACAGATGGACCTCAAAGATAGAGATTTGAATATAAGCAACTTTGAAACTAGAAATCTAGGTCCCACCAGGATTTTCTGTCTCTTCATTGTTTTTTTCTCTGAAGGTTTATTTTTTTTTCTTTTAAACCAGTTGCAAGTATATGATGAGGAAATTGGTTCCCAACAACTACCATACTTCATCTCAGCTTTACCACCAGAGAACAGTCTATGCTCTCTGGTCCCTAATTCGAAACTTCAAATGATGAGTTCTGACCACTTTTCAGCCATCAAATGTGGCCTGGTTCAAAGTCTATCAAAGGAACATGACAGCTCACATCCAAATCAACTGTCTAAAGGGCAAGAAGGAACATTTTCCCAAAGGGGTGAATAATGTTCCCAGGAGAAAAGTCAAAACTGTAGACAGACAAAATAAGATTCACTACAAATAGCATAACCAGAGACCCAAAAGGCCTTTTCAGTGAAGGAAGAGGAAGATGCTGAAAGGAAGAGAAAGTCTAAGGGAAATACTTAATGTGGGTTGATGAGAGCAAAAAATCTATTTATGAGGGGGCACCTGGGTGGCACAGTCAGTTGAGCATCTGGCTCTTGGTATCAGCTCAGGTCATGATCGCAGGGTCCTGGTACAGGGGGCTCCATGCTCAGTGTGGAGTCTGTGTGATAGTCTCTCTCCCTCTCCCTTTGCCCTTCCCCCAACTTGCACACACACTCTCTCTCACTCAAATGGATAAATTTTTTTTTAAGTTCATGAGGAGACAGATTTCTTTCAAGTGCCTTTTGTCAGATACAATCTTTTATCTTATTTTCAAATACAATCTTTTAGATAGACATGCAATACTAATCCTAAAATGTCTGAGATCCTCACTTCCCGTATCTAATAAAAACACCCGATGTAATACAGACCAAATCCTAATCCACTTAATCCAACTATCCCCAGTGTATTTGTGTGCTGTTCTTTCCCAACTAATATGCCAAAATACTACACTAGATTTTGTGCTGTAAGCTCAATCTCCTACTTTCTGACAAAATTATAAGTAAACAAAAAGACAGAAATCAGTCACAACATTAAGATTCATTATTTGCTTAAAACAAAAATAATCGCCTTTAAGGTGGGTTGCATTTATTCTTAAACAACACCATTATATCACAGATGATTTGGAGAGAAAATTCAGGAATAGTTGAACAAACAAGAATTTGGTTGCATTTGGCTAAAGCTTAGTAATTTATCCCACTCTACATGGCTAGGTTAAATATCCAAAATAAATTTTTTTCATTTTTATTTTGTTATTAATACCCAAAACAAATGTACTCATGTGCTGAATCCAAAAGTCACTTAATTTTACTCTTATTTCTCTGTATTGCACATCCTCAGCAAATGATTGTTAAATAAGTAATACAGGATTCACAGAGGCAGAGAGAGAAACATAACTCATCCTTGAGGGAGGAGGTCAAGAAAAGCTTCATGAGTTCACTAAGGGGATAAGGCAGTTAAAGGAATAACATAGACAAACACAGAGGTCTGCACAAGCATGAGAAGCCAATTAGTTCACTGTACTGAGAAGGAAGACTACAAACAGGAGAGCAGGAAGAGAGATACAGTACAAAAAGTTGGCAGAGGTCAAATCCTAAAGGGCTTTATAAGCCATGCTAACAAATTAGATCTTCATTCAGTAAGTGATAGGAAGCCCCTTAAGATTTTTAAGTTGGGAGTGGGTGAAGGAGAAGAAAAAAATAATCGTATTTTCAGTTTTCACATTTTACAAAAAAATCACACTGAAAGCATTAAGGAGATAAATGGAAGAGATCTAGGCCAGCAGCTTAAGAGAGCAATTAGAGGTAAGTATTATATTAATTCATGGGGTAAATGATGAAAGGTCTAAATTGAGAGATTCCAAAAGAACTTCATCAAAAGAAATAATAGGATTTGAATCTTGGAAAGAGAATAAAGGGCAGAGACTAGAAATACTATCAAGTCCTCAGCCAAATATATGTTTGTGTCACAATCCAAGAAAGAATGCATACTAGCTTAAAAAATTGACATATGACATAAAGGGATGATTTGTTGCATGAAAAATATAAATAGCTAAGCATATGTGTGTGTGTGTGTGTGTGTGTGTGTGTTTGTATATATGTGAATACATATACAATAGAAGTTGTGGTTGATTCACTTGGAGGAGGATCCAACATTTGACAGAGCAAACCCCTCAAAGGACCATGAGTGGAAACCCTCTGCTATCAACTCAAGTGGGTAATGAGTATGGGAAGAGAAAGGTGGCATAACTAACATAGGGCCAAGTGAAGGCCAAGTGGTAACCTGAATACTTCTTGGTATACCACTTGGTATACCACTGGCTTTGATAACTAAAGAATGTCCTGAAGGCTTTTCTTGAAGAGCCTGCATTTTGCTCAGGTCATGAAAGACATCCATGATGTGAGAGATGCAGTGAGTCGACGGAAGGAGCAGAGCCAACAACTGCTGGTATGGAGCTGAATGCCATATGAGAGCAGCACGTTTTGGCATGAGAATTCTATGACAGTAAGAAAGATAGATCCTAAAACTTACTGTGGACGAGTAGCAAAATAGCTTGAATGGCAATGTAGAATTGTTTACACTACGTAACTGTAACACTTAGGAATGGACCCATTTACTGACATATTTCTCTGAAGAGAAAAATAAGTCTCACCCTTGGGCTCTCAAATACACATTTCTTAGAGTTGATCTAGAGATACTGCAGGAGACCTATAAAACCTATCCAAACCAGGGACTTATATGACAGTAAGTCATCAAAATATGTCATGTCATACTTTGATTCCTCAGTCCTCAGCATTCACCTAAGATGTTGTTCAACAGGTACTGGAAGATGGCCAAGGAGTGTAGACACCAAACAGTCTTAGAATATATTCAGACTTATCAAAACAGGGGCACATAGGTGGCTCAGTGGTTGACCGTTTGCTTTTGGCTCAGGTCGTGATCCCAGGGTCCTGGGATTGAGTCCTGCATCAGGCTCCCTATGGGGAGCCTGCTTCTCCCTCTGCCTATGACTCTGCTTCTCTCTCTGTATCTCTCATGACTAAATAAATAAAATATTTTTTTAAAAAAGAATATATTCAGACTCATCAAAAGATGCCTGGAAGGGGGCACCTGGATGGCTCAGTCAGTTAAGTGTCTGACTCAATTTTAGCTCAGGTCATAATCTCAGGGTTATGGCTCCTCTCTGGACATGAGGCTTGCTTAAGATTCTCTTTCTCCCTCTCCCTCTGCCCCAGTCCCAATCTCTCCATCTCAAAAAAAAAAAAAAAAAGGATGCCTAGAAGGATAGTATTTGTTTGCCACTTTTTCAAGAACAAAGTTGTAAGTATCCTGGGTGTCAAATTCCATAAAGATCTCAGCTTGTGTTCAGGAAGACCAGTAGTAACAATGATGATAGCTAGCATTTATTGAGTACCTACCATGTGCCAGGCTCTATGGTAAGGACTATACACGTATTAGTTCATTTAATTCTCACAACAGCCCTGTGATAAATAAAGAACACTTACAACAACTTCTCTTACAACAACTTCTATAAAGTCACATAGTAAAAAGTAGTAGAGCCAGAAGTCAAACCCAGATATTATTGGTTCCGTTGATTATGTTCTTTATTTTATGCTACCTTGTCTGTTCTACTGAGAGCTTTGTATGGTTATACATGATGAGCTTACTAAAGTCACAGTTATCTTGCTAAAAAAGGTAAACACCATTCTTTTTCTTATTAAAGAAAACCAAGATAGATCCGGTGGGAGACATGGAAAATCGATCCATCCTCCACCATAAGTATTGCTGTACTTGAAAAGAATTTGAGCCTTTGGTTCTGTAGCAGTAGAAACACCAGCTTTCAGCTCCATAATACACCATCCTTGTGATAGCACAGAACATAAAGGGCCAGGGAAGCTCTTCGGCCTTCCCATTGGAGAATTCTTATCCATATATGGTAGAATTTTTCAGAATTCCTGGCAGAGGTAGTAAATGGGATAGCATATAGCCAGGTACCAAGAAAATATTGGTGGAAGAAATTTGAAGTGAACTAAAAGGTGTCTGGAACAAATTTAGGGAGAAATTAAAATAGTTTGGACATCTAGTGAAAAGCAAACCCCAGGCACTCTTGGTTTACTCTTCAGACACAATTTAAGGGGGGGCATTCTCTTTAGAATGTTGCCTTGCAAATAAGGACATCTATGGATAATGTCCAGGCTTTTGAGTCATAGAGAGCTTGGCCTGCCAAACCCAGGCTTCATCCACAGAGCTGCCAATACTTCATTGTGGAAACTGGATTCTTTGGCTAGGAATACCTCTGAAATGCAGAACACCTTTTCCTAAACTGAGACCTAAGAGGTAGTAAGGGTCAGAAGTCAGCTGTCCCTTTGTGGAGTTAAAAGTGTGGACTCCCAGCAGCAGTGAACACATATATACACACTCACACTCATACACACACAGGTATACACACACCCTAGAAGAAACAGGTGTATCAGTAGCATTGCCTCTAACCAGAGGACAAGTTCTACCAATTCAGAAAAGTGATAAGGGTTTCGGTATCATTTCAGTGTGAAAGCCTCGCCTGAGGCCTCCTTGGAATTTAGCCAAGAAAACTGAGTCATTCCATTCCATCTCCTGGGCAAGAGGCCAGAATGATCACTGACCCTCACCTCACGCTGAAGCCTATGGACATCACTGATGGCATTCCCATCTGCTGTCACAGCAGGATAAAGAATAACCAACAATTACAATGCACTTTGAAAACACAAAATATCTAATAAAACTTGCATTTTTTTCTGGAATCACTTTCCATTTCAACAACCAAAAAAAGATACTCTGCCTATGTCTGTGACAATTCTGTCCGTGCAGTCTATGACTACTAAACCTGCATGTGAAAATGACACCGAAAGGCTGTGATCATTTTATTTGGCCCCTAAAGGTCACAGCTGAAATTCAATATAAAGTGCATATTTGATCCTATTCACAAAGATACATAAGAATATTATTTCACTACTACTTTTCTTAGAGTTCTGCTCAAAAATGAATCCTCAGAAATGCAAAGCTTCATCTTTAAAACGATTTATAGAAACTTAAGGGGCTGTCTTGAGACCTGGAAATAAATTAAATATTTCTTAAAACATTTCAAATAATGTTCTCATTCCATTTCCAGAAATGATTGATTACTTTTGAATGTAATAATTTTCCAGACTATCTTCCACAACAATAGCTTTCACACTAAAAACTGGACCTTCGTTATAGAATGAGCACAGTGACAACTGAGTTTCTATTAGATAAGTTAATTGGCAGTTATTTTGTATAAGTCAGACATTTAAATATTTACATGAAAAACCAGAATTGCTTAAAATTTTGAAAAAGCATTTCTTTTTTTAAAAGATTCAGATGGAGGGGCAGAGGAAGAGGAAGAAGCAGACTCCCTACTGAACAGGGAACCTGATGCAGGGCTCAATCTCAGTCAGCACTCTGGGATCACGACCTGAGCGGAAAGCAGACGCTTAACCAACTGAGCCACCCAGATGCCCTCAAAATTTGAAAAAATATTCTTATACACACACACTATACTATTACTGAATCATTTCCTATGACTCACTGGCCAGCTATCGTATTTATTCAACATACATAGGCACTGATCTTTGGTTGGGTCAATTTTTTATTTTCCAGATTCAGTCAAATTTCAGATTTAACCAGTTCCCTAAACTAACCTTACAATCAACTGTCACATCTCATTTCATGCAGAAAGAAGGGGGGAGGGAGACTCCAACAGATTCATGAGTAAGTTGCTTGGAATTAAACTCTTTATTTGTAAAATAGCGTGGGTGGGGGAAGGAGGAACTCTGTGAAATTCTTTTGAGTACTACTACTTGAAATAGTTTTCATTTTCTTGATTCATCTCTCACCTTCCCATCCTTATTTATCTCTATTACCACTCAAACATCCTCTTATTTACCTCTTATTAATTCCCTGTTCCATTCTCTTTAGTGGCCTTTTAAGACTTTCTCTTCCTCTATGTTCCTAAAATCCCCAATCACAAGACTTCACTTCTAGCCTGTTACTTTTCTGAGAAAATAGAAGCCATCTGAGGTATTTTTCTTTTTACTCTTCCCCTCTGAATTCCTCTGTATTGTAAATTGTATTCTTCCTTCCAATCTTTGGCTCCAGCATGAAATGTCTTTCATTCTGGTTAACATTATGCTCTTTGGCTTTACACTTAATCATAAACCCTCCTCTCCTTACATCCTTGCTTCTTCAATTCTCTTCCGTGATTTTTTTATCTTACTTTTAATCTTTTAAAATTAAAAAATTAATGAAAGACATAGAGAGAGAGGCAGAGACATAGGCAGAGGGAGAAGCAGCCTCCTCTCAGGGAGCCTGATGCAGGACTCAATCCCTGGACCGGGATCACGCCCTGAGCCGAAGGCAGACACTCAACCACTGAGCCACCCAGACGTCCCTCGATTTTTTTTCTTTTCTTATCAGCCCTTCAACACACAAATAATTAGAAGAGGAATTTACATTTGTTTCCTATATGTCTTCATTAGCCCTTTACTCACATATGCCTCTAGAATCACAATGAGCTCCATGTGAAATCCAACTTCATTCTCTCAAGCTCTTACATTATTTAACACTGCAGATGAACCTTGGTTCCCTTGGTTTTATGACCTTATAGTACACTGTTTCTCCTAAGCATGTCCTGGCCATGCCTCTCCTTGTCCTTCCTTCTCCTGCCCTATAACACCAAGTATTTCCCCATAGTTTGACCCTCAGTCCTCCTCTTTATACTCTCTCACTCTATCCTTTAATAATCTAGTTCTTTGGCGGGGTTCTTTTGACATCTGGATCTCCAGTCTACAAGTTCTCTTTCAAGCTGTTCCACACATACCTCTACCGGGCAGACAACGTCATCCATAACACCAGGGACTCCTCAAAGGCACAAACCAGGTTTTATTTATTTTTGTACTTCAATCTCTCACCTCCACCAGAGAAAGGCAGAAATAGGGGAGTAGGAACTCAATAAAAGCTACTTAAGCTGAACAAAATAGTTTTCCCACCTGCACCTGAAACTGAATAGACACTGACAAAACAGCTGTCCGGCCCTCTATAACCCAAAACACCCAGCCTCTTAACTTCCCTATTTCTCTTAACTTCTAACATCCAGGCCTTAAAACCTCAGCTCCAACTCTGACATGTTCCTTTTCCTTGTCTCCTATATCCAATAAATTATCATATGTCATTGATTCTTCCTTTATGATGTTTTTACATCTGTTTACTCCTTTACCTTCTTTCTGTCATACCTTCAATTCAAGGCCTTAATTACACCCTACCTATCTTATTGTAACAGATTCCCAAATCAGTTTCTTCATCTCTTCTGCATACCAATTCTAGATTACTCTTCATTTAGTACACTTCTAATACTAGTCTGCATCTCAGAAATGGTTAGGATTGATCCTTTGCCCAGCAAACTACAAATGTCTTGCTCTAGCATGGAAAGTTCTTCCTAATATGATCCCAAAATACCTGTATGTTTGGAAGCACCAGAGATCTACTCAAGCTACTTTAAGAGAAGAAAACATTAAAAAAAAATATTTGTCTATCAACTGATAGCTGTCAGAAAACGAGAAAGATCTAAAACTGAGCCACTCTCTCTCTCTCTCCCTACCCATGTCACTGCTTCTCCTTTCAGTTTCTCTTCTCTCTATCGCCCTGCTCCCTCTGCTTATTCAGTTTCCATTCCCTCATGGTTTCAGCTAGCACACAGCACAATATGACCACTCCCAGACCTTTTCTACCTTGGCCATTCTCAACACTTCCTTGTAGTTTCTGCCCATACTGCTAATTGGTTCAGTCTTTGATTTCCCAGTTCTAAATTTTAAAGAGGCCAAAAGGCCTAGTCCATCTTTTCATGTTGACCACAGCTATGCCACAGAACAGCCTATGGACTGTCTATCCTTGGATCAGATGCCCATCCTCTTCCCATCAGCTGTGAACCAATGACATGGGGGAAGGGCAGGATAACAGGTTCAGAGAGTGGACCCTTTGGAAGCAGACCTGTGGGCAGAAATACCTTTAAAAGGAATCCTTTTCTGCAGGGCAGGCAATGATCAACATCTCTAAGACACTACCTTTCCCTGCTCTGTTCTACATACACACCCTGATCCTATCACAGGATTTACCATTTCACACTCAATCCATAATTGTATAATTGTATCTCTTTGCTCAAGTTGTTACCTCCACTTAGAATAATCTCTGCTATCACCTTACCATCTTGAAATCTACCATCCAAAGGACACAAACAGACATAAAATAAATTCACAAGTCAATACACAACAAGAAAAAGAAGCTATGAAAAATTATTTGAGCACACAAAAAATACTCAAAATAGGTGCATTTTTTGTCAAATGAGCGAAAATAAATATTGAATGCTTAATGTACCTTATGATGACAGTTTCTTGTCTTCCAATAGAATATAGCTAAAAGGAAACACATTTAATTCCTGTCAAAATTTCACAAAGATGTCCAACTATAAATAAAAAGAAGAAAAGCACACCTAATATCAAGAATTTTAAAAATAATAGCGCTAGATGAAGTAATGTTAAGAACACAATAAAGCTGTTGGCCTTAAAAATAGCTGATGATATTGCAAAAATACTAGGACCCTCTTAGGAAACAACTGACCAACTTGATTCACTCTGGAATATACAGGAAAACTAAATTACTTTTCATTACTGTCAACTAGAGAAAAATATTTTTAATATTTTGGTTTTGGTACATATCCTTCCATACCTTCTTAATATGTATATATTTTTCTTTTTTGAAAAAGCTTTGGGTCAAACTAGATATACTGTTAGATATTCACTTTGTTTTTTCTTATATCATGAGCCTCTGTCTATGCTATTAACAGTCTTCAAAAACATTATTTTTAGGAACTCCTAGGTGGCTCAGCAATTGGGCACCTCCCTTTGGCTCAGGTCATGATCCTGGGATCTGGGATGAGGTCCTGCGTTGGGCTCCCTGCATGGAATCAGCTTCTCCCTCTGCCTGTCTCTGCCTCTCTCTTTCAGTCTGTGTCTCTCATGAATAAATAAATAAATCTTTAAAACACACACACATACACACACACACACACATTATTTTTAATGGTTGCATAGTAGTCCATCATATGAATAGATAAAAATAGATTTTTAACATAAAAATTCCTTAATGCTAGAATTCAGATTTTGTCTCTTTTTTCATAATTACTAATAGACTGAAATGAATATCCTTACATATAAATGTCTTGTACATTATCTCTGATATTTTCTTAAAATAAATTCCCAGAGATATACTTGATAAGGCAAAGAATATAACCATTAAAAAGGTTTTAATAAGGGGTGCCTGAGTGGCTCAGTGGGTTAAACATCTGCTTTCAGCTGAGGTCATAATCCCAGGGTTCTGGGATGGAGCCCTGTATCAGGCTCCCTGCTCAGTGGGGAGTCTGCTTCTTCCTCCCCCTCTGCTACTCTCCCTACTTGTGCGAGCTCTCTGTCAAAAAAATAAAATCTTTTTTAAAAAAGTTTTAATAAAAGAACTTCCAAGTATCAATTTAACCAAAACTGTAATATGACAACAAGGAATGGGGGATGAGAAGGGAAGGGAAGGATGGTATAAGAGAGCTAAAGCTCCATCATCCACAGCAATAACCACTGCTACATAAAATGGGAGAAAAAAATTTAACTAGTGTAAGGGTATGATTTAGAAACAAGGAGGTAAAACAGCTAATAATGCAGAATAGTGGATAGGAATCAGATGTAAGAAAATATGACACAGAACATTGTTTTCATTATAAGTTTTGTTCTGACCTTTTAACCGTTCATTTGTATTGGTTTGATAAAAATACAAATTAAATCAAAAACATAAAACCAACAGTATAATTCAGCTGTAAAACACAACAGATATACACTTTGGCTTCAGACCTCATGATTCTCATCATTAGGTAGAAAAAAATCCTTTTTTTTTTTTTTAAAAAATCCTTTTATGTATATATTGTCTATAAAAACCATAAAAGTTACAATTTTGTGAATTCTTATTCAGAACCCTCTGTAAACAAAGCATGTTGACTAGGTGCTGTGGGAGGTCCTAAGAAATACTCCATCTTTCCATTCTCTCCAGAGAGAAGACAATTATTGTCAACACTAGAAATATTCTCTCCATATGACTCAGCTATGGAATGTCCGGAAACTGCCCATACAGAAAAGATCAAGTGTTCTCCCCCAAAATTTTAAATATAGAGAAAAACTAAGATTCCAATTCCTCGAGGTAAAGTTTAAGAAAGCTATATATTTTTCTTCAGGAAAAATACTTCCATTTTTCCATATCCCAAACACAATAGGCATCCCTCACTAAAATGTGTCAGAAAAATTGGAAAAATAAAAAGGAAAATTAGGATAGTGGTAATAAATAAAGTGTTAGAAATCTTCATTCTCCGGCAACTTCCTCACAGATCTTGTCATGTATACTTGGTAAATGTTTGGTTCTTCTTAGTTCATTTCATTGTAGGGCCAGAAATTTCCTCAGAATATTAGTACCTTCAGAAGAAATCCTCATAGTGTCACCACACCGGTTCCCCTTCTTGATTCAGCTGATTTGAAGAGCATGTGTGCAGTACATAAGGAATCGGATGAGTCTCCACTGTCAATGGTTATTGAGTATCTCCCTCCCTCATATTATCTCCTACTAGTACATAAAGTGGAGCTAGTAGACCAAGAGTCCTGTCCCTTGCTCCCTCCCTAAAACCTTTCTCTGCCCCTTCCCCTCTTCACTCTTCATTTCTCCTTAACTCACTTTCTGTCTCCACTTCTCTTCCTCAAGCCTCATTTCTGGGTTTTCCCTCTCTCTCTCCTACCACTCTCCCACCACTCTCCCACCCTTACCTTATCCACTCCAAACAACTGAAGTGAAGAAGGAGAACCTTTCTTGTTCTTCCTCTATCTCCCTAAAAGAAGTAGAACCATAAATTTTATTTATAGGTGATAGAAGTCCAGTAACAAAGACATCCAACAAAATCCAGCTAATATTTTAAGTATAATTCAGACTAAATTATTTGTAGGTTTATCAGAACTGCATGAACAATTTTCTCTTTGCAATTGAATGACTACCATTTTGGCATATTTATTTTTATTTACAATGGCAAACTAAATGTGTAGCTGCATTCTCTATGCCTATAGTTAATATGCTCCCTTCAAAATGTTTTGTCTAATGACCATTATACAACATCAGCATCCACTCACATATTGCTTCCTTCCCCAACTTTTACCAAAATCTACCCCTCTCTCCCAAATAGTGGGTATTTGGAAAGGAAAAAAGTGACTGTTTCCTATCTTCATCCAAGCCTCTATACTGGTCAACATGGATCTCTGTGCCAAAGAGTAAATGATATAATGTTCATTTCTTGGGAGTAGCCACTTCCAAATATCATACTGAGTAAAGTTCAAGTTCACATACTACATGAATCTTTAAACTCTGAAAAATGTGGCTTCGCATCCCAACAAATATGACTTTTGGAATGAACATTCCATCTTCCAGACAGAATGGAGATATTACAAGAAGAGCCTGGAAGGAGAGGATGAGATTAGTCTATCTGATGAATACATCAACTAATAAATGGGAGAAGATGCCAGAAATAGTTGGCTAAAAAGTAATACATCAAGCATTTATATTGTACAAGTTAGTCTTTACAGATAATCTAAATTTCAAAAAAGTATGTTCAAAATTATATTTGAAGTATAACAAATCCCAAAAATACCACCTTGAAACAGTCCTATAAATTAGGATGGCGCCCATGGGTCTAGGACTAAGGCAAAACCCATAGCCAATATTTGTTGATACTCCAAACTGTTGAATAGACGTAGTACATAAGAGCATAAGTACCAGAATGACTGGGACAAACTGCTCCCACTTGGTTTTTCTAATTCTTCTTTTTCAGTATTATGGGCTAATGAATTCACAATTTATGAAAAAACTTATTACAAGTCCACTATATGCTAAGCATCATGCTAGAGAATTTAGGGCATTTCTCTGCCATAAATGATCGGACAAAATATTAAAATTCTAAGTAAAGCCAGGATTAGTGTCACCTTGGGCTCCAATAGGAGTAGGCACAGTACTATTACTGATCCTATTTTTATTCAATATGTTGGCATTTCATTCATCATGGATTTTTTGCATTATTTTTTAATATTGCGTTAAAATGTTATTTAATCTTGATTACTGAGTTTTTCAGTGACCCTTTAAATTTTGCACCCTGGGCAAGTGTCTCACACTCTTCATCCTAATCCTGGTCCTACCTAGAGTTTACAATCCATGCAAGGGGTTGGAAAACTTTTTCTATAAAGGACCAGATAATAAGTATTTCAGGCTCTATGGGCCATGTCGTCTTTGTTAGAACTATTCAACTGTGCTATTATAGAGCTAAAACACCACCAATGATATGTAAATTTAAAAATGTGTTTTGTTCCAATAAAAATTTATTTACAAAAACACACTGCAGGACATATTTGTCCCACAGACTGTAGATTGCCAACCCCTAATCTACACTAAATTCTCATTTAGTAGTCAAGCAATTCTCATTAATAAATTATCTGTAAATAGCTATAGCTTACCTTGAAGAGCCAATGGTAATAATATAACCAGTTTTGATCACAATTTTCCTAAAATGAACTAAAAAACTTATTTTTAATGTTTTATAATGCAGAAAAAAAATTAAAGAAAATTGAAAGCACCCATAATGACACTATTCCACAATTATCACTATTACAATTTTGGTGAATTGTCTTCAAGTCTTTTCTAAACATATTTTAATAAAGATAAGAGTATTGAGCAGGACAGGCATGAATATGCTGTGGTGACAAATTAACCCCTAAGTCCCAGTGGCCTAACTCAATTAAGGCTTATTTTTCACTCATGTTACCTGTCTATCATGGATCAGCAGACTCCTTAGTCCATCAAGGACACAGACTGATTAGGAAATTTCACAATCCTGTAGCTACACCTGGAACATATGACCTCTTCAGTCACCTTGGGAAACAAAACAATATAGCTGGAAGATCTCACACCAGCTCTGCTATGCTTCAGCCCAGAAGTGACACACCACTTTCACTCACAGCCCATGTTCTACAACTAGTCATGTAACTATAGGTGGAAAGATAGAAATGTCAAGGACATAAAGTGAAATGTTTGATGGCCACCATTGTCCTTGTCACATTAAAAATCACATTACAGATATATATAAAATTTTATTCCCTTCTTTGCCCTTAAAATTATATCATAAGCTTTTTCCCCACATCATTAAATCTCTTCATAAACATATAGATATAATCCTCCATTACTCAGTCAGTTTTACTATCATAGCTTCTGCACAGCAAAGGAAACAATCAACAAAACTAAAAGGCAACCTACAGAATGGGAGAAGATATTTGCAAGTGACATATCTGATGAAATACCCAAAATATATAAAGAACTTAAACAACTCCATACCCAGGACACCTGAGTGGCTCAGTCAGTTAAGCTTTCAACTCTTGATTTCAGCTTAGGTCATGATCTAAGGGTTGTGAGATCAAGCCCCATGTAGGGCTCTACATGGGGCATGGAGCCTACTTAAGATTCTCTCTCTCCCTCTCCCTCTGTCCCTCCTCATATCTCTAAAAACAAAAACAAAAACTCAACACCCAAAAAATGAATAATCCAATTTAAAATGGGCAGAAGACATTAATAGACATTTTTCCAAAGAGGACATTCAGATGGCCAACAGACACATAAAAAGACACTCAATATCACTGATCATCAGGGAAATACAAATCAAATAAAAACTACAATGATATATCACCCCACACCGGTCACAATGGCTAAAATTAAAAAACATAAGAAATAACAGGTGTTGGCCAGGTTGTGGAGAAAGGGGAATCGTCTTGTACTGTTGGTGAGAATGCAAGAAAATAGTATTTACCCAAAGTATTGACCCAAAGAATACAAAAATACTAATTCAAAGGGATGCATGCACCTTTGCTATAAACAGCATTATCTACAATAGCCAAATTATAGAAGCAGTCCAAGTGTCCATCAATTAATGAATGGATAAAGAAAAAGTGGTATATATACACAATGGAATGTTAGTCATAAAAAAGAATGAAATCTTGCCATTTGCAATGACATGGATGGAACTAGAGAGTATTATACTAAGCAAAATAAGTCAGAGAAAGACAAATACCATCTGACTTCACTGATTTGTAGAATTTAGAAAATAAAACAAACAAGCAAAGGGGAAAAGGAGAAAGAGGCAAACCAAGAGACAGACTCTTAACTATAGAGAACAAACTGATGGTTACCAGAGGGGAGATAGGCGGGGGTTGGGTAAAATAGGTGATGGGGATTAGTGAGTGCACTTCTTGTAATAAGCATTGAGTGTTGTATGGAAGTGTTGAATCACTATATTATACACCTGAAACTAATATTACACTGTATGTTAACTAACTGAAAATTAAATAAAAACTTTTTAAAAACTATTATAAACATTGCTATGTGCGGTAATTTTCCTAAGTACTTTATGCAGATATTGTCATCTAATTCTTATAAGTAGTTTATGAGGAAGTCTAATAGTACATCTACTTTACAGTTCTGCAAATAGAGGCCTAGTGAGTTGAAGTAAATTTTCCAAGCCACAGAGCCAGTAAGGGGTAGATCTGAGGCATACATAGGACTGTCAGACTTCATAGCCCATGCTCTTAACCAATGAGTGTGAACTAAAGGGCTGAGCTACAGTTCAAGTTTGAAACACAGCACTGCTGTGCTGGGCTATTGACCAGGAGGCAGATCATCACAGAAGTGGAAAAGGGTGTGTGAGACCATAAGGATTTGTTGTTACCGGTAATGTGGACAATAGAACAATGACAGATGAAAAATGGGACCCAATAGGATACTGGTCAAATTTTTTTTTTCCTTTCTCTGTGAGGTATTTGGAAAAATTACTGATTTCTTTGAATTCATCAAGGTCCCTGGATTCTTAAACCATTTATGAGGGAGGGGGAATAATAAAGATACAGTGGACTCCACTACTCTGGAAATTTGGAGTTTATCAGATTTTAATTAAAAAAAAGAAAAAGAAAAAAAAAGGAAAGCTGGCAGCCCTGATGAGATGCCACAAAGAACACAGGCAGGGCAGAAGAAGGGGAAGAAAAAAGGGAAAAAAAAAAAACAGAAGAGTTATAAACATAAGAGTCTTCTTTAAAAATTTAACTATATCTAATCTATCTTTACTTAATGTGTGTTCTCTCCTTAAAGCAAGGATATGTACAGATTTCTGTTGTACATAGTTTTTTGTATTCTTCATACATTTATGTCTTATCATAAAAATTCTAAAAATTGAGGGACTTGCTATATATAATCATGTATGTTAAAATTCTTAATGAACTGAAAGGTTTATATTTAAAAGGCACTATCAATATAATCATTTAAATATTACCACCAATAAATAAATAAATAAATAAATAAATATTACCACCACAACTGTGTCTTAAAACTAAACCACATATCAAACTTA
The DNA here is from genome assembly GCF_053574225.1 of Canis aureus. Classification (NCBI taxonomy): domain Eukaryota; kingdom Metazoa; phylum Chordata; class Mammalia; order Carnivora; family Canidae; genus Canis; species Canis aureus. Next base: position 58,619,247 of record NC_135620.1, read on the forward strand.
AGCATGCTGTCTTAGCCTGCTCAGGATGCTAAAACAAATATACCATAGACTGGGTAGCTAAAACAAAAAACATTTATTTCTCACAGTTCTGGAGACTGGGAAGTCCAAGATCAAAGTGCTGGCAGGTGTGATATATGGTTAGACCTTCTTCCTGCCTGGTTTATAAGCAGTCCTCTTTGCATGGGACCTCACATGATGGAAGGAGTGAGGGAGTTCTCTGGGCTCCCTCTATAAGAGCATTAATCCCAGTCATGAAGGTGGAGCCTCCCAAAGGCCCTACCTCCTAATGCTATCACATTGGAGGTTATGATTTCAACAATAATTTGGAGGGGAACACAAACATTCAGTCCATAACACACACTAAGTTCTGTTTTAGTAATAAGTCCATTCCTAGACTTACTATAGAGCAGAAAGACACATGAAAAATTTCTATTGGTCAAGTTTTATGTACTTAGAAGGTGTATTAGATGCCCAGGGCCACCATAACAAATTACCACAAACTTGGATGGTTTAAAACAAAATTTATTGTCTCCCAGTTCTGGAGGTTAGAATTCTAAAATCAAGAAGTCAGCAGGTCCGTGCTCTCTCCGAAGGCTCTAGGGAAGACTCTCCTTGCTTATTCCTTTGTTTGGTGCTTGCTGGTTGGCACTCCTTGTCATTCCATAGCACACAGATGCATCACCCCAATATGTGCCTCCATCATCACATAGCATTCTTCTATATGTGTCTGAATTTCTTTTTATAAGGACACCAGTCCCTGGAGTAGAGCCCATTCTAATGTACTATGTCCTCATCTTAAATTGATTACATCTGCAAAGAACTTACTTCCAAATAAGGTTATATTCAAGGGACCTGGGGTCAGAATTTCAACATGTTTTGCCTGGAGGATACAATTCAATGCACAACAGAAGTCATAAAAGTGTTGTCATGTCTTCCTTGGAAGTATAGGTGAAGACGGCAGAAAGAGAATTACTCTTCACCAACTCTAGTGGAAGGCTCTGTGTTGAGTCATGATAAATGTTTACCAGTAGATCCATATTCAAACACTCTATCATATGCTAAACACATAGATTTTCAATCTTGAGTGGGTTTGGGGGAGCAAAACTGGGTACTTTTACCCCATATATAACAGTGTTTACCTAACAATCAATAAAAAGAGTTCCAGGTTCAAACAAACCATCTTACAAAGGAAATTTGGCAACCAACCCATTTGAAAGTTAGGAATTGCTTAGAATTTTGACCATTACTCATTTTTCTCTCTTTTTTCTAAGGTTACGAGCTCTGTTATTTGATAACTACTATTTGTAAATGCTACTGGAACTTATAATAATCCCTGAACTAAAGGGTTAGCGACAAATATTAACAAATAATGATGATGATAATCATAACGCTGTTGATAATGTTAGCAATAAATCTAAACAGACATTTTTATGAATGTAGTAGCCTTCTGTTTTTATCATAAGTAAATTGTTAAAAGTAGATAACTACATTCAAGTGTTTATTATTTCTTACATAATAAGTACAGATAGAGATCCGGAGCTTATGTTAAAAATAAAAAAAATTAACCAAAGCTCAAAATAAATATATTCAGTAGGGAACAATAGTCTTATAACAATGTAGCCTTTCGCAGAGCACCTTAGAGTGATGAATCATTGTACTTGATGATCTTAAACAAGTTTACATATAATTAGAGAGGCATGGAAGTTAGGGAGCTGGTATTGTTGTTTTACACAGAAACCTAGCACCAGACATCTAATAAACATTCAGACTTTGTATTTGAATTATGTAAGACTTACAACAACCTTAACAGAAAATAAAAATCCCTGGTCAAACTGTAAAATGATTTTTCACTTCCGTTTCTGAGTCACTTATTGCAAAAAGCAAGACAAAAATAAAGCACACAATCAGGAAAGGAGTCAAGCTAATTGTGTGATAGATAGATAGATAGATAGATAGATAGATAGATAGATAGATATTGTGTCTTAAGTGTATAATACACACATGCTTGTAATTTGAGTAATCTGGGGGAGGAATACTCACAAATATGTTGTGATATTGTAGTTTTTAAGCTTTTAATCTGCATTAGTAACACTTAAAACTTTTAGAGACCAAATTTTATTTTAAATTATCCAGAAGAAAGAAAATTATCCAGGAGAGGAATCTTTGTGGTTTTAGTCATTTAATATATATTATGCTTTTCTTCTAAAAATTAAAATCTTGAATAAGATTGTTGTCTTCCAAGGTCCTGCCTTCTTATTACAAGTACACTATCTTCATTAGGGTATTCTGCTATCTGGTTGTCCCTCCTCCACCTAAATACTGCAATCCTTACTACTTCAAACCCTTTATTTTTTAGTCTGTAACCCAGGACTCTCATCCCAATGCTTCTCTCCTAGGATGTGACACTATTAAGGCCTGATCTCAGCTTCAACGGATCACACTTCCAACAGAAGAGTGCTGAGTAAGCCCTTAACAAAGGAGGAAGAACCAAACAAAACAAAAACCTTTCCTTTACCATATCAAACATGATTATAAGATTTGAACTTACAAAGTGATCCTTCAGCTGCCTCCAGCCCTCATACTTCCCCTCCCTTCAGGCTTTCTCTACCAGCCCTGAGAGCCTAATCACAGTTACATTGCTAAGACCTGGGGACCATTCTCCTGGGTTGCTAGGTTGCTACTTCTCATCCTCATGTCATTCAGCTGTGTAACAAGTTCTGTTTCCTCATCTGTCCTGAACCTACAAAAGAAAGACCTCTCATTTATAGATGAAACTATAAAAGCCTCTCTTCTCCATGAATCCTAGATAGCAAAGCTCCAGAATATGTGCCTATTTCTCCTTAAATCCTCAAACTCTCAAACAACTCTATCTCAACTATCAATTCTCACTGGTTCCTAAACTCCATAAAAATCTGCTTTTGTTCCACAGAAACCTTCTGTTGCTTTTCCTGTAACCCTGCTGGTATGAAACAGGAGGTAGAATGCTTTGATGAATTGGTCAAGTCCAGAAAAATAGGTGTACACCATGCCAGGAACCTAAGCTCAGAAAATTTAAGACATAATCAACTATTTGTGATGCTCTACTTAATAATAATAGTAGTAATAGATTGATTATGTTTCTTTGGGTCCTTCAGATGTAAAAGAACAAAACTCTAAATGGAGGCAGAAATCAGCCAGGATAGACAAATCCCAAGAAAGACATGATAGCCCTAGAGCCCTCATCTTTGAGCCTGAGCCCCCCGCCCCCCTCCCCGCCCAGCATGATCTAATATTTACAAAACTCAAATGGAGCAGACTGGGCAGGCAGGACCTTTGCCAGAGACCAACATATTCAAATGGGTAAGGTCACTTGATAAATAATATCTGGAAAATGATTCTAATTAAAATATTCCCCCCAAAATCTAAATATGCTCTAAATACAGTTCTATATGTAGATAGACATATCACTGTTAAAATGAAGACATAAACCACATTGGTGAAACTAAGCAAGAGAAATCATTAAGTCTTTGCCATGTTCAGTCTCACATTTCTGGCCACTTGCCTTGTGATGAACGAAGCTGATAATGGAAGAATTATATCCACAACCAGGCATTATACCCATGAGCTTGATACAAGGGCAACTTTGCTCACTTGGAAAATTAAATTTGCTGAATTAACAGCCCACCAGCCCAGTTGGAATGATAGTGTAGAAGGGCATTACTTAAAATAACAAATATGACATAATAACAACTAATGGCCCTATGAATGATATAGATGCAGATTTTCTTTTTTAACTCACCTCTCCCTGCTAATGAAACTGCACATAATAGGCATTGTATCTTCTCAAAACCAGTGGTGTTGAGCTTTGGCCATATGTGGAAAGAATAATATTTATAAATAAATTTGAATGAACTATAGCACTACTTGATAATTACATTCTGAAACACTGAGTTTATACTACCATGGAATAATCATGATAAAAAAGAAATGCCTTAGGTAAATATACAAGAGGCTCAGTATCCATGTTTCCATACCCAAAAGCACTACGAAGCAAAAATCCCTTTGACATCCTTCAAATCAACAACAGAATTTACACATGATTATACTTATTATGTATATAAGTTTAATGTATGATAAAGATCACTAATTAGTGCAGAAAAGAATACACAATAAATGATGCTGTGATAAATTTGTAGCTGTATCTCATAAATAAATTTCAGATGGATAACAGATTTAAATGCAAAAATTTAACTTTATAATGCCTAAAGGAAAATATAAAGAGTTTTATGTAAAAAAATGTACATTGGAAAAAAGTAATGGGAGTCATCTTAAAAGTTGTAAAAGTTTTTAAAGTGAAAGATTGATACATCTTTTTTCTTTCCTTTTTAAAAAATTTAATTGTGGCAAAATATACATAAAATTTTCCATTTTAACCATTTTTAAGTGTATAACTCAAGAGAATTAAATAAATTTATACTGTTATAAACCATCACACTATTTTCAGAACCTTTTCATCATCCCAAACAGAAACTCTACCCATTAAGCATTAACCTTCTTTTCTCTCCCCCTGCCTCTCAGCCCCTGGTAACCTCTATTCTACTTATTATCTCTGTGGATTTGCCTATTTCTGTCTACTTTACATATATAGAATCATGTAATATTTTTTGTCTGGCTTATTTCACTTAGAATAATGTTTTCAAGGTTCATCCATGTTGTAGCATTTCAGGGTTTTCCTATTTTTAGTGGCTAAATAATGTCCATGTTATATAAATATCATACATACAGTGTTAATCCATTCACCTGTTGATAGACACCTGAATTGTTTCCACCTTTTGGCTATGGTGAATAATGCTGCTATGAACATCAGGGCACACATACCTGTTTTTTTATTATTTCTAGTACGTAGCTGGTATTGGAATTGCTGGATCATATAATAATTCTGTTTAATTTTTGAGGAACTACCAAACTGTTTTCTATTGTAATATCTTATTGTTTAACCTTTGCATCATCTGAACATACATCCCCTATTTTGTTATTTTTTCTTTTTTAATGTGTTAATATTTTTCCAATATTTTTATTTTTTAATTTTTTCTTGCAAAATACAAATAACATAAAATTTATTTTCTTAATGATTTTTAAGTATACAGTTCAGTATTTAAGTACATTAATTACAGTACATTAATTAAGTAATGTACAGTAATTAAGTACATTACACTGTTGTGCAACCATTACTACCATCCATCTCCAGAACTCCTTTCATCTTGCAAAACTGAAGTTTTGTTCTCATTAAACAATATCTTTCCATGAGCCCCTCTCCCCAACCCCTGGCAATCACCATTTTACTATTTAATTTTTTTAAAGCCTCACCCTCCCTGCATGCTCCAATCATTGGTAACCACCATTCTACTCTCTGTTACTATAAGGTCAGCTTTTTTATTTGTTTTTTGTTCTTTTTCACTTAGAATAATGTCCTCCAGTTTCATCCATATTGTCACAAATGACAGAATTTCCTTCTCTCTGAAAGCTGAATAATATTCCACTCTAAATATCACATTTTGTTTATCCATTCATCAGTCAACAAACATTTAGATTATTTCCATATCCTGACTATTGTGAATAATACTGCAATGAACATGGGAATGCATATATCTTTTAGAGATACTAATTTCATTTCCTTTGGTTATATACCCAGTAGTGTAATTACTAGGCCATACGGTAGTTCCGTATGTTTTTTGTTGGGGAACTTCCATACTTTTTTCCATAGTGGCTGCACCAATTTACATTCCCATCAACAGTGCATAAGGATTTTTCTCCACATCCCCACAAACACTTGTTATCTTTTGACTTTTTGAAAATAACTATCCTAACAGGTATGAGGTGATATGTCATTGTGATTTTGATTTGCATTTCCCTGATGATGAATGATGTTGATCACCTCTTCATGTACCTGTGGCCATTTGTATGTCTATTCAAGTCCTTGGCCAATTTTAGAATCAGGTTACTTGGGCAGCGCCGGTGGCTCAGTGGTCTAGTGCTGCCTGCAGCCCAGGGCGTGATCCTGGAGACCCGAGATGGAGTCCCACATCAGGGTCCCTGCATGGAGCCTGCTTCTCCCTCTGCCTGTGTCTCTGCTTCTCTCTCTCCTCCTGTGTATTCTCATGAATAAATAAATAAAATCTTAAAAAAAAAAAAAGAATCAGGTTACTTGTTTTTTTTACTATTGAGTTGTAAGATACTCTTGTATCTAAGTGTCCCTTATATATTTTGGATATTTGCTCCTTATCAGATATATGGGTTTGCAAATATTTTCTCACATTTCATAGGTTGCCTTTTCATTTTGTTGGTTCCATATATGCCAAAAGCACAAAATCAAAAAGTAAAAAGAAATGGAGAGAAATACAGAAATATGATGGACCAAGAGTCAATATAGCAAGAGCATACAAAGATTAAGAAAAATCCTAAAATTGTAATAAACCAATTACAAATGGCATAAGTAGATTCACAAAATTATAAATACAAACAGCTAATATATATGGTGGTGTATGTTAAACACGTATGATCAAAAATTTGAACAAGATTATTTTTGGCCTATCCAATTAGCAATAATTTTTTTAATGTTTGATTCTACTTCACCTCACCAGAGTTAGTAGAAAAGAAGGAAATGAGATCTGCTGATCACAAAGAAAAAATATTTAAAGATCCTTCTGGCAAAAAGAAAAGTGCCACAGGGAATTACCTCATCTCATACCCCAAGCAGCACTGCTGTCAGAGGCCCTGGAATGTTCCAATCCACAATCCCATGTTGCCCATCATCTGAGATGTGTTCTAGACTTTATCTTTCAAATCCATAACTACCAAGCTTTCTTCTTGCTGAGATATGCCTAATTTTCAGTTATTTACATTCTTACTTTCACTCCTGATCTTGTATCTCCCAGTCTTTTAGATGGAGTCCCTAACTTCTGCTGTCTGTTCTCCTGAACTTGACTCCTTTTCCTGCTAACATGATAGATGCTAAACCTCCTCATATCTAGTAGAATTCCCAGCCTTTGCCTCCCCTGACCAATCTAATATCTTTTTATTCACACTGAAGTGGAATCATATAATCATATTGATAATCACTATCTATACCAAAGATAATAAAAGGAGCTAACTTTATGATATACTTCCTATGATCCAGGTATTATGTTGAATGCTTTACATACATTCTTCAATGGAGACTTCATAACCCTCTGAAATGGATAAGTAGTAGTATTTTTATTTTGCTTTGAGGAAGATGTTAAGTGACTCACCAGCCTCATATAGCTGCTGACTCTGGTCAAGTCAGCTTGATCCCTACATGTACTATACTGCCTCCCTCGGCTTTTATTACATGGAACACTTCTTGAAGACGATGGTTTGACTTACAGAAAGAAGTTCCTATTATAATAAACAATGTATATATAACATCCTACTGCATTTACAGCATCTAGCCAGGGAAATAAAATATTTTCTGGGAAACAAGTGAGTACTGAAGTAAACAGAGCCTTATATTACTTATCATAAATCATTATTTTCTATGATTTTTCTAGAAATATGAACTTGATAGATACAAAACAAAACTAAAATAAAACCATTATATCATCCCATAACAATAAAAGGCCACTAAATGACAGGAGAACATAGTCATATATAAAACCAGATATTAGTATGCCAGGATGTTGAATGGAACTTTTCCTATGGCCCCAGTACTGGCCCTAGAGTCTGCAGATGAAATCTACAGGCACTAGCCTCCCATATCTAAAGGGACAGATGCCTTTCCTCAAGGCTTAATAAGTAGTCAAAACTAAGACTATGACCAGGAGCCATCAACCCAACCCTCACACTTCTTCCCAGCTTGGGCAGGAAGAGGAGAGTGAATGGAATCCCCCAGTCTTGTTTATTATAAGGAAATTTTCTTTTCCCTCTCTTACAAAGCCAAGTTTGTTGGAGAGAGAGATGTGCTGCCCTAAAAACTCCTGGCAGACTTGGGGGCAACTACAGGAAAGGAGACCCACTACGCATCTCACCATGCTGTGAGTGGAGCACAGAAGAGCCTGGCATGTGAATTGTAGGGTGGGTTTGGCCTGAAGATGGGGACATGCACCTGTACACAGGGACTTGTGCCCACTTTTCCCTAGATTTCTGAAGGCAAGAGGCTTACTGGAGTAGCCTTGCAGAAGCACAAGGAAATACAGAGTAATAATCCTGGGAAGGGAAAGTTGTGTGGCACCTCCACCCCAGTTTCACGATAGAAGAAAACCCCAGTGGTTTCCCTTGGTCCACAGAAAGGACTATACAACAGATGATGGACAAAGAGACAAAAAGGGCTATCTGGACAGCCAGAACAAATGAGGTGACAATCTACCAGGGAGAAGGGAGGAGGTATGAACCATGGCTGAGTTGCCCCTCTCTAAGAAAGTCCTCACTGACAGTGTGGGCCAGGTTGAATAAGAAACCATCATATGGAGACCATTACATCAGCAAAGACTGCTAGAAACTGATAGAACCAGAGTGACCAGAGTATGTATGGGTACCTTTCCACAACTGGCAGGTAGTCAAGGGTGTAAGATTACTGTTACCTCCTCTATCCAAGAGCACCTTGCCCTAGTCATGAATTATCTACAGGACAGAGAGAGGGGAGGAAGTGTCTTAGGAGCTCATTGTATCTTTCTATCTATATCATCTATGTATTTATCTCTATGTCTATTTCTTAACACCTCTCTCGGTCTCAGGCTCTCTCCCCCACTCCCTCCCTCTTTTTCCAGTCCCTGCTTCCAACCCACTTTTTGGGTCCCTCGAGCAATGGGTTGGGGGAAAGTTTTAAATTGTATTGGACTGAACTTTATTCACCCAAAATGACCATTAGGTTTTGATACTTACTTAGATTCCATTAAAGGAAGGGAAAAGAAGGTTCTTTAGAGTTTAATAGAAAGAAGTCTCTGGAAAAAAGTTAAAGTGCTTAGTATTTACCACTGAGTTGTCAATCTGTAGATTATATTATACTACACTATACTGGAAGAACTCTTGCCAGAACCTTACCAAAAGTAACCCAATTTCCAGGACAATGTGCAAGAGTGACTGAGGTGAGCTCTAGTTTCTAATCTTTTTTGAAAAAAAAAAAAAAGTCATTTAATACAATTTCCATTCCATGGCATTCTATCACTAGAAATCAGGGCACCACAAGTAAAAAAATCAAATCAAAGACATAAGTCACATTTATGCACATCAGATAAACCTGAGATGGAACCTGCAGCCCCTCTCTGTGAGTCATCTCAATACTACAGAAAGCTGTGACCCTGTGTTTCCAGGAGGACCAGTCATACAGTTCTGCTGTGCAGATGAGTCATAAGAAACCTGGCCAACCGTACTTGACATCCTCAAAACACCTCCCTAGGAGCTGGCCATTTTCTTTCCATTCACTCTTATTCTTTTTTTTTCCCTCATATTTCTTTCCAGAAGCCACCCTTATTTGAATTAGTATGACAAGAATATCCTACTTGCTGCCCTATGGAAAGGACAAAAAGACTTTCAAAAATCAGTACAACTACAAAATGATTCTACTATAGGATCCTTACTTATAAAAGTAAAATCGTTTTTTTTTTTTTCTCCACCAGAAAACGGTCCAGATTCTCAACAGTCTCCAGTCTCAGCTTGGTACCATAATTGCCATAAATAAACTTCTTACGCACTAAAACCAGTTTTGCCCTTTTCCCAGGAGGCTTTTGTAAAGCGCAACATAAATTCAGCTATCTCATATGATGCAATTGTGATTTAGGAAAAGCCAAGACCATCATCAATACACAGTTCCATCCTCCCACACCAACAGCCCAATCTAACTGCTGCCAAGTCCCCAAACCCTGAAACTCCCACCCACAAGCTGCCAAACCCTCTGGTTGCCCTATCACTGGCAGATGCTACGATGCTCTGTCAGTAAAAGGTTTGTGAGAAACTGAAAAGTGTACAAAATCAAACAGAATGCAAAGACATTTTTACTGAACTCAGTATTTCAGGATTCTGGAATACTTAATGCTTAAGAATTAAGAGAGATTTGGGGATTCATAGCCCTATGTTTCTGTCTGTCCAACTTTAAAATGGCTACTACCTGCCTACCCCAAAAGAAATCAGAGATGGCAGTTTGTAAAGACTTTCAACGTGTTCCCTGAAAAGCATCATATACATACAACTCTGTCAATGCAAAATATTTCGATCATGGGGAGACTCGGATGTGCCATAGTCATTATTTCTACAATAAAGCAATACAATGAATACTCACCAGTTGAGCCAAGTTATTCTGCTAAGGGGGAAGCCATATACCACTGTCATTTACATGTACCACATTGAGCTACGTCTAAAGACACTGACTAAAACCCAGACTCCTCAAGTCCTAGCCTTGTGCTCTTTCCATTCCTTTCTTCTGTGTCCCAGCCTCATACAAATCCACTCTCCCCACATATATCCTCCCACCCAAGTCTCACCTCTGTGCTATTACCCATGCACTTCAAGTCCCCGAACTCCTCCTCTGACTGCTTGAGCTGACCTTCTCTTTTCCTGATGTTTAACCCAATCCCTCCTTGGCATGGCACCATACTTTTAACACCATGCACCTAAAACTTGGGCTTCTCATGCTTCCCAATCACTACCTTCTGTTTCAGATTTCACTCTACCCAGCCCCAAGACTACTGTCTGATTCCTGAGCCCCAGGCCTCTCTCAGCTAATTCTCTGCCTGAAAGCTTATGTACTGCAGTAGTATGTAGGTTTTCTGTGGAATTCATTCTACTGTGCTATAAACAAATGGCTACAAAGTCAGTGGCTTGAAATGACATAAATTTATTATTTTATATTTCTGTAGGTCAGACATTTGATATAGGTCTCACTGGACTAAAACCAAGATGTGCTCCCTTCTAAAAGTTTTGGAGAGAATTAATTGACTTGCCTTTTCCAGCTTTGCAGAGGCCACCCCCGTATATTGACTCATGGCCCCTTCCTGCACCTTCAGAGCCAGCAACCTAGCATGGCTCTGAGACTGCTTCTTCATCACTTCTCTTTCCCTGACTCTCTTCTTCTGCCTCCCTCTCCAACTTTTAAGGACCTTTGTGATAACATTGAGCCCACCAGGAGATCCCAGGATCTTAAGAATATCTCAGGGCATTGAGGTCAACTGATCAGCAACCTGAATTCCATCTGCAACCTTAATTTGCTTTTGCTACATGATCTGATGTATTCACAGGTTCTGAGTATTAGGACATGGACATTTTTGGGGGTATCGTTAATCCTTCTTCCCTTCAGCATCTGCTGCTCATTCATCCCTTGACACTCTCCACCCCAACAGAAGAATGGGTTCTTGATTGACTGAATCCCCAAATGACTATTAGGCTCATCTCACCCTCTATGCCCCAGTGATCTTTTGAAGGCTCTCCAGACCTCTCCTCTTCAGAGGTCTGGGAAGGGCATCAACCAGGCCAATCCACACTCCTCTGTCTACATAGAGCCAAGTGGGGTTGAACCTAGAAATAGAGAAGAGAAAGGTGAGAACTAGCATGGAATCCAAGAACCCAGAAAGAGCAGTACACACAGTGCTATTGCTAGGGTTGGCCTTGGTGCTGATCAAAAACCATGTAAACACATAGGACACTGAATGTGTAGGTTGAGCTTTCAAAAGGAAATTCTGGGGACCAAACCTCATACTAGAAATTATGAAAAACCACTACATTGTGAGGTAATCTACATTGTGCTTTAGGGAAAAAAAAAAAAAAAAAAAAGCTCCAACTCAACTGTAGGAGACATTATGGAATCAGCCCTATGGAGTCCTGTTAACCACCTTATAAAGACTTATTTTTCAAAAAAAAATTTGAAACAATTAAAGATTCACTGGAAGTTGCAAATATATAACAAAGAGATCCCATGTCCCTTTACCCAGTTCTCTCCCCAATGAATGCATCTTACGGAACTATAGTACAAAATTAAAACCAGGAAATGACATTTATATAGTACATGTGTATGGTTCTATGCCATAAGACATATATATTTTTTAAAGATTTTATTTATTTATTCATGAGAGATGAGAGACACAGGAAGAAGGCAGAGACATAGGCAGAGGGTGAAGCAGGCTCCTCGCAGAGAGCCCGACACTGGACTCAATCCCGGAGCTCCGGGATCATGCCCTGGGCTGAAAGCAGACACTCAACCGCTGAGCCACTCAGGTGTCCCAAGACTTATATTTTAAAAATCATAACTGGACAATTGAATATAAGTCTATATTCACCACTCAGTCAGAACCCTACAAAGATGGCAGTAATACTACATGGAGCTTATGGACCTACCTTCTACCACCAGACCTGGACTGGGGAGCTTCTGGGAATCCACACAACCCCAACGTCAAGTGTGCAGTGAAGCACAGAGAACTTGACATGGGCTGACATCTGCAATGCAAAACCATAGGGAACTCTCAGTCCTTGAGACACAACCTGCTGAAAAGAGGAAATGTTCTTGAAGCATTTTTGTATGGTTTTCCTCAGTATATGGGGATTGTCTTAAAACTTCAAGGATGCCAGCCATCTCTCAGAAGAGGTGGGAGAGCTGACTGAAATCCCATCCAGGGTCTCTCTTCTTTCTCTCCACTCCAGGAAAGAACTCAAGAAAAATCCTCTGAGTTAGCACCACAAACTATGGCAGAATCTTAGACCTACCAGGGTCCCCAGGGACTTTATAGTTTGGTCCTATTCTTTACCTTACATATAAGGAAACTGAGACATAGAGGGGTGGAGGAGAGATTGCTCAGTCATATAGGTGGTTAGTGATTGTGCCAGGATTAGAACCTGAATCTTCTAACTCCCAAACTGGCACATTTTCTAGTATCTACATTATCTACAAATATATGTTTCAAATACATGCTCCTGAAACTTTGACATGAATTTAAGAATCATGTTATTTCCAAGAAAGGGAATAACATAATAAATGAGTAATGCTGTGTGGAATGAATTTGAGTGGGTCAGAAGTTGATACAGGAGACTGGTAAAGAGGCTGATGGAATACATTGAGGAATCTATACCATGGCTTCAACGTAAGTGATGGCAATAAAATTAGAGGAAAGCAAAAGGATTCAAGATATATGTTAGAAGGAGAGTCAGAGTTAGCCAAACTCTTTCATGTGTGTCATTAGTAGCCATTTTCTGCTTCATCCAGGGAGGCCTAAGGATCCAGACTATAAACATGAAATTGACCAAAGCTGAGTAAACTATATGGAAGCTACCCCTGAGAACCTGGCCTCATTGCCACTGTCCCTACTAGGACTCACCAACAGGTACTCAGTTCAGATGGTTCCACTTGTCTTGGCAAGCAACACCTACTTGGTTCGCACATTTATAGACCTCGCTTCCTACCACTTAGCTTCCAGCCTAGAAAACTGACACCCAAACTGTGGCCCAGAACTAGGTTCAATTGTATGCTTGGGTTTGGGTACTGACATCTTTGTCAATATCAGCTCTACCATATCTGTGGAAGTTTTTCTACTTGCAAGTTCAAGTTAGCCCAAGTTTAGTGTTGTCTTAAGAGCTTCCTACCCTGTGTGTCCCGAAAGGCAAAGCAACAGTGATCCTAATGCTGGTGTAAACATTAGATGAAACCTAAATCATCTAAGCATTCAGCATATGGCCAGCTCATGAATCTATCCCTTCTACCCAAGAGCCTCTGGTTCCCTGAAGAGCTGGAACCAATTCACCTGGGAACCTGACCTCTTATCTAATGTCTGTAAGCACTTTCTTGAGACTGGCTTTCCGCACACCTCTGTCTCCCACACTCCTCTGGGGCTTGCAACCCAGACACACACAGACACCAAAAACAACTGTCAACTCAAAACCTGTTGTTCTCTGCATGTTTCTCTCGGATTGGATGCTGGTCCACATGAGAGTTGGTTTTGCCACATTCCCCAGGCTTAGTTTGGATCTTTCCATAGGGAAAAATCTGCCTTGTTTGAAATGTACAGTGGTAAAGTGGAAAAGGGAAAACATTTTCTCTTAGGAAAAGAGAATGGGCAACTCTCAAGTATTGGTGATTTAAAAGCAAATTCATGCAACCACTTTGATGAAAAATTTGGCAAAGTCTTGAAAAGTTAAAGATGCAGATATCCAGTAACCCTACTTCTAGACATACACCCAAGAGAAAGGGATGATATGCCCACTAAATAAATCATACAAGGTTGTACAGAGCCACTTTTTTCTTTTTGTGTGTTTGTTTTGTTCTGTTTGTTTTTTAAGTAAGTTCTATGCCCAACATGGGGCTTGAACTCACAACCCTGAGATTAAGAGTCACATGCTCTACAACTGAGCCACCAGGCACCCCCACAAGCCACTTTATTCTTAATAGCAAAAAACTGTAAATAATCCAAATCTCCAACAAAAGAATAAACAAATTGTGTTATAATCATTAAATGGTATATCACTAAGCAATTTAAAGAAAACATACTAATATATATAACATGAATGGATCTCATAAATACTATGTTAAACCAAATAATCTAGACCAAACAGGTACATACTATGTGATTCCATTTACAAGAAGCTCTAAAAAAGGCAAAAACTAATCTAATGTAGGTCAAACTAGTGGTTATCTCTAGTGGGACATGGGGAGTGGGGCTACTGACTGGCAGGGGCCATAGGGAAACTCTCTTGGGTCATAGAAATAGTCTAGATTTTTATCTGCGTGGTGGTCACATAGATGTATACATATGTGAAATGTCATCAAATTATGCACTTAAAATTTGTCATTTTACTGTTATCTAAATTATACCTCAAAGGTATAAAAACTACAACAAATAACAATAACATGTTATCACTATAAAGTGTTTTAAATAAAGATAAGCAAAAGTGAATCTATCATTCACTTTGCACCACTCAGATCTGACTACTCTTAAGTGCCTTTTGTAGCCGTATCTTTTTAACTTACAATTCATACTGCTTTTTAAAGCAGTTGTTTTCTATTCAAAGTATTTATAATTTAATTGTTTTATTAAGGAGTGATCTTCAAACATTGTTGTAGCAGGAACTTCTTATGGGTACCTTCAACATACAAATATTGCTCTGGTAAAAGCATATTTAGGTAGGCATGCCCTGTCTGCCAGCCCTTCACCGCCCACGTCTGGCAGCCCCTGAGTCCTCTTAGGAGTACTCATGCAGCCTCAAACCACTGTCTTGGTTTCTTTTGTGACGAATGCATCCTAGTTTGCAAATGACCCACAGTTTGTTCAACTCTGGTGGTGACAGAAGTACCAAGACCTGAGTATCCACAGCCTCTTCTCCTTTAGACCCACAAAGGAAACTCTGCAGTTATCTATTGACCCGATTCATGGAGTTCATTCACTCACTCCTCTCTCAACATCCCTCAAAAAAAGATGGCTTCATCCAACCCAGTAATAATAAGGCCATTTTGAGGTAGATAGGTGCATGAAGAAAACAAAAAGACTTGTGAGGTCTTACACTGACTGGCAAGGGAAAGAATCATCAGCTGGAAAATAAACCCAGGAAAGGGGAAAATGGGGAGGAAGAAGATAAAGCTAGGCCCAAGAAAGAATATGAGAGAAATTTTGGACAAAGAGGTAATGGAGCAAATTGGAAGTAGCTGCAGAGGATGGGGAAACTGGGAGTTAGGGGAATTTGACATTGTGAAGAGGTGGGTCAGGAAAACCC
The DNA here is from genome assembly GCF_053574225.1 of Canis aureus. Lineage (NCBI taxonomy): Eukaryota > Metazoa > Chordata > Mammalia > Carnivora > Canidae > Canis > Canis aureus. The sequence continues at coordinate 58,634,925 of NC_135620.1, forward strand.
CAAAATGCCTTTTCTAACATAAGCTTTCTAGTACCCCAGCCAATGCTATTTTTTTAATAATACAGCATTTTTTCTGTTGACCTAAAATTTGTAACTTCATTATATACTAATATGTTATATATACTTGTGACTGTTTCTAGACCTTTGATTCTCTTGTTAGGATCTGATGATCTATTTCTGAACTCATTCCACACAAAACAAATCATCACAGCTCCATAATGTGCTTTAATAATTTACAGGGCAAAAAAAAAAAAAAAAAAAATAATAATAATTTACAGGGCAATTCTCCCTTCATTTTTTCTAAAATGTTTTTTAGAGATCTTTCAATGTTTGTAATTCCATTTAAACTTTAGAATCATGTTGTGGCATTCCCAAAACCTAATCTAATTTTGGTTAAAATTTAAAGAATAAGTTAGAGGAATTTTTATAATGTTGTAAAATTTTATAATTATAATTAGTTTTATAATTTTGAGTCTTTTCATCCAGAAATGTGGTCTGTATCCACTTATCCAAGTCTTTCCTCATCCCTTAGGAAATTTTGTTGCTTTCTTCATACAGTCCTATTTCTTGACAAATTGATTCCTAGGTCTCTGTATATTTTTATTTTAACTGTGGAAGGGATCGTTTTTTGCGATTATGTTTTAGCTGGATTATGTTGGTTCATATATACATGTGAAATTAGCATGCATATATGTACATATATGTATGCATATACATGCATGTGTATATGTCATATATGTGTATATGCACACGTACTCTAACTAGACTACTAAAAATTCATTTTAGCTCTAGAAGTTTTTCATTTGATTCATTTGTTTTCTAAGTACTTTCTAGGTAATAATAATTTATCTCTTCTGTTCCAATATTTAGCCTTAATTTATCTTTCTCTTTTTAAAACAATGGCTAGGATGGGGCATATGGGTGGCTCAGTCAGTTAAACATCCAATTCCTGATTTCAGCTCAGGTCATGAATCCGGACCGTGAGATCAAGCCCCAAGTCAGGCTCTGCACTGGGCATGCATAGATCCTGCTTGAGATTCTCTCTCCCTCTCCCTAAGCACCTTCCCTATGCCAGTGTACATGCTCTCTAAATAAATAAATAAATAAATAAATAAATAAATAAATAAATAAATAAAGTTACCATCCATGTTGTTTGTTTGTTCTTCACTATAATTTTTGCTCAACTTCTTATTTTTAACTGTCTAGGTCACTGTTACAACAGCATATAGTTAATTAACTGTTGGTTTGGTTTTTCTTTTAAGATTTTATTCATTTATTCATGAGAGACAGAGAGAGAGAGAGAGAGAGAGAGAGAGAGAGGCAGAGACACAGGCAGAAAGAGAAGCAGGCTCCATGCAGGGTGCTCGACGTGGGACTCGATCCTGAGTCTCCAGGATCATGCCCTGGGCGAAGGCGATGCTAAACCGCTGAGCCACCGGGGCTGCCCTTGGTTTGGTTTTTTTGTTTGTTTTGTTTTTTTAATTTATTTATTCATGATAGTCACACAGATTGAGAGAGAGAGGCAGAGACACAGGCAGAATGCACCAGGAGCCCGATGTGGGATTTGATCCCGGTTCTCCAGGATCGCGCCCTGGGCCAAAGGCAGGCGCCAAACCACTGCGCCACCCAGGGATCCCTTTGGTTTGGTTTTAATAGAGGTAAAATATACATACTGTGAAATGTCTAACCTTAAGTGTACAATTCAGTGAGTTTTGATAAATATACATACCCATATAACTACCATGGTCCCAATCAAGATATCAAATACTTCCATCATTCCAGCAAGTTACTGTGTACCCCCATAGACAACCACTGTTCTTATTTCTATAAACACAAATTTTGCCCCTTCTATAATTTTATATAAATCGAATCATTCAGTACATATTATTTTGTGTCTTGTTTCTTGCACTCAAACGATGTGTTTGGGTATAAATCAGTAGGTCATTCTTTTTTCTTGCTGGGTATTTAAATGACTTCTACCATAATTTATCCTTCTGTTGATGGATATTTGGGTTCTTACCAATTTGGGGCTGGAATAAATAAAATTGCTGTGAGCATAGGTCTTCATTTCTTTTGGATAAATAGCTAGAAGTAGAATTTCTGAGCCACAGGTGTACGACTAATTTTATATGAAACTACCAGAAATTTTTCCAAAGTGACTGTGTAATTTTATACTCTCACCAGCAGTTTCTCTACATCTTCACCAACAACTGGTTTTGTCTTTTTAATTTTAGCTATCGTATTAGGTATGAAATGGTATTTCATACTTTTGTGTTTTCCCTGAAGACTAATGGTACTGAGCAACTGCAGGTGCTTATACATCTTCCTTCATGAACCACCTGCTCAAGTCTTTTGACCATTTTGTATTGGGTTTCTATTAATACTGGCTTATAGATGTGTATTGTAAATATTTTTTCCCAATACATGTCTTCCCTTTCTGTTCTTGCCATGGTAACTTGATCAGCAAAAATGTTTCATTCCATTTTATCAGGTTTTTTTCCTTCTGTTCAGTGCCATTTGTGCTCTCTCTAGCTTTTCCTAACCCAAGTTTGTGTTTTCTTCTAGAAGTTTCATAGTTTTTATTTTATGTTTGGATCTCTGATCCATCTCTTAAGTATTTTATGTTTGGAGGAGCTAATACAGAATTATATTCTTAATTGTGTTTCCCAATTGTTTGCTGCTGATCTATAAAAATTCATTTCACCTATGTTCTGTGTTCTTTCTAAATTCACTTATTAAATTCCCTATGGCCTTTCTAAATTACTTTGTCCTCTTAAAATTCATTTATAAGTTCTAGTAGCTTTTTTTTTTTTGCTTCCTTAAGATTTTCTATATAAAGAATCATATCCAGAAGAAATAGAGGGTTTTACTTCTTTCTTTCCAAACTTTATAGCTTTTACTTCTTTTTCTTGCGTTATTGCAATGGCAAGAACTCCAGTGCAGTATCAAATGGAAGTAGTGAGAGAGGATAGCCATACTTTATTCTCAATCATGAGGAAGGCTTTCAATATTCTAATGTTAAATATTATAGTACTATAGGCATTTTGTAAATGCTCTTCATCAAGTTAAACAAATTTCTTTCTATTTCTGATTTGCTAAGTCAAGACTTGTTGAATTTGTGAAATGCTTTTTCTGCACTTACTGAGAGGATTATATGGGCTTTTTTCCTTTATTATACTAATATGTGAAATACATTAACTAATTTTTGGATTAAACAATTTTGTATTCCTGGAATAGACTCCACTTGATTATGAGGTATTAATTTTTTTATATTGCTAGATTCAACCTCCTAATATTTCATTAAGGATTCTTCTTTCCGTCTCAGTTCACATTGCTATAACAGAATACCATAGACTTAGTGACTTTAAACAACAAACATTTATTTCTCTCAGTTCTGGAGGCTATGAAGTCCAAGATTCAGGCACCAATAGATTCAGTGTCTAGTAAGGGCCTTCTTCCAGGTTGCAGACTGTTAACTTCTCCATCACACTTGGGCATTAGGATTTGAACATATGAATTTTGTAGGGACATTCAGTATAACACAGTGGCTATAATCACAAGGAATGCTAATCAGCAATTTTCTTTTTTTTTTTTTTTCTTTTTTTGAAATATTTTTCTCAGCTTTGGTGTCTGGGTAATGCTTACTTAAAAAAATGAGTTAGGGATTGCTCATTTCTTCACTTTTCTAAATCTGTTTAGCATTCACGTTGTTTTTTTCTTTAAATATTTGATAGTATTCATCAAAGAGACCATGTGAATCTATAATTTTCTTCATGGGAAGGCTTTTTTATCACAAACTCAATATTTTAGATAGATATCTGGATATTCAGATTTTCTATTCCATCTTGTATTAGCTTTAGTAAGTAATGTTTTAAAGTAATTTGAAAACCTCTAATTTGTTGAATTTAATATCATAAAATTTCCATATTATTTTTTCATTATTCTTTCAATGTCAGTATGATCTAGTGACATTCCTATTTCATTCATCATGTTTGCAATTTTTTTTTTCATGTTGATAATTTCTGTTTTCTGACCTTATCAATCATGGTAGAGGTATATCAATCTCCTTTTTCTAAGGACAAACTTTGTGCTTTGTCAATTTTCTCTCTTAACTGTCTCTTTTCTATCTGGTTGATTTCTGCTCTTATCTTCAACCTTGGGTTTAATTTGGTCTTCTTTTTCTAATTTCTTAGATAGGTAAGAAAAGTAAACTTAAGGTAATATTTTTTAAGGAGGTTTGGAGACAGAGCAAGTAGTAAACAAGATTTGATGTGAAGCACACCAAATTCAAGCCTGGATAACACTTTCGCTTAAGTCTTAGAGATTACTTCCAGGTTGTAGACATATACACATACACATACACACACACACAATATGCTTGGGCTTCAGAAGATGTTCATCCTTGGACACACTGTTTCTGCATATTGCAGTAGGAGATCCAGGGCCAATCAAAGTCCTGAAGGACTAAGTTCACTGCCTTAAACATGTCTGGATAGTCTACTGGTGTGTCATCATGGCCCAGACTAAACATGAGTCTGAACTTTCAAGCAAGGATAAGATCCTAAAGTTTAAGCCTCTTTTTTCACATCTCTAAATGTTTTCCTAGGAAACCAGGAAGAGGTTTGGCTCAGCACTGCCATCTACATAAATTTGAGGTCATATAGAGACCAGAATTACAAAGGTTATTTATTTTGAGCCATGGGCCCTGGATATCTTCTATTTTCCTCAGATTATTTTCTCCCAACCCTTCTCTAACAGCAATATGTCTCCTATGACTTGTTAATTTCCATGTGGACTTAAATTTGTGGAAACTTTTCTACTTGAAGTCATGCAATTGCAAAAGAATTTGGAAAAATAGCATATCCCATGAGACAGACCTGCCTCCAACCTGGAGATCTCCTCCCTCATTTGTGAGGCATCCATTCAGTTCCTTACCACCAGAGCTATATTCAGGGCAATAAATCTTGAAGTTGTGTGAGCTCTAATGTGGCAGTGGAGTTGAAGGTGGGGCCTGCTTGCTAAAAACAATCTGTTCCCATAAAATTTAAAGAAAGGCAATATTTTTGCACACTTTTCTGTAATTGAATATCATTAAGGTACTGGATATACAATGCATCTTGCCTTTCTTTTATTCTTTCAAAAACTATTTATTGAATGCCTACTATATACCAAGCATTGTGCAAAGGATAAAGGGATAAAATGGTGAGCACAAAAAAAAAAAAGAGAGAGAGAAAAGAAAGCTAAAAGAGGTTATGACTGGAAAGAGTAGGAATGGAGAAGAAAAAGTGAATTGCTGGTAATCCTCTATTACCAAAGACTTTGTATGTTCTTGGGTCCTTGAATCAGAAAGAAAGTAGTTATGCTGGATCCCTCTGACATGTATGGCAAGGAGTGTGCGTGTGTGTGTGTGTGTGTGTGTGTGTGTGTGTGTGTGGTGCCTTTTGGAGAAAATGAGGGAGCATAAGGAGAATACCTCAATTTCTGCCCAATCGAAGTGGGAGGATGGAATCACTGATGTTCCAGAAGCTAAGAAAGGAAAAATGTAAATTATTTTCTTTACGCATGTGGTTTGCACAACATCCTCCAACATAAGACTCCCACTTGGGTCCTAAAGTTGGAAAAATCTAAGGAGTATGGAGAAGAGGAACAGCTACAAAACTTGACATTGTAATACCAGGTGCCAGCACTAGCAGATAAACAACTAGAGGGAGACCTTTGTAAGACATCCTCTAGGTTCATTAGCCATGTGCATTAGGAATCTGGAATTAATATCATCTACTTAAATTAGAGAGATATACTACTCACATAAGTCCTTTATGTGCAGAAAGGGTAGCAAAGGAAGAGTTCTTTAAGTGGGGGTAATTTGAAGAGCCCTAAGAATTCCCTACCCCAAATGGTATTTCCCATGTTGACTGAAATTCTTCATTTTGTTTCACTGCTTATAACCCATCTTTACTCATCTCACTATAACTACAGAAGTAGTTATAACATAGAATAAATAGTAATTAAAGATTCTGAAATCAAATTGCCTTGTTTATCCTGGGCTTCACCACTAATGTCACCAATGTGACTTTGGGTAATATTTCTTAATAATAGCTAAGAATTATATTCACTGAGCATGTAATCACTTAGTAATGATAAGGCCAACTACTTCCCATGTATTTACATGTATCATTACTCCTCACAATACCCTATGAGGTATATCATTATCATTATCAGTTTACAGACAAGGAAACTGAGGCACATGTGTAACTTTGAGGTCCAAAGTTAGCAAGTGGAGGGGCTTAAATTTAAACCTAAGTAAACTTAACTATTATACTGCTCCCCTCACTCAAACCCTCTAAGCCACTGTACTTACCTCAGAGAGTAGTAAGGATTAGATAATTCTAAATTAATTATCAAATAAAATAATCTAAAAAGATTTAATAGAGTCCAAAAGGGTTCAATACTATTACTGTTATTATTTCAGATAAACAAATCCTTGAAAAAAAAATAGAGCAGTACCCAGTAAACTCAGTTCAATTTTACTGGGCTTCCAGTATTAAGCTCTGTATTAGGTGCTAAGGTGGTATCATGATGTATACTACTTGATTCCTGCCTTCAGGAAACACAGAATTCAAAGCTTCCTTACATTGTTTCCACCAAAAAATCCTTCAAGGGCTCTGTGTTGCTTTCAGAAAGCTCATGGCCCTAGCTTGGCACAAAAGTCCCATCACAATTCCACCATGACTTGCTTCCTTGAATGAATCTCCTGCCACCTCCCCAATCCACACTCCAGCCTGAGCTACTTATTCTTCATATATGCAAGACATTTCACATCTCAATGACTCACACTGTGCTGTTCCATTAATCTGGGAAATTCCTTTCCCTACCTCCATTTCTCCAACTTCAATAATCAACTTGAATCTCTCTGGAATTCCCCAACCCCTGCTATATTTGATGCTCCCTCTCTGTGCTCCCACAGAATCCTGCACACACTTCACTTACTACATTGCACTGAAATGGTTCTGCTCATTTGCCTCTACCACCATTCTGTAAGCTTCCTGAAGACTGTCTTTAGTGGTCTCTTAACCCAGCTCCCACAAGAATTTATGCACAGTAGACACTCAATGAATGTGTACATAATGAACAAATTAACAAATAAACTTTAATTAGTGCTCTAATGAGGATATAACGATTTAATGGAAGAATGAGCAGAGTGAAATTGACTAAGAAGGTCTGTGATGACTTCTTTGAGGAAGTGGCATCTGAATTGGCTCTTTGTGAGAAGGCAGTATTTGAATGAATGGACATATGTAGAGGACCGCTCAGTAAGAAAAGGTTTGAGGAAAGGCCCTAGAAGGACTAGAATGTAGGGGAGAAACAGAGAGAGTAAGGCAATAAAGTGGCAAGAGATTAATGGCAATAAAACTGGGACTTGGAGAGAAGCCAGACCATCAAAGCAATTCTCAAGTAATTTTCAATGAAAAAACAAAATTTACTGCTGTAAGTAATGTTATTAGTTCCTAATTCTTCTATTTGTATTTCTTCCCATTCATTCATAATTGACCCCTGATAACCATATCAGAACTACAGCTGTATGTACAGGGATAGGTTGTAGCAAGAGGATAGAAACAGGAAAAGGAAAATAGTATGGAGAGAAAAATAGGAGGAAACAGATATAAATTAACATACCAAGCCCATAGGCGTGTCTCACCTGTAAAACAGGAGAGACTATGTCATCAGCAATTTGATTATTCTTAGATTTTTAACTTTATGTCATGTTTTATTATATATATTTCTGCAATCAATCCACATTAACTAATCTAAGATGCAGAGACAGAGATCTCTAGAGGCAACCAATATCATTTTAGGAAGGAAACCCTTTGGCCCATGTGCTTTGCACTGCACCTAATAAGCCCCTGGCATCACTAAAGAATGAATCTGGCACAGTATTGAATACAGGTTGCATCAGGTAACAACAAAATGCACAACCACTTTACTCATTGTGCTCCCTGCTTCAAGCACCAACTCAATATTTACTGCACACCTGTTATGAGAAAGACACTGTTCTTGGCACAGATAGGGAATCCTCCATGAATCTGGTAAGATCCAGGCCTTTAAAGAATGTACAGAGTACATTCTGGTGAGCCAAATGTGTACATGATAATGCAATCCGGCGTGTCTGATGAATGTATGAAAAATGTAGCATGGAAGCAAATAAGAGGCATAAGTTGAAATGGGGAAAGAGTTCATGACAGTGTTAACTTTAGGGACTACTAGGAAAATTTTTCATTGTCTTTCTTTTTTAATTTTTATTCATATATTTTAATTACAAAGGTGATATATGTTCATTATAAAAAATTTCTAAATACAGATAAGCAAAAGATCACAAATAAATCACTATATTTTATATACACCATTTAAAAATTTATTTATTATAAAAATGAAACCATACTGTACATTCCTTTCAGTAAATAGCTTTTCCAGGCAACAATATATTACAACCATCTTTCCATGTAATTTACATTTTTCTACAGCTGACTTTTATATTTAAGAGGGTACATACCAAAAGGTATAAAAGAGTATACAGTAAAAACATGTCTCTCTACCATCCCATTCCATCATTATCTTTTAGTTTAAACCAGAAACAACCACTGTTACCAGTTTCTTGTGATTCTTCCACAAATATTTTACTTCTGTGTATATATTTCTTTTTAAAAAAGTGGTAGCCATACACACAAAATTTTATACCTCATTTTTCTCTCCTCAGGCAATGCATATATCACTGCCTTATTCCTCTTGGTAGCTAAAGCGTTCCATTGTATGGAAATATAATAACTTGTTCATTCAGTCCCCTTCCGTGGACATTCAGAATATTTCTAATCTTTCACTACTACAATATTGTTAGATGTATCCTTAAAATGTAAATATATCTACAGGAAAAATTGCTAGAAGGGAGTTTAACTCAAAGGTATATATTTTAAAAAATTTTAAAGATATTACCACAGTGTCCTCCATTCCGGTGGTCCTCCTGCCAATTACAAATAAGAATGCCTAACCCTTTCCCTTATTTGTGGTTGCCCAGTCAGAAACTATCTCCCATTCTCCCATGCTCCCCCACCCCCAACATACAAATATACCTTAGAGACAGCTGAGACCACCTACCTATCTGGCCAACCAATGGAATGTGAGAATGTGAATACAAATGATAGGCATCATGTCAAGGCCAAAGTAATCGAGAGTGTGCATCCTCCAACATATCTTTGTTTTTCTGCCAGCTGGAAAGAGATGATTTCAAGGCCCTAGGAAATGGTAAAACCACATGCAAGGGACCTGAGTCCCTGAATCTATACAGAGAAAAACTGTCTATCAACCAAAAACATCCACATGAGACTATTACATGAGTGAAAAATAAGTTCCTCTTTTATTAAGCTGTTGAAACATTAGTGTTTGTTAAAACATCTTGCTTTATTGTAACTAATATACCAAGATATCCTTTTTCATGTAAGATCCCAGATCTCAGGGCACCTGAATGGCTCAGTCAGTTAAGCATCCAACTCTTGATTTCAGCTCAGGTCATGATCTCCGGTTCATGAGATTGAGCCCCTCATCAGACTCTGCGCTAGATATGGAGCCTGCTTGAGATTCTTTCTCTCCATCTATCCCTCACCCCCTCAAATAAATAAAATCTCCAAAATCCCAGATCCCTATGCACTAATAGTGAAGCAACAGAAAGAGAAATTAAGAAAACAATCCCATTTACAACTGCACCAAAAATAATAAAATATTTCAGAATAAACTTAACCAAAAAGGAGAAAGACCTGTACTCTGAAAACTTTTAAAATGCTGATGAAAGAAATCGAAGACAACACAAATGACTGGAAAGACATTCCATGCTCATGGATTGAAAGAACAAATATTGCTAAAATGTCTAGACTACCCAAAGCAATCTGTAGATTTAATGCAATCCCTACCTAAATGCTAATGGCATTTTTTATAGAACTAAAACAAACAATCCTAAAATTTGTATGAAACCACAAAAACCCCAAATAGCCAAAGCAATCCTGAAAAAGAAAAACAAAACTGGAGGTATCACAATTCCAGACTTCAAGAAATATTACATAGCTGCAATAACCAAAACAGATTGATACTGGCACAAAAATAGATACATATATCAATGGAACAGAATGGAAAACTCAAATATAAACATACAATTATATGGTCAATTAATATTTGATAAAGCAGGAAAGAATATACAACGGGAAAAGACAGTCTCTTCAACAAATGGTGCCAGGAAAACTGAACAGCTACATGCAAAAGAAAGAAACCAGATCACTTTCTTAAACCATACACAAAAATAAACTCAAAATGGATCAAAGACCTAAATGAGAGACCTAAAATCATAAAAATTCTAGAACAGGGGTACCTGGGCTTGCTCAGTCAGTTAAGTGTCTGACTCTGGATCTCAGTTCAGGTCTTGATCTCAGGGATGTGAGTTCAAGCCCCACACTGAGCTCCACATTGAACATAGAGCCTACTTACAAAAAAAAAAAAAAAAAAAAAAAAAATCCTAGAAGAACACACAGGCAAAAATTCCTCTGACATCAGCCATAGAAATATTTTTCTAGATATGTTTCCTGAAGCAAAGAAATGAAATAAAAATAAGCTATTGAAACTATATCAAAATAAAAGGCTTCTGCACAGTAAAGGAAACAATCAACAAAACTAAAAGGCAACCTACTAGAATGCAAGAAGATATTTGCAAATGACACATCTAATAAAGGGTTAGAATCCAAAATATATAAAGAACTTATACACCTCAACACCCAAAAAACAATCCAATTAAAAAATGGGCAGAAGACACAAACAGACATTTCTCCAGAGAAGACATCCAGATGGCCAACAGACACATGAAAAGATGTTCAACATCATTGATCATCAGGGAAATACAAATCAAAATTACAATGAGATATCACCTCACACCTGTCAGAATAGCTAAAATCAAAAACACAAGAAACAAAAGGTGTTGGTGAGGATATGGAGAAAAAGAAACCCTAACACACTGTTGGTGGAAATGCAAACTGGTGCAGCCACTGTGGAAAACATATGGAGGTTCCTCAAAAAGTTAAAATTGAAAAAAAAAAGTTAAAATTGAACTACGCTATCATCTAATAATTGCCTTACTGGGTAATTTACCCAAAAAATACAAAAACACAAATTAAAAGGGATACATGCACCTCCCTGTTTATAGCAGCATTGTTTATAATAGCCAAATTATGGAAGCATTGCAAGTGCCCATTGACTAATGAAGGAATAAAGAAGATGTGGTGTGGGGAGATGCCTGAGTGGCTCAGTCAGTTAAGCGTCCAACTCTTGGTTTCAGCTCAGGTCATGATCTCATGGGTCATGGAGTCAAGCCCCACACTCAGTGGGGCATCCAGCCCGACACTCAGTGGCACAGAGTCTGCTTGAGATTCTCTGTCTCTGCTCCTCTCTCTGCTCATGCGTATGTAGGCTCTCTCCCTTTCTCTCTCAAATAAATAAATAAAATCTTTAAAAAAAAATGAAATCTTGTCATTTGCAACAATATACAGGGAGCTAGAGAGTATAATGCTAAGTGAAATCAGTCAGAGAAAGAAATACCATACAACGCTCATATGTAGAATTTAAGAAACAAAACGAATGAGCAAAGGAAAAAAGAGGGAGACAAACCAAGAAACAAATTCTTAACTAAAGAGAAAAAACTGATGGTTATAGAGAGGAGGTGGGTGGGAGGATGGGTTAAATAGGTGATAGGGATTAAGGAGTGCACTTGTGATGAGCACAGGGTATTGTATGTAAGTGTTGAATCACTATATTGTACACCCAAAACTAATATAAGACTGTACATTAACTATACCAGAATTAAAATTAAAAACTTAATTTAAAAAGTATCTTTTAAAATAGCAACAAAAAAATAAAATAAAATAGCAACAAAAAACGAGACAGAGCTAACAAAATATATGTAAAATATGTATGATTAAAAAACATAAAACTTAAAAGAGATAAATAAAAAAGACCTAAGTAAAAATGGCACTATATAAAATATTCTCGGATTGAAAGACTCAATATTGTTAGAATATCAAGTCTTCTCGAAACTGAAGTATATATTCAATGCAATCTCAAAAATAATTCCAGCATAGTTTTTGGTAGAATTTGGCAGGCTGATTCTAAACTTTATATGGAAAAGTGGAGGACCTAGAATGGTAGAACAAGTTTGAGAAAGAGAAATAAAGGAAGATTCACATTACTTGATTTCTATACTTAAAATAAAACTAAGCAATTGCAGGGTACCTGGGTGGCTCAGCCAGTTAAGTGTTCAACTCTTGATTTTGGCTTAGGTCTTGATGCCAAGGTCATGAGATTGAGCCCCGTGTCAGGCTCCATGTCCAGCATGGAGCATACTCAAGATTCTCTCTCTCCTTCTCCCTCTGCCCCTTCTCACCCCTCACATTCATGTGCACTCTAAAAAAAACAAAAACAAAACTAAGCAATTAAGACAACATGGTATTGGTAAAATGATATACATCAATGAAATAAAACTTAAAAAAAAAAAACTAGATCCATAGTTCAAAGGACACACTTAGAAAATGTTCCTTATGTATTTCAATGCTAAATATGACAATGGCTATTAGGAAAGTATCCTCTCCTAGATTACCAAAAACTGGTTTTTATTACTTTGCTTTATCACAAATGAATATTGATGTATCAAATACTGCTATAATATCTGTAGAAATGATCCTAAAATTGTTTTCCTTCTATCTATTAAGGCAATATATTAAACTAATATTTCCTAATGTTGAAAAGGCCTTGCACATCTCAAATAACAATGTTTACTTAGTTATGATATTTTTATATACTGTTGACTGTAAGGGGATAACCAAGAAAAAAATAATAGACTGGGAAATTCTTTAAACGATTCATAAATTTCAATTTTCAACTGAGGAACTTAAAGAGTAGAAAAGACCCTTTTGAAGAATAAATCTATTATCTGGAAAAGCAAGTGAATGAGCTATCACACTATCTAGACCAAAAATGAAAGAAATGGAATTCCTGAATGAAAAGAAAAGACAACTAGAGGGCAGGTCTAGGGGGCCTAACTGCAAATAAAAGAAATTCAAGAGGGACCACGTTGGAGAAAGCAATAATCAAAACATAGTGCAAGAAAACTTCCCTCACGAGAAGACTAGAGTTGTTAGTTCAAAAGCACTCACTGCATGCCAGCCAGGATAAATGATAAAAGGCAAACACGGAGATATACCCTGGAAAAATTTCTCAAGTTTAATAAAGAAAAAATATAAACTTTCAAAAAGAAAGAACAGGTTACTTACAAACAAATGAGCATGAGACAGGCATTGGTACATGACTAAGCATGCAGGCTCTGAAGTAAGACTATCTGTCTTCAAATCTTAAACCTGAGCAAGTTGCTTAACTTTGTGCTTCTGTAAAACAGGGATGATGACAGTACTTAACTTCTAAGGTTGGCTGGAAGCAGTATTTGAGATAATCCACGGAAGATTCAGCACACAGTTAATTATAATCAGTGGACTTTGACCTGTTAATACGGAAAGCTGTATCAGAGAGTGAAAACTTCGTAGACTTTTGAGAAGGCAAGAGCCTAAACCCTCCCCAGAGCTAAACATTGAGCACTAATGATTTGAAAAGCTGTAGGATGATACTGCCTTAATGTTACCTGAGCAGAAAGAATCTCATTCATTAATTTTTATTAATGTGAACAAGGCAAGGATGACAGTTTTTTTTAGCCCGGAGCTCAAAGATTATTAGAGATGAAAAAGTTGTAGGCTCTGTCAAGAGTAAATGGACTCAGGGACCCCTGGGTGGCGCAGCGGTTTGGCGCCTGCCTTTGGCCCAGGGCACGATCCTGGAGACTCGAGATCGAATCCCACATCAGGCTCCCGGTGCATGGAGCCTGCTTCTCCCTCTGCCTATGTCTCTGCCTCTCTCTCTCTCTCTCTGTGACTATCATAAATAAATAAAAATTAAAAAAAAAAAAAAGAGTAAATGGACTCACAGCGGACTCTGAGTCATTGAGGACTCTCCTACAATGAATAGATCTTATTGTTATTGCCATTCAGGACCCTCCAAAAAGTGAACTAGTATGGGATTTGTGGCTGCCTGAACTAAGTGTCATAAAAGTATTATTTCATTCATACCACAAGTTGTTTGAGCACATCTCTGTTACGTGTCAGGCAATATACTGGGGATCTGACTGTGAACAAGACACATCAAGTCCCTTCTCTCAAAGAGTTTACATACATGAATCTTGATTTATATGACCCAAATTAGAATGTCCATGTGATATGAGAAACCGATCATACTAAAGTCATTAAAAAAAATTCAAAACATACATAGACTCCCTCCTCTAGCCCAATTACACAAGAAACAAAGATTAAAAGTCAGCTTTCAATAGTTAATCAGGAATAGTTGAATGTTACTTTAACTTAATTTTTCCCATTTTTTATAGTTCTGTGAATGCAAAAGCTAGCATAACAATTTGGTGGAACTCTTATATTAATTAGTTCAATTCTACTTACTAATCATGTAGCACCAACCAGAAAAAAATTTAGATGTTCCTCTCTAGGTACTAGCTAAAAATTCCCTAGTCTACCACCTATCTTCAGATGGAAGATTATTTCTTCAATCCAAAAGGAAGATATAAAATTAAGCTGCATATAATGAATGTAGGGGGCTGAATGGTAGCTGCTAAGGATATATTCATACCCTAATATCTAGAACCTGTGAATATTACCTTATTTGTATAAAGAGCCTCTGTAAAATGTAATTAAGGATCTTGAGATGAGGAAATCATCTGGCTTATCTAAGTGTGCCCTAAATCTAATGACAAGTGGAGTATTAAAGTCAGTCTTTATAGAGTTCTTTTCAGAGAAAAGTGAAAGGGAATTTTGAGACAGAAAAGGAAAAGACATGGAGCAGGAAAAAAAAGTAAGCTATGAGAACACAGAGGCAGAGCCTGGAGTGATGCAACCAAGTCAAGGAATGACAGCAGCCAGCAGAAGCTGGAAGAGGCCAAGAATCTTTCAGACTTCTGGCGTCCCAAACTGTGGGAAAATATATTTCTGTTGTTTATCCCTCCCAGTCTGTGATCATTGGTTACTGCAGTCCCAGGAGGAAGTGAACAAAGGTATTTTGGTAAGAAGTCCTGGGTTCAAATCCCACACCAAGCAGTTAGTCCCTATTTGCTCCCTAGCAAGTCCCTTAGCCTCCCTGAGCCTCCACTGCCTTATTAGTAAAAATGGGATAATCAGACCTCTGCTACTATGCCCAGAGTTTTGATAAGACTAAAATGAAATGCCTGTGAAAATACTCAGAACACTAGAAAATTCTATGTGAAGATGTATTATTATTATTATACTTTATCTTGAATTTCAAATGAGGTTTCGAGCCTAGACTCTTTATTCAAACCCACTTGCTACAAATCTTTATGCAAATCAATACTTGCCCAATTTTAACAATGCCAACATTTTATCAATTCTTAATATCAAATTTTATTTATAGAATTAAGCTATCACTAATATACATGGTACCTCTTTAGTGCTAGGATTTAATGAAGGTCTAATTATCACTAACCCTATCATCTATTTTATTTCCCTCCAGATATCTTCTACTACTGTCATACTAATTTAGTAAAGAGACCATCTAATTGGTTTATTGCCCCCATATATATTAAAAAATCAGTTCTAGCTGATTTGCCTTCAACAATATCTGTGAACTCACTTAACATAACCATAATTCTTTCTCTAGCTGACCTTCATTATCCCATACTGAATTTTTCTCAGCAAAGAATGAACCATTAATAACCTCTTCCTCCTATTTCTGGTTTTCCCCAATAGGTAGATCCTGATCTACTGCCAGACCTAGTTCTTCTTTCCTAAAATCAAGTATATTTATGAAGTATAACCATAAACTAAGGATATTAGTTCCACAAGTTATGCACAAAAGTTAATTTCATTTCTATAATCTTACTTTATCCATATACAAGTTTATATTTTCTAGAGAACTTTTCCATTTTTATTTCATATAAAACATCTTCAAATACACTCTAAATTATTGAGAGGTTGGTTCTACTGTAAGCTGCAAATGTCCTTCCTTCAGGGCAAGGCAGTTTGACATTAAAAATTTTAAAAAAATGGCACTTTGATAATGCAGTCTCAGAGTAGAATTTATTTTCTTGTGTCTTAATCATTCTATTCTGGATTGGAATTGAATGGCATTCAAATCTTCCTTAGATCTAACCCAGAGTACCATAAAAATTTTATTCTCTGAAATGTAGCCTCTTCAGAGATCTTTAAGTAAATGTAAAAGAATTTTTCCCAAAAACCAGCTGAATAAAAACTTCAATGGATTTTGAGATTTGTAAATATAATAATCACTTGCAATTATTATCATCAACGTACATCCTTAAAATGAAATGTCCTTTAAGAATGCTTTAGGTGTTCCTACCATGCTACTGAATTGTAATATGTTATTTTAATATACCTAACTTCACTACCTTTCCAGGGAACAATTAAATCACCTCCAAGATGCAAGCTAAACATTCAGTTCTCAGGATGGCCACTAAAAAATTTCAAATCAAAAATTATACTTAGGAAATCCACAGCCATTATTTTGTATATATAAGTGAATACTACCATATGGGATTATCCATAACTTTAAATATAGGCTTTATTCCCCCACAAATGTATTTATAAAGGTACTTACTGTGTCATCTGAGACCAATAAGAAATTTAGTAACAATAGTCTAATTTTCATGATCTCTGGCCTACAAAAAAGTAAACTGGGAGTCTCTTCCAAATGTAGCGTCTACATTTTTTGATCAATTCCACATGAAGCTGACAAAATGCTACATATTTCGTGGAATGTGTTAACTCCCCTGATAAGGAAGATCTTCTTCAAAAGTTCTAACTCTAGATCCTCTGGAGTCTTCTTGAGAAACTTAAAAAACATCCTAGGGCACCCAGCTAGCTCAGTCAGTAGAGCATGTGACTCTTGATCGCAGGGCTATAAATTGGAGCCCCTATGGTGGGTGTAGAGATTACTTAAAAATAAAATCTTTTAAAAAGAAAATAAAGAAATAAACTTAAAAAAAACACCCTAAAAAGCCATCCACGCCCCAATCTTAGCAACCGAAGTATAGAATCTGGCCCCTCGCCACTAGAGGGGGGTGTTTCTTCCATTGGTTTCTCTTTCCCCTAATTGGGCTTACCAGAATTTCTGGTTGAACTAGAAATAAGCCTCAATATAAACCTTCTGACCTTTATTTCTCCTTCATATTACATAGTCCTTTCATTTTATTTCAGACTGTAAGTAGTCACTGAAATATCAACTTCAATCCCTAATTATTTGTATTATTATGCCCCATATTACACTTTCTTCCTTTTTACAGACTAATAACAAGCTACACAGAGCTGATTCTAAGAGACTTCAACATTAGTTCACTGGAAAATAATCAGAAAATCCAACCAAGCCTGAGTACTTGTTTTTTAAAGACAGGGGTTTTTTACCTGCCATAGTCACATGATTTCATTTGAATCACAATACTATGAAAAAAAGAAAGACAATTACTAACAAATTTCAAAGAAGAAACTCCATGTTTTCAAGTGACTTGCCCAAGATTACAGGTACCAAATAGTAAAGCCACACGAAAATTCAAGTACCCTGACCTCTAGACATTTCTCGTGCTACTTAATTCATGTCATGAGTCAAAGACAGAAGATGAGAAAAATAGATCAGTTCTTTACTGCTTTCTGTGAAGAACCCTGGTCTGAGGCAGAGTCCCTTAGAGAAGACTGAGACAAGAACTGGCCAGTTAGAATCTACACGTACTTTATGAAGCCAGAAGACAGGGGAGGTCTCTGATAAAAGCAAATCTATCATAATAAAATCAAATCCATCTGACAAGAATCTGTTTGAGACAAAGTAGGTATACCATTCACAATGTTTTTGGCTGCAAGTGACAAAATCCCAGAGTATGCTGGCTTACACAATAAGGAACTGTATTATCTAACAGAACTAGAAGTTCAGAGGTAGATCAGACCAAGTACAGTACAGTACAATCAGCAGTTCAGTAAGGTCACCAAGGGCTCAGGTTTCTTCTCTCATTCTACCACCTTCTAGAAAAGCTTCATCCAAAGCTAGTTTCTCTCACTGTCCTAAGATGGCCTGAGCAGTTCTAGCCATCATTTTCACATGTAACCTCATCAGAGGAGGAAGAGGTACCATCTCTTTCTTCTGTATCTTTTTAGGCACAAGAAACTCTTTCCCAGAAGCACTCTGGCCCTCCTCCAGACTTCCTTTCACATCTCATTGGCCAGAACAGGTTACAGGCCATTCCTAACTCTTCACTGGCAAAGGAAATGGGATCAACCATAATTGCTTAGACTAATCATCTGGGGTAGAATGAATGCTGGAGAGTCAATCACCATGACCATACCATAGGCAATTTATAATGATGAGTATTACTGTGACATTGTTTTCACTCCAGAACAAAACGGTAATTTAATTATGCTGCTTCCATGATCGTAACTATGAGGCATGTGCTTTGCCTGAGTCTCAGATAATTATTCCTTGCTCACATCTTATATTTATCATCATAAACTTATTCATCAGATATAAAAATTTTATTGAAACTTTCCTGTCCATCCTCTATTTTTTTTAATCTTTAATGCAAAATTTTAGAGTAAGAATGGCAAATAGGTTTGTGTCCCAAACCTACTCCAGTAGAAACAGCTATCTAGAATCTCATTCAAGACAGATCCAAAGCTGAGTTTGGATCCAGTGAAAAATAGTGACATGACTCATTAGTGATGTCTTCCGTGGACTTGGGTTTGGGCACAATACCCTGAGTATTTCTGCCAACCCTGATTTAGAGAAAAATCTCTTTAAATAATTCTCCTCCAATGATAGTAGATTTCTCTGCTGCAATGCCTCTTCATTTTTATTTTAGTGGGGACCCAATCTCTGTCCTCTCTCCGCTCTCCCCATGTAATTTACATATACACACACATAATATACATCAGGCATGAACTCCAAAAATTATTTTATGTATAATAGAGTTCCACAGGAATTCCAAAAACTGACCCCTTTTGTAAGTCCATAGAAAGGCTTGGCAGAATGGCTTTACTTACAAACTGTCTCGCTTAAAGGAAGCAGAGGGTCTTTGGAGCCCAGTCTGGATATAGGCCTAGGCAGGATTGAGGGACAGAAGGAAACCAAGAATGGCCATCTATTCCAAGTCCACAGTGGCCAGACAAAAAACAGAAAGGAACTGAAACCTAATCTTAGGCACAGGTGACTAATTAGTTAAGTGAAGGATGCTTAAATAATGGCAGATTGCAAGCAATATGCAGAGTTCATGTGTATAAGATGCATTTGAAAAGACAGGGAAGGGCAAGAGTGGTTATTCTGGAATGAATTAACTTATGGCTTTTTCCTTTTGTCTTTCTATTCCTTATCTACATTTTTCTGACTGTCCTGTACTGCACATACACTGCTTTCTTAATGAGGAGGAAAGAAAAAAAGGAAATATGTTCGTATCTTATCGTTTAATGTTTTGGTTGTTCCAATTAACCTCTAAATGCCTTGTAGTTAGGATCAAGCTTGTCCAACTATTCTCCTATTCTCCTATGGTTGGGGAGCAAGCTTAACTTTTTGATATCACAATCAATGAAGTATTCTTGTAGCTAAAAATTAATTTGAAATATAAAAAAGAAAAATTAGGAAAATCCCTTAAAAATGAATCAAAAGAGTTTAATCACCCCATAATACTCTAAAATTACCACTACTCAAAAATTTTAATAACTTAGGATACTCTTTTTTTTTTTTTTCTTTAACCCAAATTGCCAGTTGGGCAGTTTGCTTTCACTTAAATCGTATTTAGCCAAAATTGGTTTTGGCCAAAATAAGTTTTAAATCAAACTTGTATTTGACAAAAAACACACTACCAGCATCAGGGGAAAGTCTAAAGGCAAAGAAACACGATCCCTAAAAATGTTCAGTGCTAAAGAACAAGCAAGTTGGCATAGACAAGTATGAAAAAGGAAAATCACCTAAGGCAATGGTTCTAAAGTGAAAGGAAATTTTTTATCAAGGAACTGTAAAACTAACTAAGTAGCTTAGTAAGTGCTAGTAAGGATAACAAGTTAATTGAATTTCATCTGCCTGCTTGAATTCTCTCCTTGGGTAGACAATGCTAAGGTTTTCCCCACGTCCCGTACGAAAAAATTTAATCTGCCTGGGGTTCAAATTGAAAGTAAGTGTTCCCCAAAGCATTCCACAATCACTTCTCAGTAAATGAGGTTCTGGAGCTAGCCACTGCATGATGAGGGATCCAACCCACTGTTTTGACACAATATGGTTCCCATTCCAAACTATGCAAGGTAATATCCCATATTGTCACACAAAGTAGAGACAGCAGATGACAGGAATCGGCACAGAAAGAAGCAATCCCAATTGGACTGCCTTAGGAGTGAAGGACTCGGGTAGTGGACTTCAGGTTCCATAATGTTTGGTCAATATGGCTAGAGAAAGCTAGAAGACATCTCTGATTTGAAGTCTTCAAAGGAACCTGATTATAGTTAGGATTTCTTTTTAGTCAGTTGTTGTTCAATGGAAAATCCTGGAGAGCTTTCTGACAGCCTGTATTCATTTAAATATTAAGTGGCTGCCAGGCTACTGGTGGTGTTGAGGTAAGCAGGGAGGTAGGAAGGTGAAAGACATCATTGCCATTAAAAAAGGTGTCCCAAAGGAGCAAAAACAGAGAACTGCATTTATATTCAATAGCAGCAAAGTAGGTATGAAAAAAGGGTAGATAAATCAGAATTGCTTTTGGTAAGAGGCAGTATAACATTGAGATGGATTATTCACAAATGCTGTTGGGGCAACAGAGTAGCCAGCCATCTGGAGAAAAACGAAGTTGGACCCACCCATCACACCATACACCAAGAAAAATGAGCAAAAACTTAAGTGTAAAATAGAAACCGCAAAAACAGTAGAAAATAATATGGGAGAATTCTTTCATAACCTTGTGGGGGGGCAGGATTTTCTAACTATGATCCAAATTCCAGAAGTCATTAAAAAAAAAAAAAAAACTAACAAATTCAATTACATTTCAGGAAAAATCTACTTAGCAAAAACACCATAAGCAAAGATGAAAGACAAATAACAAATGGGGGAAGTGGGTGGGCACGCTGCAATTCATATTACAAAGGTCAAATATTATACACATCATCTACAAGGTGGTTTTTAAACAAACCCCCTACACACCCCCCGTCCAAAAAAGGCAAAGGATTAAATATACACTTCACAGAAAGGATATACAAATGGCTCCTAAATATATGAAAAGATATTCAAACTCATTCATCAGAGAAATAGAAATTAAAACTACACCAAAATAACATTTTTCACCCATCAGATCGGGAAAAAATACAAAAGTTCGCAAACACATTTTGTGGGCAATAATATGCATAATAAGGCACTCCCATATATTTCTGGTGGATGTGTACATTGTACCATCTCTATGGAGGGCAATTTGGTAGTACCTATAAAACTACAATGAGATATACTCTTTGGTCAGCAATTGCACTTTTAAGAATTTACCCTATAAATACATGTAAACAAGTATGAAATAATCTATGTAACAAACGTACTTATTGCAGTATTGTTTCTAATAGCAAAATACTGAAAACTTCCCAAATGCCCATCGATATGAGACTCATTTTTTTTTAAATGATGCTATATCCACACAATGATGTCAAAAAGATTTCCAAAATATATTATTAAAGTGAAATATATCTAGGGGGTACCTGGGTGGATCATTTGGCTAAGTATCCGACTTTTGATCTTGGTTTAGGTCATGATCTCAGGGTCGTGAGAACAAACCCCATGTTAGGATCCCTGGTGGGCATGGAGCCTGCTTAAGATTCTCTCTCCTCTGTCGGCCCTTCTCCCCTCAAAATGAAATATATCTGGAATATTTCCCCACTGTTATGGAAAAAACTCCAAGATACACTGTTAAGTGAAAAAGGGAGAATAATACATATAAGCTTCCATTTATATAAAAAACAGAATTTATATTTGTATTGGCTTAAATATGGATTTAAAAACCCTGAAAGGATGAG
This sequence comes from Canis aureus, assembly GCF_053574225.1. Taxonomy (NCBI): domain Eukaryota; kingdom Metazoa; phylum Chordata; class Mammalia; order Carnivora; family Canidae; genus Canis; species Canis aureus. The sequence continues at coordinate 58,657,103 of NC_135620.1, forward strand.
AACTGAATAGATGGGGAATGGGGTGGAAGGAAAATTGCATTTCTAAACATTCTGTTGCTTGAATCAAATAAATGTATTACCTTTTCAAAAGTTAAAACTTAAAATGCTTAATATATTAAAAAATGTTTGGTAGCTATAATTCAAGTTATATCTACTAACTACTCTGCATTTGGGTCCCTCTGTCTATGGGTGCTAAATGACAGACAAGTGACTGTGCACTTGGGAAGGGCTTCAACAGGCAGCATCCAGAACTGAAAAACAAAGTGAGGGTTACAGATGAAAATCTGACAAATAGAAGTAAAGAACTCACTGATGAACAGGTTGCTTATGCCCAGGGCTGAGACAGTGAAGAAAAGAGAACACAATCTTGTGAAACTATCATAGTAAAAGAGGCACATCACAATAGGTAAGCCAGAGATTAATTCTTAGGGGTAGTTGAGGTCAAAAGGTGATACAATTCCTTAGGATACCTGATTTGTTCTTAGTTCAAACACAGGTAGTAAGGCAGCCCTGGTGGCTTAGCGGTTTAGCGCCGCCTTCAGCCCAGGGCATGATCCTGGAGACCTGGGATCGAGTCCCACATCAGGCTCCCTGCATGGAGCCTGCTTCTCCCTCTGCCTGTGTCTCTGCCTCTCTCTCTCTCTCTCTCTCTAATAAATAAATAAAATATTAAAAAACACACACACACAGGTAGTAGAATGGGGTAACTCAGGGCACTCAGCACTCAATACAGGCAGCTAGAAGTCTCTGTAGACGAAACTGCAACGGTAAGCCAGTGTAGTATAGTAGCAGTGGCACAGCGATGTGCAGCTGGCCTCCTCTGCTGCTCTCTTCTGCCTAAACTCTGAGTAAAACTCCCTCAGAAAACTTAGTTAAGGCCACAGGCTGGTAAAGATAAAGAAAATAGACAATTTTGAATAAAGTAACTTCTTGAAAACTGCTTTCATTCACTTATCAAATGTTTACAGAGCACCTACTCTGTGCTCAAGAACTGCTCCAAGTTTTCAATAAATTCATCCCCCAAAATAAGTACGTCCGAGATAATTTAAACAAAAAAAAAAATATTTTAAAAGATTTTGAGATAACAGAAGCTTCTCTTAAATTTTTTTCTGAAATATAAAAAGGTCGGGGTGCCTGGGTGGCTAAGTCAGTTAAGCATCTGCCTTTGGCTCAGGTCATGATCTCAGGGTCCTGGAATGGAGCCCCACATCAGGCTCCCTGCTCAGCAAGGAGTCTGCTTCTCCCTCTCCCTCTGCTCCTCCCCTACACTCATGCACTCTCTTTCTCTCTCTCTCTCAAATTAAAAAAAAAAAATCTTTACAAAATATGAAAAAGTCATTAAAAAGTCAAATGACAGTTCTAAAATGCTATGAAACTATATGGTAAATGGATTTCAATTTTTATCCAACTTTTTCTATTATCTTAAAAGAGTGAAAATAGTGACTTAATATGTGAATTTAAAATAAGACAATCATTCTCAGAAATTAGAAATAATGAAGTTTGTTTCAAATTTACTAAACTTCAATAGGATAAATCTTTAAAATGTAGCTTTCTATTCTCATCACTACAATCGATAAAACAGGAAAACATAACTGGAAAAGGGAACTAATTCAGAACAGATGTCAGGGAGGAATTTTTCCAGTAGTGAACTATAAACATGCAGAATAAATACTGGAAAATGTATTATGGTAAAAAAAAAAAAATCAGAATCAGTTACTAATTACATGATCTAAGCAGGAAACCAGATACCTAAGTATGTAGAACAGGCACTTAAAAAATAGCTCTAAATTAATGGACAAGCCATGTTTTTACTTTCCAAACCTCAGATAATACATAAACCTGCAATGTGTTAAAATGCAGGTATTTCTCAAAGTCTATAAAGTTGGCTCTTATTTATCCATAAAGATGTATCCAACTGCGTATGTAACAAGTTTGCAAACATAATTTATTGTATTCTTCCTGCTTGATGTGCTAATATTTTTTCAACCTAATACCTAGCACCTACTTGGTATTTTTCTTTTGACCAGCCTTCTCAATATTTCACCCTACCTATTTACACTCTGCAAAGAGATATAAAGACTTACAACTCCACCATCACCAGTCATTCTTCAGGAAAAAAACAAAAAGGACAGTTATTCTTTGGTTGCTACATCTAAGAAGAAATGGTTTATGCCTAGCATGCAGTGAGGATCAGAAAGGAATTGAAACAAACAACACTATCCATTCCAATGAAAGTTTATTAATTTGTATGAAGTCAATTTGTTACTCATCCATATTCAAATGAATGTACAAAAACAAACTCCATAGCTAAATATAAAATGACTTTTGGGCTATCCAGGTTTCTGCTTGTTTCTACTTTATAGGTAGAAGGCTGTGATACCAGTAGGAGATTAACTCTCTCAGGCCACCAAGATCCTACTCAATAGCTACAATTAATTATCAAGCAGGCCAAAGCAGTTTAATATTACTACTATAAGCACATGTTACATACAGGCTATTGAGCCTACTGACTACAGCAACCAGGTTGCGACAGGAGACCAGAGCAGAGCTGACTCATGATTCACAATACTTAACTGGCCTAAAAATCCATTCAACTTCAGAACCTGAAAGATCCTGAAAGGTCATAAAGTGAGCCCAACAATGTCATTTTACAGATGATGATATCAAGGCTCCTAAAAAAAGCTTAATAAACTTACCCAGGGTTGGACAGCTTCATGGCAGCAAAGCGAGACCCAGGCCTCTGAGAAGCAATCTAGTGCTCAGTGAAATACAGCATCTAACTCTTGGAAAATATGCTGAAGCAACTGAAGTACATGTGAGGCAATCTTTTTTTTTTTTTTCAGAGTTGAGTAATAAGAAAAAGGGTGATGTGGTTATATTTGGAAAGAGATATTAACTTCATCTATCATTTCTAGCTAAAATGAAGATCTTATTTTATAGGTATACATGATATCCTGAAGTGATTGATCACACAGGAGTAGTAACTTTTCTCCCCCAAAACACTGTGGTCTTTCAGAGTTTACCAGCAACTGGGGGCTAACATGACTAAGAAGTAAACACTCTTTTAAAACTCACTGCAAGTCTGTTGTTAACTAACAGGCAAAAAAAAAAGTCAATGATATTTTAAAATATTATCAGCACTTATACTATTAAATAATCTTTCTCAGTTTTTACTCTTTCTAAAATCTTCCATAACTTAGAAAGTCTTCCCTGATCTATTATATTACTTTTTCCTTTTAAATTTTAATATTCTAAGTCACACAGGCCTCTCTCTAAAACTTCCAACAAATATGATTCCAAAATCTCTTTGTCTAATTTACTTCTGCATATATATGATGACACACAAATCTAGTTAAATATATTTTTGAAGAGGTAGGAAATTAACAAATTTTTATATTTAACATTATACACAGATTTTTTTTTTACACAGATGTTAAGAGTTCTCAATTTTCTAAACTTTAAGAAATTTTTCCGAAAGATGACATTACATTTCCTAGCCTAGAACATCCAGTTCATCACCGAGAAAAAGCAGTATAAGAGAAAGGGCAAACAGAAGAATAGAAAGGGTAGAATAAGAATCAAACCAAAGTCTAGCAGGAAAAAAAAAAAATTCATAGCAAATCTTCCTACACAGATATAACAGGTACAAGCTAAACTGTAGTTTCCTTTTATCACCATGCAACTAACTGTCTGGGCTTGTAGCAGGCACCTTGAAAAGGTATCTTCAATCAGGACAAGTCAAAAGTTGAGGTTAAAAAAAAAAAAAAAAACAACTAACATATGATCTCATTTATATCCATTCATGCCAAGAATCTCCTAATCCATATAATTTGTTACTTATATTATGGTTGCTCTCTATTATATTCAAATTTATAAGGGGGAAATATTTCTTGGAGATATATTAACTATGTTAAACTTAGGTGCCACTGAAATTTCAAAGATGTATGAAGCATGTTTCTGAGCTTATAGCTTGACAGGGGAATAAACTATGGACACAAAAGCACAAAAGGAAAGCAGTAAAAATAAGAACTCTATAGAAGACTAAATAAAGCATAATCTGAGTTCATTTCTTGAGCCAGTTTTACAGAAAATATAAGATTTCAATAAGCAGGGGAAAAGGAAAGACGGGAATGCCATACAAAGGAAAACCATGAACAAACGTGAGAGGGTGAAAAGATGTTTGAAGAACAGTAAAGATACCATAAAACAGGGAAATTCTGTGGAAATAAAGAAGCCAAGATGTGGAGAGCTTGGGGTTTTACTTTGAAGACAATATCCAAAAAAAAAAAAAAAAAAAAGACAATATCCAGCTGCTGAAGACTTCTGAGCAATGACAGACTTGATAGGAAAGACATGGTATGCAGGCAGATTAGACATAGTACTACAGTAGTCCCATGTTCCTGAGCCCAGAACACTTAAGTTTGTAAGTCAATGTCAGCTTGCAGTTACCAAACTTCATGTATATATTTATTTATATATACTTATGTGTTTAAATATATATTTATATTATACATTATATTTATATTATATATGTACATACATGTATACATAACATAGAACTTCTACAGTGATTCTAGAGACTTGGACTTACACAATTCTTTCATTTTTCCTTCCTATTTTCACCTTAGGTAACAACTTCTGGCTTGGAATTTTTATTTCACCTTTCCCTGCCCAATCTTTGCATTAGTAAGACTCATCCTCATTCTTTGTGTATTAGCAAGATCAACATTATATATTATTGCTTAATCAGAAGAGCATTTAAAGCAATTTTTTAAATCCCATTTTGTTAAAGCAATTGTTTTCTATCACACACAATAAACTTCCCTCAAATTTCATATTTTATTTTCCAAGAGAAAGAGCACTTTTTCTTTTCTTGCAGACTACACCTAGGAAACCGAAACAAAATGAAAGGTTATTTATTATCCAGTGAATCTGTAATAGTTACTTCATAGAGTTTTTAACAGATTGGCTGCCATAAGTATCATGAAAACAGAAACTAACTGCTTTCTTTGCTTTGTGTGTGTAAACTAGGCCACACGTGAATGCCCCTCTTCTAGAAAAAAGACCAAACCGGGTAAGTTTTCAACATTTCATAGATTAAGGTCGTCTTATTCTGTTTGATTTCCCAAAAGAAGAGCTCTCATTATAAAGTATTAAGTTTCATTTAATACAAAATAGTCATCGGAAAGGTAACTTAGATTGCTGAAAGTCCTATTACATATGCCTTACAGAATATTAATGTGTGATCCCCAGTAGATCAAACTTATGAAAAGGTACAGAACAATAGATGGTAACTAAAAAAAAAAAAAAAAGAAAAAGAAAAGAAAAGAAGAGAAGGATTCATTTTGTTTGAAGAATTGCACAGGTTTAGGGACCCAGGATTAAGGAGAGGATGGTGTCCCAGTCTGCAAGAGAGCCTTGTCTCTGCTTCCATGACTCTCCATTTGAGTGCAAAAATGTTGCCACTTATCAGTGACCACTGGAACCTCTCCAACAGGCAGTCCAGCTTCCTACCCAGAGGAGCACTAAGCCAGCTGATTGGCTCAGGGCAATCAGACAACAGCCCTCAGCCCAGCAGCAGTCAAGGAACAAAGATTGGCGACCCGATACCCAGGAAGGAAAGGATGCAAACGAGGCGAGGGGTGGGGGAAAAGCACAGAATCAACCAATAGAGATGTCCTGAAAGACTCACCCACTCAAATAAAGAAATGCTTATACCTGGAGATATTTGGCCAGGGAGGGATTTTTCTTTTTTTCTTTTTTAAAGTTAAACAAGGATAAAGGTTTAAAACCGTCACTGGAGGAGCCTAATTCATATGAAAACACTTGGTAGCTGCTTCACAACTACCTTGAGTGGGCAAGGGACCTTTTTATATATATAACGTTTGGAAAATGGAGTTTATTCAATAAATCCATCAAAAGATATCCTGTTTCCTACAAACTGTACCTAATTTTAGGGTTCCTGCTTCACAGTGATTCCAGTTCTGCGTGAGATTTCAAACTGAAGAGGTACCGGGAGGGGTGCAGAGCCCATGAAATTTTTACAGCATGGAAATAAAAAGTATTTTTAAACCTTCTAAGGGGTGAAGAATTAGACAAGAAGCAATACGTGGAAACTGTCAAGTGCTTCTCTACACACACACACCCACCCACCCACCAGATACCATCGCAGCCGGGTAGGGGAGTCTCCCTCTCCTTGCCTGACAGCTTCACTTTCTTTGAGGTCTCGAGCTGGTGATCACACTGGCCCGTCATGGTATTTTCAGTTAACAAAGCAGTTACTCAACAGGGGAAAAAGCCACAAAGGAGCAGAGCAGCTGCTGCTGCACCCGTGATGCAAGTGCAGGATGAGCCCCGGGCCGCCACCGCCGCCTCGGCTCCTCCGTGACGTCCGGGAGGGGTATCCCCGGCTCTCAGGAAGCGGTGGCCGCGGGCGGCTCCGCCCCCACGCGACTCGGGCTGGCCGGGCCGCCGCGCGCCAGGGCTGCCCCGCGAGCTGGCAGGCGGCTGCGGCGGCTGCGGCGGCGGCGGCGGCGGCTGCGGCGGCGGCGGCGGCGGCGGCCGCGGCCGGCCGGCACCTGCGCGCGCACCCCGCGGGCCGCGCACCCCGCCGCCGCGCCCGCGCCTCGCCCTCTGCGCCCGGCCCGGTCCGGCCCGGCCCGGCCCGCGCCCCCTCGCTCCCGAGGCTCTCACCCACTCACCCCGACCCCCTGCGCGGAGCCTGGCCCAGCGCCGCCGGTCACCAGACGGGGTCGAGCCGGGTCCAAGATGGCGACTCCGCCCCCGCCCCCTCCGCACCCCCGGCGGGGTCAGGGCGCCCCCTCACGCGGCGCGCTCGCGCCCGGGGCCCGGCTAAAAATACCCGGGCTCCACTATATTTGGTTCGGCCGGATCCCGGCGCGGCCGCGCGCACTCGGCCCCGCCCCCGCGCCGCGCCCCGCCCCCCGCGCCGCGCCCCGCCCCCTGCGCTCCGCCCCGCCCCGCGCAGCACTGAATGGAGAAAGGGGCGGGGGTGACCGAGGGGAACCTACTCCGCTATCTGCGGCGCGCGCCGGCGGCGAGGCCCGGCCAACCGCCCAATTTAGTAACATCGCCTGCGTCAATCACGCGCCTCCTGTGCGTCAGCGCCGCGCGGCTCCAGGTCCTGCTCCCCTCCACCCCCCCCACCCCCCCACCCCCCCCCCGCCACCACCAGCCTCTGAATGGATACAATGTAGCAGCGCCCTCCTTCCTTCCGAGACTGGATTGGAACCCGCGGCGGTGCACCGGCTCGGCTCCCCTCCGCGGGGTCAGCTCTCTCAGCATCCTCCCTCCCACGGTCTTCTCTCCACACCACCCTGCCTGAAGTGGAAGTGGGAGTCGAAGAAATATATCCGTGTCGTATATAGAAATAAAATTAGTTTTGTTTTCAAGTTTCTGGTGCTAATAACTCGAACCTTCTTCCATTCTGAACCGCATGCTGTCGACAATAGGATCCTCTCCCACCCACCCCCCACTGCAAAACACACACACACACACACACACACATGCAAACACTGGGACGTGTCAAAGAAATAGAATATCACGTGTGATTTAAGCGGACCGCATGGAGACCATGCCTGTCTGCGACGTTGCACTCAACTATTTTATCCCCCTTAAGAATTCATATCTGAGAGAGGTTGCTTTTCACTCAGCTGCACTTTGGAACTAAGAGACAGACTTTAACTTTGATAAATTTTTGTTTCTGTTTGCAGCAAGAAATTCACACTTAAATTCATCATTTCCAGGAAGAAATTGCTCTCCTTCACACAGTCGCCCAAGCTTTCAGCACACCATTTCATGACAAATGTGTCCCAGTAGAAGAGAGCAAATCCCATGGCGAGGAACTGACTAATAAATCCTGTTGATTGATTTCGAAATGTTTAATTTGGGAGATTGGAGGGGGGGGGCAACCATGAAAAAGTGAAAGTGCGAGCTGAGATTTCCATTTCTGCGGGGTGGGGGTGGGGGGAATGATTTGCAACAGTCAGACCCGGTCAGCTGTTCAACACGTGTGTGTTTGTTTTACACACATTAAGTAGTTTCTGCGGCAGCGCGCACGTGGATGATGGATGTGCACTCAGTTGGCTTATTGTGGGTCCAGTTAGGAAATCCACACCTTAGCATAAAGAAATAAAACCTTATCTTCCCGGAGGCATCTGCATCCCTGTGCGAAACACGCACTCAGCAAATGATGCGAGGAGGAGCTGGATTAGCCTAGACGCTGCGGGCCAGCGAGACTTAAACAGCCTTGGAACTGTTGCTTGAGGAAAGCGCAGCTGCATGCACCTCGGAGAGTCTTCGGGCCGGTGCCTGACTCCTGCACCGGCTGCCAGGTCACTCGGAGAAGCTGGCTGGCGGAGCCTTCCCTTTCGGAAGAGCTGTCCTCTCCCTTACCCCCTCTCCCTGGCTCCGTGCCTCGGGGCAGCCTCGGAGGCGCGCCAGCCGCACTCCTCCAACACTACTCCACCCGAGCCTGACAGCTGGGCGGTCCCGCCTGACCCGCGGGCGGGCCGCTGCACCCTCCGGCAGACTCGCGCCCTGGCGAGCAGCGCCGCTGCAGAGGGGTTGGCGGCTCGGCTCCCAAAGGCCCCCCTGCCGGGCTTGGCCGCGCGGCGCAGTTTCCATTGTGCAGCCCGGAGAATGGTCCGGGAACGCGCGCGCGCACACACATGCACACACACACGCACACACACACACACACACACCCTCCCTCGCACACGCGGAACCGGCTGGGCCAGGGGAGGGAGGGGGAGGGTGACGTAGCGTCCCATGGCGTCACATTGACGTCTCGCATTCCAGGCACTCTATGGAGAGGCCGCTAGGGCTCCTGTGGCATAAATGACGTGCCGAGAGAGCGAGCGAACGCGCAGCCGGGAGAGCGGAGTCTCCTGCCTCCCGCCCCCCACCCCTCCAGCTCCTGCTCCTCCTCCGCTCCCCACACACAGACAGGCTCACACCCGCTCCCTCACTCGCACACACAGACACGCGCGCACACAAGCTCCGCACACACACTCCACTCTCTCCCGCGCGCTCACACCCCTCTCGCCCTGCGCCCTTGCCGGTGCAGAGCCGCGCGGCAGCCGGACGCCCCTCCCGGACTCACTTTGCAACGCTGACAGCGCCGGCGGCGGCCTCGGAGGTGGGAACTGCGGCGGCATCCTGCCCCCGGGCCGTGGCCGCAGCCAGGACGCCCGCGGAACCCCTCGCCGGCACTCTCCCATGAGTCGGGATCGCAGCATCCCCTGCCAGACACTCACCGCCTCTGGGAGCCGCTGGGCTGGTTCACGGCAGCCCTTCCGGGACAGCAGCTGTGACTCCCCCCCCAGTGCAGATTTCGGGGCAGCTCTCTAGAAACTCGCTCTAAAGACGGAACCGCCACAGCACTCAAGTACGTATGAGATTCGCCCAGTGAATTGGGGGACTTGCTAAAAAGTTGGCGCGCTGGGAAGCGTCGCTCCTGAATTGACAACTTTGAGTGTGGGTTTTTTTTTTTTTTTCCCCCTCGCCTCCTCGCTCCGGCTTCGCTCGCCGAGCGGCCCGGGGGGTTCTGATCTGAAACTTTTCCCCTGTAGCGGGCCCGCGGGGACCTCTGGAGCTCGTGGGATTCCTCCCCCAACCCGAAGAGGCGAAAAGCCTCTAACAAAGAGGAGGACCGGGATTTGTTCAGTAGCAGCTCCAGCGATGTAATTCAGGGTATTTCGGCTCTAGTTGTCATGGTAATGATGCTCTCGGCGGCGGCGGCGGCGGCGGCGGCGGCAGGGAGTTGCAGCTCCGCTGATGAACGGCAGTAATTTTCCTGCCTTTTAACTAGGATTGAAAACAGGGGCTCCGGTGGGTCCAAGTTAATATACCTAATGGTGACTCCCAGCCGGTTGACTCGGGGGAAGCTGGAGAGGGAAGGGGCCTGGGCAGCGGTGGTTGGAGTTTGCAAAGGCGCTCGGATGATCTCTGGAAAGAGGGCGTAATTGTAGGAATGTGGCTTTATTGTATTGAAATGAGCCTGGGGCTCCACTAGGCACGTCTGCCTGGCGTAGCCTACTTGCCCGTGTGCACTTTTCCCTTCAGAGGTAATAGGCTGTAATTGCTGACTCCCGAGCCCGGCCACGCGTGGGGATCGTGTTCCTTTCCTTCGGGCCTTGGCTTGGTGTGGGAATGTTTTACTCTTAAGTGACGGAACTCGCGCTTTTGGAGAAGTTGCTCCGAGTGTTTTACTCTTAATAAGAATAAATGAAAGTTCTCAGTGCTGCGGGGAGAGCGGTTATGAGAGCGCAGCCTGCGGACAATGACTTCCAAAGGCACCTCCCGAGCCGGTTGGAAGCTTGGGTCAGGACTAAGAGAGAAAGCGTTTGTCCCTTGATTCTAAAGGACGTTCCTGGAGATTGCCTTTTATTTAATGCCTTCGGATTCGTGAGAGGGAAGAGCGGCAAGGAGTTTGGTAATCAGAAATGTCGGGCTGTCATCCCAGAGCCTTAGGGTGCCAGGAGACAGAGGTAAAGGGCAAATCCGTCCTGGATCTTCTATTCCCACGATGGAGAAATATTTTACAGAACTGAGTTGGGGAAGCAAAAAGCTGCCCAACGCGGCTACCGGGCACAATGAATGAAGTCAGAGTTCCCTTGACTTACCTTACCTGTGCGAGGTGCTCCTAGCGTGAATATCAAAGACTCCTCCTCGGGCCAAGCCACCTCCACGCCGGCTCCCTCCCCAGCCCCCACCCCCCGCACCCACCCACTCCCTTCCCCGCGACCGCGCGCGCTCGCAGAAATTCTCCCCCGCGGTTTGTCTCCTCTCCCTCGGTCTTTCTGAGAATCTCTGTCTTTCCCTTTCTGTCGGTCTCTCCTTCACTCCTACGGCCCCCGCCCAACCTCCGCCCCCGCTCCCCAGGGTTGGAAACTCCGCGGAGGAGCCCCGGTCACAATGGTGCGTTTCACGGTTTCCTCCACACACTTCACCACGGGGAGGGGAACATGGGGGTGTTCCTTTCGTCTGCCCACGAGAAAGAAAGGAGCTTTGACAGAGGTGGTTATTTCTACCTAATTTACAACCCCAAGGCTCGGTGCTCCGGCCCCGGCGGCCGCGAGCGGGAGCGGCGGAACGTGTTTCCAGGCGCGGAGGCTTTGCCTAGGTAACCGGCCATGGGAGTGGGCGGGGGGGGGGGCGTGGGGCTCTTGGCTCGGCTGTAGGAAACGTGGTGTGGCTCTTTCCCGCGAACACCCGGCGCTCGAGGGGAGCCCTTTCCTAGAGGAGACTCAACCCTCACCCGGCGGAGTCAGAGGCCGAACCTCGGAGAAAGGACCCAGGGGAGGGCAGGAGTGAGGGCACCTACTGCAGGAGGTGGTGGCAGGGTGCTGGAGACCTGTATTGAAAATTCGGGGCGGACGGGAAGCTCCTGCCACAGCCGTGGGAAGATCCGCGCGTGCTTGCGCTACAGCGAGCGCAAGATTTCCGTAGGATCATCTGGGGCAGGGCAGGGGCTGGGGGTGACAAGGGAATCCCCCGTTTCCTGGCTTTCGAGGGCTTACCGGACCTGGGGGTTCCGATGTCCCCTCCCTCTCTTCCTTCGGGCAAGCCCCTGGCGCAGGGGCGGAGGGGGACGAAACTTACACGCCCCTCTCGGCCCGCGCACCCCCGAGATTTTGGGGGGTTGTGTTTTGTTTTTTGGGTTGGTTTTGTGTTTTGTTTTGTTTTGTTTTTTTCGGTTTCATGTTCCCAAGCCTCAAGATATGAACGGGTCCAGGCAAAGAGGGCGCTGTAGGCCAGAGTTTGGGGCAGCGGATCCTTTCCCCCGAGGCCCGCCGAGCTGCGCTTCCAGCTACAAAGTTTCGCTGAGCCTGGGCGCGGAGACGCTCGCCCCGGAGCCGCGCTCGGCGCCCTCCGGAATGTGCCCCCTCGGGGCCGCGGGATGGCCCCGAGCCTCGAAGTCGCCCACCCTCAGGGATACCTCCTGCTGGGTGCAAGGGGCCTCCCTCCGCCCACCCTACCAGCCTGGAACTCCAACTGCCTTGTCCCCTTGTCTCCAGCGCCGGCCTATTTCTACTGTGCCCTTTTGTTTGCTTGACCCCTGGCCCCCGAAACTCGCGGCTAATAGAAGCGAAGCTCCATTAGCATTTAGAATGAAAAGCGCAGACTTTCTTAATTCCTCGGGGCATTCACACATTCGTTCCGGACCTGGTGCATTTCCTATGCAACGTGTAAATTCTGTATTTGGGGAGGAGGGGGGACGGGCAGTGGAGTTGGAAAATGCGCCCTCACTGACCACACGAATTCCGTCGAAACTCTTCCTCAGGTGCCCCTTCTGTGGTTTTCCTGACTTAGCGAGCTCAGAGCCAATTGTGGGGACAGAGAGATCAATTGCTGGGCGATGACAGGATGCACGTATTTTTAGCCTAGGTTTGGGTGCCACAAAACGGTGGTGAGCGCAGTGGGTGCCTGACAACCTTTCTGTGGCTCCCCCCAAGGCGGCTGGTCGCTTCTGCCCAGGGACTCCGTTCACCTTAAGAACTGCTTCCTTACCCTTTTAATTATTTGTAATCAACGTAGCATTCATAGAGACCCCCTACCAAACCACCCTCTCCTGATACGCCCAGCCCAGGCCACGACGACCACCAGCCTGGTCTCACTTTGAGCTCTGTCCTCTCTCCCGGTGCCCGCAGAGCCTACTGCGGAAGAGCGCAGTCCGGCAAGCCCTAGCCCTGAGCCTGGACCCTCCGCGGAGCCAGGCAGCACTGCCACCGCTTCCCCTCGCCGGACGTCTCCGCCTCCTACCCTCTCAGCCTCCGCTGGAGAGACCCACAGCCCCACCATTCAGCGCGCAAGATATCCTCCAGGTAGGTCTAAAGGCGCGACCCCTTATTCCTTCCAGGTTGGGAGAGGTGGGGGTTGGGGGGAGCCACGCACCCAGCAGGCAGGCTGTTCAACTTGCGCAGGGCCAGGACAGTGACTGCTGGCCACGTATTTCACAGCACAGGTGGCTTCTTTGCACGAAGCTCCTCTGGATACCACACCCTGTTGCTACCTAGTGGAGCAGCCAGATTAAATTACGCGTTGCATTTCTCAAAAATAGGTTTCCTAAGAAAAAAAATGTAATACGCCAAGAGATTAGGATCTTTCTATACATTTTAATGTCTTCATTTTTGCTCTCCTTTTATATCCAGTTCATAAATGTAAAAGTTATGGGATCGCTTTGAGCAATACAGGGCATTTATGTTTGTATAGAACCTAAATCATTTGATGCAGAAGTTTGGATTGTTGAAGCTCAGAGGAAAAGAGAAAAAGCATTTAAGCTGAAAACCAAGGAGTAAATTCGAGTTGGGCAAAAAGAGAGGATTGCAGGTTTGGCTTGTAACACCTCTTTATGCATTTCTTAAACAGATACCAAGTGCCTGGACTGTGTAGTCGCCAAAGATATGCATCTAAATAGAACTTAGTACCAAGCAAACTCATATTCTAGCTGGAAACCTAAGAAAGACACAAGGAAGAGTAATACATAGGGATTGGCAAGGAAAGATGACAGAAGACTGATGGAGAAATCCTAGAGGGGCTGAAGGAAGGAGAATAGATGGAACATTGGGCTGGGCCGTGTTCTTTCTTTTAAATATTTAGCCTTTCATTTCACCCCAACAACAGGACAGCAGGATAACTAATCCTTGACCTTCAAACTAGTGTTTTTAAGGCCCTTCTTGGAAAGTGAAGGCTTGAACTGGCCTCTCCTTATCACTGCTTCTTCCAACAGGCCCTCATCACCTTTTTTCAAGTCAAGATTTCATCCCATACACGCATGACTCAATCAGATTTGGAAATGTGGGTAAGAGAAAGATGTCAAAGGAAATGTGAAGTACACACTTTTTTTTTTTTTTAATTAGTCACATCTTCTATACCATAGACTCCAAACAGAGGTTAAGCACCTGCTGTTCCTTTGGTTCAGAAAAACCAACCACTAGCAACTGCCCATTTTATCATTTCTAGTTAGCCATAGAGAAAGGGAAATAATTAGATAAAATCAGATCCAATAATTCTCAAAGCCTTCTCATCCAACTCAACCTCTCTGAACAATAATAAGCATCCTGGATACTAGCCCCTTTCGGGGGCTCAACATACAGTCAACTGGAAGAAAAACTAAACCTATTAAGGAACTGCTTTCTTTTGTAGAGGTACTAATTCTTCTGTCATAAGAAAATTTGTAGGCTAACTCACCTATTACAGTACCTGTAAACTGTTGTCTTAAAACAGCCACTGATATATTTGATTAGTCAGAATTAGAATATATATATATATATATATATATATATATATATATATATACTGTATATGGCAGAGACCACGTTTGGTGGGTGTTTTGTTGCAGCTGCTGATCTTTTTCTTTGCAGATGGCACAAACTCCCCCGAGTCCATTTCCTGGGCCTGTGTTCCCACCCCTCCACCTAGCTGGCTGAAGTCATCAACAGGGGTCCAGTTTGTGTAGGCTGTTAGCTGTGTTTGGAGAAATGGGGAGGGGGTGGGAGAAAGCGACCACAACGTGTGTGGGTGGGCTCAGTTGGCACTCAGAAAATGTTAGAATGTCAGACTCCCTTGGCCGGTTAGTCCCACGTAGGACATCCTTTTCTTTTCTTTTCTTTTCTTTTCTTTTCTTCTTTTTTAACTAACTCATAGATTGCTAAATCAGTGTGTGTGAGTTGGGGCACCAGTGGCCTCTTTCCCCCAAAAAATAAACTAACGGAGCATTCCCTGGCATCTTTTTGTCCTCCCAACTTGTGGCTGAGACCATCCCCAATTAGTTTACAGGGCTCAAAACCGCTCTGTCAAAACATCACCGGGCTCATGAAGGAAGGGATCCAATTTCCCCAGATCTGGTGAAGAACAAGGGCAAGGGAAGGAAGGTGGGCAGAGGCCCCCAGGAAGCCTGCTTTTGGCATCTGTGGCCCCTTTGACAGTCTGTCAGGGATTCTGCTTTCCTCCCAGGGAAGACAAGGAGTATGAAGCTTTTAAATCTAAGCCACCAGGAGGAGGGGAAAGATGTCACTTCCTCTCCCATTTTCCAGATCAGGGAGCAATGAATCCAGTGCTACCTGTCCGCTAGGAGAGAGTGCTGACTTGACTCTGAGAGACCCTGTTCCCTGTCCTGCAGATATGCCCTGCGTGCAAGCCCAGTATAGCCCTTCGCCTCCAGGTTCCAGTTATGCGGTGCAGACCTACGGCTCGGAATACACCACGGAGATCATGAACCCCGACTACGCCAAGCTGACCATGGACCTGGGCAGTACTGAGATCACGGCCACCGCCACCACGTCCCTGCCCAGCTTCAGTACTTTCATGGAGGGCTACTCGAGCAACTACGATCTCAAGCCCTCCTGCTTGTACCAAATGCAGCCGTCGGGGCCGCGGCCCCTGATCAAGATGGAGGAGGGCCGGGCGCACGACTACCACCACCACCACCACCACCACCACCACCATCACCACCACCAGCCGCCGCAGCCGCAGCCGCCGCCGCCGCCGCCGCAGGCGCAGCCGCAGCCGCCGCCGCCGCCGCCGCCGCCGCCGCAGCCGTCCATCCCGCCGCCGTCCGGCCCGGAGGACGACGTGCTGCCCAGCACCTCCATGTACTTCAAGCAGTCCCCGCCGTCCACCCCCAGCACGCCGGGCTTCCCCGCGCAGGCGGGGGCGCTGTGGGACGACGCGCTGCCCGCCGCGCAGGGCTGCATCGCCCCGGGGCCGCTGCTCGACCCGCCCATGAAGGCGGTGCCCGCGGTGCCCGCGGTGGCCGGCGCGCGCTTCCCGCTCTTCCACTTCAAGCCGTCGCCGCCGCACCCGCCCGCGCCCAGCCCGGCCGGCGGCCACCACCTGGGCTACGACCCGACGGCCGCCGCCGCGCTCAGCCTGCCGCTGGGGGCCGCCGCCGCCGCCGCCGCAGCCGCCGCCGCCGCAGCCGCCAGCAGCCAGGCCGCCGCGCTCGAGGGCCACGCGTACGGGCTGCCGCTGCCCAAGAGGGCGGCCGCGCTGGCCTTCCCGCCGCTCGGCCTCACCGCCTCCCCCACCGCGTCCAGCCTGCTGGGCGAGAGCCCCAGCCTGCCGTCGCCGCCCAACAGGAGCTCGTCGTCCGGCGAGGGCACGTGCGCCGTGTGCGGGGACAACGCCGCCTGCCAGCACTACGGCGTGCGCACCTGCGAGGGCTGCAAGGGCTTCTTCAAGGTGAGCGCGCGCCGCCGCCTGGCGCCCCCGCCCCCGGGCCACCGGCCTCCTCCGCCCCGAGGGCGTCCCACCCCTTCCCCTTCCAGGACCAGCAGCCTTGTTTTCCTGTGCGTTCCTGCAGCCCTTCCTAAACACCTTCGCATCCACCCTCCCAGGGGCCCGCTAACCAGGCCAGCATGGACTTCAGGGAGCCGTGAACTTCCTGACTTGGCTTCCTTTATACCTTATGAGCATTTTGCCAGACAGAGCAGATTCTCAAAAAGGATCCCTGCCCCCCACCCCCACATTGTATTCCTTCCCTGTCCATGCAGGGTATCTGAGGGCATGGGGGTCTGTGTGCCACGTCCTGGATATTTGTATCTCATTCAATCCTCATACAAGAGCTGGGACGCTAGAATCAGATCTGAGATGGAACTCTGGCCACACGTGAGCTCTTCTTAGTAGTAGTATATTGAAGGTAGCTATTAATTATCCTTGTTTCACAGATGAGGAAGTGGAGGCTCAGAGAGGTTATTCAAGTTACACCGAGACGCACTCAGAGTGCGAGGGAGGCAGGATGCCAACTCATGTTTGCACGATCCCGAAGTCTAGACCCTCTTCACAGGTCTGCAACTGCAGAATAGACAGGAGCAACTGGCTGGGTGCCGTTTGAGGCGGCTCGCTCTGTAGAAGATAGAAGCTGGGGTCTCACCAGTTTGCTCCAACTCTGTGCCACACACAGTGAGGTGTAGACGCGGTTCCTTATATCATAGACGCAAAGGAGAATTTTACAGTGGGAGGGTCTTCAGCCTCCCCAATATCTTATCCCTCAAGGTGAAGCCTAGGAAGAGAAGCCTTGTGCATTCTAGAAATGGTGATTTAGTGGCATGTTTGGCAGTTCCAGCTGGTTACTTTCAACATTTGAGGTCAGTGCTCCTTCTTTCTACTGTTTTTGCTTTTTTTTTAAAAAAAAGATTTTATTTATTTATTCATGAGAGACAGGGGAGGGGGGCGCACAGAAACAGGCAGAGGGAGAAGCAGGCTCCACGCAGGGAGCCCAACATGGGACTCGATCCCGGTTCCCCAGGATCACACCCTGGGCCGAAGGCGGCGCTAAACCACTGAGCCACCTGGGATGCCCTCTTTCTTTCTACTGTTGAGGTGGAAGAGGCCTTGTTCTCTTGCTGCTCTACTTTTGCTATTGACTTCCAGAATTCTAAAGACACTTAATTCTGTGCCACCCTCCCCACTCCCTTGGCCATTATCTCTGGCATTTGCAAACCCACAAATGTTCTCCCACAAAAACCACTCCCTAGACTCCAGGGCTGGGCAGGGTGGAGGGAAAGGGGAAGCTAGGTGCTGATTGGGTAACTGGTATTTGGGAGACCAATAGGATACATCTGGGAATGTGCTAAAATTGGACTCAGAACACTCAAACAGGAGTCCTTTGATATGTCACCTACCAATCTATGAGGTTGAACATGATCTGTCTTTCTAGGCTTCCGTTTTTCAATCCGATGAATAAAATTCAGAGAAGGGCTATGAGTATTAAATTAGACAAGACAGATATGAATGCACTTTATAATCTTTAAAGGGCCATAAAACAGTCGTTCATTATTAAATGAAAACTACAAAGTATTTACTAAAAAGCACATGTATGTGGATTGGTATACCTACCAGCAAGCATCAATTATTTTTGATCTGGGATTAGGAATCATGCCATTAATTAACTTCTGCAGATAAAGGAGAAAAATGCTTGTGGAGAGACTTTGCAATATGTCTAGTGCCATATAGGAGTTATGCAGAAGTATGATGTTTTAAATGCAGAACCCTCAGTTTAGCCATTTTTTTTCTGTCTGAACTGCTCAAGCTTTACCAGGGTTCTTTCCAAGTTAACCGCATTCCCGTAGCAGATTTCATTTTCACAGTGTTTCAGTGGAAATGCTGAAGGGCAATGAAACAGGCAGCCAAAAAGGGGTAAAAGAAAGAAAAACAATTAAGAGAAGTACGATTAACCCACAAATATAATCACCTCTGAATAATTGAGAGTTAACCAAAATACAGGACTGGTAATACATTCCTAGTCTAGAAATGTCAATTAAGTGTTCCCCAACAGCATCCCTTTTCTGCAGCAATGCCTTGAAAACAAATCTATACTTGAAAGGGTGGGGGTAGGATGGGGGAGAACCACCCCACAGATCTGTTAATTAAAGGAACAGGAGCAGGTTTTACCCAGTGGCTTTCTACCATTAAATTGAATTCTTTAAAAATGTGACATGAGGTGCAGTTAATGATGGGAATTCAGTGATTGAACCATAACGATCTCTCCCTGTCCTTAAACTGTGCAGGCACACACAACTGTGGGGAAGGCTTCAGGTTATTGGGAAAATGTATACCTGAAGCAAAATGCCACCAGCACTCAAATTGGCATATAGCCTTGAGGATGATGGCAAGAAACAGAGTTTTAGAAATTACTGCATGTCCAATGAAAGAAAGCTTCATTCAGGAAACATAAGTTTCCTACCCTTACAGACTGTTGAGAATTTAAATGCTGGAAACTCAGAGATATGTTTGTGTTTGGGAATTTTGCATTTTAAACTAAATGAATCTGGCTTTGGTAGATTTTTAAAGTCATAGAAGCAGTTTAGAAACCGTTTCCTAAAATGAAATTAAAAGGTGATAAGGTGAAAATGAATACATGGGGGTTGAGAATTGCTAAAAGTAAAAGACTAAAAGTAAATCTAGAATTTTGGATACAAAACAGATCACCAACCCAAATTATGTGGATTTCTTTCTTTTCTTTTTCTTTCTTTCTTTCTTTCTTTCTTTCTTTCTTTCTTTCTTTCTTTCTTTCTTTCTTTCTTAATGCAGCCCAGGCTTACCAAATAAATTCCAACTTTCTGCTCTATTTGGAGTTGTATAGATTCAGGTAATTTCTGAATAATTTCACCCTAAGTGGTGAATACACATCCATTTGCACAAATGTCTTTAATTTTTTTTAAAAAATCATTTTTTAAAATCTTGAGCATAAAATATGCTTCATTATTTCTCCATGTGTCATTTTAAAATTATATGTGATTCTGAAGAATAAAACATCAATTTATATCCAAGTCTAAGGTTTATGATGTGTTGTTTACAATATGGCTATTTTGATATCTGTCTCAATAGTCGTTTATGAAATAACCTGTTAATGGGAATTTTTATTGAAAATTTATGGCTCTCATACTTCCTCCTTTCTTTCCTCTTTTTGTTTATTTGTTTTCAGTTGTTATAGCAGCTTTTAGTAACCAATTTTAAGATGTTGCTTTCAAAACTCAGAAATAACCAGTTGACCATATGTATTCTCTTAAGAAAATATTCTCTTAATACATTTTATCTTAATATCTTAAAGATAAAATAAATGATATAGGCAGATTAAGGATAGTGATTTTTTTTTTGCATAAAGGCATTTCCTATATGCTTTAACTAGTCAAGTCCTGATTTTGCTTTTTATGATTTCATCTCTATTGGGGAACAAAGCCAGTTACTGTGATATTTGACTTATAATAGTGATAGCCAACAAAGTACATCCCAGATAATTTTGATTTTATTTTAATAAGGTCAGCAATAATCAGGGGAGTGGAACAAGTAGAAAATTGTTCCCAAAGGGATATTAAAAGTGGAGATAATCTAATCCTCCAAGGTATGATATGTTGACCTGGTAATTTCAGATATGATTTTATCATTCAGACTTGGGTGTCTCCTGAGACTTGCTTCAGAACAATCCGAGATGATTTTCATTGTCAGCAGCTAACACTAATAAAATTGTTTTTCCTGCAGGCTAGCGTGTTAGGAAATTAAATTTATCTAATTATACGAATTGCACTGTCGCTTTTCACATTGTAATTAAAATACATCTTGTCAGGTCCTACCTCTTTCCAGAAACTATTAGTTGACTATCTCTGTATTGTGTTTTCTCAGAGAACGGTTCAGAAAAATGCAAAATATGTTTGCCTGGCAAATAAAAACTGCCCTGTAGACAAGAGACGTCGAAACCGTTGTCAGTATTGTCGATTTCAGAAGTGTCTCAGTGTTGGCATGGTTAAAGAAGGTATGGATATAATGCTTTTTATTCAGCTTGCTTATATATATATTTTCAGATATCACTGAGAAAAATGTTAATATTGACGTTGGGGTGGTGAATTTTCCTACTTTCCAAGATTTTACTTTTATGGTGTATATTACCACTTAAAAATAGCTGAGGACTACTTATTCTAATTTCTCAAAATCAATAGAGAGCTTGTGTACATACATCTCTGTTCTATTTAAGAAGGAGACTTTTAGGGCTAATTCATTACTAGATGTAAGTACGGGTGACTTTCATGCTGCTTGTTTCAACTCTCATTAAATCATTGTGTGGATATAATTCCAAACTTACTGCCACTTTTAAATGGTTGGTCTTGTTAATGATTGCTCAACTGTAATGTGTTTTGATTGCTTTTTGTGATTTATGGCTCTTCATGAATATCTTTGGAGACATTTTTTTCTTTTTTTCTTTTGGCATCAGTTGTCCGTACAGATAGTCTGAAAGGGAGGAGAGGTCGGCTGCCTTCCAAACCAAAGAGCCCATTACAGCAGGAACCTTCTCAGCCCTCTCCACCTTCTCCTCCGATCTGTATGATGAACGCCCTTGTCCGAGCTTTAACAGACTCAACACCCAGAGATCTTGATTACTCCAGAGTAAGTTTTATGATGTCCTGTTTTCAAACGATGAGGTCTCTGTTCATGATATTAGGAACAAGAGTTGATTGAATGACTTTGCGCCTTTCACTGTACTAAACAGTTTTCATACCTTCTCTATATTTCTCACTTCATTTAGCAATCCCGGTGCATCCATTGCACCAAATCATTTTTGCCTTATTGGATCTCTAAATGCCTTAACAAATTATCCTGACAGTGCTGCACCTGTCATACCATTGTTGCAGGACTCCTGGTGGTTGTGCCAATGAAAATGTGCACAGGTGAATTATAGTGTGTAGATTTCTTTCGTGGTTTAGAGGTAGTAACTACCGTTTTTTTCATATTGTGATCAAACCATCTGGGTGAGCCTCAAGTTATCCTTCAGCAGTTTATCCAGTTGTATCAGCACTGATTGACCTGCTGCTTATTCAGAGGGACTCGACCACTGATGGAGAGGAGGGAGCTCTGGCCTTGACATTGGGAGGTGTCAGGGGGACCAGGATGGAATGCTGCCTGTGCTGCTTCCTGCCTGTGTCACCTGGCTCCCACTCTTGGCTTTCTCGTCCCTACAGTGGAGATGATTATAATATTTAACCCCGGAGGGATGTTTGGAACATCAGTCACACAGGAATGATTGTTTTGAAAAGCATAAGTGAGTATTGTTATTTAAATGAAACAAAGCATATCAATATTTTTATTTATTGTGAGATAAACTAAAATATCATCAGTCTGAACTCTGAAAAGTCCCCACACAGGAAAACCATAAGAAGGGATTTTCTGAGCAAATGTATAAACAGTACTGGAAGGCAGTTTTGAAAAAGACTTAGAAAAGCAAAATTCTAGTAAGACAGGGTCTTACCAGAGAGAGAAAGAAAGGAAAAGGATTACAATTACTGAGCTATTTCTGCATGCTAGACATTGTTGTCTGTTGTCTCATTTCATCATTTAAAGAACCATGAGGGATGCCTGGATGGCTCAGGGGTTGAGTGTCTGCCTTCAGCCCAGGGCGTGATCCTGGGAGCCCCAGGATCTAGTCCCATGTCAGGCTCCCTGCATGGAGCCTGCTTCTCTCTCTGCCTGTGTCTCTGCCTCTCTCTCTCTCTCTCTCTCTCTCTCTCTCTCTCTGTCTCATGAATAAATAAATAAATAAATAATCTTTTTTAAAAAAGATAAAGAACCATGAACTGTGAGGCTAGTCACCCCCTCTCTGATATAAGAAAACTTAGAAATATAGTGTGCACACCGATGAGAGAGAGAGACCAGTCCAGGGATCTCCGGTTGGTTGATCTGGCTTGGCAGCTACTACCAGATTGCCCTACCCAGGCCTAATCAGTATTTCAGACTTCTGACAGAAGGGATGATTAATATACCCACTGGGATCCTCCTTCCCTCTGTACCCTCATTATAGGCTGTGAAGCCTCCTCTCCACACCTAATCACAAAACTTCAAATGAGAAGCATGGTAGACCCTTAGCACCAAAGGTTGAGGACTCTTACTCTGATTACAAGTAGCATCTCTTAACTAAAGTCAAGTCTCAAATAATAGTCTAATGAAATAATGCAGTGGTTAAGGGCTTAGGCTTTGGAACCACACCAGCTTAGATGAAAATCCAAACACCATCATTTAGTAGATAGGTGACCTTGAGCAACTGATGAAACCTTGCAACACCTCAGTTTCCTCATCTGTGTTGTGGAGTAATAACAATAATATCTACTTCCTGGGGTGGTTTGTGAAGAAGATTCAGTAAGGTGATAACTTGTCAAAGTTTTGACCCAGTGCCCTGTATGTTATGCCCTTGACCAGCCTTTCTCACTTTACCATTTATTGAAGGTACTGAGAAGTATGAACACTACCTATGTCAGAGGCCATGTAGCAATGCCATTAAGGTAAATGTTATCATGTGTTTCGAAGATGAGGCCATGAAAACCAGGAAACGTTAAAGGAGTGACTTGCCCAAGGTTACATAGCTGATATTTATCAAAGAGAGAATTGGAAGCCAGGTGCACCGGACCCCAAAGTCTGTGTTTCTAAATACCGTGCTTCACTGTGTCTTTGGCTTCAATGATAGTGGGTACTGGAAAAGCATTCGGGAATAAGGGTGTCCCCTTCCTGAAGCAAACTTTGCCTCCCTTTATGCAATTTGTCTGAATTAATGAAGCTGCTCCACATAGCCTCTGCCGAGCCCATAGCACAAGGTTTGACGTTGGTCTGGGGCATTGGAAATCACTACCGATGGTCAGTCCAGAGAACTAAGGCCCCCAAAGTGATTTTTTGGCCCCAAATTATCCAACTATTGGTCTATATGGCCTAATTAGTCATTCAGTGGCAAACCTTCGCCAGCACTTTGAGTTGTCCCAGCTGGGAACTGTGTCCACACTGAAAAATCAATCCAGTGTGTTTGCTTGCCTCTGCACTATTCAGTGTGTTAGACTAGAGTCATCATCCTCATCAACAAACATTTATCCAATTTAATTGTTAGCTTTGTCCAAAATAGCAGATTGACCATACCAGAGTCCGGGTCACATTCATACTACCTTTGGGGCCCCCGCTCAATTTTGTAAAGCACATTTATTTTAATTGCATTGTTTTGGAATCAGGTTGAGCCTCATAGCTTGGATTCTCCTGCTTTTAGATAGCTTTACAAAATTATCTAAACTTGGACCAAAATCAATTAAATTAAAAGACTTTTTAAAAATACAGTGAGTTTTCATCAAAAACTTGGATGAAGGCATAGAAGGCATGCTGATCACATTTGCAGATGACAGAAATCTGGGAGGGATCGCTAATATGATGGATGTCAGTATCAACATTCAGAGTGATTTCGACAGGTTGGAACAGGATGGGCTGAAGCCATCATGAAGAAAGTTAACAAAAATAAATGTTCAGCTCAGCATTTAGAATTTCAAAACATGGGAGAGCCTTGGCCCATCAGTAGTTCCTGTTAAGAAGATCTTGGGACTTTATTCAATACACAGTCAATATGAACCAACAAAGTATACGTGTGGTGGAAGGAAGGGATGCTGAACTACCTTAGGGCTGCGGTAGTAGAAATATAGGACCAGAACCAAGTTGGTGGTGGTCTCACAGGCTCCGTCCTGTGAGACCACACTTCAAAGGTGAAGTCCCTTCCCAAACCGGGGTTTAAGGGGGATGTGGACATACTGTTTCTGGAAACTTGTAAGGGATGGTTGGAGGAAATGAAAATATCTAAACAGGAAGGCAGAAGGTTTGGCAGGATTAGGTCACTCTTTTACCCTGTGGAAAGAGGACTGTTGCTCCCAAGAGCAGATCTGAAGGGAGAAGAAGAGGGGGGCCCTTCCAGCTCATTCTGAAGATAAGGATGAGCTCTCTCTTAGCTACAAGAGCTGCTGTGGAAGCGTGAGTTCATCAACACAAGAAGTAACTAAGGAGAACACATAACAGGATTTCTCACAAGCAGAGAAGTTATTTTGAATATTGAATTCCTTCCAATTCTAAGATTTTATGATTCTGGGGTTTGCCTTATTGTTCCTAAATGCAAGTGATTTTATATTTATGTGATATTTTATTTATATATATATATATGTGTGTGTGTGTGTATACATATATATGTGTGTGTGTGTTAAGTAACTTGTTATTTAACAAGATTGAACCTGCTTTGTTCTCTAAAAAACATTACCATAAAACGAATGAAGCAAACTGAATTTATTGAGTGCCTACTTTGAGCTAGGCACCATCACATATGTTCTTACATAATTTCCCTTAAGCCACAGACTTATGTGCTATAATTTATGGTTTCCGTCATTTTTTTAGGAATGTCATTCGTTAAAACTCAGTTTTCATCATACCTTCTCCTGATATATATGCAAATGTTAGAACTGGAGGGGACCTTGAGATCATCTAATCCACCCCCATACTTTCAGAGGAGTAAATTGAGGCTTCTAGGGGTTAAGTGTCTTGCCTGAGGTCAGGAGCAAAGCTAGGACTAGATCTGAATCTCATCCCTCAAGGTATTAAGTTTCTATTTCACCATACTGCCACTTCCCTGTAATGAAAAGTTACTAGTTTTTTCTAATAGAAGCTTTATGAGGCTTTTAAAAATAATAATAATTATTATTACATATATATATACATATACCCATTCGGTTTTGTTAAAAGGCAAACCATTTAGAAGAGGACAGAGTGAAAAAAATCAAAGTCTCCTCTTTATTGCTGATTAATCCCACTCTTCAGTGGTAACAAATGTCACCATTTCAGTGTGTGTCCATAATTTACTATATTTTAAGTAAGAATTTGTCCTGTTGGATTTGAGTCAGACAGTTGATTTGACCAAGGCAATTTATTGACAATGCCAGTTTCCCCCATGAATCTGGTAAATAGAGAAATGAGATGATGTTTGCCAGATAGGTATGTTCTAACCTTCTTGTACCCGCCTGTATGCCTCTAAGGTCCTAAACGAGTGGTTTTCCTCATTGTGAGAGAGGGAGGAGGAAAGAGTTGCGTTCCAAGTCACAGAGGGAATGCATGCATGTTTTAGAGGCCAGAAAGAGAGCTCCTCGCACTGTGAAGTGTTCCTGGCTCCGGGACCTTCACTTCTCCTTTGGGCCAAACTTCTCTCCTTCAAAAGTGAGCTCAGATCATTGTATATCAGTGCAGTCAAAACATGTCACGTTTGATTTGTTTCTTCTCGAAATGTAGCTATCCTCTGTCCCACAGTTGCTTTTAATTTAGCAATACAAGTATATATAGATACTGGGCTTGGCTTCAGAGCCTGCACAATTACTAATGAGAAAATATATTTAACGTCCTCCTTAATTGGTCATTTCTAGTATTTTTCAGCAAACGGGGATGTTTCTTGGTAATTGGTGTCATTCAGTGTAGTAACAGACTCCAAATACCACTCGGAGATGCCACTCGGATAAAACCAGGCACCAGCAAATGGCATTTAAATATGTTAACAAGATAGCCTGAGAAACATCGTGGCGAACACATGTTAGACTAGAGAGTAAACAGCCTAAAGACTCGGCAAAGAGAAAGGTTGACTGAAGCTACTCAGAAGACCCTCTCAAATTGCCATCAATACCCTAGGTGACTTCAAGTCCGTTCCTGGGCCACAGTGGGTCGCAGCTTCCCTGTCTGAATGCTGGGGAGACTGGGCTAAAGGCACCACCATGATCCCTCCCAGCCTTCTCATTCTCTGACCCTCTAACCATTACACCTGCCATAAATCCACTGTGGGGAGAGCTCAGCATCTCCCAGAGTGTGGTACCCAGAAAGACCCAGGGTGTTTGCTTAAAAATTCAGATTCCTGGGCCATACCCAGACCAATTAAATCCGAACTAGGAGAGGGGGAGGAGGCAGACAGGAATCTGCATGTTAACAAATGCCTTGGATGACTTGTTGCCACACGAAGATTTGCGAACCATCAATATAGTTTAATAAGAACAATCCAATTTTACCTCAAATCTCCCGTCTCCCAGCTTTGTTTTTGAGGCCGAGAAGGAATGAATGATAGACATATATATACATTTTCAAAAAGTCACCAAGTCATTTAATAAATATTTATCCAATGGCTGCTGGGCGTCAGGTGCTGTTCTACAGCAGTGGACACGTTGTGGAAGAGCAGCTCCTGCCCTCAGGCAGCTGACATGGTGTGAAGGAGAGAGAAAGTAAGCAAATGTATAATGCAGTGATGCCATTAGTGGGGGCAGGGGAGGGTTTTGTTTTTTAGCAGGGGAGGCAGTTAGAAGAGAATTGGGAGGAAAACATATTTGTTGCCAATTTGTTTTAAAGTGTAAGAACTTAGGAATATGTATACATAGTTTGGCTCATGTCATGATGACATCTAAAATGTATAAAGAAATAGAAAGGCCCAGGGAAAACTAGCATTCTGAGGGGAGACAAAATGTTCTTAGGACATTTTACATACTCAGCCTGGACTGGCAGTGAGGTAGAGTAAATAGCAGGTTCCATTCTTTTATGAAAACATCACATTGCTAATGTGGTAGGGCTGGTAGTCACTGAGGGTCTCACTTAATTCCCAAACAACTTATTTGAGGCCTGGGTTGTTGATGAAGTCTGACCTGCACAGCCATAGTATTGCCATATGCAAAATGGAGCCTCATTTAAGTAACTTCTGTTGATAATTTCAGCTCTAGATTCTCAGTCTAGATTACTCAGAGAAACTTATATCAGGCATTAGCTGTAGCCTCTTCTAACTGGTTAGTAAATGTGGTATTGTCTTTGACTAGACATAAAGCCAGACTTTGGATGAATCAATTTATTCACATAGGCTGGAATAAAAAGCCTAAACAGGAAAAAAGATTCGTTATTTAAAGTCTTCCTCTATTTGGCCTGAATTTGATTAGAATGATCAATAAACATTTCCAGATTTTCTCCAGTGAACCACAAACCTGCTTATCCCAGAGATAGAGTGATATAGGGGACCCTAGAAGCAGAGAATGGGGATTTGATTCTTGCAATTTCAGATGGTTTTATAAAAAGTGCCAGACCAGGTGAGAAAGGATCTAAAATGTTTTGTTTTGTTTCTTTAAATCTTATGTTCAATAGAGGGGACACTTGGTTTGTCTTTTCCCCTAGCATTGGAGGCTAACCCACCAGTCACCCCCGAGTTACTGGTGGCTCACGCTGAATTCATTTTGGCTCCAGAATTTTGGAACGTGGGCCAGAATCAATGCAGGTGAAGCCCAGAGGGGCTGGCTGGAGTCTGGCATGCTGGGCCTGCTGGCTTTTCTCCTTGCTGGACTCCATCAGAGACAACTGCACATGCAGGGTAGGCAGGGTTTGCACCTCCCTGTGTGCAGGATGCATGAAATGTGAGCCCAGCAGGGACGGAGGCCTGCAGAGGATGCTGGGTGGAAGCTAAGCACTCTGGAGGGTTCTGAGCAAATATTGAAAGCAGAGAGATTATTGAGTTGTGAGCCATGGTTTCAGGGAGGTCAGTGCAGAAGGGAGCTATTAGGTCCCATTCCCAGGAAAAAGTTTATAACCTTTGGTCTTTTTATCTCCATTTACCATCCTATTTTAAGACAAAATAATGCTGAATCAGTGTCAAATTCTAGGCAGTAACATCATACCTGGTATGATTAGCAACATTTAGAATCATTGAGTGCAAGAATCCATCATATGGAACATTCGCCAGGATAGTTGATAGTCTGGGCCATAAAACACACCTTAACAAATTTAAAAGAATAGAAAACACACAATGTCTGCCGCCAAACCACAATGGAATTAAATTAGAAATCAGTAACAGAAAGACAGCTGAGTGCAAAGAGCCAGAAGGAATCTTAAAAATCAGGTAGCCAGTCACTTCCTTCTCCAGAAAAGTTAAGTAACTTGGCTAGGGCTGCATAGCAAGTCCATGCCAGAGCCTGGAGGAGGACCCCATAACCTGCAGCCTGGTCCAACATTCTTTTCTCTACCCCAGGTACCACTCGGGAGTTTCACAAGTAGTGCTGTCAGCTTTTTAAAGGGGGTTCTACTCTAATTTTCCTCCTATCCTTGGAGAGTATTTGGAAAGAGATGCACAGAAGAGAAAGTTTTTTTTTTTAAAAAAGTTAAATAAAATCCCTTTCTCCACTCCCTTTCAGTTAGTAGTGTATGTGCTAAAAGGAGGTGGGGGGAATTATCGTGACACCAGGATCATGCCACCATCCTTGACCATCTGTGGGAAGGAGGACTGCTTGCTTCTCCCGGACTTTGCTCCCAAGAAGTCCCATCACATCACAGAAACATCCAGGACTTCATTGAATCCAGGCCCTGGGTGGAATTATTGAGAACAGAAGAGCCAGGACTGAACTGGACCTGATGTTACAGGATCCTAGAAAATCAGGGCTGAGAATTAGAAACCTTCCAATTCAACCCCTTTCCCCATTTTATAAATATGCAAGTGGTGGAACAGTGTTCATTCCATCATCATTATCAGTACCATCGCTGTCATCATTTGTTAAATATCCTTATGTTGGGCCCTTCAAATATATTATCATATATAATCCTTACAACAGAATCTTGAGGAGGGTATTATCCCCATTTTACAGAGGGGAAAACCGAGGTTCAGAAAAGTGAAGTAATATATCCCAGATAACTACAGGCAGAGCTCCATTATTTCACAAATTAGGGGCTAGGATTAGAGCAGCTGGTCTCCTTGTCTGATGGTGTCTTTTGTTATTTCATGATGCCTCGTGGGAAAGCATAAAGGGAGAAAAAAAGAGACCCAATTAAGACAAGTGCTTCATTTCCTCGTATCTAAGTAGTTCCTCAGTGAGCACCTGGTGTTTATTGGCTGTCCCTCCTCCAGCCAGATTAGGGCATTGTGACAAATTTAGGCGCTCCCCTGACTACTCTTTCACTAAACAATACTCAACAACAATTTATTGGGGGTCATTTATGCGCTAGTCACTGTGCTGCCGACAAAACATGGGACCAAATGAGTACACACACAGAGACCTCCAATTAGAGCAAAGCAAAATGCTTTAGTTTTAGTTTTAGAAAAAAAACTATTCCACAGGCTACCAACTAGGAACATCAGACATATTACCAGCCAGGAAGTGCAAGAGTGGAAGTCACAGGGCCATGTTTAAGTTTTGGCTGGACCACTGTTAGTTGTGAACCTTGGGAAAGTCCCTTAGCCTTCCTGAGTCCCTCTGAGCTTCCTTTTTCTCATCTGTAAAATAAGGATTAAAATCCATACCCCGGGGGAACTGAGAGAAAGGACACAAACGCACTCAAGGCTGTGTTGTGTTAGGGCAAAGGAAATGATGCACATATTTACATGAGTATTTCTGCAGATCTCAAATCTCCGTGTTGTTGGTTGTGCCTTGATTATTATCTTGCTATATCAGTCTTTCTGCTGAAACCAAGAGGACTTTTTCCCCCAGTGACTCGAGCAAAACCCTGACTCTACCAAAATATCCAAGAGTAGAACAGGGGCTTTATTCCTACCTGTACCTTTCTTCTCCTGGGATCCTTTAGATCAGAGCCGTCCAATAGAATATTCTGCAGTGAGGGAACTGTTGCCCATCACACGTGGCTTTGGAGCCCTTGAAATACAGCCAGTGCGACTAAGAAACTGGACTTTATGTTTTATTTAATTTTCATTAATTTAAGTACCCACAAGTCCTGAGTCTGAGGGCACACGACTGCCTGGGTCCTGCTTAAGGAAACACCCTCCCGGGATCCCTGGGTGGCGCAGTGGTTTGGCGCCTGCCTTTGGCCCAGGGCGCGATCCTGGAGGAGACCCGGGATCGAATCCCATGTCGGGCTCCCAGTGCATGGAGCCTGCTTCTCCCTCTGCCTGTGTCTCTGCCTCTCTCTCTCTCTCTCTGTGTGACTATCATAAAGAAATCAAAATTAAAAAAAAAAAAAAGGAAACACCCTCCCCTCCCCTGCCTGGTTTGTTTTTACCTCACAAAAGTCCACCTGCAGGAAGCAAAAATCATTCTCTTCTCCTGTTGATTAATTCTGTGGTTCCCAGACTCCAGTATGCATGAGAATCAGCTGGAGATCTTGATAAAGCAGTTTCTTGGGCCTACCCTCAGAGATTCCACTCCGGTAGGTCTGGGATGGGACCCAAGATGTTCATTCCTGGCACATTCCCAGGTGTTGCTGATGCTGCTGGCCCAAGGACTACACTTTGAGAACTGTGGCTTAATTAACATCTTAGAGACAGCTGTGCTGTAGTGGAACCAGTAGACCCTGGCGGCCTGCTTGGACCCAAACCTCTGGGGTAATGGTTCTTCTCAACAATAGCTGCTCTTTGGAATCACCTGGGGAGCCTTTGAAATTCTTGGTGACCAGTCCCCACTCCAGACCAGTTAAATTCGAATCTCTGTGTGTATGAGCTAGACACAGTGCTTTTTAAGCTTGATTTCCATCTTGCATCAAGATTAAAAACCACTGCACTAAAGAGACTTAGCCAGATTTCTTTTGTCTGTTAAGAGGTAACAGAATTTGCTGTTTACATCGTGAGAATCAGAAGAGACCAAATGCCAAAAAAAAAAAAAAAAAAAAAAGTTTCGGGCACTGACAGTCTTGCAAGAGCCAATTTGCAAATAATGTTGCCATCCCTGTTGAACTAAGATAATGCTGCTCTCTGTGGTTTGCATTCCAGTACTGTCCCACCGAACAGGCCGCTGCAGGCACCGATGCTGAGCACGTGCAACAGTTCTACAACCTCCTGACAGCCTCCATCGATGTGTCCAGAAGCTGGGCAGAAAAGATTCCCGGATTTACTGATCTCCCCAAAGAAGATCAGACATTACTTATAGAATCAGCCTTTTTGGAGCTGTTTGTTCTCAGACTTTCCATCAGGTAATTACTATGATTTTATCTTTTCTTTAGTTCTCCCCTTACTTCGAAGAAGTTGGAAACCTGCTGTGTTCATAATGGAGTCATCCATGAAGAGTTTGCTCAGGAATGAAATAGGAAATATGGTCAGGCATTAATAAAAATGGGCAGTGGCTAAGAGCACTGGCCTGGAAGCCAGGACTCGTGGGTTCTAGTGTCAGTTCCAACATGAACTTGCTGTGAAACTCTGAGAAGGTCACTGGCTTCACCTGAAATTCACTTTCCTTTGTGCAATGAGGAGGTTAGATCTGTTGATCTCTGAAGCCCATTGCTGTTCCAACATTCTATGATTCTAGGAAGATTCTCTCATGGTGCATAAGGTATTTCCTGGCAGGCGAGTATTTATTTTGAACATTGCATTTACCTCATGGGTTTCTATTTAACAAGTTACTGTTCTAGTACGCCAGATGGGGCTCTAAAGAGTTCCCACAGCTTCTCAACCCCCAGTGTTTACTCCAAGCGAATAGCTTCTGGATCAAAAGATGTGCTTCAACCTATCCTACTCGGTGACACCAAAGACAAAGAGGCAGTGATTTTTCAAAAAGCTGGAACCTCAGATCTAAGCTTCTCTCTAAGCTTTTCATACTGTGTTACCAGAAGCTCTAGTGTAAAGTGCAGATTCCCGTGCCTGATTCCCAGCCATTTTGGTTTAGAACTATCTTGAAAGAAGTCCAGAAATCTGCCTTTTTAACTCATGCTCCAGTGATTCTGATGCCAGTGGCCTGAGGTCCAGGTTTTAAACTCTGAGGCTGAACCATGCTGTCTGTGTGTGCCTCTGTGGCAGGATCTGTAGGAGAGACAGGGGTGAAATTACAGCTAAGGAGTCAGTAATTAGCATAATTACAGCCAATCTGCTGTGCACAGGATCCAAGGCAGCAATGGGACTGTCCTCTATTAGGCAGGCAGCAAAGGATTAAGTAAGGAATAAGCTCCATGCAGGCAGGTGCCATCTATACACTTTTCACCAAGTTTTCTCCAGTGCCTGGCTCCAAGAATGGCACATACTTGGTTCTAAGGAAAGACTTGCTAAGTGAATGAATGAATAAAGCTACTCATCCAAGAAGTACAAATAAAGAGATATTAACTTGTTAATGCAGTAGGCCGAAAGAGAGAAATATGTAGCAAGGGACTTGAAAATTAAAGGAAAGGTAAGATTCAAGGAAGGACCATAGAGAATTCAGAACTAGCTACACCTAATACTGGTTGAGCTCCTCTTGTGTCCCAGGTAGTGTGCATGGGCTCTCAGAGCCTTCATTTAATTCCCACAGCAATCTTAGGAGGTAGTAATCAGAATTCCTGTTTTATAGATAAGGAAAAGGAGAGATGAAAGGAGTGCCCTCAGCCCCACAGCTAAGTGGTGATGTCTAGATGTTCCAGGACAGCTTCCATGAG
This sequence comes from Canis aureus, assembly GCF_053574225.1. Taxonomy (NCBI): domain Eukaryota; kingdom Metazoa; phylum Chordata; class Mammalia; order Carnivora; family Canidae; genus Canis; species Canis aureus. The sequence goes on from NC_135620.1 coordinate 58,689,743, forward strand.
AGAGAAACGAGATGATGATGGACATAATATGAACTATCAGGCAGTTTTAGAAATAGCCCTCCACAGATCCACTGTTGAAAGTACAGAGGGATACAAAAAAATGACTATTTTTTACTTGGGTCACTTTTTATTTTTGTGATTGACTTCTGGCAGTTGCAAGGACCGGGTGTTCTTGGAGTCTGCACAATGGAATTGTAGTGTCTAGTCTCAGGTCTTATCAGTTTTTGACATTTAAGAATAAGAGGGAGAAGTCCTGGCCAAGGAGCCCTGAAGAGAACAGAATCGTGTTCACCACAGAAAGAGGCGCTGCCTGGGGTTTCACTTCCATACTTCCTGAGTGCCTCTCCTCTGTCTCCCATCCTTGGTGGGACAGTAACTGATTCTGGTAATAAGAGAGCAGGTGCTCCATCCCTAGCTCCCCAGAGCTGATGCTCACTGAGAAAGTTAGCACAGACAAGTGGCGGTGGTTGTTGATCCCAGGAGCACAGTCTTTTTTTTTTTTTTTTTAAGATTTTATTTATTTATTCATGAGAGACACAGAGAGAGAGAGAGGCAGAGACACAGGCAGAGGGAGAAGCAGGCTCCATGCAGGGAGCCTGATGTGGGACTCGATCCTGGGTCTCCAGGATCACGCCCTGGTCAGAAAGCAGGTACTAAACCACTGAGATACCCAGGGATCCCCCAGGAGCACAGTCTTGTTCATCAAGACGATCTGGGTAGAGGGCACCTGGGTGGTTCTGTGGTTGAGTGCTGCCTTCGGCTCATGTCGTGATCCCAGGGTCCTGGGATCCAGTTCCACATCGGGCCCCCCACAGGGAGCCTGCTTCTCCCTCTGCCTGTGTCTCTGCCTCTCTCTCTGTTTCTCTCATGAATAAATAAATAAAATCTTTTTTAAAAAAAAGAGTATCTGGGCAAGTTCCATGACACCACACCGGGTTCTGAACACTGCCCAATGGCTGTTTAGGTACCTTTGTGTTCTGATGTTGGACAGATTGAATACACCTGTTTGATGTGTCTCTGTCTTCCACCCCTGCCCCTCCCCCCCATGACTTTGTCTTGTAGGTCAAACACTGCTGAAGATAAGTTTGTGTTCTGCAATGGACTTGTCCTGCATCGACTTCAGTGCCTTCGTGGATTTGGGGAGTGGCTCGACTCCATTAAAGACTTTTCCTTAAGTTTGCAGAGCCTGAACCTTGATATCCAAGCCTTAGCATGCCTGTCAGCGCTGAGCATGATCACAGGTAAGCACCACCCCGGTCACTGAAGTGACTGTGTCCTCCTCCCTCTCCTCTCCTGTGTTAAAGGTGGATTCTGGCTTTGGCTGTGACACACACACACATCCCAGAAATTAAGGAAAACGACTGCTACTTTTCTAAAATCTGTTAAGTTTAACCTAGTTTAAACAAAGAAACATATTTTTTGCAACTTATTGTCATGAACCTTCAGGAAAAATCTAAATTTCCACAGAAGCTCGTTGCCAATTGGAGCACCTGCTTCAGGGTTATTTTTACATGAGGTTTTTGAAGGAAGTTTACCTTAAGCAGCCTGTTCCTATGAGGCAGAGGGGCGAGTTCTCCCCGCTCCCTAGTCCTTGGCAGGTGACCCAAAGTAAAAGCAAAACACTGCACATGTATAAAACATACCTTTACTTATTTGTTTAGGACTTGATTTAACAACTTTGGTTGGCAGAGAAGTGAGAAAAATGGATATTTGTAAAAAGCAAAAATGACTCAACAACTGTTTTTAAAAGTTAAGAACCAGAAGCATAAAACATATTCAATTAGTGTATTATGCGTTCCTCCACCTAGATGCCTCTCCCTTTCTATCTTTTGGGAGATAGAGGTTCCCAGGGCAGAATGAGAAAGAGAAAGGCACTCGGTTGAGAGAAACTGTGGCATCTCCTCAGGGCTGCCCTCAGGGCCCCAGGCCCCAGCTTCCTTTGCCCCCTCACACTTGCAGAGTTTCCTGCTCAGTCTCATCCTTCTCATCAGACTGGGACCTGGTGAGCCAGTGACAGCGGATGGAGGCTTCAGGAGAGGCTCATCCCACCTGGGGCTCACCTGCCCAGGGAGGAGGGCTCACTTCCTTTTCATCAGAGCCAAGCATGAGCTAGGCTGTTGGGACTAGGTTCAGATTTGCTACACTCTTAGCTGCAGAAAACATGTTTTTCAGGCAGGTGATGAACTTCTCAGAGGACCAAACAGATCCTTTGAGACCAGTGGGCCCTTTTTTCTCATGCATCAGAAATGGACATTACTTACATGTACCTTCTTGGGACATCTGTTAACTAAAGTGAGATGTATCTGAGGACCTTCAGAGGCTAGCCTGGGTCATCATTTAATGGTTTCCATGCAGGCAAAGAAAATGTATGGTAGGAATCAGACACTAGCATGTTCTTTCAGTATTCCAGGTGGGACCCCACTTCCTCCTGGGCTTTGGTCCTAGATAAGAAATTCCCTTCTTTTGATGGGGCCTGCCAGAGATTTCCACGGGAGCCATTAATAAAGCAAAAACAAGGCTACCTCCCAGAGTATGAATTCCATTGAGAGGGCTCTCCCATGGCTCACGGGAGCACCTGAAGTAAAGAGGCACGGTTCATGCACAAGTGTGACAGTCCCCACCTGGAGATATTGGGCAGCTCAGTGCAGAGAATATGGAAAAGGGATTAGGAGAAGGTGATATGAGTCCCACCTCTGCCTCCAGTCTGCTGTGTGTCCTGCCATTACAGTTGCTAAGCCCACCGTCCTTGATGTGGGGATTGCTCATAGAGAAGGCAGTTGGGCTTAGCAGAAACAGCATGGACTGCAGAATCCTGCACCCCCAGGTTGCAGTCTAGGGTCCTGGATTGAATAAGCGTGTGTTATTCAGCAATGCATCTCATTTCTCTGGACTGCAGTTACCCCATCTTAAAATGGGGATCCACAACACTTAGTCTGTGAGGCAGCAGTAAGGATTATGGGAAAGTAGGTTTGTGATGTAGCCAAAGTGGATTCAGAATAGGCACTCAGTCCGCGTGCATTCCCTCCTGGAATGTTAGTGACAGAGACCCCCTCAAAGTAGGCACATGCCTGTCCCTTCCCCTTGGAAGCCCCAGGGAGTCCAGAATCAAACTTGGTGGCATAAAGACACGGATGGGAGCTTTAGGAGGTATTATGTTTGGTGAATATATTCTTGGATGCTCGAGAAGCTCCAAGGAGGACATGATGTGGAAAAAATGAAGCTGCACTCACCAAGAGCAGGGGCACAGCAAGCCATATCCTTCATGGGGCAGTTCTACATCCCACCAGCCTGTTGTCCTTGCTAGGGTTAATACCCACAGGAAAAACAAGCTCCTCTTCTCTCATTTCTGGACCTTGCAGTACTTTGTGATTTGCTCTTGGGAGGGGGGGTGGAAATGTGCAAAAGCATCAGGAAATGGCATAAAAAGTGACGTCTGGAAAACAGCAGCATGCCTTGTTGCAGATACTAATTTCCATTTGAATATGGGCTCCCATGAAATCCCAACTTTGGAATAAGCTCCACTGATTATACAGACTGATGGCAAGACTGTGATCAGGTGGGCTAGTGGCATCACAAACCTCATCCCAAAATTGTCTGCTCCTAAACCCACAGGGAAGAACTCATGACAAGGAAATGAGCTGTTAGAAGTTTAACCAGTCTCTTTTCCAGGAAAATTATTAAGAATCTGGGCAGTATTAGAAGTTTCATACACAAGGCTTTTATTTTCTACTTCTTTTTTTCTGCTTCTTCTACTTCTCTCTAGGCCTCCTTGTGAAAAACTAGGTGATTAGGTGGGGCAGGAAATGGTTTCTTTCAGATCACTCTCCTTCTCCACAGTTGTGGTTGTCAAATGTTTTTAAGTCCCCAGTTTATCTGCCCTAACTGTCTTCTTTCACCGGTGCCCCATCCCTGACATGGGAGCAACAGAAATGCTTTGCTTCTGATGGGATACCAGGGAGGTGATGTGTGGTAACTTAATTATGTTTAATACATAAGAAGACCCCCAAACAGAAAGTTAGTGTAGAATTATGGTTTTATAAGTATCCATTCATTAAATAAATATTGAGGACCTAGTATAGGCCAGGCTTGGTGTCAGTCTCTCAAGATGCAAAGATAAGCCATCCATCAATTCTACTGTCAGAAAGGGTATGGCCTTCTAGGAAGTCATATGTGATTATGATACAATGAACTCAATGTGTGGTGGTTAGTGTCCAAGTCCTTAAAAGCAATAGATTCGGTGCAGGGGATGTCTGGATTACTGCTCACTTGTTTTTTTCAGAGAAAGGTGGAGGTGCTGGTCATGAATGGCTTCCCAAGGAGGTAGCATGTAGCCATGGGAAGATACAGAGGCAGGACATTCCAGATCAAGGAAATAGCATCACAAGGGCTTCAGCACCTGTAGGGAAAAGCAAGTGCAGTGGCATTGCATTGCACATGTGTTAAATCACACATATAATCTCGATAGAAAGAAGAACCAAAAGAGTGCAGGCTAAATACTCCAAGTGTGTCTATCCTGGAGTGAGCATGAGAGAGAAGACCTGAATCCACAGTGGGTCCTGAGCTTGGGCTCTCTGTTTCCAGTGGTTAGAGCTGCACTTTGAGGAAATTTAAAGCATTTCCAGGGAAAAGATTGATTCAATGCGATATTTATCTTATGGCCTGCTTTTATGCTCTAGCCTCAGAGTAAAATACCTCTCCCATATAGTGAAAAGGGAAATAAGATCAGGAAGGACGTTTTAGACCAGATGGTGGAAGGAATCTTGAGTGCCCAAATGCCATTTGGCATTGCTACACTAAAAGAATGTTCTCCATGGCTTTCTTTTCCCTCTCAGGTCTTCTGTCAAGTGAGAAAATGACTCCTTTCTCTTATCCCTGTAGTCTTTTTTCCTGATCTTATTGGAACATGAATTCTAAGGTTGAGGAGCAGGAAGGAAGGATGGACCAATGGGCAGAAAGCAATGAACAATGACATAGAAGAACCAGGCAGGTGGTTGGTCCTGCCATGCCCTCTACCACCTGTCTTCCCAGAGCTGCCCTGCTCATTCTAAATGGTTACCTGGTTACCCCTTTTTTATATCATATATAGCCATCAGCTACATTGCAGAAGAAAACTAAGGACAGTATCATTTTTTTTTTTAAAGTAGAGATTATCTTGGGATTTGGAGATTGGAGATCTTCACTCTGCTACTGCCTGCCTATGTAGTCTTGGTCTAATTCCTTATGCAATCTCTCTCTTTTTTTTTTTTTCTTACACTCTCTGAATCTCAGTTTTCTCATTTTTCACAGAGATAATTATGTCTACTTGTAAATTTCCTATAAAGATTAAATGAGCTAATGTGTACTTTGAAGAGAAAAAGATATTAGACAAATCTTCATTATGATTATCCTAAATGTTATTTTCTTACCTCAGGAAGAGCTAACTATTCTCCTGAGAATCCATAACAATTTCCTGTGTCCCTACAATTCCACATACACATTATATTAAGTAATTTATTTGTGTCTCTTCTTTTCTAACTAGACTGTGGGTTTCTTTAAGGCCAGGGAGAGTCTTATTCATCTTTATAATTACTTTGGCATTTAAAAGCGTTTGGCACATGGCAAATATTGGTTAAATGAATGGGTTATAAATTTCGGGAAGTCTCCCAAATTAGGAAAATTAATTATTTTTAGCCTACCACTTTGTTATTAGAAAATAGTCTGAATTCCTGAGGACTACCGTATTTCAATTCAGATTAATTCAATAATATTTATTGAGCATCTGCTATGTGCCAGGCACACAATCCCTTATCCTCAAAGAGTTTGTGGTCTCCTTGGGGAGACAGACACATACTCTAATAAACCAAAGACAGACAGACTGGAAAGCATATTACAGCCTCGGCTCAGAGTGCCGACCAGCTCAGTGTCCCTGGGGACTGTCCAGCAATAAAGGATGTTCCATGTGCAATAAGAGGTAGCAGTGAGATGACTTCCCCAAGAAAGAAATGGAGCCCAGAGCAGAGCAGGAAGGTCCTGTCTGTTGGTTGGTGTTAGCTTTCCTCTTTGGCTGGAACTGTATTACTGTTGTCCTCGTGTTGGCCTGTGCCCTGAGACCTGCTCAAAAAGAGAAAGAATTGCTTTTCCTTATTGGATCTCCTGACAGCTACCCTCACCCTGTCCTCATCTCCGCTACTTGCCGTGAGAAAGAGAATCTGTTTCTTGTATGTGCCCAAGAGACAGAACTGGGAACTGTAAAATTCAGCTCAACATAAGAAAAACTTTGTAGTAGAAATGATTTGATTCTGGAACAAGCGGCATCGGGGAGTTAGGTGTACAGAGACTGGGTGACTGGTAGGTGCAGACTGGCTCAGGCATCTCGTGGGGACCAGGACTGGCTAGAGCAGAGCTTCCCTAGCTTTCATGTGCATCAACCCACGAAGCATCTTGTTAAATTGCACTTATGATGAGGCAGATCCAGGGCAGGGCCTGAAATTCTGCATTACTACCAAGCTGCCGGGTGATGTTGATGCTGCTGAGGTAGTGACGACGTCTGAACAGAAAGGAACAATGAAAGCTATTGGTAATTAGAATTCCAGGAAGTTAATAATTTTCAAATACCCTGTGCCAGGCACTGTGCCAAGGGCTTTACATGTGCTATTTTGTTTAATGTTGTCTAGTTAGTAGATCTGGAAGGACCTGGCATGGATTACAACAGAGATGGGAAGCAGATGGACAAGCCAAGAGCTATTGAAACAGTGTAGGTAGCGTTACTGAAGACCTAGGCCAGAGGGATTGCAGGGAGGAGCTAGATGCAAGGAACATCACAGAGATGTTCACCAGTGTTCTTACAATGGATTAACTATGATGGCCAGGGAGGAAGAATTGTTAGACATGGTGTGGGAGCGATGGGGAGGACGGTGAAATCCTTAACAGGCAAATTCAGAGAAGCAGCCGATTTGAAGGGGGTATTAATGAGTTGAGCTGTAGACATAGAGGATACTTGCTAATATTTTTTAAGTAGTTACTATATGCGGGCATTGTCCCAAACACTTCACATGTGTCAACTCATTTACTTCTCCCCACAACCCAGGAGGCAGGTATCCTCATCAGCCCTGTTTTTACAAATGGGGAAACAGACCCAATAAGTGGCAGAGCTAGGTTTTACATCCAGGAAGTCTGACTCCAAAGCTTGTAATGTGGTAGGTTTTAGAGTTTGTGAATGTTGTCTACTGCTCATTAACTACCAACTTCTATATTTATTCTGAGCAGCTTATGTGTTTAGTATTCATTTAATCATATTTTACAGGTCATTGTTCCTCTGTGTACATATTCACTGAACAGATAGTTATTGGTGTCTCCTCTGTACTCAGGAGGTGTAATGATGGGCAAACACAGCCCACGCCCCTGTGGAGCTTACATTTAATGGAGAAGGCAGGCAAGAGTTAGATAGATATCTGATTCTAACCTGTTATATCCTTGAAAGGGAAAAAAAAATAGAATGCCATAGGAGAGCATGATCTAAACTGGGAGTATTACTCAGCCTTTAAATACCCACCATTTGCTTCGACGTGGATGGAACTGGAGGGTATTATGCTGAATGAAGTAAGTCAGTCGGAGAAGGACAATCATTATATGGTTTCATTCATTTGGGGAATATAAATAATAGTGAAAGGGAATAGAGGGGAAGGGAGAAGAAATGGGTAGGAAATATCAGAAAGGGAGACAGAACATGGAAGACTCCTAACTCTGGGAAACGAACTAGGGGTGGTGGAAGGGGAGGAGGGCGGAGGGTAGGGGTGACTGGGTGGCGGGCACTGAGGGGTGCACTTGACTGGGTGAGCACTGGGTGTTATTCTGTATGTTGGCAAATTGAACACCAATAAAAAACAAATTTATTATTTAAAAAAATAAATAAATAAACTGGGAGTAAAAAGGAAAGTTGCCTTGAAGAAATATTTGATCCGTAATCTAAAGGACAAGTAGCTCTTAACGAGGTGAAAAGGGAAAAACATGAGCACAGATCTTAGTAGCTCTATTATTTCACTGGATCTCTCCCTCTCCCCACCCTCTTTGCTTTCTCCCATTCCTTCCCTTTCCCCCTCCCACTCTCCCTCCCTCCTCTCTCTCCACCTCCCACCTGCTTCCGTTCCTCTCTCAGCAGAGAGGTCTGTGGCATGGATAGCTAAAATTGCATAGGAATTCAGCAGTTTCTTTGGATACTAACACCACACAGGTCAGTGTTGTCCATCTGTTTTGTTCACTGCTCTTCCCCAATGGCTATAATATTGCTAGGCACAGAATGGGCACTTGGTACGTATTTGTTGAAAGAAGTAATTAATCAGTTAGTTAAATAGGTACACAGAAAGTCAGGAGTTACAGGGAGGCTGAAATCATCTCAGGATAAAGAAGAACATCCTAATATGACGTTCAAGGCATCCCAGTATAATAGAAACATGCCTGGACTTTGAGCAAAAGAAATTAGCCATTTGCTAATTTTGACTGTGGGCAAGTCACTTACTTAACTCTCTGAGCCTCTCAGCCTTCTTATCTATTAAGTAAAGATCATCTTTGTCCTACCTGATTCACAAGCATATTGAGAGAGTATGATAAAATAATCTAAGTAGAAGAGTATAATATAAAGTGCTACTAAGTCTATTGTTATTTTCCAGTGGTCGGGCACTTTCTTTGTGACCTCTCATGGTAGGGATTCTTGTTTTGGGTGGGAGTGTGAACTAAATGATTCAAATCCTTTCCAACACATATGTTCTATGATTGTGACACGTAAATTCATTACTTAACCATTTCTATAAGATACATTTTAAAGTTTTGGATACAGAAAGCTGAGTTAAATACTGACGTATTAGATAAAAATGATGTAGATCAAAGAGCAAGAAATGCCGAAGGGCTTGTTTTGTTTAATGGTGGACAAAGATCATACACTAAAATCTGTGTGTGATTCTCTAGGAAGGGGGAAATCCAAATGTCCAATTTCCCCCAGAATTGATGAGGTCTCTGTATATCAGCATTGCAACCATGTTTACCAGACACCGAAAAGAAAAGAAGTCCTTAAATGAAAACGTCAGTGATTGGGGTTTTAAGGAATTTCAGATTACTAGGAAGGTCCCAGCCACTTAGTGACTCCCTAGTGATTTGGAAATCTTGCTGGCTGCTGGCAGTAGTTTGCATGGAGACTGAATTTTATCTCAGCCCTTTTGAAAAAGTAAAGAAACCACAAATCCAGTAGCTGTTCAAAACAACAAAGAAGGTGCCTTTGGCTTCTAACAGGAGTGTCTCTGAATTCCTCAAGGAATTCCAGGCCTAGGGTTGATCCAGCTGGCAGGGAGGTATCGATCTCCACTTGAATTCACTGAATAAATAATGGTTGCCATAGTTATTGAGCAGTCACAACTGGTTGGAGAGCAGGGAAAACTCTGAGGCACCTTCTGTGAGTTTGGCCATGAGAAAGTCTAGTTATAAGGTTCTGTAATCAACCCCCTCCCCAAATCCAGCCAATACCATTCTCTGTTTCTTTATCCTGAAAACGAATATGGGATCTTGAATGCAACACAAGACATGGGCACTGAAAAGAAGGCACATGTTAAATCAATAGATTGGTTATTTTATTCTGGGAAAAAGCATCCCTCCCTAGGTTCGGAACCTAATCTGCCATAGCTCAGTATTAATAGACATTATTATCAGCAAGATGACTGTTTGAGCATGTTACAGCTACTAGAGAGACCAAATCCCAGGTTGTTTTATGTTAACAGTTTAATATACAAATACTGCTAACTTGGGAATTTTAAAAGAAAGGAAAAGAGTTATCTGACAATCTCATAAATATTCTCACTTTTCTGTTTCTGTTCACCCTTCTTTATATGCAGAAATAAATTTTGCATAGATGTCATCCCAGCTTAGATGCCATTTTATATTCTGTTCTTTCTTTTATGCGATATATGTTTTTCCATGTTGCTTGACAGCCTTCATATCTGTCCTTTCTGATGCCTACATTTATGTGCATATACCATTTTTGACTTAATAGTTCCCTTTTCTTCCACCCCTTATCTTTTTCCCAGTTTTTTAAATAGATACTGCAACCCTAAATGTCTTCATGCATACAGTTTATTCTTCTGCTGAATTTTTCCTTCAGATAAATTCCCAAGAGTGGGATTACTTGGGCAGAGGCTATGAACATTTTACAGTTCTTGAAGTTTACTGCCAAACTTGCAGTCTGCTTTTCTGTTTTGGTGGCAGGGGCAAAGGGGAGAGGGAGGTGGAATAAGAGTTTAGAAGGAACACCGTTGCAGGCAAAATTTCCCTTGAAGGTCACTCCTGGGTGTGTCTTTTGAGACTAAACAGAGAGACTACGTATATAGTAAAGATAAACATAGAGGACAGGTTTGCACCTAGGCTGATTAGCTAATAGTTCCTGGGAAGCAAAATCATGCACTGCAAAGCTTGAGAAGTAGGGGACTTTGTTGCCTTTTGTTTGACCTGTGGTTGCCAACCATTTGCTGTTTGTCAGGCATTGTTGCAGGTGCTGACTGTACCATGCATGGAGCACTCTGCAGTTGGTAGAAAGTTGGTAGCATCATCTTAGTTGAGCCTGTCAATACCCATGGAAGTAGGTTTTATTATAACTATACTTCTTCTTTCAATGTTTTGTGTAGTATGTAGGGCACAAAGAAAAGAGGAACCTGGCAGGCTTAGCCCATAGAGTATGCAACTCTTGATCTCAGGGTTGTGAGTCTGAGCCCTACATTGGGTGTACAGATTCCTTAAAAATAAAATCTTGGGGAGAGGAGCTGGGTGGCTTAGTTGCTTAAATGTCCGACTCTTGATTTCAGCTCAGGTTGTGATCTCAGAGTTGTGAGATGGAGCCCAGAGTCAGACTCAAAGCCAGGCATGGAGCCTACCTAAGATTCTCTCTTCCCCTCTGCCCTTCCCCCACCAGCCTCCCTCCTCACGCGCACTCTCACACACATGTGTACATATACACGTGCATACTCTTCTTTAAAAAAATTAAAAATTAAAATTAAATAAAATATTTTTTAAAAAGAGGTACACAGAAAGGAATAAAGAAGAATACAATAAAGACTTGTGTATCTACCACCCACCCTGTAATCCCCATTTTCCTACAAAGACATGGTCCTAAGAGATTAAGTCACATGGCTAGTAGTAAGTAACAGAACCAAAACTGGAACCCAGCTCCGTCTGACTACACATCCAGTGCCCTTTTCTCTATATTATGGTGCATCAAGATGAGACACCCACAAGTTACAGCCAACTGAGATGCCACTGGCAATTTTCATGGTTGTAATTTAATGTAATTATAACACATCAGAGCTAGAAGGGACCTTAGAGGTCATTAAATCCAACCTCCTCCTTTTAAGATAAGCCTTAAACCTATGGAAGAATGCAGATCTCCTGGTCCCTGGGCCTCCTTTGATTTAGGACAAGAGGGGAAAAAAAATGTCTGGATATTGCTCCATTTTGCTAATTGATTTTTTTTGTTTTAAGGAAACAACTTCCTTAACAAAAATATCCCCAAGAGGATTAAGAGTACACTTATCTTGATGAGCACAGAGTTATGTATAGAATTGTTGAATCACTGAACACTTTTGTACACCTGAAACTAATATAATGCTGCACATTAATTATACTGGAATTTTAAAAAATGAGAAAGCATATATCCCCAACTGAAAAAATAAACGTGGGAAAAATTAGACACTGTTGCTTGATTTCCCTTTGGAAGGATGTCTTCGATCTCATGAGAATTATTGTTTTACGTGTAAATATACTTAGAGATACAAACCCTGACTAACTAGGGCCAAGACCTTCTCTCAGGAAAGAGGCTTTGGTATCTAAATGTTGAGGGAGAGCAGAGTGGTTTATACTGGATGTGATGCTCCTTTCTGATTAGAGATGCAACATTGCTCTGTGGCAGGAGGACAAAATGTGCCTCAGGAAACTGAGTTCAGATCAGTTTAGCAGCTTTTAGCAGCCAAAATTTAGACTTTGGGAAAATCACTTAACATTAAAATAAAATGGGAGATCATAATATTTAACATGTGGATCACTTTGTATATTGTTTTATAAAATATCAGATACAGGTGTTCATGTCTTGCTACATTGTAAAGTCCCTGCAGTGCCTCTTTCAGGGCCTCTTCCCTTCTCTTTGACTTTTCCATCTCCACAGCAGGAAGACACGTGTATTTTGTACAGAGTGCCAGGTGTAGGACAATAGGTGTTTCAAGGGGGAGTGAAAAACAGGGAAAAGAAAAGCTGGATTCTTCTCAATGCTGGTTAGCATGAAAACATAAGAATGTGCTTTGTGCTGGGTCTTGTGGGGCAGCCCCTGCATTAGCAAATGGAACTTACAGATCCCCCTTCCCCATCTTAACAGATGGGGACATTAATTCACTTTCCTCGATGTGTTTCTTTGTCACTCTGAAAAAAGAGTTGCTTTCTGATAGGACTTTTATAGGATAATGTATGCAAAGTAATAACCACTCTGTCATTCATTCAATGTGACTATGTGCCAGGAACTGTGTGCTTCACCTAAGTTGGTCCTCCCAGAAACCCTAAATTAGGGACAGTTATTATCTTCACTTTATAAGGAACCTGGGGCGCAGAAAGTCAGAGGCTAACTCAGGAGCACACAGTGAGGAAGTGGTAGGACTGGGATTCGAACCCTGATGCCATTTGATAACAAAGGCTATGAGTTACCTCTAAGATGGAGGCACTTGGATTCTAAAATGCCATCCCAACTGGTAGAAGACACAGACCTCAATTTGGGATTCGAAGTCTCTTAAGATGAGGCTGTCTACTGGGTGTTATATAAGACCAATGAATCACTGACCTCTACCTCTGAAACCAATAATACATTATATGTTAATTAATAAAATTTAAATTTTAAAAAAATTTGCTAAAATGAGAAATTAAAAAGAAGATGGGGATGCCTAGGGCCCCTGAGTGGCTCAGTCAGCTCAGTGTCTGCCTTTGGTTCAGGTCATGATCTCAGGGTCCTGCATAAAGCTCCCTCCTCAGCAAGGAATCTGTTTCTCTCTCTCTCTCTCCTCCTCTCTCTCTCTCTTTCTTTCTCAAATAAATAAATAAAATCTTAAAAAAAAAAAAAAAAGATGGGGTACCTGGTTGGCTCAAGCAGTAGAGAGCATCCAACTCTTGATCTCAGGGTCATGAGTTCAAGCCCCATGTTGGGCGTGGAGCCTACTTAAAATTAAAAAAAAAAAAAAAGCAAAAATAAAGAAAACTCAAAGTCTCTTAAGATGCAACATCCTCCTAAACTTGCCCTTTTGTATCCCTCTACAGAACGACATGGGTTAAAAGAACCAAAGAGAGTGGAGGAGCTATGCAACAAGATCACAAGCAGCTTGAAAGACCACCAGAGTAAGGGACAGGCTTTGGAGCCCAGCGAGCCCAAGGTCCTGGGCGCCTTGGTAGAACTGCGCAAGATCTGCACCCTGGGCCTCCAGCGCATCTTCTACCTGAAGCTGGAAGACTTGGTGTCTCCACCTTCCATCATCGACAAGCTCTTCCTGGACACCCTGCCTTTCTGAACGGGAGCCGCCTGGCACCTACTTGCTAAGCAGCAAAGGAATGGGTCTGGACACCTATCGTTTTCTGTCCTTCCTTAAGAGAAAAAGCAGCTCCTGTAGAAAAGACTTTTTTTTTTTCTGGCACTTTTCCTTACAACCTAAAGCCAGAAAACTTGCAGAGTATTGTGTTGGGGTTGTGTTTTATATTTAGGCTTTGGGGTTGGTGTGGGAGGGGAGGGTAGAGTTCATGAGGGTTTTCTAAGAAATTGCTAACAAAGCACTTTTGGACAATGCTATCCGAGCAGGAAAAAAAAAAAGGATAATATAACTGTTTTAAAACTCTTTCTGGGGAATACAATTATAGTTGCTTTGTATTTAAAAACAAGAACAGCCAACGGTTGTTCGCCAGGGTAGGATGTGTCTTGAGGTTGATCTTTAGAATACACTTCCTGTATCAAGGGTATGTATGTGGTGCAAAGAAGGCAGAAATTCTCTCTTTTAATTTCTTTCTTCCTTTATTTTATTTTAACAAATGGTGAAAGATGAGGATTACCTATAAATCAGACATAGCAAAATGATAATGGCTGTTCGCTTCCATATACAAGTGCAATTTTTAAAGTGCTGTCTTACTAAGTCTTGTTTATGAACTCTCCTTTCTTTTATATGGAAATAAAAAGGAGGCAGTCATATTGGCAAATGACACGTGTTCATTTTCCTAGCAGAGGCTTTGTCCACCTGCCCTGTAGAGCGCTTCTGAGGAATGGTCCATCCAAGATTTTAGGCCACTCTTAGTGGATCCAGAGCTCTGCCCTGATGCCCAGCTGTCCTGAAAGGGGCTCAGATTATAAAATGGATTGCATACAGCTGTGTTGGTTGTGTTCCATCAACTGAGACAGAGTTCCCTAAAGTTGCTCCAGTTAATAGCAACCGACTGGCACATTCATTCAGAAGCCCCAGGAGCATCCAGTGAGTCTCAAGGGTTTGATTCCTAAATAAGAACATACAAATAAGTAGGAACTGATCATACAGGGTAAACACCAGAGGTAATAAGATTTTTGAAATATATATAATTTAATTTTTGTTATTGGTGACAAGGACAATTTTGGAGAGCAAGCGAGTCTTATTTTAAAAAATAATAGTATGAATGTGACTACTAGACAGGATTAGTGGGCTGCGTTTCAACATTCCGTGTTCGTACTCCCTTTTGTATGTTTATACTGTCGATGCCATATTACTATGAGATAATTTGTTGCATAGTGTCCTTATTTGTATAAACATTTGTATGCACGTTATATTGTAATAGCTTTGCCTGTATTTATTGCAAGACCACCAGCTCCTGGAAGCTGAGTTACAAAGTACTTAAATGGGGTGTTCACAGTAACTTGGATACACCAATTAGAAATTAAATAAACAAATATATATATATAAATATAGCAGGTTACATATATATATTTATAATGTGTCTTTTTATTAACCATTTGTACAATAAATGTTACTTCCCATGCAGTTATTTTATGATTCATTTGCAGTGACTTTTAAGGCAGTACTGTTTAGCACTTTGATATTAAAATTTTGCTTATGTTTTGCTAAATTCGAATAATGTTTGAAGATTTTTAGGTCTAAAAGTCTTTATATTATATACTCTGTATCAATCAAAATATCTTTGGCCATTTTGCTAAGAAACAAACTTTGAATGTCAAAATGATGTCACAGTAGTTTTTGTTAGCTTTAAATCATTTTTGCTTTAGTGTTTTTAAAGAAAAAAATAACAAAACTATGCTGTTTATATTGTCATTAAATTATACAATCAAACAAATGCCAAATGAATTGCCTAATTGCTGCAAAGGATAACCCAGATAGCAAAGCATATATGGTTTGGTTCCCCCCTGCCCCAAGAGTCATTCTGATATTTGATCATGTATTATGTTTGTGTGAGCTTTTATGGAAGATTATTATTTTTATATCCAGGTGATAGGGTCTGCAATGTTAGGCCCTTGGAACATTAGACTTTGCAGGGGCCTGACTTGTCAACTGGTCCCCCACACCTCTGAAACTCATAGAGGAGACAACCGGGACCCAGCGATAAGTAAAAATTGCCCAAGGTCCAACAGGCCAATACCAGAATCAAGACTAGGACCTACTTCTCCTTTCTATAGTGTTTTTACTCAACTTATTGCATCTATAGGAAAACAGGCTTTTAAAAATAACCACTAATATTTACATTTTACCTGATAACCGTGAGTAAAGTAGTACTTTTGCATTAATTTTTTGAGCTTATATGCAAACATAATAAACATTATTAAATATCAGGAAAGCTAACATTTCATACACGGTAGCTTCAGACCAAATTCAAATTGAATTTGAATAAATTAGAAATACTGTGCATACATAACCCTTTGGTGCACCATTAGTATTGGAAAGTTAATCCTTGTTTTTTGTCATGTCCATAAAAGAAAAACAAAACAAACAGAAAAACCAGAGCCCTGGAGAAATGCTGTTACTTTTTATTTTTACACCCATCAGATTTAAGGAAAAGACTTTTTAGCTGTGATATTGATTGGTTGGTTGGAAAGAATGAAGGTTTTTAGTTTTAGGTCCAGACACTAGTGTTGAAAATAAAGGTGATAGCCAGTGTTCTTCTGTCTTCCATAGTTGTAAGAACTATGAGAGCCTCCCACGTAATCCATCAACTCAACTCTCTTTTTTTGTCTTGATGTTGACACACAAGTTTATACAGAGTGGATGACCAAACTAGCTCAGAAGAGGACAGCAAGAATTAAAGCAGGTGATTCTTCCCTTGTGGGAGAGCTCTCTCAGTGCGAACATGCCTTCTGTGGGCGGAAATCAGGAATCCACCAGCTGTTAATGGAGAGTGCCTTGCTTTCATTTCAGACAGCAGAGTTTTCCAAAGTTTCTCTGCTCTTCTAACAGCATTGCTCTTTAGTGTGTGTTAACCTGTGGTTTGAAAGAAATGCTCTTGTACATTAACAATGTAAATTTAAATGATTAAATTAAATTACATTTTATCAATGGCTACCGGTGTGTTAAATAAGCATGCTTCATTTTAACAGTATTCTCTTCATCATGTATATGATAGTATTTGCTGTGATCTCTTAAACACATCCCCAAATGGATTTTTTCTGAAGGCTTACTAATGCTGAAAAATTAATAGGCATTCTGAATTGGAAATATATTAAACCTCACTGATTGGGAAGAAGGACATTCTAAATTCGATAACCATGTATTGACTACTTCCTGTGGACAAAGCACTGCTGCGTGCTTTGAGGAGATGCAAACATGCACAGTGTTGAAGCTATTTTTCTTTCAATCATAAATTATTAAATATAGTATATATTTATATACTTTTTACACATATATATTAAATTAAGCTAATAATTTATTGCCTAAAAGTATTCTTTAAGGGCTTTAAGGACTTATCTTTATTAAGATAATGGGATACCAGTTGTTTATGAACCAGAATTTACAAGAATCAGGATTAGAGTTCTCCAAGATTGATCAGTACTCTCTGCCTTTTTGCTGACACCACTACTCTATATTGCCTAGAAACCTCTCTCCGTGGGCAGTGCAAATGCAACTTTCATTCAACTCTACCCCAAATATCATTTATTCTGGATTAGGGCAAATCTATTTTGTGTGTGTGTATATTGAAGGCTCAAAACAATGTGGAGCTCTCCCAATTTAATTCAACAGTTCATGTACAAAGAATTTTCTATGCCATCTAAGTGCTGTGTTTAGTCTAGGGGACAAACCTTCTTCCTGCTTCTCAGCAGTGCCTCCATTTCCTCGACCATACAGTGTGATTAGTAAGAAAAGAATGAGAGAGAGGGTGGAATGAATTTAAACATAGGTACTTGGGCAAAGGAGGAAAAAACAGAGGGTTAATAAGCTTCTTCTCTGGGGACTCCAGAGGCAAAAGTCTGGTTTGAACAAGGAGAGAGGCAGGAAGTTCAAGACTGCATAAGGGGCAGGTGCTTATAGTTGAAATTTCCATAAGTTAAATGCACAAAGACAACAAAGGAAGCTAACTGTTGACTTTTTTTTTTTTTAACTGGGGTAAAATCCACATAAAACTTACATTCTTAACCATTTTTAGTGCACAGTTCAGTGATGTTAAGTACATCCACATTGTTGTTTTACCAATGGCCTTTCATCTTACACAACTCAAACTCTATAGCCTTTAAAAAGTAACTCCCCATTCACTCCTCCTGCAGGTCTGGTAACCACCATTCTTTTTGTGTTTACAAATTTGACTACTATAGAAACCTCATATAAGGGAAATCATACAGTATTTGTCCTTTTGTGTCTGGCTTATTTCACTTAGTCCCATGCCCCCAAGATTCATCCATGTTGTAGTATGTCTCCTTTTTAAGGCTGAATACTATACCATTGTAGGTACATACTACACTTTCCTTATCCATGTGTTGGTGGACCCTTGCGTTTCTTCCTCCTTTACACTATTGTGAATAATGCTGCTATGAACATGCGTGTATAAATATCTTTGCGGGACTCTGCTTTCAATTCTCTGAGCTACCTGTTACTGACGTTTGAGCTTAAAGTATGGTATACATGCTTTTCAAGTACAAGTCATTTTTTTTCTCAGGCACCAATATCAGACCATCCCCATTTCTCTCTCAGAAGAGAAGGCACCTGAGGTGATTTCGTGAGCAAGCTGTTTGTAAACCTTTGTTCTAAGACTTTGCTACAAATGGAAAGGACTAAAATCTAAGAGTATCAAATGGTCTATCATCTCACCCAAATACATTTTGAAAAATGCCATCTTTTGCCCAACAGGTTGAAAATTCCATCAAATTTCAAAGAAGATTTTTGCACCTTTTGTTATCTGACACCTTTTACCACGAACAAAATTTCTTCAAAAAATGCCTCAGAAATTTCTTCCTCAGGGCTATCTCTGAGTTGCACTGTGGCACTAACAGATGATATTTCTTGCTTGGGTGTTCTGTTTTGCTAGTGTTGCAAGGACAGTATCATTCTTGCTTTATTTTTATTTTGTCTCTGCCCATCTCATGGTTCCATCAATGAGCCCAATGATCATGGCCCCTTCTCCATTTACCTGCTATGATGCTGGCCGTCCTTCATGCTGGGGTTCTAAGGGCATTTGATTTGAGGGGAAGAGAAGAGAGGTCTAATATTTATTAGACATCCACTGTGTGTATCAGACATTCTGGTAAATACTTTCATACATGATCTCATTTAATATTTACTACTTCTGAGATGGTGGTGTTATCCCAGCCTGAAAATGGGGAGAGGCTGGGAAGGGTTAAGTACCTTGTCCAAGATCCTATTAGATTTGAACACATGTCAATATATCTCTACAACCCCTGGCGACCTTTCTTTAGCTTCGTCTTTTAGAGTCCTGCTCCTCTCTG
Organism: Canis aureus; assembly: GCF_053574225.1. Lineage (NCBI taxonomy): Eukaryota > Metazoa > Chordata > Mammalia > Carnivora > Canidae > Canis > Canis aureus. The sequence goes on from NC_135620.1 coordinate 58,708,683, forward strand.
AAGCACAGGGATCATTTACCCTCATCATTTACTGCTCATCAACAAGTGCTGAGGAATTCTTCACAGATACCAGAGCTAATACCCTAGACTCAGACTCAACCTAATTTCCCTTCCTGTCAAATTTGTCACCTGTCCTACTCATCCCTCAGAATTTTTGACTCAAGGCCTCTACCATTTGTCTCTAGGTCTCTAACTTTGGCCTATACCAGGCCTATACCCAAAAAGTCTTTTTTTTTTTTTAAGATTTTATTTATTTATTCTTGAGAGACCCAGAGAGAGAGACAGAGACATAGGCAGAGGGAGAAGCAGGCTCCCTGCAGGGAGCCCTAGGTGAGACTCAATCCCAGAACCCAGGGGTCACAACTTGAGTCAAAGGCAGACCAGACATTCAACTAGTGAACCAACCAGGTGCCCCCCAAAGAATCCTATAGTAATGAAACCCTACTCCCCTTCTGGGATCATTTCTCTTTATGCTCTTTACATTTGTAAAGAGCTCTTTATACTCAGAGCAAACTTCAATCATTTGAACCCTCCCAACTCTTTCTTCTTCCTTTTTAAGTATATAGAAAAAACACATATGTTAGTATACTACCTAACAAAGCTGCTTGCATATGTTTCATTGTCCATTTATCCATACTTAGGGTTTTTATTTAAAAAATTAAAAAGTACATCCTTTATATTTGTGATTTTACTTTTTATATTGCCAAGATTCTATGGAAAATTAAAATAATATAAAATTGGAAAAATAAAGCTGATTAAAAAGAATAAAGTACAATATATACACAAAAATGGAAATGATTTAAAGCCAAAAAATAATTATAAAAATTATTTTTAAAGTGACTTTTTTATTTTATTGCCTCTTTTTTTTTTTAAATCATTTTGTTAATTTTTTTTCAACGTGATAAGTTGCATTTCTAGCAAGTTCCCAAGTAATGCTTATGCCACAGTCCTGGGACCACACTTTGAAAACCACTAGTCTAGAGAGATTCTTGCCTATGTTTATCAGGAAATGTGTACAAAAATGTTCATCTCCTATTGTCACCCCCGCACCCACTCCCCTCTGGTAACCATCAGTTCGTTCTCTGTTGTTAAGAGTCTATTTCTTGGTTTGTCCTTCTCTCTCCCCCACCTTTACTCATTTTCTTTGTTTGTTAAATTCCACATATGAGTGAAATCATATGGCATTTGTCTTTCTCTGACTGACTTATTTTGCTTAGTATTATAAATCATAAAATTGTTTAAACATATAAATTAATATTATAAAAAACTATGAACATACCATTTGGCAAAAGAACAGTTGGAGTCTCTGTGCTCCTCCAGTTGTATTTCTCTCTTCTCCCCATCAGCCTGAATTTTGGTTGATTGTTTCATATGTATACATTCCTGATCAACTTACTGTTTAGAATTACATTTTTAAAAATTTCTATTAGTGGTATCATGAAGTATATATTCTTCTGCGACTTGTTAGTTACTTTGCTCAAAATTGTATTTGCAGTTTATCTATGCTGTCATATAGCTCTAATTTATTTTCACTGCTCTATAGTACTTCTTCTAGTACATTATAATTTGGTTCATTTTCTTGTCAATGGATATCTAAGTTGTTTCCACGTTCTTGATATTAAAAGCTATAAAAATAAAAATAAATAAAAAAATAAATAAAAGCTATAAAACTATGAACATTGTCTGTACACATCTCCTGATAAACATAGGCAAGAATCTCTCTAGACTAGTGATTTTCAAAGTGTGGTCCCAGGACCAACCGCATCAGCATCACCTGGGAACCTGCTAGAAATACAAATTTTCAGGGGTGCCTGGGTGGTTGAGTCAGTTAAGCATCTGCTTCAGCTCAGGTCATGATCCCAGGGTCCTGGGATGGAGCTCCACATCAGGTTCCCTGCTCAGTGGGGAGTCTGCTTCTCCCTCTCCCTCTATGATCTCTCTTATTCTTACTCTCTCTCAAACAAATAAATATAATTCAAAAAAAGAAAGAGAAAGAAAAAGACAGAAAGAAAGAAAGAGAGAGAGAGAGAGAAAGAAAGAAAGAAAGAAAGAAAGAAAGAAAGAAAGAAAGAAAAAGAGAAAGAAGAAAGAAAGAAAGAAAGAAAGAAAGAAAGAAAGAAAGAAAGAAAGAAAGAAAGAAAGAAAGAAAGAAAGAAAGAAAGAAAGAAATGTGGGACGCCTGGGTGGCTCAGTGGTTGAATGCCTGCCTTCGGCCCAGGGTGTGATCCTGGGGTCCAGGGATCGAGTCCCACATCTGGCTCCCTGCATGGAGCCTGCTTCTCTCACTGCCTATGTCTCTGCCTCTTTCTGTGTGTGTCTTTCATGAATAAAGAAATAAAATCTTTTAAAAAAATGCGTATTTTCAGGCCTCACCCCAAACCTACTGAATCAGAAATTCTAGGGGTAGGGCTCAGCAATCTGTTTCAACAAGCCCTCCACATGATTGTGATGTATATGAAAGTTTGAATCACTGCTTTGGGCTTACCAAGAAGTAGAGCTGCAAGGCTATGGGGTATACAGATCTCTTTTACTATATATACCATTTTGCTTCAAAAGCGTTGTACCAGTTTACACTCTCAACGATGTATGAGAATTCCTACTGTTCTAGATCTTCCCCGATGCTTGTATTCATCAGAATTTTTCATTTTAGCTAATCTAGTGGTTATAAAATGGCATCTTATTGTGCTTTATACAATTATGGATGGAATTCCCATAAGCATTTATCTATAGGTCTTTGTGTGAACCATGTCTTATTTCTCTCGAGAGAAAACTAGGAGTGGAATTACTGGGTAGGTTTAAGCTTATAAGAAGCTGCCAAACCTTTCTATGTAGAAATAGAATATCTAACCAGGTTCATAGTTGCTCAGGATAAACACACTTCTCAGACTTCCTTGTAGCGAGACATGGTCTTGGCCCATGTAGGTGGATGTAAGTCAATTGATGTAAGTAAAAGTGTCATCTGGTTACTATCTCTATATGTCACTCTCTCCTTCCAGATGGCATTTGACAATGGCCTTCTGAGACATTATTATTGTCTGGCCCCAGAACATGGCCCTATAGGGTGGAAATTTCAAGTTGGAGAAGAATCAAGAGTAGTATCTTGATAGGTAATATTTTAGGATAGCTTATACATACTACCAGTCTTAGAATATATCTGATATGTATTGTAACCCACATATTAGCTGGGGCCTCTTCTGCTTAGGATCTAGAAGAGATTGTTTCAAACTCACTAATCTATGAATAGAAAAAGCCAAATACTTCAGATACCTGCAAATTCTGACAATTTTTACATTAGTTCCAGCTTCAGAGTTCCATTTCTGTTTATTTAGCTCTTTTAATGGACTGTCTTGCTGTACTTCTGGTGTCATCTCTATATCTTGTGTCACTCCAGAAGTGGAACTTAGATGTTTTTCTTACTTTCCACCACAAATCACATAGAGGACTTTCCCGGGTTCTAGAAAACTGTCTTAAGCAACAACTGGTATCTTTTGCCTTTTGTTTATTCCCCTTTCTATCTTCCATCTGGAACATGGATGCTACCTTAGATTATGGAGATAAGGGTACCTCCTAGGGATTGGAGAAAAGTAAGTTGGAAGGAGAAAGGCTCTCAGAGGGTTTTTGTTTTTTGGGTTTTTGTTTTGTTTTGTTTTTTAGGGTTTTTTTTTGTTGTTGTTGTTTGGTTGGTTGGTTTGGGTTTTGTTTTGTTTTACTTTGTTTGAGAAGAGATACCCTCTTAGCCCTGGGTTGCTTGTGTCTAAACTTGGCATAAAGGAAATAAATTCCCCATTTAAACCATTGTTTTTTTGAGTTTTTTCATTACTCAAAGCTGAACTATCTCCCAAATAAGACATATAAGATGCAAGAAACATAGTCCATCTGCAGTATAGTTTAAGAAAAAAAAAAGTCAAGAATAATAAGAATAGTGACTCAGTATGAATCATTCATATTTTGAGACTACCGAATAAGCCAAATATATCTTAAGTCACAAGTATTTGTTTATTTATTAATTCTTTGATTCATTAAGCTTTGAACTAGGTCCTGTATTTCTAGTTCTTCATAACCTTGTAGAACTAATGCTGCCTGCCCCCTCATGGTCTTAATTCTTTTCTTATGGTTTCTCTCTTATCACCTATTAATTTCACTTTTGCTGCTAACCAATCTTATTCAGCATTTTCCAATTCCTAGTCCTGAAAGAGAAAATCTAATAGGTTTAGCTCAACTTTTCTTCCTAGGCCAACTGTAGGTCCCTGAACAATCTGTGAATAAAGTGACCTTGAGACATCTCTGGTCCAATCAACTGTGGTTGAAGAAGAATATGCATTGACCCTTCAAAAATATTGTGACTTGGGGTGTCTGGGTAGCTCAGTCAGTTAAGCATTCGACTCTTGATTTCAGCTCAGGTCATGATCTCAGGGTCATGGGATTGAGCCCCACAATGGGCTCCTTACTCAGTAGGGAGTCTGTCAGAGATTCTCTCTCCCTCTGCCCCTCCCCCTCCTGCTCTCTCTCTCTCTCTCTCTCTCTCTCTCTCTAAAATAAATAAGTCTTTAAAAAAAAAGAAGATACTGTCTTGAATAGTCTCACTCTAAAGGGGCTGTAAATAGAGTGAACTGTGACTGTCATATCTAGTATAGTAGGATGCTTGACTTGGCTCATGGGGCCATTTGTGGAGAGCAGCTCTGATAGAATTATTCCTTATCTCCTTAGTGCCTAGCACAATGTCTGCTTCCCTAGAAACCCTTAAAAAATGCTTCTTGAGTGAATTCAAGGTAGATATTCATTCAGTAAGAGATGGAAAACATATCAAATTCCCAATTCCATATGTCATTTCAAAGTTGGTATCTAGAGCCAAAGGTCTAGTTTCATATTTTTCTGAACTTCATTGTAAAAAAAAAAAAAAAAAAAGAAAGAAAAGAAAAGAAAAGAAAGAGAGAGAGAAAATTAACACAATCCCAGGGAAGGTTTGTTTTTTCCTTCCCTTTAGAAAGCAGCTGTCAGTTTAACTTATCCCAAAATACTGTCAGTGATGAGCATGACTGAAAATGCATTTTATCTGTAATTAGAGAGATTACATTAAACACTATTATTTGCAGACACACATTGAATTAACCCTAATCGAGGCTAGCAAATAGTAGAGCCTGCCTATTTTTTGCCCCAAAATTTTTAGAAAATTGTGACAGTTGACACACGAGGGACAATGCTGACTAGATTTCTTTCCATCAAATACCAGACAGTAATTGTAATTGCCTTTAAAAATGTTTTAAGCAGTTTTGTTAGTAAATCAGAAGTTGCCACAAATCACGCTGAATAGTTTCTAAACATGGGGGTTGTTGACTGTGCATTCCAATATGAGTTTAATGAATTGATTTTCTAAGGAATTTAACTTTGCATCTGTTTTCAGGTGTAATTAATTCACTCTGATTAATGTGATTAGCATGGATATCAGTGGATTACGCATGATGCCCTTTATTTATTCACTTATTTTTAATCTGCCACACTGTCCATCGGGAAATTATATAAGAGTTTTTTGGGAAACATCTTGCTGGTGACCCTGATCACATTGGATTACTGCAAAGCAGAGCTCTGGTAGGAATTTACTAATTATTCACAGGCTGTGCAGCAATGTACTTTTGTTTGAGGGACCTATTAAAGTTTACACAGTCCTTGCTTTTAAAGAGCTTATAATTCAAAGGGGAAGATTAGACGAATGGTCCAATGCAAGTCACTCAAAAGGAAGAATGTCCTCAGATTTTCCTTTGTCTGAGCACCTCTTCCCTACTCTCCCTAAATAATGCTATTCCTTAGGGTATGTCAATGGCCCCCCTCTTCTCTAAGGCCTCCTACTATCTTGAGCAGTCTTATTCATACCTCAACTACAACTCCCATATTTATTTACCTAGCTCAGTCCTTCCCTATAAGCTCCAGACCTAGAGGATCCAAATGTCTCCAGATATCTTCACTTGGGTATCCCATAGGTACTTCAAATTTAACAAACCCAGATTCATGATTTCCAACCAAACTTGTCCCTCCTGTCTTCCCAATTCTATAAATGGCTTCTCCATCCATGCAATCATCCAACCTAAACTATTAGTGTGAGAACAGGGAGGAATTCATTTATTCTCTGAGTTTCTCAAAATTTAATGTTCATCTTTAGCGCTTATTGGAATCATCTGGAAAGCTTATCAAAACACAGTTTCCTGAGACTCATGCCCAGAAATTCTGATTTAGCCGTCTGGAGTGGGGGTCTGTGAGTTTGCATTTGTAACAAGCCATGGGTGACATCAACGCTGTTGGTTTAGGGACTACATTTTGAGAACAATTGCCCTAGAGAATGAAAAGAATGCAGGCACATTTCCATGATCCATCACCACTATGAAGGACTCATTGTTGGAGAATGGAAGCTCAGAATGAAAATCTCCTCTTTTACCCAAGGGATACAAAAATACTGATTTGAAGGGACAGGTGCACCCCAATGTTTATAGCAGCATTATTGACAATAACCCAATTATGGAAGGAGCCCAAATAAATAAAGAAGATGCAGTATATATACAATGGAATATTACTCAGCCATAAAAAAAAGCAAAATCTTGCCATTTGCAATGATATGGATGGAGCTAAAGAGTATTTATGCTAAGCAAAATAAGTCAGTGAGAGAATGACAAATACCATATGATTTCACTCATATATGAAATTTAAGAAACAAAACATTGAGCAGAGGGGGGAAAAGAAAGGCAAAACACAAGACAGATTCTTAACTATAGGGAACAAACAGGATTGCTGAAGGAGAGGTAGGGGGGATGGGTTAAATGCATGATGGATATTAAGGAGGGCACTTGTGATGAGCGCTGGTTATTGTATGTAAGTGATCAATCACTAAATCCTACACCTGAAACTAATACTATACTGTATGTTAACTAATTGGAATTTAAATAAAAACTTGGAAGAAAAAATAGAAGAAAGAAAATCTCCTCTGAGGAGGACATTTCTGCATTAGTCAGAGGCAGTATAAATTAATGAAATGACATGTGATTTAATATTCATCCACCAACTAAGTACTGACTGCCTTCTCTCTAGTAGGCAGAGTGCAACGCACTGAGATAGGCTCTGAGATATAATGCTGAGTAAAACCATGATATGATGATTTTTTACTTCTTTTTTTAAAATATTTTATTTATTTATTCATTAGAGAGAGAGTGTGTATGTGCACAAGCAGAGGGAGTAGCTGACAGAGGGAGAAGGAGAAGTAGGCTCCTGATGCAGGACTCAATTCCAGGACCCTAGGATCATGACTCAAGCAAAGGTAGATACCTAACTAACTGAGCCACCCAGGCACCCTTTATTTCTTATATAAACACCACATCTTCTTTATCCATTCATCAGTTGATACACAGTTGAGTTGCTTGGCTATCATAGATAATGCTGCTATAAACATCAGAGTCCATGTATCCCTTTGAATTAGTATTTTTGTGCCCTTTGGTAAATACCTGGTTGTGCAATTGCTGGATTGCAGGGCAGTTTTATTTTTAACTTTTTGAGGAACCTCCATACTGTTTTCCACAGTGACTGCACCAGTTTGCATTCCCACTAACAGTGCCAGAGAGCTCCCCTTTCTCCATATCCTCACCAATACCTGTTGTTACCAGTGTTGTTAATTTTAGCCATTCTAACTGGTATGAGGTGATATCTCAGATACAGGGAAGTTTTAAAATGTGAATTCAGGCAATCCATTGAGATTTAGGATATCTCATCTGTAAAACGGAGATAGTGATGCCATTGTATAGACCTCACAAAAGATATCAAATAGTACACTATATATACTGTCTAGTTCAGTGCCTGACACATTGATTCTCAAAAGGCATATTTAACAAATGGTAAATTAGTTTTTATTTTTATGTTAGAATTAGCTACTCTAAAGTGCTATGCAAATGCTAGTTGTAATTATTTTTAGCATTATTTCACAGACTCCTCATTGAACTTACCCAAGTAGTTGGCTAGGCTTTCACAATTTGAGAAAAGACCCCAAACAATTGAAGACGTGATAGAACTTCTGGGGTTGTAGAGCACAAAGTTTCTTTAAGATATTGGGGTTTAAGTGTTAATAATCATTTCCAAATTTCTCTCCAAAAAAACTTTTCCATTATGGCATACTATTTGATTAATTATAATTCTTCCAGACAAATTGGAATTGGCTCAGAAACCAAAAGACACAAGAAAATTTTTTTCATTCTTATGATATTCTAAGATTTCAAGTGTCACATTATCTGAAAGGAAGGGGACATGGAGATAAAAAGAAAAGTTCTGTTTGTTCTTAAAGTCTAAATGAGACACCACAAAACAATAGAATGCTGTAAGTCCTATGGCAATGGTATAAATTTGAATTTATTGATATGAAGAAATGACAAAGACAATAGTATGTATATAATTTTGATTTTTAAAAAGCTTATTTATGTGTCTCCACACAGATAAAAGTCTGAAAAGATACACAACAAATTGTTAACAGTATGTATTCCTCTGTGAAATAATTATGATACTAATCCAAAGATTAGTCTGCAGTTTCTAGATTTTTATCTGATGACTATATATGATTAGCATAATAAGCATTTAGAAGTGAGAAAGAGAGAATGCATCCACAAATCTTAAATCTGTGGAAGCCCTCAGGCAATATTTCTCAATATTGGCTGCGTATTAGTATTACCTGGAGACTTTTTAAACACCTCAGTTGCCAGGCAGCCCCCAAGACCAATTAAATAAAAGTCTCAGGGGGTAAAACCCAGGTTTCAGTATTTTGTTAAAGCTCCCCAGGTGTAGCCAAGGTTGAGGAGCCCTCAGGTGACTTTCTCCTGCATCTCCTTGCTCTTAGTGGGCTCTGGCTTGGGGAGAACGGGGATGAAGCTAGTCTCCAGGAGGGACCTCAGTGCTCCTTGGCTCCCAATATCAACACAGTTTTACTGAAACTTCAGAATAATTTTGGAATGGGGCAGAACTAGAAATGACTTCGGCCACTGGATAGATGCAGAGAGCAGCAGTGGAAAGAGGATGTGAGTTACAATAGGATATCTGGGTTACTGGTGAGGTGGGCTGTCTAACAGCTGTGTGAACTTTGCCAAGTGGCTTCTCTTAGCCTCAGATTCCTCATAGCTCTGCCTCTCTTGGTTGCTACTAGGATTTTTTTTTTTAAAGATTTTATTTATTTATTCATGGAAGACACAGAGAGAGAGAGAGAGAGAGAGAGGCAGAGACACAGGCAGAGGGAGAAGCAGGCTCCCTGCAAGGAGCCTGACGTGGGACTCGATCCTGGGTTTCCAGGATCACATCCTGGGCTGAAGGCGGTGCTAAACCGCTGAGCCACCCAGGCTGCCCTGCTACTAGGATTAAGTGAACTAAAACCCATTAAAAGTTTTGCAAAGTGTAAAATACCCTAAAAGTATTATTCTTTTTTATAATTTTATAGCTAATACTATGAAGAACATACCCAGGGAAAGATGATATTGGAGAAAGACACGAGAAAGGTTGACTTCCTCTTCCATGGAAGACCGGGGCCCCTGGATGGACAGGGAAACCTAAATTCAAAGACAATTAAATAGGGGGCAAATCCATGAACTGAAATTAAAAGCATTTGACAGGCCAAACATGAAACATTTCTTTCTGAGAAATCCAGAGTAGAGACTCTGAGAAAGATCTTTGCTTTGCTTTTCTGATGACTTCCAGGAATTTTTCCCAAAGTGGTGATGTCCCAGAATAAATAGGTTTTCTTCTCATAATTAAGCCAGAGGTTCTGGGAATAGGCTGAGCACAAGACTGAATTCATTACTGAGATTGCTCACAATTTAATTCAGGTCCCAAGGAGGTGGTCCCTATGTGTCACCAGAAAAGAGTCCTCGCATCTAGACAACAGTCTACATGTCTTGATACTTTCTTTTTCTCTGCACTTAAGTTATTCTCTGAAAACTAATAGGCCCTAGAAAGAACTTTACTACTGCAACACTGTCTGTGAGAGGAGCTCAGCAGTGGATGGGGCCATTTGAGATATCATTCGACATCATGAGTAACTTGAGAAAGTTGAGAGTCCCTTAAGAATAGGGAAGATGACTTTTTCATCCTTGTATTCCCTGCAAGTCACATAGTGCAGGGCCTAGGATAAAGCATACAGTGAATCAATGCCTTGCAAACTTCTCCTGTGTCTTCCTAGCAGTTTCCTCCACAGTTCCTATGATAGAAAGTTAGTAAATATTTATGGAATGAACAATATTTCCACCACATCTGACACGCTGAAAATGCCCACTGTTACGTAAGCATGTTTCCTTTTGCCCATCTTAGCTCACTATTGGCTGCAACCTCTCATAAATGAATTTATTGCCCCACATCTTCAGGGTTAATATGGATCTATACTGAAGATAACCCTAGCATGTATAATGGTACATTCTAGTTGTGTAATTTACTTAGATCTTCACAACTTTGAGAAGCGTGACTGTTGTAGTAATCCAGGCAAAAGATAAAGGAAACCCAAACAAGGAGGAAGAAAAGTGGGAAGCTTTCTGGCTTGAACACCTGAGTGTATGATGGTGCTCTTTAGAGATATGAAGGAGGTATAGTTTTGAGGGAAAATACTATTAAGATTAGTTATGTAAAAAAAAAAACATGATTAGTTAGTTATGTACATGCTGATTTGTCTGTACCTGTCTATCATCCAGGTGGCACTCTTGAATAGACCATTGGATATGCAGAGGAATCATCTAGATAGATCTATTCTTGAGCACAATCAGCATATAATAGTAATAGAAACCCGCAAGTTGAGTATTGGAAGAAGAACAGTGAAAGCAGTTTTAAGGAGAAGGATGTGCCAGACCAGTAGCAGAGAATTGAAGAGAAGGTAAAAATGGATACAGCCAGCAGTAAAGAAGACGGGGTAGATTGGAAGGGGGCATGAGGTCAAGGGAGAGATTTTTAAATTTTTTTTTTTTATTTATTTATGATAGTCATAGTCACAGAGAGAGAGAGAGAGAGAGAGGCAGAGACACAGGCAGAGGGAGAAGCAGGCTCCATGCACCGGGAGCCCGACGTGGGATTCGATCCCGGGTCTCCAGGATCGCGCCCTGGGCCAAAGGCAGGCGCCAAACCGCTGCGCCACCCAGGGATCCCAAGGGAGAGATTTTTAAAGATGGCAAAGACACATTTAAATGCCAATGGGAAAGCATAAGATGGGCCCACTAAGCACCTCTGTAACTGTCCATCACCACACCTGGCCACAGTAACCCTCAGAGACTATTGGTCACTGCTTCACTTCTGACTTTGAAACCTACCACAGATTCTTCATTTAGCCAATTCTAACTCAGAATACCAAAAAATGGAACTCTAGGAAATACAGTTCTCAGTTTATCCAAGTTGGCATATCACAATCCAGCACAGTCCTGTCAACTTGGTATCCACAGACACTTCTTTAACCATATTTAATTTCCTAATAAAAACATCAACAAGACCATGCTTCTGTATAACATGATTGAATTATCCTTCTAATAAAAGGGTACACAAAAATCTACTTCATCTTTCCTTTTTTAAATTTTTTAAAAAGATTTTTATTTATTTATTCATGAGAGACAGAGAGAGAGGCACAGACATAGGCAGAGGGAGAAGCAGGAGCCCAATGTGGGACTCGATCCTGGACCCTGGGATCAGGTCCTGAGTCAAAGGCGGAATTGAATTGAGTAGACACTCAACTGCTGAGCCACCCAGGTATCCTCCAAAGTAAGTATTCTAGTAAGAACAATACATTTCTCTTCTATGGTGGAAATGGTCCAATGTAATCAGCCTGATGGCAGGTGACCCGAGAAATAGTGCCATATCTCCAGTTGGTGTTGGTCTTTGCTGTTGGCAGATGGGTACTCCGGAATGGAAATAACCATACTGGCTTTGGTGAGAGAAAGTCCATGTTGCTGAATGACCTCTATCCCTGCAGCTACTGCCACTTTACTTATTAGTGCATTGGGCAAGGACAGAATTGACTGGGAAAAGACGCTTACTGACATCCATAAAATAGATCTTCTTGTCTACCTGATTATTAAGATCCTTCTCTGGTAAGATTGGTCTTTGGTGAGCATTCACCTGGGACACACGTATCATACTCTGAGTTCACTCAAAGAGGTCTATCTTCATATCTCTTCTCCAAAACTCATTGCCTCTGATTCTTCAATCATCTTCCTTCCATGTCCATAACCAATCAATCAAACTGATAGCCATTGCTCATGAATTAATGCAGATCCATACCTCTGGTCATTTTTTTTCCTTCCTGGAAAATGAATTGATCAAGTGCACTGTTTGGAGTTTTGCCCACTGAGAGAAGGTCTCTTCAACACTGTCCTCCATGGCCACACTTAAGTGGGGCTGTAGTGCTGCAGGCATAGAACTTCAACGTCAGCTTGCATTTTTGATAGAAACATCTATAAGTCCAACCCATTATTTTCCTTCCTTAATCCACTGATCATAAAAAACACCCCATGAAGCCATAGATGCACACTGAGGGAGAAAAGGTAATGTAACAAAAGTGGGTTTCTCAGGTATCTGTGCCACTACTGATGCAATTACTTATGTCTTCAGGACCTGATCTCTTACATAGTACTCCCACTTGTTGATGACATGATGCTGTGCACACCCAACATTATAGCATATTGGGTCAGATACCACTCATTTTGTGATGAGCAGCTCAGGCAGCCTGGTGTCCCATAGGCAAGTATAGTCCCTAGTAGGGCCTGGTATTACAGCAGAAGATGTTTCTCAAAAGAATAGTAATTGGGAGAGGATGACATAATTTCATTTCAAAACCTCAGGAAATCTGTTCTATGATTCACCCACAAAGACTTGACAAATTCTCTACGACGCATCTCTATCTGTAAAGACACTTCAAGAACCTTTGGATCTGCTGTCAGGCAACTGCTTCTGATGGTCTTACTAATGGGCATTGAGAAAAAAGCATTAGCTATACCAATAGCTGCCAGAGTGTATGTTGTTTTGCTTCAGTGAAGAAACCACATCTGGAATGGTAGCCGGGCAAGCAGTTAGAAAGAAGAGCTATCGGCAGAGTGAATGAGAGGAAGGGCAAGCTAGAACTCGCTGGGAACCGTCTGTTACCACATCTGACTACCATCACCTCCAGAGAATAATGGCTGCACCTCTACTTCCACCTTCCATATTTGTGCAAGTTTCCCTTTACGCCAACTCTAACCATGAGTCACAGAGAAAAGGGAATATTGGGACACAGCTCCCAGTTTAAGCAAGTTGACCCATTGGGACACAGCTCCCAGTTTAAGCAAGTTGACCCATGCAGTACACTGGATTTTATCATTGTTATTATTTTTTATTCTTTAGCATGCATATATACTTGATGTTTATTTGTTCGCATCTATGGTTTAGTTCATAATTTTAAAAAGATGTTAAAATCCATTTAAAAATTGATGTGTAGAAGCTCTTGATATGGAGATATTTGTAAAGAAAATCATTTGTGAATGAGAAAAATTACATTTTTTTGTACATCACACTCTTCCCTTTCCTACAGAACAGAGTCCTTTTTCTGAGCATTGAAATTAATCTAAGGGTGCAAATTGGAGAGGGAACTATGAGATGGGGGTGAGGTGACAGTTTGGGATGAGAGGCCGAAGGATTTGGAGAACAATTCTGAAGGGAGAGGGAAGCTTTTTGAAGAGTAAAGAAAATTGCTATCCACTATGGAAACCTAGGAAAAGAGCAGAGATCTTGAAAGAGGATTTAATTGAGGTTTAAAACATGATTTTGCAATACAAAACCTCTCCCTTTAATCCCACGGAACTCTCAGCAAAATATCCATTCTCATCCATGTATGGAAGGGGTAGATCTATCCTGGGAATATGTCAAAATGCAATCTTAGTAGCAGATCTACAGCCAAAGCTATGATTGCTCCCAGGAAGCCTGCTATGTTCCTGTTATAGTGGTAAAAAAAAAAAAAAAAAAAGCAAAACACTGTTATAGAATTGCTGTAAGCAGTTTCTGCCCTGCACGAAGACACTTTGAGGCAGATATAAAACAAGTTTCTACATATTTTCTTGGGAAGATCTGTGATATAACCTGGAGGCAGATATTTTAGCCAAAAAAGCCAAGTGACTATGGTATAAGTTGTCCTGGCTATCTTTTAGTAGCCAAAAGTATGCATCTGCAGACTTTGTTGCTTCTTTGGGAGAAATGTGTATTTTCTCTGTATAGAATTAAACTAGGTGTTCTTCACTTAGAAGCAGTTGCTTATTCTTGTAGAGGTATGTGTGCCTTTATGTGCAGGAAGAGGCAGCTGTGAGGAAGTGAAAAGTAGGAGGGACCTGTAAACAAGATCTTCACCTCATCCTGGAATAGTCTTTTAAAAAGTTGGGCTCAGGGATCCCTGGGTGGCGCAGCGGTTTAGTGCCTGCCTTTGGCCCGGGGCGCGATCCTGGAGACCCGGGATCGAATCCCACATCGGGCTCCCGGTGCATGGAGCCTGCTTCTCCCTCTGCCTATGTTTCTGCCTCTCTCTCTCTGTGTATGTGACTATCATAAATAATAAAAATTAAAAAACAAAAACAAAATAAAAAAAAAAAGTTGGGCTCAGTTTGGTGCATTCCGGTTGTTTAATGTCTCTACATGGGACGTGGTTAAGAGCATGGGCTCTGCAGTTAGACTACCTTCTTTTGAATCCCCCTCTACCATTTATAAGCTGTGTTGCCTTGAGCAAATTACCTAACTGCTCTATTCTTCATTTTCTTTATTTTAAAATGGGAGAAATGGGATGTCTGGGTGGCTCAGCATTTGAGCATCTGCCTTTGGCTCACAACGTGATCCCAAATTCCCGGGTTCGAGTCCCACATCAGTCTCCTTGCATGGAGCCTGCTTCTCCCTCTTGCTGTGTCTCTGCCTCTCTCTGTGTGTGTCTCTCATGAATAAATAAAAATCTTTAATAAAATAAATAAAATAAAATAAAATAAAATAAAATAAAATAAAATAAAATAAAATAAAATAAAGTAAGGGAATCCCTGGGTGGCTCAGCGGTTTGGTGCCTGCCTTCAGCCCAGGGTGTGATCCTGGAGTCCCAGGATCGAGTCCTGCATCGGGCTCCCTCATGGGGTCTGCTTCTCCCTCTGCCTGTGTCTCTGCCCTCCTCCTTGTGTGTCTTTCATGAATAAATAAAATAAAATAAAATAAAATAAAATAAAATAAAATAAAATAAAATAAATAAAATAAAAAAGTAAGGGAATCCCTGGGTGGCTCAGCGGTTTGGTGCCTGCCTTTGGACCAGGGTGTGATCCTGGAGTCCCAGGATCGAATCCCACATCGGGCTCCCTGCATGGAGCCTGCTTCTCCCTCTGCCTGTGTCTCTGCCTCTCTCTCTCTCTCTCTCTCTCTCTCTGTGTGTGACTATCATGAATAAATAAATAAATAAATCTTTAAAAAAAAAGAAAGAATTGTATAGAGAGTTAGGCACAATTTGTGGCATATAGTAATAACACAATAAATTTTAGAACAATCAAGGAAATGCTGATATTGGGCTGTCAATGATATAATTGCCAAGTAGGAACCAGCAGGTGAAGTCATACTCCTATGAGTAGGTTGGAGTCTCCTTGGAAGTATAATTCCCACTGGTACTCAACCCAAGAAGCTGTGGATCACAGGAGTGGATGATGGAACAAGAAACCAAGAATAGACAATGTGAGAAATGAGCCAGAAATGAGTGAGACAGAAATATTTACAATGAAGTCCCAGATCTCCTAGAAGAAATAAAGAAAGTGTCTCTGAAATTAAGGGGGAGGCATCTGAGATGCCAGAAGCAAGACTCTGAAACCTAGATGAGATAAAGGCTGCTCCAGGTCTGGTTAAGGGAGACATTGCAGGATGACAAGCAACTTATGCATCTACCCTCATCTCAGGGGACTTGCTCACCATTTGTGAGGAACACATTGAATAGGATACTGCTTCTATCAGGATCGCTGTGTAACAACTCCCCCCAGTCTCACACACAAACTCAGTGGCAACAAACAGCAATTTTCTCATACTCATGGCATCTGTGGGTCAGGAATTTGGACAAAGCATAGCAGGGAGGGCTTGTTTCTGCTCTCTGATGTCTGGGGTCTCATCTAGGAGTTTGGAATCATCTATAGGGATCTTCACAGTTGATGCTGGATGTGACTTCGACCTCTGTACGGCTGGCAGCTGGAAAAAGTACGAGTGACCTCCCCATGTGGTTATCTCTGTGGGAGATAGCTTGCACTTCCTCATCTTGGTGGCGGAGTTCCAAAAAGTGAGTATCCCAAGAGGGCCAGGCAGAGACTTAATCACTTTCTTTAATCTAATCTTAGAAGTCACACTGTGTCACTTCTTCCAAAGTCACAAAACCACTCAGCTTCTAGTGAAAGGCACATAGATTCCACTTCTCCATGGAAGGAGTGTCAAAGTCCCATTGCGAAGAGGAACACGCAGGACGGAAGTTATTCTTATGGTCATCTTTGGAAAATAAAATCTGCCACATGTGGATGACACTACTGAACCACTCTTCTTGCCTAGGTTTGGGGGAGTTCTTTTAACATCCCTCTACACCTGGGACTCTAAAGCTAAAAGAGCAAAGTATTGCTCTATGGGGGGAAGGGGGGCATCCACTAGCACAGAATTTCTTTCAAACTCAGATGAGGAAAGATGGCTGCATAATGTGTTATCACCTGGAAGGCAAAATCTCTTCCAACACAGTGAGTGGAAGAATGTAGACAAAACATGATTTTGGAAAAGCCAGAAGCAATAGGGAAGCCAGTGGCGATTAGTGGCGGGATAAAGAACAGGGAGAAGGCCATAAAAGGAAAAATATTTTCTGTGAAATAGAAATAAATCTTGGATGGGGCATTTGGCCGGCTCAGCTGGTAGAGCATGAGAGTCTTGATCTTGGAGTTGTGAGTTCAAGCCCCACGTTGGGTGTAGAGATTGCTTAAAAATAAAATACCGAAGGAAAGAAAGAAAGAAAGAAAGAAAGAAAGAAAGAAAGAAAGAAAGAAAGAAAGAAAGAAAGAGAAAGAAAGAAAGAAAGAAAGAAACCTTGGACAGAATTAGCCAACCTTAACTTATAAGGAGTAGGTGGCAAACTGTTTTTAATTGGGAGCCAGGGGACATTAACTGAGAGAAATTATTGATTGTTAATGAGCATCAGGACCATACTTCTAAGAGGTGGTGATATCTTAGAACTACATAGTACTTTACTATTATTATTTCTTATAAATTTGGTGCAACAGGTATACCACATTTATTTCCTACTATATTGTTGTTTTGTAATGTTATATCTTTTATTTATTACATGAAGTATCTAGCATCCTAATTTGTGTTATCTCTGAATCTAGGTTATCCTTTCTGGAGTCTGTCAAACTATTTAGTCATCACTACCTGGAACATTTTAGCACCAGGTGGCAGCAAAATCTGAGAGCTGAGATAAAATTCTTGGCAGGAAAGTGAACACCTAATAATTAAGAATTTACGTCAAACCTCGGGATAGTTAATGAGGAGTAGCAAATCCATTACCTCCCAACTTCCCTTGTTTCTATTTAGATTAACTTAGAGAGTGATTATCCGAATTGCATATATACCCTATCCCTGGCCCCCATACACTCACATATAGTCCTGCAGACACAGAGAACAGCCAGCCAGCCAGCCAAGTGTTCTGTGCTGCAGGTTTGCTTCAGAAGGGCGAGCATTGGCATAGCCCAGAGCATAGAGAGCCAGCGGAATAAACCCAGTTGGAATCTGTTAGGGAAATCCAGGGTCTAAAAAACCAAAAGACTTGGTCTAAAAGACCAAGTTCAAATACCAGTTCCAAAGCGCCAGCAGCAGACCCAACGTCAGGTACCTGAATGAGACGAAAAAGAAATATAGAGCAAAAGCAAGTATGAAACATAAGAATAACTCATCTTTAGAGGTCAGTGAGGGCAGGTACTTGGTTATTTTGAGCTGGCCTAAAGAGACAGAGAAGAAACTAGAGAGCCATGTGCTCTTCCTCAGGGTATCCAAGTGTTGACCACATCGCCTTGATAAGATTCTCCTAGTATATGGGCTAGCCAAAGAGCAGAGTTCTGGGACCCTTTTCTGGTTTTATCCTGTACTTGATGGGTGATTCAAACTGGTTGTTTCCAAGTTTGAGATGACTCCCTCAGAATTGGTACATATCTAATCTTGCCAGGAGGGATGGTAGTGATTTGGGATGGCAGTTCCAATTTGCTCTTATTTAAGAAGCATTGCCTTTGTCACTTAAGATTTTATCTGACTGGGGCCTGGTACTTAAGCTGTCAAACTGGATAGAGGTGCATACTTTTGAAACACAAATACAAAATCATCTTAAAGTCCATTAAACAGATTTTTTTGGTGGGAGAGTAATTCAAAACTGCCATGCAACTTTATTTTCAGAGGCCTCCTTAATCATGATAAAGTTCCAGGTAGTACTTTTTCAATAATTATATTTTGCAAACATTTTTAAAAAGAAGGTGTTAGAGCTTTTAGGCAGTTTCGATCCTTTTTCCTCCTTGTTGTAAAGGTTCACAGTTCAATCCTTGGAACATGTATCAAGCTCTCAAATTAGACACCATCATTTGATGAATCTCTATAAGATTTGAAAGTGAATATTTTATAATTTTTCTTTATTCCTGAAGATTTCCATATAACTCCATGTTTCACTATATGTCTGTAAAGATGGATTTTTTCACATCATATGTCTAAAGGAAAAACAACAGTGTTTGTTCCATAGAGCATTTTGGAAGATGCTTTAACGGGTGGTAGCATAGCAGCTTTTGCTCTTAGGAAGAAAAGATCTAATATAGTCAATAACTGGCTCCTGAGAAGTCGCTATGTTTATTTCTGTTCTTACAAACTAAGAGGTGGACTGTCTTCACAGAGCAGGTGTTTGTGGACAGCCAGCAGCAAGATGAAATCAAAGTACCTCTCAGTGTATAGTTGCCAGGTGCCCAGAGAGGTCTCAAAAGGGCCATATCCCTAGTGTGATCTCCATGTTTCAGAAGCTACACACCTCAGGAATCTAATTTAGCATCATGGTGAGAGTGTATCTTTCTCTCTCTCTCTTAGATGGACCCCAACTAACAAGGTCTGATGTGTAAACCAGAAAGCTCATTTATTTTTATTTATTGTTTGTTTTTGGAAGCTCACTTATTAACTTATAGCTAGGAAATAGTATATTCCCTATAGACAGGTCTATACAGAAAAACAAATTATTATTAAAAGTCTGCTGCACATAAGCATAGATTCAAAACGAGGGGACTTAGCCCATGATTGAAGTGGTCAATAGCATTAGCTTTGATGTAGCCCAATGTACTTATCTCCATAAGGAAAAAGACAGATTAAATCCCGCACTTGTTCCTTTATCTGGACTTGATCTAATAGCTTTTCTAGTTCTGACATTTTATATTCAATTTCAACTTGATTTACATTTTCTTCTGGTGTAAATGGAAGCATAATATGAGCTCAAAAGGGTCAGACAAAGCACAACAGTAGAGAACTGTGGCTCAAGACATATGAGGAAGAAAGAGTGCTCTTAACCACTCCATATGACTTCGAATCTCTAGACCCAGATAAATTCTATCCCATAATGTACAAGAAACAGACACTGTTTGTCATCCTATGAGACATTTTGAGCCATCACAGAAATGAGAAGAGGTGCTTATGCACTAGAAACAAGTACATGTTTTGCATTTCTAAAGAGAGAAATGATTTGAGCCTGAAGAGAAAGAGCAAGTAAGTCTACTGTAAAGCTCTGGAAAAGTTTAGGCGGATTATTGAGCATTGAAAAGAATGAAGTGATGACTAGGAAGCAACATGAATTCACTACACATGAATCACCATTCATCCAGTTCATCCTTTATATTCTAGCCTGGGTTATTAGCAAACATATTTGTTTATTGGTGTATCAGATTTAAATGTAAATCATATTTAAATCAACCAAAACAAATCTAAATTTAAATCATAGAAGCACCTGGGTGGCTCAGTCAGTTAAGCTTCTATCTTCAGCTCAGGTCATGATCCCAGAGTCCTGGGATCAAGCCCCGCATCATCACATTGGGCTCCCTGCTCAGCAGGGAGTCTGCTTCTCCCTCTCCTGTTGCCCTCCCCCCCCCAACTTGTGCTATCTTATTTAAATAAAATTTTTAAAAATTAAATTTAAACCATAAAATCAACTGGATGGCATTTAATTTTCTGTCTATGTTCCAAATGTAGCAGCAATTATTTGTTCATGAGAAGTCCTTTTTTTCTTTTAAGATTTTGTATTTATTTATTTATGAGAGAGAGAGAGAGAGAGAGAGTACAGAGGGGGGGAACAGAGGGAGAGGGACAAGTAGACACCATGCAAAGTGCAAAGCCTCATGTAGGGCTCAATCTCCGGACCCCAAGATCATGACCTGAGCAGAAACTAAGAGTCTGATGTCCAACCAACTGAGCCACCATTAAAAACAAAACAAAACAAAACAAAAACCACCTCATTTATTGCAAGGAAAAGTTTAACACATGATCCATGTACAGAACCCAAAACAAATTCTTCTAAGAGCTCCTGCATGATCTATATCTCTACACATGCCACGTGAGAAAAAGACATCCATGTAGGCACATACACAGTATAACATACATGGTACTATCTGGTTACCAAGACCTGGGAATGGTAGTTTCTCATATTCATCTTATTCTCACATTCATTGACATGGTTTACATTCGATATGGTTTATATTAAAATGAAACAGCTTCTGGGTCACCTGGGTGGTTCAGAGGCTGAGCATCTGCCTTTGGCTCAGGTCATGATCCTGGGGTCCTGGGATTAAGTCCTGCATCAGGCTCCCTGGGGGGAGCCTGCTTCTCCCCCTGCCTATGTCTCTGCCTCTCTCTGTGTGCATCAATCAATAAATAAATTCTTTAAAAAAATAAAAAACCAGCTTCCCCAGCATCAACTTTGTTTAAACAAAAGAACACAGCTTAAAACAGGCACCCTTTGCCCTCATCCCCCACCTGCCCTCTGGCACCCCTCAAGAGAAGTCTTAGTAAAAAAAAAAAAAAGAGAGAGAGAGAGAGAGAGAGAAGTCTTAGTAAAACTGTGTAGTGAGTCCATCCTGACCATGTGCTCATTCTACCTCCTGTAGTCACCCCAGAGGCAACATTTGAGTTCTAACACTATTGCCTCTATTTAAAACATCTCTAAATTCCTCTTTCAGAATTCCCTTCTGAAGTTTACTTTCTGTCTTCCCAGGTAGAAAGTCATTGCTCTTTAGAGAATTTTTTTTTTTTTTTTTTTTTTTTTAGCTTTTTCAGAAATGGTCAAGTCTATTAGAAACAAAGAAGGATGAACTTTGATCACCTAGGTAGTCACTTAGATGAGGGGGCAGGGAAGTGAAGAAGGTAAAGAGGAAGAGTATATGCAGTAACCAAGGGAATTGATTTAGTTGGGGGTCTTATAAATTAGTCCAGAAAGCAATCTTTAGACAGGAATTTTTTAATGGAAGAAAATGTCCTTAACACTTTCAAATTCTTAAAGATCATCTTGCTTTCAAATGTTTAAAAAATGTATGCTTAAAATGATAAGGGAGATTGAATATAGGAAGACTATACTTTCCTTTTTTCTGATACAGCATTGTAACCTGAGCATTACAAATATCTTCTAGTAACAGAACAGATTTCATTCCACTTCAAATGCATTTTTATATGTACAGTTTTAAAAACTGGATAACAGATGTTATCTTCTGAGGCTCTCATAGGCTATAAATCTTAGTTCCTTTATTTAGACTTAAATAGAATTTTTAAAACACATAGGAACAAAAATTTAGGTAGCTTTAAGTTTGTATCTCTGCTTAAATTCTTTTCAAAACAAAATTCAAAGTTTAACTCTAAATGCAAAAATTTTCAGTTACCAATAGACTCACTTTATATTTATAACAATGTTTTACATGACTTTAACCAATTTTTAAAAGCTAGGAGCTCAGCAGTAGTGTCAGAAAGTAACTCCTGTAATCTTACTTTCCCAATATGCTTCATCCATGCAAAGTCCCCCAGTGGACATTTCAAATAATTGCCACCAGAAGTTAATTGAATAAGAAATTTTTTAAAATAAGAAATTTATTTATGACTTAACCTTATCCAGGAGGATTAAAGACTTGCAAAACTATATATACTTCAACAGGATTTTTTTTAAAGCAAGGGAAGGATTAAAAATAAAATCAATGTGGAGAAAGTAAGCCAGGACTAAAGTGAATTTTCATGGAGTGCCTAGCTGGCTCAGTTGGTAGAACATGTGACTCTTGATCTCAAGGTTGTGAGTTCAAGCCTCATATTGGGTGCAAAGTCTATTTTTAAAAAAATAAAAATAAAGTGAGTTTTCACACTCATGCTTTGAAGTTCTGTATACTTGCTAAATTTGACTTAGGCTTTCTAACCGCCACTACAAAGAAAGAAACAATCAGTTCTAAGATTCATAAAGTTTTTTTAAAAAAAGTCTATTTAGAGAAGGGCAACATTCTAGGTCCTAATCCCTGAGGGTGGAAAAGCTTAATCATCAGTTAACCTAAAATATTTCCTGGTGGTAAACTGAGCTGGTTACAAGTAGAATTACATAATTTCTCAGGAGTACTTGAAATGTAATTCAGACCATGTCACTCCTCTGCTCTGAAAAGTTCAGGAGCTCTCCATTACCTATAAATTAACTACTAACTTCTTAGATCTGATATTTTGAGGCCAACCCCCAAACCAAATCAAGGTGAATTCCCTGAAGGCAGACAGTATATCTTACTCAATACTGGTGTTATTGACATTGTCACAGGCTTTTGTGACAGAGTAAGTGTCAATAGAGGCTCAACGATATTATGTAGAGGAACTCACAATCAGCCAAAAAGTTGGTGGAAATCTCTCCAGCCCTCATCTCCATTCTTGAAAAGCCTTCCCTGCCAGCTCTACCTATTGAAGGCTGACCAACATCTTCAGAGTCAATAATAATGATAATCATATTTCCATCACCCACAATAGCCATATTACTATACACTTACCACATCATATATAATCATCATATATATACTTATTATATTCTTATTATTAGACACTATACTAATATCACTTTGATTTGTATAGTGCCCTACTAAGTGCAGACACAACAATTTTAAACTGTTCTCACAACCAGCTTGCTTTGTGGTCTGGGTAGGGATCACAGTCCCTCCTCTACAATGCAGGAACCAAATCTTATAGAAGTGCCTCCTTATTAATACATGCCATTAATGTACATGCCATTTCCACCTGATTTCCACAATAGGATGTGGTCTCTTTCTCTCCTTCAGACCCTGGGGGAATTTTTGTTTGCACATCTCCTGTGACACTTAATAGTAACTCCATACATTGTATATATAGTGTATTACAGTTTACCAAACACTTTCTCATGCTAAATTCCTGTTTCTTTTTCATTCTCACTTCACTTACAAAATGTAATTGTCTCCTTATCTTAAAGCCCCTGCTGCTCTGCCCACACTCAGGCAAAAAGTAAAATCTGTTCAGTAGATTTTACCAACCATCATCACCACCACACTCACTTTACCATCCCCCAAGAACAATGGAAACTGACATTTTTAGATCCTTACTCTTTGCCAGGTGCTGGGATACTTTTTTATAGCAGATAATACTGCTTCAATTTACCTCTCCCTTGCCTTTAGATTGTTAAATTTGATTCCCCTCCTCCCTGCCCCCCACCAAAAACAAAAACAAAAACAAAAACAAAAAACAGCCAAAATCTAGAAATAAAATACACACTTTCCTTCTCTGTGGATACTTTGACTAATGAGGAAAAAGAGAAAGGCTGGGGAAGCTGAGAAGGAATTGAAACTCTGCTGTACTGAATGATTTGGGGACCAATTTTGGCTGGAGTTCAGCAGGTATGACACATAGGGTAGATCAAGGATGTGTTGACAAGAGCTGCCAGTTAAAGGAATCTCTGATGAAGGCTTTATCAGGTAGGAAAAGACTCCAGGAAAGGTATTTTGGCAAGGAGGCTCTTCATTTCTCACGTTGGCTCAAAATGACAGTTTTAACATAGAAGATGTCTGGGAAACAGAACCAAGATGAAGGCTATCACCAGAAATCTCCTGGTCTGAGCACAGGAAAATCCCTGTACCAGGATGTGCCAGTACACAATTCCAAGAGACACTCTTCACATGGAATACAATGGGCATAGTGACCTTAGCGTTGTGCAACCTGGGGTCTGTCCTTTGGTGTCTGGCTCTTTCCTCCATTCCACTGAGTGCCAGACAAGACACCCATGTTGGAGACCCTCATGACTCATTTAATGGTTTGGTGCTTGGTGTTTTGATTTCAGTTCATTTCATAGCTTCCTATAACTTTCTCTTAAAGATGGCAGGGGAGGGAGGTACAGGGAACATAATGGGATTTTCTAGACATGCTGAGTAGGAACATGAGGCCAGCATCATCCCCAATGTGTGATTCCTCCCACAGCATAACTCAGACTCCTTGTGGCAGATTTCCCTGGAAAAAGGCCCATTTTACCCAGACTGTGTGGCCTCCATTGTTTTAGCTGTGTTTTCCTAGGCAAGAGCATCACCTTTCAAGAAAGTGAATTTGAAATTATTCCTATTCATATATAGGGCCTGGTGACTATTTCTACCCCTTTAGGTCTGTGGCTCTCAAAACTGACTGTACTTTAGAATTAAATGTTTGGTTTCCACTTAGGAACAATTAAATCAGGATCTCTTAAGGTGAAGCCCAGATAACTATTTTTTTAAAGGTTTCCATGTGGCTTTGTCGTGCCATCAGGGTTGGGAATCTATACATCAGGTTGTTTTCTTCTTCTTTTTCTTTTTAAAAAGATTTTATTTATTTGAGACAGAGAAAGATAGCTCATGCACAAGTGTGTGATGTGTTGAGGGATGGGGTGGTAGAGGGGAGGGAGAGGGACAAGCAGACTCCATGCTGAACATGGAACCAGATGTAGGGCTTGATTTCACAATACTGAGATTACCACGTGAGCTGAAGTGAAGAGTTGGATGCTCCACTGATGGAGCCACCCAGGCGCCCATGTCAGGTAGTTTTCTTCTTATTCCTCTGATCTCACCCTCACTGACAAACTGAGCTTCAGACGGTACACTGGAGAAACTCAGTTGTAAAACTGGAGGGAAAAAAAAAAAAGAAACAATGAGATTGCAAAGGCAATGAGACAAACAACATCATCTAAAACAAATATTTATCCAGTGCTACATTCCAGGCCACCAGCTGTTAGCACACAATAAATAACACAAGGCACCTGCCCTCTGTACGTTGTGCTCTACTTGGAAAGAGAGACATGTGAACAACTCTACTGCAGAGCAAAATTAAACTTAAGCAAGTACTGTAGGAGCACAGGCTGGGGAAATAAGGGAAAGATTTTGGGGAGAGAAAGGATTTGAGATGGATCTTCAGGGAGGCGTAAAATTTTGATCAACAGAAAAGAGGCAGAAAGCATTCCAAAGCAAGAACAGCTTCCACAAAGACACGGAAGCAAGAAAATAGATGGAATATTAGGGAATTACAGGAAAGGGAGAGCTTCAGAAAATAGTGGGCTAGGTGGCTAGAAATTTAAATTAAAATTTGGAGGGCCTTGGAAGCCCCCACAAGGAATCAGTAGGTGTGTGTGAATCTGTTATATGTGTCTTAGATGGAGGGGGCCACGACGCAGATTTAAAATTAAATAGTGCCATGACCAGATCTGAAACAGACAGGAACATGATCAACATGAATTTTGATAAATACATCTGAGATAGTTACTCATCCTGCCCTTTGGCAACCTTCTGTCTGCTTATCTGACCCCACTCCTCCGGAAACCTGAATATACCTCTGTTGCACTCTTTGTGTCTTTTACTTTGTCCTTTCTGTTCAGAATGCACATTCCTCCCTTTGTTGTTCATTCTTATGTATTGACCAAATTCTGAAGTCATGTTCTCTGTGCTTCTTCCTATAGCACTTTTTAGGAATAGCTAATAATAGTGCTTGTCAATTGTGTTGTATTTATTGACATGTCTGTCTTTCCCTCCAGACTATGAGCCCCTAGAAGACAAGAATGGAATCTTTAAACCTTTGATCACCAGGACTAAGCATAGTACCTGGCTTGTTGGCCATATAGACTGACTGAATAAATGAATGGGAAACACCAGATGTTGGAAAAAGATTTAAACTTAGCAATCATGGGGGTGCCTAAGTGGCTCAGTTAGTTAAGCATTCGACTCATGATCTCAGGGTTGTAAGATAGAGCCCCTGTCCAGCCTCACACTGGCTCACGCTCCATGGAGATTCTGCTTGAGATTCTCTACCCCCTCCCCCTCTCACCACCCCTCTGGCCTTCCCCTTCCTCAAGTATAAAGCTCTCCCTTCCTCTCCTTAAAATAATAAATAAATAAATAAATAAATAAATAAATAAATAAATAAATAAAATCTTAAACTTAGCAATCATGTATTTTAACATTTAAGTACAGGGATTCAGGAAATTTTTTCCATATTAAAAAAAAAAAACATACACTCAGGTTTTAAACATTTCTCTTCTGAAGTGTTCACTTATGCAAGCAAAATGAGTTGCTGAACCTGTCAATTTATTTCCATGGGGGAAGCAATATTTCTTTCTTTGGTTATAATCTGCCAAAGAAATATTAAAGTTAGTGTGTTTTTGGCTAGAGGAAATATAAATACCACTCAAAAGCCCCTGCAAGCCATCGAGGTCTTCAGAAGGGAAAAAATCCCCTAAGGGTTGTGACAATGGTATTTGGGGGCTTGCTGGGCAGAGAAGAGGGAGGGTGGGACTCTTTGTGAATTTTGTTGATTTCCAATTCCTTAAATGTATTTCACTAGTTGGAGGATTAAAAGGGTTACTGGTGAGAGTGTCAGTTGTCAAAGGATTGAAGACAGATTCTATAATCCTGTAAAAGAGAGCTCCGGCAGCTTCTCCAACAGGAATCTAGAAATATTTGGTATCTTGGAAATCACTTTGACCTATTGTTAAATTCTCTTAGTTCTTCTATGACAATCCTGCTGCGCCTGGAAGAAATGGCAACTTTCATAAACTTAACTCATGTTGCTCTCATATTCTATTTGCAAGGCACTTTTTCCTTGCAGTCTATCAGTTTTTGCCTCATGTACTTTGACACTGTGTTGTTAGGTGCACACATTAAGGGTTGTTATGTCTTCTCAGAAAATTAACCTCTATCCTTATGTAACGTGCTCCCTCTTTATTGCTGCTAATTTTCCCTGTTCTGAAATGTTTTGTCCTAGATTAATATAGCTACTCCTGCTTTCTTTGGATTAGTATTAGCATGATGTATCTTTCTCCATCACTTAACTTTTAACCTTTCTGTGTCTTTACTTTTAAGATGGGTTTTATGTAGAAAACAGATAGTTGGGTCTTGTTTTTTGTTCACATTGACAATCACGCTGACCAAAAAAATAGTGTCGTCAGGGCATTCATATTAAAGTGATACAGTTAGTTTAATACATACCATGTTTGTAGCTATTTTCTATTTATTACATTTATTTCTCTCATATCCTTTTTCTGCCTTCTCTAAGATATCACTTCTACTTATTTTTAAACTTTTTTTTTTTTAGTGATTGTGCTAGAGTTTATAATATATATTTACAACTAATCTAAGGTAATCTCTAAGGCCCCAAAAGGGGCTTGAACTCACCACCCCGAGATCAAGAGGCACATGCTTTTCTGACTGAGCCAGCCAGGCACCCCTAAGTATATCTTCAAATAACATCATACCACTTTATGGATAGTGCAAGTACCTTCCAACAAGAGTATTCCCAATTTCTCTCTCCTATCCTTTAAAATATTGCTACCATTTATTTTACTCAAAATATTGTTACTATTACTTTGAGCTATTAGCTCAATAGTTAGCTAAATAAAATGAAAGATTTTATTTTAACTTCACTTATTCCTTCTCCTGGACCCTTTTTTCTTTATGTAGATCCAGATTTATGATATACATCATTTTCCTTCTCCCTGAAAAAATTCTTTTAACATTTCTTGCAGAGCAGATCTAATGGAACTGAATTCTCTCTCTCTCTCTCTCTTTTTGTCTGAGAAAGTATTTTTCCTTCACTTGTAAAGGGTAATTTTGTTGAATATCAAATTCTAGGTTTGTGTTTTATTGGATTTTTTTTCCCTTTCTGACACTTTAAATATTTCACTCCATTCTCTTCTTGCTTACATAGTTTTTTATGAGAATTCTGATGTAACTTATCCTTCTATGAACTAGTAACTAGTCCTTCTATGAACCAGACTAATACCATCTTGCACAAATCCTTCATGATACCTGTCCTGTGACCTGAAAACTTCTTGAGCACAACCACTCCCCCTCAACATTCTTTTTGTTTAACCACAGCCTTAGGCACACCTTGCAGACATAATGTCCTTAACCTCCCCTGGAGATAGGACTTTGACACACACATGTGCTTCTTTTTTTTTTTTTTTTTTTAAGATTTTATTTGTTTAGAACAATTGGAGAGAGGGGCAGAGGGAGAGAGAGAGAGAGAGAAAATCTCAAGCAGACTCTGCATTGAGCATGAAGCCCAACATATGGCTTAGTCCCATGACCCTGAGATCACAACCTGAGCCAAAATCAACAGTCAGATGTTCAACTGCCTGAGCCATCCAGGCACCCCAACACACCTATTCTTGTACATTCTCCCCTTAGGTGATCCCCTAGCAGTATTCCCAGGCCTCTAGGGCCATACAAGGTTTTAAGGGAGATGGAGTTGCAGAGATATACTTCTTATGGGCACCCAAGACAGGCTTCTGTTGTTAGTCCCCTTAATGAGGCATTTTTCTAAAGCTGGACTTGGTTTTTTTTCTTCTGTCTTAGGCCCTCTGCCTTTGGAAGTCATTTTGCATATACTCCCTTTCACAGAAGAGCTTTCTACAGGTAAGATGTTTTCTTCCCTCTGTGGCTTCTTTCAAGATTTTTTCAGTATCTTTTTCTTTTCTTTTTTTGAGTTTGAATATGATACACCTAGGTGTGGATCTTTTGGCATTTATTTTGCTTGGTTTTCTCTGAGCTTCCTGCATCTGTGGTTTGGTGTCTGTCATTAATTTTGGAAAAAGCTATCATCACTTCAAATATTTCTTCTGCTTCATTCTCTTTCTCTTTTCCTTCTAGTAGTCCAACTATGTGATATTACGTCTTTTGAACTTGTCCCTCAGATTTATCATATCTTTTTTTCTTTTCATCCTGCTTTTTCTTCACATTTCAGTTTGGGAAGTTTCTATTGATGTATCTTCATATTCACTGATTCTTTCCTTGGGACCATGTCCAGTCTACTGACAAGCGCATCAAAGGCATTCGTCATCTTCATTGCAGTGTTTTTTATTCCTGGCATTTTCTTTTGATTCTTTCTTAGAGTTTCCATCTCTCTGGTTATATAACCCATCTGTTCTTGCATGTTGTCAGCTTTTTCCATTAAGCCCCTTGCCGTATTAATCATACTTATTTTAAATTCCTCATCTGATCATTACAAAATCTATGTCCTATCTGAGTCTGGTTCTGATCCTTACTTTGTCTCTTCTTTCTTGCCTATTAATAGGCCTTGTGATGTTTTGTTGAAAGCCAGACATGATGTATCAGGTAGTAAGAACTGAGGTGAATAGGCTTTTACTGTGAAGTGTGTGTGTCTTAATTTGCCTAGGACTAAGCTATGTTTAATGTCTGCTATACCAGCAGGTGTCAGATGCTTCAATTTCTTTGATTTTTGTTTTTAAAATTTTCCTAAAAATTTCTCATACAGAGATTGTACCTCTTTAAACTATAATCCAGGGATCCCTGGGTGGCGCAGCGGTTTGGCGCCTGCCTTTGGCCCAGGGCGCGATCCTGGAGACCTGGGATCGAATCCCACGTCGGGCTCCCGGTGCATGGAGCCTGCTTCTCCCTCTACCTGTGTCTCTGCCTCTCTCTCTCTCTCTCTCTCTCTCTCTGTGACTATCATAAAAAAAAAATTTTTTTAAAAAATAAATAAACTATAATCCACTGTTACTATATTGGAGTGGTAGGTGGGAGTCAGGTATGGGGGGAAGGGAACATCCTATAATCCTATGATTCAGTTTCAGTCTTTTAGTTGACCTATGTCCTTGGGCTATGACTTTCACAAGTGTTTCCCAACCTTTCCCTCACCCCTCTCTTAGCAGAGACAGGAAGGCTAAGAGGGGCAGAGTTAGGTAGCTTCCCATCTTCCCCAACCCCTCACCCCCACCCCATAAGTCTGGCTAAATCATTTCCTTTGCAGAGTAGGCCTTTGCTATGGAGAAGGCCCTGGGTATGTTTCAAAATGGTTTATTTTCCCCTCCTCTGCTAAAAAAACATGAGGAGCTTTTTCTTGGCTCTTCCTCTTCAGAACTTGGTGAGGCTCCTGTAGGTAAAACCCATGGAAGTGTGGGGATCCTCCCAAAGACTGTAGCCCCCCAGAAATTTCTCACTGTCACACAAGTCCACACTTAACTACTAACAATTTGTCAAAGCTGCCATTTAGATGTTCCTACAAGCTTCAGATGTTCCAGAGGTTTCTGTTTCAGGTAAGCTGATCTTGTCTGTGCTTCTCTATATTTACCTGTCTCTCCAGATTTTGGAGGGCAGTTTGCCCTGCAACCTCAGTTCTCTGATGAGTCCAAGAAAAGTCACTGATGCTTACGTTTATTCAGCTTTGTTCTTGTTGTAAGGATGGGAGTGATGACTTTCAAGTTCTTTACGTGGCAGAGCTGAAACTGGAAGCCCTCAGAAGTCTGTAAAAGCAAACTTAAATAGCATTGTCACTTATTCAATTATTCACTTATTATAAGTACAAGGCATTGAACTAGACTCTATGGGTAGATACAGAGATAAGCGAACATGGATCCTGCCCTCAGGGAGCTTTTACTCATTGAGAAAAAAAATTTAATATGAATATAGTTGACACACAATCTTACATTAGTTTCACTACAACATAGTGATTCAATGTCTCTGTAGATTATGCTCTGCTCACCACAGTGTAGCTACCATCTATCACCATACCACATTGTTACAATATCATGGACTATATTCCCTATGCTGTGATTTTTTTTTTTTAATTTTTTTTTTTTTTTTTTTTTTTTTTTTTTATGATAGTCACAGAGAGAGAAAGAGAGGCAGAGACACAGGCAGAGAGAAGCAGGCTCCATGCACCGGGAGCCCGACGTGGGAATCGATCCTGGGTCTCCAGGATCGCGCCCTAGGCCAAAGGCAGGCGCCAAACCGCTGCGCCACCCAGGGATCCCTATGCTGTGATTTTTATTCCCGTGACCTAGTCATTCCACAACTTGAAGCTGCATCTCTCCCTCTTTTTCATCCATTATGCCCATTCCTCCACCCTCCCCTTCCCTCTGGGAAATGTCAGGTTGTTGTTTGTATTTATAGGTCTGTTTGTTTATTCTTTTGTTTTGGACCTAGAGGCTATTGTGCTAAGTGAAATAAGTCCAATGGAGAAAGACAAATACCAAAAGATTTCACCCAGATGAGGAATCACGGAATTTATATTCTAACAAGGGATGACACAAGATAACGTCTCAATTCCTGTGTTTCAATGTGTTAGAGGCATGTAGAGGCATTAACTTCCCTAGCTGCTAGTAAACTGGGCCAGGGGCAGAAGGTTACAGCCACTTTCCTAGTTTTGCTTTATAAATATCATTTTCTATTTGTGCCATGACAAGGAAAAGGTTGAAAAGCATTGAAAGTGATAACAAGACATATACTAAATTACTGTAATATAATGTAGACAAATGATGTGTCAAAAAAAAAGATCTGATTATAAGGTATGTATTTGGAGGAAGCAGGCATTAAATTTAAAAATTCTAGAAATATTAGGAGAAGTCATGTTTGGGGTGAACATGGAAAGATGAGTAGGATTTGGATGTGCAAAGAGGGAGGGGCAATTGGTGGAGAATCTTTCACATAAAGACACCATGTAGGATTGGGGGAAGGATTGGGATGAAGAATCTCAAGGAGTTTAATTTGGTTAGAGCACAGGATGTGTGAAGGGGAGTAATGGGAAATAGAAAGCAAGGTTGGGTTCATGCAGAATAACTACCAATTTGTTGGTCTTTCTTTCTTTCTTTCTTTCTTTCTTTCTTTCTTTCTTTCTTTCTTTCATTTGAGAGAGAGAGGGATGTGGAGTGGGGCAGAGGGAGAGAGAGAGAGAATCTTAAGCAGCCTCTACCTCCAATGCAGAGCCAATGTGGGGCTTAGCTTCATTACCCTGAGATTGTTGACCTGAGCTGAAATCAAGAGCTAGACACTTATTGAGCCACTCAGGTCCTCCATCTACCATGATATTAACTGACATTCATGATAAAAGTAACTAAGGTACTATAAAATTCAAGGTGCCTTGCAAATTGCTGAAGTTTAAATGACATTTAATATGATTCATTTACATTTCATTACAAAGAGAAACTTGCATATTTGGAGGGTGAGTTGGATAGTGAGAGGTGTGGCTATAGGAATTAAAGTCAGTGAATAAAGCAAAATTAGAGTCAAGATTACCCTTGAAAATTGTTTAAATTGCCTATAAGGTCCATCAAGCATGATAAGTTTTATAAATACTACCTTATGCAATAATTCTTGGGCACACCAAGTTTTGAAGATAATTAAAGAGCAAAAAATGGGGTGGGTAGGAGAGTTTCTAGGTAGATGTCTGGGCATTGAAGATATCTACATGTAAAATGATTATCAAATTCCTAAATGGTGGATGGGTGATGAGTAGAGGATTACAGCGTTACTGTATGCCCACAGAGTTTACTCCTTTTGGTTTGATACAAGATCTCTATAATGGTAATATACATGACAGGCTGATGACAGGTGTGTGTGTGTGTGTGTGTGTGTGTGTGTGTGTGTGTGTGTGGTGGGAGGGGACGGTAAGCAGAAAGTGGAGACATTTAAGTACTAAAGTCAATTGGTGGAACCAGGGATTTAAATGTTTTCCAAACTCTATTTCTTTTTCCTATATCTAAATATTTTCACCTCCCTTCCCTATCTCCTTCATGGTTTTTTATTTTATTTTCAAAGGGAATAAAGGGCTTTAACAAGGGTAGGGATTACTGTTGCTAATTCACCACTATCTCAGAGAGAGGTAATAGAAATAATATTAAGGAAGTATCTATTTCCTTGTTTACTAAGAGGCTTTGTTTGTTTTAAAACAAGAATTGCTAGCTCTTTATTTACTTTCCTTTTTTATTGTGGGATAACTTACATAAAGTACATAGATCTTAAGTGTACGGCTTGATGAATTTTCACGTACGTAATCACACCATGTCAATATATAAAACATTTCCAGCACCCTAGAAAGCTCCCTTATGCCCTCTCCCAGTTAATGCCATCCCAAAGGTAACCATTATTACCACTGTATTTTCAATCTTTCTTCATCTCAGTTCTCAGGATGGTTGTAATGACAGAATGCACCAAAAAATAGAATGCATTTAGAACTGCAACAGATATTTTAATAATTCATAGCTCAAGAAAGAACCTGGTGGGAGTAGTGGCTTTTAAATGTTTTTTGAAGGCCTCCTGGGTGGCTCGGTTGATTAAGCACCTGCCTTTGGCTCAGGTCACAATCCCAGGGTCCTGGGATCAAGCCCTATGCTGGGCTCCCTGCTCAGTGGGGAGTCTGCTTCTTTCTCTCACTCTGCCCCTCCTCCACTCATGCTCATTTTTTTTCTCTCTCTCTCTCTCTGAAATAAATAAATAAAATCTTTAAATGTCTTTCAAATATGACCTGGAGTAAAAAAAAATAAATAAATAAAACAAGCCAAAAACCAAAACAAAAAAACGCTTTTAACATCATGAAGTAGGAGACATACCTATACTCATCTCTCCACAATTACAAATGGGATCTAAGAGCAGCATGGCTTCCTCTGATTTAGGAGACTTTGGAGTGAAAAAAGACAGCCACTAAGCGCTCTGCTGTAAGCACCTTCTCCTTTCAAGAAACCAGTGAGCCTGAGGCTGTAATCCTAGCCCCAATCCCAAATTCCTGGGGAAGGTATCTTATTGTCCCAGCTTGAGTCAGGTGTCTGCTCCTGGACCAGTTCTCTGTGGTCAGGTGCATGGGTTCAGGTTTGTACAAAATGGCTGCCAGAGGCTCATACCTGAAGCATGTGGACCTGGCGGGAGAGTCAGTTCCCAAAGAAGGACTGGGCTGGGAAGCTAACCTCAGAAGTGTATATTACTGTGCCAAATCTAAATTTGATTGTCAGGTTCTCCACATACTTGCTCGGTGATACTAAAAAAAATATTTCTTAATTCATATAGTGAGTGTATATTATTTTCTTAGTTTTTAAAATGTTTTCATGTTCCAAGAACTGTGCTAGGTTCTAAGCAAATAATAATATATATGTTTCCTCAAGAAACAGCTTTATTCAGATATGACTGATTCAATCAACGCATATACTGTGATTTAAAGTGTATAATTTGGGGGCTCCTGGGTGACTCAGTTGGTTAAGTGACCAACTCTTGGTTTCAGCTCAGGTTTTGATCTCAGAGTCATGGGATTGAGCTCCACACTCAGCAGGGAGTCCTGAGATTCTCTCCCTCTCCCTCTGTTCCTCCCCTGCTTGTGTGAGCACTCTTTCTTTCAAATAAATCTTGTAAAAAATGTATTAAAAATAAGTGTACAATTTGGTAATATGTACAATTTGATATATGTATAAACCCAAGCAACTAGTACCACAATAAAGATAATGAATATATCTATCACCCCCAAAGTTTCCACATGCCCCTTTATAATCCTTCCCTCTGCCCTCACCCCATAGAGGTATTATTCTTAATTCTTCAAATAGGTCCTGTAATTCCTTATAAACACAAACTTGATTCTACTATTTTTGAATGTGGTCTTTTCTCCTGCTACATTTTAAAATTGGAAATTTAGGAAAGCTATTTCTCTAGCTACCTTATTAAGCTTTGTTTCAATTCAATTAATTCCTGTGGATGTTCCAAGTAAGCAATTCTAATATCTCAAAAGATTTTTTTTACCTTTTTCTTTCATATAAATGTATATATATTTACTGTTTTATTTTGTTTTTCTTTCCTGTGTCAGTTAGGACTTGGGGAAAATGTTGGCTGGTAGCAGTAGGCCTGCCCTGACAACTTCAGGGCTCCCAGGCATGAACACAAAGAGTTCCACACACTGTATGTTTAAATATTTAGAGATTATAAATCAAGCTAACAAACTCTTAGATTAAAAAGCTTTATCCTGCTACCTTGACACACCTCAGTTATAGCAAACATACATATAACAGTCCAGAAGGCTAGGTTCAAATTTAGAGTCCTTGAGTGCCACGTCTCCCTACAGTGGTTGAGGCAGGTTTTTAGAACTTATTTTGAATGACCTTCATTTCAAAAGATCTTGCTTAAGTGACCCTTGCATGGAAAACATTTTCCCATGGCATGGCTTAATACTTTAATATTTCTCTTATTAAAATTCAAAATTCCAAATCCTTTTATTCCCAGAATAAAACAAACAAACAGAACAACCTTCATTACACCCACAAAGAATCTCCAAGTTGCTTAGATTTGTTTTGTTTTTCTTTAGGTTAGAAATTGCCTATCAAGGCTTTCTCAGAGGCCCCTAATTTTGTCTATAATCTCCACCTCTTCTCCCACTCACTTGGGAAACCTTAAGACCTGAGTTTCCTGAGCTGTGGCCTGAACATCCTGATGACTGTCTGAGGATAATATTGTCAGGGGTCACATTCTAGACAGGTCATCTGAACATTCACAAACACTTAAGAAAGGCTGGGTCTGGAAGTTAGGTCATGGGACCCGGACAGAGCTTCAAAGCCAACCATCTGCTTGGTCATTGGTAGCAGCTGGTAACTGGAAGAGCTTGAGAGGGAAATTAGGAAACCCAGTGGAGTTCCCAGCTCTGTCACTAAGTAGCTGAACTGAGTGAGTCACTTAAAACTCTTTGTTTAACCTCAGCGTCATGATCTATAAAATTGGGATAAGGACAGTAGCATGGTCTCCCCCGGCTTTGATGGGAAGGAAAATCACAACTCATCCGAGCTTCAATTTCTGCACCTGTTACCAGTTGTTAAGATTTGCGTCCTGTCCATCTCACGAGGTTTGGGGGGGGGGGGGTGCGGTGGTGAATGAGAGAAGGCACAACCTTTCGGAGTTTCAGTTTCTGCATGTGTAAAAAGCTCAGAATGCACGGCCAGCCTGCCCATAAAATTCCTGTTTAGGGGATCCCTGGGTGGCGCAGTGGTTTGGCGCCTGCCTTTGGCCCAGGGCGCGATCCTGGAGACCCCGGATCGAATCCCACGTCGGGCTCCCGGTGCATGGAGTCTGCTTCTCCCTCTGCCTGTGTCTCTGCTTCTCTCTCTCTCTCTCTGTGACTAACATAAATAAATAAAAATTTAAAAAAAATTAAAAAAAAAAATTCCTGTTTAAACAGGAAAACAGGGCAGCCCGGGTGGCTCAGTGGTTTACCACCGCCTTCAGCCCAGGGCCTGATCCTGGAGACCCGGGATCGAGTGCCACGTCGGGCTCCCTGCATGGAGCCTGCTTCTCCCTCTGCCTGTGTCTCTGCCTCCTTTTGTCTCTGTGTCTCTCATGAATAAATAAATAAAATCTTAAAAAATAAAAAAAAGTAAACAGGAAAACAGACAGCAAACTTTGCAAAAATGTAGAAAGCTATGCGTGTGTGAATTACGTCCTACTGAAAAGACAACAAGCAGACCTAAGAGGTGATTGTAGGTCTCTTTCCTCCTGGCTCCAGGGCTGCAACCCCGCAAACAGACGCCAAGCCCACTTTCTTAAATCCTCCCCGCGGCCGGCAGCCGTCACGGCGTCGGCGGCCCCACCCGGCAGGGCTCCTGCGGGCCGGGAGGGGGCGTGGCCCGGGACCGCCCCGCCCCTCGCGACGCCCCGCCCCCTGGCGACGCCCCGCCCCGCCGCGCCCGCGCTTGCGCCGTGCACAGCCAGCGGCCTCGAGCGCCCCGGCGGGAGGTAAGGGGTTTGCGGGAGGCCGCCTCGGGGGCGTCAGGCCCGGACGGGCTTTGAGGGCCGGGCGCTGAGCCCGCGCGCCGCAGAGGCGCCCCCTGGGGAAGCCCGGCCTCAGGTCCCGCGTGCCCGCGCTTGGGAGGCTCCTCCCGGCTCCCCGAAGCGCCGGTTTCGTTTCTGGAAGCTCTTTGCGAAGCCGGTGTGGGGAGGCGGCCTCCCGGGGTCGCGGGGTGCGAAAGTTCCCTGCAGCTGCCGTGCCCGCGGCGCAGGCTGGGCCCGGGGCCGTCGGGGTCGCCCGGGTCGCCCGGGGGCGTGGTCCCAGGCCGCCCGCGCATCCGTTCTCTGGTTGGGGCGGCGGGGGTGGGGGGGGGGCGCCGTGGGGCTCGGGGGCCCGCGAGGGGCGGAGGACCCGGACCCGGAGCCGGAGCCGGTGCTTCTGGAAGCTCCCGCAGCTGCGCCCTCGATAAGCCCGGCCTGGGAGGGCTCAGGCGGGAGACCCAGGGAGCAGCAGGGGCCGTGACCTTGCCTTCCAGAGTCCCCGGGTCAGGAGCTCGGGGAGGCCTGCCTGGGGCCCGTGTGGATCCCTGCGCTGGGAGGCGGCCGCTCGTCGCTTTGGGGGACGCCGAAGGTCGCTGGCACTTGGGGACTTTTTCTGAGAAATGGGGCTTTTTAACTTATACAGTAAATAGTCTAAATCATGTAGTAACCCCTCCCCCCCCCAGTACTTTTTTTCTCACGGGAAACAGGAGTAGTCATGGTACCCAGGTGATGATCGTAGTCGTAAGCCCCGAAAAGGGTCAGGGTCGTTTGTAGAGCACCTGCCCCGCAGGCCCCCGCCAGTGTTAGTCTAAGTGACCCGTTTCCGGTGAAACATCAGACCTTCCTAGAGAGTCTTTTTATTCTTGAAATGATTTTCCAGTTACAGAGAGGTGGCAAAAGTAACAAAGGTCTCTGCAGCCCCCTTTAATGTTAACACCTTATATAACCATAAGTACAGTCATAAAAAATTATAAAGTATCATTAGTACGTTTTTTTTTTTTTAAGATTTTATTTATTCATGAGAGACACACAGACATAGGCAGAGGGAAATAGCAAGGCTCCCGCCGGATTTGATCCCAGGACACCAGGACCACAACCTGAGTCAAAGGCAGACTCTGAGCCACCCAGGCGCCCCTCGTTGGTACAATTCTAGTGACCAAATTGCTACCTTTTTCTCGGATTTCCTGACTTTTTTATACTAATGTCCTTTTTTTCCCCCTATTTCAGGATCCAGTATAACATCCCACATTGCATTTAATTGGCATGGCTCTTTAGTCTTAAGTCTTTCCTAACCTTAACACTTTTAAAGAATCCTGGTTAATTATTTAGCAGAGTGTCCCTCAGTTATGTTTTGTCTGGTATTTTCTTTTGATTTTTTTTTTTTAAGATTTTATTTACTTATTCATGAGACATAGAGAGAGAGAGAGAGAGAGACACAGGCAGAGGGAGAAGCAGGCTCCATGCAGGGAGCCCAACGTGGGACTCGATTCCGGGTCTCCAGGATCAGGCCCTGGGCAGAAGGCGGCGCTAAACCACTGAGCCCCCCGGGCTGCCCCTTGTCTGGTATTTTCTTACAATTAAAGTTAGGCATTTTTAAAGTTATGCATTTTTGTTGATACCACAGAAGTGGATGTACCCTTCTCAGTCCATCCCACGAAGGGTTCATGTTATGACACACTGCTTTTGGTATTACTGTTGATCACTTGGTTGAGGTGGTGTCTGCCAGGATTCTCTAATGTAAATTAACTGCTTTCCCCTTGAAATGAATGGATATCTTGAGTTTCTAAACTATGCAAATATGTTGTTCTCCTCAAACTTTCAGTTGCTGATTTTACCATCCATTGGTGGATCTTGGCCTTCAGCAATGATTACTATTATGTTCTAGTGGTGATTTTTTGTTTCCCCTCATTCCTTCTTTTATTTTTTTATTTAAGATTTTATTTATTTATTAACGAGAGACACAGAAAGAGAGAAGCAGAGACACAGGCAGAGGGAGAAGCAGGCTCCAGGCAGGGAGCCTGATGTGGGACTCGATCCCAGATTCCGGGATCACGCCCTGAGCCAAAGGCAGGCACTCAACCGCTGAGCCACCCAGGCGTCCCCATTCCTTCTTTTATTAATTGGAGTTCTGTAAGGAAGACTTGCCCCTTTCCATTTGTTTAGTCAGTTATTTTTTTTATATAAGTATGAACTCATTTATTTTACTTTTTGGTTATTTTTGTTATTTATTTATGTCTCAGGTTGTTCCAGCCTTGGCCCTTGGGAGTTTTTTCAGGTTGCTTCCTTTTGACAGGCTTCCATCTCTCTTTGAGAACTTCCTTACTTTCTGGCACCATAAGATGTTCCACGTTTATCTTGCGTTTTCTCTGCCCCAGTCCTGGATCACCCACTTCTCCAAGGATCCGTGATTTCCTTTTTTGGAGAGTGGTATTTAAACACCAAGATCAGGGCACTTGGTGTGCTCATTGCTACTAGAATATTATTGTTTGTGGTTCTTTGCAGAAAACAGCTAGGACTATATGTAAATATATATTTTATTTTTATAAGTATTTTTCCTTTATATATAAATAAAATATATCATTCTATTTATTACTTATGTAATTATGAAAAATTAAGTATTATATTTTATTTATATCGTTTGTTATGTTTATTTGTAAATATATGTTTCTTAGCTATATACATAT
This sequence comes from Canis aureus, assembly GCF_053574225.1. NCBI lineage: Eukaryota > Metazoa > Chordata > Mammalia > Carnivora > Canidae > Canis > Canis aureus. The sequence continues at coordinate 58,748,428 of NC_135620.1, forward strand.
ATATCCACATATTTCATGGATACACAAAGATTTGTTTTTGTATTTAAGTGTGTCTATGTACTCACATCTGAGTATATATATTTTTAAAAAAACAAAAATTCATTCTGAGAGTTCCATTTGTAAACCTAAACCACAGGGTTCAGTCTACCCATGCCTCTTAATTGTTACTTCTTTCTTTGACAGAAATCTGACTTTCATGCTCTACAAAATATTCTCTTATTTCTTCAGTCCTGGTGTACACATAAAGGATTTTCAGGATTTCTAACACATATTCCTATAAAAAATAAATTTTCTAATTAGAACATAGTAGAATCGTATATAGTTCTTATGGTCTTTAACCTTGTAGTATCCAGTTAGAATAGTGTTTTCCAGAGTTACTTAGGTTATTTTCTTCCTCTACTTTTAGTGCGGTTATGCTATTCATTGATAATATAGTTTCCTTTCTTATGGTTTGTGTTCCATTTTGTGTTCCTCCACATTTTTTGTTTTTTAATTTTCAAAAATTCATTCTTTGTAATGTGCAATTCCATGAGTTTTGACAAATGCATATAATTGTGTATCTACCACCACTGTCATGATATAAAACAACTATCACCCCAAATATTTCATTACACTTAAAAAAATGTTACAAGAAATCAACTCTACAAAAGTTTGGAAAATTAGGCATTTTTCTATGTTTTGTCTTTTTCATAAGCATATTTTACACAGTTGTGAAGTTAATGTAAATGTATTTTTTTATTTTTGTCATTTAATTATCAGAAGTATGTTCCAGTTTTTTGAAAAATCGAGATGGTGAAATACATTTACTTGTTGTTCAATTTTATTTTATTTTATTTTTTATTTTTTCAATTTTATTTTGAAACTATGTCTTGAATGTTGGATTATACTTTAACAACTTACAAACCATATTTGTGCTATTTTATGATTGGAGCCACTGCTGGACAACTTTCCATTTCAGTAACATCATGACTTTTTTTTAAAGATGTGATTTATTTATTCATGAGAGATACAGAGAGAGAGAGACAGAGAAGCAGGCTCCATGCAGGGAGCCCGATGTGGGACTTGATCCTGGGTCTCCAGGATCACGCTCTGGGCTGAAGGCAGGCACCAAACCGCTGAGCCACCCAGGTATCCCAGTAACATCATGACTTAAGCAATTATTTGAACAATATGTTCTCATTTTAGTTTCTGTAGACATTTTGTTGTAATTTATAAAAAATGGAAATGATGGAGAAGAGAAAAAAAATACCGGCCAAAAGGAGAACAAGAATTGGAAATGTATGTTGGGAGGTTCCTGGGGTGGAATGTCTTCCCTGATAGATGGTCTTTATGAGGCGGTTGGTTTTCCTTGGATAGAAAGCTGAAGAGCAGAATCATGCGTAACTCTGACCTAGAAATATCACTTCTGGAACTGGAAAAAAATCTGTCATTGTAGCATAAGGAAACAGTGTCAAGTCAAACATCCAATAATCGGGGTTTTTTACATATACTATAAACTGATTAGTGGAGGAGAAAGGAGAATCATTAGAGTTGTATATAAAATGATACATAAATTTTAGAGGCAGATGGGATATAAAAGGGCATCTAAACAGAGGGAGCATCATAGCAAAGCCCAAAGTAGAAATTGGGTGATAATACTTAGATTGAACATTGTATTTTCTTGTTCAAATAATAGGGAATTCTTGGAAGTTTTTGTTCAGAGGAGAACGTTGCAATTGGTGTTCTAGAAATATTAATTGGTGGTAATCTGTGAGGAACAATTGGAGAGGGGAAAGAGTTTAAAGGGAAGCCAATTAAGACACTTGTAAGGTGCTGTGCATTGCACTGTTGGAGTGATAGGATTAGTAATAGTGAAGAAGGGACATGTGAAGAAATATTTTAGTTCCATCAGCACCTTTTGAGAACCAGTATTGTTAAAAAAAAAAAAAAAAAAGGAATGGTGGTGGATAAAAAGGTATCTTCATATAGTATATAATCTGCATGACAGAAAAAAATACAAGCAATGTGATAAACTGGGAACATTGTGAGACAATCGGTAATTTATGAGTCTATTATATGTTGAATATAATAAGAAAAAGACATCCCCTGTAGTAAAATAGATATAGCACAGCAGGCAATTCGTAAGAAGAAAGCAAATGGCTAATAAATCAATGCCACCAGTAATTTAAGGAATGCAAAATAAAACAATGAGACACCATTTTTGAAAGTTTAAGGAGAATATAGTACTATGTGTTGGTGGGAATATGGATATTTGGATATTTTGATATGTTGCTAGTGAATATAAACAGGAATGTAAACAGGGAATGTAAACAGGTACAACCTTTTGGGACACTTGGTCTCGAAAGCCATAAAAAATGTGTGTACCTATTCAATTTCTAATTATTTATTTTGAAGAAACATCATAGATGGTTATATGGATTTATGTATAAAAATTACACTTTAGCGTAGTTTATAATAGTGAAAAATTGGGAACAACCTAAGCAGTCAACAATAGATGATTAGTTAAATTATGGAGCATCTATGTAAAATACCACTATGCTGCTATAAAAATGTATTATAGAACAGTAATAATTTACATGTAAAGATTTTTATTATACTTAATCAGAATATTCAAAATAAATCCTTTCATTCATTTATCCACCCAGTAACAGTATATTATATTATATTCATAGCTCCTTGGCATTCATCTCCTTTAGATTTTGCTAAAGTGTGCCTTTTAGTAGTTCTTTTAATGAGGGGCCTTGGTTATAAACTCTGTATGTCTAAAAATTATTTTGCGTTCACTTCTGAATAATAATTTACTGGGGCATATACCAACTCCCTCAGCACTTTGAGGATATTCCTGTCTTTTGATATCTGTGATGAAAAGTTTGCTGCTTTTGTTGCTTTAGTTTATCTCTGGTTTTCTTTTTTAAAGATTTTTTTTGTTTGCCCTTCACATTCTGCAGTTTCGCTTCCATGTGTCGGAAATTTTTTTTTTTTTTTTAATTTATGCTACTTGAGGCTTATGTGCATTTTCAGTTTGAGGTCTTGCATCTTAATTCTCAGCATGTTCACTTTGAATAATGCCTTTTCACCACTTTCTTTATTCTTCCCTTATGGGACTCCTATTTGTTATTGAGCTTCTCACTTTATCTTTTATGTTTTCCATCTCTTTATTCCTCTGTGTTCTGACTGATATCTTCCAATCAATAATTCTCCCTTCAGTTACAGTTTATTGTTTAACCTATTTTTGAGGTTTTTCTCGAATTTGTACTCGATTTTTCAGATTAGCCTGCTACTATTTCATAGTACTATCTAATTTTTAAAAGGATTCTATTCCTTCCTTTATATCTTTGAATGTTTTTAACTTACCTATTTTAATTTTCTTTTTAGATTTTTATCTCTAGTCCATTAGCTATGAATTTTCCTGTTTTGCTGGGCTTGTGGACTCTTGGCAATGAACTTCTCCATGTGTATCCAGTTCCTACTCAATAGTGTAGCTGTTGAACTCTTTTTATTTTTGGTGTGTGGAGATTACCCCTTTTTGCTTTAAAGCTTAAACATAAAGACCAAGTTACTAAGTTGATGAGATATGTATAACCAACACTTAAAGATTTTCAATTGAAAGAAAGAAACATTAGAGTTACAGTTCCTCATGGTTCTGCAATGATCTCTTTTCTGTTTTTCATATCATAAAAGCAATGGACTGTCCTCTGAAATAACTCAAGAATACATTCACAATTACTCATAAAGATTCAGGGACTCCATAAAGTATATTTGCAAACCTCTGAATGGATCCTGGTTTAAGACACCATAACCTATTGGATTGACATAGTCAAAAAAATTGTTTAAATATAGGAGAGGTTGTGGGCTAACGAGATGGCGTGAAAGCAAGGTTGCATAATAGTGGTTTTCAAGCTTAGGCAGTGAAGCCCTTTATTGATGTAAAATCTAACAAGTTCAAATTTATGACGAAATAGATAGAAGTAAATTTTCTCCAACTGAAACAGGCATGGGGTCCTGGAGACTGCTTCACCTCTCCTGGCCCCAGAGGCATACCCTTGGACGTTCTGGAACACTGCTAGAAAACTGTTGGTGAATTCGAAAGCGCATTTGATTGCACTCCCAGGAACCCTGAGTTCTTATTCCAGCTCTGTCACTGGTTATTTGTATTGGTTGTTGACGATGCAAATAATCACTTTGTAAGAAAGGGAAGAGGCAGTTTAAAGGATGTCAGTGAGAAGAGTTGCATATGATGTTATATTTGAAGTATATAATTATGAAGTATTACATTATGAGGTTAGAAATGGAGTTTACACAAGCAGAAATGTTAAGAATGAAATGTTTTATTTTGCTATTTGCTGTCTTTTTAAAAAAGTTTAGTCATTGTCCAAGATACATTGGGAAATGAAAACCTGGACAGTAAACTCATCATTTAAAAATTTTAAAAAGGTATTTAAATGTATGCATTCTTATTTTGAGAAAAACCTGGAAAGACATACATCAGAATGGAAAGAATAATTAGCTACAGGTGAGGAGGTGATTGATTTTATTTTATCCTTTTTCATGTTTTCTAAACATTTTATTTTTTATTTTTTTAAACATTTTAGATTGTGTATACATCTGTAGAAAGAAGGTTTCAAAATGTTTCTTAAGTCATTCAAGTCCAGAATTAAGTTGAAATATATATATTTAGAATAAGTTGTAAATAAAATTACCTAATTGTTGGTTTTTAAAAATAACAGCAACTGATTAAAAACATTCTTAAATATTTCCCTTAGGTTTTTCTATCTGAGTATAGAAGACAGTTGCTGACAGTAGAAGTGACCCAACATTTTTTTAGGATGTCTGAAGATGAAGAAAAAGTGAAATTACGCCGTCTTGAACCAGCTATCCAGAAATTCATTAAGATAGTAATACCAACAGACTTGGAGAGGCTAAGAAAACACCAGATAAATATTGAGAAGGTGAGTTTTTTCATTTTCTACCACAAGAAACAGTTACAAATTCTGATTTATACTTATGTATTTCAGTTAAACTTAGAATATTAAATAAGAGGCTTTGCTAAGACATCCATCTCCTATTGATTTAGCAACATTCATTCTTTTCTACTGGGTTTTATTTTACAAATATACTTCATATTATTCCTTTTTTTAGGGAGGGATGTAAGAATAGAAACTATACCTTTTAGATTGTACATACTGACATATTAAGCAGTTAATAATTAGCATACAGATTGTTTGATAATGCACCATAATGTGAAGGCAGTGAACTTTGGCAAAGGGACCTGCCTTCATTTCATTCACCCCATGGCAAGGCTTTTGAACTTTGGTGTCCATCAGTAACTCCTGTCTTCTTCAGGTGCACTTGGAATAAAAAGATAAATCATCATGCGATATGAGGGAATTTCCCAAATTGACTTCTTCCCTTTGAGGAAACCCCAAAATTGGGAAATAACCACCTAGGGGTCCATTTAGAAAACAGGTAGAGGGAAGAGTCTTTTGGACCATGGTAAAGGTTGCATAGAACCTGGACTCCCAGCATCTGGTGGAACAGGTGCGGCATTCACGGGAACATCAGGTTTACTGGGTACTGAGCATTGATGCAGCAGATTATATTTTTTATTTGCTGTAGGACAGGTCAGTGGGATTTGCTCCTTCAGAGAGAAGGTATAAATTTTAAGCTGTATGGTCTTCCATTATTTTTTTGTGGTGGGGGTGGGGTGGAAATGCTCATTAAGCCTTTAGTATAAACAGTATTTATCACCCTCACTTGAGTGAGGTGATATACAACTAAGAATGTCAGCTGCTTTTTCCCCGGTACATACCATCTGTCTTCCTAATATTTAAGTCTTTTAAAAAATATATAGGAAATAGGGCACCTGGGTGGCTTAGTTGGTTAAGCGTCTGCATTTGGCTCAGGTCATGATCTCAGGGTCCTAGGATTGAGCCCCACATTGGGCTCCCTGCTTTGGCAGGGAGTCTGCTTCTCCCTCTATCCCTCCCTGCTGCCTGTGTGCTCTCTTGCTGTCTCTCAAATAAATAAAATCTTTTTTTAAAAGTACAGAAAATAAGTGCCAAGAGTATTAAGATGAAAATTTTAATGCAAATATAGAATTTAAGATTGCTATTTTGTCATCTCTTAAGTTTTTATTTATTTGTAAACAATAAGTACTGTGACTTTTTAGGGTGGAGGAGTTTTCTGTTAAACTGGTTATTCTTGTCATGAGCAGAAACAAATTACAGGGCTCTGTGCTTTGATTATTAATGAGGAGGGCTTGTTCTTTTAGCACTATAATGATACAGAAATTGAGTTGTTTACTTGGTTGATCATATCTGGGTGGTAGATTGATAAGGTGTGTTTTAAAGACTGAGCTCGTATCAAAGCGCTCAGTTACAAAGAAGACTAGAATTTGGCAGTTGAATTGATTCTGAAAGCCAGACATAGGTGGACTATAATCTATTAAGACCATTTCTTTCCTTTATTGCCTTATATTACCTTTGAGGTTCAGCATGTCTTAGATTTCCTTTTTCTTATACTTCTTCTGTATGAAAGTGCCTGCAGTCATACCTTCAGATCATAGCCACATGTACCACCTGGTCAGTCATCAGTGGAAAAGTCAGAACCCTGGGAACAAGGCAGGTGGAGTAGGAAAGGATTTATTATTGATTGGATTAGTTGTGCCATAAGAAAATCATTCCAGTTATGTTGATCTTTCACTGCCATAACATTTTCTTTGAGCATTTTGTGAAATTTTTACTTAATGTGAAATTTTTAGACAAAGTCAGAATAATTATAATTTACAATATAGATGATATCTGAAGCTAATGTGCTCATGTTGATCTATGTTTTATTCCATATTTTTGGTTGTTATACTTTCTCTAGGATTTCTAGTTTTACCATGAAAGTGACTTTTTATGTATATAAGATTGAATAGCATATTTTAGTAGTTTGTGGCAATGTAAGCATATTTAAAAGTTGCTGTGTTCACTGTGGACAAAAGAGTTAAGAACTTAGGTTTGGACTCCAGGTGTTTGACAGTGCCTCACTTTTAAAAAAAGCCATATTCTTCCTGAGGGAAGGGTGTAGAAAGATAAAATATTTATTATGTTAGCCGTCAGTCATCCAATGTGAATTTAAAAGAAGAAAGTCATGCTGAAGGGAAATTGAAGGTAAGCCTTAGGGGAGTGATTCTGCAACATCTGAAAACAATGAGAGTAGTGTGCTATGGACATCTGGAACTGTATTCCATAGGTCCTTCAGCATTACATTTTATTATACATGATAGACTTGATTAGAATGCAGTGCTGAAATTTGAAGTGTTAGCATTCAGTTTTCTGGGCTAACGGAAGGTAGGCTTAAGCGTAGTTAATAGAAACAAGATCATATGCTTGGAGCATAATTTTCTTTGTTATTGTAGGGTTAGGAGAAAACCTACTGTGTTGCATGTACTGTGTTAGTATATCGCTACAAGTCACAGAAAACCCCAAAATAGTGTATTATATCAGATAGACTTTTTTTGTTTTTGCTTTTATTTTTAATCTCTCATAGTTACAGAGGCACTCCCGGGCTGCAGTGGCAGCTCAGCAGTCATTAAAGACCCAGGCTCTTTTTATCTTGCTCTCTGATCCTCAACTTGTTTCTATCTTGCATGTAAAATAGCAGCTCCAACTTCAGCTATTACATCCACATTCCAGCTAAGATAAAATAATGGAGATCATATTTTTGTTCTTTTTTCTTTCTGTTCTTTTCTCTCTCTCTCTCTCTCTCTTTTTTTTTTTTTTTCTCTTAAAGAGAATCCTCCTGTTCTTGTTTCATGGATGCAGTATCATAGCATCTCTCTGGTGGTTTTATTGTTATTTTTAAGTTTTTATCTACTTCTTTGTCTCTTTTCCCTGAGTGTCTTTATTCTTTCTTCCCTTTCAAATTTATTTCTTTCTCTCTGCCCCCGCACTCCCCTTTTTCCCTCCTTTTCTTCTTTGTGTCAGCCTGCAGTATTATGGGCATTCCTTGGCTAGCTGTTGATATTTAAGAGTGCTAATTGGAAGGTATTTGTGTGTGTAGCAGGAGGTAGGTGGGGTCTTGTTACCTGCAGGGGTGAGCAGTAAAAGGTCTGTTTTAATGGGGAACCACCAGATACTCTTCTGGAATGTGGTCTTCTGTGTTGGTAGGGGCAGTGTAGTTGCTCAGGCCTACAGAGATAGAGCGTTTGGTAGACTACCTCTTTTTTACCTAAACTTTAAACCAGTCCTTCTGCCCCACCCTACACATCCTCCTGAGTAGCTGGTAGTTCTGGTTACTTGAGTCTTTCAGGAGTGGTGGTGTGCCTGTTGGCTTGTTACTCACTGCCTCTTCCATGCCACTCACCCCTTCTGCAACCTCATGGTGCAGCTTTCTCAGATATAAGTCAGTTGCAACATGTCTGTAATCTTTCCAGCTTCTAAAATTTTGTTAAAATTTATTGTCAGCTGATATCTACTGTTGTATTTTCATGAGTCTTGTGAATGTATACCTTTTAAAGTTCTTTATTGCCATTTTAGTTGGGTTTTAGAAAAGAGCAGAGATAAATGCTTGTGTTCAATCTTCCCAGGCATAATGAGAAATCATTAATTACAAGTAATAAATGTATGTTAGCTTTTCCTAAGTGTTTGTTAATGTTTGGTGTTTCTTTTATTGTTAGCACTGAAAAGCTCATAAAAAGTTAGATTTCTAATCCTCAAGAAGTATACAGTTCAGTTAAGGAAATAAATTATGAAATATTCTGAGAATAATAGGTGATATATAATTAAGTATGAAAATGAGTGGCATGGACTGTTCAGCTTAGGTATGAAGCACAAAACTATATGATACAAAATCAAATCTAATCAGTCTCATTGGTATATATATACACACACACACACATATATATGATTATAAGGTTCTTACACATGAAGTGTAGCATACATTTATGCATAAGCTGTATAACCTTATAAAAATATACAATATACTTCCATTTTCTCTCTCAAGGTCTTTATAGTATTATTGTCATATAATTTGCTTTCATGTATGTTATTAGCCCAACAATACATTGTTGTTAGTTTTTTTATTTATTAGAGAGAGATATATAGAGAGAGGGTACGATTTGGAGGTGGTGGTGGAACAGGCAGACAGAGAAGGAGGAGCAGGCTTCTTGCTGAGCAGAGAGCCTGACATGGGGCTCAATCCCAGGACCTCGGGATCATGACCTGAGCCAAAGGCAGAGGCTGAACCAACTGAGCCACTCAGGTGCCCCTGAACAGAGTTTTCTTTCTTTTTTTTTTCTTTCAGATTTTATTTATTTATTCATGAGAGACAGAGAGAGAGACATAGACAAGGGAGAAGCAGGCTCCCTGTGGGGAGCCTGATGGGGGACTCAATCCCAGGATCATGACCTAAGCCAAAGGCAGATACTCAACCACTGAGCCACCCAGGGGGCCCCAGAATTTCTTTCAAAGAGATTTTAAAAATAAGAAAAAAAATTTTTTTGAAAAGATTTGATTTATTTTGGGGGGGAAGGGCAGAGGGAGAGAGTCTTAAGCAGACTCCACTCTCAGTGTGGAGCCTGATGTGGGGCTTGATCCAATGACCCTGATATCATGGCTGAAATCAAGAGTTGGATACTTAACCAACTGAGCCACCCAGGTGCCCCTGTATGGCACATTTTCATGTATCTGTCCTTTCACAGTATTTCTAGGTTGATTTTTTAAAATATATAATATGTGATGTTTGATGTTGATGTTTATATTCTGTTTAAGTGTTGTGCTGTGATGTTACCACATTTTGCTATAGTTCCTGTCAAATGAATTTTCCATTATCATGCTTATAAAGTTTCTTGGTTGAAACTCTGAAAGCTAAACAGTGCTTTGGTAAAAACTGAAACATGTATATTAGATGTTCATTCTCATTTTTTGTACTTTCTAGTCTACAGTATCAATGTTACTTTTTCTCAAAGTCAGATTTAGTTTTTAGTACTTGACATTCTCATTGACAAACTTAAATTTCTTCATATATAGTAAGAATACCTCATGATATACTGAATTTTTAAATTTTTCATATTTGTTTACATTCTCATTTTTTTCATCTCCAAAGAATTTGCAAGACAAAGTATACCATCTTTTTTCAGTAAAATAAATTATTTTTATTTCCTTTACCATTTGCCAGAATTTTGTCTGTAATGTTTTTTAAAATTTCCTACTTGTCGTTGGACAGTTAATTGTCACTATTAAGTCAATAACTTTTATCTGGTATATTTAAGTTTGGTTAGGTGAGTGGAGATTTTTGTGGTAACTAGAAGTAATAAGTTTAGTAATTTAAAAAAACTGTAATTTTGTCTTTTTGATATAGTATCAAAGGTGCAGAATATGGGACAAGTTGCATGAAGAACATATCAATGCAGGGCGTACAGTTCAGGTAAGACTATTACATTGTTATGCCACTGGCTTTCTGTTTATTTGTAGTTAATTTTTTCCTAAATGCTCCACATCTCTGCTCCATGCTATCAGTAATAATTTTCATATGCTCAAATATACTACTATCCATTCTTTATCCTGAAGACTCCTTCCTGGAGCCCTCTTCCCAATCCCAATCTGGACTTGCTTTCTAGGCTTCTTGCACAGCTGCTGTTCTCGGACTTCCTTAGCTACTCTTCTTTGTTGGGTCCCTGTTTTCCTGGATATCGTGCCCTTAATTATTTTTGGTTCACTTCATTGTTTTGTTGGAGTACATCTTTTAGTAGATCTCTAAATAAGGGAACCTGGGAGGTAAATATTTAAGTTATTATGAATCTGAAAAATACCTTTTTTCTCCCCTCATACATGATTGCTAAAACAGTAGGTATAGAATTCTAGTTGGAATTCTTTCAAATTTGAAAGTTCTCTAGTTTAGTGTTGCCCTTAATAAATCTGATGTCTGCTATCCCAAATTTTGTATGAGATCCTTTTTTTTTTTCTCTTTGGGAGCTTTTGTAATCTGTTTAATCCTGGTGTTCTCAAATTTGATGATATGCTTTGTGTTGGACTCTTTCAATCTAAAAACTTAAGTTCTGTACTAGTTCTGGGAAATTTTGTTTATTTAGTTATTAAAGATGTAGTTATTTATTTTAGAGAGATTGCACATGTGCTAGCGAGGGGACGGGCAGGAGGGGAAGAGAGAATCCGTAAGCAGACCACTGCTGAATATGGAGCCTGATGTGGGGCTCGATCCCAGGACTCTGAGATCATGACCTGAGCTGAAATCAAGAATCAGATTTTTAACCAACCGAGCCACTCAGTGGGAGGTTTAAATTATTTGATAATTGATTCCTCTGTTTTCTTTTTGCTCTATTTTTTTTTTAATCTTTAATTGCAAGAATCAGCAAATGATGGCATTTTCCTTGAAGGAGGTTCATTCTGGTTTAGTTTTCTAAAGAAGAATCCTCATTCTCCTAGGGCGAGTGGATACTTATTTTTCAGTTATAAAAGCAGACTAAGTGAAGGCTGTTCAGTAGAGGCTTTCACATAAATCTCTTTTAGCCCTGTGCCTGGTTTCTGAATCTATGGTTTGTTTCTCCAAAGAATGCATCTCTGGTCTTCTTGCATTTCAAAAAGGCTTCTATAGCTGCGGTATAGTGAATAGATTAGGATAGAGTGAAATGAATGCAAGAGATTGTTCAGGAGAGATTACAAAGATATTGGAGATGGAAAAAAACAGATTGACTTGAGGTCTAGTAGAAATTAGACTTGCCTCTCCATATATGTATTTTACTGCTTGCTAACTAGATTATAGACCTGAAGATCAGGGATTGTGTCTTTGCTATTTGTGTATCCCACAGTACCTGTTGTTCAGCAAGATTGTTTATTGAATGTTATTAAGCATGTAAATGTCAATGAGATTATTATAACTAGGATTTCTTACTTCTTCACTGTTCAATATGTCAGTAAAAATCACTTACTTTCTTGAGACAGTGCTTATGGTCAAAGTGTTTGTTTACTGATTAAAGTATATATATATTTACATTATTGATCTCCATCTGGCACAAAAGATTTATGTATACTACTAGAAGAGATTGAAACTGTTTTTAGGTGTTTACTTAGTTTTATTCATATATTCCCTGAATTATGTGTGTAGGCTAGGTCTTTGCTAATTTGTGTAAAACTTAGTTTTGAACAGTTTCGTGAACAGTTACAATAGGTTTTCTAGATTTATTATTAGAGATATGTAATAAGAACTATCTTATAAAGGGCTAATATCAGGGGCAGCCCCAGTGGCTTAGCGGTTTAGCACCACCTTCAGCCCAGGGCCTGATCCTGGAGAACTGGGATTGAGTCCCACGTCAGGCTCCCTGCATGAAGCCTGCTTCTCTCTCTGCCTCTCTCTCTCTCTCTGTCTCTAATAAATAAATAAAATCTTTCTAAAAAATAAAATAAAGGGCTAATATCCAAGATCTATAAAGAACTTAGTAAACTCAACATCCAAGAAACAAACAATTCAATCATGAAATGGGCAAAAAACATGAACAGAAATTTCATCAAAGAAGACATACAAAAAAAAAAAAAAGAAGACATACATCATATATATGGCCAACAAGCACATGAGAAAATGGTCTGCATTGCTTGCTATCAGGGAAAGACAAATCAAAACACAATGAGATACCACCTCACACCAGTGAGAATGGTGAAAATTAACAAGACGGGAAATAACTAATGTTGGAGAGGATGTGGAGAAAGGGGAACCAACCCTCTTGCACTGTTGGTGGGAATGTGAACTGGTACAGCCACTCTGGAAAACTGTGTGGAGGGTTACTCAAAGAGTTAAAAATAGAGCCACCCTATGACCCAGCAATTCACTACTGGGTATTTATACCAAAGATACAGATACAGTGAAAAGCTGGGACATCTGCATCCCAATGTTTATAGCAAGTGTCCACAATAGCCAAACTGTGGAAGGAGCCTTGATGGCCATCGACAGATGAACGGATAAAGAAGATGTGTGTATATATTTATACACACACACACACACACACACACACACACAATGGAATATTACTAAGCCATTAGAAACAACGGATACCCACCATTTGCTTCAACATGGATGGAACTGGAGGGTATTATGCTGAGTGAAGTAAGTCAGTCGGAGAAGTATAATCATTATATGCTTTCACTCATACGGGGTATAAGAAATAGTGAAAGGGATTATGGGGGAAAGGAGGGAAAATGAGTGGGAAAAATTAGAGAGGGTGACAAAACATGAGTCTCCTAACTCTGGGAAATGAACAAGGGGTAGTGAGTGGAAGAGGGGGTGGAAAGGGGGATGGGATGACTGGGTGACGGGCACTGAAGGGGGCACTTGACAGGATGAGCACTGGGTGTTATATGTTGGCAAATCAAACTTCAATAAAAAAAATATATAGAAGAAAAAAACTATCTTTTCACTTTATAGCATCTTTGTTGAAAGGAGTTTTTAATTTAAACATAGTCTAATTTGTCAATCTTTTGTTTTATGGTCATGCTTTGGATGTCATATTCAAGGAATGCTCCCTATCCTAAGATCAAGAAGATATTTTCCTATATTTTTTATTGAATGTTTTAAATGTTTTGTTTTAAACAGTTAAGTCTTTAGTCCATCTGAAATTGATTAGATTTCAGATGAAGTAGATACAAATAAAATTTCCTTTATTCCATTCAGAAAACCAGTTGTCTCTTACTATTAACTGATTTCTACAATGCTATTTACATATCACAATTCCATATCTCTGAGGCTGTCTCTGGTCTTTCTATTCCACTAGTCAGTTTGTCTATTTCTCCATCAAGTTCCACGCTATCTTAAGACAGCCTTATGATAAAGCTTGATATCTGGTAGCACAGTGCTTCCATCTTATTCTTCCTTTCCAGAAGTGTTTTGGCTATACTTGGCTCTTTACTCTTCCATATGAAATTTGGATCCGCTTGTCAAAGTCCATATAGTCTTGTTGGGAATTGTATTGGATTTATACATGTATTTAGAGAAAATCGACATGTTTACATTGTCCAGTTTTCCTACCTATGAATATGGAATATTCTTTTGTCTTTTTTAATATTCTGCATACCGATTGTGGTAGATTTTTAAAGATACCTACAAAGTATTTCCATCCTAATTGGTATTCTACAGTATGACCTTACTACTTCCCCACCAACAGGTAGAGCATGATTCCCTTCCTGTTGAATCTGGGTTGAAGCAGAAATAATACTGCCTGATTTCTGAGGCCAAGTCAGAAAGGTCAGATAGCCACTGGTTTTCTGAGCATGCTTGATCTGGGGGAACTTTGCCATCATGTGAAATGTCCAACTATTCTGAGACCCCTTTGTGGAAAATAGCCACAGCCACAACTGAGATCTCAGGAACTTGCAGCCTCAAGTGCTAGCCACATGAGTGAGTCATCTCAGACATCTAGTGTAGGTGAGCTTTCAGATGACTGTAGCCTCAGTGGGTGCCTGACTCAACCACATGGGAGACCCCAAGTGAGGATGTCTTTAGTACATGAACTACACAATCATTAGCAAAATCAAATGGTTTTAGTCCCTTCAGTTGTGGAGGAATTTGTTATGCAGCAACAAATGACTGTATGTAATGATTACTGTTATTTTATTCATCTATTTTATTTATCTGGTGTTAAGTACTTTACAGTTTTATGGGGTGTGTGTGTTTGGTAGAGGTGCTAAATGTTTTTTAAATTATGCTTTCTAACTTGATGGTGTATATAGAAATACAGCTAATATTTATGCATAGACCTGTGACTGATTAAATTCTCTTGTTATTTTGGATAATTGGTCTAAATCCCTTTGGACTTTTTATTTATAGTTTTTTAAAAAGATTTTATTTATTCATGAGAGATAGAAGCAGAGTCATAGGCAGAGGGAAAAGCAGGCTCCCCACAGGGAGGCCAGTGTGGGATTCCAGGACCCTGGGATCACGACCTGAGCCAAAAGATGATCAACCATTGAGCCACCTAGGTGCCCCTATTTGTAGGTTTTTTTGAGTAATATGTTTCTTCTCTTATAAGATCATCCATTTTTCCTGATTTCTTTCTTGTTTTGATTGTTTGTGGGTTTTTTTTTTTTTTTTTCCCCAATCTGGCTTTTTAGTTTTTGGAAGAAACGATTATAAACAAGCTTGTTCAAATTTATCCTTTTTAAAAAAAAAAAAATTATTTCTTTAAAGAGTGAGTGTGTGTGCATTTGTGAAGAGGGGGGCAGACAGAGGGAGACAGAGAAAGAATCCTCAAGCAGACTCACCACTAAACCCAGATGTGGGACTATATCCCAGGACGCTGAGATCATGACCTGAGCCAAAATCGAGTCGGACGCTTAACCAGCTGAGTCATGCAGGTACCCCACTGTTCAAGTTTGTCTTTTAAAAAAAGATCTCAGGGGCGCCTGGGGTGGCTCAATGGTTGAGCATCTACCTTCGGCTCAGGTCGTGATCCTGGGGTCCCGGAATCGAGTCCCAAATCGGGCTTCCTGCATGGAGTCTGCTTCTCCCTCTGCCTGTGTCTCTGCCTCTCTCTCTCTGTGTCTCTCATGAATAAATAAATAAAATCTTTGATTAAAAAAAAAATCTCATAAATGGCAACTGCTCCCTCTGCAAAAATATTTTAGATACTATTTATATATAATCTTTTCTCAGAAAGTAAAGTCTTATTCTACTGTATTCCAGGATGATTGTAAGGATTGTTAATCATGTGTGCAAAGTGCTTACACAGCCTTGTCATGCAGTAGGTATCCAGTAAATAAGAGGAATTGGAATAAGCTTGATTTCATACTTTTCACTTTCAACTACTAGATCAAGCTAAGCAAAAGTGTTGGGTTTTTGATAGTTTAACCTAAAACACATTGTAATCACATCACTTTTGCCTATTTTGGTTGGCTTATCATACAAAAGTACAAAGTGTACATTTAGAAAAGCTTAGTTTTCCCTGCCCTTCTTCCCAGGTACTTAACATATAATAATAATAATAGCTGATAATAGAGGATTATACAAAATATATTACAATTTTTGCTTTGAAGAAACTTATCTATATGGGAATTCATAAAAAGTTAAATAAAATATTTAAATAATAGTTTAAGGCTTTAGTAAAAGAAGTAAGTCAATATGTGATTGTCAAATATAGAGACCAGTAGGTGATATAGTACTAGCTAGCTAGATACTGGATAAGGGAAAGTGTTACCTTCATTTTATATTTAAAAGAAAGCTGAAAAACAGAGAAACTTAATGGACTAACTGCACAAGACCTTAATAAGTGATAGTACAGGAATCTAATCTGGAATTAATATTAACTTAGGTGAATAGAAAGGGAGCACTGCACTTAATACCTATATATTAGATCCTCATTAGATACATGTTGAGTAAATTAATGGAGACCTTTTTTTCCTTTGAGTTTTACTGCTTTTGGTAGTTCAGTTAATATTTTTTAAGAATATGTATGTTCTTTTGGGTGCCTTTAGATATTGAAATTAGTGTAAAGTTGTTATACTACTAACAATACCGTAGTGTAGTTAGGTAATATAAGAACAGTCCAGATATATTGTAATTAAGCAGTTATGACTCTGGAGCCTTTAATAATAAATGACATGTCTAGAATGTGTTTACTCTAAGTTGTTTAAATGTTTACCGTGGACTTGTGCTCTGTATTTGTAAGGAAATCAGATTATTATGATACCAAATGTTTTTAGCTGTACACAATTTGCTCACAAAATTACATGTTGTAAAAACACATTAGGAATCCTTAAATCAATATTTAACAAAAGCAAATATATGCATAGCCACTCTTTTAATCATTAAATACATAATTAGCCATTTTTCAGAATTTCAATTAACTCAGAATAATTACTTTCTGCAATCATCAGTATAGATAAGTATATGTTTAAACATATCTTTTAATCTTTAGACAGAAACTTCAGAATATTTCTGAAAGGAGGGGGGAAAGCTATAGCTAGTTATTAAATTTAGTTATAGAACTAAAGAGAGAGATATGTGACCTTCATTTTACTGAAAGTTTGGCCATAGTTTGCAGTTTACTACTTGCATACTGCAAGCTTGTTAATTGCTGAGTTAGTATACTTTCTTGTTTTTAAATTTACTTCAATAACTGTAGACCCATTTATCTAACTTGTGGATATTGCTGTATATTTTTAAAACTTGGCATATTAGCCTCTCTGACCTGATTATTAAAAGAACAGAAACAGTTGCGCATTTGCTGTGTTCTAGATACTATTTTAGACCCTGGAAATATAGCTGTGAGCAAAACAAGAAAATTCTTGTTGTCATTGAACTTATATTCTGGGGATGGTAAGTGGAAAAAGCAGAAAAGATAATTTTTTAATATTTAGATGGTTATAAGTGCCATGAAATAGAATTTAAAGAGATTAAAGGGAACAAAAAAAAATCACAGAAAGTGATGAATATTCTTATATCCGTGGTGGTTGTGAAAGGTTTCTGATGACATTTGAGTGGAGACTTAAAGGAAGTTAAGGCATAAAGTTTGGATACTAGGGAATCAAGTGGGAAGACAGGTGAGAGGATGCAGTGGCATATTCAAGAGGTAGAAAGGATGTCAGCAAGGAGAAGAATATAGGAGATAAGGTAAGGGAGATCGCCTGGGTCTGATGATGGAAGGCCTTGCAGGATGTGGTCATTTGAAGTTGGGTAGAGAGCCTTTGGAAGGACCTGAGCAGATGATGACCTGATACAACTTTAAAAGATCATCTTGAGGGAGGCAAGATGGCAGAAGAGACCTCATATCATCTGGTTCCTTGAATTTAGATAACTATCAAATCATTCTGAACACATATGAATTCAATCTGAGGTATATAAGGAAGAATTGATAGAATTCTACAAATGGAAAAACTACTTTTTCCTGGGTAAGAGGTGCAGAGAAATGAGTCTGAGGGGATATATTGGAAGATAATCGGCAGGGGGAGGGAGCCTCTGTAAGCAGGTTACTGGAAAGTGATATAGCCCCAGAGCGTAGTATTGGAACCTTTAGAAATCTCCTACAGGGAGAGACATCCCTGCCTGAAAAGTGCTCAGGTGGTGAATCAGGGCAGAATCCTAGGTAGGACAGTGTGGCCTCAGGATCCCCAGGGTCACAGGAAGACTGTGGGTGTCTAAGCTGACAGAGTTCCCAAGCATTGGAGCAGGGAAACCACTGAGGGTCAGCAAGCCCAGGGGGAGGCTCTTAGGTCACCAGAAACTGCAGACTGCAGCATGATTGGGCAACAGCTCTCTGCAGGGGCCCTGGGAAGAGCAGAACTGTGGTGACCCTCTGCCTTCCACCAGGAGGATCCAGGCAGGCACGTACCACAGGAGTCTGCAGAGTTTGGCACACAAAAGTGAAGACCTCTTATCCTTGAGGGTTTACTGAAGAGAGGAGACTGGTATCTCTCAGTTCTGGGACTAGAGATCAGGGCATGACCATTTTTATTTTGATCCTCTAAAGAGATGGGGAACAAAAGCCACATAAAGCACCCCGTAGCTGCTCACAATGAGCCTGGCCCTCTAGCAAGGGGCCATGCAACTCTGCCCAGGCAAAGACACCTGAGAATCAGTGTAGCAGGGCCCTCCCCCAGAAGACCAGCTGAAACAACAGGCAAACACCAAGTTTACAGAGCACACAGGATGTAAAACTCCAGGACTAGGGGAAAATAATATATAGAATTCGAGGTTTTTTTTTTCTCATGATTCATTTCTCTTTCAGTTTAAAATTTTCCTTTTTTTCTCCCTTTTCAACTAGTTTCTTATTTTTTCAGCTCTTTGTTTTTAAGTCTTTAAATTTCCATTAAATCTTTACATTTACATTTTATAGATATATTCTTCATTTTGGGCTTCTTTTCACTGTATTCAATTTAATTTTTGTATGTATATAAGTTTTGCTTTCTTTACAATTTTAGGATTTAGTGTCTTTTAATAAACAGACCAAAATACCCAGGACCAAGTGGATCACCCTGTTTTGTCCACTTGGGAGATTATATTCTTTCCCTCCTTTTATTCTTTCTTTTTCTTTCCTTTTTGATTTCTGACCTCTTTGGATTTGTCTAGTGTATATTTCATTTGGGTTGTGGTTGATATTTTTCATCTTGTTCCCTCATTCATTCTTTGAGCAAAATGACTAGAAGAAGGAATTCACAACAGAAGAAAGAACTAGAGGTAATACTTTCTGCTATAGAGGTAATACTTTCTGCTAATCAATATGGATATAAGTAAGATATCAGAGCTGGAATTCAGGATAACAATGGTAAAGTTACTAGCTGGGCTTGAAAAAACCTTAAAAGACACTAGAGAATTTCTTAGTGCAGATATGAAATCTAATCAGGCCAATATTAAAAATTCTCTAATTGCAAAAATAAATTCTCTAATTGCGATGCAGTCTATATTGGATGCTCTAACAGCTAGGGTAAATGAGACAGAAGAGAGAGTAAGTGACATAGAGGACAAGTTGATGGAAAGGAAGGAAGCTGAGGAAAAAAAGAAACAACTAATGGGCAATGAGGGGAGATTTCAAGAAATCAGCAATGTCATAAAATGAAACAATATTAGAATTATTGGTGTCTCCAAGGATAAATAAAGAGAGGGGGTGCTTAGGAGATATATTTGAGTAAATCATAGCTGAGAACTTCCGTAGTCTGGGAAAGAAACCAGCATTCAAGTCTAAGAAATCAGAAAGGACCCCTCCCAAAATCAATAAAAATAGATCAACACCTTGACAATAGTGAAGTTTGCAAGTTACAGAGAGATAAAATCCTGAAAGCAGCTCGATACAAGAGGTTCTTAACCTACAGTGGTTGAAACATTAGGCTTGCAACAGATCTATCCATAGAAGATCTGGCAGGCCAGAAAGGGCTGGTGTGATACATTCAGGGTACTAAATGAGAAAAACATACAGATAAGAATACTTTATCCAGTAAGGCTGTCATTCAGAATGGAAGGAGAGATAAAGAGCTTCCAGGACAGACAGCAACTGAAAGAATTTGTGACTACTAAACCAACCCTGCAAGAAATATTAAGGGGGGGGCGGTCCTGTAAGCAAAGAGAGAGCCCAAAAGTAACATAGACTAGAAAGAAACAATCTTTAGAAACAGGGACTTTACAAGTAATACAGTGGCACTAAATTCTTATCTTTCAGGAGTTACTCTGAATATAAATGGGCTAAATGCTCCAATCAAAGACATAGGGATCAGATTGGATAAAAAAGCAAGACCCATCCATATGCTGTCTATATGAGACTAATTTTAGACTTAAACATACTTCCAGATTGAAGGTCAGGGTAGATATCAATTTATCATGCTAATGGATCTCAAAAGAAAGCTGGGGTAAGGATGCCTGGGTGGCTCAGCAGTTGAGCATCTGCTTTTGGCTCAGGGAGTGATCCCAGTCCAAGGATTGAGTCTTCCATCAGACTCCCTGTGAGGAGGCTTCTTCTCTCTCTGCCTATGTCTCTGCCTCTCTGTGTCTTTAATGAATACATTTTTTAAAAAATCTTTAAAAAAGAAAGAAAGCTGGGGTAGGAGTCCTCATATCAGAAGAATTGGATTTTAAACCAAAGACTGTAGAAAGGGATAAAGAGGGACACAATATCATATTTAAAGGGTCTATCCAACAAGAAGATCTAACAATTATAAATATTTATGCTCCTAACTTGGGAGCAGCCAATTAATAACCAAATTAACAAAACACATTGATAAAAATACAGTAATAGTAGAGGACTTCAACACCCCACTAACAGCTATGGACAGATTATCCAAGCAGATCAACAAGGAAACAGGGCTTGGAATGACACATTGGACCGGATGGACTTCACAGATTTATACAGAGCTCACATCCTAAAGCAACAGAATACACATTCTTCTTGATTGCACAAGGAAAATTCTCCAGAACAGATCACATACTTGGTCACAAATCAGGTCTCAACTAATAGCAAAATATTGGGATTATTCCATGTGTATTTTCAGCCCACGAGGCTTTGAAACTTTAACTCAATCACAAGAGGAAGTTTGGAAGGAACTCAAACACTTGGAGGTTAAAAAGCATGCTGAAGAGTGAATGGGGTTGGAGCACCTGGGTGGTTTTCATTTGGTTGAGCGTCTGCCTCATGGCTCAGGTCATGATCACAGAGTCCCAGGATTGAACCCCACATTAGGCTCCCTGCTCAGCTGGGAGTCTGCTGCTCCCTCTTCCTCTTTTTCTTCCCTGGCTTATGTGCTTGCTTTCTCTCATAAATAAATAAATAAATAAATAAATAAATAAATAAATAAATAAGAATTAATGAATCAAATGGGAAATTAAAGAATTTTTTTAAATGCATGGAAACAAATGAAAATGAAAATACAACTCTTCAAAACCTTTGTGACACAGCAAAGGCAGTCCTAAGAGAGAAGTACGTAGCAATAAGTCTCTCTCAAAAAATTAGAAGTCTCAAATACACAAACGAACCTTACACTTGAAGGAGCTGGAGAACGAACAACAAAGCCTAAACTAAGTAGAAGAAGAGAAATAATGATTAAAGCAGAACTCAATGAAATAGAAACCAGAAGAACAGTAGAACAGATCAAAGAAACTAGAAGCTGGTTCTTTGAAAGAATTAGTAAGATAGACCTCTTGCCAGACTTATCAAAAAGGAAAAAGAGAAAGGACCCAAATTAATAAAATCATGAATGAAAGAGGAGAGATCATGACCAACACCAAGGAAAACAATTTTAAGAACATATTGTGAACAATTATATACCAGCAAATTAAGCAATCTGAAAGAAATGGATGCATTCCTGGAAACTTATATAAACTACCAAAACTGAAATAGGAAGAAATAGAAAACCTGAACAGACCCATCCATAACCAGTGATGAAATAGAAACAATAATCAAAAATATCCCCAACAAACAAGAGTCCAGGGCCAGATGGCTTCCCAGGGGAATTCTACCAAACATTTAAGAAAGAACTAGTACCTATTTTCCTGAAGCTGTTTCAAAGAGTAGAAATGGAAGGAAAGCTTCCATCCTTGTTCTATGAGGCTAGCATTACCTCGATCCCAAAACCAGACAAAGACCTCATCAAAAAAAGGAGAATTACAGACCAATATCCCTGATGAACATGAATGCCAAAATTGTCACCAAGATACTAGCCAATAGGATCCAAGAGCATATTAAAAGGATTATTCACCAGGACCAAGTGGGATTTATTCCTAGGCTTCAAGATTGGTTCAACATTGCAAATCAATCACTGTGATACATCACATTAATAAAAGAAAGGACAAGAGCTATATGATCCCCTCAATTGATACAGAAAAAGCATTTGACAAAATATAGCATCCTTTCTGAATGAAAACTTTCCACAGTGTAGTGGGATAGAGGGAACATACCTCAACATCATAAGAGCTATCTACAAAAAGCCCACAGCAAACATCATTCTCAATGGGGAAAAACTGAGAGCTTTTCCCCTAAGGTCAGGAACACAAAAGGGATGCCCACTGTCGTTCAACATGATGCTAGAAATCCTAGCAATCAGACAACAAAAAAATAAAATAAATAAAAAGCATTCAAATTGGCAAAGAAGTCATCAAACTCTTACTCTTCACAGATGACATGGTAGTTTATATGGAAAACCCAAAAGGCTCTACCCCAAAATTGCTAGAACTCATACAGGAATTCAGCAATGTGGTAGGATACAAAATCAATGCACAGAAATCAATTGCATTTCTATACACTGAGACTGAAGAAAGAGAAATTAAAGAATCAATCTCATTTGTGGTTGCACCCAAACCATAAGATACCTAGAAATAAATCTGACCAAAGAAGTAAAGGATCTAAAGGATCTGTACTCTAAAATTACAGAAGAACACTTAATGAAAGAAATTGAAGGAAGACACAAAGAAATGGAAAAAACATTCCATGCTTATGGATTAGAAGAATAAATATTGTCAAAATGTCTATGTTATCCAGAGCAATCTACACATTCAGTGCAATCCCTATCAAAATAGCATCTACATTTTTCACAGGGCTGGAACAAATAATCCTAAAATTTGTATGGAACCAGGGAAGACCCCAAATAGCTAGACAAATGTTGAAAAAGAAAACCAAAGCTGGTGACATCACAATGCTTGACTTCAAGCTCTGTTACAAAGCTGTGATCATCAAGACAGTATGGTACTGACAAAAAACAGACATATAGATCAATAGATCAGACTAGAGAACCCAGAAATGGACCCTGAACTCTATGTTCAACTAATCCTTGACAAAGCAGGAAAGAATATCCAATGGAAAAAGGACAGTCTCTTCAATGAATGGTGCTGGGAAAATTGGACAGCCATATGCAGAAGAATGAAGCTGGACCATTTTTTCTCACCATACACAAAGATAAACTCAAAATGGGTGAAAGACCTAAATGTGAGACATGAATCCATCAAAATCCTGAGGAGAACCTGTTCGACCTCAGCCACAGCAACTTCTTGCTGAACACATCTCCAAAAGCAAGGGAAACAAAAGCAAAAATGAACTATTGGGACTTCAGCAAGATAAAATGCTTCTACACAGCCAAGGAAACGGTCAACAAAACTAAAGGTCAATCTATGGAATGGGAGAATATGTTAGCAAATGACATATAAGATAAAGGGCCAGTATCCAAGACCTATAAAGAACATACCAACTTGGGATGCTTGGGTGGCTCAGCAGTTGGGCACCTACATTCAGCTCAGGTTGTGATCCCAGAATCTGGGATCGAGTCCCACATGGGGCTCCCTGTGAGGAGCCTGCTTCTCCTTCTGCCTATGTCTGTGCCTCTCTCTGTCTCTCATAAATAAATAAATCTTTTTTTTTTTTAAAGAACGTACCGACTGAACACCCCCAGAAACAAACAGCCCAGTCAGTAAATGGGCAAAAGATATGAACAGACATTATTTTAAAGAATGCATACAAATGGCCAACAGACACATGAAAAGAAAAAATGCTGAACATCACTTGGCATCAGGAAAATACAAATAAAAACCACAATGAGGTACCACCTTATGCCAGTCAAAATGGCTAAAATTAACAAGACAGGAAACAATAAATGTTGGTAAGGATGTGGAGAACGGGGACTCTCCTTACACTGTAGGTGGGAATACAAACTGGTGCAGGTACTCTGGAAAACAGTATGGAAGTTCCTCAAAAAGTTGAAAATAGAACTACCCTGTGACCCAGCAAGTGTACTACTGGGTGTTTACCCCAAAGATTCAAATGTAGTTTGAAGGGGCACCTGCACCCCAGTGTTTATAGTAGCAATGTTCACCATAGCCAAACTGTGGAATGAGCCAAAATGTCCATTGACAGATGAATGGATAAAGATGTGGTATGTATGTATACACACACACACACACACACACACACAGTGGACTATTACTCAGCCATCAGAAAGGGTGAATACCTACCAATTATATCGACCTGGTTGGAACTGGGGGGTATTATGCTGAGTGAAATAAGTCAATCAGAAAGACAATTATCATACGGTTTCACTCATGTGGAATAGAAGAAACAGCACAGAGGATCATAGAAGAAGGGAGGGAAAACTGAATGGGAAGTCATCAGAGGGAGAAAAACCATGAGAAACTCAACTATAGGAAACAAATTGAGGGTTGCTGGAGTTTAGCTGGGTAGGGGGATGGGGTAACTGGGTGATGGGCTTTAAGGAAGGCATGTGATATGAGCACTGGGTGTTATATGCAACTGATAAATTGTTGAACACTACATCTGAGACTAATGTACTATATGTTGACTAATTGAATTTAAATTAAAAAATTATCTTGACAATTATTCAGAAAAGTACAAATTCTAAGGGAACAAAGATGGAAATAAGAATATAGTTAGATGGCTAATGTAATAATCAGGATAGTATGGGTTTACTTTTTAAAGGTTTTTTGTTTTGTTTTTTGGAGAAAGAGCACATTTGAGCAAGGGGAAGGGCAGAGAGAAGAACAAGCAGACTCTGCACTAAGCACAGATCCCCACTCCAGACTCCATCTCATGACCCTGAGATTATAACCTGAGCTGAAATCAAGAGTTGGGTGCTCAACTGACTGAGCCATCCAGGTGCCCTTGGGTTTACTTTTTAGAAAAATGCAGACCTGCACATGTGTAAACAATTTTGTTTAGGATCTCAGAGACCTAATATGTTAAGATTTTTATCTATTCTCTTTATAGCCCTGGTAAATGAGGGTTCTGAACTTAAAAGCTTGACAGGAATAAGGACCTACCCTGATATCAACCTAATCAATGAAGTAACTTTTTGACAAATTATGCACACACACACTTCAAACATACAAGATATGGAAAATATAAAAATAATGTAACACTTATGTACTCCTCACCCAACTTTGTTAAATATTAACATTTTGTCACAGCTTTTCCTTTTAAAAAAATTTTTAATATAATTAGTATTAAAATAATTTTGAAATTTTAAGAAATTTTTATTTAAAAAATTTTATTATAATTATTATTTTTTAGAGGAGGAAGGGGCAAAGAGGGAGGGAGAGAGAGTGAGAGAGTCTTAAGCAGACTCCATGCTCTGTCTTACAACCCTGAGATCATTGACCTGAGCTGAAATTAAGAGTCTGATGCTTAACTGACTGAGCTACCCAGGTGCTCCTCCCCCCCCCCCCTTTTTTTTAAAGGCACTTTAGAAATACCACTGGGGAAAAAAAAAAGAAATACCACTGAAATCCCTTGTGTACCTTTCCTTGATTCCATTTACTTTGTTCTTATCTTGATCTGAAGAAAATATTTTCTCTTGATTTAAGTATTTATCATCTTTTTTTAAAAATTACTTTTATTGTTTAAAGTAAGCTCTGTTCCCAATGTGGAGCTGGAATGCACAACCCCAGGATCAAGACTTGCACACTCTACTAACTGAGCCAGCCAGCAACAACTATTATTTCTATGCATTTAACTGTTCATAAATAATAAATGATACTGTTTTGTATTTTTCTTTTTTCCAATTTTATTGAGATGTAATTGACATATAATTACACAATTTGATAACTTTGACATGTGTACCATGAGACTGTCACTACAGTCTAGATAATTAATATATGCATTGCCTCAAAAAGTTCCTTCATACCCCATTGAAACTCTTCTGGCTTCTCCCTCCCACATCCTTCTGCACTCCTTTTCATTCTGTACTCTGTCCATGCATGTGCATGCATGCACACACACACAGACACACACACACTGAGTACCCAAGCAATCACTGTACAGCGTTTGGATTTCCTAGAATTTTATATAAATAGAATCATGAAATAAGCACTTATTTTGTCTGGCTTCTTTCACTCTGTATAAATATTTTGAGGTTCATTCATATTACAATGTGTATCGTTATTTCATTCCTTTCCATTGTTGAGTAGGTATTCTGTTGTATGAGTATACCACAGCTTGTTTATCTGTGATAAAAATTTGGATTGTTTCCAGTTTAGAGTTATTAAAAATAAAGCTGCTACGAACATTTTGAGTACAGGACCTTGTATGAACAAAGGATTTCATTTCTCTTGAATAAATACTTATGGGAATGGCTGGATCATATTATTGTTACTCCTTAACTATTTAAGAAAGTGCCAAGCTGTTTTATGAAATTGTAATTTTAATTTGTGATTGATGTTTCAGTTTTATTTTGAATTGAGTATTTTTTATTCTGTTGTATCTCCTTATCCTGCTACCTATGAAACTTACTATTTTCATTGTGTAATATGTCTTTATTCTCTGGTTGCTTTTATAGTTTTCCCTTTATCCCTGGCTTTGAGTACTTCAATTATGATGAACTTTGGTGACATTTTCTTCACAATTCTTGTGCTTTCAAGTTGTAGAACATCATGGATCTTTAGGTTTATAGTTTACATCAAATTTGAAAAATTTTGGCTATTATTTTTTAAATATTTTTCTGTCCCTTCCTATTTCTCCTCTTCTTCAGAGACTCCAATTACACATGTGTTAGACTGCTTGAGGTTATCTTACAACTTACTGAAGCTTTTAACTTTTTTTTTTGGATTCTTCTTTCTCCGTGTGTTTCATTTTGATTGGTGTTATTTCTGTGCCTTCATGTTTATTAGTCTTAGCAGCAGCATCCAATCTGCTGTTAATATATTCAGTGCATTTTTAATCACACATCTTACATTTTTAAATTCTAGAACCTTGATTTTGGGGGAGGTCTCTCTCTCTCTTTCTCTCTCTCTCTCTTTTTACTAAGTAGGCTCTACCCCTAGCATGGGGCTTGAACTCAGGATCCTGAGATCAAGAGTTGCATGCTCTACTGACTGAGTCAGCCAGGTGCCCTGATTTGGGTCTCTTTATATCTTCTGTGTCTCTACTTAACTTTTTAAACATATGGAATACATTTATAATAACTGTTTTACTATCCTTTTCTGCTTATTCTAATATATCTGCTTATTCTGGGTCAGTTTCAATCAAGTGATTATTCTCATTATGGGTCATATTTTCCTATTTCTCTGTGTTTCCAATGATCTTTGATTGGGAGGCCCTTGCCTGGCTGAATGCTAGATTTTTTTTTTTTTTTTGAGTGCTAGGTATTTTCATGTTCCTATAAATCTTCTTGAGTTTCATTATGAAATATAGTTAAGATACTTGAAAATACTTTGATTCTTTCGGATCTTACTTTTATGATTTATTAGGCTTGATTGGAGCAGTCCCCCGCATTGCCATAAAACCTTTCTGAATGCTCTTGATCAGCCTAGTTTCCATAACAATGGTGATACAGAACTTCTTGAGAACACAGATTTCTAGGATGTACCTTAGAGATTCTGAGATAGTAGATTTCAGAAAACATTTAGAAAGATACTGCTCCTGGGGCTCCTGAGTGGCTCTGTTTTGGCTCCATGGTCATGGAGTGCTATTAGAAGATAAATTATTTTAGATTATTATGAGCTTCAATTGAATTTAAATTTTAATTTTGCCTTGAGGTACTTATAAGCTGATTAATCAGGATTTAGGTTTTTGACCTCTACTCTGATTGGCATAGGTACTATAGAACCTCAGGGAGGAAATGAAATCTTAGGTACCATCTATTGTAAGATACACCATTGTTTTGTGTACCTCCAAGGAAGAAAAGTGCTGCCAGTTAAGAATGGCCCATTGCTTTTTTTTTTTTTGACATCTATTTTAAGATGCATTCCAATTTCAGAGATGTTAGAATGTGGGAAAGATGTGTCTTAAAATTGACAAAATATAGTATTTAGAAGACTTCTACCCTTCTACTACACCTCTGTCCTTCCCCAGTTTGGCCTATTTAATATCTTCTGCTTTCCTAATACATTCTTTAGGGACAGCTCAAATTGCACTTCCTTCATGAAGCCTGTCTAGATTCTTACAATAAGATATTTCAGATTTCCTTTGAGTATGTTTCTTATGCTCCTTTCCATTTTGAATATTTGTCCTTAATAGAGAGTCAAAAGCAATATAGGAATTTGGTAGTTGTGCTTTCTCTGCATCATCTGTTAACATTATACCATCTGCCCCAAGCAGTAGACCTAATCCTCCTTTCTTGTTCTTGCTCTACATGTATTTTTTAAATCCTTTTTATTGTTCTTAACATTTTTCTTCAGCCTCCGCTCATTCTGGGCTCTTACTTTACTTACATGAATCTCCTTGTTTCACACCACTCTTTTGTATTCATCCTTGTTCACATGGCTTTCTTTCTTTTTTTTAAACAAGTCTCTTAAAATTCTGAACTTATAGCACACCATACACAACCATAGTGGATTCTTTAGATGCCACTTTCTTTTCTTACCAGATTAATTTTTTTTTATTTATAGTGTCAGCATTTCACCTTTTAGAAACTATCTTTCTCTTTCAAAAAAGTTCTTCCTATTACATATAATTTCTATGGTATCACAGAGGTATTTTCTCCAGAAAAAACTTAATTCACTTCTCTAAAGTATCAGTGTTTCCATTATTCCTTTTTTAACGATTAAGAACTCCAAGGTGGTATGGTTGCTTTTTCTCATGGGTTTCATTTCCACGTCACTATTTTATGCTTGTATGTCAGAATAAATTCCAAAAAAATGGTTCCTTTCATTATTTCTTCCAGCTAATGAAAGATGAAATGTTTCATATGCTTAGTGGCTTATATTATGCATTCTTAGGAAACAGATCTAGTTGCATTCTTGAGAGTTGGAGATCTCTTTTGTTGTTGAAGTACTGTTTTGCCACTTTGTGGAAAATATTAAGAAAGCATTCATTCATTTACGTATTTATTGAATTGAACCATGTATCAGGGATCAAATATGGCATTAAGGACACTATGGTATAGTGTCAGAGACAAGCATAGTCTCTGTCCTTACAACTGCACAATATAGTCAAATGAATGAATTAATCTTTTATCCAACAAGGTGATAGGTAATATACTTCCATACTTAGGTTGATACTCATTTTTACCCCTACCCAAATGCTTTCAAACTTGTTTCTATCCTTGGGACGCCTGGGTGGCTCAGCAGTTGATCGTCTGCCTTTGACTCAGGGTGTGATCCAGGGATCCAGGATTGAGTCCCGCATTGGCCTCCCTGACGGAGCCTGCTTCTCCCTCTGCCTGTGTCTCTGCCCCCTCTCTGTATCTCTCATGAATAAATAAATAAAGTCTTAGTCTTAAACTCCTTTAAGAAAAACACTTGTTTCTATCCTTAATTGGCCATACAGGTTAATATAATGCTCTTTTCTAAAAATGTTATTAAAACTTTTTATTGTGAAATATAACATATGTGCTGTAAATATATACAACATAAATATACACCTAACCAAATTGTAGTGGGAATACTCACATAACTACTATTCAGATCAAGAAGTAGAAAATTGCCAGCATCCTAGAAACCCTTTATAGCCTCTTTCCTATAACAACTGCTTTTCTTCCACCAAAAGTAATTACTATCTTGATTTATGTGGTCATTGCTTGTTAATATTTCTGTATAGTTTTAAAACCAAAATGTCTCATTAAGCTATAGATTAATTTAGTCTGTTTTTGAACATTATATAAATTTAAATAAACAGAATATATCCTTTGTGTCTGGCTTGAGATTTATCTGTGTTGTTGCCTATAGCAGTATTCATTCATTTTCTTTACTGTATACAGTCCATTGTATGAGTTTACCATAGTGTTTGGTAAGCATATACTATGATATGTTGATGGTCACTTGGGTTATTTTTAGGTTTCTTTGTTTTGTTTTCATTTTCTATTATAGATGCCATTAACATTCTTGTATATTTTTACTTGTATATGCATGCATACATTCCTGTTAAATGTATTCCTAGGACAGGAATTGTTGGTTCATTAGGCATCCTTATTTTAACTGTAGTATAATGACAAACTTTTCCAAAATAATTGTACTAATTTTATACTCCTTCCAGCAATGAATGTGAATTCCTGTGGTCTCCACATCCTCACCAATATTTAGGAAAGTCAAACTTTATTCTGGTGGGTAGCTAACTATGGTTTAATTTAATTTTACCTATTAGTCAGACTGAGTAACTCTGGGTTTGTTTGGGTGTTTTTTTCTTTTTTTGAAGATTTATTTATTTACTTAAGAGAGAGAGAAAGCACAAACAGGGAGAGGGAGAGAGACAGAGAAGCAGACTCCCTGTTGAGCTGGGAACCCGACAGGGCCTCATGACTCTGAGATCAAGACCTGAGGCAAAATCAAGTCAGACACTCAACTGACTGAGCCACCCAGGTGCTGTGTGTAACTCTTTGTTTATGAGCAGTGCCCATTTAGAGTTCTTGCCCACATTTGTACAGGTTTTTTGTCTTTTTCTTAGCTATGAGTTCTTTATTCTGTCTGTGACCACTTTATCAGTGTATGTGTTGCAGTTTTCTTCCACTTAGTGGTTAATCTTTTACTGTCTTTATTGTATTCCTTGATGACTAGAAGTTCATTTAGTTTAATATAGTCAAGACTATCAGTTTTTTCTAGGTGCTTTTTGTGCCACATATAAGAGGTATTTCCTATCCTAATGTCATAAAGATGTTCTGTTGTGGTGCCTTTCACATTTAGGTCTATAATCCATCTAGTTGATTATTGTGTATCATGTAAAGTGGTGTGTTCAGTTTTATTTTTTTCCCATGTGGATACCCAAATGGCCAAGCACTGTGTTTTGGAAAGATCATGCTTCTCTGCAGTGCCACCTTTGTTGTAAATTCAGTGCATATATGTTTGGGTGGTTTCTTGGCTGTCTGTCTCATTGGTGTATTTGTCTATTCTTGCACTAATACCACACTGTATTAATTATTGTGGCTTTATAATCAATTGATATCTAATAGAGGAAGTTTTCTTAATCTTCTTCAAAGCTAGTATCAGCCTATATATGCAGTTCCATATACATTTTGGATTCAGCATGTCAAGTTCCACCAAAACAATGAACCTTTTTTCAAATTTAGTCTAATTTATTGAATCTGCAGATTCAAACCCATGTTGTTCAAGGGTCAGCTGTACATGGTTTGTTATTTTACCCTTTTTTTGAACTGTCTTTGTATTTTAGATGTATTTCTTGAGTTTCATATATTTTCCTGTCTGAAAATTTTTCTGTTAACTGGAATATTCCACTTATGTTTAATGTAATTGTTGATGTATTTAGGTTTAGATCTTACAGCCTCTTATGTGCTTTCTACTTCCTTCACATAATCTGTGTTCTTTTTCATATCCCATCTTCACTTGTATTTTTTTTTTACTGACCCAACTGTTCTCTTGTTAGTTTTGGAATTATATACTCTTAGAAATTACAATATACATCATAAACAATATAGATTGTATAGGTAGCTTGAAATATTTTAGTTGTATATATGCCCCCCCCCAAGATTAAATGCTATTTTAATCTTACACATGTATTTAAAAGATATTATTGTTTTAGTATAGTTACTGGTCATGTAGATTTATACTTTTACTGTTTTTTTTTCTTCTTATTACTATTTTTTAAATATACTTCATTTCTTTCTGCATCTCCAACTTAATATCTGGATTGATTATTATTCTTTCTGAAGGACATCTTTATATTTACTGTGTATTTCCTGGAGATAGATTCCTTCAGTTTTTATATTCATTTTACCTGAAAGATATATTTGCTGGGTATAAAATTTTAGATTGATAGCAGTTTTTTCTCCATACTTTGAATGTATCATTCTGCTCTCTTCTGGCTTTTGTTGCTTTGAGAAGTCATATTATAGTCTTACTGTTTCTTTTTCTGATCTTTATTATTGCCTACTGGGTGTGACACTGCTTTTTTTTTGTCATTGTTCAAGATTTATTGTTTTTGTTGATATAACCCATGGATAGTTGGTTTCATTATTTATATATAGATTTTGTTTTTACATTATATGGCAGTGTATGCTATTCTAATACATAGAGTACACAGAAAATAAGAATCTTTAGAACAGTTATACATAATACATGTAATGTTGGATTTATATATTGGATCCCAGAATGTGACTGATAGAAGAAAAAAAGTTGGACTAGTTATGTTGGATGAAGGAACCAGATGTTACATAACAGAGTAGACACACATCTAGTTTGAAGGTTAACTGCAGCATGTGCAACATTGGCAGTAGTGCCTCTGAAGTGGTAAGACTATTTTGCAAGAACTTGTATTGCCTCTAGCTCCTTTTGAGCTCCTTCTGAGAGGTCCTACCCTCTCTCTTTTCTTTTTTCCCTATTTGGCTATATGTTTTTCTTTTTATTTATGCTTATTGAGATTTGTTGACCTTCTTGAATCTGTGGCTTGATATCTTAGTCATTATCTATTCAAATTTATTTTGTGTACTTTTCTAGGATTCTAAGTAGATGTATATTGTATTCTTCTCTAACTATATCCTATGTCTTTTATCTCTCCTCTATATTTTTCACGTAGTTTCTTTTTTACATAGTTTTACATTGTTTCTTCATATCTAGTTTTCAGTTTACTAAGTCTTGAGTTGGTCTAATATGCAGCTATTTAAAAAAATTATTTATGTATTTATTTGACAGGATGAGAACACAAGCCAGGGGGAGTGACAGGCAGAGGGAGATGGAGAGCAGGTGGGGCTCGATCCCAGGACCCTAGGATCAGGACCTGAGCTGAAGGCAGATGCTTAACTGACTGAGCCACCCAGGTGCTCCACAGCTAAACTCTTATTACATTTTTTCTTTTGTATACTTTATTTTTAAAGATTTATTTATTTATTTTAGAAAGAGAGAAAGAGCACATGGGGGGAGAGGCAGAGGGAGAGAATCTTCAAGCAGACTCCCCACTGAACATAGAGCCCAACACAGTGCTTGATTTACCCATGAGATCATGACCTGAGCCAAAATCAAGACTCAGACATTTAACTGAGACACCCAGGTACCCCTCTATACTCTATTTTTAAACTATAGAATATTCATTCTTTCTAAAAACCTGTATTTTGCTTTTTATAATTCCATTGTTTGCTGAATTTCCAAGCTTGGTTTTTATATCTTTGGACAAAGTAACCATAGTTTTTTAGGCTACATTTGCTTTTATGCATATCAAATGTCCCTTTGGATGCTCCTATTGTCTATTGTTTCTGCTATTCTTTCTCCATGTTGTGTTTGTCCTTCTGTGCTTAATTATCTTTGGTGGGCATTATATTTGAAAACTTATTTATAGAAATTATTTGAGGATAGGGATAATATTATCTTCCCCTAGAGAGGATTTCATTTACTGCCTCTAAGCCCCTGGGGTACTGATTTTCTACAATTACCTTTTTTTTTTTAAAGATTTTATTTATTTATTCAGGAGAGACACAGAGAGACAGCAAGAGAGGCTGAGACACAGAGGGAGAAGCAGGCCCTGTGCAGGGAGCCTGACGTGGGACTCGATCCTGGGTCTCCAGGATCACACCCTGGGCTGAAGGCAGCACAAGCCGCTGACCCACCCACGCTGCCCCACGATTATCTTTATATAGTTTCAAGGATTAAAATTTTTATACACTACCCAAAAGACTGGAAGCCAAACTATAGTTCATGTGAGGGCTGATTTATTTCAGGATCACCTGTGTTCTCTGGGTACAGCTCTTTCAGATCCCAGCTCAAAGCACCATAGTGGTTATATTTAGCAGGCCCCCGCATTGAGTATTTTACCCAGAAATTTGTGAGGCTGTCAAACACTCTGGTAAATAAATACCTCCAAGCAGATGTGGCTTTGAGTTCAGGACTCACCTGTGGTTTTCCACCTTTGTCTAGTTCATGGCCTACAAACTTTTTACTATTTTATTTGCTTTTTGATGCCTTTGAATTTTGTTTCTTTGTCATTTGTTTCATTGCCAATGCTTTAACTAGTCATTGGTGAGAGGGTTAGTTTGAATTATCTATCTTGCTACACCCAGAGGCAGAAATACCTACTTTATATTTTTCACATATGGCCTTACTATCCTGTTCCTTTTATTTGATTTTGGAGCGATTCTGTTGCTGTGCTGTCTAATACGGTAGCTCCTAGCCACATTTAATTGTTGAGCACTTACAGTGTGGTTAATTTGGGGGTACCTGGGTGGCTTAGTCTATTAAATGTCTGACTCTTGATCTCAGGTCAGGTCTTGATCTCAGGGTCATGACTTCAAGTCCCCTTTGAAAAAAATGTGGCTAGTTTGAATTGAGATGTGCTATGAATGTAAAATATTTCATTAATAAGTTTTATATTGATCACATGTTGAAATGGTAATATTTTGAATGTATTTGGTTAAATAAAACATTAAACTTAACTTGTTTCTTTTTACTTTTTAATGTGACTATTATAAAGTTTAAATATTATATATATATATATATATATATATATATATATATATATATATACACCTTACATTTATGGCTTGCATTATATTTCTGTTGGATAGTATAGCTATGTACAAAAGTTGTTGAGAACATATGCTCTGTAGCCTGGATTTAATTCCTGGCTGTACTTTTTACTAGAAGTGTAATCCTGGGCTTTTTAAAAAAAATGTCTTGTGGGGGACGCCTTGGTGGCTCAGCGGTTGAGCATCTGCCTTTGGATCCTGGGGTCCGGGATCAAGTCCTGCATTGGGCTCCCTCTGGGGAGCCTGCTTTTCCCTCTGCCTGTATCTCTGCCTCCCCCCCCCCCCCATGAATAAATAGGTAAAATATTTTTAAAAAAACTTAAAAATGTCTTTAATTTTCTGCCAAATGAGCATAGTAGTAATATCTGCTTAAAGGTAAGCTGTGGAGGTAAAAAAGATAAAGGTAAATACATAGTACAATGGACAGCTTATAGTAAGTGTTAATAGAAATTTAGCCATTATTTTTGTTTTTGTTACTTTAGTGTCAGATTTTATAGTTCAGTGGATGTTTTCTTTCTTTTAACATTTTCCTCTCTACCCTTAGCAATAGAATTCCAGACACTATAATTTGGGGACATAAACATATACAAATTCTATAAGAGAGGAAGAATGTCATAAGCAAATGGTCGTTAGCTGCAGAAACTTTAATGCTTCTCCAAGATAATACTGCCTAAAATATTTTGTGGACTATGTGGCAACTACGTAACCAAGCTTTACAACTGTAGTTCAGAAAGGAATTGCACAGCCAAGAATTGGTGGTATGTTAGAAATAGTATTGTTCCAGGACTTGAAAACTGGACACTAGACCTAATTCTGCCACTGTGTTCCATCTGGAGTCCAGTTTCCCTCTTGTAAAATCATAAGATTGTATTAGATGATCACATATGCCTCTATGTTCTATGATTTTTCCGTAGTAATGCTTGCATATCACATATTTTATTTTATTTTATTATTTTATTTTTTTAAAGATTTATTTATTTATTTATTTATTTATGAGAGAGAGAGAGAGAGGCAGAGACACAGGCAGAGAGAGAAGCAGGCTCCGTGCCGGGAGCCCGACGTGGGACTCTATCCCGGGACTCCAGGATCGTGCCCTGGGCCAAAGGCAGGTGCTAAACCGCTGAGCCACCCAAGGATCCCCTATATCACATATTTTAAACTTACAGTACAGTTATCCTTAGGTTTTCTAGTTCACATAAGAGTGACA
This sequence comes from Canis aureus, assembly GCF_053574225.1. Taxonomy (NCBI): domain Eukaryota; kingdom Metazoa; phylum Chordata; class Mammalia; order Carnivora; family Canidae; genus Canis; species Canis aureus. The sequence goes on from NC_135620.1 coordinate 58,784,440, forward strand.
GAAGGTTAAAGAAAATATAGAGTCATGGCAAGATGGAAACACAACTTTTTTTATTCACCCAGAATATCTCACAAGATACATTAGGTTGTAGCTAAACTATTTTTTCCAGAATTGTTTTTAATTTTGCTAGAATAAAATAAATACCTTAGATTATATTAAGGTACCATATATATGAATTATGGTTATAGTTTAATGGGAAGATTGCTGGACTTTTAAGAATACGTAGGTTTTCTTTCTTTTTTTTTTTAATTTTTATTTATTTATGATAGTCACACACAGAGAGAGAGAGAGAGAGAGGCAGAGACATAGGCAGAGGGAGAAGCAGGCTCCATGCACCGGGAGCCCGACGTGGGATTTGATCCCAGGTCTCCAGGATTGCGCCCTGGGCCAAAGGCAGGCGCTAAACCGCTGCGCCACCCAGGGATCCCAATACGTAGGTTTTCATAAAAATCCTAGAAGGAAAAAAAAAAATCCTAGAAGAGAGCACAGGCAGTAATTTTTCTAATATTGGCCATAGCAACATTTTTCTAGATAGATATCCTAAGGCAAGGGAAATAAAAAAATAAACTATTGGGACTACATCAAAATAAAAAGCTTCTGCACAGCAAAGGAAACAATCAACAAAGCTAAAAGGCAACCTACTGAATGCAAGAAGATATTTGCAAATGACATATCCAATAAAGAGTTGGTATCCAAAAGATAAAGAACTGATACAATTCAACACCCCGAAAACAAACAATCCAATTAAAAGTTGACAGAAAACATGAACAGACATTTCTTCAAAGAAGACATCCAGATGGCCAACAGACACATGAAGTAATACACAACATCACTCATTATCAGGGAAATGTAAAACAAAACTACAATGAGATGTCACCTTACACTTGTCAGAGAAATCAATTATCTTGTCAGAATGCTAAAATCAAAAACACAAGAAATAAGCACTGGTGAGGATATGGAAAAAAAATGAATCCTCATGCACTGTTGATGGGAATGCAAACTGGTGCAGCCACTGCGGAAACAGTAAGGAGGCTCCTCAGAAAGTTAAAAATAGAACTACCCTACAATCCAGTATTGCAATACTGGTTATTTACCCCCAAAATACAAAAGCCCTAATTCAAAGAGATACACGCACCCCTATGTTTATAGTAGTAGTATTTACAATAGCTAAATTATGGAAGCAGGCCAGGTGCCCATGGATAGATGAATGGATAAAGAAGATGTGATACACACATACCAGAATATTATTCACCCATTACCAAAAAAAGAATGAAATCTTACCGTTTGGAACAACATGGATGGAGCTAGAGAGTACAATGCTAAATAGAATAAGAGAAAGACAAAACCATATGATTTCACTCATATGTGGAATTTAAGGAACAAAACCAGCAAAGGAGAAAAGAGAAACCTAGAAACAAACTATAAACTGAGAACAAACTGATGGTTACTAGAAGGGAGGGAGGTGGGAGAATGGGTTAAATATGTGATGGGGATTAAGGAGTGTACTTGGGATGAGCACTGGGTATTGTATGGAATTGTTGTATTGCTGTCTTGTACACAGGAAACTAATATAATACTACATGTTAACTATGCTGGAATTAAAATGAAAACTTAATAAAAAAATACCCGGGTTTTAATTTAACTAAGCTTTGCTACTAGATAAAATTAAGTAAATTCTAAGCAAGTTTTCTTTGATCTGATTTTTCTATAAGTTAATAATGTGGAATGTAAGAATATAGGATGTAATACTTCACCCAGAGTAGGTACTTGAGAAATTAAAGAAGTTAATACATTCTGTCCTATTATACAGAACTTGCATTAGAATATGTGGAAGTTCAATAGGGGAGAAGAATTTAAGATATTACACAAATATTAAAGTATATTCTAAAATATATGGTCAATACTATAGAGATCTATAATTTTTCAGAAGCATCATACTCAGATCGTTCATGCAAGTAAGTTCTATTTAATTGTCAAACAATATTTTTGGTTTTTATGTTTTCAAAGTATAGGCCATTGGAAAAGATGGAAAACTCCCCACGTCGTTCTGTGAAGCTAGCACAACCCCAAACCTCTTATAGTGAGTTTAAATCTAGTAAAGATAATATAGACACACGCACATATAGACAGACATGTGTTAAAGTCCAAGTAATTTATTAGCTAATAGAGTCCAAAAAATTATATATGTGATCAGGAAGAGTTTTTCTCAGGAACGTAAAGATGGCTCTATATTATGAAACCTACCCATAACTCGTATCAGCATATTAGAGGAAAATTTATGATTATGTCAGTAGATGATTCTAAAAAAAGGAGGAAATAATTTGATATAAATCCAGTAACTTCACTCAGAAATGCAATTAAAGCAACAGTGAGATAACCATGTAGTACTGGCAGTATGTGGGAAAACTCATACTTTGGTGGTAATATAAATTCTTACTTAGGTAACTATTTACTTTAGCTACTGATAATAGCTATTGAAATAAAGCACATGATCCTTTGAGTACTCTCACTTTTGGGAATCATTTCTACAAAATACAGTACAATGTATATACTATAATACTAATATATACTGTTATGGTATATTAGGATATATTCAAGGACTCCTGTTTTGGAAACAACATGCATGACTGTTGATCACTTGGAAGGGTCACTGCATAAATTATTATTTAATAAATAATATTATTTAATAAATTATTATTTATGCAGTGACCCTTTATGTAATTATACATCCATACCATGGAGTACAGTATACCCATGATGGTATTGTTACATCACTGGGGTGAGGAATAACAAATTATAGATTATCCTGCACAGTGTTATCCATTTCATTGTAAAAGGAAAGTCTATATATGTTAATGTTTGCATGAGCATTGGGAAATGTGTAGGAGGACTGGGTTAAAAGAGGTGGTTGGATTGGTGAAGAGGGAAATCATTAAGTTTTTCTTGATATGTTCTACACTGTTTGGTTTATTATGAAGAGTGTTTGTTACCTTTGTAATAATCACATTTAATGAAGGAAAAAATGCTAAATAAATTCAAAACATGAGAATATGAGTTCTTAAGCTCAATTTGATTAAAGACATGAAAAATAGAAAAATGTTATAGGTAGCTTTTGTTGTAGAGGACACTGGAAATCATTTCCATTCATGATCATTATCACAGATTACCTCTGAAAATAAAGGTATTTTAACAGATGGTGGCTTTAATGATTTTTTTTTCTTTTATAGCAACTCCGTTCCAATATTCGAGAAATGGAGAAACTTTGTTTGAAAGTCCGAAAGGATGACCTAGTACTTCTAAAGAGAATGATAGATCCTGTTAAAGAAGAAGCATCAGCAGCAACAGCAGAATTTCTTCAACTCCATCTGGAATCTGTAGAAGAACTTAAGAAACAATTTAATGATGAAGAAACTTTACTACAGCCTTCTTTGACCAGATCCATGACTGTTGGTGGTAACGTACTAAGTCTTACTCTTGTTCATAGTAATGCAGTTCACCATCTTGTATAACTATTGCAGATACATAAGTTTCCAGGGATCACGTCCTATTTCAGTATGTTGAATTCTTGGACCCTGGGCATGCCTAGAAATTCATGTAGAGGGGATCCCTGGGTGGCTCAGTGGTTTAGAGCCTGCCTTCCACCCGGGGCGTGATCCTGGAGTCCCGGGATCGAGTCCTGCATTGGGCTCCCCGCATGGAGCCTGCTTCTCCCTCTGCCTGTCTCTCTCTCTCTCTCTCTCTCTCTCTCTCTCTGTCTCTCATGAATAAATAAATAAAAATCTTAAAAAAAAAAAGAAATGCATGTAGATAAAGTTTCATGGGATAAAAATTTTGAAGCTATGCTATATAGAGTGGAACTTCTAAGTACCTATTTGTCTATATATTGAAAATTTCATCCTAATTTGCAGAGGATACCCCCTTCATGTCCGGGTGCAAGAGTAGCCTAACCAGGCATACCTCTTTCTTTGGCATTCTGATTTTCTTTCATAGGGACTTTAGATCTATCAGCTCAGTTTTCTGAATTTAACAGACAACATTAAAAAAAAAAAAAAAAACCCTGCATTGAGGGTCATGCTATCAGCTTTTGTGAAATGGTACTCTAAGAAACGGTCCAGCAGAACTTTTCATCATATCTTTTTTAAGAATGTAACTGATAATTGAACCCTGAAAAAAAATTCTTGGTTTAATACATAATAGTACTTGAAAGCAGTTGGTCTTTTTAAAATCTCATTAAAAGGATATTGGCTAGAATAACTGATAAGGTTTCTCTACTTCAGTTATTTACTGGAATGCTTACGTCTGAATTTTTTTTAACTACCAAAAGCCAAAGTTTTTAACTGTCCTGGCTTTATTTTATAATTGCTCCCTTCATTTTTCCTTTTTTGTTTCCCTTTTAATTTATGCTATCTTGTTATATTTTGTATGTTCTAAGATGCTTTTAAATCTTAATAAATTATAAATTAGAATCTAAGAGATGTTATACCTGTCCAGTTTTCACCATTTCATGTATGTAGGAGGCTCTTATACCATTCCCTGTCTCCAAAACCAGATTATTTTTGACGTTTTATTTTCAGTGCTAATGATCCAGTAATTCATAGGGAAGTCAAAATTGAAAAATTAGAGGAAACATTTAGGCCATCATCCAGAGTTTCTTTGCAATCTTGCTTTTACTATATCCTGAGTACCTAGCACATAGTACATAGTGCTTGGCACATAGTAGACCATTAATAAATGTTTCATAAATGTGAGAGAATAAGTACTTTTTTAGAGGCAGTTTTGTAATTTCAGATGTACTATACTCACTACACTCTGTGGATAACCAGTACCTAAAGTGTCATTTAGGATAGAAGGAGATGTTACCACTCAGCCCCTTGGTTGAAGAATATTTAGGAATAATGCCTTTTGATAGTTTGTAGCTACTGTTTATGTTATTCTGTGTGTATTAATCACCACCATAATGATGCAGCTAAATGCTGTTCATATCATTTAGTGTGAACCTGATACTTTATGTGCATGTATAGAGAAACTGGGCTTCCATGTGATTAAGCAGCTCTCTTATCTACCTAAACACTGTGACAGTTGTGAGGACAGTAACAACAATGAAGATATGTTGGTTTTTCTGGAAAGAGTCGTTGATATCAGTCTCTTGCTATTTAGTTTTGAATTGCCCATCACCAGCAATTCCTTCAAAAACAAAAGGTTTGAGTTCTGAGGTTTCTCACATATGATACTATTCTAATACTTGGTCTTATTTGCATTTTATTACTGCATTATTTGAGTTTCTGCCAGTGGGACTCAACAAACTTGGGTTTGGGCTCAACAAACTTAGGTTTATATATCATCAGAGGAACTGGGTGATTATGAGAAGAAGGCAGTTTACATAGTTTGCTGGCAATTAAATTTCTCTGTAGGAAAGCTGACAGGTATTAAAAAATATATATATATTTATGCAACATTTGAGGAAGCACATGTACAGAGAAGATGAAAAAGATTGAAGCAGAGCCAGAGGATGAGGAAGAAGAAATGACAAAATTCATTTTCCAACTCTTTTGATTCTTAGATTTCTCAATTCATGGAACATCAAATCAACTAAAGACCTAATCACTTGCCACTGGGAAAAACTACATGATTAAATTTCTATAACTAGTGCTGATTTGATTGAGACGGTCATCTTATTTATAAAATACCTAATTTATACCTAAAACAATGTGTAGAATTTCAAATTCCAAATGGTCTACTGGTGAGATAGTACTTTGACTTTGAATTCATTGCCAACATTAAGCAGTTAAAATGACCTGTTTCACCAAGTGCCTGAGAATTTCACCAAATGAGAAATTCTACTAGGTTGCCTTAAATCCAGAATTATTATTAACAAATAATTGAGAGGATGGGAAAGAAGAAGAATAAAAACAAAGCAGCTGATTTACATAAGACCTTAAGAGTAGGATAGAAATTGGGTTTGTTCCATGTGTGGTCTTCTAGTTATGGACTCTTTTCTGCAATTCTACATGTTTTTATCCTGTGCTTTCTGGTTTTTCTTTGTTTTTGCTTTCAATACTCATTTAGTAGTGACAGCCTATACAGAAAAAATGTGTTTGATTTGCATAGAAGTTAAATGCCTTAAAATACTTCTTCCTTTAAAAATTCAATCTGATTCTAAATAAATTGGTTGGAAATATCAGCAGAGATTCAGGAGCAATGTTGCCACATTTCCATGAGTGAGATCAAAATACAAAAATAGTTTTTCATTTACAGATAGAAATAACAAGTAGAATAGGGTGTTTTATGTTCTCTGGAGAGTAAAAGAAGCTTATTAAGTTTAGGGGGAAGCTGTGATGATTTTGCTGCTTCTTTTGTCCAGATTCTGAGAGTTCCTAAAGCAAATCTTCTCTGCCAATCTTGCTTGATCTGAGAAACTCCCTTCTGTCTCACTTGTGTGTCTAGTTTCATTTTTAGCATATTGCTTGCCACCAAGAGAAGTGATGAACCTACAAATTTGATTTGTATTTAGAAAGATATATCAAGTCATATAGAGTGAATCAGGGCTTCTCTCCATCTTTGTCTTTCTTACTCCCCTTCCAGCACATACAGTTCACCAGTGCAATAGGAATAGAATCTTATTACATTTTAAACAAATACTCAGAAAAGAAAAGAATCCAATCTTAAAACTGCTGGGAACTTCAGACCGCATATTGAATTTGATGAAATATCAGATTTTATCACAGGTATATATACATGTAGTGAACAGTTTTGTGAAGCACGTGGATAGTTTTGTATATTATTAAGAAGATATGTTTTCTGTTGGTTTTAATTTTCTTAAAAATACTCCTTAAGCCATGACTTAGAAGTCATTTTATTTGGCTAGATAGGTTGGTATTCATGATCAATAGATTAATTTCACTATTTTTAAACAGTCAGAACACGAAGAATTCAGGAAATGCCTTTGAATTAATTTAGATTTATAATGAAACTTTTCCTCACATATTGAAGTTTAGTGGAAATTTCTTCTGTGTTGTATTATAATTCTTTGAAGAATCATTGCCTTTCATGAAATACAGAGAGAAAGAGAATGTTTGGTTGTATAGAGAGAAGGGAAAAGTCTTATGTCTGTGTTATTAGCTTCAAATAAGAATATCTTCATGTTTATTTGAGTTTGAAGTCAATAATAAGATTTTAAAACTGGAGTTTGAAAAACTGGGGAGTGATATATGTATTCTACATGTGTTCTACATTCTTTACACTTGCAGTTGTTTGCGTGTGGATGGAACTATCTTAGATTATTTCATCATATAAAACAATAGCAATTTGAGTTCTGTGAGTACTTCATCCTTCTTTCCTGCAGCTATAATCTGTCTCACTGTTTTCCCTCATCACGTCTGTAGCAGTTTCTAAAAGTTCAAAGTCAATAGATGTTCACTGAGGTAGTGATTTCTAAAATAAGCTGGAATAAATGAATTATGGAAGTTGTAGAAATTAAAGGATTTCTTTCTTAATTGTTAGTTATGCCTCAGATTGATTAGTGATGTTCAGAGTTGTAAGTTTACAGCAGGATTTTCCATGGAATAGAACAGATTTCTTTGTTCTAAGACTCCATTTGAACTAAGATGCATACGCAGTTTGGTTTCAAGTGAGACGTAAATGACTTAAACACTTCTTATTTTTTACCAGAGGAAATCTGTTAGGTTTACTTAAAATGCCAAACATTTCCCACTCCTTCATTTTTTAGATCAAGAATTTATGTATGACAGTCTCCCCTCCTTTTGTTATATACCCTGGTATACTCCATTTAAATCCTCTATAATAGCATAAAGGTTATGGCTTATAAAAATCCTTAGAGTGGATGTTGTAATTATAAAATTCTGCTTTACATTTGGTCTGTTAATGATAACAAAGTTATCATTATTCATCATCCTATTAAAGAAGTTGGAGTTCTTATTACAATAGAAATATTAAGTGGAAGAGCGGTCTTAGAGGAATTCATTTATCTTGATTGATGGGAAAATGAAAGTGTCTTTATGTGATAAGTTAGGACATAGGATAAATAACTCTTTTAAACATTTGTAAAAATCAGAGAGCTTTTAAAATATTGGATACTTGCCATAATGTTGTAATGTAAAACTTTATCTGATGTTTTTGCTCTTCAAGATAAGGAAATGTATTCAGATAAGCTAAAATTCAAAATTAAAAGAACACTGTCAATTCTGATAAGCCTACGAAATATTTTTTAGTCAACTGACTATGCCCTTCCTAAACAATTCAAACAGATTCTTTTCCTCGAGAGGTAAAACATTCATAAATTTCAAAAGTAAAATAGTAATGCAGTTTTATAAAATGCCATTCAGTTATAGACTAGGATGAAAAAGAAATTGAGAAGATGAACTTAGAGTAATGACTTTTAGGAGTAGATAAGGTGTCATATGTCATTATGTCAAGTCTTTGCATGTAACACTTTAGTAGCTCTCTACTGTCTGCCAGATAAGGTACAAAGTCTTTAACTGGTCTATGGTTAAACCCCTCCTAACCATCTATATAATATTCTATGTTTGTAACTCTGTGTCTTTTATTTCATTCTTTGGCAAGACCAACCTGCTGATTTTATGTTAAGGTTTATCTTTTCTTCTTTGAGGGCCTTTTTTGTGCTGGTCTCTCTATGTAGAATTTATATTCCTATTTTCTTTGTCTTGTAAGATCACCTATTTTGGGACGTTGTCTCATAAACTGCACACCACACCAAGCTGGGTCAGATGCCATCCCAAACTTAGAATACCCACAGAATATTGTATGCACCTATATATGATTATCTAAATACCATTGCAATCTCTTACTGTTTTAGGATTTATCTCTTTGTATGTCTAACTCTTCTAGAATATAAGTTCCTTGAGAACATCTACTTTGTATTACTCATTTTCTCATCTTTGGTACCTAACACAATACATAACAGTTGTCAGGTAATATTAAAGTGGTAGATATTTTGAATTTGAAGTAAGGAGGACAAAAGGAATTAGACCTTCACATCTCTTCTTTCCATTTCCACTGCCACTGTCCTCAAACAGGCCATCATCATTTTGCACTGGACATACTGCAAAGTCTCCCAACTGGGTTTTCACTCTCTAATTTTTTTTTACCTTTCAACTTTATCCTTAATCTATTCTTTACACTACAGCTATGGTTCTCTTTCTAAATCTGAAATCTGATTATGGCACCCTCCAGCTTCCCAGTAGTTTCCAGCTCCTTTTAATAGTTCCATATTGATCTTATGAGAAAAACAGAATTCTTTAACATAGTTTACAATGCCATGAATAATGTCACGTTAGATTTCTAAAAGAGCTCAACATTTGCTTTTCTCTTTCATAGTCTGTATTTCAGTTCCCAAACCTATGCATGTATCGTTCTCCCTGACCTGAATACTATGCTTTCCCCTCCACCTTTGCCCCAGTTCACCTATGTAATTTCTGTTCATTCTCAGGTTTCAGCTTCAAAACCTCCAGCTACTCTCCCCTCCCCACATCTAGGTTAAATACCTCTCTTCTGTGCTCACCAGCATTACATATTTATTCATATCATAGTTCTTATCAGACTATACTGGCCTTGCCTGTTAATATAGTGTATTGTACATAATATGGTAAGTTCCATTAATAATAGTAACAGTAGCAATGCCTATTTATTGTAGTAGTAACTACTAAGCCACTTATACTCAATATTTAAGCCAGGCACAGTGCAAAATAAATACCTATCACCTTATTTTATTTTATTTTATTTTAAGTTTTTATTTATTCATTTAAGTGATGTCTACACCCAGTATGGGTCTTGAACTCACGACCCCAAGATAGAGAATCACATGCTCTTCCAACTGAGCCAGATATCATCCCTTTCACCTTATTTTAAAAATGAGGACAGGGCAGAAGTTTAGCGCCACTTTCAGCCCAGGGCATGATCCTGGAGACCCAGGATCGAGTCCCACATTGGGCTCCCTGCATGGAGCCTGCTTCTCCCTCTGCCTGTGTCTCTGCTTCTCTCTCTCTCTCCCTGTGTGTCTCCCATGAATAAATAAATAAAATCTTTTTAAAAAATAAATAAAAATGAGGACAATGATTCAAAGAGCTAGTAATTAGCCAAACCAGAATCTAACCCAGGTCTTTCTGACTAGGCCCATGCTCCTAACCATTGTACTATGTTGACTTCTGGAGCTGTTTATATGGTTTACCATTGTGTCTATAGTACCTTAGCATACCGATTAGCATTTACTAGGCATTCTGTACATATCAGTTTAATGAATGAATGATAGGGAAAACCAATACAAGGAAATAAAAACTTGAAGGTGGAGTTTGGAGTGTAAATTAATTCATCATCCTAGCAGTTTTACTGAGGAAGGCTTTAGTGGATTGACGACTTTTCAAAACTCAGAAAAGAAATAGAAGCAATGGAGACATGGGCTAGAAAAATGAGTCTGAGAAGGAGGATGACAATATGTATGAAAAGATCTTCATGGTAAGAGTTGTTCATTTGATAACAAATTTATTGTTACCCCAAATGGCTGATTTTCATTGTTAAAAAAAAAAAAAAAAAAAAAAAAAAAAAAAACATGATGTCCCTACTTGTAACACCTTCTGAATCTGATATTTATTACTAAAATATCCAAAGGAAAGGTTAATGATTTACATTGAAAGTGTAAAACCTGTTTCTAGTGGGTCTCTTCATGGAATGTTGGCCAAATAGAATAGTTCTCCTTCTGTGCTTCTTCCACACTGAGCTCTAGTTATTCAGATTGGGTAGATGGCATTTGTAGCTATCTTCTTGAGATTTTTTGTAGAATATTTGTTACCCTTGGAATAATCTGCCCATAGATACATCTATTTTTATAGAATAATCAATTTACTTTTAGCCTGAATTCAGTTAGTTAGCATTTTACATGGGAATTGTTTTACAAAATTGATTTATGCTATATGCTTTCTAACAAAAGCCCATAAACTAAACACGAGGCTGTGTTCATCCAGGAACATTTCACACTGCTGAGGCTGAAGCTGATCCTCAGACTATGACTCAGGTATATGCGTTGCCTGAAATTCCTCGAGATCAAAATGCTGCAGAATCATGGGAAACCTTAGAAGCGGTATGTTAAAAATTCTTTTTGTTTTGGTAGCTGTTAGGCAAAAAAGTAAGTAACTTTCTTCTCTCTCTTTTTAAGGATTTAATTGAACTTAGCCAACTGGTTACTGATTTCTCTCTCCTAGTGAATGTAAGTATTTAATTGTTTTTGGCTCAGAGATGTTAGATTAATAAGATAAGAAGCTTTTATTAATTCCTAGGCTTTTGATTATAATTTCAATAGAAATTAGAATTTTTAAGACTGATGTTGAACCATGGATTGAAGTCCAATGGTCCTCAACTTCCAGATAAATTTAATAAACATTTATCAAATGTTTGTTATTTAAAAGGTACTGTGTTAGATCCTTGGCACCTGGGGTCCGACAGGGTTAGCTATAGAAGTAAATGAAGCCTATTCTTTGCCTTCAAGGACTTAATAGTGGCTGTTGATAAGGTTGGACCCCCAAAACTGAAATTTCAAGCATGATTATTAAGTGCAAAAATGAGGTATGAAGGGAGGTATTATCAGCTTTAAGAGAAGCATTTTATTCCAAGGGAGAGAGGCAAGGGTTGTGAGATAGAAGCATTAGGATAGCTTCACGAGATAGGTAGCATTTGCTTGAGCCTTGAAAATTGAGTACAATGTCCACAGATGGGAAGTGGGGAAGGGTGCATTTGAAAACAGCTGAATAAAGACATGGAGTACACAAGTGTATGGCCTTTGAAGAACGACAAGTATTGCAGTAATAACCAAAGCATGAACTACTATAGGCAGGCAAAGCAAGGAGTGTGCAGGCCAGATTGAGGTGGCATTGAAGGCCATACCAAAGAATTTGAACCTAAATTTGTAGATATTAGGGAGCCAGTATAGATTTTTGAGCAGATTAGAGTGATATGATCCATTCTGCTTGAGAAAGATTACTGTTAGCAGTGTGAATTATGGCTCTGGGAAGGAGGAGATAGTAGGCAGGAGGACTAGTTAGAAATCAATAGCAAGAGTTTCACCAAGAGCAATGGCAATACAAGTATGAAGGTAAAGGACAGCTAAGAGGTATTTCTGGGGTAGACTTAGTAGAAATTAGAGGAAGATGGAAGAGTAAAATATTAAAGCTTATTCTGCATAATTGCGTGGCCAGTGATATCAACATAGATGAAGGAACATAAAGTAGATTTGGTGGGAAAGACAGAACAGGTTTTCTGTCATTGTTTTTCTAAATTATTCTTATGTTTTCTTCCCAGGAGGTATAGGAAGGTTGGATGTAAGTGTGTGTATATCTGTATGCACATACAGGAACAAACCTGTGTCTGCTCATGCTTATGTCTAGGTTTAGTCCTTTGTTCTCAATCAAACTGTGATTTGGGGTTTTATATATATATGAATTATGGTTTCCCTGACATCTGGCTTTCAAGTATAAGAAATCCCTAGATTACACAATATTGGAACTAGCACTGCAAAGGACTTAATGAGGCCAGCTAATCTAATTCTTCTGTTCTTGCCCCAGCTTCTCATATAGATGGTTTTTCACCTCTTTTTGAACAATTATAGTACAGGAATACTCTATACTTTAGCCATTCCATTTGGAGACTCTACCTCTTAGAAGTTCTTCCTGATATAAACTCTGCCCTGTAATAACTTCCCATTGGTACTTTTGCCCTCTTGGAACCATATACTGAACAAGTTTTGTCATTTTCTCATATAATATTTTTCAACTTTTTGAGGCCAACATTATCCTTCCTCACCCTGTCCAACGTCATCATATTTTTTTTTCTTTTAAGAGCTCTTAATTCTCAAATGTGTTCTTTCTAGAATGTGTGATTCCTAGGCTTTTCAGTGCTAATCCCTTCATCTGCTTGTTTTCTAGTTTTTATATTTTTTCTTAAAATCTAATGCCTAAAATTGAACATCAGTAAATTGTTTAAAGCATTTTCCTTTTTTGATGCTTCTAAATCAGAAGAAGCAAAATGCTTGAAGTTTCTGGATTAGGTAGCTATACAATCTGTCAATATACTTGCATATAAAAGGGAACGATACAAGAATCCCCAAATATTTGTTGTTTCAGAATCAAGTTTTATTCAGTTATTTTAACTCTCTGATTTAATGCTGTTTGTAAAATCTGTACATGTATGGTTCTGCAAGTATATACATTTGTCAAAAATCATTGATATCTACACATAAAAATTTGTGAATTATAATGTATATAAGTTATACCTCAATAAAGTTGATTTAAGAAACAAACTAAACATGTACAAAGTTCTCATTCCAGACAAATACATTTCCCTTCTAAAGGGATAGGCACATGAAAGGAAAATTGAGGGCTTGTGGCCATTTAACAATTATATATCCAATTAGGTTACGTAAGCAGCTCCCAACCCCTAATCTTAGGAAGATTTGTGTAGGAAGACTTTGGCTATAGCCATGGTTCTATACAAATGTCCTATTTATTATAATCTGTGTGAGGCCATGGGACAGAAAGCTATTAGGCAGAAGCTCAAAGGAGAACCCCTGATTACTATTCCCAGGGTAATTGAGTTCTCATGACCAAATGGTCAGGACTCACAGAAGCTCCATTTAGGCACCAAATGACTTGGGAACATAAGCAGAGTGACCACATCCTCTAATTATCATCACATGGATGTGATAGATTCTAGACAAATTAGCCATGTATTTTTGGAGCCCTTTCTATGTGCATAGTACTGTGCTAAGTAGGCTCAATGAAAAGTAAAAAATAGTTTAAAAAAAAATCAGGGGGCCTGGGTGGCTCAGTGATTGAGCATTTGTCTTTGGCTCAAGTCATGATCTGGGATCCTGGGATCGAGTTCCACATCGGGCTCCCCGCAGGGAGCTTGCTTCTCCCTCTGCTTATGTATCTGCCTCTTTCTATGTTCTCTCGTGACTAAATAAATCTTAAAAAAAAAAAAAAAAAAACAACCCTATAGGATAGTCTTGATAATGGCATAACATTGTGAATGTACTTAATGCCACTGAATTGCACACTAAGAATGGTTAAAATAGTAATTTTTATATTATGTATTTTTTTTACCATAATGAAAAATGAACCTGCAAAGCCATTGAGAGATCCAGGTGTGATCCAATAATAAACTAATATCTACTAAGCACCCTGCTTCAGTTTTCTTCAATCTTTATTGCTCAAGTGCCCTCTTCTCTTCCTGTAACTGTGGAACTAGCCTTTTTTCTTGTCAAGGGGAATTTAAAGAACTCTGGGCCTGTAGCCCAGTGGCATGTCACCCTTGCTGCTGGTCCAGTTTTGTTTCTCCCTTCTACCTTATTCCCTATGGTTTTTACTCTGGATACCTAAAAACTGGATTGTAAAGGATTAGATCAGATCAATCAGATTTATTACCTATTTGACCTTAAGAATGTTGTTTGACAACAATGTGCTTTATAAAATTGTGGGACGACTAAATGAGATAATGTCTTTTACTTCCCATCTCGTTTCCTTTCACTGACCCCCAACTGCACTCCTGCCTTTGTCCTTCCCTTATAGGATTCCCTCTTTGGCTTTTCTTTTTTTTAAAGGTTTTATTTTTTCATTCATGAGAGACAGAGAGAGAGGCAGAGACATAGAGGGAGAAGCAGGCTCCTTGCAGGGACTCTGATGTGGGACTCGATTCCCAGGCCTGGGTTCACGACCTGAGCTGAAGGCAGATGCTCAACCAGGGTGACCTGAGCCACCCAGTCATCTCCCTCTTTGGCTTCTTGCTTAGAGTTTTACTTCTGCCACCACTGTTACCTTTAGACATTTTAGTACTATAGTCTCTAGAGTCCCTCTCCTATTGTTGAATCCCATGATATCAGCATCCTACTTTCCTACTCTGTTTATCACCTACTCTAGGTCAATATAATCCTGGACTCTGTCTGTATATAGTAGTCTTTGTATGTTTCTGAGCTTTTCTGTGTGTATTATTTATTGGCTATGATTAAGAATTATAGATTACATACTTTTGGACTTAAAAACCAGGATAGCTCAGTGTTACCTGGATTGACCAAGATCCAAGATTAGTGCTAGCCTTAAAAGATAGCTAGAATTGCGAGAGTCAGGAATATAATAAAGGAAAATAACTGCAGTTTTGGCAATAACTTCTTAAAGAAACCCATAGCTTTTTTGGCACATTAATAAAACCATACAACGACTAGCAAGACTCTCCAAAGGAGAGCATTTTTATTGATGTAAATAGATTTGGGTGGATTTTTTCAATGTATTATGTTGCTTGATAAAGAGGATGCTGGTTATACAAGTGTCCACAATAAGCATTCAAGGGAAAACTGCATTCTACTTGACCAACATTAACTTAATAAATTACTCTTTTTTTTTTTTTTTTTTTCAGAATCTTAGATGCTCCTACAACTGCTCATTAAGATTCAATTATTTTTTCAGGAAGATAAAGGGCCCTAACTCAGTATTTTTAAAAATGAAATTCATAGGCATATTCTTAGTCTTTTGAGAATTCTTTTCCTTTACAAAAGGGAAGAGTCTTTATATTACTTTACAGAAACACTAGTGTCTTTCCTGTATGGTTTAACTCTTTGATAAAGGGATGCTGAGAATATATAGGAGGGGCCAAAGTATAAAATGTCAAGAAGGGAGTTTGAAGATTGTCAAATGTGGGAGACCCAGACAGAGGAAAGCAACATAAGCAAATCAGAAGCACAAAGGGGAGGTTGGTAGGTATATGGGAGGAGACTTCTGAGCCACTATCATCAGGAAGTTGGTTTCCTGTACTCTGCAGTAAGGTGGTAGTTAGATGGTTTGGCCCAGCATAAAGAACCAAAGACACGGTGAACAAGTCTGAATGGAATCTAGTTTGGCATTCTTAGACAGTGACTGACAACTGGCACTGGTTTGCTGCTTAATTATAATTGTGTCATTGATCTTCTTTAAATTCGATATTTATGAAGCAGAATTTGAAGATATGGGCAAAGTTTGGGCTTCAAACCAAGAAAAATAGGGGAAGAAAAGGCAAGTCTGTATAACTGAGGGACGGTTGTTGATCCCAGGAGAGGGACTGGTCTGCCCTCTGCCTTATCTCCATGTCCACATTTAAGCAAGCTTCCACATGTCGGTGATTAAGTATTCAAGTGTGGGCTACTCCTCAGGGTGAGACAGACCTCATCAAGTACTGGTGATATCAGTGATAAGGGAGCATCAGTGATCTCAGGCTTCATTTTGTCTTGTGGTCCTTTCTCAATTATACCAAAAGATTTTTGTGAAAAAATATTTAAATTATTTTTAAATTTTTATTTATTTAAAAAGAAGAGGGAAGCCTGGGTGGCTCAGTGGTTGAGTGTCTGCCTTTGACTCAGGGCGTGATCCCAGAGTCCAGGATCGAGTTCTGCATCGGGCTCTCTGCAAGGAGCCTGCTTCTCCCTCTGCCCATGGCTCTGTCTCTCTCTGTGTCTCTCATGAGTAAATAAATAAAATCTTTAAAAAATAAGAAAAAGAGTCATAGAACTGAATATCCAACCTTTTTAAGAAGGAGTATCAAAAATATTTCTCTGAGGCGATGAGATGAAACAGGGTATAGAAATGACAATAAGTCTAGCAGGCTCCATCATCTTGATGGAATTACTTGGGGACTGAGAGAGAGGAGGAGACATGTTGGGTTTTTTTCCGTCTACCCCTCAGCTCATCAAGAAGTGGAGGATGATGGTAACACCTGTGATTTATCTGCTAGCACAAACTTTCAGGCAAAAATGGAAAGTGTTGGGGGTGTCCCAAATGGAAACAGTGATAGAAATTCAGTGTCATGGGGCACCTGGGTAGATCAGTAGTTGAGCGTCTGCCTTTGGCTCAGGTCGTGATCCCAAGATCCTGGGCTCGAGTCCCACATTGGGCTCCCTATAGGGAGCCTGCTTCTCTATGTCTCTGCCTCTCTCTGTGTCACTCATGAATAAATAATTTTTTTAAAAAATCTTAAAATTTAGTGTCAAATCCCGGTAGGCTGGAACTGGAGAGTACTATGCTAAGCAAAATAAGTCAATCAGAAAGAAAATTACCATATGGTTTCACTCATGTGGAATATAAGAAACAGCTCAGAGGTTCATAGGGGAAGGGAGGGAAAACTGGGAAAAAATCAGAGGGAGACAAAACATGGGAGACTCTTAACTACAGGAGATTGAGGGTTGCTGGAAGGAAGGTGCTGGGGGTGATTGGGTAATGGGCATTAAGGAGGACACTTTAATGAACACTGGGTGTTATATGCAACTGATGAATTACTGAACTCTATATCTGAAGCTAATATAACTATATATTGGCTAATTGAATTTAAATTTAAAAAAAGAAATCCCAACAGGTTGGGTATTATTAGTGTTGGCACTTATGCTTCTGTGGGTTGGAAAAAGAAAGCTAACATTAAAAAAGTTTATTATATGAGGAAAAGAAAAACAATGAATGACTAGGAGAGATCTAATGTTTTAATGCCCAAGAATTTTCAAGCGTCATAGGAAAAGGTTTAATATGCTTTTTAGAAAAGAAAGATGGGAGCTAAGCTTTCTTGAGAAGATCATGACTTGTTCTATTTTTCTCCTCACACTCTACAGACCCTATCTCATTTTAGCCTCACTTCAACTCCCTGAGGTATATTATCCTTATTTGAGAGATGAGAATATTGACACCTGGAGAATTTGAGTAATTTGTCCAAGGGCACACAGTGCTGGGATTTAAACACAGGACATCTGTCCAAAGGTTGTGCCCTTAATCCCATTGTGTGGACTTGCAGTATCACTTGGGAACTCATTAGACATGCAAATTCTCAGGCTTCACCTAAAGTCTACTGAATCAGAAACTCTGGGTGTGGGACCCAGCGGTCCATGCTTTAATAAGTCCTCTGGGTGATTCTGGTGTGCACTCACATGCAAGAATCACTGTTGTACTTGTCTCTGACAGAAATGTTCAGAAGAAAACTGATAAAGGACTTTTTTAGGGGTTGTGTTAGAGATTGCAAGATAGCAGGGGAGAATACAGGAATGAAGCGATACCATGAAAGGTCTACCAGTGAAAAGGTACATACTTGGTGTATGAGAAGGGAAGGAATGTCAGTAAGGCTGATAGGAAGCAACTGTGGGGAAAAAATCAGCTGTGTTGTTACATGTTCTTTAAGATGGTTGGAGTTAAGTGTAATATCTAATGCAGTGTAAGTTAAGAGGGAATCAAGTGCTTGAGGATTAAACTTGAATTATTTCACAGTCATTGTAAGAGTGGGATTTAGCTGGGATCAAAGAGGGATTCTCTTCCTTTTTTCTATGAATTAAAACAACAACAACAACAAAAAAAAAACCTAGGAGTGCCTCGGTGGCTCAGTTGGTTAAACATCCAGCTCTTGTTTTTGGCTAAGGTCCTAATCTCAGCATCGTGGGATCAAGCCTCATGTTGGGCTCTGCACTCAGCATGTAGTCTGCATAAGGCTCTCTGTCTCTCTCTCTCCACCCCCTTCCCCATATGCACATGCTCTCTCTCAAATGAATTAATCTTCAAAAACAAATAAAAACCCTGGCCTATATATTGATGTGATGGTGGTCACTTGGGTTTTATACGTTTATTAGAATTTATCATACTGTACCCTTAAAATGGGTGCATATTATTGTATGTAAATTCTGTCTACATTTTATTTAAAAATTCCCATTGTTCCTGTGGCAAGTAATTGAGTTCCCATCCCTGGTGGTGTTTGAGCTGAGGTTCAGTAACCACTTGTGAGAAATGTAGTGGGGCTTCACCTCTGAGAGGAAAATCATTCCTTCTACCCAGAGGTTCTATGTGTCACAAGTGCTATTGTGTCAGCACAGGTGTTGCCTTTTTTTGTAGATTGCTTTATTAATATCTTTGATCTGGAACATCTTAACTTGTCATGATTTTAAAATGTATTAAAGTGTACAGGTGTGAAGCTCAGGACAGTAAATTCATTCAGTGCTCCCTACTGCATATCACAAGTAGAAAGTTTTAATGACAGATCAAACCAAATTGTGTTCTCATTTTTAAAATGTAATCATTTGTATTTATTGGATCCAGGGCATTTTATTCCTAAGGCAAATTTGCCTGTTTTAAATCTTTGACTCTTCAAAGAAGATAAGGAGGTTTTTTGTTTGGTTTTGTTTTTTTTATCATCAACTTCTACATGTAAATGCTTATTTGGATTTTTCTTCTCTTAAAAGTAGATTCATTTGGAGAATAATATGTATGTTTGAATTTTAGTGTGAAATGCTTTCTCCTATAAAGGTGCCACCCTTTTATTATCTAATAAGTCCCCCTCTTTTTTTATGTATACAAGTGAATTTGTACTTTCAACATAGTTTATCAGACGCTATTAATGAAGCACTATTCAGACTGCAAGGCTACAGTACACGGGATCCTGATTACAGGAATTAAAATAGTGTGTATTGGCTGACTGCTGCTCCCCAGCAGGAACGCTCACTCATAATTCCTTTGCATCTAGTCTCAGCAGGAGAAGATTGACAGCATTGAAGACCATGTCAACAGAGCTGCTGTGAATGTTGAAGAGGGAACCAAAAACTTGGGGAAGGTAAGATTCTGCTCCTGCTGACAAATCAATGGTACTCTGGCTCCCAGGAATCTCTAGTATTAACCCAATTGATCTGCTCTCTTTAATGTGGAGGGAACCAGCAATTAAGGAAATAAGGAACAAATGACACATAGGTAGTGCAAGAAATCAATGACTGTTGTAATATTCTACTCTAAGATCCACTCTGTTGGGAGAGAAATTTTTTAGGGAATAAACCAAAGCCCTGCTATAAGGCATTTTGGTGTTATAAGGGAGCATTTGTAGAGGTTCAGATAGTGAAGTAGAGAGTGTTGGCGGAATCCAGTTGGGGCAAAAGTGTAAGGATGTGACGGCATGTGTGGAGTGCGACCGTCTATTTTCCATAGAATATTGCTTTTAGCCCCAGGTATACAGCACAGAATAATCTCTATGCAATGTAAAAGCTTTGGGGTATCTATAGTAGCTGAAACTGTTTAAATAAGCTTGCTAGATAGTTAGTAGATTGATTGTTTTGCAAGTAAAATCAATTGGCAGTAGTCTGCTTTTTATAGCTCATTTCTCTAAGTTCTGAGACCAGAAGCAATTGTAGTACCTGTGGAATACACCACTCCCCCCACTCCCCAATCTCTAAGGTTAATTATGTACCAAGAGTTAAAGAGGCATTGCCAGGAGTAATGAGAGGAAAATGCACATCACCACAGGCAGATATTCTCAACTCAATTTCTAAATTGAATTTTTTATTTTTTTTATTTTTCTTTTTTTTACAGGCTGCAAAATACAAGCTGGCAGCTCTGCCTGTGGCAGGTGCACTCATCGGAGGAGTGGTGGGGGGTCCGATTGGCCTCCTTGCAGGCTTCAAAGTGGCAGGAATTGCAGCTGCACTTGGTGGTGGGGTGTTGGGCTTCACAGGTGGAAAATTGATACAAAGAAAGAAACAGAAAATGATGGAGAAGCTCACTTCCAGCTGTCCAGACCTTCCCAGCCAAACTGACAAAAAATGCAGTTAAAAACCAAACTTTAGTATTATTGGCGCCAACATGTCTATTCTAATGAGGACTTTTGCTGCTGTTGGACACTCAGCTTTTGGAACATGATTCTATCAAGATAGTGGCTGTAGATGCTCAAGTGGGATTGAACTGTGATGAGTGGATGTATTTTGTTGTTTGCTGGAGTGTTAACAGAGATGTTAGAGATTGAGGAGCCTGGACTGAGGGTGAGCTACGTTGTCAGGTAAAGTTTAAAGACTGCCAAGGAGCAGATTTTCTGCCTGGAAATGTGAAAAATGAATTTATAATATTGATAAGGACTCGAAATGTGTGGACATGATGTTTATTCCATAACCCTGACTTGGAGACCCAAAGGCTGAGTGTATTATAAGCATGCTTATTTATCTCCTAAATATAGGAGGTTATTTAGGCCTGTTAACAAAGAAAAGAATGGGGAGTTCAGGAGCCTTTCTTATCAAATAAGGAAATCAGGATCTGGTGAGGGGCAGGGGTGAACTACATAGTGGAATCCATTTGGTGAACCCTCTTGTGGCTTGGTCCACCTGTATATTCTGATGAGGGACACTAATCATGTAAGAAAATGTAAGAAGTGTAAGAAGGTGCACTTCTCTTTGAGATATCTTAGTTTGTGACACAAGCTTCTCCTCTGAACTCTTCCTTCTGTCTCTTTAAATAAAGAACACAGACTCTCGAGTGATAGGAGACTATTGAGCCAGTCACTAAACTTGCTCTGTCAGCCTGTCTCTTAACACCTCAAAGATCTAGTGCCCTCTGCCTTCCCTCCCTTGTAATTCTGACTCAGGGGGTGATTCTACCCATATGTACTGAGGACTTGTCTCATAATCTGCTTTCTTGTATTGTCTCCCATCTCTGTTCATCCTTTCCTGTAACCTCTAGGTTAAAGAGAGAAAGAAAAGAAGAGAAATCTCCAAATATTTCCAACACTGTTAGAGTTTGAGATAAAGAATAAGCAGAGGGTAAGGGCGATACCAGACCATTTCTTGGGACGTCTTACAATTTCAAGAGACTGATGTGCCTGCCACACAGGGAATCTCTGACCCTAAGACTTTTCAGCTGGCCCTTGGGGGAGCTAAGAACTAGCTTTCTACCTCACTTCTGTTACTACCATCTTTTTCCCCAGGCTTTGCTGTCTCCTGTGCTTTATTTTACTTTTCACAGCTGTTACTTCTTCCTAAGAATGGCATTCTTGCTCGGCTTTTCTCACACTCAAGATGATAGACAAAGCCTGTTGCCAAGATTGGTCCTGATGAAGGATTTGTGGTGCTAATCCCAACACTTGACATTGACAGCAAGCATGGCTCAGCCCAATGCAGTGTGTATCTCAAATAGCAAAAAGGTTTTAATTTTTTGAAAAAGAATTGAAAATAATAGGTAGCCTCATCCTGTACCCCCCAATTCATTTGAAATAGGAGGGAACCACCTTTTGCCTTAATCATTACTATTTTCTGGGGGCAGAAGAATGGATACCTATACCACAAAATGTGTGAGCTCAGGAGCCCCAATAGTCCTCAGGTGGCTGAGTGGTTTATTACTTCTCTCTTGCTGAGTTTACTCTTGATAATTTTTATTGTTTGTTTGCTACCTTTTACTTCTTTCTCTAATCTAGACAGACCTCTCTCACACTTTTTTCTTTTGACTCATCAATGAATTCTAATGAAGAGAAAGCACCATTTTTTACTGCCATCAAATAACTGGAAAATATCAAGTATTGCTATCTGCTGACTTGTATCTTCAGTAGAATGCCAAGAAGGAAGTGCTTTGAATAAGCGTTAGATTCTGATCCAGTATTTGATACTGGGTATCCGTAAGGTTGGGATAATTGCTTTGGAGCTCCACCTCTTTAAATATTTTCTGATTCTTGCTGTCCCTTTAACACAGGGTAGTCAGACCAGAGTGAGGACCAGACTCACCCAGGTTGCTTAACTTCAGCCCCATAGGTAACTCTAACAATAGCCAATCTGGCCTGGTCAAAAAATTGATAACATTTTTAAATTTTATGCCATATAAATTTAAATTTTAAATTTATAAAATTATAAATTTAAGGTATTAGTTACATCAGGATTCAGCTGTATCATTGAATTCTATAATTTCTAAGTGTTTTGGCTTTCAGCGTGGCCCAGTCTTCATGGCTCCATATCATTCCCACTCTGCCAGCCCACAGTTGGCTACACTTTTTAGCCCATCATCTTTTTTTTTTTTTAAAGATTTATTTATTTTAGAGAGAAAGAGCATGAGTGGAAGGGGCAGAAGGAGAGGGAGAGAGTCTTAAGCAGACTCTGAGCTGAGCATGGAGCCTGATGTGGGGCTCAATCCTGAAATCATGACAGCCAAACCAAGAGTTGGACACTTAACTGCCTATGCCAGCCAGGTGCCTCTTAGTCCATCCACCATCTTATTGGCACTAGGGACTCATTATCCTGTCAGGCTAGTTTTACACTGAGAACTAGAGAAGAGAATAGGCCTATAATTGAAGCTTATATTTTGTTTGGGGATTTATTTTCTACCAGCCAGTTTGGGACACCACTGTATGTGCTCATATAAGCCTTTGATTTTTACTAATCAGGATTGGAATATCAGGAGCAGTCTTTATTTATGCTCAGGTAAACCACAGTCCTTTTACAAAGTCTTATCATTTAAAATTATTTAGAAGTTGTATCTAATTTCCCCATAATAGAACATAATAGCTAACTTTTTGTAGAAATTTCTTGAAGTGTTTAATCAACTATAAATGATATACCTATAAAGTGTTTAGAGGTATGAATTAGTTAATATGATGCAGAAGCCAATCTTAAACTGAATTTAATGCCCTAGGTATCAGATTAAATTCATCTTTTCTGTGATTCATGTCTTATTTTTACTAGATTCAGATTAGAAGATAAGGGTCACTTTGATTAAGTTCTTAAAAATTATAGTGGTATAAACTTCCAGTTATAAAATGAAGTCACAGAGGTGGAAAATACAGATTAGGGGGAGAAAATATATAGAAGTTCATTTGAATAAATGCAATGCTCCTAAAGACTTTTTTTTTGTTTTTCTAAAGACTTTTTGATCTACTAATACGAGAATTTCTCCCTAGAGACCTTGAAACTTTGTGGTTGTAACCCACGGTAAAAAAATGCATTTACATCAGAACTCAGCATATGAATAATGGAACAATACCATTATGTGTAGTGTTCTCTGATGTTTTTTATTTCAGTTTTTAAAATATGGCTGGTTGCAACCTACCTATTGATTTCATAATCTACCAATGGGTTGTGACTCTTAGTTTGAAAAGAAGAAAACACCCTATGGAGGAACTGGTATTTATTGAATATCTTCTCTTTTCCAGGCACTTCACTAGGCATTATATAGGTAAGGAAACTGAGTCTCAAAGAAGTTAAGTGACTTGCAAAGGGTTATTCAGCTGTAAAAGGTTGAAACCAGAGGAATGTTAACCAGGTCTCTTGAACTACAAAAATTTCAGTTACTCTCATACTTCTGTGTATAAAACTGATTCATTCATCCTGCTTCACCTAAACACCAGTATATTCTATAAGGCAGGCTTGCTGTGAAATTTCATGTGCCAACAATTTGTGGATTTTTTGTTTGTTTTTTGTTTTATCTTTTGTCATGAAGTGTCCTGCAGCCTCAAAGTTTTTAATAGTGGCTGATGCAGTTACCTAGCTGAATTTGGTCCTTAGACTGTAAAATTAAAAATGTTTCTATCCCATCTACGCATCCTACAAATTTCCTTGTATTCCGTGAGTTATAGCCATCTTTTCAGTGTTTTTTTTATATATTAAAAATGAACTCTACTGTTTTAAAAATCTATCATAACTCATAGAATCAAATGATTACTGTCTTTTAAAATGGTACCCTTGGGAAGCCATGTACTTACTGCAGTGATGCTATATTACTTAGAACATGTTTGAAACTTTTCTTTTGGAATTGGCTCCAAAGACATTTTGCAAACCACATAGAAAAGCCATCTCAGCATTTTATTAGTCACGGATTACACTCCCTTGTCCTTATGACCTCTCCTCTCTTCCTTTCTCAGTTTTGCTTTTCTTCTGCTGGCTTAGTTCTCCTACCCACCTTTGCTGGAGCCAATAACCCAGAAAGCGGGTATGCTGGCCAGAGTTCCTGGAGCAAGAACTTTTAGTTTATATTGAAGCTGAATGTTATAAAGGGAGAATCCTACAAGTCCCAAAACCTTTGTCTGTGGGCTGCTTGTAAATGTCATAAGTAGTTTGCACAGGAGTAAGGACTGAAATGTTGATAATATCAATCACAAGAAGGTGAGGAATCTGGAAATAGAAGTATGTAATGTGCAGCATTTCTCTCCAGTGAAGAACAGAAACCAAACCAAGCCATGCTTTTTGTTAACTTAAAACTGAAAGGTGTTTCTCAGGGTCCCCTTTGCCCTTCATTGCTGCCACATAACATCTGGGAGGAAGGATGATGAAAAGCCTGGGGAAAAGGTTCTCTTGTGAAATGGACAAGTTCTTCTCTTGTGTTAAAGTACAATGTAGCTTTGCTCTCAGATACTTAGGAATATTAGACAATGTTCTTAGAATCAGAAGACTAATAAAAGGTAGGACATCTTCCCCATGAGCCTAAATTAATGTAAACAATTCAGGTTCTGTTTGTGTTTTTAACATTTCATTTTGTTTGTAACAGGTGGTTCTTGGTATTTATATTCGTTAATTTGACACCATTTTACAGAGAAACTTCTTTGGTATTATAAACAGTCAGTGGAAAAAGATGCATATTATTTTTCACATTACTACCCTCAAAGAAATTATTTATTTCCAGAGATAAGAAATATATCTGTGTAAATTCAAAAAAGAAATAAATTGAATAAAAAAAATAAATTGAATAAAAATGATTTGCCCAAGATCAAAGCTAGTTAGCACAACAGCTAGAATTATACCAAGGTCTAAGAAAAAAAAAAAAAAAAAAAAAAAGCCAAAACCCTCAAAGTAATTTAACTGAGGTTTTGTTATGCTATATCAAGTTGCATGCTGAGGCTTATGGTCTTTCAGACCAGCTTAAATTCCAGATCAGGCAATAGCTATAGTGAAAAGAAAATAGGATGGGGGATCAGGAGATCAGAGTGCTAATTTTGGCTTTGTCTCTCCCATGCTAAGCTTTTTCTTAGTGTGGCTGCCTTCCTTCCCCTGTTCCAGCCAGGGATTCGCTAACTGTAAAGCCCAGCAGTTAGCAGCTTGACACTCTCCATTCTTCATATCTAGTCTCTCACTGGGTCCTGTCAATTGTACTTTGAATGTTAGTTGTATCCACTTCTAAATATATTCATGGTCATCACTCTAGTAAATGACTGTATTACCTCATTCCCCCTACCTCATTTTCCCCAACTTTAAGCCATTCCTCACTTCACTGCCACGGGAATGAGAACCAGGTCCCTCTTCCATTTTTCTGCTGAAATAATTTCCAGTGGTTCTCCCTTGAATACTCAATAACGTTCAAACCCCTTAGGTTGGCCTTCACAGCTTTCCTTATTCTGGCCTTAGCTTTCTCTCTTCAAACTCAACTACTCACCATCTGACAGTGCCACTGAGAATCAGACATTCCATAAAAATGATTTTAAGGTTTTTAAAAGTTACAAACTGGTAATAAAATGTTTACATTTGTTCAGATGAAAATTCTATAATACTGCATTTTACACAACTAGTCAGCCTGAAAGTTAAGGAAAATCTTTTGTCCCCCCAGAAGAAATTATATCCAATTTAACCTCCGAAACAATGTCAGTCTTGTCACCTGTGCATCCGATAGCCAGAGCATGGGGACTTTTCTTCAGCAGCATAGATACTCCAGCCTTGAATGGACCATTGTCTAGCTCCTGTGAGAAACTTGACTAATAAATATTTGAGAAGAACAACTCAAGATACATGTTATTCATACATTTCTCAAGTACTTGAGATTTTCTTGTATTATGGTTAATCATGAAAAAAATGTTTACCTGGACTTCATTAATTAAACACCCTAAGATATTTTCCATTTTATTGTTAAACCCTTGATGTTAGCAAGGGTCAGCACAAGAAAAGGCCCAATGGTGAGAATTTCTACAAATTCTGTAAAGCTTACTGAATTCATTATGTTGTTGAGTGGTGCTTGTATAAGGAAACACGCAATAAATTCATTCAACAAACAGTGAATTGAATGCCTGTTGTGTGTTTAGTGCCAGGGCCATACATAGAAAAATGTTAGACCCAGAGAATCTACCCTCGTAAACCATTCAAGCTAATGAATTCTGATACATAAAGCAAATAAATCACGGTAACATGTGGTAAGTACCTTATAAGAGGAATGAACAAAGTAAGATAAGGCACCGAAGATGAAGTGGTTTGCTGCCTGGAATAAAAGGGGAAGGCTTGGTGGGACCTGTGCTATTGGAGCAGTACCTGAAAGAAGGTTTTGCCTGACTGAAGACAGAGTTGTGGGCTCTGGGGTGGCAGAGGAATTGCACGTACAAAGGGTTGAAAACATGAAAGAGGATAGCGTGCTCAGAGAAAAACCAAGGAATTAGATGTTGAGAGTGGTGAAGCCGGTAGTTTGGAAATAGAGACTAAGGTGGTTATGCATGTTTTTAATCTAATAATTCTTTGTTCAAAGGAATCAATGTGTTGCTTTGCATCAGATAAGACTTAGAATCCTCAGAGTTCTTCCTTTTAAGGCCTTCCTTGCCTGGGAAGTTAGTAAACCTCACCTTTGCCGGAGTTCTTGGTATGTTTGGCATATTTGCTTTCCTTTCCCACATGCAAGAAGTGATTTGTGCTTTCTTGTCTCTCTGCTGTGAGATCCTCTGCTTCATACTGAATGCCTGCTTTCTTCCTGTCCTGCTATTTATTCCATAAATATTTATTGAAAGCCCACTGAGAAAATAGTCATGAAATTTACCTGTTGGTGGCCAAGACTTTCATGGTCCAGTTTTCCATTTCTACAGGAGTATTTCTTAACCACTGCAATTCATTGGCTTCATTCACTTGTGGCAAATTCTGCAGTTTTATAAATTCATAGCTATAAACTTCTCATTTGTAGTGGTATGATCTCCCCAACTAGACTGTAAGCTTCTTTCAGGGCAGGGACTATATCATCTACTTCTTGGAATATTTTTTGGAATGAAATACACTGATGAGAAAGGGAAAATAAATACACCTCCCAAGAGTGACTTCTAGGTAATGAATGATGGGGTCCTAGCTTGGGTGTTGTACCATCTTTCAGGGATATATATGGATATGTGAAAAAGCCTTCCAAGACATTTCAAACCTTTGCTCAATACTCACTTTTATATATTAACATAGGACTGAATGATGCAACAGAAGAAATCTGGAAAATACCTCCAGGACTTGGGAGCCATGAATTGAAAATTTCAGAATTTGGAGGTAAAGCTATTTCTATTTTTCCAACTAAGAGTCATGACTTAAAGAGGATATGGGATCTGAATCACTGAAGAAATTGTTTGGAAAAGTTGGGTTTATCTTCAATCTTCCATAGGATTGATGGGGTCAGTATAGTAGGGACCCAAGAAGGATTTAGAATCTGATGGCCTAGTATTAAAACGGAAGTAGCAGCAGGAATTTAATTGCTCTGTGAGGCAGGCAGGGAGACTAGAATTAAGAAAGTGCAGGGCTGAAGTGAAGGGGTAGGCATGTGACGGGATTTTGACCCAAGGTCTCCAGTACCCAAGTTCACGTACTTTTCCCACCAAACAGCTTTTCAGCGAGTTGACAAGAATGAAAAGGAATAAAGTGCTTGGCACTTACTAAGTTTATTCATGGACGTTAGTTCCCTTTCTTTCCTTACTAGGTTTAAGTGTTCATTACAAATTGCTACCTGTTATTTGCGTTGGGGTGAGGGTGAACAACTCAAGACTTCTTAGCCTTCACGTACTTGAATTTCCCCTTCCCTGTTGATACCTTGGCCTGTCTTACAGGGGTGTCATGAAGATGAAAACAATTAGTACATGTTAAGTGTCCAGGATGGAGGCTGGTTCATATTAAATGTACAAATGTTAGGAGGCTACTGTTATGGTAATTGTTACTATTTTTTCCTAAAGTTTAAAGGAACAGCACATTAATGAGAAAGCATCATGGACCTATGAGAATCTTGTTAGGAGGACCTCTAAAATGAGTGGAGACTTGATAGAAACACCAAGAATTCTGAAAATAACTTTTTCAAAAAAGGCTTGTTATTAAGAATATGGTATAATGATGACAGGTGACTGGGGGGGGGGGTGTGGAGAGTAAATCTTTTTTTTTTCTCTGATAAGAAGATACCCAAACATGAAAATGTATTAACAGGTCCAGGTAGGAATAGGGTGATGATACATCCCAGCTAGTCTGGGACGATCTTGATTTACATCTTTTGTCCTGGTGCAGTTATTACTAATGCTTCCTTTCACTCTCAAATATCTTAGTTTGGATGAAAAAAATTACATGGTCACCCTAGTTATAAGAGCAACGAAAATAAGTGCAGAGTTTGTTCTCTCCCTCCCCCTCAAAAAAAGCATCTGTGTTAAAAGAATTTGTTTCTAGGCTTGGGCAAATATCATCCTCCTAAGGTTAGTGGGAACTTGTAAATGTGATTGTAAAGCACTACCACTAATTTCTGAGGGACCAGAAAATAAAAAAGTGCCAGAATACTGAGCGTGGGCAGAAGGCTAAAATTTAAGGGGTAAAGTTCTATTTCAAAAGCCATGGACCAGGGAATTTACCTTGTAATCTAGAAAAATTCTGAAATAGACTGTCAAACAATATGTTAAATCAGAAAGCCATGTTCTTTATGAAGATATGAAGAATGGGTCCGTCAGGATAGATGCTCTATCCTATTTCCCTCTGTGTGTAGCCAGGGAGGATGCATTTGGGGCAGTGGTGAGGGCAGGAAAACAATCATAGTATCAGGCTTCCCAGACTGATCGAATCCTGTGTCATGTGCAAATTTACATATGACATCAGAGGAGTTGCCATGCAGCTTTCTCCCTGTCACCCATCCCAGTAAGTAAAATGAAGCACAGCACAGACAGGGCAATTACACGATCTACTGGAGTGGCCCAGAGCTGGAAACAACAGGGCAGCAATTCCTAGCAGTGCTTTGCTACTACAGTCAGACTTTCTTATGATTTATTTCTTTGAGAGAGAGAGAGGGCAGGAGGGGCAGAGCGAGAGAAGCCTCAAGCAGCCTCCCCACTGAGCATGGAGCCCCAGGCGGGACTCGATCCCACCACCTGAGCCAAAAACCAAGAGACGTTTAACTGAGCCACCCATGCGTCCCTGCAGTAACATGTTAATAGAGAAAAATGACAGCCTCTACTAATTCTCCTGGAGCAGAGTCCATTCTAGGGACAGTGATATTTTCCTATCCTTTCTTCATTTATGATGTAATTTGGCTCCCCCCCCCCCCATAAGAATTATTGATCTTACAGTGCTCTCGATTGCTGG
The DNA here is from genome assembly GCF_053574225.1 of Canis aureus. Taxonomy (NCBI): domain Eukaryota; kingdom Metazoa; phylum Chordata; class Mammalia; order Carnivora; family Canidae; genus Canis; species Canis aureus. Next base: position 58,814,507 of record NC_135620.1, read on the forward strand.
GAATACAAAGGTAGAGGAGTTCCTGCATCTGTGGCATTCACGTGGTGTAAGAAAAACAGATACATGTTCCCAACTGTGTATTAGACTGAGTCCTCTAAAATACATCAATAAAGGGCTGTGGGACCACAAAGGGTGATAACTGTCCTGGGCACTGAACGATGAATAGACAGAATTTGTTAGGCAAGGGAAGAAGGAAGGGGGCATTTTAGAAAAGCAGTTTCTAGGCTGCACTTTTCTTCCTCCTCTCCAAAACCCACTGTCTAAGGGCAGGTCAGTCCTTCCCCGGCGTGCTCTGAGGGCGAGCCTGGACACAAACTAAAGGCCAGGTTTGAGCTATCAGCATCTGGATTCATATAGCTTCCTATTCTGATTCAAGTACGATTAAATCTAAAAAATAAAAACTGGAAAAGCTTGTAACTGGTCATCTGGGTTCAGAGTAAAAGGTTCACATTATATTTATGACATATGACAAATTGAATTAGTAAAAAGTCTAAAATATAGAATATTTTATAAATATAGTTTTATTACTTGTAAATACATACAAAAATTCAAACACAGCTAAAAAACAGTTGCCAAGCAGAGGTCCTATCCAACCTGTTTTAATGAACACATAAACGGTTATAATCAGCATAAAACCATTTAAGTCCTGAAACAACTGTCTTCAGGGTCTTTAAATATTGGGCTTAAAAATTGATAACTGTTTTATTCTTACCACCTATTTAAATCTTTTCCCCAAGTATAGATTACTAACATTTCAGTTTGGTTTGTGAGATGTTTTATCTAGAAAAATAGCTAAAGCCATTAACTCTAGTTATTTTGAAAACTGGAATATTGAGAGTTCCCTTCCAGTCTTCCTCAGGATTTCCAGTGCTAACAGCACTTAAAACTTCCAGCAGCTCTTTGGGATACCGCAGTTTGGTCCAAAGAGCCCTAAAATTATTTAATGTGGCAAGATTGTTTTTACTTCTCACTTTTGCTTTTTTGTTTAATGTTAACTTCATTTTAGCCCCGCTAGATTAGGTCTTCTCGTCAGGGAAAAAAATAAAAGTTGAGTTCTGCTTTTCTTAATTGTTTATGTGTGTGTGTTTTTCTAGAAGAGAAAGGGATGACCAGGGGTTTTCTTAATTGTTAATCCATTACACTCCTTCATCTATTCTTTTTACCCTCAGGTTTTTCTATTTTTTTAATGCCTTCTTGGCAACTTTAGCACTTTCTGCAAGGTTAAGCTCCTTGAGCTTTAGTATTTCAACAGTTTTATATTTCACTCTCTTTTTTGGCCCTTATCTTGCCAGTTTTTCCTTCGTCTGTACATGATCTTTGACAACTTCATCATGGAGCTTGACGAGATGCTTTAGATGCCTATTCTCTAGCTTCTTCTCCAGGTTCACTTAACTGTTTAAAACTTGTTTAGAATTTCATCTAAAGAAGTTTTCATCCTTTTATGGTCCCCCTCACTACTAGACCAATTTTTGAAAAACTTGAAAAGGCTGGCAAGCAGAGGGACTGCTTCTAGGTTGGGTTTTGCAGCTCAACTGTTCTTCAGTCTTGCATTCTCTCTCTCTTCACAGCTGAGGAGCCTGAAGCCCAAAGTAGACTGGATAAATGAGAAGACTTACACCTGTGACATTCTCTGGTGCATGGTTCAGAGGGAAGAAGTCTGAATTGTGAGTCCTAGGTTCCTGGACATTCTCTCTGTACGTCCAGCTGGTGACAAATCCCTATGGAATCTGCAGCTTTGTTATGTTGTATCTGTTCCTCTCCATTTCTTAGTTCTGACCGTTCTCTCTCGGGTGCTGGACCTATTTTATCATATCTAGACCTGCTGCCAGAGTATTCTTTCTCAAACTTAAATATGAACATACTTCCTGGCTTAAAATCTGTAAGTGGATCTCTGCTGCCCCTAAGACACAGTACAGACCTATCAGCTTGGCATTCAAGGCCTGCAGTCAGCTCCCATTCTTTCTCTAACTTCCTTTCTCATTTTCTTAGCCACAGGCCTCCTGCTCACTCCACCCTCACTAGCCCTATAGCAAAAACTTATTTTCTCTAATACATTTTGGTGTTTTGCACTTGAGCTTTTTTTTTTTTTTCTTTTATAAAACTGGGCACCCAGTCCTGCTGAGCACATAGCCCTTGAGGGGTACAGAAATTACCCACAATATCACTTTGCATCTCACTCATTCAGTAAACATTTGAGTCCCACTATGCATAAAAGCTAAATAATGCAGCCTCAAATCTATTTTAGCAGCCATTCAGTTATCTTCGATCACATTGAACATGTGTTCCTTGAGGCCTTTTTCATAATAACTACTCTCAAGTCAGCTCTCTGCAATCCAATATTTGAATGTTATCTTTTGTTTATAATATTTTAAAAGCCAATTACAGGATTATAAATTTATTCCAGTTAATTGCAAATGCTGCTTTTGCTGTTGTGTGCTGCCTTGTTGAAGGTTTATGAATTTTCATTCTAACTGCCTCAGATTTGGTCCATCCTCTGACCTGAAGACTACAACTTGGATTTCAGAGTTATTGATTAAAAGCAATGAATTAAACAGAACTAAAACCCAACCTTGAGGAAGCTCTGTCCTGCTTTTCTAATTAACAGTCTAGTAAGATATATTAAACATGCCCCTTATCACCTTATTAACATTTATTATTCTGAATGAAATGATGGGTAAGTCATGCATAACTAAGAACTCTAGGCTGATTTTTTAAAAATAACAATCATTAAATATGCATTATAAATATTCACTTTATTTTAAAAGAAATGGAAGATGTTACATATATTACACACTACATATAATGGCACATGTCAGCCTTTTAAGCTTAAAAATAATCTTTCCCCAAACTGGGATTGACTTAGACTCCAAGTATAAAATGACTCTTGGCCTATAGCACCAACCCAGGCCCAGAGGAAAGCCAATTTTGAACCTGTCTGTCCTCTGGCATTGGGCTTCCTGATATGACACTGAGGGTCCTCTCCCTCTGGTTTTGTTCCCTGGCAGTATTGAGGCCTGGCACAGGGACCCATTTGACTATACACTGCAGGCCTGGGAAATCAGGGAATCTAGAGGGGGTAGGGTCCTCTAACAATTTTACAATGGAAAAAAATTAAGAACGTTATGTGCCTTACTGTCGTTGATCTATACAACTATAACAAGACTCTACAAGATAGAAGAAGATTAGAATTAATGAAATACAATTTCTCTGCTGGTTTTTGTCTTTGGAAATTAATGTGTCATGATAGGAGGAGCCTTAAAAGTCATCTGGTTCAATACTGGTAACCTCCACTAGTATCTCAAATTTAGGTTTAATTCAAAGTTTTAAATGCCATCCATATGCCATTTTGTTAGACAAACACATAGAAATTTAATAACACTTTTCATTTTCTTTTTCTTAATTCATAAGGACAATTCCTGCCAAATGTTCTGGCTTATGGCTCTCCTCCTCTTCATAGTATGTTTAAGTTACATATTAAGAATCCAAAAAATACCACTATGGAATTTTCATAAGCAATATCCGACCAATCAGTAAAACACAGTACGCAGTGTGAAAATTTTAATTTATTCCCCTCCCAAGTATCCAGAATATATACCCTCTTAACTTTGAGAAATGTGACAATGAAAATACCAACAAGATTGATTGGTTGTATATAAAGAAAAGCACATACTACACAGGAGACGCCCCTAAGTCCTCCCTAACCTAGTAGTGCAAGTTAATGGTATGTTTCTGGCAATGTCACCTTTCATTTGATTTATAAAAATTTTACAGGACAGATTTAAAGCAAAGATAGGCCTCTGATTTTTATTTTTATTTTTTTTATCCCTAACAGGTTTTTAAAAAGAGGCTATATTAAATGACAATGCATTTTGAGTCAGGGGGAGGAAAAACAAATTAAAAACCCAAAACTTCTTTCAGTTTATTCAAAATAAAAATACACATAGAATTATGAAAATATAGGTTTACTATTTCCACCACGTAAGTTGATGCTGCTGTTTGAAAGGTTTGCAAATTGTTTTTCAAGTTTTTAAAGCTCATCTCGATCCCTCAATAAAGTATACCTATATTCGCTGGGTGCTAATTTCTGGAAGGAGCTCTCAGGTGGACTGCTTGCTACATCTTGGACTTGCTACAAAAGAAAGAATAAAACATTTTATATCAATATATTTTATGGAGTTACACTGTTTTAATAAGTATCAGATGAATGGTAGTTTTGTAATTATTTGCTTAATAAAGATGTTGTGACAAACACCAGAGTTAAGTTTGAAATCTTGCTTTCCCCATTCAGTTGCTCTTACTAAATATTCTCCAGGGCAAGGTTGCCACAAAGCCCTTACCTATGGACCTGTGGACAGCTCCTGAGGTGTAGTGGAAGGCAACAAAATACCTGACACCTAAGTGCTTTCCTAGACTCTTTTGTAGAGGTAGCACAACTGTGATTAATTTGGTCCAAACTCTTAAAAACTGACTACAAAGAGGATTAAAGGCACCAACTCTGTAAATAGAGCTTTCATTTAGCAATTACCTGGATACCAGAAATTGGTTGACATAAGGAGGAAAATAAACATTTCCATACTGCAAGAAATTAATTTCTGTAGTATTTTACTTGTGCACCAACGGTAGACAAAAATACACAGCAGAACTCTGAGAGTGACTTCTAAGAATTTCAAAGAAAAGTGGTAAGTAGTCAGTCTCTCCTTTATCTCCACACTGTGAGCAACTCAAGAACAAACATGTTGTCATTGTTTTAATATCCCCCAGTTAACATAGGCACATAGTACCTGTGGTACATACCACGGACACTGGCTCATTCCCATTATAATGAAAAAGCAGAGTCTGCACATTTCCCATTTTATTTTTTCATGTTCCCCTTCCCCAATACATTTTTTATTTGTATTTTTACTGAGATATATGTTTGGTTTAAGCCATAATTATTTTGCTATAAAATATAAGAAACTCATTGTCTAATGGAGTAGTTGAAGTAAATTAGGATAATAATGGTAAGTAACATCTTTTCCTAACCTGATAAAATATTAAGCAGGCCTACTTTCCTAAAGGAAATAATCGCCTCTAGGTGATTGCCAACAAACTGCTTCTATAGCTGCCTAATTATCAAAGAAAAACCTGACCTCAAACTTCAGGAAAAGCATGTCACTGGATTCTAAAAGGGAACTCTCAACAATGAACTTAATTGGACTCTTCAGAAAAAACTGACTTAGCTTTTCTTTTAATATGTGGAGGTTCTTGGGCAAAACAGTGAAGTTCTGGGCATATGGGCATAAGTTTTGTTACATATCATCTTTCCTCTTAGTATATACTGGTAATAGACATGATCTAACTCAATAATGCATCAAAATGCAACATTTAGGGGTGTTTAACAAAGCAGGAACATAGAAATTATTTGTAACAAGTTACAAAGTAGAACTAGTCAAATTTTTAGGCTAAAATTTACATAAAAAGCAAGAACAAAAATTTCATATAAATTGTTGTGAGGCATTCTACATCTCAAATGAAAAGCTGCATTAAACCTTAAGTTTTTTTTATATTTAAAACATTTATTTTTATTATTTTTTAATAATAAATTTATTTTTTATTGGTGTTCAATTTGCCAACATAAAAAAAAAAAAAAAAAAAAAAACTTAAGTTTTGAGCACCAGTGAAGGTGCTTAGGATGGTTTAGCAAGAATAACGAATCATTATTTTCTTTATAGTGTGGTCAATCTGGCCCTAAGGAAGACTTGACCAGTTAATGGAATCCATTGACTTCTTCACTGATCTATGTGCTTCTAGTTCTTACCTCTTGCTTCTGTATTTGGAGCCAACTGTATTTAATCCTTTTACCCAAATTCCACAGAGGATATATACCACATCAGTTTATGTGATCAAGAAATTATACTGTATCATTCTTGCAACTTTTCTGAAGTTACATAATTTTAAAAATGAATTTTAAAAAATAGAATTTATTATCTTGAGTATGTTCAGAATTTCATTATAAAGATCTTTAGAAGCAGAAACTCAACCTTGTATAAGAGCTTTAGATCCTCTTCAAAGCTAACTGAAAAAGAGTTCCCACTGAAAAACAAGAGTCCTACCTGTCCTGGGGCTATATCAGTTGGGTCAGGACCATGATGGAATTCTCTGTGCAGTTTCCCAGAATGTAAGTCAAATACGAATTGCTTTAGCTTTCCAGGAATTCTGAAATTAAAAGTAAAATAAAAATTTAGCTTAAACTGTTAAAATGGACTTACCTCTATTTTACCAGGTTCACACATTAAAATTTTTTTCTTTAAATTTTACCTACAATCCTACCATACCGATGCAAACATTTTAAACAGTTATAATCATGAAATATAGATGTTCAGTTTTGTGTTCTAATTCTTGCACTTGTTTCAGAAATTTTTCTATGCTTATTTTCTATGCTTATTTAATATTTAAGATGCATTAGAATCTATCAAGATGTTGTCCTAAAACTTAACCATTCCTAATTCTTGGGCATTTATATTTTTTCCTTAAAAAATATATATATATATATAAATATATATATAACTTAAAATATATATAACTTAAAATAACAATACTTAAATAACATATATATGAAATATGTATAAAATTATATTTTTTCCTTAAAATACATATAACAAAAATACATAACATATATATAATATATATATAATATATATATATAAAACTTAAAAACCTCATGTTCTGCACAATCACACTAAAAATAACAGGGGTCAAGAGAAAAATAGCATTAGGGGCTAACCACTTGAAACTATGTAACTTTACAACCAGAGTACTTACTATGAAGAGCCTAGAACAAAACTACTAGTACTAGTAGCCTACCACTGTGTCAGCCAGGTGATCCTCTGTAGCCTTAATCTGGAGCAAATAGGTCCTTTCTCAAGATATAAACTGAGGTCCTTGAGGGCATTCACTGCCAGTGGAACCAATTTTACCAAAATAGTTTAAACCAGGGTGTAGTTTTTCTATGGTTTTGGTTTTTTTTTTTTTTAGCAAAAGGCAAAATCTCACAACTTCTTCAACTATATGGGTAGCTCCATTGGATAGCTTAACATTGTGAAAAGCCCACTGGATAGCTTAACATTGTGAAAAGCAAAGTATTTCTCAAGGCCATGAAACTGTCCCTCCTTTTTAGGTTGGAAGAGGTCTTCATACACCACTAAAGCATTTTCTTTTTTAAAAAAATATTTTAGAGAAAGGATGCACACACGTGAGTAGAGGATGTGGCAGAGGGAGAGAAGCAGCCTCCTCACTGAGCACAGAGCACCAGTGTGGAGCTTGATCTCAGGGCCCCAAGATCATGACCCAAAGCCGAAAACAAGTCACTGAACCAACTGAACCACCCAAGCGCCCCTAAATTCTGTTTAGTGGTGAAAAAACTTTTCTTTGATAGTTTCAAAACATTCTGAGGAAAACAATATGAACACCATTCATTTATATTAACATTATTCCTCTAATTACCAGTCACACTATGAGCAAACTTGCAGCACAGAGACATGCCTTACAGCAAAAAAGACTAAAGCATATCCACCTATCAGCCTTTTTTTCTTTGTAATTATTTCCTTGAGTTGTATCCAATAAAGAATATAGATCTTTCTCAACTTACAAGGGGGATACAGCCCAATAACCCTATCCTACATTGAAAAATCCTAAATGGAAAATACATTTAATATATCCAGCCTACCCTAAAATGTGTTCAGAACACTTAAAATACCCTACTTGAGCAAAATCATCTAACACAAAGCCCATTTTATAATAAAGTATTTAATATCATGTAATTTGTTTAATTCTGTACTGAAAGTGATAAACAATGGTTGCATGGGTATATTAAGTGTGTCAGTTGTTGATGCCTGGGACCATGAGGCTTACTGGGAGCTGTGGCTCACTGCTCACCACCAGCAAAGAGAGTATCTTAGTGCACATCACTAGCCTGGGAAAGAACAAAATTCAAAGTACTAACTGTGTATTGCTTTTGCACCACCATCAAGCAAAAACATTTTAAATCAAACTATCATAAGTTGAGGAGAAATCTGTTGAGTAAATAACTTTTCTAAGTGTGGGCAAGTTACACCTACAAAACATTAGTTCTTGTTGCTACTTGTCTACTTGTTCTTTGAAGTCTTGCCAACATGTTTCTTTTGTATTAAAGTTTGTTTTACTATGACAAATAAAAAGACACCTGCATTTTAATTTCCATTTCTTCAGAAATTAAGCATTTTTCCACAATTTTTATATTTCTGCTTATATGAATTCTCAGTCTTCTACTGAAATCTTGAAATTTTTAAAATGCATTATAGATTTTAATTAGAAACCTTTCCTCGTATCTCTTAACAAGAATTAAAATGCAGGTCCATAAACACTTGACTTTGGTAGAACTGCCTCACTTTTTAAATCATCCTTTTTTGGGAGCAAAGAATAGCTGGCTTGTGTTAATACTCCTAGTTTCTTTTTATCCTCTCCTGAGGTCCTGCAAGTGCTGTTTCTTCCCTTCAATAATTCCCACTGAGATGTACCAACCAATAACTTCATTGTACACCCATTTTGGCTCCCCACTAGCTCCAATGCAAGAGACCAGCAGGTGCCAAATGCACAGTTTACAAATACAAATGACTGTCAGGTAGCTGTATTGACAGAATGCCTCTGAAAGGTTCTCTGGTGCTGAAGAAATTGCACATGCACTAAAGATAAACACTCAGAGGAGATCAATTTAAATTTAATATGACATCATCTACTGTCACCCAAGCAAAGTGCTACAATATTTCCATTCAAATCAAAGAATGGTCTCTAATATTTAAGATAAAGGCTCTGTTAAGTTTATTATTTTATAAAATCCAAAGACAATCCCAATCAACAGTGTAACTTGCGTTTGCTAGTCAAAAAATAATTTATGATTAAATCTTAAATGTAACAAATTCATAGAGAACACTGAAAACAGATTTTTTCCTAACTTGATTCTTTCCCCTTGTCAACAGATGAGAGAATTGTAGCAAAAGGCAAAGGGAGATACAATGAATCGGAATTGATGGGTAGAAAAACAGATTACAAAAGAGCTCTTATGTAGCTTGTGGCCAGAAACTATCCATCATTATTAAGTAGCAATCAGTGAATCACAGTATATTGTCAAGAAAACAGACAACATGGTTATGTGTTAAAAAGGAAAATAAATGGATCCTTGCCATTATAAATTCTATTGTATTTTCATACTTTAGGGTACAGTTCTTCCTAATTAGAACACCTAAGTGTTTCTTTCCTACCTTCCAAACACTTTTCTGTTTGTTTTCAATTTTTATTTTCAGGTGATGCAAAATTTAGGGACAATGAAATGCACAGAGGTTAAGTATCATTAAATGAACTTTGACATATGTATCACAGTGAGAAGCATTTTTATTTTTAAAAATTAACACACAGTGGAATTTACTCTTCCAGGCTTATAGTTCTGAGTTTTAACATATGCATATAACATCTAGTTACTATCTCCACAAATAGGATACATAACTATTCCAACACCCTTTTTTTTGGTAAGACCCTCTACTTCCCCCTAACTCCTGCCAACCACTGATCTGTTCTCTGTTCCTATAATCTGCCTTTTCCAAAATGACTTGTACTTGGAATCATACAGCATGTAACCATGAGACTGACTGGCTTCTTTTATTTAGCATACTGCTTTTGAGATTCATCCATTCTGTTGCATGTGTAACTCTTTTCCTTTATTTATTGAATAAGCATTCCACTGAGTGGATATACCACAATTAGTTTATCCTTTCACCCGCTGAAGAGTATTTGGGTTCTTTCAAGATTTTGGTAATTCTGAACAATGCTACCACAAACTTTTGTACACAAGTTTTTGTGTGAACGTTAAGTTCATTTCTCTAGGAAAAATACTAGCTTATATGGAAGGTATATGTTTAACTTTTTAAAAAACCTGCCAAATTGTTTAGAGTAGCTGTATCATTTTGCAACCCCACCAGCAATGTATAAGGGATCCAGCTGCTCCATAGTCTCACTTGGTATTTTAAGTACTTAAATTTAGCCATTCTAAAAAATATATAATAGGATCTCACTGTGGTTTTAATTTGCATTTCTCTAATGTCTAATGATGTTGAGTACCTCTTCATGTACTTATTTGCCATTTGTATATCTTCTTTGCATTCTAACAGTATCTTTAATGGAGCAAAAGTTTTTAATTTGTAGAAAGCCAATTATCAATTTTTTCTTTTATGGATAGTCCTTTGGGCATACCAAGAGCTCAGGTCAGAAAGAGTTTCTAATTTACTTCTAAGAATTTTACAGTTTTACCTTTCACATTTAGGTCTACAATCAATTCAGAATTAATTTTTTATAGGAGTTGTTTCTTTTATGGTATGAAGATGTTAAGGTGGTACAGCGTCATTTATTGAAAAGATTGTCTCCCTCCATTGAATTGTCTTTACATCTTTAAAAAAAATCACTATTGTGTGCCATTTCTAGACTCTCTATTCTTTTCCACAGCAACTTGTACCTATTTTTTTCACTGATACTACGCTATCATAAATATTTTAGCTTGTATTGTAGGTCTTAAAATCGGGTATTATGAGTCTTTTGTTTCTTTTTCAATTGTTTTGTTTCTATTATTCTAGTTTTACCTCTCCATATAAATTTTAGAATCAGTTATATCTACAAAAAAATCTTAGATTTTGACTGAAATTGCATTAAATCTATAAACTTGAGTGACATCAACATTAACAGTATCAAGTCTTCTAATCCATGAACACAGTATGTTTCTCCATTTATTTTTGTCATCTTTGATTTCTTTCATTGGTGTTTTGCAGTTTTCTGTTAGATGTATACATAGTTCTTTTTTCTTTTTTCTTTTGGAGCCTATTATGAATGGCAGTTTAAACGTTTTTGGGTTTCCAAATGTTTGTTGTTAATATATAGAAATAAAAGTGACTTTTTAAAAGATGACCTTCTATCTTGCTGAAATCACTAATTAGCTGTAGGAGCTTTCTTGCAAATTTATTAGGCATTTCTACATACACAACCATGTTGTCTACAAAGAAAGTTTCTTTCTAGTCCAGACACTTTTTTTGGTTACTTTTTTGTCCTATGATACTTGCTTGGACTTCGAGTATTGTACTAAAATACAACTGGTGAGAGTGGTCATCTTTTTTTTTTAATTCAATAAACATATACTGTATTATTAGTTTCAGAGGTAGAGTTCAGTGGTTCATCAGTCTTGTACCCAGTGCTTATTACATCACGTGCCTTCCTTAATACCCATCACCCAGTTACAGAATTTCCCCTTCTCCCCAGCAACCCTCAGTTTGTTTCTGAGAGGACATCTTTATCAAAAACAATAAAATACTTAGGAATAAATTTAGCCAAGGAGGTGAAAGAGCTATATATTGAAAACTGTAAAACACTGATGGAAGAAGACACAAATAAATGGACAGATATCCTGAGTTCATCGATTGGAAGAATTAATATTGTTAAAATGTCCATACTGCCTAAAGCATAAAGCTCTCTACAGATTCAGTCCAATCCCTATCAAAGCTCCAATGGCATTTATCACAGAAACAGAAAAAATCCTGCAATCCGTATGGAACCACAAAAGACCCTAAATATAGCCAAAGCAAAAGAAGTCTCAGGCAAGAAGAACAAAGACGAGGGTATCATACTGTATGATTTCAAAATATACTATAAAGCTATAGTTATCAAGACAGTATAGTACTGGTATAAAAAGACATAAGCCAATGGAACATAATGGAAAGCCCAGAAATGAATCCACATATTCATAGTCAACTGATCTTTGACAAAGGTGCCAAGAATACACAATGTGGAAAGGATGGTATTTTAAAGAGAAAGAGGATGAGCAGAGGGGAGGGGCAGAGGGAGATATATATTTTTTAATATTTATTTCAGAGAGACTGTGTGTGGGAGAGGGACAGAGGGGCTAGGAGAGGGATAAACAGACTCCATGCTGATCCCATGACCCTGAGGTCATGACCTGAGCCAAAACCAAGAGTCAGCCACTTAACTAAATAAGTGACTACTAGAGAGAGAATCTTAACCAGGGCCCACACTCAGCATGGAGCCTGATGCAGGGCTCGTTCTCATGATCCAAGCTGAAATCAATAGTCGGACGCTTAACTGATTGAGCCACCCAGGCACCCCAAGGATGGTCTTTTAAATAAATGGTGTTGGCAAAATTGGATAGCCACCAGCAGAAAAATTAAATTGAACCATTATTTCACGCCATACATAAAAATCAACTCAAAATGGATTTAAGATTTAAATGTGAGACCTGACAAACTATGGCCCTAAAAGAAAACAGGGGAAAAGCTTCTTGATACTGGTCTGGACAATTATTTTTTGGATAGGACCCCAAAAGCACAGGCAACGAAAAGCAAAAACCAACAAATTGGTGGCATCAAACTAAAAAGCTTCTGCACAGCAAAGGAAACAACAGAATGAAGAGATAACCTACAAAATGGGAGAAAATATTTGCAAACCATCTACCAGATAAGGGATTAATATCCAAAAAAACAAAAGGAACTAAAGCAACTCAAGAACAAGAAAACAACCTGATTTAAAAATGGGCAAAGGACCTGAAAAGACATTTCTCAAAAGAAAACATACAAAAAGCCAACAAGTACATGTACTGTTGTGCTCAATATCACTAATCAGGAAAATGGAAATCAAAACCAGAATGAGCTATCACCTCACACCTGTTAGAATGGCTTTTATCAAGAAGACAAAAGGTAAGTGTTGGCCAGGATATGGAGAAGAGGGAACCCTTGTACACTGTTCGTGGGAATGTAAACTGATACGCCCACTATGGAGGTATGGAGGTTACTCAAAAAATTAAAAATAGAACTACGATTTGGCCCCCAAATCCCACTTTTGGATATATACCCAAAGGAGATCAAGGCACTGTGTTAAAGAGTTACCTTCACTCCCATGTTCACTGCAGCATTACTCTTAATAGCCAAGATTGAGAAACAACCCAATATCCATCTACTGATGAATAGATAAGGAAAATATGGCATGCACACACATATTGTTTAGCCTTAATAAAGAAGCAAATCCTATCATTTACAACAACATGGATGAACCTGGAGGACATTATGCTAAGTGAGATAAGCCAGACACAGAAAGACAAACACCGCATGATTTTACTTATATGTGGAATCTAAAAGAGCAGAACTTACAGAAGCAGAGAGTAGACTAATAGTTACAAGGGACTAGAGTGAGAGAAAATGGGAAAATGTTGGTTAAAGGGTACAAAGTTTCAGCTACAGGAAGAATATATTCTAGAGGATCTAATGTACAGCATGGTGACTACAGTTATTAATACTGTAGTGTATTTGTTAAGAGAGTATGTAGATTTTAACTTCTCACCAAAAAAAAAAAAAAAAAAAAGGTAAGTGAGGTAATGGATACATTAATTTGCTTGATTTTGGTAATTATTTCAGTGTATACATATAACAAAGTAATCACATTATACACCTTAAATATCAGCAGTTTTTGTCAACTCTACCTCAATAAAGCTGAAAAAAAGAGGGGGAAGACAAATAACTTGGGGTAGAGAAGGATTTGAGCCAGATGTCTGGAGAATATGAACTAAGAGATATAGGAGATATAGGAAGCACAGTGAGATGATTAGAGTTACAAGGTCATATGGAGTTCAGGCTACATCCTGTCGTGGTGAATCAAAACCACATCCATGCAGAAGTTTTGGCAGGGCAGAGGAAGAAGCTGGTATCCGGAGAGGGGATGGAGCAGATGTGAAGTGAGGAGCCAAGAGAAGAGCTCTGGACCCCAGAGGAAGGGAAGGGAGTAGCTGCCCCAGCACTCTCCAGCAGTGCAGGCCAGCTGCACCTGGTTATGTTCCTATAGTTTCCAGCACAAACGCTTCACTTTTGAGCTCCTTGGAGTGAGTTTCTGTTCTTTACAACTGCATACCCTCTGACAGCAATAGAGCTACCCAACAGAACTTACAGTGAAGACAGAAAATATTATCTACGCTGTCATATTCAGTAGCCACTTCCTACATGTGGCCACTGAGCCCTTCAGCACCTGAGAAACTGACTTTAAAATTTTACATCATTTTAATTAAAACTTCACTATTCATACAGGGCTAGCAGCTAGCTATCCTACTGGACAGCACAACTCTATGATTATTACTACAAGGGCTCAAAGAAAGACAAAGACAAGACAAGAAACAATCAGTAAAAAAAACAATGAAAGAGCCAAAAAAAGAAAGGAAAACTAGGGTGGTGTGTCACAGAACTCAACCAGGGGGTGCTCCACTGCACCAAAAACTACAAGAGTCTTAATGAGGACAAGTTTGGTAAAGTTCCATTAGTAGCAGTATGTTATTTGCTCACGGGAAAACCTGGATTCAAACAACAAGTCAAATCCTGAAACAAACCCATTAGGAGGAAAACTAGCCAATAAAAGTAAAAGAAAAAATTTAAATCACATGGGAAGATGTTTATGTGTGGATAAATTAAAAAGATAATTCATAAAATAGCATGGCCCTGATTATAACACGCACATGTGTCTAGATCTCTGGTTTGTGGATTTATGGGTGATTTTTAATTTATTCTTTGGCATTTTATTAACTTTCAGAATTATCCACAAAGAACATAAATTTTTTATACTCAGAAATAAAGGAACAAATGATATCTTTAATGCACACATACACTAAAACAGTAAACATCTTTGCCTGGTTCCTGATCTTAATGGGAAACTATTCAGTCTTTCACCATTAGATATATTAGCTGCAGGTTTTTACAAATATCTCTTATTAGACTGAGAAGTTTCCATAAACTCCTAGTTTGTTAAGCATTTTTGTTATGAACGGATGTTGAATTTTGTTAAATGCTTCAACATGTATTAATGTGATCGGTTGTTTTTTGGTTATTCATTAATATGCTGAATTACACTGACTGGTTTCTGAATGTTGGACTAGCCTTGCATATTTAGGATAAAGCTCACTTAATTTTACATTGTTTTTTCTATATTGCTGGATTCAATTTCCTTTTTTTTTTTTTTTTTTTGAAGATTTTATTTATTTATTCATGAGAAACAGAGAGAGAGAGTTAGAGACAGGCAGAGGGAGAAGCAGGCTCCATGCAGGGAGCCCAGTGTGGGACTCAACCCCAGGACCCTGGGATCACAACCTGAGCCGAAGGCAGATGCTTAACCACTGAGCCACCCAGGCGTCCCTGGATTCAATTTCCTAATATTGTTTACTCGACTTTTTAACTTAACTTATATAACAATGTAGTACAAACTCATTTAATGTAATGTATTTACATTTAATGTATTGTATAACAGTATTTTGCCACTTAAATTACCTAACCTCTTTGAGCATCAGCTTTCTGATGTATAAAATGAAAACGATGCCTGCTTACTTAATTGTATTGTTTTTATAGTCTAATGACTTGGATTTAAATCTGATTATTTCCTGTAATACAGGCAATAGAGCCTTATCACAATACTTAACCATGTATCAGACACTAAGAGCTACAGATCTACACATTCATTTAATGACCACAACAGCCTTATGAAGTAGATACTATTAGTATTCCCATTCTATAGATGTGGAAACTAAGGTATAGAGGTACTAAGAAATCGCCCAGAGTGATAATAACTAGACTGGCAGTTAGACTGGTAAGACTGGTAAGAGATTGGGATTAGAATCTAAGCAGTCTGGATCTAGAGTCTGAGCACCTAATTGTGAGCTATATTTGCCTCTTTACTGACTTGGCTTTAGTAAAGTTACTAAATCTCTGAGCTTAAGTCCTTCATTGTAAAAGTAGAAATAATACCCATTTTATATTCTTCTTCCAGAAACTGAGAATACACATAACGTATAAAGTGGAGCTGCTACAGGGTCTGCCTCTGTCAGAGTTTCATGTCTATTTTGCTGGCAGGGCCAAATAAGGTAAAATGTAGTGTAACGACTTATAAACAGTACTTATAAGAAGGTAATGAATGTAAGTTTTATGATAAGCATATCACATGAGAGTAAAAATGGTGTTTAGGGACCCAGCTCACTGTATATACTGCCCAGTGGCTGACAGGAGAGACACATTCAGAGAAATCACAACTACAGAGGTGAAGAGGAGAGGAGGAAAACCGGGAGAATGGCCAGCTGATAAATACTAGGACGTATTCCAGATGTGCAGATATATATCCAAGTAGTCAAATACTTAAACATAAAATAAGCAGATTAAACTAACAGCAAATTAATCAAAACATTTACTGAACATCTAATGCTGTCATAAAGCAGTTGGTATAGCAAGAGATAATAAAAACTAAATAAAATTTGCCTTTTAAGAAGCTCTCTTCAGTACCTGTTTTTTCCACTTAAAAAAAGCCTCATGGGGTGGGAAGGGGAAAGGAACCTCTAGATCCTGAAGAACAAAACTAAATTTTCAGAGTTAAAAGAGACCTAATGGTGACCTGGTTTAAAAGTTTTCTTCTAAGGGACACCTGGGTGGCTCAGCAGTTGAGCGTCTGCCTTCAGCTCAGGGCGTGATCCCGGGGTCCTGGGATGAGTCCTACGTCGGGCTCCCTGCATGAAGCCTGCTTCTCCCTCTGCCTGTTTCTCTCTCTCTCTCTCTCTCTCTCATGAATAAATCAATAAAATCTTCAAAAAAAAAAGAAAAAAAGGTTTTCTTTTACCTATCTCTCCAAGTGTTCATCGTTCCGCCCAATTCCTGTTTTGCTCCCTCCAAATTCAAGAAGGCAGGCTAATTTGTCATAGCAGATGAATTTGTGAGATACGCACCCCCATCTTTAGTTTTGCCCTGCCCCTCTCATCTCACCACAGCCGCCCCTCACCCTGCCACTAATGCAGCCAATCAACTGCTTCCAAGTTTCCCAGACCAAGTAGTTTAAGGAACTATGATAATTTTCAGTGATTTCGTGACCTGGGATAAATGACCTAGATCCCAGAGCTAGGGGAGGCGGCATTATGGAGCCTGTTCCATTTTCCCAGGAATGACCTGAAGCCTGTTCTGCTTTTTCCCATCACCGGGGCTCCAGCGGTAGGTAGTATCTATGTAAATTTTACCAAAGGTGCAGATGGGAAGGTATTTGCTGGTCACAATTTTTTAGAAGGGGAGTTTCTCCTGAAAGTCCTTCAACAGCCTTCTACCACACCCCATGATCTAGTTTCTTCTCCTGGGACCGTTTCCTAGACCTGCCCTTAGGTGCTCTTAGCTCCCTAAATTACCCTCCATTCCTTTTCCTCTACCTGTAAAACCTTTCCCTTTACATTTGGCAAGGAATCAATCTGGTCCATCTACAGGGCAAACAACCGAAGATTCACAGATCCAAGATTTAGTTTCAGGTACAAGTACTATTTCTTCAAACATCTTTCACATTCACACACCACTTTTCGTATGCACTGAAATGTAACTGCTTTGACATGATACATCAGAGCTTGGGACCCTGGATTCAGTATGCTGGGACACAAATCCCAGGCCTCCCGCTAGTTAGCTGTGTGGCCTTGATGGTTATGTTACCTCCCTAAGGCTCAGGTTTCTCTGAAATAAGGGAGAGGGGAACAGAACACTGGTAGCACATCCCCCTCCCTCAACCCCATGCCTACCTGCCATGGGAGGGCCCTGTGTGCCATAAATCTGCTTTCTTGCTCCTTATCACAACCACACTTCCTCCAACTGACCCCAGAAATGCTGAGTTACTAAAATAAGAGTAATTACAGTAATTTATGGAAACTGGTTATCATTTAAGCTTTAATTACCATGCAGCACAATAACAATTATGCAAGCTATTAAATGTGTCAGATTCACTTTGCTACATATTTTATTTGATTTTTAACAACAACATCTATTCACATAGGCTCAGTTTGTAGCTCACGCAGCATGTGCCTCCTTACAATTAAAAAAATATTAGAGTGAACAGTGCCTAGGAGGGAAAATCAGGCACCTAAGGGAGAAATTAAGTAATTTGTTTCGAAGAGCTTCAAGTATAGTCACTTCTATCTCCCTCCCTACTCACAGGATTAAACACTTGCAGGATGAGAGAGAACTACTTCTCATTTCCAGATTTCTTTTGAGAATCTTACTGGCACAGTTTCTTTTTATACCAGGGCATAAGTAGAATGCTACCAGCTGACATACGAGTTTTTCTTGGCCACGTGCCCACCTCTTGGTCCAGTAAACTATAGTTGGAGAATAGGGGGACTGGGTCAGATAAAGAATACACCTACTTGGGTTCTCTGACCAAAAGACACCAAGATGGAATTAGAAGTGCCAAAGTAGCACTGGAGAAGAACTGGAGAAGAAACTGGAGAAGAAAACAAAGCCAAGATGGAAATCCTCACAGATGTCCCTTGAGGTGTTACACAGGGTTCCTAGGAACAAAAGCCAAAGTTGGGCAAGGTCTGGTTGCTGACTGGTAGTAAAGTCAGTATCCTGTTGACTTCCACTAATATGAGACTTTATAACTGGGGCTAGAAGTCTGCAATGAAAGCAAAGAGGTAAACAACCAGAGATTTATCCACTATGAGAGGTAGGGAAATGTGCTGATAACAACTTCATATAAACAATCCATGCATAAGGTAGCATTTTTAATGCCAAGCACAGTCTCTCTGCCTGGAAGCACCTGCAGAGAGCCCAGACACTAGAATTACCCTTTCTTAAAAAGCTCATTCTTTCAGCCTGAGCTTATAGCTTCAGGAAGCAAGCCTAAGAAATGAGAAGAAGACACCCAACCAGACATTTCCATCTAGCCCAAGAGTCAATGCTCACAGGCTTGCTAAGGGGACTGTAGGAGTCCCACCAGGATGCTAGGAAGATCCAGACCTTTCAGGTGGATTTCTGGGTATAAGTACTCTTCCTCGTAAAATCCAGCATGGTCTTGCCTCTCATTATCCTCTTGCCTTGTCACTCTCAGTAAAAGATCTTGTTTCCTTAGCCACAGTTAAAAACGAGCTGGACAGGAACCTCTGCAGTCTTCTGCCGCTGTCACTAACACCAGAATCCCCAAATACCCCCAAAGAAATGCACCTTTCCTTTCCTCTTTTTCTCATGGGAAAGAAAGAAGGTTCTTTCCTTTGCATTTCATTCCCTCTGTGCCCCTTACAGCTCTGCTTGATCAATTAGCCCCTCTTTTTTCTATCTTTTCAATAACTCTTCATTCAATCCATCTGATTCTTTCCCACAAGCATTTTATCATGGTTAGTTTCCTGGACCCCAAGGGGGTAAAAAAAGAAAAGTGAAAACCTCCCATCATCCTATGTCTCTCTCTCTCGAGCTATCCCCCTATTTTTCTTTCCCTTTAGAGGTTAGCTTCTTGCGACAATTTTAATTGTCAAATTTTCATTTCCTCATCAAATAGTACTCTGATTCACTGCAATACAGCCTTTTTTGGGAGGCAAATCTAATCCTTCATCCTCCTGATTAAGCATTCCTTCCTGCTAAAAGTGCTCCTTCCTCAATTACCATATTACTCTTTTCTGGTTTTCTTTCATTTCTTTGATACCTTCTCCTCCTTAGTCTTTTACATATTTCCATCTTCTGTCTTCCCTTTAAATATGGGTATTCATCAGGGTTCCATGCTCAGCTTTGTGCTAAGTAATCTCATCTGTTTCAGTAACTACAGCTACATCCTTATGTGTTCAAGACCCCACGCCCTTATCTCCTTGTTGAATCCTGGAGCATGTAAACTCCCTGCTAGAAACTCCTCCTTTGTGGCCCACAGGCACCTCAAATTCAATATGCCAAGAAAGAAAACTCATTACCTTTCCCACAAAGCTGCTCCTCTACTGAGTTCTCTAGCTCAGTTAATGGCTAACCCACTTAGCTGTGCCAGTCAGATTCCTGGCCATCACTCATAGCTCTCTTCTCCCATTTATTAAGATACCAAGTCCTCCTATTCCACCTACAAAGTATCTCAAGATTCCTGCTTCTCTCTAGCTTTAGTGCTACTGCCAGAATTTATTTAGGTAATTTGTTTATTCAAGAATCATCGCCTTGTTATCTAGCATCAGCTCTTGTTTGGATTACTCATCAGTCTCCTCGATTCTGTTTTCATTCCCTCTCCTCTATTCTCCAGTTTACAACCTGAGTGATTTTTTAAAATAACCTCCGGATTCAAACCTTTCACTGACTCTACAGGGTTTTCAGGATAATGTCAAACTTCCCTACACATCACAGGGCTTTCATGAGCTAGCTACTGCTTGCTTCTCATAGCCTCATCACTCAGTACCCCCCCTCCCGTCCATGCATATTCAGCCACCAACTCCTACTTGTTTCTGCCAACATCCCCCTTCTCCAAGCCCTGTCTCCTTCTCCATCCATGATGAACCTGTACAGAACTTTAGGACCCACATTAGGCATTTACATCCCCAGAGCTTGGATCAAGTATCTCCCTGTTGAGCTCTGTTAGAGCCCTTCTCATATAATAAAATACAACTGCCTGTTACTCTATTTGTCCCCTTTTCGTACTTGGTTGTGAGTTTGTTGATGGCAAGGACTCAATCTTAGTAAACTTTAAACCACTGGTTTATATGACTTGGTTTATGTTATACAATGACTGTCATACAGAAGACCTGGATCTCACCCATATGTGGAATTTAAGAAACAAAACAGGATCCTAGGGGAAGAGAGGGAAAAAATAAAACAAGATGAAATCAGAGAGGGAGACGAATCCACAAGAATCTCTTAATCATAGGACACAAACAGGGTCGCTGGAGCAGAGGAGGCTGGGGAACGGGGTAACTGGGTGATGAACATTAAGGATGGCACATGATGTAATGACCTCTACCTCTGAAACTAATAATATATGTTAATTAATTGAATTTAAACAAAAAAATTTTTAATTTACTAACTGACAAATAGAAGAAATGTGGTATTCCTATTTAACAAAGTATTATTTACCAATAAAAAGGAATGAACCTCCGGTATTTGCTAAATATTGATGAACTTTGAAAAAGTTATGCTAAGTTAAAGAAGCCAGACACAAAGAATCACAAATTATATGATGCCACTTATATGAAATATCCATTACAGACAAATCCACAAGAATAGAAAGTGGATTAGTGGCTGCCATGGACTGTAGGAAGGTGGAATACAAAGTGACTGTTTAATGGGTTATGGGATTTCTATTTAAGATAATGAAAAAGTTCTGGAACTAGTACTAGTGATGATTGTATAATATTATGAACATAATTTATACCACCAAATTTTACTCTTTAAAATGGTTAAAATGGTAAATTTTATGTTATGTGTATTTATTTTACAATAAAAATTTACAGAAGACCTGCACAAATATTTAATGAATTAATAGGCCAAACGGTATTATTCTGAGTATAGGCAAAGTAAAACAAACAATTTTTTACTACTGTATGGGTCATGACACAACCTTCCTCTCTCATTAATTTTCATAATAATCCCATCAGGTAAGTTGTACTACCAACCATATTTTAAGTGTAAAGAAACAATAATAGAGAAGCTAAGTGACTTGACCAAGGTAGGACTCAAATGTAGGTCTGCTATACGGTAAGACTGAGAATCTTCTATCAAACAACTACATCTCTATAATGAAATACTGAATAGTGAGTGAGGTAACTCATTCTGCCATAGGATTTCAAATCATCCTCTGTGCAATTTAATCTGTGGACATAAAACAGGGTACTTATATAAATTTAAAAGAAAAGGTCTAATTTGAATTAATCTTGTTGCTTAAAATTTTCATACATGAAGAAACATCTCCATTTTTAACCACCAAATTTAACATTTCAGCTGATAAAAATCTAATATCTGTTGCAGTTACAAGGGTTACATATTCATTAATACAAAGAAGAGCTGAGAATGGATAATTGAGAATGGAATCAGAACACTTACCTGTTCTTGGAAAGGTCTGTAGCTGTATACCCACAGAAACCCGTAGTCATGGCCATCTTCTGGCTCTTAAATCCCACAAATGAGCAGCAATATTACCAGTAACCTTTAATCTGATATAGGACTATAACCTACTTTCCCTGACATGCGGACAAACACCAAATTTCAGAACTAATTTCTGGAAGGGCAAAATTTTCTTTTAGCGGTTTACTCCAAAGCATTAGGATCACTTAATGCTGGCATTTCTATAGGAATATATTATAATTCTCACACTCAATTATACCACACTTTAGAGTGAAAAATAAAACCTTATCCATCCAAATAACAAACTATTACTAGTTTAACACAGGACTATTTAAAACATTCAAACAATGGTTTTAAGTTCATTTTTGAGACACATATCAGTAAGTAAAAAAGAAGGAAAAAAAAAAAGAATACTTACAATACATCCCTGAAGTCTCCAAAAACATACATATGCCTAAAGCTGTCAATAGCTATGACAGGACAATCTGCTGGAGTTTTCTGTATGTGCAGAAGAGGATGTCTAAATTTGTCACAGTCAGCATGTAAAAAGTTTATTGTACCTTTACAGGAAATAGAATTTGGAGAGGTAGATTAGAATTTTCTTGACTATAGTCTCATAGGATTATAAGTTCATGAAAAGTGACATACTAATTTAATTAATTTTAAAAACCAACATGCTTTAGAGTAATATAGGTCACAAAAACTACAACCTAAATATTATAACATTTAAAAGAGGTAGAATTTCAGTACTTAGGGCAGAGTATAATTTCCTTAGAAATTATATGAACTCAACCTGAATTCAAATGCTATAGTGAATTTTTTTAGTTTTCTTTAAATGGGCAATTACCTATCCAGGTCTCAGTTGTGAGCAGTTCATGAAACTGACATATGAGCTGTTCTCAAGGGACCATCTTCACAGAGCTCCTTCCAGTTCCTACTGGTTGACATTTAATATAATTCAACCCCAAAATACTTATTCAGTGATTAAAGAAAAAAAAAAAAAAAAAGCATTGCTCTATACAATGCCCTCACTTTATTTTGTTTGACTTGCTTCTCTAACTACAGAGGAAAAGTGGGTGAAAACTCAAATTCCTTTCTGACAGTCTAGAGAACTCCACAGAGAACTACTCAACATTCTTTCATTTAGAAGTAAATGTTAGACTGTGTGAGTTCGTTTGGTGATATCTCTGGGACGATCCATCATTAGAAAGGGACTGCTCAAGTATCAAAAGTGCTGGAAGGAAAAACTAACATTGTCCACTCATGACCCCCCTCCTTTCCATGCTATTTGATTTCAGGAGCTATTAATAGTTTGTTTGTTTTTTAAAAACCCAGTGCTTCATATTATCTCTACTAATGCCTCCCACCCCCATGTTGATGTGTACATTCAGGGGTTGAGTAGAGTTAACATTACTTATAAAATTTTTTAACCCAAATATGTTTACATTGATATGAATGTAATGGGGGAGGGGAGGGACAGAAGAAAGGCTGAAAATAAACACCTTCATCTGTCTACCTTTTTCACTTATTAATTGTCGGGCTACTTCATTCTGGAATATTTCTAAACTTTCCGTATCTTCTTTCATGTGGAAGAGTATGAGAAAAGGCAGTCCTTCTTCTGTCAATTCCTGTATGCAAAAGTATTCAATAAGAATTATCAGGCCTTGCCATTGTTCTTGGTATGAACAATCTGACCCCAACCCATGTCACATGCATAATGACTGCAACATGCCAGAAAAAAAGGTCCAAACATTAGCCTTAATGGAAGAAGGAACCCAAGCCATCTACCTGAAGTACCGAGGTACTCAGAGGATCCACATGTCCTACTCTACTGCTGGAACTGATCTGTCTTAAAGTAACCACTTGGGCTGGTCTATCAGCTCCTTCTAGATGAAACCATGACATTTAAAAACTGACCAAAGGAGGAACTATGCTGGTTCTTGATCAAGATGCTGATTTTGGGGTGGGATAAACATGATTAGTATTTTCATTCTTCACAAATAACACTGAAAAACTGAGTGACTGCAGCAGCAACAAATAAATCTAACTGACTGGGAAACATGATTCCTCTAAAGTTTATTACAAAAACCACTCCATTTACATGACAACTACTTAAAGCTGCAAAGTGTTTGATTCAGAACAAAAGACAAAAACCCCACAAGATTTTACCTATACACAATGCATTGACGTTAAATTATTAACAAGGACCTGCTACTATATATGTGTATATGTCTATACAAGGTATGGACACGAAAGCACCTCAAAAATTATTGAATGCCTTAAAAACTTGTATTATTGTTACTGGAGAAAATCAAGAGAAACATGATGTATATAGATAGCCAACTTATTTATTATCTGACAAATGCTAAGTTCTGACTCATAAGAAAGAGCCCAGAAAGGGCTTCATAATAAAATTATTATAATAAAATTATTTCCATCAACTATCCTTTTGCGTGTCTCTCTGTAATTTAAGAATTGTAGCAGCAAAAAACACAAACATCCTTTATGCTAAAAAAACTGAAACTAGAACTTATCTTCTTCTAGGACATGAATTTGCTTAATGGTTTCCGTCTCCGTGTTGCAGCCTGTTACACTCATATACAGAATAAATTATTAAGCTTCTTGTCACATTTACCTTTTTCAATTGAAATATAACTCACATACCATAAAATTCATCATTTTTAATACAATTTGGCGGGTTTTATTACAGTCACAAGGTTTTCAAACATCAACACTATCCAATTCCAGAATGTTTGCATCACTTCAAGAAGAAAACCCGTACTCACTTGTGAGCAATTGCTCTCTGTCTCTCTTCCCCCGCAGCCCCAGCATCACACTGATCTTTTAGCAAGCGAACTTACAATTTCTTCCTCCTTTCTTTTGATCTCTTCAGCTCACAATTTTTTTCTTTTCCCAACACATTCATTGCTTCCACTCCCATGGTTCTGTCTTTGGACTCATCTGCTCTAGCCTGGCAACTTCAACTAGAGTCCAGCAATCTCCAGCACTACTAACTGGTTCCTTCTCTATATCCAAGCCCAGTTCCAGTCCTCAATCTAAGTCTGGATTCCCAACTTCCTGCTCAATATCTCCATTTCGGTGGTGGGGCGGGGGGGATCTTCATTTCGCAGCCCAACCAGTGCCTTCAACATTCAACATTAAGGCACAAGCCCCTCCTCTTACTTCCCTATTTCCATGAGTACTTCCACTTCTTCTTTGTCCTTTTTTTATAGGATCCAAACGCCTCTTCTAGGAAGTCATCCCTGATTCCTACCCATTTCCACCCAAGGTAGAAATGAATTCTCTCCTCTATTTTAAGAGAGAAGTAATGAAGAGATGAGTAGTTTGAATACATCCATGTCAATTAGCCTGCTGTACCAACTTATATACATTAATATAGTAGCTGGTAGTTTATGCTGCCTGGGCTTTCATGTTTACCTGTGTCCACACCAACATATTCTTTATGAAATCAGTATTAAAAGATTCAGGAGAGGGTTATCAAGACAATCAACATTAGAGGTTAACAAACCTTTCCTGGTAGTTTAAATGATTTTGGGTTACAACATGAAATAAAAATCTAAAGAATTTTAAATGTGACTACTATGGGGGTAGGCAGGGGAACCATTCTTAATTGTTTAAGATTTTCCAGGTCTATACCTTTCAACTCTGTTTTAGAAACGATTCCTGTAAGAACTGCCAACGTAAAAACAGTATGGATATTCTTTAAAAATTAAAAATAGAATAGCCATATGATCCAATAATTCCACTACTGGGTATTTACCCAGAGAAAACAAAAACACTAATTTGAAAAGATATATACACCCTATATTTACTGCAGCTACTTACAATAGCCAGACTATGGAAGCAACCCAAGTGTCCATCTACAGGTAAACAGAGAAAGAAGAGGTGGTCCATATACACACACACACACACACACACGTACACATAATGGAGTACTGCTCAGCCATAAAAAGAATAACATCTTGCCATCTGTAACAACATGGATGGATCTAGAGGGTGTAAGGCTACATGAAATAAGTCAGTCAGAGAAAGACAAATACCATATGATTTCATTCATATGTGGAATTTACAAACAAAACAAATGAGCAAAGGAAAAAATAGACAAATCAAGAAACAGACTCCTAACTATAGAGGACACACTGATGGTTAGCAAAAGAAAGGGGGTGGGTAATGGGTGAAACAAGAGATAGAGGGATCCCTGGGTGGCGCAGCGGTTTAGCGCCTGCCTTTGGCCCAGGGCGCAATCCTGGAGACCCGGGATCGAATCCAACGTCGGGCTCCCGGTGCATGGAGCCTGCTTCTCCCTCTGCCTGTGTCTCTGCCTCTCTCTCTCCCTCTCTGTGTGTGTGACTATCATAAATAAATAAAAATAAAAAATTTTTAAAAATTAAAAAAAAACAAAAAAGAGATGGAGACTAGGGAGTACACTTGTCATGATGAGCCCTTGGTGACGTATGGAATTATTCAATCACTATACTGTACACCTAAAACTAATATAATGCTATGTTAGTTATACCATAATTTTAAAAATTAATTACAAATTACAAATAAAATTAATCAGATTTTATTACAAAATAAAGAAAAGAATGCGTTTTTGGGGAAAAAAAATGAACATGAACTGCCAAGGAAGGTAAATAATTGGTGATAAGTTCCTAAATCTTTCTAAGCCTCTGAGGACTAAATAAGCTAATGTAATCAACAAATGTATTCAGCTAAACATACCCAAAGCCCAGAGAACGAGGAAAGGAGCAGGATGTTCATCTGACAAACCAGGAGAGTGTGCAAGTGAGCAGGCTTTACTGGAGCATAACCGCACTGGTCTAGGTGTTGCACAAGTGCAGAGCCATAGTACTCAGGACAAGACACCAAACAAATCACAGAGCCTAAAGTAGCACCTGACCCTTCACAGGACTGTCCACCCCTGACCAAGTAGGTGGTGGCTATACAGGTATGTGATAATTGGAACTACATACTTAAAGTCTGAACTACACACCTGCAATTCTTTAACGTGTAATACATCACTCTCTTATGTACCTCATAGACACAGCCCTTGGTACTTGTTCCTCCAATATCAGACTCTTGGTGTTTTGTTTTTGTGGGAGGGGTAAGAGTTTGGATGGACTGCATTTCAGGAGCATGGGATCACTGAGGTCAATTACATGGTAATATCTGATACTGCTTTCATTATTATAATGAAAGAGAACACAATTTCATTCTCTGAAGATAGGAATTAGAAAAACCTTTTCCTGGCAAAAGATTATTCACTGTATATAATTAATTATAACTAAAATCTGCAGAGCACTGCTTCTACAGGGCGCCCCCTTAACCACTAGATAGTATCAGCATCACCTGAGAAGCATGGTCAAACTCATCTTCAAGGCTACTGCAAGAAGTGCAACAGAGGCGTTCTGGGACAGCAAAGGCAAAGAGCCAGTGGCCTCCATTATGGAAATGGCTATGACAAGTTCTGTTCACTGTGTGATTCGTACAGCTGGTAAAAGTGTAGTAAAATAGTAACATGGCTGGAGGAAGCTTGCTTTTTCAGAAATCTGAATTAAAGATAACACATGTCAGAAAGCCATACCTCTCCATTTTCAAATGTTATTTCTCGAACAAGAGGAACACATTTATCTTGAATCCAATTGTAAGTCCCATCGAAATTTGTCATAGATCCCAGGTATACCATATCTGGAGCAGAATGCTGTTACAAAAGCAGAGGGAAAAAATTAAACAACAAATCTAACTTGTGCTAGCAAAAATGCATTCTCAAAGCCATCTATGAACCCAGAAAATCTACAGAGTATACAAAAACAAAAACAAAAAAACAAAAACCCCAAAAGACAAAAAACATGGAACTTCCAAGAAAGAGAGCCATACAATTCTGTATCCAACCTGTGATGTCTAAGCCTTCTGCTTTTCCTCAGATCTGAGTCAATTAATTGTTTATCAGTATCTTCACCAATGGCAGGCAGGCATTGTGAAAAAGAATGATCCAGATTAATTATTTTAGCTATCCCTTAGAGTTGAAAATGTTGGAAGAAAGTTTGGAAACTTCCAGGAAAAAGGCTTTGAGACATACAAGATACTATATAAATCCAAAGCATTGCTATCTCTAATATTACCTACAGTATCTCTTTCTACATTTACTCAAAATCAGTATTTAGGAAGTGCTTAAAATGAGGACAAAAATAATAGCTACTATTAACTGAGTAAACTTACCGTGTCCAAGCACTGTTTGTTGTAACCATCTTATATATGTTCACTCATTGAATCCTTGAAACATCCCCATAAGACAAGGACTCTTATAATCACAGCTATTTTTATTAATGAACAAACTGAAGGATAAAGAAGCTTAGAGGCTTTCCTGAGTCACACACCTAGGAAGGTGGCAGTTTTGACATTAACGCGGAGTCTCATTCCAGAGTCCGTGCACTTAACAACCAACTGTACTGGATTTGGTAATCTAGAGACAGTCACACTATGAACCTATTAATGAAATGCACTTGCAGAAAATAGGCAAATACCTATCTGAACTCAGAATAGGAAATGAGCAGTCTAAGCAAAAAATTCACTCACAAGACTACATAAAAATTAAAAACTTCAGCGTACCAAGACACTGCAAACAACATTAAAATGAAAACTATGAATCAAAAAAATATCAATACACTTCTATTTGGAATTGTGAAAAACTGCAATGACAGAGCAGTAGGTCAACTGAGATGACAAATATTGTGATTTCTGCCTTTTGGTTGTGGCTACCATCATCTGGGTCAGAGCAACTACTTCTAAGTTCAGATACACTTAACTTCTTAGCCAAGGGTTAAAAGCAACTTAGTTGCTCCCTATTGTCTGGCAAGTATCAGGTTAATTTATACACCAGAGACCTTGGAAGCCTGGCTAGTCTGACCCAGGCAGGAGTGATGATCACAAAACACTGAAGCCTTTTTTGGAATTTAGGTCACATAATGAACGCAAAACAGAGAGGTGGGTAAGGCCTGGGGATCAGGAGATCTCTAGTCCCAGCTTGACCACTAAATTCCTATGTGATTTTAGGCCTATGTGTCCCCATCTTTACCTTGAAAGGTTTGAATTAGTACAAGACGATGACTTAAAATTCCTTTCTGTACTAAAATTCTATGATTCTGTGAATTAACAAGTATAAAACCACAGATTATACTATACATGTATTTAAATTATATTTAAAATTATATACACTATGAAATAGCAACTTACCCCCGGTGGTTTGTAGATTATGTTGTCTCCACTGTATCTTTCTGGTTTTGAAACAGCTCTAATAGGAAGAGAGAAGAAGTAGTAATACCTTTTAGACTAATAATAGCAGTGATATACTTGAATGAAACAGAGCTGGCTGTTTTGCAATGTATGTATTGCAATGATTTGAAATAACATGCTTGTCCATCATCTTTCCTACTCATATAGACTATCCAATACCAACAAAAGCATGTATTTGAAGGGAAACTTTAATATGAGGCAGATTTTTTTAAGGGAAAATTTTAGTTAGCTGTTTTTGTGACTCAATGTTTTATAAGTTTGGGTTGGCAGTTTGAGCACCAAAAGGCTATTTTTGACCCCGACTGTTTCCAGTAACTGGGGATCAAGGTCATTGATGTGGTCACATAGATCAATCACAAAAACACATTACTTGCTTCTAAACATAATCACAGATTCTCTACTTTTTATTTTTTAAAACTGGACTTGTTAAAAAAAAAAAAGAAAGAAAGAAAAAGTGGATGAGCTGAAATAACCTATATCATTAGAATATAATTCTACAATAACCAATTATTTTGTTCTATTTGTTCACTGTTATTTCCTATGCCCTAGTACAGTATCTGGCACATAATAGATGTCTGACAAATGTTTGGTGAGTGGATTCTACAACAAATTCTAAGTCAAATAGGTAACTTTTTTCTCTTTTTAAATTATATTTGGATTAATTGAACACTGATTTATCTCCAGTTTCTGACTAGAGTTGTACAGGATGGAGGTACAAGGGATGCTGAGACTGACTGATGCCAGTGGAACGAAAAGGGAGAACATGCTCCATCCATCCATTCGTTCACTCACTAACTATTCACTAGGTGCTTCCTTCGTACCAGGTATGGCCTTAGCACTAAGTACACAGCAGTGAACAAAACTGACAGCATCTGTGTTCTCACAAAGCTGACATTTTGGTGGAAAGAAAGACAAGCAAACAGATATATTTATTTAT
The DNA here is from genome assembly GCF_053574225.1 of Canis aureus. Classification (NCBI taxonomy): domain Eukaryota; kingdom Metazoa; phylum Chordata; class Mammalia; order Carnivora; family Canidae; genus Canis; species Canis aureus. Next base: position 58,844,666 of record NC_135620.1, read on the forward strand.
TTGGGTGATCAAAACCCAAAAAAAAAAAAAAAAAAAGTGCTCTGAAGAAAACTAAATGGCTAAAGAATGGCAAGTGGGATGATGGCAATGCTATTTTATAAAAAGTCATCAGGAAAGCTCTTCCCAAGGAGGCAATACCAAGGAGATGCACTTCAGAACCCGAGAACAATAAGGGCATGGGCCGTGGCAGAAGTGCCTGCAGTGTGTGAGGAGCAAGCATGTGGCTTGTGGCCCGAGAGCAGTCACGCAGTCATGCAGAGAGCATGGGGGGGTCAGGGGAGACAGTCTTCGCTTATTTACTCCGACACTGATCTCCCAATATCACTGATAATGTTTCCAATAAAACACATCCACAAAATCTACAGAAGCATTAAAATAAGGACAAAGGTCACACAATGGAAAAGGACATACTGTGCCAGAAACCCAGGCTCTACTCAAGATCATCACTAAAATGGAGTCTAACAGTTACAGGCCCAAGAAAAGAGAGAAATAATACTGCATCAAGTCAAAGGATGGTGGAGAAAACCCCCAGTGTAAAGAAAGGGAAAGAACCATAGAACGATTCCATTTTGAGAGGGAAAGAGAAAGACAGGAAGAAAGTCAGAGAAGTCAGAAAAATAAGAAGCAAACCAGGGGGATTCAAGGTAGCCTAAGTATAGACACAGCAGAAAAGGACAAGGTAGTTGACTGTCCCAGCCTTTAGAGAAACTGAAGAGCATTAGAGAATGAAGAAAGGTCACTGGACTTGGTAATTAAGAAGTACTTTGGGACTGTGCAGAGAGAAGTCTCACGAGAGTAATGAAGGCAAAAGTTGGATAAAAGGGTACGGATTTTTCACTGGTTAGAGTTTAAGAAATTCAGGGTGGCCAAGCATAAATAATCTTTGAAAAAATTAGAAATGAAAAGAAAAGGACAAGATTTTAGCTCAAGAGACAGAACAGAAAGGTCAGGAAAGAGAGAATCATGTTTTTGGCAAAGGAAAAGTAGGTCATGAAAAGGGTCAGGGTGAAAACACAGGGAAGTGAGGACAATTGATTGGTGAATGCCACAGAGGATCCTGGAAGGATGGTAATAAAGACACAAGAAAAGATGCTAGCCGTGGAAAAGAGTTCTGTTTCTCTGGGTCAGGGAAGACAGAAGAAAAGGTGGTGGAGAGCCAGAGATTAATCAAGACAACTAAGCCCATGCTGCTTCATGAGAAAGACCAGGAGTTGTTTCAGTTTGGAAACCCACACATTAGCACTTCGTGTGAACACAGAATAGTGTTAGTAAATGAACTGAATAAAAGCATGAGAAGTGGTTGTTAACTTGTCCATTCTTTTTCACTTACCCATATTCTGAAATAAGAGATAGTACCAAAAGAAGAATTAACAGACTTTTAAACTCTTAAAAAGAGGTCAGAAATATGTGTAAAGAAGGCTGGTTAGTGACTTTAAGGAACTGAGATCATTTCTGGAGAGATCAATTTCAGAAAATGACCACACCTAACAAGAACGTAACATGGCAGTCAAGCCGACCCACTAACACACTCTCAATTAGGATACTTACCCAAATGCAGAAAGGAAGGCACAATCATCATGCAAAATATTTGCTACTCTTTCAAAAACTCTATAGTTTTCTGAGTCCTTTTGCTCAAAATATCCAATGATATTTCTTTTGCTGCGCTGTAAAATAAAGTATGTAATTATTTTACAAACATATACAGACATGCAAAACATGTTATCTCATTCACCCAACTGGTTCAACTATCTACAAATGGGGAAGCACTATAAAAGCATATTTGGATTTTAACACCTAGTCCAAAAGACTGCATTAGATTGAAAATAATCTTACCTCCCATCTAATGTAATCATAAACATTTCCTTCTAGCATTTTAACTAATCAGTGATAATCTGTTACTCAATAAGGTGATGAATTCCTAAGTAAGGTGACTATTCTTAAAACTATACATGGATTCATAACGTACGACCTTTGGTAGAGACTCCTTCCTGGGTCTCTCACACATTCCTACACAGTTAGGTATAGCCAAAACCAAGCCCTTGACCACTCATGATCCAGGCCATTCCTCAGGGTTGTGCTTGTAGCAAGCCACACGGCAGTGTGATGTAATCTCCACCTGGGCTGAAGCACAGGCATACCGCTGGCTCAGAAACAGGACTTCTCTGAGGCCACAGTTGTCCCTCGACAGAACCTCCAGAGTATACAGGCATCCACCTCCAGAGGACTTGGGGCGGGGGGAGGGTGACAAACGCTAACGTGGTCTCGTTGTTTGCTAGGATATGAGCAACAAAGTCTTTTATCTCTGACCCAGGAGCCTTATGCCTTCTGACAGCATCCATGAAAGGCTAACTTCATAGCTGGTGAGCAGGATAAAAGTCAAATCTCAAACTTGAAATGACAACCTACAGCCCAAACTCAATACCTTTAAAAAAAAAAAACAAAAAACAAAAAAAAAAAAAACTACTTAGTATACAACGGAAAGGGTTTTTATTAAGGAGGGCTATTTTAGAAGACACTAGAAGTTATACAAAGAGCTGATATGGAAGTAATTAGAGCAGATATCCTGAGGGTCTCCACTAAGGCAAATATGGAGACCCTTGTGGCAGATGCCTGACATTAACTTCTGTCTTCACAACTCAGGCTACTCTTTTGCCCTTAATCAATTTAAATCAGTGCAGCTCTACTGTATGCTACATATTTTATCCAAAGACTCAATAAAACATGAGCATTTCCCTGGAGAATTAATTCAAGAAAAATTTAACTCTCTAAGTATGTAGATGTCAGATCCACTGCAATGAACTCTAAGAAAATGTCCAGATTATTAGATCACATAAGACTTTGTTTATATTAAACAGGCAATGTTCATTGGATCCAGTAAAACTTAACAACTTACATCAAGAGTGGTGATTTCTGCTAAGTCATGAAGTTCTTGAACAGGGTCGCTTTTCTGTTGCCTGATGTAATCTGCAAGAGCTTTCACTGAGCGCTGGCCCCTATATTCTCTCTTCATCATCATCCCATTACGAAATAATTTGAGGGTTGGGTATTTGCTTATCCTGTACCTCTGGGCTATATCAGCTAAAAGAATAAAAAACAAAATTAACTTCACTCTCGTACTTGCTCTGAGTGAGCACATTAGCCCAACAGTCAAAATTCTTACAATTATTTAGAGAGAATATTTTGGCTCATATCAGTGTTAGAAAAAAAATTAATCGTGACAAGTTTATATTAAGTTTATACTGATTAAGAGGCCAGGCTTTGGACATATATATTGCCTGGTTTAAATATCAAATTTGCTATTTACTTGCTATGTGAACTTGTAAGTTGTATCAACTCTGTTAGGTTCTCATCTGTTATGTAAAGGATAACCACACAGGGTTGTTTTAAGGACTAAATGAGATAACACAAATGCATGACTCAGTAAGTTTAGTGTTTGTAAATATTATTATATATATATGCCAGAAAATAATTAGAATGTGCAAAATTCCCATTTTAAAAATAGTTCAACTCAAAAAAAAAATAGTTCAACTCACTCTATACTTGTGAGAATCTCTTAGAGCATTTAATAAAAGAAAATTAAATTTAAAACTATGCTCAAAGGCTAAAAATATTAGATTCTTTGGCTGGTAGAAATAATTCATAATCCCAAATATACAAATTTTGTGTAAGCTAATACAATAAAGCCCAAAAGTCAGCAGTATACACTTAAAAAAAAAAAAAAGTCCCTTATGACCTATGGGTATATTCTCAGGCAGTGTAGATTTTAAAAAGAACACACACACAAATCCTTGAAATTAGCGTGTATGTTCTCAAAATAAGAATCTAAATCAAACTGTATGCTGATCTCATTTGTAGAAATCACAATTACTAAGATACAGACTTAATCAGAATAGAAAAGCCTTTAAATATTTCAGCTGTTATTTCCAAGAGGTGGCAAATAACAAGAAATCAGCATCTTGTAGGCACTAGAAAAGCTCAAAGGCCATGCTACTCACATAGATGAAAATAATAAAAGATACACTGAAGTTTTAAACTGAAGGAGGCCTGAGAGGGCACTGAAGTGACCTAAAACAGGTAGCAGGTTGTTTTCTTAACTGAGTTGTAAATGAGGGCAGAATTCTAAAGTGTTGGCACAAGAAACCAAGAAAATTCTCTTCCCCCACCTCCCATTTCTAGTGGCTACAAAACCAAACCAAACCTATAAAACCACAATAAGGCTCTGCTGACCACCTTCATCTTCTTCACCTCCCCACCTTCATTTTCTAAGAGAGTCTATGGTAGAAACATACACATGTGTGCTGACAGCTTCATGGGTGTATTCTGACGTCAAATTTATCAATCTGTACCTTTTAAATATGTACCGTTTACTGGATGTCAATTCTACCTCAATAAAGGAGTTTTTAAAAATCTAAGTGAATACTGACTATACAAAACAATGACAGTTATGCCTCGTGGGAGTTCAACACAAACTAAAATACATGATGACATCAACAGCATATAAGCTAGGGTAGGAGACTGACGAGGAGGTTAAGGATTCTAAGTATTCTGAGGTCTCTCTGCACTACTCAGGAAGAGGGAAAAGTACTTACAGTATTTGGTAAGTCAAGATGTATTTTGTTTTCTCTAGGATAAACAATTAGGGAGAGCTAAACTGATGTATTAGGGGCTAAGTATGCACATGGGTTCTCAGAAGGAGGTTGAGAGAAAAGGCTATGTAATTAAGATCACATAACACTTTGATAAACTCCAAAGAAGATTTATAAAGGAGGAATAGTGCTTGACTACTAAAGTCCCTGAAGAGACAAAAAAGGTTCCCCTTTTTTGCTTATATTTGTTTAATATAAAGGGGAACCATTGGTTACATATGAGGCCAAGGAGAGTATTTTATTCACCAAATCACAGAAATCTGAAATAATATTAAGATATCTTAATATAGACACTAATCTATTTGGTTTAGCAGCTGGAACTTCTTGAAACAGAAGACTAGTAGATATAGCACTACATACCCTCTTCTCCCTGATACATTATAATGAGAAAACACGTCTTTGAGGAGTTGTAAGACTAGTGGGTTCTATCACCTGAGCAAGGAATTAATGAGATTAAATTGGTGCTACAAAGTGAGGGGTAAGAGTGCTTCCAGAAGCAAGTAGAGAAGTCTTTTAAGAGAAACAGAGGCACTTGCTGTAAGGCAAAGGCCATGAAGGCTTTGCCTTACCCTACTTTTCAAAAAACTAGCACAAAAGAAAGAATAAAAAGTAAAGTTAAAGGAACTTTAACTTCCTTTTTTTTTTTAAAGATTTTATTTATTTATTCATGAGAGATGGAGAGAGAGGGGGAGGGAGGGAGGGAGGGAGGGAGAGAGAGGGGGAGGGAGGGAGGGAGGGAGGGAGGGAGAGAGAGAGAGAGAGAGAGAGAGAGGCAGAGACACAGGGTGAGGGAGAAGCAGGTTCCATGCTGGGAGCCCGATGTGGGACTTGATCCTGGGACTCCAGGATCACGCCGTGGGCCAAAGGCAGGGACTAAACCGCTGAGCCACCCAGGGATTCCCGAACTTTAACTTCCTAATGAAAAACCCCTTTGGCCCCCAGCATATGACACAGTGAAACCTTGCATATTATAAAATGAATATTTGTAGTGATGTAGAAATGAAAATTATTTTAATAAAAAAGCTGTTACAATTAGGTTAAGAAGTTTTACAGGCCAATGCCACAGTGCTGTGGTCTGTAATACGGAAAATGTCTTTTTATACCATCAATAAAAGACTGTAAATACAGGAAAGTACATCCATACAATGAAGTACTAGACTGTTACATAAGGAAATGAAAAAGATCTCCTTATGCTGCTAAGGAGCAATCTCCAAGATATACTGTTAAGTCAAAAAATCCAGGAACAGAAAGATGTGCGTAGATATGTTATTTTGCATAATAAATATGGGGAAGAATAAATAAAATTAATTTTAAAGAAATTTTAACACCAGCATTGTTATTCTGAAATAAAGACACATAGATAAAGCACATAGTAATTATGCTAAAGCCATTGAAAGTCAAGATTCTCAGCATTAGAGAAAAAAGAATACGAACAGAAAATTGAGAAAATTAAGTAAAAGCCCTGTAAATGTTTAATTTCAATTGGAACTACCAGCAAAAACTGGTATGAGGAGAACTGGCCAATCCTACCAAATATTTAAGGAAGAGATAATTCTATTTCCACACAAAGTTTTCCCGAAAATTGAAGAGAAGTTGTTTACTTTCCAACTCTTTCTATGATGCCAGCATTACTCTTATTCCAAAACTAGAGAAGACATTATAAGAAAATTACCAATATCCCTGATAAACAAAACTAGAGGGCTTAAACAAGCAACCTACAGGAATCCAAACTGTGTGTTACTGGCATACAGATAGACAAACGGATCAATGGGACAGGGTCCAGAAACAGACCTACATATACATATAGACGTGATCTTTGACAAAGGTGCAAAAGTAAAATCTAACTATTTACTACTTATAAAATACATATCTAAATACAAAGATGCTCAAAGCTTGAAAGAAAGGCTAAGGGAAGATATACTGTGCAAAAACTAATCAAAAGAAATCTTGTATAGGGATGCTTGGGTAGCTTAGTGGTTGAGCGTCTGCTTTCGGCTCAGGGCGTGGTCCTGGTCCAGGAACCAAGTCCCATATCAGGCTCTCTGCAGGGAGTCTGCTTCTCCCTCTGCCTATGTCTCTACCTCTCTCTGTGTGTCATGAATAAATAAATAAATAAAATCTTTTTTAAAAAGAAATCTTGTATAGCTATATTAATAGTAAGTATACATCAAGGCAAAAAAACACTGCTAGAAACCAAGAGGGACCTTTCATAATAAAAAGTTCAATTTTCCAGGCAGATACAATTCTGAATTTGTTTACATCAAATAATAGCCTAAAAATATACAAAGTAAAAACTTACAGAACTACAAAGACGAATGTATGATCATGGTGGGAAATTATTAACACACTTCCTTCAGTAAGCAACATAAATAAAATCAATAAAGTAAAGAGAATTTGAACAAAGCATCCAAGAAACTTGATTAAATTGACACACGTAGAACACACTATTCCAAAGCTGTGGACCACACATTCTTTGCAGGTCATATATACCATATAAAAAACAAACATGATGAGTCACAAAAAAAAAAAAAACCTCTCAACAACTTTCAAATGATTCAACTCATAATGAGAATTAAAAAATTATACTGACATGGATCAGAGATGAAACCACAAAGAGAAACTGGAAAATACTGTGACATGAATGATAATGAAAATACTGATGAGAACTTGCAGCATGCAGCCATAGTGATACTCGCAATGAATTTGTGACATTAAAATGGACATGTCAGAGGGGAAAGGCTGAAAAGCAAAGAGCTAAGCATTCATCTTAAAAAAGTATAAAAAGAACAAATTAAAAACAAAGAATAAAGAAGTGAATGAGAAAGATAAAAGCAAAAATCAATGAAGCAGAAAACAAATTACAACAGAGAAGATCAAAAAGCTAAAATTTGGTTCTTTGCAAAGACAATAAAATTGATAAACCACCAGAAAGACTATCAAGTAAAAAATGAAAGAGAAAACAATTTAAGGAATGTAACAGGGGATATTTAACTTGTATAATAAGAGATTACCAATAACATAATGACAGTAAGTTTGGAGATTTAGATAAACTTTTCTTTTTAAAGATTTATTTATTTTGAAAGAGGACAGGGCAGTCCCGGTGGCTCAGTGGTTTAGCGCTGCCTTGGGTCCAGGCCCTGATCCTGAAGAGAGAGGACAGAGAGAGAATGAGAGACGGGAGGGGTAGAGAGAGAATCTCAAGCAGACTCCACACTGAGTGTGGAGCCCAACGTGGGGCTCTATGTCACAACCCTGAGATCATGACCTGAGCCCTAAACCAAGTCAGACACATAATTGACTGTGCCACCCAGGCACCCGTAGATAAAGTTTTAAAATTTCCATTATTTCTCCAAAGAGGACATTCAGCTGACCAACAGACACATGAAAAGATGCTCAACATCCCTCATCCTCAGGGAAATGCAAATCGAAACCACCATGAAGTATCAGTCACACCTGTCAGGATGGCTAAAATCAACAACACAAGAAACAAGTGTTGGGGAGGATGTGGTGAGAAAGGTAAACCCTCTTGCACTGTTGGTGGGAAAGCAAACTGGTACAGCCACTGTTGAAGACAACATGGAGGTTCCTCAAAAATTTAAAAATAGAACTATTCCACCATTACTGGGTATTTATCCAAAGAATACAAAAACACTAATTCAAAAGGATATATGCACCCCTATGTTTATTGCAGCATTATTTACAACAGCCAAATTATGGAAGCAGCCCAAGTGTCCATCAATAGATGAATGGATAGAGAAGTAATATGTGTGTGTGTATGTGTATACACACACAATGGAATATCATTCAGCCACTGAAAAAGAATGAAATCCTGCCATTTGCAACAACATGGATGCAGCTAGAGAGTATAATGCTAAGCGAAGTCAGAGAAAGACAAATACCATATGATTTCGCTCATATGTAGAATTTAAGAAACAAAACAAACAAGGAAAGGAAAAAAGACAGAGAGAGAGAGAGAGAGACAAGAAACAGACTCCTAACTATAGAGAACAAACTGATGGTAAGTTACCAGAGTTACTATGTTAACTACACTGGGATTAAAAATTAATTTTTAAAAATTCCCATTAAGGCATAACTTACCAAGCTGACACCAGAATAAAGAGAAAGCATAAAAGGTCCTAAAATTAAGTAAACTGAATCCATAATCCATAGCTGTCTCACAAGGAAAACTCCATTTCTAGAAAGCTTCACTATCAAGTTCTACCAAACATTTAAGCAGCCTATAATGCTGTTTACAAAAACATTCCAGAGAATACAAGAGAATAAAGGTTTCCCAACTGATTTTATGAGGTCAGCATAATCTTTCTGCCAAATCAGACAAGGAAATGATGAGAAAAGAAACGTGTATGTTAGTCTTACTCAAGAACACAGATGAAAATTTCAATAATTGAAAATATTAAACCAAATTTGACATTGTGTACAAAGGATAATACATCACAAGCCAGATTTTAGCCTAGAACTTAAGTTTAATGTTTGAAAATCAATAAATGTAATTTATGATATTAACAGAATAAAAGAGAAAGATTCCACTATAGTAGGCATCTCCACCCCCCCCCCCACCCACCCCAAAGGATATGTTCTAAAACCTCCAGTGGGTGCCTGAAACTGTGAATAGTACTAAACCCTCTATGTACCATGCTTTTTCCTTTACATACATATATGATAAAGTTTAATTTATAATTAGGCACAGTAAGAGACTAACAGTAGCTAATAATAAAATAGAACAATTATAATACACTGTAATAAAAGTTATGCAAATGAGGTCTCTCCCTTTCTCAAAGTATCTTCTTGTCCTGTACTCTCACCCTTCTTGTGGTGATATGTTAAAATCTCCGCATAAAGAGATGAAGTGAAGGGAATGACATAACGTGAAGCTACTACTAACTTTATGACAATTCATCTGCTTGAGAACTCTAGGTGATTGTGGGTAATGGAAACCACAGAAAGCCAAACCTCAGGTAAGGGGGACTGCTGTACCTCTCAAAATAAGCAGAAAAACATTTGATAAAATTCAAAATCCATTCACACTTAAAAAATTTGGCAAATCAAAAATGAAAGGTAATCTCTTTAATCAGATAAGGGGTATCTAAATAAACAAATACCAAACAGCTTGATAGTAAAACACTGAAAGCTATCCTGCTGATACCAGGAGAGAAACACAGACACTTGCTATGGGTTCTGTATAACACTGTATTGGAGTTCTCAGTCAGTGGAATAAGAAAGAGTATATATGCTGAAAAGAAGTAAAAATGTTGTTATTCACAGAAAAACCTAAAAGGGAATCTACTAAAGAATTTCCATTTCCAAGCAGGATGTAGTAGGTAGCAGAAATCAACTGGTTCTGCTGTGACAACCAGGAAAAAAACAGATTTTTTAAAAATCACATTTTAAAAGATATCAGACCACCATGAAACCAATGAAGACTAAGTGAATTGAAATTTTAGAAGGAAAAGACCATTCCTAAGTGAGCAAAAATCCCCCATTGGCTATTTTCTTTCCTATACATTTCCTATGTAATTCCTCTTTGAAATTAAATCTGCAATTTGTGCAGACTTAGGGCTGAGAACCATGCCTGCATAGACAGAGACAAAGACAATTCAGTAAAACTTTTCATAGTCCCCTGGGCTGGAATGGGGGATTGTAAGGACCCTGAGACACAAACAGCACGTTCTCCCCAGAGGATATTACTAAAGGCATGGGTGGCACAGGAGCTGGGGGTTGGGCCAGAAAAACTGAGTAATGTCCCTCATCAGGCCCTGTGGTGTTCAGGAAGCAATGTCTATGTGCAGAAAGGGCCTGCATTGGCATCAAACACATAACCAAGATATTTGCCAGATTTTGAAGCTGCATAGGCAAGGAAGCATCTAGATGCTGAAAAACACCATGAGTTTTTAAGATATCTATAACATAATACTTGGAATACATAAAAACCATTAACAAAGGACTGCCAGAAAGATAAGTGGGCTAAAGGTATCAGTGGATTTATGAAAGAGGTAGCCAGTAAACGTACAGGTAGCCAGTAAACGTAAAAACATGCTCATCTGTAATCAAGAAGTTACAGGTTAAAACTACCAGGTAACATTTTGTCCATCCTATTGGCAAAATAATACTTAGAGGCTTTTAAAATTCAGTAATATCAAGCCCTACAAAGGGAAAAAACGCCTACTAAGCCCAATTTAGGTTCACATCCAGTAAGGCTAAACTAGCCTAGCTGGGGCCTTGTTTGCCAGCAGAATGCCAAGGGATTTTTCTAATCTCCAAAGGATTTGGCAGAAAGTTTGTAACACAGACCCATTAAGAAAAGGACCAGTCTAACTGGAAACATCCATTTTCTATTTGTGGCCTAAGGATCAGTATGAAAATGGACAATAAAGAGACACTGATAGAGTAATTAATTTTCTTAAATTAGTGGGCATAATGGGAAAATACTGTCCTGAAAGCAAACATGCATAAATAAATAAGGCTATAGGTGGACTCCAGAGAGTCTTAAATTCTAGGTTAATGGAGTTTGAATTTTACCTGATATGTGATAAGCAGCCAGCCACTGAAGCAGAATGGGGCTTTAAAAATATTTACCTGGCAGTAAATCAGGGAGAATCAGGGAGACTAGTAAGGAAGCTACTGCAACAGTCCTGGCAGAAATAACAAGAGTCTGTTTACAAACTTAAACATTACAACCTTTAGGTTGCCTTAAAATTTTAGTTATGGATAGAAAAAGATTAAATAATACTTGAAGACTATTAGAGGAATAGATACTTGCCTGCTTAATTCTCAACACCATCATGGCAGCAGGTGTGCTGCATAATGAGGTGGCTTTTAATTATTAAGAAGCAAAAACCTTAAAATTACATTGATCAATAATCTCAGACATAAAGGTGACTTTCTACAGGCTTTGGTCAAAAATGATTTTAAGATAATTACAATGTGACATTTTGACAATATAACAAAGAATGATTTAAGGGGTATAATAAATGTTTTTTTTTTAATTAACTGGATGGATCAAATGTTAAAATGCATGTCAAAGGAATGAGAAATTTCAGAAGGTTAACAGCTCGCTGATTAGAAAATTAGCATGTATTTTTGCTTCAATGGTCACTTACTTTCCCTTGATGGGTTCTGGCTGCCTACCCGCCTACCTTCCTCACTCATGCCCAGCAGGGTTCTACGTGGGGAAACTGCCTCCCACTCCAGTCTCCCAATGTGTCTCCCCACTGTGATTACCCACGGCAGATGATTTCAACAGGAAGGTCTTACTATTCTTCTGGTCCAGGGAGGAGGGCCACCACTGTTGCCTCTGTACCTTTTTCCATTCCCAAACCATGCCCTCCCCACAATGAGGGTAAAACGACAACAGCAAAACAACAAAATAAAACCAACCCTAAACAGAAAAATTTTAAACAAAGCCTAGAAGCTTACTCAGGACTCAGGCTAAACCCGGACATCCAAGTTCTGTTTTGTGTACATGAATACTTCAGCATATACTTTCTTCTTCTTTTTTTTCTACCTTTTTAATTGAAATATATTTGACATTTTACATTGTATGGTTTAAGGTATACACAACATGTTGATTTGATACATTTATTTATATATTGCAATGACTGTCAGTGTGGTTCTAGCTAGCACCTTATCACTTCACATAATTATCGCTTTTTATGGTGAGAATAATTAAGATCCAGTCTCTTAGCAAGTTTGTTTTTAAGACAAAATTGTTGCCTATAATTATTTTCTTATTCTTAATGCCTCATTTACATATAGCTCTTATAAAAGCTCTATTTCCACTATGGAAGGTTCAGGCTGTACTGGAAGGTACACAGGTAAAACTAACTCTGGTATCTGGGAGTGTGTGCTGCGTAGTTCAAGGACAGTTACAAAAGTACTTTCATAAAAATGTTAGCAGGAGTGTGAATGTTCTGCACTTCCCAGCAAGTAACATATGAAGTCTCTTGTTGAGTGCCATGCACCCTAGAGCCACTGGAGGTCAGCAGAGATCCTGGTCCCACCTGGGGCAGATTGATGGGACTTCCACATCTAAGGCGGCATGACCACCAGGGAGGGAGAGTGATGAATTCAACTTCCAAACTCTCCACACAAAGAGAATGAGAAGGTGAGATAAAGGGAGACCATGATCGACAGCCAAAGAAGAGAGGTCAAGTTTTAATTGTGTGTGTGTACAGAAATTTTGGAAAACAAAGACAATTACAAAGAAGAAAACAAGAACCATTTGTAATCCAACAACCACTGGGGAAAACCACTAGTAACATTTTTTCCCCTTCAAAGATTTATTTATTTATTTGAGAGACAGCTTGAGTACGGTGGGTGGGAGGGTGGGCAAAGGGAGCCAGAATCCTCAAGTAGACTCCCCACTGAGCACGGAGGTCAATGCAGGGCTCAATCCCAGGACCCTGAGATCATGACCTGAGTCAAAATCAAGAGTCAGCCACTCAACTGACAGCTACCCAGGTACCCCAACATTTTAATTATATCTTGCTGACTTTGAATAAAAGTTGTTTAACAAGCAGTGACATGTTTCAATGGAGAAAAAATGAACTCTGAGGTTAGTCAAATAGTTAAGAGCCAGCATCAATACTTGCAGAATGGGTATCAGCCGCTTGGAAGAAAATCCTAGAAAAAGCAGAATAATGCTCTTTAATCAAGAGCATTACCAACACTCTTAATGGCACAGAAGTCGATATTATGTGGAAAAACACAAAAATCAATTACTCAGAATTGGAAAGTGATGTACAACAGTCAGATTCTGAATGTGAAATTGTTTCAGGATTACTTGAGCAAATTTATTTTCCTTTTGAGATACACACACTAACGATATGATGAAAAAATCCTCAACTCTAAAATACTTGTGATAAAAATTCTGATAAGCATTGTGCTGTAGTTCAATTTTTCTTAGTTTTTTTTTTCTTAGTTTTTTTCTCAGTTACAGATTATAAGTGTGCCTTATAATCAATGACAAATTAGATTTGATGAAATACTGCAGAAAATACTTAATCATATTGTTGGGAGATGAGAGAGCCCATCTGAAGTACCTACAAAACTAACCGTTCATAAATGCTGGCTACTACTTATTACACCTACCCATCCATCTTTTCAACAACTATAATGGTGCATCTCCTTTGAGCTAGGCACCATTCCAGTGCTGGGGACACAAGGGTAAAAAGACATGGTCCCTGCGATTACAGAGTTTACAATTTATCATTATTGTTGTCATCAGTACTATTACGATTACTGCTGCTACTAATTGTTTCCACAGGCTAGAATCTTAAATGAAATTCATAAGACTCTTAATTCGCAATTTATGTACCAAAAAGATGTACCAGTGTGGATTTCCTAAGTACAGTATAAGAGAAACCCTCCATATGTCAACAATAAATATATCTTCACCAGAGGTGCAGAGATTCCTTTTAGGGATCTCCCAGGTGGGAGAAGATGAAAGGGTGACCGTCAGATGTGTGACATGTCTAAAACTGGGCATCCTAGTCCTGAGCAGGATGAGTGAGGATACCTGTTCTGCCCAGCAGGTGGGGGACAGGTGGTTCCACAACTTTCTGGCTCTTATTTCTCTGTAATCATCCTGACTTACTTTCCCTTTTTCTCTTCCTCCTACTCTCCTCCTCCCACTTTGTTCCCTATATTAAATGCAATAGAGAATTCAGGGGCTCAGAAAGTGAACTAAATTTTAACAAGCGTTACATTGGGGTTTCAAAATATATAGTTAAGCTTAAAACCCTAAGCTTCCTGCTGACACTCTAGTGTCAGTCTGAGTTCAAAATTCTCTTTCTATACCCACCCCCTCCACCCACCGCTTTGGTGGGGAGAGAGGTCAGGGGACAGGGAGAGGAGACCAAAGCTGCTGCATCTAGTTCATACTCAGATGCAAAAGGGCCAATTGGGTGAAATGCCTGTTATATCTACCTTTACCTTCTTTCTATTATTGGCCTATCTAGCTGAACGTTTGTCAAAGTAAGTCCTAGGAAAGGCATACAAAGAAGTGAGGTCAAGGTGGGACACAAGGCAATCCATGGCATGCTGACAGGTGGAGGAGGGAGAGAGAAGGAAATGCAGGCAGCAAACTGGCCAAGGGTGGTCTGCAGCTGTGCACAGAGACCAGGCTCTCCCCACCAACTAGCAAAGTGGCATAGAGGACAACTCTCAAAGTATTCCCAACACATTCTAAGGAATGAGTACACATATTTCCTCCCTAAGGGACTACTTTGAAAATACTCACTTGGAATGATTTATGAAAAGTAGAGTCATTACATGTTAATATTGTTATATAATTATGTTGTTTGTGTTTTGACCTTATGGTCTCATCACATCCTTAATTCTTTCTCTTTTTTTTTTTAAGATTAATTTTTTTTTTTTTTTTTTTTTTTGAGAGGGAGAGTTTGAGCAGGGGGAGGGGGAGAGGGAGAATCTTGAGCAAACTCCTTGCCCAGCGCAGAGCCCGACACGGGGCTCAATCCTATGACCCTGAGGTCATGACCTGAGCCGAAATCAAGAGTCAGGCCATTAAGCAACTGATCCAGTCAGACACCCTCATCCTTAATTCTTAAACAGGGCTGGTAAAGAAAAAAAAAAACTAACACAGCATTGGCAGAAATTCCCAAATGCAAGACAATATACAAAATTTATGGCTAAGACAGATTTCACAACTAAATTCAGATATAGGTCATACCTCAATTTGAGCTTGCAACGTACTATGAAACAATAAAATAGTCATTAAAGTTCTAAAAAATTCAAGCAAACCAAGGTTGATTCATACATTTTGCCACATTAATTTCTTCCAAAAACCCATGTTGGGTTTTGTCAAGTCTTTCACAGCATGTATTGATAAGATAAGCTGGTTTTCTTTATTTTACCTACTGATGAGGGTTCATTCTATTTCTTAATATTAACCCATCTTTCTATTATGGGCATAAATGCCACCTGGTAATGGGAGGCTATTCACAAAGGCGTATCTACCTTCCATGACACCTGGAAATAAGGCAGACATGCTTATGCCCAGGAGATAGCAACTCATGAAAGAAGACAGTTTCAAGAACAATAAAATGGCCTCAAGAGCCAGACCTGCTCACAGGAGGTTTGCACTGAAAAATTCCCGACAGCCACCAAGAGAACTGGGTCAGTTTCCAGAAGGCATCAAACAGCTCTAAGTAGTATTCAAAATGCCATTAAGTCTATTCAAGAAAATTCTTTTTAAATTCAATGACTCTGCTGAAGGTCATTTATCACAGTAAAAATAAAAAGAAATTACAATTAATAATATCATGCACATCTGTGCAAATTTCGAGCTTCTTCCACAAACAGTTTCTCTCAAGCAACAAGAAGAGCACTCCTTCTTGCTCTTAACCAAAGACAAAGTACAGGCTCAGAGACTTTTTTTTTTAAAGGTTTTATTTACTTGAGAGAGAGCACAAGCACGAGCAGGCGGAAGGGCAGAGAGAGAGGAAGAAGCAGACTCCCCTTTGAGCAGGGAGCCCGATGAGGGGCTGTATCAGAGATTCCATGACTGTGGGATCATGACCTGAGCCAAAGGCAGATGCTTAATGGACTGAGCCACCTAGAAGCCCCAGGCTCAGAGACCTTTTATACCAACTTTGTATTTTGAAAAATTCCCAACTTACATAAAATATGAAAAAGTAATATGATGAACACCTGTACACCCTCACCTAGATTTAACACCTTATCACATCTGATTACCAGATTTCTCTTTCTAGATACACATGCACGCACACACACACACACACACACACACTGTTTATGACAGGCGCTGACTCAAATTCAGTGATTTTCTTAAGTAACTTGTCCAACTGTATATAACTTTGGTAAGCAGTGGGCTTCTAGTATTAGAACAGAGAATTCTGACTTAGTGGAGTCTGGACCACACGGTATAGCAATAGTAATACTGCATACATATAGTTTCATTTTTGTTTATACACTGACCCATTAGAAATCATTTAAACAAGGATGCTTGGGTGGCTCAGCAGTTGAGCATGTGCCTTTGGCTCAGGTCATGATCCCAGGGTCTGAGGATCGAGTCCTGCATAGGGCTCCCTGCGAAGAGCCTGCCTCTCCCTCTATGTCTATGTCTCTGCCTCTCTCTCTGTGTCTCTCATGAATAAATAAATAAAAATCTTTAAAAAAAATCATTTAAACAGATTATGATATAATTTGCAACAGACATTTTTAGTCATTTTTATATAGAAATGGGGGAATTCCCAGTTTCTATGAGAAATCCAAATTAAGTTACTTCATTTTGACCTTCAAAATACTAGAGTTACCTGGGACAAGCTGTACACTCCTGGGCTCTAGTCAAGCTCCTTGAACTTACTCCAAAATCCTAGTAAATTACTCAGCCCCTCTAGGTCTTTGAGTATCTTCATCTGTAAAATGATCACATAACTCCCACACTCTCAAAGTCTTGGGTTCTTCCCATCTCAGAAACTTCACATCTGCTCCTCCTTCTGTCTGAAATACTCTTTTTCCCCTATTTCCCTTAAAAGTCCTACTCTTCCTTCAGGCCTTGTAGCATTGTCTCACAAGGGACTTCTCTATCCCCCACACAAACTCAGACCTGATTATCCCAGCATCAACACCTCTCTTCGGCAGTTATCACAACGAGCAATTGTGTATTTACTGCTCTTGTCTTTCTGAGTCTACCTGGTTCATTGCTATATATCTAGAAACTATGCATACCACATGACAAAGGGTACACTGTATATAAAACTTTTTGTTGGATGAAAAGTAACACTGACTCAAGGGGCTGTGGTGAAGATAACTAAAATAATGCGTGTAAGAGCATGCCTAAATCCAAGTGAACACTATATACATAGTTTTTTTCCTGGCAATATGACGAGAAACTTTTTACAGGAACTTTTCCAAGAGATAACACTCTTACTTTGGATAGAAAGTCTGGGTGATGGATATCAGAAGCAAGACAGACAGATTAAAATATCAGACGGTAGGACAGAGTAGGCTGCCACAGTGCCAGAAGGTAATATACATATGTGGGCAGGATGATTATCTTCAGCCCAAAGTCATCTTCTGCCTTTGCTAGAAAGCTTTATATAGGTCCTCTATCTCAGAGAAATTAATCCTAAAGCAACCAGTAGGTCCACTTGCCAAAAAGAATACTGTAAGGATATACAGACCACAAAAAGTAAAACTGTTTTTATTTGCATACAACATAATCATCTACATGGAAAATCCTATTGTATTTATATAAAACCTATTTGAATTAAGTGCCAAGACACAAGATCAATATACAAAAAACAGTTGTATTTCTTACAATTAGGAATTAAAATGTAAAACTCAATGCCACTTATAACAGCACCAAAAAATAATAAATACTTAGGGATAGATTTCACGAAGATGTGAGACAAAAATACAAAACAAAACAAGACAGACAAACCCAAAATGAGGATATTTTACAAAATACTTGACCATTACTCCTCAAAACTATCAACTGTCAAGACTTGATGTCTAAATGAACTATCCTGGATCTTGGAACAGAAAAAGGATGTGGGTAGAATCACTGATAAAATCTGAATAAAGTCTTTAGTTTAAAGTCTACAGTTCAGCTAAGAATAATATACACCAGTGTTAGTTTCTTAGCTGTAACAAATGTATCATGGAAATGTGTCAACATTAGGGTAAACTGAGTAAGGTCTAAAAGGGAACTCTGTACGCAAAGATAATACTTTGCAACTTTCCCCCCTCATTTTGGTTAGAAATCAACAAGCTGATTCTAAAAGTCATACAGAAATCCAAAGCGACTAAAATAGCAAAACCACTCTGAAAAAAAGATCAAAGTAGGAAGATTTTTATACTACTGACTTTAAGGCTTATTATAAAGCTACAGGAATCTAGAAAGTGTGGTACTGGGGTTAACAAAAACAAAGAAGTCATAGACAAATACATCGACACTACAGAATAGACAAATGAGAAATAGATCCATACCTGTATGTTCAGTTGATTTTGAAAAAGATGCAAAGTCAATGAAGAAAGGATAGTCCTTTCAACAAATAATATCAGAACAGCTTGATAATTATATGCAAAAAAAAAATGAACACCAACTCCTACATTGTGCACCACATGTAAAAATTAACTCTAAATGGGTCACAGAGCCAAATGTAAAACTTTATACTATGAAATTTATGAAAGCAAACATACCAGAAAATCTTTGTGATCCTGAGGCAAAGATTTCTTAGATACAGCATCAAAAGCATAATCCATTTTTAAAATAAGTAAATTGGACTTCGTCAAATTCAGAATATAAGGCCTTCAAAGGACACTCTCAAACAGAATTGGAGGTCTCACATTTCCTCATATTAGAACTTATTGGGGCAGCCCTGGTGGCGCAGCAGTTTAGCGCCACCTGCAGCCCGGGGAGTGATCATGGGGACTGGGGATCAAGTCCTACAGCGGGTGCCCTGAATGGAGCCTGCTTCTCCCTCTGCCTGTGTCTCTTTCTCTGTGTGTGTGTGTGTGTGTCTCTCATGAATAAATAAATAAAATTAAAAAAAAAAAAAGAACTTATTATAAAGGTACCATCATTAAAAAAAAAAGTACAGTCATCAAAAACGTGTGGTCCTGGCATAAAGAAATATACATAGACCAATGGAATAGAGCAGAGAGCCCAGAAACAAAGCCTCAAACATGTGGTTAAATGTTTTTTGACAAATAGTACCAAGATCACTTAATGGGGAAAGGAAGGTGTCATCAACACCAATCCTGGAAAACTGGATGTCCCCATCTAAGACGGTGCTAGGAAAACTGTATATGCACATGCAAAAGAATGAAATTGGATCCTGACCTTGCACTCTATACAAAAATTAACTCAAAATGATAAAGAAGTAAACATAAAACCTACATTGTAAGCTCTAAGAAGAAAATGTAGAAGAGTTCCAGAACATTGGATCTGCAATGATTTCTTGACTATGACCCCAAAAGCAGAGGCAACAAATGTAAAAACAGATAAACTGGACATCAAAATTTAAAATTTCTGTGCAGAGGACATAATCAACAAAGTGAAAGGCAACCTACAGAATGGGAGAAAACTGCATATTATATATCTGATAAAGGGTTAATATCCAGAATACAAAGAGAACTCCTATGACTTAACAACAACAAAAAAAAATCACCTGATTAAAAACAGGGCAAAGGCCTCAGACTATTTCTCTAAAGATACGCAAAAAGCCAAAAGGCACAGGAAAGACTGCTAACTCTGGGAAATAGACTGCTAACTCTGGGAAACGAACTAGGGGTGGTAGAAGGGGAGGAGGGCGGGGGGTGGGAGTGAATGGGTGACGGGCACTGGGGGTTATTCTGTATGTTAGTAAATTGAACACCAACAAAAGGCACAGGAAAAGAGGCTCAACGTTATTACTCAGGGAAATGCAAATCAAAACCAGGATGAAGAAGCATTTTACTCCCTTTAGGACAGCTATGATCACAAAAACAGGAAATAACAAGTGTTGGCAAGGACACGGAGAAAACTGGAATCCTTGTCCACTGCTGGTGGGAATGCAACATTGGGACAGCTACTGTGGAAAATAGTATGATGGTTCCTCGAAAAATTTTAAATTTAGTTACCATGTGATTCAGCAATTCTACTTCCTTTTTTTTAACCTATTCTACTTCTGAGTATATACCCAAAAGAACTAAAGCAAAGCCTTGAAGAGGTATTTCATACCATTATTCAAAATAGCCAAGAGGTGGAAATAACCCAAGTGTCCACCAACAGATGAATGGATATACAAAATGTGGTATACACACACAATGGAATATTACTCAGCCTTAAAATGGAAGGAAATTCTCACACATGCTGCAACATGAATGAACCTTGAGAACATTAACATTACGCTAAACAAAATAAGCCAGATAACAAATATTGTTCGATTCCACTTATGTGAGGTATCTAGAGTAGTCAAATTCATAGAAATAAACAGTAAAATGGTAGTTTCTAGAGACTGGAGAGAGGGGGACATGGGGAGTTGTTTAGTAAGTGTAGTGTTTCAATTTTATAAGCTCAAGTTCTGGAGACTGGTTGTACAGCAATGTGAATATACTTAAAGCCACAAAACTGTAAAATTAAAAATGGTAAAGATGCCAAAATTTATGTTCTGTGGATTTTACTACAATTAAAGAAAAAGACATTCTTACAAGAGTAGAATGAGGGAAAATATTTGCAAATTATACATTTGAAAAAGAACTTATATTCATAATTTGTAAAGGGCTCTCAAAACCCAGTAAGAAATTATAATTTAACAGACATGTTAAATTAAATAGACTGACCACACCAAGTGTTGGTAAGAATATGGAACAACAATATAGAACAACTGGAATGTGTCTATACTGCTAGTAGAACTATAAAAGAGTACAAATACTTTGGAAAGCAGTTTGGCAATGTATTGAAAAGTTGAATATACACTAACTTATGACTCAGGTATTTCACAGCTAAATATTTGTCCAGAAAATATGAAAATATATGTACAATGTACCTAAATGTTTTATAGCAGTTTTATTTGTAATAGCCCCAAACGGCAAACAACCCGACCGTCTGTCAATAAGGGTATAAACTAAAAAAAAATAAAAAAAAAATAAAAAAAAATAAGGGTATAAACTAAATGTGGTGCAGAGCCATATAATGGAATGCTACTCAGTAATAAAAATGAATGATATGTGTAACATCTCAAAATAACCAGGCTGAGTAAAAAAAAAACCACCACACACACACACACGCACACATATATGTGTATATATGTATGTATACACATATATATACACACACTAACACAACAGAGGATCCCACTT
The DNA here is from genome assembly GCF_053574225.1 of Canis aureus. Taxonomy (NCBI): domain Eukaryota; kingdom Metazoa; phylum Chordata; class Mammalia; order Carnivora; family Canidae; genus Canis; species Canis aureus. Next base: position 58,866,160 of record NC_135620.1, read on the forward strand.
ATATAAAATCCTAGAAAATGCAAACTAATCTCTAGTTAACAAAAAGCAGTTCCTTGGTCCCCTGGGACCAAAGGGGAGAGAAAGGGACCACAAAAGGGAACAAGAACAATTTGGGGAATGAACTATATGCTGGTATCTTGATTGTGGCGATGGCTTCACAGGTGCAGACATGTGTCAAACATTAAATTTTATAATTTAAACTTGTGCAGTTTATGCTAATCATATCTCAATAAATCTTCTTTTAAAAAGAAACAAATCCTACCAAAGAACAACATGCCTAACACATTTCTCCCCAGACCACAGGATTATTAATAAGGTCCTTTCAGTTTAAAACCTCTACATTTCAAATGGCACATAAGGAGTGACCCAGGGGGTACTCTTACAATCTCTACAGAGAGAGTGGAAAATGTGAATAAATCATTAATAAGGATTTCATAATGGCACTTTTAAAAAGTGAAGAATTACACAGAAGGGATAAAATACTTAGAATATACAGTGTCTCATGTATAACTTTCATTAGTAAAAAATTAATTTTGTAGATCTCTCTGGTGATCAAAAGCATGTGAACTATGGCTATTTACTCCTATAAAAAGAGAGCCTGATTAACAGTAGTAATGTTAGATCTATCTAAAAAGTAAGTTAATCTGTTTAAAATTCAGAATAAATGATATTTATGGTTCAACAAGTTACTTTCTCTTCCCAATGACTGTAAGTTTGAGAGCACAATTTCATATTTTAAAGTCCAAATTCAGTGAAAGTTAGGGACTACTATCTGTACTGTAACATCTAATTAAATACACAAAAAAATTGAAAGATTTGAAATGAGAGCCTACAACAAAACACCATGTCTGTCAGTAAAAAGTGGGAGGAAAGATTCAGAGCGCAGTGTGAAAATGCAGTCCATGCCTGTACTGACAACCTTTTACTGCTCCCTTCATCCTATCTAGTTATGAATCTCGCAGAAATGAGGGCTATGGTTTGTAGAATACTGAAATGTTTTGCTGTTAGCCATTTCTGTACCAATAACTCCCCAAAAATGTTTCTTAACCTAAACAGAAATGAAGCTAATATCTAGTCAGGAGATCTGGATTCTAACTCTGATTTGACTAGATATTAAGCTGTCTGACACTGGTTAAGTCACTTTATTTCCATTTCCATTTCTTCTCATTAAAACGAAAAGCTAGTGTACACATATGTACTAATTCTAATTATCAGGCTAAGAGCAAAGGGTAGGCGATTTGCAGAAAGCTGGGCTGTATTCAGGCCAACTTGCCAATCACTCAATGCAGGAAGTTTTTAATGAGCAGTCTCTGTCTCCCAGAACCTGTCAGATGCATGAGACTCAAAGATTAATAAGTAGTTTGGTCTCCACTAAAAGGGAGTATTAAAAAGATGAAAAGAAAAAAGTTCCTGCCTTTGAAGAACGGACACTGTAACGGGTGAAACCACTAACACACAATGAACTGGAACTCCAAAACACAGCGAGTCGGATACCCTGAGCGAGGAAAGTTCACGCGTGATGGACGCACTAGAGAGGAAACACCACTGTAGGCTCACCAGCCCAAGCTGAGTAATCTGTCATGTATTAGCAAGATCTGTCTTGTATACAGAAAACCACCCTCCACTGGGACAAGTAAAATCCAGGAGGCCAGACGATAAGTGAGTCTAACCTAAGTATCTCAATAACTGTAATCCACAACTACAGATAACTATACCTCAAGGACAGTCTATGCCAATTTTAGTGGAATTTTTAAAGAACAGAAACACAAAAATTTGACATAGTTTTATCTCCAATGACTACAAATGGTATTTCTGTAGGACTCTAAAACAGATCTATTTTTCCCTAAAACTTTATTTCAATTTTGTCTTGATTTTGGTATTCGCTTTGGCAGAAAACATTGATAGTTATGATTTACTACCTGTATGCTTATTCTACTATACTTTAATTTAAAAAATTAATTACTTTGCAGGCAAAATGAAGGCAAAAGTATTATAAGTACATAAAGATTAACATTTAACCAAAAGTCACTAGAACCTTCCATCTAAAGCAGGAATTTTTTTTAGCATTAAAAAAGAAAAAAGAGAGGAGAGTGTGTGTGTGTCCGTGTGCGCACGAGTGCACAGAGGAGAGGTGGGATGGGACAATTCCTTCCAGATTTCTTAGTGAGGTACTTACAGTGCTGATCACAATCAACTCTGGCAAACACTACTTGATTTTCATTTGGATACTCTTCCTTAATGACATTTGAAGCTTCCTCAAAAATTGGATGCAACATTTGGCTGAAACGACACCTATACACAAAGAAGGATACCAATTAAACTGAGAAGCGGAAGCAATAAAATCTTATTTCAGTTATCATCGATTGATATGTTGTATATGTACAATAAAGAGCTTCTGAGACAATTGCATAGTTGATGTAGTCATGGCACTGGATGTCATTCATTGAAGATGAAGACAGTTTTGAATTCAAAGACTACTCCAATTCAAAGACTGTACAAGTAAAAGATTTTGGTTTTTTGTACCTTAAGAAAATGGCCAATATTATAAAGCACACAGCTAAGGATCTCTCACAGAGACCAAGAAACAAGTCTGAAATAAGCCCTCTACGATGGATCCACCTGGACTTGCAACTCCTAAGACTTGGGCATTTATAAAAGAAATTAGCTTTCTCTAAATAATGAACATATTTTTAGACTACTATACAGAATCTTTAAGATGGTAAATTTATTGCAAATACTAGTCTGATTCACTTGACTAGGTCAGCCAAATCTCACAGCAAGTTAGCATACTAAGTAAGTTGCATGACAAGAATATATAGTATATAATATAATGTGCCCTGTCAAAATTTACCCCTGGTTAAATAGGCTTTCATATCTATAAATGTATTAAATATATTAAGTTCAGGAGCAAAAACATTAAATTCCTAAACAAGACTTCCTATTCACATTTCCTTTGTCGTTTCTGATTGTTTGTTTATACTTTTACAAAGGAGCACAAGCCCTACGGTATTCTAGAAACTTGATACTTCTAATTTTTTTATTTTTTTAATTCTGATTGTCTCTTAAGCAGGCCAACTACCTCAGAACTATGCTGTAGGTCATTAAAGGGACCTGATAAGAAAGAGAAGAAGAATCAGAATCAGCACACAGCCAGCTGGGTTAGAATAGTCATTCTTATATGAAAAAGGTACTGAGTATTTGCTAACAAACAAAACAAAACTATAATTGCTCCTACTGCTTCCAGAGGCCTTTTCCACCAAGAAATTTACTTCAATGAAGCCTGTGAACTCTTTTATCCGCAGGTGATTAGGTCATACATATTAACTATAATGCAACAAAAGTCTGATAAAGCCTATGAAAAGTTATAAACTCTATGCTTCCTCCCTATTTCTTTTTTTGTAGATAACTTCCTCTAGCCCACTCACCTGACTTCCTAAGGAGATGTCCTAGAACATATCAAGGAGACACAATCTGTATCTTCAATCTCTTGCTCTCAAGTGGCTCATTCCTCTTTTATCATTCTTAAATCTCTCCCATCTGGGATAGGTGGGTGGGGTCTGTGGACATCAGGGACCGTGTCTTATTTGACTATGTATTCTAATAAGCATTTCAATATATGTCTGTTAAATGATTAAACTGATAGAATGGAGAAACAGGAAAGGCTAGGTCCACAAGGTTTTAGTTTCTTTTTTTCCTTTTTTTTTGAGAGAGAGAGAGAGAGAAAGGGAGAGAGACAATCCTAAGCAGGTAAGCAGGTTCCATGCCCAGTGCAGAGCCTGACATGGGGCTCAACCTCATGACCCAGAGATCATGACCTGAGCCGAAACCAAGAGTCAGACAACTTAACCAACTGAGTCGCCCAGGCACCCCAAGTCTGTAGGTTTTTAAAGTTTGCTGAAAATAGGGTGCTGGAGGCCAGGGGAGGCAAAGGATAGGAACTGAGGAATGGTTTCTTGAAGAATTAGGATATGGCCTAGTAAAGAATTAGTGGACAGGCTCTGGGCTTAAGGGCAAGGTAAAGACATTACATAAGAGGCACCTTCTTTCTGGATTGTCCAGTTTGCTGCCCAGTAAGCATTTAAGTACAGGTTCATGTTTAAAACAGGATCAATTTTAATACCAGAAGGTGAATGGGAAATATGAAATAAAAGCTCAACCACAATATTATCATACTTTCATACACATGTATCCACACATATGGAAAGTTATATTTATAAAAGTAAGATAACAAAAGCAATAAATTAAAAGGAAGGATCATCTGAATCCAATCTCCAATCTAGTGCTTGAATCTACCCTTCACAAATCAACCAAATGGGTAACAGTCTTTGCAGGGACAACTGGGAGTATTTACTAGTGTACTTACTAGTATGACCTAGTAGGGTGGAAAAAAATAAGCTTTGGAGTTAGACATACCTGAGCTTAAATCCCAGTTCCACCACTTACTAGCCGTATGACCTTTCTGAGCCTCAATTTCCTCAACCTAAAATGGAAATTATAATACCTACCTGCAGGGTAGTTCTGAGCATTAAAAACAATGTATATAAAGAGCCTGGTACATAAAAGCATTATTAAGTACCTACTATGGTTCATCACTCTCCAAGCCATATCAGTATTTTTAGGCAGCTCTATTAGAGAATTTTCCCTTAAGCTGTGCCACATTCATAACTTCCAGACACAACTCAGAATCTAGCCTTTGCGGCCACAAGTATAAACCTATGTCTTATGGTCAATTACCTAAGATTTTTTTCAGTTGAATAAAAGAGTACTAATTCACGAACAACTCAAGGTGTTCTTTGGATAATGTTTTCCCAAATAACTACAATTAGTCCACATATCCAATTTAGCTTTTGTGACAAGGTCAGTGGCACATTCTATTTCTCTTTCTTACAACACACAAAATTCCCTCAATCAAGAGAATTGCGTTCTAGTTTTAACTCTGCCACAACTCTGTCAGGTAACCTTGGGAAGCCACTTTACTCCTCTGGGTCTCAGTTTTATTTTTAAAGTGGATTGGACTAGATATCTTAAACCCAATTTTGTGGCTACTGTTACATGTGGACAATCCCAATGTACCTTGGAAAATGCTACCTTGGTTATACATTTTAGAAATGGCATTTTCTCTGTGTATCTTCAACATTTTACTGATATTACTTAAATATCTATACTATACATCATTCATTCAGTATATATCTAATATGTACTTATCTGCCAAGTACTATGCAGAATACCTGGAGATTAATGCTGAAAAAAGATAGATATGGTAACTTTTCATAAAGCTAAGGCTGTAGTAGGTAACAACAAAACTACAGCATACAAGTGTTATGATGTGCTAAGTGAGTAGTGTCATGGGAAGATAGAAAAAAGAGTTGGAATAGGGTGAGAATATTGATGTAGGAGGGTGACTTAGAGAAAACAGCATCTAATCTAAGACTTGAAAGATGTTTAAGACTTAACTATATAAATAAATGGGTGAGAGAAGAGTGACCCAATCAAGCAGAGAAAGTATCATGACTAAAGGCCCAGTGATGAAAGAGTAGAGAATATCGCAGAAACCGAAAGACTTTCAGTACAACTGGAACATAATGTGGGAGTGGAGAGAGGCAAGACATACGGATGTAGAGGTATGGTAACTTTAGGTCTGAAGTCACTAGGGGCTTTCTAGACCAAGGTAAGGGACTTCAGACCTAAAGTTAATGGAACACCATTTAAGGGTTTTAAGAGGAGATATAACCCTATTCAGTATGCACTTTAGGTAGACCACTCTGGCTTACTTTAAAGAGAACAGAATGAGACACATAAGACATGAGGCACAGAAAATTAATTAGGAGACTGTCACAGGAATCTAGGTAAATTGGACTGTGGCCTAAACTAAGGAGGTAACAACTACCAGGCAATAAACCTCAAAGGGTCTACCAGGCAATAAGCCTCAAAGGGTCAAATAAGATACAGATTATCAGGGAATAAGGATTATGTGAGAGTTTCAAAACTTCTCTCCAGCTCAAGTTCCCTTCTACCTATCACTATGTCACATTCTTTAACATCTACTACATGTTACGCAGTGGTTTTAGATGCCAGGAATGTTCAGTAAGACATTTTATCTGCTCTCAATGTTGGTCTGCACAAGTATAAAAGATAAAATAATGTAGTAAGAATAAGAAAGTGGTATCCGGTACTATATGACACAAAAGACAAGAATCTGATTCAGACAGGGGAAGGAGTAAAGGCTTCCTAGAAGTAATAGATGATATATGTTTAAAAAGTATCAATATTATTTTTCCTTCTAAACTTGCCACACCCACATCCTCACCTCCAAACACTGCCCTACTTCCTCAGTCAGGAAAAATACAGAACTGCAATATATACTCCTGTGGGGCGGGGCAGGCGGTGGGGGGCTTAGATTTGAGTTTTTGTAACTGCTTTTAAGATGTGGAATAGTAGAATCAGATACATTTTTCTCTTAAAACACAAATAATCATGAAATTAAGCTGCTCCCTTTGTGACTGAACCTTAATTTTGTATATGAAATATTGTCTCACATAAGAAAAAAAGGCTTTCCCCTTCCCCCTTTCTAGCAAAGAAAAATTCACACATAGCAAGATAAAAGAAAAAAACTAAATGATGCAACTTCATTCTCCCTACCCCAAGAAACAAAAACAAAAATAAGACTCTTACTTACCAGTCAGCATAAAAATTTACTAAAGCAACATCAGCATTATCTGAAATTGAAAAACAAAACCAAACAATCTAAGTTAATTGTGTCCACATAACTGGCATAATCAAAGATATGGTTTTCATCATGGTCTTTTTCCCATTTATGTAAAGGTCCACTAAAAACACACAATAACAATTAAGTTACCTCTCATTCAGAAACCCATATACAGAGTCATGGACAGGTAATATAATTTGTGTGAATCCCTGATCCTTTTCTCTATATCCTCCATTTTTATACCTTCATTGAATGAATATAAAACAAAAGGGGAATCAAATCCAGATCAGGAAAGTAAACTATTAAATAGCCTATTCTCATTAAAAAATATTAAATAGGAGCAGCCCCGGTGGTGCAGCGGTTTAGCGCCGCCTGCAGCCTCGGGTGTGATCCTGGAGACCCGGGATCGAGTCCCACATCGGGCTTCCTGCATGAGCCTGCTTCTCCCTCTGCCTGTGTCTTTGCCTCTCTCTTCGCTCTCTCTGAATGAATAAATAAATAAATCTTTAAAAAAAATATATTAAATAGGGGATCCCTGGGTGGCGCAGCGGTTTGGCGCCTGCCTTTGGCCCAGGGCACGATCCTGGAGATCCGGGATCGAATCCCACGTCGGGCTCCCGGTGCATGGAGCCTGCTTCTCCCTCTGCCTGTGTCTCTGCCTCTCTCTCTCTCTCTCTCTCTCTCTCTCTGTGTGTGACTATAATAAATAAAAATTTTTAAAAAATATTAAATAGCCTACTTTCATTAAAAGTGAAGTGAAATGATCTTGATTTTATCTTTTTTTTTTTTTTTAAGAGAGAGCATGAGTATGAGTGGGGATGGGGGTGCAGAGGGAGTAGGAGAGAAAGAATCTTAAGCAGGCCCCAAAGCAGGGCTCGGACCCACAATCCCAAGTTGAAATCAAGACTCAGAAGCTAAAATGACTGAGCAACCCAGGCAACCCTTAATAACCCATTTTTTTATCTCCTATGAGTAACTGAGAACTGGCTGTGCAAGAACATTCTATTTCACAAAAAAGACCTGTGTAATTAAGCTATTTCTAAAGTTCAGATGTCTCTCCTAGTTGCAACAAGTAAACTACAACTAATAATGTTGCATAACATGCACATTTTCTGGTTCTTATCCATTAAAGAGCTCTTCTTTGTTATAAAAATAAAGTATCATTTACATATGAGAATGTGAAGTCAAGAGAAAGATACCTTTGTTTCTTTTGCCTAAACTTCATACATAAACTCAAGTACTCATAAAAATAAAGCATAGAGATATTCTAGAATTTGAAAAATGAAAGGAGAATGATTTGTGAGTTTCAGTTCCCTTCTTCTTTTTTTACTCTCGAAGCACTTTTTATACACTTACTTCTTCAATCTGAAGCAGTGGTTCACCAACTGTACTCTCTGGACCAGAAGCAGGAGCAGCAGGTAGAAATTTACAGAAATGCAAATTCTCAGCTGGGGTCTACTGTTTCTGTTAGAAACTTGGAACCAGACTTAGCAGTACAGATATTAATAAGTCCTCCAGGTGACTCATGCATGCTAAAGGTTATATAGAACCATTGCTCTAAAGAGATCCCATAAAGTGGGACAGACTTTTTAGCATTTAAAACCAGTTCCAAGAACACAAAACAGTATATGATGCTCAATGAATAACTCCTTTTACTCTTAACATTTTTCATTTTGTTCCGCTCAAACCAGTGGATGAAATGGAGTGCTTTTTAAAAAGCAGCAGCAAGAAATCATTTATGCGTTGTACATTTTCTTAAATCTCCTAAATTAAGATTTTCTATCAACCATGTGTTCACCTTCCTTCTACTACTTTTAAAAACAGAAATGTTTTTCCCAAGTTAGCTTTATCCATATTCGCACTGTCAGCAAAGCATTCAGTAAAATATTTACTTAACTTAATGAGCCAATGACAATAAAAGAGATCAGAGGGGGTGAATTAATTAAAAGTTTAAAAAGACAAAAGATTTCTAGACTATGTCCTAAGATCATTTAGTAACACAGTTCCCACTGTGTGAACATTTATTATTGCACAGTGGGACCTGCTGACCTGTAAGTAAGCTCTTGCAAAAATACTTTATGAATTGTTAACAGTAGTACTTAAGACAAGGCAAAGAAATAAAACAAGACCAAAAGTTTATTTGTAACACAGGAAAGGAGACTTACACATTTTAAGAAATCTTACTAAAAATCAAAACCAAAAGTGCTTTGTTAATTCAGGAAACCATGAAGCTAATCAGAATGCCAGCTCCTCAACTGTTCTCGTAATTGAGATTTAACTTTGTTTTTGTATATAAACCAGCTCTTTTTAAAAAAAAAGTGTTCTTTAAAAATATCGAGGTACTTACTTAAAATGTCATCTATATTCTCTGTATCAAGACTTGTTATTTCGGTTGTTACAGGAGTAAAAACCCAGGTTACCTGGAAATTTTAAAAATGCAAAATTAATAAGTGTTTCCATAAAAGGCAAATAATACAGAAAGGCTAATAAAAAGAAAATTTATTAATTAAGTTGGTTCCACTTGTTATTTACAAAATCATTCATCAACTGGTTTTAATTTTTATTATCTTATTATTCTTACCCTTAGCTAGATCAATAAAATAGAAGTACTAACTTCTGAAGCCTAGAAACTCATCAAATAAGACTTCCTATATTTCCAAATACACAAAAGCGATTGTTTTTAAACAATTAAGAAATTAAGAATTAATTCATTCTTTTAAATTAATATTTCAACAACTTTATAGTGCAACAAGAAAAAATTTACTGGATTATTATCAATTCGGAAAGAATACAAAACCAAAGCTAAGTTTGCTGACTCTATCCCTACCATGTTTCTCAGATAAAACAAAATAATAAAGAGAAGAATTAAAGAAAGATTTTTCAAGTTGTGAACCAAAAGCCTCTCCTGCCTCATCTCACATTTTGGTGATAACGATGTGCTCAGTGAGAGACTATTAAAGAGGCTATTAAAATTCAAATTTTCTACTTCCAAAATATTGAACCCAAATTTCATCAAAGAAAATATTAGCTTGCCATCCGCAAAATAAAATAGACTACTTTAGCAACTGTTCACTTAGTTCAAAAAGTAATCCTTGGTGTAGTTTCAGGCACCATCTTTAACACCCTATGTGTTTATGGAAATCTATTCACTGGACCATGGCAATGGAGTGACAATGAACGTCAGGCCCTGATGAGGTAGGGAAGACTACTCCTTGCCCACCCATTTCACAGACACTTTAGTAGTTAAACCCAAAAAGTTTTTACTTTACCAACAATTCAATTTCTGAATGGTATAAAGAGCCATGTTGATGCTGGCAAGTAAACAAGCCCAAATATTTGAAATATTTCTATTAACTTATTATTTTCTTAGGAAAAGCCAAATAGCACTAGTCTTATTTTCAAGTTACCATAATCATGCAGCCAAAGGTGGATTACTATTTCTGCTAGCAACCAATAAGTTATAACCTGCTAAAAGCAAATTAAGATGTTAAAAATATCCGAATATTTGACATATATAACTAATCTCATTATTTTTAACACCCTAATCATTAACTGGAAAGATGAGACTTCTCTCACTAGTCCTATTCCCTCACTAATCCATATCACAATCAACAGATCCTTCCCTCATCAGTGTATGACCAGCTCTTGACAACTGTGCAATCTGTTGAAAGATTAACTGAGGCATATTAAAAATCTTAAGAGTTCATCTGAGCAAAAATCAATGTGAATCAGGCAGCATCCAATCTAACAGAGAGAAATGGAGCTCCAAGGACTTGTATAAAATAAAGGCATTAGTGAGCAGGAAAACAGAAGTTTTTATTAGACAAAAAAAAAAAAAAAAAAAGTGGGTTAATTACTGCAAAGTCACTTTCCTTTTTTTTTTTTTTTTTTTTTTTTTTTTAAATTTTTATTTATTTATTTATGATAGTCACACAGAGAGAGACAGAGAGGCAGAGACACAGGCAGAGGGAGAAGCAGGCTCCATGCACCGGGAGCCCGACGTGGGATTCGATCCCGGCTCTCCAGGATCGTGCCCTGGGCCAAAGGCAGGCGCTAAACCGCTGCGCCACCCAGGGATCCCGCAAAGTCACTTTCCTTTTGGGGATGGCAGGGTATCTATGAGGCATTATTACCGAACTATAGCAGATCAGGCATTTCCTGGTTGACTGGTTTGAAATTCCATTTCTGGGAAAGCCAAAACTGTAATTAAGCCTTAGTTTGGTAACATGGGGCTTAAATAAGTAACTATTTGGGCCCTGTTGTTTTGTTTTTAACAAAGCCAATTACACTGATACAAGATTTCAGAGTGAATTGTGCTGAAAAATTCAAGAAGGTGATATAAAAATATTATCATAAAGCAACAAAGTTGGTCATTATCAAAAGTCAAGTCATCAAATAACCTGGCAGTCGTTTATGGAGCATCTACTAGATACTGAGGGCACAAATGCATAAGGCATGGCATGCTCTACCTTGAAGAGCTCTCCAAATAGTGGTGAGAAGGAGTGGAGAAAAATGTCAAATACAGATAACCGTCTTCAGTTATATAATCTAAGGAAGCCCACTTTTGAAGAGTTAGTCATCATCCATCAAAGCATGTTTACAGAGAAGTATATTCTAAATTTAACTGCTTTTGACTCTGAAATATTTACATGGCAAAAATATTTACATGCCAGATGATAACAAAAGCAAGGCAACAATCAAATTTGGCTGCATTAAATACCTGTTAGTACAAAGACATCATGCTGGCCAGCCTGGGTGGCTCAGCGGTTTAGCGCCGCCTTCAGCCCAGGGCCTGATCCAGGGGGCCCGGGATCGCATTGGGCTCCCTGCATGGAGCCTGCTACTCCCTCTGCCTGTGTCTCTGCCTCTCTCTCTCTCTCTCTCTCTCTCTCTCTGTGTCTCTCATGAATAAATAAATAAAATCTTAAAAAAAAAAAAACATCATGCTAATAAGCACGCAACTGACAAGCCGCATTCAGCTAACAGTTGTGTTGAAGAGGCCCAAAGCAAGAAAATGGTCTCTGACCCAATCTTCTCTCCACCCTGTAGGGTGTAAAAGAGGTGTTTTACCATTAACATTTTTATTAATATGCAGTATAAAGGGAAAGACAGGTTGTTTATTTAAATTGTTAGCAAGCTCCACTAGTCTGACAAATTGTTTTTTTTTTTCATGTCAGCCCTAAGCCTAAACAAAATCCTCCCAGGGAAACATCTTTATGTGTCAAATGCTTTAGTGCTTAAGTAAAATAAAGATAAAATAAAGACAAGTAGCTCTAGACCAGGAAGAGAGGGAGCATAATCATTCATTTTTTTAAATTAAGACTTAAAGTAAACTTTTAAATTTATTTTATTTAAAAGAAACAACAAAAACCTACAAAGACATTTGAATAGAAGATGTTAACAGACATGGAGAATTTTAGCCTTTAATGATGGAATATTTAGACAACATATGTAAATATACAGATGTAAACTTATGGTATTTTGTAAGTTGGTCATTCTCTTCAGTTCATTAGCTCTTTTTCTTGCCAAGAAAACTGAAAAGCATCTCTAATCATCTACAAGTCAGTAGATAATTATACCCACATGCATTTTTTTGTACCAAATATTAAACATTTCAGTCTGAGGGGCAGCCCCAGTGGCGCAGCGGTTTGGCGCCGCCTGCAGCCCGGGGTGTGATCCTGGAGACCTGGGATCAAGTCCCACATCGGGCTTCCTGCATGAGCCTGCTTCTCCCTCTGCCTGTGTCTCAGCCTCTCTCTCGCTCTCTCTGAATGAATAAATAAATAAATCTTTAAAAAAAAATTTTCAGTCTGAGATGTGTCAAGTAATGTGATCTTATATAAAATGCACATAAAAAATAAATAAAAAATAAAAAGCACATGAGTGAAATGGCAAATACTGTACCCTAATTCACTAAAAAAATAAAGTGACAGACTAGCTTTAAATAGGAGCTTCTTCAACAAGTAAAGAATATTTTCTCCCATTAGAAGGGTTTTTTTTAATTGAGCTATCTTTGAGCACTAAAAAACTTTATCTCCTTAAACTTCCCTGTATCCTCCATGACCACCTAACTGGATGGTGATGCCATGTGCCAGCTCTTATTTCCACAGCATTTCTGAAGCCACCCAGAAGCCAGTTGCTTTTCCCAAAGCACCACCTACAATTTTTCTGCTTTCCCTTTTCTCTTTTTTATAAAAGATTTACTCATTTTAAAGAGAGAAAGAATAAGCACATGAGGTGGGGGAGGAGCAGAGAACAAGAGACTCTCAAGCAGACTTCCTGCCCTGTACGGAGCCCCAGGAGGGGCTCAGTCTCATGACCCATAAGACCATGATCTGAGCAGAAATCACAAGTCAGAGGCTTAACCCACTGAGCCACCCAGGTGCCCCACCCCTTCTCTTTGCATAAAATGTTTCCTCTACCTGCAGTGTCCTCTTCGCCACTACTACATACTCAATCCTTCAAAGATTGATGTCCTCTTCATGGAGATCTGTCTGGTTCCCCCCATAGAAAATAACTTTCCTCTCTCAAAAGTCCAACCTATTTTATGCATGGGGATAGAAAAAGGGGATATATGCACTAGAGGAATAGGAATTACTGTGAAATTAGCATTCTCTCCAGACAGACATCAAGTTGAAATATTGGTTACATGATAAAAGACAATATTTTAGAAATAAATTTTCTAAAGATTTTTTTTGAGTAAGCACTCTGTTAGGTCAAATTTTAATTGTTACAATATTAACATATATATATGCGCTATAATGCTAACATATACCAAATGCTCTGGCACTCACTGCTAAGCCCCAGTACTGTGCCTCTTTCGAGAAAAATTCACTGAACAAGACACCAATCCAACAGGATCTCCTTCAGAAGTATGAATTAATGTCAGTAATAACACATATTTGAAGTGAATTATTAAAGCTTCTCTATTCATAATTATAAAAATACGTTAACAAATTTTCCTTGTACATTAAACCCATAAGTGGCTACTATTCAAATACACCCTTAATGGGAACTAGTAAGACACTCCCTGAATTGAGGATTTCCCTTCAATCTAACCTGCCCACAGAGGTCAAACTAATCTTTCCAAATGCTGCTTTGCATACATCAAATCATCTGCCAAAAGAATACAAAAACCAAACCAAACCAACCAACCAACCAACCAACAAAGCTCCAAGGGTTTTTCTCTGTCTACAGTATAAAAGCCTAAATCCTTAACCTAGCATGTAGGACCATCCACGGACTTGCTTTCCTAAATAACATCCTACTGCCCCAATCCATAAGCTTTCCTCCAACTAACATGAAGTACAGAGTAATCATACATTCTAGTTGGCCAAACAACTTGCTTGAGACAAACCCAGCTTATGCCTGTTGCCATGGAATATTATTTATTACAGGTCAGGCAATAAATTATATGGTCATCCCATTTGTAGGAGAGCTTTGGCAACTGAAGGGAATTACAAGCTCCTCACAAATCCTAAATTATTGTTAAGTCTATAATGCTTTCCCACATAATATACAGTAAAAGGAAAAATGGAATGAGAATGAATAGAGAATAAAGATGGACTCTGCTGTGAATACTGCTGAACCAATGACTAGCCTTACTCACTGCCTGAGACACCAAGCTCTTCACAGGGAATAAAATCAGTAATTCACAAAACCCTTCAAGGGTCATTCACAAACGAACAGTCCAAATCCTGAAGTTACAAATCCAAGAATGCATTGAGTCTACAGTCCATACAATTCCTAAACTGCATCTCCTTACTGTCTTGCATCCAGACTTTGCTGGTGCGGTTTTCTCTTGGAACACACTGCTTGGAACAGCCAGGAAAGGTTATCTAGCTTTCAAGACCCAATTCAAAAGCTATCTTTTCTATAAAGGGTCTCCTAGTGATTCCAGACCCCAGTGATTCATTTCTCTCTCCTCTGAACCCACAGAGCACTTTCTAGAGGGTGTCGACAGATTGTGATTCACACAGATTATCTGTGCCATTTTACCTCCTTCAGGAGACCGAGTATCTTGAAAGAGAAACTGCACTTTATTCAATTTTGGATCCCCCAGATCATTCACTACAATAACCTTTTTTTTTTTTTTTTTACAATAACCTATCTGAATACAGTAAGTACTCAAATACATACTCAGTGAATGAAAAAGCAGATGATGTTGATACACTAAGAATTTAGAGGGAGGGTGCTGGAGGTGGGAAGTGGAGGGAAGAGGTTCAGAAATGGGAAGAGCCAACAAACATTTTATTTATTTATTTTTAATGAGACAGAGGAAAAGAATGAGGGAGAGAGAATAAGCAGGGGGGTGGGGAGAGGGAGAGAGAGAGAATCTTAAGCAAGCCCCACATTCAACGTGGAACACAACATAAGGCTCGAGCTCATGACCCTGAGGTAATGACCCAAGCCAAAATCAAGAGTTGGACACTTAATGGACTGTGCTACTTGGCACCCTCCAACAAACGTTTTTAAAATATTTGAGGATAGTAACATTATCAAGTAGGAATAAAGTCTATTAAAACTTGTTTTTAATTTTGTAATGGTGAAGAGCACACCACTAGGTGATTATTTACAGACTCAGATTTAGAGGGAACTTCAAAAGTGATCTTCCTACCTGCTACAGAAAGCCATCTACCTCTAAGAGCTATGCAGAGCTCCCAGTTAAACCTTCTTCTGGTTCCCCCACAGCTGTACTCCAACATATTTCCAGACACTTTGGCACACAGAATATCCTCATTTAAGAATATATAACTATGTTACATCAGTGTATAAAAATCTACTACTTCTTGTATTTTTTTAAGGTGTTAAGCCAGTCATGAAAATAAATAATTGAGGACTTTCAGGACCAGAATCTAATAGAGTACCAAGCAGAAGAGGTTATTAGATATTTCTGTTAGCAAGATTCATTGTCACGAAAGCATTTATTTGCTACGCTTTAAGTGTTTTTAGCATATTTATTCAATGAGTTTAGAAAACAATAATTATTTCTAGTGAATTTGTGTATTTGTTTCTTTTAAGCCTTGCTATTCAAATAATGGCCCCTAAACCAACAGCACTGGCATCACCTGGGACCTTGTGAGAAATGCAGAATATCAGGTCCCAGACCCACTGAATCAGAATCTCCACTTTAATAGGATCCCCAAGTGATTCCTACGTACATTAAAGTTTAAGAAGCACTGCTTTAGAGAGCAAAGCCTATGACTCCACAAGCATGTAAACCCACTTTAAACTCTGTACAATGTTTATAGTACTCAAATATGAATACAAGAACAAGACTTATTGTGAGAAGTCCGTATTGACGTGCAAAATACTGATTTTAGAAAAATGTGGAGCCTGTAGTCTTATTAGAAATTTACAAAGATGCTAATTTTTTACATATGCTGCCTACTGCCTGAACAGATATTTCTGCATGAAAATTATTGGCATAAAATAAAAAATTTAATAGAGAATGTTTCCTTCCATGTGGCATTACCATTCTCAATCGACATTACATCTGCTAGGCAGTCTGCAGTAATAGCTTAGTGTATTTGTGCTAAATCTTTCATTTCCCTGCCTTTCTGTCAGGAGAGTCTCAAAGCCCTTTACAAACTATGTCTCTCCTATAGCAAGAAATAAGTAATGTACCAGGCCATAGCTCTCTTCCATTCTAATCCAAAGTGACAAACCAGACTACTACCTGAAGTCCCGATGCCATGGGACCCAGGTTGTTTCTCCTCCCTGGGGCCACTTCTCTGACTCTCAGTTTTGCATTAAGCTGGCAGGCAACAGAAGCACAGAGATTTTCAGTTGGCTGCAAGGAGCTAAGAGATATGAAAGGTCCCCAGAGAAAAAAAGCTGAGGCTGACAAGCACTGTAAGAGCCTTGAAGCTGAGTATCAATCGAGGCACATCTCACTGTTCGTATTCCCAGAAGCATTATAATGAACTAGAAGTTCAAAGAGAGGGGAAAAATAGGACTAAGTACAGAATAACACTGGGAAGCTACTTTAACCATTAAATTGCTCAGTGATACAACTTTTGGGCAAGTGATACAAATTCTGGGCAAGTCAGAACCAATTTGCTTTTATAAAGAAACATTAGAACAATTGTAACATTCCTCATTAAATAAGCCAAATATGGTGGACATGGACATGTTTGGGAAAGTAAATTCTATACCCCCAAAATAATCATTCAAATATAAGTAATATAATCCCTAAACTCAAATTCTCCCAATAGAACAAATATAGAAAATAAAAATAGGGGCGCTTGCGTGGCCCAGTTGGGTGCCTGACTCTTGATTTGGCTCACATCATGATCTCAGGGTTGTGGACTGAGCCCCACGTCAGGCTCCACGTTGCATGTGGGGCTTACTTAAGATTCTCTCCCTCTCTCTACCCTATCCCCCTGCTCGTTCTCTCTCCCTCCTGCTCTTCTTCCACACACTAGGTATGGAGCCGGCTTAAGATTCTCTCTCTCTCTCTGCCCTTCTCTCCACTCTCTTTAAAAAAATGAAAAATAAAAATAAATTGCTGCAATTCGTACTTTTTCTTGCACATTAGTTATTTGATCATGCATGGATTTCCACTAAAACCGATGTCATTTCATGACGTACTACAAAGCTTCACTAATCAAAACAGTGTGGTACTGGCACAAAAATAGATATAGATCAATGGAACAGAACAGAGAGCCCAGAAATAAACCCACAATTACACGGACAATTAATCTATGACTAAGGAGGCAAGGGTATACAATGGGGAAAAGACAGTCTCTTCAATAAATGGTGCTGGGAAAACTGGACAACTAAGTGCTTAATAATAAGTCTCAACCACTTTCTTAAAACATAAGAAATAAAATAAACTCAAAATGCATGAAAGACCCAAATATGAAACCTGAAACCATAAAAATCCTAGACAAGAATATGATTAATTTCTCTAACATTGGCTGTAACAATATTTTTCTAGGTATGCCTCCCCTAAGGCAAGGGAAACATAAAGAAACTATTGGGACTACATCAAAAAAAAAAAAAAAAAAAAGCTTTTGCAGAGCGAAGGAAACCTTCAACAAAACAAAAAGGCAACCTATTGAATGGAAGAAGATATTTAAAAATTATATATCTGTAAGGCCTTAATATCCAAAATATATGAAGAATTTATAAAACACACACACACACACACACAAATCTGATTAAAAATGGATAGAGGACCTGAACACATATATTTCTAAAGAAGACATACAAATAGCGAACAGACATATGAAAATATGCTCACTATCACTAATAATCGGGGAAATGCAAATCAAAATAACAAGATTCTCCTCCTACTGTCAGAATGGCTAAAATTAAAAAAGACAAAAAATAACAAGTGTTGGTGAGGACGTGGAGAAAATGGAACCCTTTTGCATTGCTGGTGGATATGTACACTGGTGCGGCCACTGCAGAAAACAATATGGAGGTTCCTCAGAAAATTAAAAATAGAAATATATGATGCAAAAATTTCACTATTGGGTATTTACTCATAGAAAACAAAAACACTAATTCAAAAAGACATATGCATCCCTATGTTTATTGCAGCATTATTTACAATAGCCAAGATACTGAAGCAACCCAAGTGTCCATCCATGATGAATGAATAAAGAAGTTATGGTATGTGTGTACACATATGTATGTACACACACACATTGTACTACCACTCAGCCTTTTAAAAAGAAAAAGAAAAGATGCATTCTTACCATTTGTGACAACGTGGGCAGGCCTAAGGGTATTATGCTAAATGAACTAAGTCGGAGAACAAGTATCACGTGATTTCACTTACATGAGGAATCTAAAAAACAAAACGAACAAACAAAAAGCAGAAGCAGACCCATAGAGAACAAACTGATGATTACTATCAGGGAAAGGGTCAGGGGATGGGCAAAACGGGTGAAGGGGAGAGGGAAATACAGGCTTCCAGTTAGGGACTGAATAAGTCACCAAAGTAAAAGACACAGCACAGGGAATATAGTCAATGTCACTGTAACAGTGTTATATGGTGACAGGTGGTAGCTACACTGTGATGAGCAGAGCATAATGTATAGTGTTGTTGAATCACTATGTTGTACACCTGAAACTAATGCGACATTGTGCCAACTCTATTAAAAAAGGAACTGATGTCCTGTTTTGTTCCCCACGACATTCTAAAAATGGGATGAGAGCCTAATACTGTATGTTAACTGTACTAGAATTAAAATTAAAAACTAAAAAAAAAACGGGATGATCTAATTTACCTGTAATAGACAATGTATTTCTCTGACCTTCAAAAAAGGCCCAAAGCTTTTCAGAACTGGAAGTGATCTTCTCAATGTATGGAAAGGATTTTCTCTTAAAATCATCCCATATTCCTCCTCTAAAACTCTAAATTCTAGCAATGGCGGTACTAATAAAGCATGGGAATTGGGAGAAAAATTAAGATGAGAATTGTTTTCTTCTTTTTCTGTACACACTCTAAAAACAGAGGCAGGGGGTGGAGGGTGAGGGCGGTGTGAAACAACATCCCATTCATCCATCTCCAGATTAGTACCTACACTGGATCTTATAAGTAACAGTCGAGAACACATACTTGCAAATATGTACCAAGAGAAAATTATGACTACTCTTCTTATGCTACAATGCAATTCTCATCCAGGACACCTGATGAGAGAAAGTTACTTAAGGGAATCTACATACATGTAGATACATATATTCTTTCGTTAGGTCATTCATTCCATAAATATCTCATTGAATCATCTGTTACATACATGTCAGGCACTATACTAGGCACTAGGGAAAGGGATGTGAATAACACACACACACACATCTGTGTGTGTTTGTGTATAAAACATCCAGCAAGATCATTTAATTTCTCTTTCATGTTAAAAAAGAGAAAAAGAAAAGATTCTCTCAAGTATTCTAATTGAAGAGTCATCCATAGTACTTGGCAAAGTCATTATCTATTCTCAAAAGATAACTGCTAGGCACTGAACAATGAGGATTACACCATATGTTATACTCCCTTTTTGCCCGGGCTTTCAAGAACCTTTGAGTTCATCGTAATGCAGAACAACTACCCTGCCACTGTTATTAAGCAATCTTATCACCAAAAGTGGAACAACCAGATATTAATGCTTCTTGACAGGATGCAATAGGAAATAAAAAGCACCACTTGTGAAGTATTCTTAACCCAAAAAAAACTGAACCTGACCTCCATCTAATCAAGCCCAACAATGAATGTAAGGAAACAATGGATGAAACTGAAGTGACACCATGGGAATGCAAGCAGCCACGTCAAGAGATAGATAGGAAATTTTATAGGAAAAATGACAGCCTATCTTCATCCCCTGAGAAGTGGATCCTGAGGTAAGTAGTTGAAAATAAGCAGTTCATCTGGAAGAAAAAGGAAGTACCCACAGAGAAACAGGGAAGAAGGAGCAGCCAATATACAACATGACTTATTAAAGGAAATCTGAATTTAGGTTTCCATCTCCCTTGCACACTCCTGTCTCCCTTTGTTTAACTGCCATGAGATACAGGTAAAGAAAGAAGGAACAAAGACCTAGAGGGTATTATGCTAAGTGAAATAAGCCAGATAGAGAAAAACAAATAGCAAATGATTTCACTCTAATGTGGATTCTAAAAGATAAAACAAATAAATAAACAAATGAAAAGTAGAATTAGACCTACAAAGAACAAGTTTAAAATGATGATTGCCAGGGTAAAGGGGGGTAAGAGTGGGCAAAACAGGTGAAGGAGAATGGGAGATGAAGTTCATTCAGTTATGTTCATTCATTCAGTTCATTCAGTTATGTTCCTTCATTCAGTTATGGATGAAACAATCACAGGAATAAAAGGTACAGCACAGGGAATATATCAGTGATACTGTAATAGTGTTGTATGGTGACAGATGGTAGCTATACTTGTGGTGAGCAGAGCGTAATGTGTAGAGATGTTGAATTACCATGTTATACGCTTGAAACTAAAGTAACATTCTGTGTCAACTATACTTGAAAAAAACAACGCACAATTCTATAAAGTTTAAGGATAAAACAGTAAACATTATGTACATAATAGCATGATTTTTATTTACTTTTCAGCTAAGTAACACTGTAAGATGACCTGAATACATTAAAATATTTTATCTGATTTACCTGATATTCACCAAAGGGGTTACTTCTAGAAAGGGAGAAATTAGGAATGGAAAAGGGCACATAAGTTTTCATTTTTATTCCAATTATACTTATTTTTCTATATTAAATTATTTAATCTAGAATATTTTCCTCTATCATTTGAAAATTATTAAGTAAACAATATCATTTGTTTCTATTCCTTTGATTTGTGTGGTAAGATTTTGAAACAGAGGGGGATCCCTGGGTGGCTCAGCGGTTTAGTACTTGCCTTTGGCCCAGGGCGGATCCTGGAGTCCTGGGATCGAGTCCCACATCAGGCTCCCTGCACGAAGCCTGCTTCTCCCTCTGCCTGTGTCTCTGCCTCTGTGTGTGTGTGTGTGTGTCATGAATAAATGAAATCTTAAAAAAAAAAAAAAGTTTGAAATAGATTTCCCAACAGTGAATAATCCTTATCTTCTTAGAATAGCTCTATCTGCTAAAGTTGCAGGTTTCAGTCTAATAAAATTCTGCTACTTTGCTAATATTTTACTAGGATAGTGTTAATATGATTGAGATTGTTCTGCATTTCTCTTTTTATATACTGTATTTACTACATATTTAGATATTTTACTAATTAGTCTTCAAAAAATCATTAGACAAGTTTCATCTTTCATTACAATTTGAAATAGTTTAGATAGCACAGGGATGAGTATAGCATAGTGGTTGAGTACAGCCTTTGGAGGAAGATTGCCTGGATTTATATCCCAGATCTGTCACTTCCTAGTGGTTGACACCAGGCAAATTAACCATTTTGTGCCACAGGGTACTTATCTATAAAAAAGGGGTGAGGATGATAATGGTGATAGGACTTCATGTGTTATTTTTAGAATTCATATAAAGCACATAATAAGCTTTCATAAAAGTTCCTTAAGTATTTGTAAGCATTCATCCATGAAACTGAGTCAGGTCCTTTTGGGGAGTATATCTCTTTGCAACTTTTTAAATTTTATTTATTTAAGTAATCCCTACACTCAATGTGGGGCTCAAACTTATGACCCCAAGATCAAGAGTTGCATACTCTTCCAACTGAGCCAACCGAGTACCTTTCTTTGTAACTTTTCTATGTAGACATAATGATACATGTGGATTGAAATGCTATGGGACATAGTATGAATATAGCACTACTATTTAGCCATTTCTACTGATAGATATTAAAAATGTTTCTAGATTTTACTACTACAAACAATGCTGCATCAACACTCATGTGCTTCCTTACGCATATTAGCAGCATTTTTTGAGGGTCTATAATTAGGAGTTAAATTGCTGGAGCACCTGGGTGGCTCAGTGGTTGAGCATCTGCCTTTGGCTCACATCATGATCCTGGGGTCCTAGGGGACAGAGTTCTGCATCAGGCTCCCCGCATGGAGCCTGCTTCTCCCTTTGCCTATGTCTCTGCCTCTTTCTATGTGTCTCTCATGAATAAATGAACAAAACCTTAAAAAGAAAAAAGAGTTAAAGTGTTATGTCTAAGTACAAGTGGATCAACTTTATCCAAACTCTTCCAAGTTTTCTTATCCAGAAAACCCTGTTTTTCTTTTTATAAGTCACTATACATGTTTTTGCCTTCACTAATTCCTTCCTCCTGTTTTTACTCTGTTATCCTTTATTTTTGACTGCTAGAATTTAGTGTTTTATGATTATACTCCAAAACCCATATTTACTCAACAGTGATTACCTATACTTTACATTTCAGTTGACTGGATTATGTTTATGGGCAGCTTTTCAAAGAAGAAAACATGGGCAGGGTGCGTAGGTGGCTTAGTGAAGCATCCAACTCTTGATTTTGGCTCAGGTCATGATCTCAGGGTCATGAGATTGAGCCCATATCAGGCTCCACACTGAGTATGGGGTCTGTTTGAGATTCTTTCTCCCTTTCCTTCTGCCTCTCCCCTAGCTTGTGTGTACACCCGCTCGCTCATTTTCTCAATAAATACAACCTTTAAAAAAAAAGAAAAAAAAAAAAAAACATGGGCAGTAGACTTCCCTCAACTCTGCAGACCCTTCCTCCATGTTACTCAGGTGAAGTGGTGGCTCATTATGCCCTCCCCAGACTCTGAACACCAGCTCTGTGGATACTCCTTTCAAACTCTTATCTTATGATAATATTCTCTTATTTCCTTCAATCTAGGCATGGGACTACTTCCTAAGGTTATTACTGTCTTTCACTTTTGCTCTTTCATCCCCCAACATCTATTCACTGTATTAAATTCCTTCGGGGGGGGGATGTAGGAACAAGGACTGGCACAATTAAGAACTACTAATATCAGAAATGAAAGAAAGGACATCACAATACAGATCCAATGGACATTAAAAGGATAATCAAGGAATACTATCAACAACTCTATGTCCACAAATTTGATAATGTAGATGAAATAGAATAAGTCCCTGAATGACCCAATCTGCCAAAACTCACACAAGAAATGGACTATCCCTATAGGCCTATATTTATTAAAGAAATTGAATCAATAATCAACAACCTTCCAAGACAGAAAGCACCAGACCCAGACAGGTGCACTAGTGAATTCTACCAAGCACTTAAGGAAGAAATTACACCACTTTTCTTTTTTTTTTTTAAGATTTATTTATTTATATATGATAGACATAGAGAGAGAAAGAGAGGCAGAGACACAGGAGGAGGGAGAAGCAGGCTCCATGCCGGGAGCCTGACGTGGGACTCGATCCCAGGACTCTCCAGGATCGCGCCCTGGGCCAAAGGCAGGTGCTAAACCGCTGAGCCACCCAGGAATTCCCAATTACACCACTTTTCTATCATTTCTTTTAGAAGACAGAAGCAGAGGAAATACTTCCTAAGTCACTTTATGAAGCCAGTGTTACTCTAATACCAAAACCAGGCAAAGATATTCCAAGAAAACTACAGGCCAATATCTCTCATAAACAGAAATGCAAAAATTCTCAAAAAGATATTAGCAAATTGAATCCAACAGTGGATAAAAGGAATTATATACCATGACCATGTGAGATTTATCCCAGGTATACAAAGTCAATTCAACATTTGCAAATCATTCAGTGTAACCTCTCACATCAACAGGCTACAGAAGAATCATATGATCACATCAATACATGCAGAAAAAGCATTTGACAAAACACAACACTCTTTCATGATAAAACTCTCAGTAACCAGGAATAGGGGGGAACTTCCACAACTTGTTAATGAACATCTACAAAGAAACTACAGCCACCATCATATTTAATGGTGAGAAACTTCTTGAAGTTTTCCAACTAAGAAAAGCAAAGCAAAGCAAAGGAGTCTCCTTACATGACTGCTTTTCAAGATCATACTGGATGTCTTAGCTAATGCAATAAGACATATAAAGATTAGGAAGAAACACAACTTTTGTTTGCAGGTGACATGATAATCTATGCAAATCCAAAGGAAATGAACAACAACAACAAAAAACCCTCCTGGAACTTATAAACAATTATAGCAAGATTGAATATACAACACGAATATATAAAAGTCAATCACTTTCCTATATGCCAGCAATGAACAAGTGAAATTTAAAATCTGAAACACAGTATCATTTACATATTGGCAAGCCCCAAAATGAAAAAATTGGTATTAATCTAATAAAATATGTACAAGATCTATATAAAGAAAACTATAGCTGAGTGAAGTAAGTCAATCGGAGAAGGACAAACATATGTTCTCATTCATTTGGGGAATATAAATAATAGTGAAAGGGAATTTAAGGGAAGGGAGAAGAAATGTGTGGGAAATATCAGAAAGGGAGACAGAACATAAAGATTCCTAACTCTGGGAAACGAACTAGGGGTGGTGGAAGGGGAGGAGGGCAGGGGGTGGGGGTGAATGGGTGACGGGCACTGAGGGGGGCACTTGACGGGATGAGCACTGGGTGTTATTCTGTATGTTGGTAAATTGAACACCAATAAAAAAATAAATTTATTAAAAAAAAAAGAAAGAAAACTATAAAACTCTGATGAATGAAAGCAAAGAACTAAATAAATGGAGAGTTATTCCATGTTCATGGATAAGAAAACTCAAACTTATCAAGAAGTGAAGTCTTCCCAACTTGATCTATGGATTCAGGCAAATGCAATGAAAATCCCAGCAACTTATTTTGTGGATACTGAAAAACTGATTCTAAATTTTACATGGAAAGGCAAAAGATCCAGAACAGACAACACAATATGAAGGGCAAGAACAAAACTGGAGGACTGACACCATCTGACTTAAAGACTCACTATAAAGCCATAATAATCAAGAAAGTATAATACTGACAAAAAGAATACACAGAATAATGGAAATGAAGGCCCATAAATAGCCCCATATAAATAGAATCAACTGATCTCTGACAAAGGAGCAAAAGCAATACATTGGAGAAAAGACAGCCTTTTCAACCATGATCCTATAACACCTGGACATCCACATGCAATAAAATGAATCTAGACACAGACCTTTCAGAAAAATTAATTCAAAATGGATCACAGAATTAACCCTAAAACAAAAAAACTATACAACTCCTAGAAGTTTACAAAGGAGAGAATCTATATAGGTTTTGGTGATGACTTTTTTATGTAATACCAAAGGCATGCTTCATGAAAGAATGAATTGATAAACTGGATTTCATTAAAATTAAAAGCTTCTGGCCTCAATACAAGCCTGCAAAAGACACTGTCAAAAGAGTAAGATTACAAGTCATACAGCAAGAAAATATTTACAAAAGACATATTTTATAAAGGCCTATTATTTAAAATAATACAAAGTATTCTTAAAATTCAATAATAAGAAAACAAACAACCTGATTTAAAAAACAGGCCAAAGACTCTACAGACACCTCACCAAAGGCATACAGATGGCAAATAACCATATGAAAACAAGCTTCCCATTCGTCATCAGGAAAATGCAAATTAAAAGACTGAGATACCACTACACACGTATTAGAATGGCGAAAATCCACAATGCTGACAACACCAAATACTGGCAAAGATGTGGAGCAACAGAAAAATGGTATAGCCACTTTGAAAGATATTTTGGCTATTTCTTGCAAAACTAAATATCCTCTTACCATGTAATCCAGCAATACATGCTCCTTGATATCTATTCAAAGGAAGTGAGAGCTTAGATTGGCCTAAAACCTGCACATGGATGTTTACAGATGCTTTACTAATAACTGCCAAAATTAGAAGTAACCAAGATGTCCTTCAGTAGGTGAACATCCAGACAATGGAATGTTACTTGGTGCTAAAAGAAGAAATAAGCCATTAAGTCATGACAGGATATATAGGAAACTTAAGTGAATACTATTAAGTGAAAGAAGTCAATCTAAAAAGGCTATGTTATTTTTGTTTCCAACTATATGACATCATATAAGAAACAAGACAAGAAAAGGCAAAGCTATCAAGATAGTGAAAATATCAGGAG
This sequence comes from Canis aureus, assembly GCF_053574225.1. NCBI lineage: Eukaryota > Metazoa > Chordata > Mammalia > Carnivora > Canidae > Canis > Canis aureus. The sequence goes on from NC_135620.1 coordinate 58,892,426, forward strand.
ACAGAGTTTAGTGGAGAGAGATGGATGAATCAGTAGAGCACAGAGGATTTTTAGGGTAATAAAACTACTTTGTGTGATACTATAATGGTATATATATGTCATTACACATTTGTCCAAACCTACAGAATGTACAAAATCAAGAGGAAATCCTAATGTAAACTACAGAAGGTGGGCAATAATGATATGTCAGGGTAGGCTCATCAACTGTAATAAACATAACACTCTGGGTGGGGGACGTTGATAATGAGGAAGGCTATGCACATGTGAGGCAGGGAGTACACAGGAAATCTTTGTATCTACTGCTTAATACAGCTCTGAACCGAAAACTGTTCTTTTAAGAAAGTCTATTCTGTATTCTTTATTTCATTATTAATGCAAAGAAAATTATTTTCCTAAAAATTTTTAATACAACAAAAGTATTTACTCCTTTGGGAGCCTGGGTGGCTCAGTCGGTTAAGTGTCTGCCTTGGGCTCAAAGGTCATGATCCCAGGTCTTGGGATCTAGTTCTGCATTGGGCTCTCTGCTCTGTGGGGAGCCTGCTTCTCCCTCTTCCTTTGCTTATGCTCTCTGTCAAATAAATAAATAAATAAATAAATAAATAAATAAATAAATAACTATTTTTAAAAATTCACTACTTTTATTTTCAAGCCTAAGGATTAACATTTGAGATACATATACATACACACACAAATAGTTCACTTCTTTCTGCCTGTGGATCTACATAAATACAGATTTGGGGTCAAAAAGGACCAGAGGCTTCAGTAGGTTGAATAGGATACCCCCAAAATTCATGTCACTCAGAACTTCAGAATGTGACCTTATATGGAAATAGGGCTCTTGCAGACATAATTAGTGATTGTGAGATGAAATCATCCTGGATTTAGCATTTCAAGTGGGCCCTAAATCCAATGCCTGGTGTCCTTACAAGAAGAGAGGACATAGAGACAGAGAGGGAAAGATGATATAGAGATGGAGGTAGAGATTGGTGTGGTACAAAGCCAAGGAAAGCCCAGAGCCACTAGAAACTACAAGAGGCAAAGGACTCTCCTCTAAAACCTTCAGAGGGACAGTGGCCATACTACAGTACCTTGATTTCAGACTTTTGGTTTCCAGAACAGCGAGAAAATAGATTTGTTTTATGCTATCAAGTTTACGCTAATTTGTGAGAACCACAGGAAACTAATACAGAGGCAAAATCATATTAGTTCACATTTAAGAACTAAGTACACATACCAAAGAAGGCATGACCATTCGTATATGTATTTGGCAAAGCAAATACACCACTGGCAACAAGCCTTGATCATTATGATCCCTTCATTTGATAATGACCTTGCATCTGAAAAACCTAAGGCTATTCTAAAATAATGAAAAAGTTATTTCACTGTGGAAATGCCTCTCTTCTTGTTTTATTTTACTTTTGCCAAGAAGGTGAAGGTTCTATACTGTTTTTTTGTTTTATTTTGTTTTTAAGATTTATTTATTTTAGAGAGAGAGAGAGCATGAGCAGGAAAGGCAGGGGGAAAGGGAAAAAGAATCTTTTTTTTTTTTAATTCATTTATTCATGAGAGACACAGAGAGAGAGAGAGGTAGAGACACAGGCAGAGGGAAAAGCAGGCTCCTCACAGGGAGCCTGATGTGGGACTTGATCCCCGGACCCAGGATCATGCCCTGAGCCGAAGGCAGATGCTCAACCACTGAGCTACCCAGGCGTCCCAGGAGAATGAATCTTAAGCAGACTCCATGCTAAGCACAGAGCCCAACAAAGGGCTCAATCTTAAGACACTAAGATCATGACAGGAGCTGAAACCAAGAGTTGACTGCTTAAGCAACTGCACCATCCAGGCACCCCAGTCTTACACTTTTATACATTTGTTTCCTTATACCTAGAATGAGGCTTGACAAATAGTAGAGACTCCACAACATTTCCTAAATGAACAAAGAAATTGAACCAAATAACTTTAAAGTTCTTTTAGACATTCCACAAGTCTATGAGACCACAAAAGCAGCCTATCTGCTTAAAGGTGGGAGAGGCCATGAATGACATCGGTTTTGCAGTCAGAATGGGAAGTTTTTGAAATCCTTGCTTGAGGACTAGAACTCATTTATGACAATAAAAGGATCACTTTTAAATAGAAAAAAAAAAAAAAACATACTTCATCATAAAGTGAGGATTCTAGAGACTTCCCTCCCCCCAAAAGACTTGAGAAAAATGCTGGGCATGCCTTAGGATAAGCTAACAAATACAACAGTGACAAATCAATTCACAATCAAGAGAGTGAGTACAAAAACTACTATGTTCACCACTGGATTTGATTTAAAAAGGGAGAAAAAAAGCAAATTTCAATCAGCTGAAGTTCACATCCTCTATCATTGTGGAAATTGTAAGCATAATTCTCCTATTTGCCAGTAAGTGAAATGACCATGCAGCTGCAATGAACATTTTGTTTTCAGTAATTCAAAAAAGTTTTCAAATAAAGAATCTATATAGGCTAGACAGCCTTCCAAATGGCACTCTCTCAGTAGTCAAATAAATGATCAAATGTGAAGGCCACAAAAACATATTTTATAATTTTGAATTTTGTTTTCAACATCATGGAATATAAAGACAGCACTGAAAAATACTACCATAAACTATAATGACTACTCAGCTATAAATTATCAGAATTTCTGTTTAACTTCTTCACAGTACCCTAGTCAATCCCTTAATTCCCATCAGCCTCTCTGATCTCTACTTTATTAGGTCAAGAGAGTAGTTACTTAGAGTTACAAAGTTGAGGGGCACCTGGGTGGCTCACTCGGTTATGATCCCACCTGCCTTCAGCTCAGGTTATGATCTCAGGGTCCTGGGTTCAAGCTGGGCATCAGGCTCCCTGCTCTGTGGGGAGCCTGCTTCTCCCTCCCCCCCCTTCTGTGTTCTCTCAACCTCTCTCAAATAAATAAATAAAGTCTTAAAAAAAAAAAAAAAAATCACAAAGTTGAAGGTGCCCAAGTTTATCTAACTGCATAATACCCTCCCCTCCTACCTTGTGCAGGAATCTCCTTGACAGCATCTGTGGCAGAGCAGCCATTTAGCCTACAAGGGAACACCTGCCATGAGACTGTGTTTACAAGGCAAACCAATCCACAATGAAGTAGCACCACTAGAAAGTTTTACTTTACTAGGATGAACATCTGCTCACCTTTCCCTTTTACACATTCATCACAATTCTGTCATGCACAGCTCATCAAGGACATATCCACAGCTCATGGCAGTCCTTGGATGAGAACCAATGGGGATGGAAACACAGAAGCAGGTACGGCCTATGGAGAATTCAAAAGCACATTCTGCTCTTCAAGGGCTTCATGACCACATGTGAAAAGTCAGCACACAAGATAGATGATGCAAGTAGTAAGGCTTACACAAAGTATCCCAGAAAAATGTAGAGAGCACAGAAAAATGGCAGAAAGCACTGCCATGGGTTAGATGAGCAGAGTAGTTTCTTTGAATAAAGTAACTGAGGTAGCAAAATCTGGATATGGAAGTTCATATACGTGCAGTATTGGTAGATACGTTGGAAGGTTAGTTAGTTTGGGGACAGACTGCTAAGAAGAAAACCAGGGTATACGGTGAGTAAGTATAATACCAGTGAAAGACAGACAGAGGGGTTGATACCTGCTATAGGAGAAAATAGGAAGGCACAGGAGACTTCTAAGTGAGGAGCGCAATGATTTCAAGATGTAAAGATCAGTGGTCTACATTTTATGAGGTAAGATTACACAGTTCAAAGAGTGAAACATAATACAGAGAAGGGACATAAGGGCCTAGGTTGGGGTGGGGGTAATTTGAGAGACTTTTAAAAGAAATTAAACAGGTCATGATGACAAACTAAAGGGTTGAAAAATTCAATGAGCCAAAGGTATAAACCTAGGTGACTGACCTAACTGAAAGGGGAAGAAGACTTTTATATAGAATTTATGTGCAGTCACTGATCTGCTTCAATGTCCCCAGTCCTCTGCCTTGCCCAGTCAGTAAGAAAGCAGCTGACAGAGCACCAAGTACCTTCTCCCCACCAGCATGAAGAGGCTGGCAGCTGCATTTGACTACTTTTCATAACCAGGACTAAAGCACCAAGGAAGTAACTGAGCCTAAGGTTCTGACCAAAGCACTAAGAGACTCCTCAACTACTCCAAACTTCAGTTAAAGCAATAGTTAAAGCTGAGAGTTAAGATGACAAGATCTGGGGGTGGGGGGAGATTGGCAGTTCTTGTGTTCAAGAACATCCACATTTACTTCTTTATTGCATTCTGTCACCGGTAGGCAGGCCCTTTCCCTTTCTCCTACCCACGGGGATGGGGCAGAGAAAGAAAGAACAAACTACTAGAGCATAAAAGCAGCAAGGAGGATATAGCATTTCAACAAGAAATGGAGTGGTTACTGGGATGAAATACTAAAAGGGTGATGAGCAGAAGACTTTCCAAAGAGTAGCATAATTCACAATTAGGAGGCTCGTGTGACCTAGGGAATACATCACAATCAGCATTTTTAAGAAGTCAAATCATATTTGTTACCCTCTAAGGAAGACACTGGCTCCTCTATTTACAACCTTTCAATCTACAAACCTAAAAGTTTCCACAGATGTAAGTCAAACAAAACCAAGTAGATTCTACTCGCCATCCTTGGATGAAATTAGTCACACCTTGTATGATGTATCACTCTGGACTTAGGAACCAGGGCATTAACAAACATCATTTCAGAACCTAAATATAAAAAGAAATACTTCTTTATATTTTTAATGACTTCCAGTGAAAAAATGGTTTGTTTGAATGATACTGGCTTTAATTACCAAAATAACTTACTGATACAAATTACCTCAGTCCTAACAATGGGTTACTAATAATATAAATGTCCTTTATTTCTCTTTTTTTAAGATAATTATTTGAGAGAGAGAAAGTGTGTAAGGTTGGGGGAGAGGGAGAAGCAGACTTCCTGCTGAGCAGGGAGCCAGATGTGAGGTTTGATCCCACGACCCTGGGATCATGACCTGAGCCAAAGGCAGATGCTTAACTGACTGAGCCACCCAGGTGCCCCTGTCCTTTTTTTCTCTGAGAAGAAAATGTGCCCTGGGGCATCTGGGTGGCTCAAACCGTAAAGCATTAGACTCTTGATTTCCGCTCAGGTCATGATCTCAGGGTTGAGAGATGGAACCTTGAGTCCATCCAGGCTCCATGCTCAGCAGGGAGTCTGCCCAGCACTCTTTCCCTCTCCCTTTGTCCACCACTCTGCCACACTCTCTTTGTCTCTATCTTTAAAATAAATAAATCAGGGCAGCCCGGGTGGCTCAGCGGTTTAGCGCCGCATGCAGCCCAGGGCTTGATCCTGGAGATCCGGGATCCAGTCCCACATCAGGCTCTCTGCATGGTGCCTGCTTCTCCCTACGCCTGTGTCTCTGCCCCTCTCTCTCTCTCTCTCTCTGAATAAATAAAAAAAATTAAAAAAAAATAAAATAAAAAATAAAATAAATAAATCATAAAAAAACAGGAAAAGAAAATGTGGCCTGAAGAGGCCATTGTTCCTTCCTTAAACTAAGAATCATTTGAACAACCTGAATAAAAGTACCTTTTAGGCCATTAAGAAAAAAAAATATCCCATCTTTACAATATGGATACTTATTAGCACTTCAAAGTAATATTCCAAAATAGATGACAGACTCTTGGAAAATCATCTCGTGTAAGAATATAAACAAGCTCTCTGCTAATTCCTTCAAATATCAAAATCCATTTTGTGTTAGAACAGCTCAAGTTGGTCCAGGAAAGTTAGTACTATTATACAAATCAATATTCCCCCAAATAAGGTAGGTAAGAAAGACTTTCACTAAGGCATCAAACATAATAGGTACAGATATAATTAACTATTTCAGTCATATCTAGCCAGTTAGATAAAGACTCATGGGTCAAATGAGAAAGACTGAAACTGATTATTTTCCTACAGAATATATTGGATACTTCTTAGAACTAAAAGCTATTTTTTGACAGCTCTTCTTATTATATACCTCAAGTCACTCTTCTGCTCAAGATTATAGCTGGTATATATCAAGGAACTATATATAGGTGTTGTAGAACTGGGAAACACAATTTACTCTCCTCTTCTAACCAAGTACTAACCTTCCCAATTGAAGGGATTTGTTGATATATTAATGAGATTAGAAAAGCAACACTAGGCCCACCTGGGTGGCTCAGTTGACTGGGAGTCTGCTTTCAGGTTATAAACCTGAAGTCCGGGGATCCCTGGGTGGCGCAGCGGTTTGGCGCCTGCCTTTGGCCCAGGGTGTGATCCTGGAGACCCAGGATTGAATCCCACGTCAGGCTCCCGGTGCATGGAGCCTGCTTCTCCCTCAGCCTGTGTCTCTGCCTCTCTCTCTCTCTCTGTGTCTATCATAAATAAAAAAAATAAAAAGATGTTTTTAAAAAAAAAAAAAACCTGAAGTCCTGGGATCAAGCCCTAAAACGGGCTCCCTGTTCAGCAGGAAGTCTGCTTCTCCCTCTTCCTCTCCCTCTGCTTGTGCGTGCGCTCCCCCCTCACTCTCTCTCAAATAAATATTTAATAAATCAATAAATATACTGACAGATTCTACCTCAAAAAAAAAGAAAAAGAAAAAAAGTAAGACTATATGATGAGCTTTCCTTGATCCAAGTTGAAATACTCATCATAAACTATATGTCAACAGGTTCTAAGCAGACACCTTCAGGAGTATCCAAATTAAAAAGACATACTATACCCTCAGTTTTCATCAAATCTGTAACTTACTAAAAGTGTTGGACCAAAAGTTATAAAAGTATTAGGTATAATACATGTTTATGTGTAAATAATTTTACTCCCCAGGGGAAGCAATATTTAAGAGATAACTATCGTATATGTAAGTCAGGCTTATAGAAACAAATGAAACTGAATAACCAGCAATTTGAAATCTTCCACACCTATACAAATAGGATTTTTATTTTTATTTTAGGTCTTTTCAGTGACCAAAAATATGCTGTAATAATTTTCTCTTCCCTTACTAAATTCAACAAGATTATATATTTCCAAAGAATCATTATCATTTTCCTAGTATCTAGTCAATTACAGGTGTCAAGAATGTATTTTTTTTAATGATTTTGAGTGTACAAAGTAATAGAAATGATGCCTTTCTTTGTGGAGCAAATGATACCTTTCAAACAGCAAAGCATAAAGCATGTTTCTCCACTCTCATTTCTACCACTTACAGGAGTTTATTTGCTTTTGTATTAAAAGCAGAAATGCATATCAAGTTAGATTCTTATTTCTATCAATCATAGTTACGTTTGTCACTATGTTGATAAGACTATGTCATCACTCACCGGGGAAAGAGAGAAGTTGATAAGTATTTTAAGAAACCACTAATATTTAGAATTACACTTTTAGGATAAAAAGCCTCATCCATTTACTCATTTCTAAGGGTCAAGAAAAGGTAGTACCAACACAGAAAGATGGTCAGCACAAGTGCTGTCCTCCTCCAGGGGACTTCCTCCATTTCATAATGATGACTCCATCCATTTGACAAGCTTTCCTTCTCTATTCATTACCTTACAAAACAAAAATGTCTCCTATACGCCAGAAATGATGCAAAGTATTCTATATACCATATATCTCAATCTTGCAGCCTTGCAAAATAATCATCCCTACTTTTAAAATGGAAAATTTGAGGGTCAGAAAGATAAGGAAATTTGCTTTATATCAATCATACAGCTACAAAGAGGTAGTAGAGTTGGGAATGAGCTAGGTCTTTCCAAGATCAAAGTCACTCTACCTTCTGGTATTGTCATTATCTTGGCAATCCAGACCCTAGAACTATTTCCATAATGCATCAACTTTTCCTGAAAGGGATATATATCACATACCTAGGCTTCTAGGTAAAGAAACCAAGTAGCAAACATACATCTGAAGCATGCAAAAATATTTCAGTCTGACAACTTTTATTTGCAAACCCATATATTATCTTTTACATCATTAAAACAACTCTGAAGCTGAAGTAGGAATTATATTATTCCTGTTTTATAAATGAGGAAACTGAAACTTTACAGTATCTGGTATACAGTAAATGCAAATATTGTTAAATGATTAAGACTCAAATACTAAGTGACCACTCCAAACTACTGGCAGAACAGGGTTCAAACCCAGGTCTCTCAATTATAAAACCAACAGCCTGTACAAGAAAATCCAACTGTCTCCATAAACTGTTATCATCATTAAATACCGAATTTACATGCAAAACGAAGTACAGTTATAAAAAAGAGGCAAGCAGATAACTTGCTCACTTAATAGTCACACTTTTAAGCTGCTTTTGTTAGTATAATAATGACAGTGCAATTATCAGCATCAGAAGACCACAAGAACTGGAAGCTAGTCATGCCAGCTCACACAATTCTTATACCACTGGATGGATAATCTGAAAGTTACCCCTGTCCCCAAAATATATTCAACCATTCATCACTCACTGATTCCCTCATCCAAACATTTGTTTTGGGAAATGTCTACTATACCATGGACTCATCCACAAATAATTTTATTGTCTTCCCAGAACCCTGCAGAAGAGGTCTTTATCCCCACTTGATAGGTGAGAAAAATGGAAACTCAGGAAGGTTAAATAACTTTTTAAAGTTAAGTGGTCGGGTAGCCCCAGAGGCACAGCGGTTTAGCACCACCTGCAGCCCAGGGTGTGATCCTGGAGACCCGGGATCCAGTCCCATGTAAGGCTCCCTGCATGGAGCCTGCTTCTCCCTCTGCCTGTGTCTCTGCCTCTCTCTCTGTCTCTATGAATAAATAAAATAAGAAAGAAAGAAAGAAAGAAAGAAAGAAAGAAAGAAAGAAAGAAAGAAAGAAAGAAAGAAAGAAAGAAAGAAAGAAAGAAAGAAAGAAAGAAAGAAAGAAAGAAAGAAAGAAAGAAAGAAAGAAAGAAAGAAAGAAAGAAAGAAAGAAAGAAAGAAAGAAAGAAAGAAAGAAAGAAAGAAAGAAAGAAAGAAAGAAAGAAAGAAAGAAAGAAAGAAAGAAAGAAAGAAAGAAAGAAAGAAAGAAAGAAAGAAAGAAAGAAAGAAAGGTAAGTGGTCAAGCTAGGAGTCAGTTCCAAGTTACATGAATACAAGTATATGCACACATAGGGGTATCTTCTGTATTCCCACACAAACAGTGGTTTACTACTCTACGCCAGGATCAAATAAAAACAAAAAGCACAAACCGATCTTGTTCAAAATTACATGTTACTATTTAAAGTCCTTTCAAGTATGCATAGGAAAAAACTGGAAGAACCTATATTAAAATGTTATCAGTGGTTGGGATATGAAGTTTTTATTTTCATTATGCTTTTCTATACCATGAAAGCATATTACTTTCAGGAATCAAACTATGTTAGGAAACCTTTTGTTTTAACATTTGAAGTTACTATAACTGTAGGTTGTGGCCCACCCTGTTACATATAGAGATTATTTTTAATTTAGCATACTAGGACCCACTGGGGTAAACACATGATGCTACACCTAGCAGGACCAACTGGGCCAAGGCTGAGGAGGTCACTATTTCCAGCAACGCTATTAAGAAGTTCTACCTTATTGGGTCAAGTCAGCAATCTTTAAAATAAAATAAAATAAAATAAAATAAAATAAAATAAAATAAAATAAAATAAAATAAAATAAAATAAAATAATAAAATAAATTAAAATTAAATAAAATTAAATAAAATAAAATAAAAAAATAAATAAAATAAATAAAATAAGGAAGGAGGGAAGGAAGGAAGGAAGGAAGGAAGGAATGGAAGGGAGGGAGGGAGGGAGGGAGGGAGGGAGGGGAGAGGAGAGGAGGATCAACAAACAGCATACACAAGTTAAGAGCAAGCACAACTTTGCAAAACGTGTTTAGCTACACGACTTAATCTTTTAACACACTGCACCTTATTCACAGTATGACAACCATGTTGTCCTCCTGGCTGGTCCTTGAATATGTGTGGGACACTCCCACATTTGGGACTCCGCCTCTGCCTGGAAGCCTTCTTCCTCAAGAAATCCAAATGACTGACTCCCTCACTTACTTTAAGGCTCATCTTTGTGATGCTTACCAACAACTCCCCTAAACATTCCTGATCATCCTTACTCTAGCTCTACCTTTTCTTTTTTCCATACACTTAACATAATTATTATAAGCACTTAACCTGTATAAGGCATTGTATTAAAAACTAAGATCTAAGAACCAGAAAATGTGATACTTTTGGTTCTAACAAATCATAGAAGTGTGCAAACAAGAACACCTCCTAGGAGTGGCAGAGAATACCTGTATTATTCCTCAGAAATTAACAGACAAGATAAAGTAGCAGATCCAAGATTTGAGCCCCAGTCTCTGCTAAACTGAACATTCTTTCTAAAAAGCTTTCTCTTTAGCCAATACACTTTCAAGTTATCATTAAGGGAAAAGTTCTTCAGATTTTCTGGAAGACTAGAGCAGAGGCACAATTATTTAATAAACTGAATGATTTCTGAAACAAATAAATAAAACATGCTTTAAAATGTAACAGTTTTTACAATTCTAAAATTAGAGTCTCTAGAACTATTCATTCAAAAATTAAACTAACAAAGAACCAAGTATTTTGTGACACTGCAGTACTTTTGTTGTAAGCAGATCACATGACTTCCTATGAGACTCAGTATCTATTCTTATAGTAAAAACTGGTTGCTATCTAGAAAGCCTGAAGAATGAGCCAATTTTCTAAAAAATTATTCTGACTACAAAAAAAAGTAGCTCATCTTTATTCTTAGCTCTTTCAGAATATGAAGTCATTACAAAGTGTGTGCTTGTCATCAGCTAGCTGAGATTTTACTGCACTTGGGCCAGAACCATAGTAATAAAAGTCAAAGGAATTGAGAATATCCAAATTTCATTCCTCAGAATAACTCCAAATCACAAGTTATCTAACACCTGAAACTTTTAAGTAGAGAGATAGACTTCAATGTGGTGTTAGCAATTTTTTAAAAGTTGGCATTCCCCCTCTACATTTTCCAAATCTTCAAATATGACAAAACCGCTGAATGGCAGGCATGTAATTATGAGAGCATCCTGTCCAAAGAAATGACAAATTTTAACTCCGTTTAATCTAAGTATTAAATATTAGCCCATCTTCATGAGCTCATATAATTTCTGGTCATGTTGAAGCAAAGAGATTTACGTTAATTTGTGGATTTATCAAATTAGAAGCTTCGGCTCCGTCATGAAGCTCCTTCTGATGTCTGAAACAAACAACAGATATCAACAGGCTATCTTTTACAGGTTATTTTACTATAACTAAAATGTATGAATTTCTTACTCAATAAAATATCCCCCAAAGCATCATTTCTAAAGATGTAGCCCTCAAAAGGGATTTTACCAGAGACAAACTGCAGCCCTCAAACCCCAAAGTCAGGGTCACATTCCATCAGAATGCCCACTAGACTGCCAAAATAGTCTTTCAAGCCTACTCAATTTTTAATCGAAAAACTAAGAAGAAAGAAGGAAAGGAAAGGAAGAGAGAGAGGAGAGAGAGAGAGGAGAGGAGAGAGAGAGAGAGAGAGAGAGAGAAAGGGAGGGAGGGAGGGACCTGCCTAAGTGACCCTGTGAACTAGTGAAAGAATCAATACTAACACATAAACTCTTACTCTTTAGTTTCAACTAGTATTCTCTGGTGCCTCCTTAAATCTGCTAACAAGCAACCAAAAGCCAAATCTGTGCTCATTGATAAGATTATTGACATTTTCCAGGTTATTGTTGTCCGTTGGAGAGGAAAACACTATGTTCCTCACAAGCTTTGAAACACTGTTTGAGGCATTCTTCTCATTCTTTATTTCAGTTTGTCTTGGTTTCTGAGACGGACAGCAAGAGCAAGATCTGATGACCACTATCCAGTGGCACTTTCTACAGCAATGGAAATATTCCATAATCTGCATTGTTCAACACAGTAGCCACGAGGCACTTACGACTTTTGAGAACCTCAAATGGGACTAATGTGGCCAAGGAATGGAATTTATAGTTTTTAATTTTAATGATTTTGTTAAAAGATTTTACTTTTTTGAGAGACAGCACGAACATGAGTGGGGAAGAGGGAGGGGGGAGGGAGAGGGAGAAGCAGACTCCCCACTGAGCAGGCAGGCCCACCTGAGGCTCATCCTAGGACCCTGAGACCATGACCTGAGCCGAAAGCAGATGCTTAACTGACTGAGCCACCCAGGTACCCCTTTAATTTTAATGAACTTAAATTTATGGCACAACTCTAGACAGCTATACCTTCAGTCGTTTTAACTGCATGTGATCTACTCATGGTTGTTACATCCCTTCCCACCTACTGAACCAAGCAAGATACTAATGGTTGAGTACCACAGAAATAAAGGGAGCTCCAATTTCTTCCAGGGTCAAAAACTCTTCTGATTCCTGAAGAAAGAACTTTTTCTAAAATCTCTTAAATCCAATTACCAAACTTCCCACTACTAGACTGATAATCTTAAGGAAGAAATGGAAAAGGTACTGGCATTCTACAATGCACTCAGTAGTTTTCTTTAGCAGATACTACTAGAATATTTGAGATGATTTCCTTCTCTTTCATTGCTCTTTTCTACTGTAGTAAACAGGCATTCAAATGACAGGAAGAAAGAATAATACCAATGATATAAAGTTCCTGCAGCCTGGGCCACAGATAGTTCCACTATACAAAATCAAGGGTAGGCTAAAGATCAATAAATGCCATGAAAAGTCAAACTTTTTAATCACTTCCTTGGTTAGATGAAATGGAGCACAGCAACAGTCAATATCAATAAAGCTATGACCAGAGCATGTTATTCCTTGCACTGAATCAGAGTGAGGTGGTCCAGAACTGCAACCTGTTAAGTCAGATTTTTTTAGGAGATATCCAATTACATACTAAGTATATTAATTACAGGAGTTACAGAAATATCCTTTCTGAAAAACAAAATAGCTACACAAAGAATCCCTGAATCCAATGTGCTTACCTTATAAACTAAAAAACTTAGGTGATTTATCCAAGGTTACAATGTTAAGAACATGGAAGAAAAAAAAAAAAAAAAAAAAGAACAAGGAAGAGACAGAACTTGTACACAGATGTCCTGACATTAAGCCCAGAATTCTTTGCACTCTGCTACCTCTTGAACAGACATTAAACAAATTGACAAAGGATTAACACTCTCCAATGTTCCTAAACTGTATCTTGTGAGTAGATCTATTCTGATTTACCGGAGGAAATAAGAGAAAACAACTTCTTGAAAATGGGACAAATAACATGAACATATGCACACAGAGAGAGAATAATGGTCAAGAAATACAAAAAAAAAAAATATTCAGCTTTGGTTGCAATCAAAGAAATGTAAATATAAATCAGATGCTAATTTTGGTCTATTAAATTGGCATCGATTACAAAAGCATTGTTGATTAGAGTGTGAGGACTTGGGCATGCTCACATATTGTGGGTAAGAATACACATTGGTACAACTTTTCAGCAGGGCAATTTAGTACAATGTATCAGAAATCCCAAAGAATAGACATACTGTATGAAACAAGAAATATAATTCTAGAAAGGTGTCCTGAAGATGTATTTGGAAATTGGCAGTAAATAGCACACCTGTATCTTTCATATTTTTTTATCTGTGAATAAATTGGACATAACCAGTAATCTAATTTACTTCATCTTTTGTTAAGACATTTAAAGCACATCTAAAGACTGAGTTAGCATAAAGATATTAAAAATCATGGTCTACAATATAGAAAAAGTCTACTTTTTAAAAAAAATATTTCTTTGAGAAATACGTGAGGGGGGTGTGTCTGGGGGGGGTCTCCAGCAGACTCCCCACTGAGAGGGGTCAGAAGCGGGGCCAAGCAGAAATTGATTCCACAACCCTGACATCATGACCTGAACCAAAATCAAGAGTTGGCAGCTTAACCAACTGAGCCACCTGGCCCAAGAAAAGGTTTTTAATAACTGCAGCAATCTGACATCTCCTCCAAGATTTTTACAAGTTTTAACCCACCAGAAATATTAGGGTAGTACATTCCAGTGCCTCTCAATCTAGCTACATCATAGAATCAACTAAGGAAATAATGAGTTAAGAACTCGAATGTAAATGCCTTTACCCATAAAAAAGCTCAACCACACTCATATTAAAAGAGAATCATAAAAAAAAAAATTAAGAATCATATCAAAATACACTGAGATACCATTTCTCACCTATCAGATTGACAAACACCCATCGGTCCACATCACACTCTGTTATCAGGATATAGGGAAATTCTCTTACACTGTTGGTAAGATCACAAAATGGCAAAACTCCTATGGAGAGGAATTTCGCAGAATCTAGCAACAGCTACAAAGTTACATATACATTTATCCTTTGCCTTAGCAAACTTCAATTACAGGAGTTTATCTCAGAGACACACTGGCAAAAATATGTATGCACCAGCTAATCTTTGCAGAACTTTTGCTATAGCAGAAGAACGCAAATGAGTGGATTTGGTACATCTACCAAGTGGAGCAATAAGCAGTTTAAGAAGAAATAACAGGTATTTCTACCCTGATCCCTAGGACACACTTTTAAAGTTTTTATTATAATTCCTATTAGTTAACATACAGTGTAATATTTAGTTTCAGGTGTACAACTTAGTGATTTAACACATACACTTTGAAAAAGAAAAAAAACAAAATACATGCTACAGTTTATCAAAGGAGAGGGAGAAGCATATATACATACACACAAGCAGACCACCTCTTCTCGGAAACAAAATTTTTTTAAGATTCTTATATTAGGAGAGATTAAGAACATACAGACGAGAATAGAGGCTAGATTTGTCAAAATAGTTGGCTTTATAGATTTGGTTTTGGAAGAGGTAAATTTTACATAATTACACACTAGAAGGTAAGTTTTTGAAAACTAAAAAATGAAAGCTAAATGAAACTATACACTGAGTTGGTGGTTGAGACCGCATAAATTTAATGACAAATTTACAGAAAACACAAGGAAAATAGCAACATAAAACCACACACAAGGATACCATCAGCAATATCCAAATATGAGAAATTCTGAATGACAGAGGATCTAGTTTCCTCAACAATAAATTACAAAAAAAAGAAAAGGAGGGGGCCTGGGTGGCTCAGTTGGTTAAGCGTCCCACTCTTGGTTTTTGGCTCCGGTCATGATCTCACGGTCCTGGGATAGAGCCCCTAGTCAGGCTCAGTGCTTAGCAGGGAGTCTACCTGAGATTCTTTCTGCCTCTCCCTTTGCCCCTCCCCCTGCCCATGCTCACTCACACTCAAAAAGAAAAAAAAAGAAAGAAATAAAATAAGGAGTGTGGAGCCTGCTTAAGGTTCTCTCTTGCTCTGCCCCTCTTCTGCTATACTCCCCACCCCACAAATTCTCCAAAACAAAAACAAAAACAAAAATGCACACACAACAGGAAGCAATTTCCCAGTCCAGGCAGGTATCGCATACATGGTGCTGTAGCAGAGAATCACTGCTATCTCCAGCATTCAAATCATCCACAAAATATGATGAACAGTTAGGGGGGCATAGATTACACAAAGTTAAGAACTAAAGTTGTAAATATACATCAAATGAATCAACACAAACCATAAAAGAAATGAAATACATAGTGAGATACAGAAAAGATATGAGGAGCATTAAAGCCTCATTGCATTTTCCAGGTGACTCAAATTTCTCTTCTGATTTATCCAAAATCAGTGCATCCAGACTACCTTATTTTGTCCAAGACATACTGCAAATTCAGTGGAGTTTAAATTAAAAAAAATTTAAAGGCAATGGGGGTGTTTCACTGCAATAAACAAACTTATTCTCTAAGACCTTGACTTTAAATATACACGTAGACATTTAACTATATATGCAATATATAAATAAAATACGAAAATATATACGAAAACCCAGGAAAAGTGATCACATTGAGTTTGTGTGTTTAGTTACCCATCCCAGAAAGGCTTTTTAGGCATACAGTGATACTTTCCAAAGTGTTTTTGAGATCAGGGAAAAGAAAAATATTTTTCAATGAAGTTTAAGGACAATATGTTTCCACTCTTTTATGAATACCATTAACTCTGAACAGATTAAGTTCTTTAGGGCTGAGGTAGAGATTGCCTGAAAAAAATATTGTAGTAAGAGAATATACGGCTTTTTAGGGCAGGCCATTTGAGAGAAAATGATGAACTCAGCTAAATGGAAACTGGGATATTCAATGACTGGACATGGGAGGGAGTAACCTGAAGTCTGAGAAGGGAAGTTGGAGGGAGGAGAAAGAAACTACACTGGGGAAGATAAAGGAAATATTTTTAGACAGGTGGGATGCTGACTAAACACGTTCCATCACTAGGAACAGAATTACCAGTTAGATCAATACCTCAAATACTGATTAAACAGATGTTTTATAAATATTTGCTAACTAGTCTATGATAATTAAAACTGCTTTGGCAAACACTGTGTTCAAACTGAATCTAGCTTGACTTGTACTTCTGGTTTATTAAATCTTTTCTTGGGCTTTATTTTCCAGCCCATTAACTTTCTAAGTATTCTCTAAAATGTCTTCAAAGTTTCTATTCCTCTACTTTTATTTAAATATACAAAATGTTCACTAGACTTTAGAATTATTAGGGGAAAAAATTTGTACTTAAAAGGATCTGTAGGTTTTCTATAAAAAGTATGAGTTATTTTGAAATAAATACTTTTTCCTTCTTAAGCTTAGTTCTACAACCAAACATACCATTTCAGGGAAGTGCACCTGATGTAGTTTTCCTATTCAGTATTTCAACTTTTCTAATGTCTTAAGATTTTTGTCCTTTGGTTTTTTTTTTTTGGTTGGTTCTCTGTTTTTGTTTTTTGTAACCTAAAAGTAATTTCTAGCAGACAACTCATAACTCAGACCATTTTATCATTTCATGGATAAAAGATTACTATCTATTATCCTTAAAATGAGAGTAGTCTTTAATAACAATGACTTTTATCCTAGTACTTCTAGAAGGAAAAGAGAAGCACAGCATATTAATGAAACTACCAAAAAGAGCTCTATACAGAATATTTTCCTCTATACAGAAGTCACTCACTGCTGGATAAGAAATGGCAATACGACACTTCATCATTTAATATCACATGTTTATATTCAACTCTCAGTTCTCAAAACTACTTTGATATCCCCTTTAGTTTTTCACAGTGCTTTTTCTCTGAAAAGATCCAAATATTGTAGATGGCTTTTTCATAGGACTTGCAAATCAGAAAGAAAAAAAAACAGGGAGAGGAGGACAGAAGAGAAAAAAAAAAAAAAAAAAAAGCAGGGTGGGGAGGGAGTAGGGAGAAAGAAATTAAGTCAATTTCAAATATAAAATATTAAAGATTTTACATGCTGTGGTGGAATAATAAGCACTGCAAGCCAAGAGACGGGCTTCAAGTCCCACTTCTGCCGGTAACCAGGTAGCTATGCAACTTTCTGTGAGTCACTTAATTACGGTTTTTAAATTGTTCAAAAAAAAAAAAAAAAGAGTGATTTTTGACTTTAATGTTCATCTTAAATCCGGCTTTTCAAAATCTACTACAACTAAAGTTATTTTCAGATATTGCATTATCGGAACACCTCAACTAAAAGTACGTCACTTTGCCACACGGGAGTCCTTCCTTCACTTTTGTCAGTTTGACCTGCAGCCTGAATTACTTAGATCGCATGTTGGAGATGTACTTGGGGGAAAGAGGGGCCTGGGGAAACAGGCCTTTATACGAGGGGATGGAGCCAAGCAGGTGAGGGGGCTTAGGAATGAGTGCAAATGTATGCAGGAGCCCTGGTCATTCTCAAACTAGGAGCACTGAAAAAAAAAAAAAAAAAAAAAAAAGAGTTCTGCTTAAATTTCGAGGAGGGGGGCGGGGGAGGGATGTGTGACAAAAGTCGGAGGCAGGCCGTGAGGTGAGGTTTTCAGGAAAATCCGTCTCCACCCTCCAAACCTGTATTCCCCGGGTGGACTCCAAACCTGCCTCCAGTTCCGGGTTCCCAGCCAATCGCATCAGGCCACAACAGAGGGCTCCGCCAACCCCGGGCACCGCTTCAGGGCTCCAGGGCGAGATTCACACGACCCCAGCACCTGTCGGCCTTCCCAAAAGGAGGGGCTGGGAGGGAGGAGTAGGCTCTCTCCCCCGCCCCTTCCGATCCCAGCTACCGCCGGAGCCCTGGAGCCGGAGACCACCTCCGTTAGTCGGTCTGGGGGAAGGGAGAGCTCCTCGCCCGTGACCCTCCCGCGTATCCTTCCCCCACGGCCAGTTCTCCAGCCTACAGGTCCCAACCTCCAACCGCGGCTTCTCAGGCCGCGGGCGCCCTGGGCCGGGGAGGCGTACGGACCGATGCGGAGAGCGGAGGCAGCGCGGGAGGATGCACTCCCCGCCACCGGACACCAGAGAGGAGGGCAAGGGTGGGGGCAGCTGTGCTCCCGCTCGGCGAGGGCGCGAGGCCGTCCCGGCGTCCGTCGAAGGGTCTGTCATTCCTTCACTCACTCACCAGGAGCAGCAGGGAGCATCTGAGGTCGGGTAAGGATAGGAAGACGGCAGGATTCATGGTAACGCCGGGCTTCGCGGCTGGGACTGGGCAGGGTTGGGCTGGGTTTAGGAAAGGGCTGGGCTCCGGGAGCCGGCGGCGGCGGCGGCGGACGGCCCTCCCGGCAGCGGCACCTCGTCCTCTGGACCCGGAGCTCCAGCAGCGAACACCCGGGACAACTTCCAGAGAGGCCTCGCACACCCTCACTTCCGGGTCCTGCCCACCTCGGAGCATATTGGGAAACGTAGTCGCGCACCGCTCTCCCCGAGCACGTCATCGGGCATCTAGAACTTCTTTCCCATCAGGCTCTCGGCCCCGCTCCACCGAGTCCTCCGCGCGCGGGGTCCTGTGGGAAACAAAGGGCGGAGGGCGGCGAACCTCTGCGTTTAGAGGATTGGGAACTACAATTCCCAGAGGGCAGCGCGGTCGAGCGCCTCGGGCGGCCTTCGGAGGGGTTCTCCTAGTTTCAGCTCGCTGGGGTCTCTCCCGGCCGGATGTAGTGTACGGTCCTGGCGGGAGGGGCGGCCCGCTGGGGGTCGTACCTCCTGGAGCCGCCCCCGGGACGTGAGTCCTGGAGGAGGCGAGGGTGAGTAGGAAGGGGCCTGTGGCTGGGGAAGCTCCGATCGCTCTGCATTGCCTTGGCCCCCGCCTCAGACTCCCGGGCCCTCCTGGCCTGGGCTGTGTGGCCTCCCGGTCCTTCATCACTGGCCTCCTCGCCTGCTGCCTCTTCTTTCTGCACTAATTACTGCACTATAAAGCCGGAGCCAGCTCTCGGGGCCTCCGTTGAATGAGTCGAGGACTTATCCCTAATTGTCTCTGTGGGCTCGTGCAGGGAGCAGATACGGGAGAAAATGAGAAAGCACGTTCTAAACTGAAAAGCTCAGTGGCGGCTGTGATTGCTACTAATGCATGGATCACTCGGACCGGATGGTTAACGAAATTCATTAGCCCAGCAACGGAGGATCCTAATCTGGCCCTAGTTAGCTCCCCAGCTTCATCTGCCAACACCGAGCCAGGTCCACGTGTCCCAGATACTAGCCACACAATCCGTACTAAGTACCTGGGAGGCATTCTGCTTTCTTTTTTCTTTTTTTCCTTTTTTTTTTTTTTTTTTTTTTTTTTTTTTTGGATTCTGCTTTCTTGAGGTTCTCCCTACTTTTTTTGCCTGTACTCTAGCTTTCCTGCTGCGGTGGAATGGCCTTAGCCCCTTCTCTATCTGGAATGCCATCTCAAATGTCACCATCTCTGAGAACTTAAAAAAAAAAAAAAAAAAAAACCAGCCCTTTAGTCCTAATCAGAATGACTCTTCCCTTTGCATATGACTGACTGCAGCACCACTAGTTTTGTACAGTTATAATTATCAGAGCATCTATTACACTGGCTGGTTTTATAATTAATGATACCTGTACATTTTATGACACTTTATAACTGATGAAGTGGTTTTGCTCTTCATCTATAAAAATCATTTACAAAAAACAGCGCCATAGTGTGTGTGTGTGTGTGTATTTTGTGCTAAAAAAGGACCCTAGAGAATACTTTTCCCAGGGTGACAAAATTAGGTGGTGGCAGAGCCAAGACTTAGGTCTCTCTTTCTCTCTCTCTCCTCTCCTAGACAGAAATGGGGAATTAAAGAGCAGACGCTCATGAGTATGACGTCTTTAGTCCAAGAAATTAAACTTTGATCCTGCTCACCTTCTGGACTTAGCACTCCCCTGTGACTTTTCATTGGACAAACATTTACTGATACCGGCTATATAGGTACCTGTTACTGTGCTAAGTGCTAACAATTGTGAGGTGAAATGTATATAACTGAGATCAAATTTTAGTGTATTTTTCAAAGGGTATGAAGAGGTGTGTGTGTGTGAGTGTGTGTGTGTGTGATTCTGATATGCCTAAAACTTTGGCCACTTAGAAATGACATGTATTAGAATTTGGAACAGTGTCTAGCACACAGCACTCGACTTATTGAATGAATCAACATAGTCTACCTTTGTCATCGTTCATATTTTACTGAAAATCCGAGAGCTGAGGTAGCCTAAGGGCACACTGCTTATTATTAACAGAATCAGGCCTAGGGCCCACATGCAATTCCTTCTTTCCTCTGTATCTACCTCCACCCATTTTGTAGCTTCTTTCAAGTCACTTTAACATAATCCTGCCTGTGACAGTGGTTTTTCTGACATGACAGGAGTGTCTCACAAAGCCCATATTTTCTGCCAGCATGTTAACTCAAATTGTCAGCAAAATAAAGACATGAAGCACTGACCTTTACCAAAATTAAGAAAACACTTTCAGTTTAAGGCAAAATTTGAACCAATAATCCTCGTCAGTGACAACGCAAGTACTAGCTCATCAGTAGTGATAAATTCCTCCTCCAAAGCTCCCAGATCCTCGGGAGTCAGAGATTGGAGTGACACTTTTTGGTGAAATCCAAAGAGGGCTTGTCTGACCTTTTGGCAGCTGTTAACTGGCTGATTAGCAGCTGCTTCCTTTAGATATGCATGTGTGCCCCAGAGTGCCATGCTCTCCAGGACTCCATTTGTTTCTTACACTTTTTACCTTCCTGGTCCTTGCAGGCATTCAACTCAGAAACTTTGATATAGCATCTTACTTTTAGGAAGGAAGTTTAAAATCATTGATGCAACCACCATTTTTTCCTTCCCATTTGGTGTTTATATTCTTCATGCTGCCTTTCTGACATAATCCAGCCTCTGCTTCAACAGTGTTATGCTGGAGAACTCACCATTTTTCCATGCAGCTGATGCATTTCTAGAAGGTTCTATGAAACCATATCCGACTACCAGTCAGAACAAAATTTTCTTAATGATCCTAATGATGTAGTAATATCCAAAGGTCAAGATCTCAAGCTAGGTATATTTCCTCGGTGAGCATAAGGAAAGAACAAATAAAAATTCTTCCATTCAGCAACATGAGAGAAAGAACTAAGTTTTATTTATGTATAGAACCAAGTACCTTTTAATTTAGCACTTAAATCTACTTGATTTTGACCTCATAATTAAGTTCACATCATGCCCATTTTGTGGCTTATCATCTTGATTCCCAGTACAGTTCTGATGTTTAGTACTATGTGGAATCAAATCAGAAGTCACTATGGTTTTTGAGGCCTATGCTTAAGGTTAAATACTGAGCCTCCTTTTTTTCCCTTAGATAACCCCTGAGAAGAGTCTTAGAAGCATCCAACCCTCTCATTTTACAGATGAGCAACTTGTACAAAGGGTCATCTAATTTGCCATATTATGGAAATTCTAGGTAGGACCAAGACAACAGACTTTTTGAATCCTAGTCAAATAAATAATTCTTTTTTTTTAAGATTTTATTTATTTATTTATTTGAGAGAGCATGTGCAGAGGGGAGGGAAAGGGCAGAGGGAGAGGGAGAAACAGACTCCCTGCTGAGCAAGGAGGCCCCAATGTGGGCTCAATCCCGGGACTCTGGGATCATGACCTAAGCCAAGGCAGACACTTAACTGACTGAACCACCCAGGCTCCCCCCTCATCAAATATTTCTATTCAGCCATATTTATAATATACCCACTTAGAACTGATGAGACAGCTTTTAGAAATGTTTTCTGCATATACTCATAGTTTAAACATTGTTTCAGGGTGCTCTAGTTGTTGAGAAGACTATGAACAGATCAGAGAACTTGTTCTTTTCTGGCTCCTCATTAGCATCCCAAGTTCATGCTGCTGCTATTAATGGAGATAAAGGTGCTCTTCACAGGCTCATCATAGGTAAGTGGTCCCCATAAATACAGAAACTTTAAAAATAATTCTGTCCTGAGGGAGTATGTTAGTTGTAGTTTTAATTGCAATGTACTCACACATTTTAATGGCGATGTATCATTATTTATATTTCATTCCAGAACCTTAACAAGAAAGTAATTAAATCCTGAAATTTAGTTAAAACAAACAAATAAAAAAATCCTGAAATTTAAGAATATGGATTAAGATTAGGTGAAAAATACTTGAGAAATGTCTGTGTGTTCGACAATGAATCTGGATATGTACTCTAAATGTGCTAAGAGAATTTATTCATCTTTCTAGTAACAGAGATTTAGAATGAGATAGTGGATAAATGATCTTTTATATTTAGTATATACCCAAAGTACTAAGGCTTACAAATAACTTAAGTTGTAATGATTTAAAATAGATTCAGTGTTCTCCCTATCACTGAGTCAATTGATTTGAATTGATCCAACCTTCTCCCTATTATATATATATATAGAGAGAGAGAGGCCCAATATAAAAGTTCTAGAAGGAGAGAACACAGTGAGTAGGAGAGTAGTCAAGGACAAAAATGGGTAAGAATTTTTCAAGTATTGTAAAAACCACATGTCTACCTCTTTAGAAGTCATTAGTCTTTATTTATTTAAAGAAAAGCAATAAAAATGTATATTGTTTTTAATCTTTTTACACACTAGTGTCTAGTGACATGATTGACAACTTGAGGCTTTGAAATAAAGTCCACAGTAATTGAATCTCCATACTGGTTCCTTCAGAATTCATTTTTTCCTACATTTCTGGTTTCTCTGAAAACTTCTATCCATGTACCCTAACCTCTACTAGACTTTTCATTCCCCAAAATGTTATGAATTTTGTCTTACTTTTCTCTATATGTCTCCTCTCCTGGGGAGGTTTTCTACCTCCTTATTCTCATCTCTGCTACACTCCTACTTAATCTTTAAAGACGAAACTCTTTTACTACCTACTCTGTGAAGGTTTCTCTTCTCTGTTAGAGACATTATTTCCTGACACCTCAGCTTCAAATCAGCTACCTGCATTCAGAGTTATTCCCTGGAATGGGATATCCTCCAGTAATCTCTGAGTCACTCATTCAAACATTACACCATTCAATTAAAACTCTCTTACTTCCAGTTCACCTACTAATGAGAAAAATAGTTTTTCAAGTCATGGAGACTTGCAATCCATTATCTCCTGCAGTTTCAACTATCGGTCTCCTTCCGTCTTTACTTTCTCCACCATTCAACCATCATTCCATGGTCTTCTGTTAAAATTCAGCCCAGAGCATGATCCTGGAGATCCAGGATCAAGTCCCGTATCAGGTTCCCTGCATGGAGCCTGCTTCTCCCTCTGCCTGTGTCTCTGCCTCTCTCTGTCTCTCTCTGTGTGTATCTCATGAATAAATAAATTTTTTAAAAAATCTTTAAAAAAGAAAAATTATCTTTTCTCCTCACCTTCTGTTGCACCTGGCTGTTGCAATCCCAACTGTGGATGGACCTAATCCATGTACCCCTGCCAACTCTTGAGCAATTTAACTGGTCACAAATATTGGTAGCACCCTAATGTGGTTACCTACTTCAAGTAGGCACTCAACCCTTTCCATTCATTACACCATATTTCTCCATAAAGAGTGTTTCATACCTTCTCACGCTCCTGAAACTTCTAACCACCAATCCTCCCTCACTCCCTCCATTCTCAGCTAATGCTTCATGTTCCCTACAGAAAATTAAGATTTTAAGTTGGATCTCCCTCACCTTTCAGCATGATATCTGCAGATCAACCTACATCTGCACCCACCTTCTCTCTTTCTTTCTGCCAAAACAGAGCAAATATCCCCTTCTGTCACAAGTCTTCCACACATGCTCTGTGTTCCATCCTTTCCTATTTCTCAGGGACCCTGCCCTCATTTTTCTAAAGAAAAAAACTTCTGATGATTACCCCTTCAACCGTTTCTTCTATTGCTTTCCATCAGCATTTAAACATGCTCTATTGTCTCCATTTCTTTTTTAAAGATTTTATTTATTTATATGAGAGAGACAGAGAGAGAGAGAGAGAGAGAGAGAGAGAGCATGAGAAGGGGGAGGGGCAGAGGGAGAAGCAGACTCCACACAGAGCAGGGAGCCTGATGCAGGACTCCATCCTGGGACTCCAGAATCATGACCAGAACTGAAGGCAGTTGCTTCATTGACTGAGCCCTTCAAGTGCCCCTATTGTCTCCACTCTTTAAAAATCCCTTCCCTGTTTCTTCATCCCCCTCTACATATTGTCATATCTCTTAACTTCCATCCTAACTGTATCAGTTACAGGCTGAACTGCTCTAGCAGTGACTTAAGAAAGGTAGAAGTAGATTTTATTCTCATCATAGTACAAATATAAGTGAGCAGCCTATGGTGGGTAGAAATCTCTGCTTCACAGAATCATCCAGGGATGCTGCTAGGACTTGGCTCTGCTGTTGTCAACACGTTGCTTCCATCTGTAGGACAAAAGCAGATACTTCTGTGGTAGCCATATCCCAGCCAGCAGGAGCAGGGAGAGTTCAGAAAAGCCACTTGTCATTTAGGAGGTGGACTGCACTTGACATAGAGCCACACCTTGGACAAAGGAGGCTAAAGTGTCTTTCCTTTGATGGCATCACACCCAGCTCAATTCTTAGAAAAATCAGAGAATGGATATTGGGGCAATTATCACTTTCTGTCACCAAAAGCAAACTTCTTGTGCTATCTACACCCCCACTTTCTTACCTCAATCCCCTCTTTTATTAAAAGAAAACAAAACCAGGGGCATCTTGGTGGCTAGTCCATTAAGCGTCCAACTCTTAATTTCGGCTCAGTTCCTGATCTCAGGCTCATGAGATCAAGCCCCTGGACAGGCTCCATGCTCAGCTGGGAGTCTGCTTAAGATTCTCTCTCCCTCTCCCTTTGCCTCTCCCCACCCACCCACCCACCAAGACCACACTCCTGCATGCCCTTGCTGTCTCTAAAATAAATAAATTAATCTTTAAAAAAAAGCTTGTTTTGAAGTATATGTATGGAGAAGTACATACAACTTATATGTAAGTTTAACAAATAAATATAAAGCAAATATCTATGTAGCCACCACTAGGACAAGAGACAGAACGTTATTCCCCCAGAATTCCCTTAATGTATTCTTCATTCCCATTGGAGTCATTTTCTATCTTTTCTTTTATAGTCATAATTGCATTGTAGTTTTACCACATAGGTATAGAGCTTAAATGCTATAGTCTAGTTTTGCCTTTTTTGAACTTTTTTTATTGTGTTCCATGTTTACCTGAACTGGAAGTTTTGTATAGGGTTTTGTCATTTTCCTGCTCAAACTTCTTTAATTGCTTCCCATTATACCTGGAATAAAATTTACAAGTGCACCTGTACCTCTTTCCATCTCCAACTTCACCTTATCCACTCTCTTCCTAGAAAAACTTGCTTTCTTTCATTTTCTCAAAACCACCATGCCCTTTTTAGTCTCACGGCTTTTGCCCAAAATACTGTTGTCATCCTTCAGACCTCAGCTTCTAGGTCACTTCTTCCAAGAGGCCTGCCCTCATCATCCAGCCTTAGTGAAATGTTTGTTGTGTTCTCTCTTGGAACTGTGCAATGTTTCTTCATTGAACTTGTTTATTTATATGTATGACTATTTTACCATCTCTCTATCTCTCCTATAAGCTAGTAGCCTCTGAATATAGACGGAATCTGTTTAATTCATCACCAAATCTGCAAAATCCAGTACAGTACCCAGCACATAGTAGGGACATGAGATAAATTTGTTGAGGGAGTCAATAGATGCTTTAATCATTCTTTTAAGTGCCTGTCCTCCCAAGAAGCCCAAGAAGCCTACAATCATCTTGAGGATTAATTGTGAATCAAGTTGAATTGAATTAAATTAAATTGACTTGAGAGGCAGGTTAGCATTAAATTCCATTGGAAATTTTTTTAAAAGTCAGAACACCTCAAGAAAAAAATATCTTATAAAATGAACTCTTTATTATTTTAATGAAAAATAACCTTCAAAGGAAATAAAATGTGCAGGGGTGTTATAAATTAAAAAGTTACATAGGCTCAATCATATAAATTAACTAATATGTTATGTAATAAAACGAGATATTCCTATAATTTTAAATCCCCAAAGAACAAAATCCTTAAAAACAAAGCAGAACAAAATTATGTGAAACCAATATAGAGCCAATAAATTTATTTTATAAATGTGTTCCCTCTGTGTTTTATCATCTTGTCTCATTACCGACTTTGAGCTGTAATACTGCTCATCTTTTCAGAATTCTGCTATTATGTTGTCTGTGCAAAGACAGTCATACCTGTGCTCTTGGCATTTCTCAATATTTATATATCCTGACCAAAATAATAACTGTTGTCATCTTAAATTTCAGCATATCTTATATATTCTTTCATGTAGTGCATTTTGATGCTCTCTAAATATATGCTATTTCTTTTTCCTAAACTAGTAACATAGTACTACAGATGAATTATTTTTTTTCCTGAATCTTTGCTCACCAACTGCTCACTGAATTCATTCACTTTAGCATTTTCTGTTTTCCCTTCTCTGTTTCCATGGAGAAGTATGTCAGTGATGTGTTCGACTCCATGGAAACAGATGAGCATCTCTTTCTACATACACAACTAATTAAATCGAATGCTTTCTATGCTGCCCATTGTTCTGGAGGAGGACTGAAGAGGCTTTCCCTGAATGAGACATCATTTTAGTAGCAATTTTTAGTGTTTAACCTAATACAACAGATTAATGTTTTAACATAATATTACATCCTCAATTCAGATGATTTAGGGCTCAGTCCTGGGTCATAAAAGCATAAACTTACATAGTAAAATCTTTATATACCATGGTTATCATTTGTAGATATGTAGCTTTTTCTCTTAACTCTAATAATTTGGATGAATGCCAGCTATATTTGATAATAGAATTTAGTATATTCATTTTAATACTATACAATGTGGTATCATAGGAAGAATGTGAGTTTTAGAGTCAGATAAACCCAAGTTTTAAGTTCTGGCTTTGTCACGTATTAGGAGTATTACTTTGGGTAAGCCACTTAATCTTTTTGAGGCTCAATTCCTTGTCTGAAAACTATAGACTATAATACTCTGCTTATGTGAGAGTTCAATGGGATGACTGTAAAACATCAAGCATGACTATCATTAATAATCCTGTATCGTTTATTTGAAAGTTTCTAAGAGAGTAGATCTAAAAATTCTCATCACAAGAAACAAAATCATAACTCTGTGGTAACAAATGTTACCTAGGCTTACCGTGGTGATCATTTCACAATATATACAAATTATCAAATTATTATGTTGTATGCCTGCAACTAATATAATGATGTGTGCCAAGTATATCTGAAAAAAAAATCTAGCATTACATCTGACACATAGTAGACAATAAATAGGACCTTATTACTGCTACTGTCAGGTTGGACTTATAGTGAAATGAACGAGTCTTACATAGTTTCAGAAGTGTCTCGAAATGGAAAATCACTAAATGCAATGAAGAATAATACTGTTTTCTTTGTGAAGACTAAACAGAATGATTTGTAGATATGCATGGTGTGCAATGATTGATTCTATCATCACTGTTAATAGTGTTTGGGTTGTTTGCAGTGGTAAAGTGACAAGGCTGCTCCATTCTGATTCTTCCACAACTTTTGATCCCCTATCGATGTTCTAAACAAGTGTAAATCTTTGAGTTATTTTCTCTCTTTGTTTGTGACATCTGCCAACACAGTAGTTCGGTAAGGCAAGGAGTCTCATAAGAGGTAGAGCAATGACATTATTTCAGGTTATGTCTGTCTTTACCTCAACAATGACCTTAAATGTTAGGGTCACTAAATGTTTTATACATGCTTGCTTATATACATATGTAGGCTTTTTTTTTTTTTTTAAGATTTTTATTGATGTATTTATTTGAAAGAGAGAGAAAGCCTGAGCTAGGGGAAGAGCAGAGGAGGAGAGAGACTCTGTGCTGAGCATGGAGCCCAACACAGGGCTCAATCTCACAACCTGAGCTGAACTCAAAAGTCAAACACTTAACCAACTTAGCCACCAGGTACCCCATACATAATGTGTTTATAGACCTACATGTGTATACATCCCTACTAATAATAGTAATAAAATTAGCCAGTATTTCATAAAGTTATGTTATGTGCTAGGCACTGTGTAAGGGCTTTGCAATTCATTAACTCATTAAAACAGCAAAACACTACAAAGAGTTTTGGGTTCTCTTATTATCTTCATTTCATAAGTGAAGAAACTAAGGTATAGAAAGATTAAGTAACTTGTCTAATAAGTAGCAGAACTTGGGTTGAAGCCTGGAAGTCTGATTCCCAAGTTCATGCCTTTAACTACTTAACTATGGATTCTCCATGTATAGAGATTTTTCCATGCACATGCACATTCATATGTTTCTCTGAACACAGAGAGAAAAAGAAACACAAGAGAAGAACTACTGATTAGGTCTAAACCTTGACTGATGAACTTAATGATTATCTAGGCTGGATTTTTCTTAACCTTTTTTTTTTTTTTTTTTTTTTTGTACTACAGGTCTTTTTGGCAATCCAATAAAACTTATGGACCCCTTCTCAAAAATGTATTTTTAAGAGCTTAAATATAATAAGAGAAATCCAAAGAAAAGCAGCTATACTGAAATATGGATGTCAAACTATTTAAAATTATGACATAGCAATATACCTACAATCATTTTATTAACACAGTAAATAGCAAGGTCTAATGGAAAATCTAACAGCTATGATAATTTCAAAATAGTGATGAATATAGGGGCAGCTAGGTGACTCAGTCAATTAAGTGGCCAGCTCTTGATTTCAGCTCATGTCATGATCTCAGAGTCCTGGGATCAAGCCCGGAGTTGGGCTCCATGTTCAGTCTGGGAGTCTGCTTGTGGATTCTCTCTCCTCTCCTTCTGCCCCTCCCCCCATTCATGCTCTGTCTTGTGCATGCTCTCTCTCTCTCTCTCTCTCCGCCTCCCTAAAATAAATAAATAAATCTTTTTAAAAAATAGCAATGAGTATGAATGCTATTTTAAGATGCCACAACAACTATAATGAGATAAAATGTAAAAATATTTTGTAAAGTCTCAAGTGACCTTAAAATGTAATAAGTCCCTTGTTATTTTATAGTTCTCATTTTATATGTTAGGATACTGAGATTCAGAAGTTAAGAAATTCAGTTGCAAAGCTAATAACCACACAGCTGAGACTCCAACCAATTTATGTGATTTTGAATCCTATGTTCTTCCTGTTGTTCCCATGTTGCGTTTAGAACAATAAACAAATCATTTTTAAATGACCACAAAAGCCTTCCCAAGACTGTGACAATACAAAAGGTATGATGTAAGAAGTGAATGAAAGCAGATGAAATGCATCTCTGATGCCACACACAGGTAACATCTGACTGAGAACAAGCAAATAAGAGGTTAGTAAAGAATGCTAGATTTGCTTGTGTTGGACAGTGTGGTGCAGTAGCTGTTGTGTAGACTGGCACAAGTATCCCTGGAAGTGGCAGTTGTGCCTTCTGACCGCCGAGTTGGAGCTCTGCTTTCTGCACATACCAGTCCATTAACCGTGCAGACTCTTCTTTTTCAGCTGGCCTTAACACAACTGCATGCGTGGAGCAGTGGCTTTCTAGTCATCATGCCAGCCCGGCTTTCTGAGCTGTGTTCAGGCTGAGTGCATGCCGCATGCCAGCCACTGTGAAGCAAGCACCAATTGGTCATGGATTAGAAGCTATCTCCACAGTTGCCAGAATAATTAAAACAACCCAGCACACTAGCCAGCTGCTTTCTATATTAGCTGCTCCTGACAGGAATTCAAATTCAAGGCACTGCCATCCAGTGAGTATTAGATTACACCCCAAGCCCCACATTTGTACAACATGTTGCAGCCACCAGACACTTCCAAACAGGAAACCATTTCACCCAAGCATCAAAATAAGCCATTG
Organism: Canis aureus; assembly: GCF_053574225.1. NCBI lineage: Eukaryota > Metazoa > Chordata > Mammalia > Carnivora > Canidae > Canis > Canis aureus. The sequence continues at coordinate 58,922,764 of NC_135620.1, forward strand.
TGCAAACTGGACAGGTACTGGCTGGCTGCATGTTATAATTGAAGGAACTAAGGTAGGAGGTAGGGTAGATGGATAAAGGCATAAAGGTACAAGCCTCTCTCAGTTACTCTCTTGTTAGCCAAGAAGCTCAGAACCTGGTAAGACTCTCATTATTCAAAAACTAGCCATACAGCAACTCAAAATAGGACCCTACTCAGAAACTAGTTATAAAGCCACTATCCTCATAAAGAAACTCAAAACAGGACTCAAATGAAGCCTAGTGCCACTTTTCTAATCATAAATAGGGAATACGTGCTTTCAGGTTTGTCAGATACACCAATTCTATTGTGTAGGCAAGCATAACACATTGGAGGTGGGGACATAGCCCAATGAAATCTTTTCTGTCCGGAAGTATACTACTGGTCACATGAAAACAAGTATTTCGGGGATTGAAGAGAAGGCTTGAGGTTTCCCTGTACATTACAGAGGACTTGGGAAAAGTGTAACAATTGGCTAAAGTTCTATATCCTAGGAGGTAGAGTTACTATTCACCCCATGGTGCTGACTTCACTTTAGCCCTAAGAAACCTAATGAGTTAGAATTATCCCAGGCCTCCATTCCGCAACATTTGCACTTGGGACCACAGTTCCTAAATCTTCTCCCTCACTGAAGTTTCCAATGAGAAATTAAACGTGAATTACCACAATCATGCTGATCCTAGGTACTACTGTCTTTGCTTAACACTGGCAGACAAGGGATCCCTGGGTGGCTCAGCGGTTTAGTGCCTGCCTTCCGCCCAGGGTGTGATCCTGGAGTCCCAGGATCGAGTCCCACATTGGGCTCCCTGCCTGGAGCCTCCTTCTCCTTCTGCGTCTCTCTGTCTGTCATGAATGAATAAATTTTAAAAATTCTTAAAACAAAACACTGGCAGACAAAATGGCGGTAGAGAGTGCGCTTTCATCTTGAAAGACTAGAGACTGGCCTTATTACTGCATATTCTCTACAAGTATCTTTTTGACTCCAGAAGGGTTCAAATGATAAAAGGAACATGCTCTACCTCTAATAAGTTTTAGTTTTGTGAGTTTGGGTTTAAATGATTCCTTATCTATAAATGCAGTGATCAAATCTCTGGAGCCTTCTAGGTTAGGCATTAGAGGCCCTTGTTGGAGGCAACAATAGCCAGCACCACTCAAGACTTGTGCACAGGAGCTGCTATTATCAGTTACATTGAATCATATGCAGAGCTTGCCTCCATCTTCAAAACTGAGACTCTGAAAAAGAACACCTGCCTCCTCCAGGAGTTATACACAATTGTAAGGCTCTCTTCAAATTTCCAGAGCAATGACCTTTCTTGATTTATTACCAGAATACGTGGGAATAAGGATCAGCAAAGTAAGTTATCTAAGAAACTGTAAAGTACTTCTGGGTCCTAATACATCTGAGATTTAAATATATATTGAAATATTTAGAATTAACACAGCTTAATTTCAGGCACAAAACAACTCAGAAGTGCAACACCTTCTTTTCCTTCCCCTAGCATTTATATTTCCCTCTAAAAATATTTCATTTGATCGGTTTTCCTCCTGCATTAGCAGAGTTTATGCCAAAGCACCTTAAAAGTAACTGGCTTCCCTCATTTTCAACTCATATATTACCCTCAACTTGTATAAGAATACCTGATCAGGGATGCCTGGGTGGCTCAGTGGTTGAGTGTCTGCCTTTGGTTCCGGGTGTGATTGGGGTTCCGGGACCAAGTCCCATATTGGGCACCCTTCATGGAGCCTGCTTCTCCCTCTGCCTATGTCTCTGCCTCTCTCTCTCTCTCTCTCTCTCTCTCTCTCTCTCTCTGCCTTTCATGAATAAATGAATACAATCCTAAAAAAAATAAAAAAAAAAAAAAAGAATACCTGATCATTGTGATGAAAGTAGCAAATTTTTTGTCACATAAAGTGCATGGCAGGAGGTATCTTTTGTTGTTTTCAAGTAAACTTTATTGAGGTATAATACAATAAATACAATAAACTTAACCATTAGTAGTGTACAGTTATTTAATTTTAACAAATATGTAGTCACGTAACCACCACAATCAAGATATAGGCAAGTTCCACCATATCCCCAAATTTCCCAGGGCCCTTTTTTAAGATTTTATTTATTTATTAATGAAAGAGAGAGAGAGAGACAGAGAGAGAGGCAGACACATAGGCAGAGGGAGAAGCAGGCTCCCTGCGGGGAGCTTGATGCAGGACTTGATCCCAGGACCCTGGGATCCCTACCTGAGCCAAAGGCAGACGCTCAACCACTAAGCCACCCAGGTGCCCCTCCCCGCATCCCTTTATAACCAATCCCTCCTGCATCTCAGCTCCCCACCCCCGCCCCAGTTAACCACTGGGTCTGTTTTCTCTTCCTATAGTTTTACCTTTTCCAGAATGTGCTGTAAATGAATACTGTATGTATCCTTTGAAACAGAGTTCTTTCACTTAACATAAATGCACTTGAGATTTTTCCTTGTTAGGTAGATCAGTAGTTCATTCCTTTTTATTACTGAGCAGTATTCTATTGTGTGGATGACTACAGTTCTTTTGTCATTCTCTGCAAGGACAATTGAGATTATTTCCAGTTTTTAGTAATAATGAACGAGGCTTCCACAAACATCCAAATACAAGTTTTTATGGAATATAAGCTTTCATGCTTTTGTTTCTTCTGTGTAAACACCTAAGGAAAGAGATTATTGGGCCATGTAGTATTTTCATATTTAACTTAATAAGAAAGTGACAGTTTTTTGTAGTGGCTGTGCCATTTTGCGTAACTACCAGTAATGTCTGAGAGTTCTAGTTGTTCTATATCCTCCCAGCATTTGGTATTGTCAGGTTTGCTTTCAATTTTGGTTTTGTTTTAGACATTCTAATATATATATAATGGCATCATATGGTTTGAATGTGCTTTTCCCTGTGTATTAACAATGTTGGGCATCTTTTTATATGCTTCTTTGGTGAAATGTTAATTCAAAATTTTTGCCCATCTTTTAATTTTATTATCTTTTTATTATTCGGTTGTAAGAATTCTTTTTTGAGGGTGTTGAGTCTTCCAATTTCTTTCTGTATTTTAGATACTAACTCTTTATCAGGTATGTCCTTTGCAAATATTTTTTCCCATTCCATCAGTTGCCTTCCATCAGTTGCCATTCCACTGTTTGCCATTCCATCAGTTTTATTGATTTATTCTAGGTAAAAGAATATCAGATATGTATGTGTTTAACAAATATTTTCTCCCAATTTGTGGCTTGTATTTTTATTTTCTTAACAGTGTCTTTCAAACAGAATTTTTAATGTGGGTCAATCCAGTTTATTGATTTTTAAAATGGATTGTTCTTTGGTATCCTAAGAAATCTTGTCTAACCGAAGGTCACGGAGATTGTCACTTTTGTTTGCTTTTAAAAGTTTTACATAGTTATAGACGTGTTACATTTAAGATAATGATTGATTTTGAGATAATTTTTGTATATGGTGAAAAGTATAGGTCAAGAGTTTCTGGTTGTTCATTTTGTGTTTTTGTCTATAAATGTCCAGTTCTTTTAGCACCATTTGTTTAAGACTACCCATTGGTTTGCTTTGGCACTATTGTCAAAAATCAATTGATCATATACATTTATAGGTCTCTTTCAGTACCCTCAATTCTATCCTATTCATCTATTTCCCTCTCTCTCTCTCTCTCTCTCTCTCTCTCTCTCTGTCTCTTTCTTTCTTTCTTTTGGATATTTAATTTAAATTTGAATTTATGGGCATAAAATTATTTATAATATTCCCATGTTTTTTACTTCATTACTTTAGGTTCTATAGTGTTATCCATGCTTTCATTTCTGTTATTGGAAATTTTCATCTGCTCTGGGTTTTTTTTTAAGATTTTATTTTTTATTTATTTATGAGAGACCCAGAGAGAGAGAGGCAGAGACATAGGCAGAGGGTAATACAGGCTCCCTACTGGGAACCTTATGCAGGATTTGATCCCAGGACCCCAGGATCACACCCTGAACCAAAAGCAGACACTCAACCACTGAACCACCCAGGCATCCCTCTCTGCTCTGTTTTTAATGATCACTCTGATCAGGGATTTATCAATTTCATTGATATTTTCTGAGAACCAACTTTTAACTTCATTGATTTTTCTCTAGTGTTTTTTAATTTTAATTTCATCGATCTCTGCTCGTATCTTTATTATGTACTTCCTCTGCTTGTTTTGGATTAAATTCGGGATTTTTTTAGTGTCCTAAGGTACAATTATAGATCATTGATTTGAAGCTCTTGTTCTATTATAGTACAAATACTCAATGCTCTATATTTCCTTACAAGCCCCCTCATGTGTGGAGTAGGAACCTTATAACACTACTATTATTTTCATTCATTTAATTATATTTTTTAATTTCCCTTGAGATTTTTCTCTTTAACTCATGGATTATGTATGTGATATTTAATTCCCACATATTCAGTGATTCCCCATTATCTTACTGTTATTGATTTCTAGTTTAACTACATTACTGTCAGAGAACATACTTTGTATAACTTCACGTCTTTAAATCTGTTAATGTTTGTTTTATGACCAATGTATGGTCTATTTTGGTGAATGGTCCCATCAGTGTTTTAAAAGATTATATATCTGGCTGTTAAGTGACGTGATCAATAAATTTCAGTTATATCCTGCTGCTTTATAGTGGTGTTCCGTTCTTTTCTATCCTTGCTGACTTTTCATTTTAGCAGTTCAAGCAATTATTGAGAGAGAGGTATTGAAGTTACCAATTATAATTGTAAATTTTTCAATTGTTTCATCCAATTCTATCAGTTTTTGCCTCATGTATTTTGAAGCTCCATGATTTAGTACATACACATTTAGGATTGTTGATGAATTAATCCCTTTATTATTATATAATGTTTCTGTTTGTCCCTGGTAATTGTCTTTGCTCTGAAGTCTATTATATATAGATATTAATATCTGATGTTAATCAGCTTTCTTTTCATTAGTGTTTACATATCATATCTGTGCTTATTCTTTTATTTTTAACTTGTTATATTTCAGGTGAGTTTCTTGTAAATAGTATATAGTTGGATCTTCTTTTTTTACCCATCTCTTTTTTTATCAGTGTGTTTTTATCATGTACCTTTAATGTAATTGTTAATGTTAAGATGTAAGATTTCTAGTTTGTTATGTGTTTACTATTTGTTCCCTCTGTTTTCATTCCTGTTATTTCTCTTTCTTGTCTTCCTCTGAATTTCATGAATGTTTTTAGTATTCTATTTTAAATTATATTTAGGGGGGCTATTTGTAACAGCTTTATTGAGATTCACCATCCATCCTTATCATCCAATTCACCAATTTAAAGTACAATTCAGTCAGTTTTGTATATTCACAGAGTTGTGGGAACACCACCACAATTAATTTTAGAACAATAACTCCCCTGGATAAACCCTATATCCCCTTTACTTATGTCCCCTTTAGTACCTCCCCTGTTCCCCTGTTCCCCAGCCCTAGGCAAGCACTTGGTATAGAATTCTTGGTTGACAATTCATCCCCACCATCACCCCCAAAGCTTGAAAATGTCATGTCATTGCCTTCTGGACCCTGTAGTTTCCCATGAGAAATACACTGTTACTTGAGTTGTTTTTCCCCTATTGATAATGTATTGTTTCTTTCTGGCTGCTGTCATGATTTTTTTTCTTCTTCTTTAGCTTTCAGGAATTTTATTATGATTGGCATATCATGGATTTTTTGGAGCTTATTCTGTTTGAGTTTTGCTCAGCTTTTTAAATCTTTAGGTCTGTGTATTTCACCAGATTTGCACCATTCCCAGCCATTATTCCCTCAAATACGTTTTTAGTCCTTCATTCTTTTTCCTCTTTCTGATGACATGAATAGTAGGTACCTTGGTATTGTCCCACAGAGTCCTGAGATTCTGTGGATTCTTTTCGTTTCTATGTTTTCTGTTAACTGTTCAGAATAGATAGTATTTATTAGTCCATCATCAAATTCATGATTCTTTCCTCTGTCCTCTGCATTCAGTGAAGTTCCTACTTTAATTATTTTATTTGGTTATTTATTTATTTATTAAATGTTTATTATTCTGAAATTTTCATATGGTTCATCTTTATACTCTATTTTTTTTTGTTGTGATTTTGTATTTTTCCATTTATTCTAAGAGCATTTGTAATTGCTTTTTGGGGCATTTTTATTATAGTTGCTCTAAAATCCTTGTCAGATAATTCTTATGTCTGTATCATCACTGTATTGGTGCCTGGGATTGCTTTTTTTATTTAAGTTAATGTTTTTCTGGTTCTTGGTTTGTCTAATAATTTTGGATTGTGTCTTTGACATTTTGTGAATTATGTTATGAGATTCTGGATTCTATTTATACCTTCTGTTTAATAGACTGACAATCTGTTTAGGTTTGGAATGAACTTTTTGTTTCAGTTTTATGGACAATGGTTCTAATGTCAAGTTAGTTTTCATAGCTCTTGCAGGGCTCTTCGGTCTTCCCTATTTATGTGCTACCCAAGCTGTTTTAGAACCTGGGCAATATTTTACTCATAGTTCAATTCTCAAAACTTCTTTTACTTTAATTCTGGTTAGTTTCACACATGGGCTTTTCAGAATTGTTGACTTCATGCACCAAATTAAAGAATTGCATTCTCCTTTTCTCCATAATCCTCCCTGCTTCTCTAGTTAGGAAGGGGTAAGATACTACTTCATTGCTATCCTTTGCTTAATTTAGGACATGATGGTTTATAGGGTGCAGTGCCCAGTGGGGAGAAAAAAGGGGGCAGTTTCTTTCATTGTATGTGCTTTGAGTAGAGCCAAGAATAAGCTCTTTTGACTGGAGGGAGCAGGCTTTCTGGGGAATTTTGTATCTGCCCTTTGATGTTTCATTTTGTGGGCTACTTCAACACCCAGACTGTATTTAGGAGACAAAGAAAGAAAGAGGAAGGAAGGCAGGCAGACAGACAGGGAACTCACCATCATGTATTTCCCTGAGTCCCATAGTCCCTAGACAGTTTGCCTTCTTTTCTCCACCTTTCATGTATTTTGCCTTGGGTTTTTAGTTGTAATTAGCAGGAGAATCAGGGTAGTGTGTACTTACTACATATTATCAAAAATGAGAAACCAGTCATAATTCATTTTTGTATCTCTCATAAAAACATACCACAATGGGGGATCCCTAGGTGGCTCAGCAGTTTAGTGCCTGCCTTTGGCCCAGGGCGTGATCCTGGGATCGAGTCCCACATCGGGCTCCCTGCGTGGAGCCTGCTTCTCCCTCTGCCTGTGTCTCTGCCTCTCTCTCTCTCTGTCTCTGTCTCTTATGAATACATAAATAAAATCTTAAAAAAGAATACCACAATGCTTAGTGTATAGTCTACACAAAAGAAAGGAGTGAGGGAGGAAAATAAATAGCTCCTTATCTCACAATATTAATTCAGCAAAACATATAGTAGTTAAGAATATGGCTTTTAGAATCAATTATCAATTTGAATTTTAGCTTCACCTACTTTCAGTGTAATATAAACAGTTTACTTCTCTAAGTCTCGGTTTCCTATAATATGGGGATGATAATATCTATCTCATAGGGTAAGTAAAAATGACATATATTTCATGCTTTTAGCAGAGCTTGACAATAAAGTTAATAAATATAGCTTCCAGTTATATTAGCAATAACAACAGCAATTATCAAATATCACTATCTGTTTCTTACACTCATAGGAAACTCTGCCCTTAAAGACAAAGAAGATCAATTTGGGAGGACACCACTTATGTATTGTGTATTGGCGGACAGACTGGATTGTGCAGATGCTCTCCTGAAGGCAGGAGCAGATGTTAATAAAACTGACCACAGCCAGAGAACTGCCCTCCATCTTGCAGCTCAAAAGGTGAGAAGTTAAATTACGCTGAAGTGTAAACCTTTTGTGAGATATTTATAAGTTGATTAATGGAACAATGCAGTTGACAGCTGATAAAGAAATCACAAGTATGTGACTCTTAGTTTCATATGTTTTCTTTAAAAACAGTATAAACTGCAGAGAATAAAGCATAGATAATCATCAGTGGATCCATTTATTTGTCTAAGTTTCTTGAGCAGTCGAATTCATTTTATGATCTAAGGTTAAGTCAGGGAAAAGGAATCAAAGTTGTATATACAATATGATGAACTATATTACAAATCAATATGTGCATAGGAAAAAAGCAAAGGCCAAAAAGAAACACACTGAGATGTTAATAGGGGTCAGATTTTAAAATTGGTAGTATGTATGAATTTTGGTACTTTTTACTGTTTAAAAATTTTCCCCTGACAAATATTACTTTTACAACAAAAACTTGCAGTCTCTCTTAGAACGTGAGCATTAAGAAGCATAAAAGAAATTTATTTTCTAAATGTATTCCAACTTTTTAAAAATCTAAAACTATATTGCCAGTAAAAAGGATTTCAGGTTTTTTTTAAATAATTTTTAAAAATTTATTTATTAATGAGAGTTAGAGAGGCAGAGACACAGGCAGAGGGAGAAGCAGGCTCCATGCAGGGAGCCCTATGTGGGACTCGATCCCGGGACTCCAGGATCAGGCCCTGGGTTGAAGGTGGCGCTAAACCGCTGAGCCACCAGGGCTGTCCAATTTTGGGGTTTTTAAAGGCATTGTTAAAAGCTGAGATTTTTAGGATTTAATATATCAAAAAATTAAAATGGGAAGCTTCTGAATTTATTTAAGGACTTATTTATCTGAAAATGATTTTTCCCTCTATAAAATGATTATATAAAATATATATTTCCAGGGATCCCTGGGTGGCGCAGCGGTTTGGCGCCTGCCTTTGGCCCAGGGCGCGATCCTGGAGACCCGGGATCGAATCCCACGTCGGGCTCCCGGTGCATGGAGCCTGCTTCTCCCTCGGCCTGTGTCTCTGCCTCTCTCTCTCTCTCTCTCTCTCTGTGACTATCATGAATAAATAAATAAAATCTTAAAAAAATAAAAATAAAAATAAAAATAAAAATAAAATATATATTTCCAGTGCCTGATACTTTCCTTCTTATTATTTTAGACATATATTTTTGGAATAAAAAGCAATAAAAAAATTAGTTAGTTCCTGCAGAAACTATTAGAGTTATTTCCCATTTAAAATGTGAACCAGATATAGCTGATTAATTGAGGGGTTAGAAAAATATCTTTCTCATTAGTTGAATACAGAAAAAGAGACTGACATTAAGATATACTTTTGAATATGCTGGTTACATGCTATGATCAGTTAGGTCTGTCGGGTTATTTCCAAAGTTATTGCTCTTGAATTTGCTTTTCATTATAGTAATTTTTTAAAAATCTCCCTCATTTTGAATTTCAGTTTTAACTACCGCCTAGGTATTTATAACCTTTCACCTAGGCTTGTCAGCTGCTAAAATTATTCACTCAGGAAGGGTAACTCCATTTAACTTGTTATCATAAAAAAGTAAACATTTCAGATTGGAAATAGCCCCAGTATCATGAATTTGATACACTTTAGATTTTTCATTGTGGTTCATTTAGGTTTAAAACCCAACTCCATAAATGTGTAGGCTAGAAGAACCTAACTTCACATCAAGTGGGTCATGTGAAAAAACTGAGGATTTGAGTTGATGAGCCTCCGGTATGTCATCCTTGTAGAGGTATAATGTGACCAAAAAGGTGAGAAAAGGGGTTGATTTATAAGTCTCTTCACAAGATGCAGTGCATTGTTTTCTTTTGCTTTTTGCTTCTCCTTTATTTTTTTACATTGTGATTTTCTACAGCATTAAAGAATAAATAGAACTGTGATTTACGTGTTGCAATTTATATAACTGATTTCATAAATAACACGTTTCATGGTCTTTCAACTATCTGATAATTATGCATTTCCCCCTTTCTCTGTGTTGTGGTTTGTTTTTGCATATTTGCCCAAAGCAGTAATGTATCTTTAGGCTACACTAGCACTAGTATAATTTCCAGAATAAGGGTTGTAGTAAATCTTTAGTACTCTACTCTGTCCAGTTCAAAACCAGGTACTGTGTTTAATTTTGTGCTTTATTCAAGAACACCATTATTTTAAAAACCAGGGATAGTAGAGATCCGACAGGAATAAGATTATGAAGAATCTAGAACTAATTTTCAAAGAATAATTGGAGATATGTCCCGATTAGGGACATATCTATAGCACACCCTGCCTCTGAGCAGACACAAACACAAATTTTCTTTAAACATTTTCACCCTAAACTTCCAGGATTCCTCCATATTACAAAGACCAAACAAGATCTCACAGTGAAAGACCAAACATTTGAGAAAGTAATCTATCAGGAATGAGAGTCTACAGAAACAATAAACCAATTTATTCCCTAAGAAACCTTCAATACTGGCATCATTAGAAACAATGTAAAACAATAATTGATTGAATGCTTAAAGATATAAAAGAAGACGGTAGCTCAGTTAGTTGAGCATCTTCTGACTCTTCATTTCAGCTCCGATTGTGATCTCAGGGTTGTGGGCTTGAGCTCTGTGGTAGGCAGGGAGCCTGCTTGGAATTCTCTCCTTCTGTCTTTCTCCTGCTTGTGCAGGTGCTTGCACTCTCTGTCTCTCAAATAAGTAAATAAATCTTTTTTAAGATGATATAAAAGAAGAAATCAGAAAAATGAGCAATTAGGGATACCTGGATGGCTCAGTCGGTTAAGCATTCAACTCTTGATTTTGGCTCAGGTCGTGATCTCAGTCCAGGTCGTGGGATCGAGCCTTGCATCAGGACCCTGTGGAGTCCACTTAGGAGTCTCTCTCTCCCTCTGTTCCTCCCCTCTAACTCCCTACACTTGGATTCACATGTACATGTATGTGAAAGAAGAAGAAAGGAAGGAAGGAAAGAAGAAAGGAAGGGCATTCATGAGACTTTTAGAACTATGCACAATTCTGACCATGACCCCTTATTTTAGAATAACCCATTGGCCAAAAATATTTATAAAGACTAAACAAAATATATATACATTGTTTAACGGCATTGAGAACAGTCAGCACAAGCAGGATCTAAGAAATTACAATCATTTGGAGAAGAGAAGCATCGGAAATGAGCACCACATTTATCTGGCTGTATCCTTCAGGCATCTTCCAAAGTGGAATGCAAAAGAATACAACCCTAGCAGGAAGTGATGGTTCTAGTAGGCTGAAAAACCACAGGTAGAGTCTGGAATTAGCAGCGGCGGGAATGTGGCAGGGTAAAATCCTGGGAGAAGGGAACTGCAGAGAAGGAACCCAAAAATCTGGGTACAAATTCTTGCAAATCATTAGCAGATTCCTAAACTGTACTTTTGCTGGGTAAGGCTCAAAGAAACCCAGCAGTAAACAACAGCTGGGAGACTAAAGAGCTAAGCAGAAATTGTTTTAAAATTTTCCTATATTTTCTTTCTAACGTAAGTCTTTAATACACAACAAGTGGATTTTTATATGGGGGTCCTTTCTCATTTTAAAACATATGAATAACTAATTTTCCCAGGACAACCAAGCTCATTAATTTTTAGCCATTTTAGTGTTTGCTATATGGCAGTGCCAGGCTTTTGTACTATGTACCTCCCGTGGTTTGATTTTGTTTTGTTTTTAATTATGTTTTTTAAATAAAGTATCCCACATATGAGGGAGCTACTAAGGAAATTTGAAAATGACAGTTGCACCATTAAAGTACATTAGGGAGTTGAATATGGCAACTAAAGTTCATTTGGAAGAGGAAGAAAGAGGAGATGCATAGAAAACTATTACTTTTTAGGCCAATAGAAAGAAGGAGTTCAATCCGAGAGATCTATTGTAGAGATAGAACAGTTCATTCATTAAGTAGTTGCCAAATGTCTACTATGTAGTCATGATGATGCACCTAGAGGAAGTATTAAAAAATGAATCACAAACACTTGCTGTAAAAAAAAAAGTACTGTCCATACTGATCCATATTAAATTTACATTTGTCTTTGTTTAGTGAACCTCTAATATATCACATATCAAATATTCTTTTCAAGTATTTTCTATCTCACTTAATTCAGTTATCTGTGAACTCAGAAGTGTGCTATTTGTGTAATCATCAATATTCATATGTATGTGCATGAATGCATTCATTCAACATATGTTCATACTGTTACTATGTAACAGGTGCTGTGCTAGGGCCTTGGAATACAAAGATGAAAGATATGATTCATGCTCTTAAGTTGCTTACAAAGATCATGGATAAAGATATCAAGTGATAATTAAAGCTGGCCTATCTCCCTTATATATCTAAGTGTTTTATAAAATATCAACAGCCGTGTCATGTAATAGTCATTTATTATGTTTTGGGGGTTTTTTGTGATAGTGAACTAATTATGTTATCTTTCATTAGGTTTATTAGTAGGAAAAACTCTTGTTGCCATAGCATTTTGTTCATGTCTCCATTAGAGGCCTATTAACTTGTATTGTAATTATTGCTTACTTGTCTCTTTCCCACTAGACTGGATCTCCAGGCAAGAACCTTGTTTTATTGGTTTTTGAATCCCCTAGAATCTAACACAGTGTCTGACATGTCTTGGTTGAATGAATGAATATACTTTGGGTTACTTATATAGAAAGTCATTATTAATACAAATGCTTGACATTTTGTTTATTAGAACCATTTATCCAGTTTCAAAATACATATATGGGAAAAACTTATTGAACCATGCTGATTGGCTTAGTTATTTTGACACATATTCACTACTTTAGAAATAAATTGGCATTAGTCCAAGCAGCTAAGAAAATGGTACCCACAAGAATAAAATTAATCTCAATATACTGAACATCTGTACCTAATTTGTTTTTCATATGTACCCTCAGTTTAATCCAAGAAACCAATCAATCAAACCTTTTCTGGGTTTCTCACAAACGATATCTAATTGTTAGAAATGTTTTCCTCCAGGGAATCCACTATTTCTCTGACTTCCACAGATACATTTATTTGTTAATAAGGATAAAAAAGCCTGAGCAATCTTACTAAATGTTAATAGTTATGCATTTTTAATCTTTCAGGAGGTTATTAATTTGGCTTCAAGAAGAGTAAGACTACCCACTTTGAAAAATGATATCATGTTAAATACAGAAACTAAAGAAGCTTCAGACTGTGAATATGTTGTGTGTTTGTTTGTTTTTTAATTCACCATAGAGTTATCCATTCATCTATGGAAACTGAATATTAATTTTTAATTAATATTAGCTTTCAAGATCTGCTATTTCCATGTTAATGACTTAAAAAAATTAAAGAAGAAGAGTAGAGTATGTCTGAAAGTTTTTGGGAAAACTTAATATTAGGTGACAATATTAGGATATTAGATCCCCTTATTTTATACACACTCACACTTATACACAAACACACCAAACAATCCATCCCCCAGCCCCCTAGAACTCTATATTACTGTGTGTATATGTACATACCCATACATATATATACTTATATTTAACTCCTTCCCTACCACCATTAATCATAGATTTCACTTCTCTATATTCCACCCAACTAATGCTATTTGAAGGCAGAGGCTATGTCTTCTTTGATTTATTAGTTCCAGTCTTAAGAGAACTCCTGCCATTTAAAAAAGATTCAGTTCATGTTTGTTTAACAAATACATGAAGGAATCAATCACTAAAAACATAAGATAAATTTATTATGAAAGAATTATTGAAGTATAAATCAGTTGTTATATTTATTCCTTTTCATTCCATCCCACCCCCTTCTAATTTTGTTAGTGGTATTTTACAAGATTCTTTGAGCTTAATCTCCCATCAAATATCACTCTTGTATGTCTCAATTTCTTTATCTATAAAATGGAATAATCTTCTTCCTGCCTGCTTTTTAGGAATGATGCTTCCTTAGATATAAAGCATTTTGCCTGGTAGAGACATATGCTCTCTAAGACTGTAGGCTGTCAATATTATTGCTGTTCATCATACTGCAATATAGGTATAAATTTCAAACTGCTCTTTAGGAATCAGATGTCAGAGATAAAAAGGCCTTCAGGATAGTGAGGTCCAGTTTGTTATTGGATGAAGAAATTTAGTCAATTCTCCTTTCAATTCTCTTCTGTTAATAAATTATTCATCATTCTTTTTGCCTTTGCATAAACCTGAATGTCTTTTGTCTTATTTTTTTAATTTTTAAAAATTTTATTGTTATAGTATAGTTAAGGTACAGTGTAATAATAGTGTTAGGTGTACAATTTAGTGATTCAGCACTTCCATACAACACCTGGTGCTCATCAGGACCAGCATACTCCTTAATCCCCGTCACCTATTTCACCCATCCCCCCACTTTCCTCCCCTCTGGTGACCATCAGTTTGTTCTTTATAGTTAAGAGTCTGTTTCTTGGTTCGCGTCTCTCTATCTTCCCCTCCTTTACTCATTTGTTTTGTTTGTTAAATTCCACATATGAGTGACATCATAATATTTGTCTCTCTCACTGCCTTATTTTGCTTAGCATAATACTCTCTAGTTCCATCCATGTCATTGCAAATGGCAAGATTTCATTCTTTTTTTAGGGCTGAGTAATGTTCCTGTGTGTGTGTGTGTGTATGTGTATACATACCACATCTTCTTTATCCATTCATCAGTTGTTGGACATTTGGATTGTTTCCATAGTTTGGCTATTGTAGATAATGCTGCTGTAAACATCAGGGTGCCAACAAACACATGAAAAGATGCTCAACATCAGTCATCATCAGGAAAATGCAAATCAAAACTACAGTGAGCTATCACCTCACATGGGTAAGAATGGCTAAAATTGGGCAGCCCGGGTGGCTCAGCGATTTAGCGCCACCTTCGGCACCTTGTGGTCCTGGAGACCTGGGATCGAGTCCCACATCAGGCTCCCTGCATGGAATGGAGCCTGCTTCTCCCTCTCCCTGTGTCTGTGCCCCCCCCACCCGTGTCTCTCATGAATAAATAAATAAAATCTTAAAAAAAAAAAAAAAAGAATGGCTAAAATCAACACAAGAAACAACAGGTGTTGGTGAGGATATAGAGAAAGGGGAACTTTCTTACACTATTAGTAGGAATGCAAACTGGTACAATCACTGTAGAAAATAGTATAGAGGTCCCTCAAAAAGTTCAAAATAGAACTACCCTACAGTTCAACAATTGAGCCACCAAGCATTTACCCAAAGAATGCAAAACACTAATTCAAAGGGATATATGCATCCTGATGTTTAAATTATTTTAGAATTATTCATAAGAATAGAGAATATTTTTTAAAAATAGGTACCTAATAGAAGAGATAAAACTGAATATTTTTTTAAATTTTTCTTCTAGACTTACTTTAATGAAATAAGACAGTATAGATGCACTTGAAGTTTTTTTTTTTATCCTCCCAAATCCCATTCCCCTCTTTCTGCCTTCTCAGTCTATCTTAATTTTGGTGGTTTCAATTCCCATGCATATTTTTCTACCTTACCTTTGTATGGATATACCTATAAACAATATTATTTCACATGTTTAAAATCTTTATATAAATGGTATTATACTTTGTGTGTCATTTCCCAACTTGTTTTTTTAACTTAACATTATGTTTTTGAGTTTATTGATTTTGAGGTGTATGTTGAAACATGTAGCTCTCTCCACAAAAGATTACATGAAAAGCTGTTCAACCTCATTACTAATTAGATAAATGCAAATTAAAGCCACATTGAGATACTATACCACCATTTGAATGTCTAAAATGAAAAAATCTGATAAAGCCTATTGATAATGAGGATATGGAACATTTTTAGTGAGGATACAATTTGATCAATCTACTCTAGAAAACAATTGGACTCTAACAAAGCTGAACACACACATACACAGAATCACTTCAATTCACAATCCAATCCCAGTAATACCTAAGAGAAACAAGCCCCTCATTCTACCAAAAGGCATGCATGAGAATGTACATGATAGCTTTATTTATAATAGACATTCTTAACACAAACCACCGAAATCCATGTCAACAGGCAAATGGGTAAATAAACTATGATGTATTCCTACAATGGAATATTACACAATAAAAAATAATGAGCTACTGATACATTGTACCACATGAATAAATTTCAAGACATCATGTTGAGTGAAAGAAGTCACCTATTTATATGAATTTTTAGAAGAGACAAAACTCTATGGTGATTCAAATCAGATTTGGGGTTACCCATGATATAGATATTGACTAAAAAGGGGCATAAAGGAAGGTTTTCAGGGTGCTGGAAATGATCTATATCTTGATTTGTATGCTGATTACATAAAAAATTATCAGTCTGTATACTCAAGATTTATCTACTTTATTGTAGATATATGATGCCTCGATTTAAAAATTATTTTTAAAAAATGGTGAAATGTCCAGAACTTGATGAATATTATTTGTAGGTAGAATAAGGAAGAATGGAATCAAGAATAGTTCCTGACCTAGGCTGAGAAGCACTGGTCACATTTCCTTAGTGTTAAGTTCAGGAGTTCTATGAAAGCCCTGTAAACTTGAGCATGCATCAAAATCACTGAAGGTGCTTAGTAGGTACTGCTAGGCTTCTCTGTGGCTGTAATCACTCATTAGTTCATCTTAAAATAATAAGTGCCCACTCTGCCGCAAACTATGTAGCCCATGGATATCTCAAGAGTAAACAAATGAGGATTTGGCCATTGGTATGCTTCTGAAAGAAGGCACCAAAAGACATCTGTGATGCCCACATTACTTAGAAATGTAGGAAAGTCTGAGTTTATGAAACCCTTATGTTCTGGAGTGTTAACAATCTCTCAAGAAATCTCTGGACCGAGATGAGTGTTTTTAGACAGCTTTCACAGTTTGCCCCATTTAACCTTAACCTTAACTCGGCCACCTTTTCCAGGCAGGCAGAGAGTCCCAGGCTAAAGAATCTTTGCTTCAGTATATTCCAACTTCTGAGGTTTCCAAACAAGCTTCAAGTTTGTCTTCTCTGAGTATTTAGAAACTATCTCTAAATCTGCCCTCTAGTTTTCCAGTTTAGGAACAGATTCTTTTTCTTTTCTTTTCTTTTCTTTTCTTTTCTTTTCTTTTCTTTTCTTTTCTTTCTTTCTTTCTTTCTTTCTTTCTTTCTTTCTTTCTTTCTTTCTCTCTCTCTCTCTTTCTTTCTTTTTTCTTTCCTTCCTTCCTTCCTTCCTTCCTTCCTTCCTTCCTTCCTTCCTTCCCTCCCTCCCTCCCTCCCTCCCTCCCTCCCTCCCTCCCTCCCTCCCTCCCTCCTTCCTTCCTTCCTTCCTTCCTTCCTTCCTTCCTTCCTTCCTTCCTGTAAGCTCCATGCCCAGTGTGAAGGCCAACTTGGGACTCGAACTCACAACCCTGAGATCAAGACCTGAGCTGAGATCAAGAGTTGGGCGCTTAACCAACTGAGCCACCCAGACATCCCTAGAAACTGGTTTCAAATATTTAGGATCATGTATTCAAGAGCACTCCAACTAAATACAGAGTTGATCTGAGAATTGAAATCAAAACCCATCTGTCCTTTAATACTTTCACAATAGTTAATGTATGTATACTACATGGATGAAATTTGCAGTTACAAGGAAAATATGTCAACAAATCTTGATTGAAATCACCACTTTGAATTTTTCTAACAGAATTCTAGTAAAAATTTCATTTAGTTTCATAGCAGCTTTATAGCAGAACAGTCAAATATTATCTATTCTATATAAGTAAACTGAGATATATAGTCTGGTTGACTTCTTCTGGTCACTTTGATACCTATAGAATCAGGAATTCCCTTGTTTTTCTGATTCCCAGCTCAGTGCTCCTGATAATGCTCCATTGAAAAGAAACTTAAGTACTTTTTGGAGGCTTACTTTCCCAGTCTTCTGATTTTTCTGACCTAGAGTCATTCCCAAATCCAGCTTCCCAGTCAAACCCCCAAAGAAGTATCAAAGTATTTCCTTCTCACGGGCAAGATTAAGAATTTAACCCAGAACTTCCACTTCTTCTTTTTCTTTTTTTCTTTTTTTTTTTTTAAGAGAGGGAGGGGGGAGTGGAAGAAGGAGAGAGAGAGAGAGAATTCTAAGCAGGCTCCATGCCCAATGCAGAGCCTGATGCAGGGCTGGATCTCATGACCCAGAGATTGTGACCCGAGCCCAAATCAAAAGTTGAATGCTTAACTGACTGAGCCACCCGGGAGCCCCCAAAGCTTTCACATTTAAGTCCAGTGCTGTGACACCTCTTAAACACAGCAGAGCAGCCTTGCAGATTGTATTTTAAAATCTATGTGGTTTGCTGAATTTTCTTTTGGATATGGTTCCTATTCCCTATGACTATGGCCATTTTCTAATCTTTATCTCTTCATGACCCCCAGTTTTACTAAGTCATGAAAATACAAGCATCTGCTTTCTATGAATAGATTAGAGATCCCCACAAGCTTAGATTCCCATGGAAACCAATCAAAAACTAAAAGCAAAAGAAAGAGTATATATTGAATTTCCCTGAGACCTACAGCTTGTTTTTCATTAGACTCATGCTGATTTCTTTTAAACTCTGGGCACAGGGCCAGCGAATATTTTTACAGCTGATAAAAAGAAACTTCAGATCCATTTACTTTTCATTTATACTTTTTAAAATTAATTTTGTGCTATAACATCAATTCCAATGAAAATTTGAGCATTAATTTGATAATTGCCTTCTTATGCCATAGGATTGTTTTTGTTCATATAATTTTCTTTTTTGTTGTTGTTTTCTTATATTTTACTGTTCAAAAAAGAATGAGAGGGAATCAGGGGGTCTGTTCTTCCTACAGTATGAATATTGTCAGCCCCTAGGTACAGTATTTTCCCTACAACCAATCATAGGGCTCTTTGTACCTCCTTTTGACGGTTGCACTTTTACAAAGCTCAAACAATCATTTACTAATATGATAACAGAAATATAGCCAAGATGCCAAAGTAAGGGGGAATCTAGAAAGCCAGGGAGGTGGTGACTAGGGAGAGCAGAGTGTCCATTTAAATAAGGTAATCAAAATAGCTTTCCTTAAGATAGTGACATTTGAAAGCCTTGAAGGAGGTGAGGAAGTTAGCCCTGTGAGTGGCTGAGAGAACTTTCTTTTGTTCCTGGCACAAGGAACATTTAGAGCAAAGGCCTTGAAACAGGAGCATGCCTGGAATGTTTGAGGAATAACAATGGGACAGGGCTAGCATGGTTATAGCGAGTGAGAAAGGGAGGAGCAGTAGGTGATGAGAATATGGCAGAAATAGTAGCCAGATCTTCCAGGGCTTTTGGCCATTGTCAGGAATATGTCCTTACTCTGAATGAAATGAGGAAGCATTAGAGGATTTGGGGGAAAGGAGTGACATGAGCTAACATATATTTTAATAAAATAATCATTCTGGCCCAGTGAAAAAATTTTTCTGCAGGCTTATTATTATCTATTTCTTTATTCCTTCTTCATATATGCTATCAAGTCTCCTTCCCATCCTGATCCCTTTCACCACATATGCATACAGTTGCCTAAATCCCCCTGAAAGTTAGACACCTAGAATAGAATACAATGCCAGTCTGATAAGCACAGCGTATGCCATGATTTTCATCATTGTCATTTTGGCAACCAAAGGCCATTGATTCCTATTGAAGATTTTTCAAACAAAACTTTTAATTTTGCTTTATGCTTGCTACTGCTTAAACTAAATCTGTATTCATATTGTTGTGGTTTGGGACCTAAATGTAGCTTTTTACTGTATTCATATTTAGTCAGTTCTTTGAACTTCCCAGACTCATGTAGGTAGAATTTACCATTACTTTCCTTGTTCCTCCAGTACCTTGTATACTGAACTACTGTTACATCCCCTATCTCACCAAAAGGTATTTGTTTGTTTACACATTTTATTTTCCCACAATGAGCATCTTAGTAAGAGTATAATAGTCATATTTTTTTATTTCCAGGGCCTAGTACTTAACAAATAATTAATACTTGATTAATTGAATTGGATTCATCATACAACCTGTTGAGGTCCTCTTGGTTCTTGAGTCCATCATTCAGTATAGTTGTCATCTCTCCACCATATGAGTCACCAGAAATTTCATCCTAATCTTTTATATCAAAATAGATCCTGCTTGCAGAAAAGCTTAATCATTGAAACACTATTACTAAAATTAACTTTACCAATTTAAAAGATTGCTGTATTCTTTCCTTATACTTGTCTAAACTGTGTCATCAGTGGTAATTAGGCCCCTTGAAAAATCTTATTCACTCTATCAGAGTCCACTTGTTCACCATTCCAATCTGGATGGAGTAATTCATTCATTCTTTTACCAAATACTTTTTTAGTATTTAATCTGTATCATGTAGCATTATATATCTTGAAATATGTAAATCCAACTTGTGTCTAAATATTTAAAGTCTTTCAAATTCTGAATCATCACAAAGTTAACATTTCACCAACAAAACTACTCATTTTCAAGAAATTTATTGAGTATACTCCATTTATCTCAAACAATTGTAGATTTTAGAAGACATGGTTTGTATCCTTTTAAATTTTTTATTCAAATTCTTTTGGTCTCTGTCATTCATCAGACTGATTCTTTGTAATCCATTTCTTAGAAATTTTGGGCTAAAATATGAATTTGAAGCAATGACTATAAACTTCTAACCAAGTGTGTAACTGGTCATTTCAAAGTTATGCAGACTGTAAACTAATACAATCTGTGTGAGTTTGTGTATGTATATGTACATGTGCACACAGGTGCATGCTTTAAATTGTTATCTCATTGAATGGTAATGTGTATACACATTACACAGCATTAAATGTACCGGGAAGATTTACATTGAATAATCTAAGAGCAGAGAACACCTTCTATCTGTAAATCAAAATGTAGAAGCACTAGGAAAGGATTAATAAATATGACTACATCGAAATAAAAAAGACTTTTCCTTCCTAGAAAACATCATAAGCGAAGAAAAAGAAGAAAGACAAACTGGGAAACAATATTTGCAAGTTATGTCACTAATGGAGGGTTAATATCCCTAATATATAATATGGAGGAGAAAAAAGACCAATGATTCTATAAAAAATGAGCAAGAGATATAAATAGATAGTTGATAAGAAACGGAATGTGAGTGGCCCTTAAATATCTGGAAATATGCTCCACATTATTCATCATAAGAGAAATTCAAGCTAAAATTGCAATGAGATGTTTTTCATGTGTTCAGTTGACAAAAGTAAAAAAAAGTTTGACAGAGTGCTCTGATAGCAAAACTGTTGCTGGAGGGAATGAAAAATAGTACAACCCCTGTGAAGGGAAACTCAACAATATCCAACAAAAGTAACCAGAATATGTATTTCCATTAGACCCAACATTACCACTTCTAGAAGTGTACACTGGCAAAAACAAGAAGTGATGTATGCTTAAGGCTATTTAATTGCAGCATTGTTTGTAATAGAGAAAGCATGAAGGGAAAGGTCCTGTTAGGGGACTGGTTGACTAAAAGAAGTGTGTCCACACAATGTTGTACTATGTAACTATAGAAAGTAATGAGAAATATTTTTATATAATATTTTTTATAATAAATTTATTTTTTATTGGTGTTCAATTTACCAACATACAGAATAACACCCAGTGCTCATCTCGTCAAGTGCCCCCATCAGTGCCCATCACCCATTCACCCCCACCCCCCGCCCTCCTCCCCTTCCACCACCCCTAGTTCGTTTCCCAGAGTTAGGAGTATTTATGTTCTGTCTCCCTTTCTGATATTTCCCACACATTTCTTCTCCCTTCCCTTATATTCCCTTTCACTGTTATTTATATTCCCCAAATGAATGAGAACATACAATGTTTGTCCTTCTCCGATTGACTTACTTCACTCAGCATAATACCCTCCAGTTCCATTCACGTTGAAGCAAATGGTGGGTATTTGTCGTTTCTAATGGCTGAGGAATATTCCATTGCCACATCTTCTTTATTCATTCATCTTTCGATGGACACTGAGGCTCCTTCCACAGTTTGGCTATTGTGGACATTGCTGCTATAAACATCGGGGTGCAGGTGTCTCGGCGTTTCATTGCATCTGAATCTTTGGGGTAAATCCCCAACAGTGCAATTGCTTGGTTGTAGGCAGGTCTATTTTTAACTCTTTGAGGAAACTCCACACAGTTTTCCAGAGTGGCTGCACCAGTTCACATTCCCACCAACAGTGTAAGAGGGTTCCCTTTTCTCCACATCCTCTCCAACATTTGTGGCTTCCTGCCTTGTTAATGTTCCCCATTCTTACTGGTGTGAGGTGGTATCTCATTGTGGTTTTGATTTACATTTCCCTGATGGCAAGTGATGCAGAGCATTTTCTCATGTGCATGTTGGCCATGTCTATGTCTTCCTCTGTGAGATTTCTCTTCATGTCTTTTGCCCATTTCATGATTGGATTGTTTGTTTCTTTGGTGTTGAGTTTAAGAAGTTCTTTATAGATCTTGGAAACTAGCCCTTTATCTGATAGGTCATTTGCAAATATCTTCTCCCATTCTGTAGGTTGTCTTTGAGTTTTGTTGACTGTATCCTTTGCTGTGCAAAAGCTTCTTATCTTGATGAAGTCCCAATAGTTCATTTTTGCTTTTGTTTCTTTTGCCCTCGTGGATGTATCTTGCAAGAAGTTACTGTGGCAGATTTCAGGTTGTACTACAAAGCTGTGGTCATCAAGACAGTGTGGTACTGGCACAAAAACAGACACATAGATCAATGGAGCAGAATAGAGAACCCAGAAGTGGACCCTCAACTTTATGGCCAACTAATATTCGATAAAGGAGGAAAGACTATCCATTAGAAGAAAGACAGTCTCTTCAATAAATGGTGCTGGGAAAATTGGACATCCACATGCAGAAGAATGAAACTAGACCACTCTCTTTCACCATACACAAAGATAAACTCAAAATGGATGAAAGATCTAAATGTGAGACAAGATTCCATCAAAATCCTAGAGGAGAACACAGGCAACACCCTTTTTGAAATCAGCCACAGTAACTTCTTTATATAATATTTTTAAATGACTTCCCAGAGTGAAAAGTATAGACTATTATCCACGATCCATCAGAAGTGGAACTTGTCATGCAATTGACAGGGGATAAACCAGACTTGGAGTGGTATGGCTGAGGACATCCCTGGGTTGGGCAGAAAATGAAAGTCCACCCAGAAATCACGGGCCATATCCCAGCTAAGGGCAACTGAGAGTACAAAACATGCTGAGTTGTGGTGATGAGGAAATTAGTAGGTAATCTGTCAGTGAGACCTCAGCCCCCAAGATGAAAGAACAGGTAAGCCATGACAGGACACCATTCCTTGGGAGAATCTCAAAGAACAAGGCTGGAAGAAATTTGGATACTAAGCAGGGTTTGTTCCTTTTTTAAGGTTTTATTTATATATTTGAGAGAGATTGAGCAATCAAGAGATTGAGAAGCTTTAGAAGCAGATTCCTTGCTGAGCAGGGAGTTCCCCTGGGGGCTTGCCACACAGCTCAACGTAGAGCTGGATCCCAGGCTCCATCCCAGGACCCTGGGATCATGACCTGAGGCAAAGGCAGACACTTAACCAGCTGAGCCACCCAAACGCCCACAGGCAGGTTTTTAAGTTAGCATTTAAAGAACATAATTGGAGTGCCAGTGCCTAAGACCATCATACTGTTGAGTGGATAGATGAATAGATAGATAGATAGATAGATAGGCACCAATTTGCTAGACCTTATGGTACAAGATTGAAACTAGATTATAGGAGCAAGACAGAAAACTGAGTTGCTCTATCTGGATCACAACATTAAGGCTGATTTAACCCTCGCCGATCTCACTAATGAGCTAGACTTAAATCTTTCCTTAATTAGGATCAAGATATGTCCCAAAGCCGACGGAAGGATAGCATGCAGACCACAATATCTAGAAGCAGAAAAAAAACAATGCCCTTATCTTGTTTATCATTTTTTAAAAGATTTTATTTATTTGAGAGAGAGAACATGAGCTGGGGGCAAGGGGCAAGAGGGAGAAAGAGAAGCAGACTCCCTGTTGAGTGGGGAGCTTGAGGCAAGGCTCAACCCCAGGACCCTGAGATCATGACCTGAGCCAAAGTTGCATGCTTAACTGACTGAGCCACCCAGGAGTTCCTCTTATTTACTTTTTAAAAAAGAGAAACCTTCCTAGAAGTCCTGTGGCAGACTTTCCTTCCATCTCTTTGTCTCCCACATCTAACACTCTTGGCAAAAATGAAACCACCATGATTGTTCATATCAGTCAAAACCACTTGATTTGGTGAGGGCCCAGCCTTCTCTGAAGGACATAACCACTTAAAGGAAGATCAACAAATAACAAGGTTATGTTAGCCCAGAAGTGGATGGGCATAGATGATAAATAAGCATTCTATAATGTTGGCCATGGTGTCCTTTGGACAATTATAGAGCTTCGTGGCAACAAATAACAAGGTTCTGTTAGCCCAGAAGTAGATGAGCATAGATGATAGATAAGCATTCTATAATGTTGGCCATGGTGTCCTTTGGACAATTAAAGAGCTTCGTGGACTTAATTACTACCTAAACAATGACTATAAGCTACCTCCTGTGGCACTGCCTTTAGCTTGAGGCTATGAAAAAGTCAGATATACCAACTCTGTTTACAATGGGAGTGGCCTAACACTTAGCCTACCTCACAGTCCTTCCTATTTTTAGCATATATGGACATCTCCTTCCTAAATAAGAGAAGGGTCAAATCAGTTAGCTTTGTCAGTAACAAATATGGGCACAACATAGCATGTTACCCCACCCTTCTTCATCCGGCAAGCTTAATTGAGAAGTATGTTTGCAAAGAGCACTGGTTTGAAAATAAAAAAAATTCATTTAGTCAACAAATACTTATTTATTGAGTACCTACTAATCATAAGGTACTGTTCTGTACTGTTTGGCATATAAAATGAACAAAATGAAACAAAAATCCCTGCCTCCAAGCTTACATTTTGTTGGTAGAAAAGAAACCAACAAATGAAAAAGATTATAAAATATATATAATATTATATACAGTCAGATGAGGATACCTGCAACGGAAAAAATAAGGTAGGTGAAAAAAATAGGGAGCCAAGGGGTTGCATGTTATAAATAGAGTGATCCGGATAAATCTCCCAGAAGTAACATGAAGTGAACATTTAACATTTAAGTGACCCAAAGGCAGTGAAAGAACAAACCCCTCAGGGAGACAGAATGCCAAGTATAAAGACCCTGAGATGGGAGCATACATGATATTTATAAGAAACAGTCAACAGGAAGACCCTTGTAACTCTAGGGAGAGGATAAGGTCAGAGATCGTGTAGGACCCACAGGATATTGAAGGATTCAGCTCTGTGCACAAGAGGAAAAGGTGATTGAAGGGTTTAAGCACAGAAAAGGCAATCTAGCTTATAGTTTGAGAGGCTTATTTAACTGAGTAGTCTGTCAAAAGGATGATAGCAGGAGGAGGATGACTAATTAGGAAGCTGAGAGATGATGTTGGCTTGGACCAGAGTAGTAGTTATGGAAGAGGTAAGAAGAGTCCAGGTTCAAATGTATTTTGAACTTACTGTTGGAGTTTTGAAAGGAGGAGGAGCCAATGGACTATACACTAGGTTTTAAGCCTCCTAGCTTCTTTTTTTTTTTTTTAAGATTTCTTCTTTCTTTCTTTCTTTCTTTCTTTCTTTCTTTCTTTCTTTCTTTCTTTCTTTCTTTCTTTCTTTCTTTCATCTTTCTTTCTTTCTTTCTTTCCATGAGAGACACAGAGAGAGAGGCAGAGACAAAGGCAGAGAGAAGCAGGCTCCCGATCTCAGAACCCCGGGGTCATGACCTGAGCCAAAGGCAGATGCTCAACCACTGAGCCACCAGGGTGTCCCTGACTTCCTATCTTTTTAAATGTTTTATTAGAGAGAACTTCTCTCCCTCACATTTGAAGGAAATCCCAGATATTAAATCATTACACCAATATTTATTTCTTAAAAAAAAAAAAAAAAAAAAGACAAAAACAAACAGGACTCTTGAAGCACCTGGCTGGCTCAGTCAGTGAAGCTTGCAACTCTCGATCTCTGGTTTGTTAAGTTCACATCCCACATTGGATGTGGAGATTACTTAAAGATAAAATCTTTTTTTTTTTTTTTTTATTTAGTTATGATAGTCACACAGAGAGAGAGAGAGAGAGAGAGGCAGAGACACAGGCAGAGGGAAAAGCAGGCTCCATGCACCGGGAGCCCAACATGGGATTCGATCCTGGGTCTCCAGGATCGCGCCCTGGGCCAAAGGCAGGCGCCAAACCGCTGCGCCACCCAGGGATCCCAAGATAAAATCTTTTAAAAGAAAGAAATAAAAATAAAAGGAAATTACTCTCTTTAAATATAATCATTGTAATACTAAAAATTTAACGAGAATTATTTAATATCACAGTATCATAAAATAGCCCACCCATGTTCAGATTATAAACTGTCTTGTAAATGTTTTTGTTTGGTTATTGGCATTTATTTGAATTGGGAATCAGGATCCAAATAAGAGTTATAAACTGACATTGGCTTCTGTCTTTTAAGTCTATCTAAACCTATAAATTCCTCCTCTTTCTCTCTTCTTTTTTCCTTACAATTTTTTGTATTTGCGGCTTGACTCCTTCCCTACTTGGACTTGATGTCAATCCAAGCTGACGATCTCGGTCTAGATCACATCAGTTCTCTCTCTAGGTATAATTCACTTGTCCCTCTGCTTTCCAGATTTCCTGTAAATTACTTATTGGATCTATAGGCTTGATCTGATTCTGGTTCAATTTTTTTGGCTTAAACTACTTCACTGTTTTGCTCCATTCCTCATCAGAAGACACCAAATGTTTGCCTTTTTTTTTTTTTTTTTTTTTTTTTTGAGGTTCTCAGTTGTTGGGATTTCATTGCCCAAAGCCAGTGTGTTTTAGGAGTTGCAAAATGGCAACATTCTAAATCTGCCATCCCTTCTACACTTGTTTGCTGGAATGATTCATTAAAGAGAAATTTCCCCTTATCTGCTCTTTCATTACTCACTGATACAGAAAAGGAAGAATTAATCCTTGATTCTCTTTATCAGTTTTCAAAATAAGGAAATATGACCTCTCTTGATAAACAATTAATTTTTCCTTTTTTCCTTGTTAGTTTCATCATGAACAAGGCATTGGATACTTTTGGTATCATTTGCACACAGTTGCTATATCAGTTCATGGATATTATTATCCCTAAATGATATTCAAATTATTCCATCTTTGGTTATAAAAAGTCCTTCAGATTGGTGCCTGGATCCTTTTGACATGATCCTTTTTTGATAGCTTCCTTGTTATCTGCTAGGACCAACGATTCCAGGTTCATTTCTGTATTTTTATTAAGTTTGTAAATTCCAGTATAGTGAACATACAGTGTTATATTAGTTTCATGATTTCTGTATTTTTTACTCCAAACCTGGAATCCACCATTTCTCTAAAGATCCATGGTTCTTGAAAGCAGGAAAAAGAATTTGGAGACCACACTGTCTAGAGTCTAGGGGCGCTCACTTTTACAGAGTTGGTGACTGTTTCTAAGTATTTACTGTAGTCACTTCTTGGGCCTATTTATTTATTCATTTATTTTAAAGATTTTATTTATTTATTTGAGAGAGAGTGAGCAAGAGAGAGAGTACGAGTGGGGTGAGAGGAGGAGGGAGGCGGAGAAGCAGACTCCCCACTGAGCAGGGAGCCCAATGCGGAGCTCAATCCCAGATCCTGAGATCATGAAAAGAGCCAAAGGCAGACACTTAACTGACTGAACCACCCAGGCATGCCTCAGAACTATTTTTTTAGTAAAAATGTCATTTTGTCACTTCCTCTTCTAATTCAGGACTAAGATATTGTTTTTTTTTTTCACTTTACTTCTTCTACCTTACATCTCTACTCCTTTTTTTCACCCAGCTGAAAATAATAGCAATCACATTAGATAGATGAAGAAACTAAGACTAAAAAAGCTTGAGTAGTTTTTCATTAAGTGGCAGAGTGAGAAGGCAATATATAGATCTGTCTGACTCCAAAGTCTTTGCTTAAATTGGTTTTTAAAACTTTGACTTGACATAGTTCCCTTGCATCAAAGCATACATTTTTAATTGAACTGCCAGGTAGAGAATTCAACTTAACTTACATGTATTGGGTGCCCATTTTTTTATGCAAAGTCCTGTTGTCTTGTGTGAGGCTAATGTCCATCAGCAAATCTTGTAAACGCTACATACTAAAATTCATTGAGCATCTGCCTTTGGCTCAGGTCGTGATCCTGGGGTCCTGGGATCAAGTACTGCATCGGGCTCCCTGCAAGCAGCCTGTTTCTCCCTCTGCCTATGTCTCTGCCTCTCTGTGTGTGTCTATCATGAATAAATAAATAATTTTTTTTAAAAGTTGCGCATTTCTGAACACCTGCTTTGCTACTACCCTGTTCATAACAACCAACATCTTGGATTGGATTAAGTAGGAGCCTTGTTTGGATTTTTGTAGTGGCCTCCTAACTGGCCTTTTTAGCTTCCACTCTTGCCCCCTGCAGTCTGTGCTCATGACATGAGCCAGAATAAGCCTTTTAAACTCAGCTCAAATCATGGCAGTCTCTGCTCCAGACTCTCCAAGGGTTTGTTTGTTTGTTTAATTTCAGAGTTAAAGCCCAAGCACTTCCTGTGACTTGTAAAGACCTATATGTTTAAATCTCCAGTTACCTATAAGACCTCATTTTTAATCTTACCCTTGTGTTTTCGCCTTAAGCCCACTCTGGTCTTGGTGCTGTTCCTCTAAGAAGAAAAAAGTGCTCTTTTTTGCATTTACTTTTCTCTTTGCTAGAACTGCTGTTCCAGTAGGTATCTCTGTGTTGAATTCCCTCACTTACTTTTTTTTAAGTCAGCTCTGCACCCAATGTGGGGCTGGAACTCATGACCCTGAGATCAAGAGTTTCATTGTCTACCAACTGAGCCACCCAGGTACTTCAAACTCCCTTACGTTCATCTGTTCTTACTTAAAAGTCACTGCTTCAGTGAAGCCTTCCCTGTCTATCCTACCTGTTTGTCTTTCATTGCACACATTTTATTCCTTCTACTCTGCTTTATTTGTTTCCTTAGCACTTAGCACTGTCTAAAATACTATGTGTTCTACTTCTTTGCCTTGCTTATTGTCTCTTACCCCACTAGAATGTGAACTCCATGAAGCTGGGGATTTGGGGGCCCTTCTCCCCCACTATTTCTCCTCATTGCCTAGAACAGTGCCTGGTGCACGTTTGGTGCTCAAAAATGTTCATTAAATTAATGAGTCTACTTCTGAAGTTACAGCTTTATTAATCCTCCCAGGTGGTCTAGCACTTCTCACATTATGTGTGTATTCTTGACTAAAAACATATGATGACATTCCAGTTGTTGAATATTAGAATATATTTTTAAGGAAGAATATCTCTGCTTTGCTCTCTTTTTCTCATTCAACCCTCAACCCCTACCCAGTGACTCCTGCTTATTCTTCATAGAATACTTCCTCTCTTGGGACTCTTATTTTTCTTCTCCTTTTCTCCCCCACTTCCCCCGCCCCCTCGCCCCCTTCTGGCTAAATAGCCACAGACTGGCCATTTGAGCTGAGTCTCTTGGAAAGCGAGTCAGTGCAGCCTGGTGGAGAGCAGAGGCCTAAGCATTTGCATTTCCAGAATGTTTGTATTGACAAATGGCAGTCAGTTATTGACAGTTATGTCCCTTGGTGATACTTCAATTGGCTTATCTTTGCTGGTCAAATGCCTTAATTGTTCTGGCCTTTAATTCAGTCAAAGTTGGAGCTAGAGCAGAGGGGCAAGAGAAGGAGCAAGTCTAACAGAGCATCACACTTGTGCTGAGAGGCTGCTGGCAACGATCAGCCTGTCATAATGTTATGATTTGTTCATTTTTATACCATTTATTAGCCTTTACTTGTTGTGCCATTTGGCCTCCAGGGCAGATAAAGTGCTGTCTAATTTGGTAGGTTTGCTTCTGTCAGAGCAGCCTCGACAGGGAAGGTGTTAGCTGCAGTGACAAATAATCAATAGCTGTCGTTGTCATGAGGAACGTGAGCAGTTGGGCCTTTCATCTGGAGGATTAGAGGTCTAATTGGATTGAGAATAGGGAGGGTGGGCTGTTGGGTAACCCTGTCAGCCTTGTGAAGCTGTCAAATGTCGGCCTTATTCATGGTGAAGGGAAGAAGGAACCGTGTGCTTTCAGAATAGAGGAGGAAGGCATGTGAAAGCCCTTTTATACAAAGGAACAGATCCTGAAGTCAGCCCAGCTCACATATGCCCCCTTCTTTATTTAATTAGCTATCCCTTTGGATAATAAATCTGTGTAACTTTAAATGATATCTTCAAGTCTGGATGTGCAAAACACACACGTATACACACACAGTACAGATCCAGACTGGTTCCTTTTGTCTCTGGTCAGGCTGGAAGGTAAAACACTTAAATGGAGATTAAAAATGAAACTGTAGGGGAGAAATGGCCTTAGTTGTCAGAATTAACAAGTGATAAGCATCTTGAACATTATTATTAGAAAAAAAATCAGTAAGACATTAAATTAAAAGGATAGATGAGTTAATAATGAAGTGTGGATATTTGACAATATTTTTCTCCCATACCCACTTAGAAATGTGGTTCCTTATAAAACATAATCTTTCATTTATCCTTACCTACATGCACCAACCCAAAGAAGAACTATACATTGGCTAAGTTGTTTCCTCCAAGGAATACTTTATTCTTTTTGCCTTAGCAAATTAGAACAAGTGACAGGATTGGATTTAAATTATACCAGTGCTAAAAATAAATAAATAAATAAATAAATAAATAAATAAATAAATAAATAAATTATACCAGTGCTGTCATCTCTGATTCAGTCTCAAAATCTCATCTCCCAGTCCCCCCCACACACATAATTATGCTATTCTATATGTACTCCTGTATAAAGCTATCATTTTCACTATGAATGGAGAAGATATTTGGGGAAAAAATCAATTGACTTATTCTCCAGTGCACAGAACCCTTAATATCATCTCTCCATGGCCAAGGGTATGGTTTTATTTTTTTAAGTGTATGGTTTTAAATTCCACTAAATTCAGGGCACCTAGGTGGCTCAGTGGTTGAGCATCTGCCTTTGGCTCAGGTCGTGATCCCAGAATCCTGGGATCAAGTCCCGCATCAGGCTCCCTGCATGGAGCCTGCTTCTCCCTCTCTCTCTGTATTTCTCATGAACAAATAAATAAAATCTTTAAAAAATAATAAAATGAAATAAAAATTAATAAATTCCACTAAATTCTATGGAACAAAGTTAACAATGATAATTGCTAAATACAATGTTATAAGCAACATTTTAAATTTTCCTTATATATACATTCTCTACTTACAAATTAAAGTGACTACATTGCTGTTATCCAAAATCATATACAATGTTTTAAATGTTTTTAAAGTATACTCGGTACAGAGAGCATTTGTAAGCATCATCTATGTATATATAGGTAAGTATATTTTAATGAAGGCCTTGGATGAAGGTGAATTGACAGTAATGTCCACAGTGTGTGAACAGTCACTCCTAGGTTATGGATTATGCATTCAGCCCATCTCTATACCCCTATGGTCTCCTTTATATAGTCATTCAAACCCCTGCCAACCAAT
This sequence comes from Canis aureus, assembly GCF_053574225.1. Classification (NCBI taxonomy): domain Eukaryota; kingdom Metazoa; phylum Chordata; class Mammalia; order Carnivora; family Canidae; genus Canis; species Canis aureus. Next base: position 58,954,371 of record NC_135620.1, read on the forward strand.
TTGAAATGACTCAAAAAAGTACTCCAAAAGAACTGAATGGTTGTACAAACTAGATACTGGATGGATGAACCCAGTGACCTCATCACACCCTTCAAATTCTGAGATTCATTACCATTACAAATATTTCTTTAAGTTCTCCCTATTGTCAGCTAGCTTGAAGATTCTATGATCTTACTTTGTAGTCCACACTGAAGATTAGCACAAGTCTCAGTGCTGCGGACTAAGCATTTAGAATTGTGGTTTTCTAAAGTACTTCTTTTGCTTGATCTAAGCAAGAAAAATTTAAAGTTTTAAAATAACTATCCAAGGTTGCAGAAATCTCTCAGACTTCATGCAGTTCTTCTAGAACTATAACTGAAAGTATAATTATGACTACATTTTCTTTTTTCTTTTTTAAGATTTATTTATTTATTTATTTATTTTAGAGAAAGAGGGCATGAGCAGGGGAAGAGGCGGAGAGAGGGAGAAAGAATCTGAAGCAGATTCCACGCTCAGCGAGGAGCCCAGTGCAGGGCTCAATCCCACAACGAGGAGTTCTTGACCTAAGCCAAAACTAAGAGTCAGACTTAACCAACTGAGCCACTCAAGTGCCTGACCACATTTTCTTAAGCTAAATTGTTCACAGGAAATGGTAGAGACAAACTTGATATCCTGACAAAAGAAGTTCAGTGTCTAAATAGGTAGATTCACATTAGGATCTCTGATTAGAACATACTGTCTTTGACCCATAATCAAAGTCTTTGCTCTTGAGGTCAGATTAGAATATTTTGTTGCTTTGTAACACCTCAAAATCTTTACCATTCATTCATTTAACAAATATTTGTGTAAAAGCTATGTGCTAAGTTTTGGAAATATAACCATATAGAGGGCATAATCCTGTTCTCAAGGAATTCATAGTTTAGTGGGGAGAATAGATAAGGTAAATGGTAATTAAGGTATGGTATTTTTGTGTTAAATCTTAGAAAAGGAGTAAGCCTTGGGATATCAGGAGAGGCACCTAAACTACACTGAGGTGTTGTGGCCTAGAATGGGTTCCTTAAACAGATAGCATCAGTGCTAGATGACAGGGGAAAGAGGTGGAAAGTCCACTCCAAGAATACCTTGGAGTATCCTTGTGTTGCTCAGGGAGAGAAAGAATATATGGTTTAATATGTATGAATTGTTGAATATGAGGTAGAAAATATGGAAAAATAATTGATATTGGACAAGTAAAATGGAGCTAAACCACAAAGGGCCCTACATGGATAACAGTGAGTAGATTTGAATTTTTATTGAGAGGTTAGATTTAAAATGTGAAAATTGATTATATCAGGCTGAAAGAAAGGGATATGCAGCTAACTCACCAATGACTTTCTTTTTTTTTTTTTTTTTTTTTTTTCACCAATGACTTTCTGATTATCAAATTCAAATACTTTTCCTGAGGCCTTGTCTTTGACTTTGTTGGTCCATTTGACCTTCTATAAACTTCTCCATGAATCTACTTCTTTTTTCCCTGACCTGTAAATGACAAAAGCAATGGAGTAGACTTGGAAGTCAGAAGAGCTAGATTCATGACAGATTCTGCTTCTTTCTAACAGTGATTTGGGGCAAGTTTTAAGCATAAACATTCTGGGTTTCTATTTCCTATTCTTTAAATGTGTGACAATTCTTAACTCAAAAAGGTTCTTACAGGCAGTAAATAAATTAATTAATTCAAAAGGAATTTATTTGAAGGAACCCTTTGATTCTCTTAAAGGTCATATATTCTAAAGAGCCCTGATTTGGATCTGAAAATGATAGGTACTTTGGGTGGAGAAAAAAATGTATTCATGCAGATCAAATGAGTCATTTTATAGCTGAAAGTAAGAGGCAGTGATCAAGACAATCAGGTAACAGTTCTGAGAATACCATTAGATTCTCTCTTATGGATCTTAGCACTTACCTTATATTATGGTTACTTATGAACAAATCCACTCTTCGTATTCTGTGAACTCGAAGAGTAAGAGAGTTTATTTTTGTTTATTTTTGTATCCCCTTGTAATTCAGTGCTAAGTACAAATATAAATAATAGGCACTAAGTAAATATTTCTGAGTTTGAGGGTATGAAACAGTGAATTCTTGTGCTAGTATTGTCAGAATTAGCTCTGAATCTAGTTTAATATCCCACATTTTTGAATCAAATTATTCCCTCATTTTCGGTTCTGCAGAGATGTTAAAAATATGACTCATTCTACAAATCCTTTTATTACCCTGACTTTAGGATTTATTAATGAAGTATAGCATTTGATTAATAGTGAGAAAGAACAGAAGCATGCACCAGGACAACTCTGAGAGAATGTATTTTGTTACCCAGCCGGTTATAGGACTCAACAGGAGAGAATGTTGAATGGTGTAAAAGATTATAGTTGGTCTCTAATAAAGGACAGCTATTGGCAACATGGTTCCAAAATAGACACATAGTCAAGTGGTAATTATGAGGATGGCTAACACTACCTAAATACTTCTTCCATCACTGGGATTAGTACAGTGGTTCTTAACTATCTAGAGAGCTTTTTAAAAATAACAGTGCCTTTTGGTAATGATGGACTAGGTCATACTGGATCAACTGTCCCACAAATAGCATTTTAAAACTCTGGGCAAAATATAGAAAAAGCGATCTGGAAAAACTGAAGAGTAACCAGAAACAGGCAGAAATAAAGGAGGAATCAACTCTTGGAAAAAGAAAAGAATGGCAGTGAATGAGTTTCTGCTTTTATGATAGGGCCTAGTCAGTTTTCAAGGGGAAGGAAAATTAAAGAGATAGCTGTATTTTTACTAGTTGAGAGATCAGAGAACAACATTTTGGGCAATGGGTGAAAGTCAAGAGAATGACTCTCAAATAGAGGGTCTCATGGTAGGGAAGCTCCAAATTCTACATATAAATTGCCAAAATCTCTGGCTGATCTGTTACCTAAACATACACGGGGAAAACTTCAGGAAGGCAAGCTAAGACTAAAATAACTCATCAGATATTTTAGCTGCTGCCTTCCAATGCAGGAGAAACAAAGTTTGGAATTTGAGCTCAGCCAAATTAAGTACCTGCTAAAACAAAAACTACTCTTCAATGTCATACACAGAATTCAGACTCTCATTTACAATGTCCAAAATATTATTTGAAATTATTGGACATGTGGACAATCAGGGAACTTGTGATGCATACTCAGAAGGAAACCTTGGAGAACAATGTTCAAGTTGATCCAGATGTTATATTTAGCAGACAAGGATTTTTAAGCAGCTATTTTAACTCTGCTCAAAGATGCAAAGAGAAATATGCTCTTATTGAATAAACCCATTCAAAAATCTCACAGAAAAATAGAAAGTATAAAAAAAAAGAACTAAATGGAAATTCTAGAGCTGAAAAATATACTGTCTAAATAAAAATTTTACTGGAAGAAGTTACTGATGGATTGGAGATGACAAAAGAATGAATGAACTTTGAAGATAGACTACAAGAAATTATCCAACCCCAAAATAGAGAACAATGTGTTCTTAAATGGGGGAAAAAAGAGTATCTCACTGATTTGTGAGACAACACTGAAAGATCTCACATACTTGCAGTGAGATTATCAGGAGAGAAAAGAGGGTGGAACAGAAAAACATGAGAAAACGATGACCAAAAATTTCCCAAACTTGGGGAAGACATAAATTTAAAGATTCAAGAGGCTTAGTGATCACTGAAAAGAGACAGAAAACTCTGCCTAGAAATGCCATAGTCAAATCATTGAAAACCAAAGATAAAGAGAAAATCTTGAAGGCAGCCAAGGAAAAAGACAGAATCTAATATGATAAACCATGAATTCAGATGACTGCGTACTTCTCAAAAACAACAGACACAAGAAGACAGTAGAATGACAGGTTTAAAGTGCTAACATTATCAACCTACTATTCTCTATGTAGTAAAACTGTCCTTCTATAGTGAAACTAAAAGAAGGACAAATAAAACTAAGAGAATTTATCTCAAACAAACCGCCATTATAAGGAAAACTAAAGGAAGTTCTTCAGGCTGAATGGAAATTGCCAGATGGAAACAGTATTCCCGCTGTACCTTCTGATAAAGCCAAATTTTGTGGCATCTGGAAAGGAGAAATGGTTACTATCTCCAGCATCACAAATCAGGGTAAAGAAGAGTTGATTTGAAGTTGGAAGTCAGATAATTGACAATTGGTACACTGATGAAGAAAATGTTCTTTTGATTCTAGTTTGCTGAGAATGTATTACCAAGAGTGGGTGTTGAACACTGTCAAATGCATTTTCTACAGCTGTTGGGATGATCATATGATTTTTCTCTTTATTTAATCAGTTTTGCTCATTACATCAATTGATTTTTAGGTGTGAAATCAACTTTGCATTCCAGGAATTAAGGACTAAGTCCTTAATAAAGCATTAAGTATTATGCTTTTTATATATTGCTCAATTTAATTTGCTAATATTTTGAGGAATTATGTAGCAGTGTTAAAGAATTTTGATCTACAGTTTAGTTGGGTTTTTTTTTTTCTTCTGATGTCGTCAGGTTTTGGCATCAAGATTATGTAGGCTTTATAAAATAAGTTGGGAATTGTTTCATTCTCTTCTATTTGAAAACTTGTGTAAGATTGGTGTTATTTCCTTATTAAATTTTGTATAGAATTTGCCAGTAAACCCACTTAGACCTCATGGTTTTTAACTTCCTAATTTTGATGAGAAGTGGTTTGTTTATTTGCTTGTTTGATTTTAAAGTTGGGCATAGAACCCAATGTGGAGCTTGAACTCTCAACCCTGAGATCAAGACCTAAACTGTGATCCAGTCAAATGCTTAACCAACTGAACCACCCAGGTGGTTTTTTGATAACAAATTGAATTTCTTTAATAGACCTAGGATATTCAGATTTTAGATTTCTTCTTACGTCCATTTTGGTACATTGTTTTTTTTTTTCAGTGATTTTTCCATTTCATCTAAGTAGTCATATTTATTGGAAGGCAGTTCTATCTTTTTCCTTATTATCCTTTAAATATTTGTAATAATATCCTCTCTTTCATTCCTCATATGGTAGACAGGATTTGGCTCCCCAAATCCTCTATTTTGTAATCTTCAGATTCTGTGAATATGTTACCTTAGGTGACAGAAAGGACTTGGCAAATGTAATTAAGTTAATACATCTTTTTAGAGATTATTTTAGAGAGAGAGAGAGCTTATGCAAGTGGGAAGAGGGACAGAGGAAGAGAATCTCTAGCAGACTCCATGCTGAGCGCGGAGCCCCATGCGGAACTCAGTCCCACAACCCATGAGATCATGACCTGAGCTGAAACCAAGGGTAGGCTCAACCAGCCAGGTGCCCTGTTAATATTTTTGATATTGGAAAGTCATCCTGGGTTATTCAGGTGGGGCCAATACAATCAAAAGGGTCCTTGCAAGGGAAAGAGGAAGGCAGGAGCCTCAGCAGAGAGGATGTGATGACAGAAACTTGGAGTGAGGAGATTGGTAGCTAGAAGGAGGCCAGATCCTAAGGAGTATGGGCAGCTTTAGAAGTGAGAAAAAGAAAGCAGTTTCTAGAAGAAATGCAGCCCTGTCTCCTATACTTGAATTTTAGTCCTGTGAGACCCTTGTTAGACTTCTGACCTACAGAACTGTAATGTAAATATGTATCATTTTAAGTCCCTAAATTTGTTATAATTTGTTACTACAGCACTAGAACATGAATATAGCTGATGTTAGTAACTTGTAGGGTTTTTCTGTTTTTCCTTCCCGGATCAGCCTTGTAGACATTAATTTTGTTAATCTTTCAAAAGAACCAACTTTGGTTCTGTTTCTCCATTATCTGTCAGTTCCTATTGCAATTACTTCTTTTCATTTTTCCTTACTTTTCCCTACTTTGGGTTTAATTTTTCATCTTTTTCTAACTTTTAATACTGGAATCTTAGGTTAGTGATTTTATAGAATAATAATTGTAAAATATTATCATACATTTATATATAATATGTTATATATAATTACCTAAGCATGCATTTGTATACTTTAATTAAATATATAAATATAATTATTTTAAGGCTATGAAATTTCCCCAACTACTGCTTTAACTACAACTCACAGTTTTGATTTTATATTTTTGTTATCCTTAAATATGAAATATTTTCTCATTTCCATGATGATTTTTTCTCTAAACCAAAGATTATTTTTATTTACTTTTTTTAAAAAATGCTATCTAATTTTCAAATATTTTGAGCTTTTCTATAGATATTGTACTAATTTTACTGTGTTGTGATGAATATGTTATAAGATTTCAATTTTTTTCAAATTGTTAAGACATTTTTCAGCCCAGGATATGTTCTGTTCTGTCAACATTTCATGTGCAATTGTATTCTGCAGTTGTTGGGTGTAGTGTTCTATAAAATATTAAGCAAATGTAATTGACAGTGGTGTTCAAATCCTTTATGTACAGATTAGCTTTAATAATTTTTTGGAAATGTGTCACACTTACAGAAAAATTGCAAGTATAGTACAATAAACTTTTATTTTCCTGAACCATTTGAGAGTGAATTGCTAACTTGATACCTCACCACTTCCAAGTATTTTTTTGTGTATTTTTTTAAAAAAACAAGGACATTCCTCAGTATTATCATTATATAAACATCAAAATTAGGTAATTAACATTTGATAGGGTACTACCCTCAAAATTTCAGATTCTGTTATCCCAATAATACCCTTAAAGATTAGGTTCAGAATCACACATTGCATGTAGTTGTCCAGTTTCTTTAATTTCCTTCAATATGGAAAAATTCCTAATCTTTTCTCAACTTTAATGGTGTTGATACATTTGAAGATTCGTGGCTAGATATTTTATGCAATATTCCTCAATTTGGACATGTTAGATATGTTCTCATTGTTAGACTTATATTATTCTTCTCAACAGAGATATTATAGAAATGGTGCTGTGTTCTTCTCATTGAATCCTACTGGGGAACACACAATTTTTTTTTTTCCCATTCCTGATGATGTTCACTTGCTCTGTTAGTTAAAGTAGGGTTTGCTTTTCTCCACCATAGAGATACTCTTTCATCTTTGTCATTCATAAATATTTTGTGGGGAGATACTTTGTTTTTGTTTTTGTTTTTTTTTTTTAAATTTTTATTTATTTATGATAGTCACAGAGAGAGAGAGAGAGTCAGAGACACAGGCAGAGGGAGAAGCAGGCTCCATGCACCGGGAGCCCGACGTGGGATTCGATCCCAGGTCTCCAGGATCGCGCCCTGGGCCAAAGGCAGGCGCCAAACCGCTGCGCCACCCAGGGATCCCGGAGATACTTTGAAACTATGTATAGTTTGAAACTATGTATATAAGTATCTTATTGTATACTTTATCTGATATTAAAGTAGCCACTCCAACTTTTTTATGATTATTGTTCCAGGCATAAGTTTTTCCCTCCTATTCCTTTCAACTTATTTGTGTCTTATATTTAAAGTGCACTGCTTGTAGACAGTACAAAGTTGATTCTTGCTTTTTCTTAATCTAGTCACATAATATCTACATTTTAGTTGGAATGTTAGTCCATTTACATTTAATGAATTATTGATATGGCTGAATTTCAGTCTTCCATTTTATTATTTTCATTTTATGTTTGAGCCATCTGTTTTTCTTCCTCTCAATCTGTTTTCTTGTACTTTTTTGGAATCAAATATTTTTTAATATTTCATTTTAGTTCCTTTATTGGATTTTTAGCTATATCTATGGGTTTGGCTTTTTATTTTTTTTATTTTTTATTTTTTTAGAGAGGGAGGGGGGAGGGGTAGAGGAAAAGGGAGAGAGAGAGTCTTAGGCAGGCTCCACACCCAGTGCACAGCCTGACCTGGGGCTCAGACTCATGAAACTGAAATCACTACCAGAGCCAAAAATCAAGAGTCAAACATTTAACAGGCTGAGTCACCCAGGTGCCCCATATCTATGTATTATTTTTAAGGGGTTGCTCTAGGGTTGACTTTATGCATTCTTAACTTATCACATTGGAGTATTATGCTATTTCTCATAAAACACAAGTTAAATATGTCATTCCATTGTCTTCTGGCCTCCATTGTTTCTGATCTACCATCATTCCTCTTGTTCTCATGTGTGTGATAGTTGTTATCATTCTAATTTCTTTCAGTATTTTCCTTTTAATTTTGGTTTTTAGCAGTTTGCCTATTATGTGCCTAGCAGTAGTCTTCTTGTATTAACTATGCTTGGGCTGAGATTCTTGGATCTAAAAGTAGATTATTTTAACTAAATTTCAGTAATTATTTCTCAAATACTTTGTCTCATTCTCTCTTCTCCACCTGGGACAACTACATATATGTTATATTTTTCTACATTGTCCTATATAGGTCATTAAAACTCTACTGATTTTTTAAAAATTCCTTTGCTTTTATTCTTCAAATTAGATAGTATCTATGATCTGTGTTGAAATTAACTGGCCCTTTTCTTTGCTATCTAGGCTAATATTAAAAGCATTTTATGATTTTTACATTTCAGATGTATTTTCCAGCTCTAGAATTTTACTTGATTCTTTTTATTTTATTTTTTTGAAGATTTATTTATTTATTTTAGAGACAGAGGGAAAGAGACAGTGTGAGTGGGGGGAGGGACAAAGGGAGAGATTCTTCAAACAGACGCCCTGTGGAGCCCAATTCAGGGTTCGATTCCATGACACATGGGATCATGACCTGAGCTAAAATCAAGAGTTGGACACTTAACTGACTGAACCACCCAGGTGCCCTAGTATTGATTGTTTTTTCTCTTATCACTGAGTCCTATTCTGTTGTTCTTTTCTTATGTGTAGTCATTTCTTATTGTACATTCAGAACTTTATATCATGTATTGTAGGGAATCTTCATTTTGTTACCTTCCTCTCAAGAATGTTGACTTTTTGTTGTTGTTTTATCAGGCAATTAAAACTGGTAAATCACAGTGAAGTTGTTTAATGTTTCAGTTTTTTCATAGTCTTTAGTTGAATATGTTAGACCTGGTTCATAGTCTGTACTTTTTTTTTTTTTTTCATAGTCTGTACTTTTAAGGAATGTCTCTTTGGAGATTTCAATGAAAAGCCTGAGAGGTGCAATAAGTCCTTGAGGTGAGACTCAAACTCTAATTTCTATCTCCTCTATGTTGGGTAGTAGCTTTCTTATCAGCTTTGCAGCCTTCCATTTGGTGGTTTCTACAGATTTCTTGGAGTCTGCCCACATATTGCAATCCAGGGGTTAGCTGAGGATTTTAGAGGGGTCTATATGCATAGTTGAGGCCTCCCTCTCTGGCTCTTTTTGGAATAACTTCCATTATTCTAATCCAGTCTACCATATCTATTTTCTAAACAACTGAACTAGCTAATCAGTCTTCCTGATTCAAGTCTTTTTCTCTTCAAACCATTCTCCATGCTACAGCCAGATTTCATTCACTCATTTATTGTCAAAAGTTGATGAGTATTCACCGAAAAGACAATATTGTCAAGCAGCCAAGCTGTTGCAGCTATTAGTTTGGCTTGCCACATGAATTCAGCTGATAATAAGACCACAGACCCAATTTATTTAGATGGTATAGTACTCACGGTACATCAGGGAGCATGAACTTTATAGGTTTGTATTGGTTCTCCTTGCCCCCAAGTCCTGTAGGGGTGATGTGGAGACAGGTCCAGGTAGATTCTGCAGAGACAGTAGGTCTGTGTCACACCTGAGGAAATCTGACCTTTGCAAACCCCTGATCTTACATCAGGACTTGAGGCAAACAGGCCCAACCTTTGCCACTAAGGGAGTCGTCTCTTTATTATCCTGGTCAGCAAGCAAATCTATCCTCCAACCTGAAGGGAGATAATATCTCTAGCTTTGAAGGCCACTTGCTATCCAGACATCCTTGAAAATGTGTCCAAGTTACTAAATATGTAGACACACTACGGAGAATCATCTCCAAAAAAGTAAAAGATAAAAGCAACTTACCTTTGGTCAAGGGTAGAGAGTGAATTTTAGGGGTAACAAAAATGTGTCCATTTGTTCTACCAAGTCATTTTATCCTTCCCCTTTCCATTTACAAAGGAAAAAAGAAATCTCAACCACATGCTAATTAGAGCCTTAATTTTCTACAATAGGTTTTTAATCTTTCATCCCACAATAAGATACAAGGCTGAAAATCATAATTACTGTGGAAGTCTTGGGCTTATATTCCTTTACACTAAACTGGAAAGGTATGGTCTGCAAAGGCATTATCTGATTGTAATTAGCAATTTATTAATGCTTTGTACAACTATCCAAAGGAAGTGAGCTATAACAATCAGAAAAGGAAGAGACTAGAGATATACACTGATTCTTGCTGCAAGGGTATTATACCCAAGATAAGGAGGATGGGCCAATACTTGAAGAGGGTGTTAATCTTACAAGACAGTATTAGTATGCTGAATGTCCCTTATAAGGAGGCCAGGCTATAAGTGCTTCACAGGTGGGAACAATCATCAAGGGAGGTTTATGGACCATTCTGGTGTCTATTTTTCTTCCGCCTAGGTGTTGAGAGGCAATTATTACAGCAGCTTTTTTTATTCTAACTTCCTGACTCAACTACAGACCTGAATTGAACTTAATACTGTAGTCACAGCGGTGACTTTGCATTGTTCAGATAGTCATTCCTCAAAGCCTAGTTAGAGTGCTTCTGATTATAAGCATATAATTCTCTATATTAAAATTCTTTCAAAAATAAATAAATAAAAAATAAATGAATAAATAAATAAATAAATAAATAAATAAATAAAATAAAATTCTTTCTGCCCAGAATGCCTAAAATAGCTGCTGTTTCCTGTACTAAACCTGCCTAATACAGTGGAATTGAAATTTCAGGTATGCTGTAATGAAATGGCCAAACTTAGACAAGGAATGGGAATGGGGGATAGAATTTAAGGCAGAAAGAATAGAGTGAACAAAGCTTGAAAGGCAGAACGGCCATGGCATTTTTTTTTTTTTTTTTTTTTTTTAGAAACTGAGGAAATTACAGAAAAGAATGAGGTATATTAGAGTTTCCATCATACAAATTTCTTTCTTTCCTATCTAATTCTAATTTTTTTCCTTCCTCTTTTCTTCACTTCCTCTCTCTTTCTCTCTTCCCTTTCTATCACCCATGGAACTTGTCTATAGCTTAAATCTTTCGGTTTTTCACTGTAGCTTCACATTGCTTACTCATTTCGGTGGCCTTCAGAGTTAAAGAAATTGCTGCATCTCCAAAGTTTTGTCCTTTCCATTGACTATCCTACTTTTGGGTCAGCAGAGTCGTTTTGAACTTGGCTCTATTACTGAACAGATTCATTCATAAATCTAGTCTCCTTGGACTAACTAGATTTATTGTGGGCTACCAGAAATCCTCCTCAGATTTGCATGACTGCACTTGGAAGCTCTGTGCTTTTACTGTCACCTGGTTCTAACCAGAGCAATATCTCTTATCTACTGGCAAAGGAGAGTTAAGGATGTGATTGGAAGTTTGAGCATAAAAGTAATGTGTTATGCTCAAAAAGGCTGAATGCAAAGCACATGGGGGGTAATAAGATAGGCATTTCACCATAGCTATAGGCAAATTGTATCTCTAATGGTGCAAAATATAAGGTCTGATATGTATTTGATGTTTGGCACCTATGCCATTTGGTTAGCCATTGTGAAGCATATACTGGGTACTCTTGATAAGGGAGGTTGAAAGGAGGCTTGATTTAAAAAGATTTAAAAGGCTGATTAAAATACAGGGCGGTTTAGCACTGCCTTCAGTTCAGGGTGTGGTCCTAGAGACCTGGGATCCTGTCCCACATTAGGCTGCCCACATGGAGCCTGCTTCTACCTCTGCCTGTGTCTCTGCCTCTCTCTCTCTCTCTCTCTCTCTCTCTCTCTCTCTCTCGTGAATAAATAAATAAATAATCTTAAAAAAAAAGAATCCTGGCTACAGGTATATTTGGGTTTTTGTAATTTTTTTGTAATTGTGTTCTTCTGCCACATTTTCTGGCATTTGTTCTCAATGTCTTTTTGTTGTTGGTTTTTTGATGTTGTTGTTGTTGTTTGTTTTTTGTTTTTTACTATTTTATGTATATATTAGAAAGGAAGACGGGGAGGGACCATGAGTCAGGGGAAGGGCAGAGGGAGGGGGAGAAGCAGACTCCCCTCTAAGCTGGGAGCCTGATGCAGGATTCAATCTCAACACTCTGGGATCATGGCCTGAGCCAAGGCAGACACTTAACTGACTGAGCCACCCAGGCACTCCCTCCATGTTTTAGATTAGCTATTAACCTAGCTTGTTTTGTGAGAATTTTTTTCAAGCATTTTTTCCCCAAGTTTATTTTATCCAAGAAATATTAAGTTAGGTATTTTTTTTAAGATTTTATTTATTTATTCATGAGAAACAGAGAGAGAGAGGCAGAGACATAGGCAGAGGGAGGAGCAGGCTCCATGCAGGAAGCCCAATGTAGGACTCAATCCCAGGACTCCAGGATCATGCCCTGAGCCAAAGGCGGACACTCAACCACTGAGCCACTCAGGCATCCCTAGGTTAGGTATTAAGCAGCTTTTTGTTGCTTACAACACACACACACACACACACACACACACACACACATATACACACAATAAAAATTACAAAAGCTTAAAAGGACTTTGAAAATCATTCTGTGCAGCATTTCCCAAAGCTCCTTCCTTAGAACAATGTTCTCATGAAATGTGTGAAAATGGGTCCCCTGGCCAAATAAGTTTGGGAAATATTGCATGTTCCTTCTTGGAAATTGACAATGCATGTTAGCATCTCAAAGGCTCTGAGAAGTCATACGGTGGAGACTTTTATTTTTTGATCACAATATATACTTTTTTAAGGCATAAGCTAATAACATCTTAAGAAACTGGTGACCAGTAAAACACTTTGGAAATTTGAAAGTTGTTTACTCATCACCTCTAAGAACAATGTCTTGGGGCTCCTGGCTGGCTCAATCGGTAGAGCACGAAACTCTTGATCATGGGGTTGTAACTTCGAGCCCCATGTTGGGTATAGAGATTATTTAAAAATAAAATCTGCAGCATTTAATAATGACAATGCAGCTAAACTTATATTTACTACTTTTTAAACTGGTGATAAATAAAAACAAATTTTATCATTGCTACAGATTTTATCATTGCTACAAAAGACAAACTAAAAAGTTGAGTGGTTTGCTGATGTTTTAAATAGTTTTAGACCACCGCTCACTCTCCCTTTAGTCTATAACAATGTCAAACGTTGATCTCTTGAAATTGGTTAGAGCACTCTGGTTTTTGAAAAACCAGTTCAAGTCTGTCTAAAGCCATCTGAAAGGGGAATTTTCTGAAGCTTTTTCTATTCCCATGATTCTCACAAAATTCTTCAATTCATTCTAGTCTAGAAAGTAATGGATCTTCCTTAAAGAAGTGCTAATCCCAAGGTGATCACAAAAGACAGATTTTCCCACCTCTGATCAGGTTTCTTTTTTTGTTTTGCTACATTTCTTTTTTAGCATGGTGGTATTTTATCCCCAGGACATTTCTTTTACGAAAAAATATTGTACTATATATATATATATATATATATATATATATATATATATATATATATATAAGAAACACTTTTAGAATTTTTATTTTTCAGGACTCCATTTTGGCATGATATTTTTCGGTCATTACGACACTTAGCTAAGTCATATTTCACTATCACCAAAGATATCTTAGAATTAAATTCTTGAATTGTGCTTGACTGCTTCTGGTTGACAAACAATTTAAATTAGATAGTATCTCCCATTTTCTTAAAACAGGTATCATCTCCTAGAAATGCCATTGTTTGTCAAGAAAGAACCTATGGCAATAGGAAAAGGATGTAAGTGAAGAAAAAGCACGATATTTTGTCATCAAAAATCTGTGCATAGTTTTTATTTTTGGAAATAAACATGTATCATGTATGGCGTATGGGGGTTCACATTAGTATTAGAAGTTTTTATGAGTGCTTTGCTGGTTCCTTGATACAACCCAGTATATTGTGCTGTGTTTTCTCAACTGCCTTTGTAAACACCGTCGCCTTAATAGATCATTTTGAAAGAAGCTACCATCCTGCCGCATCTGTTGGTAGCCTTCCTTCAGGTTTCTGACATATCCTTAATCTGATGCTCAGCCTTGTCATTTGGATCAATAGTAAACCAGATAAGATGTCTTCTACTTGCAAGGCTATGGCTATAAAAGGTATTTGAAAAATAAATTCACTTTTTATGTCCATGCCACAAACCCGGGGAGTACTAATTTGTCATTTGTCTCTCCATCTGTCTGTAAACAGTCAGTTAAATTGGTTATTGATGCGAATAAGGTGAATTATACTTGAACAAAGAGTAATACAGAAATAAACTTCATAGTAAATTTCTTAGATTCCTACAAAAGGTGCCATCTTTAAAAAAAAGCTGACATATCTTCACTTTAATCTCTATTTTAAAATGAGTAGTTACTTTTATATTGTTTTCTATTACAAGTAACCAATAATAACAATCAATTATAATTATGTTCTGCTTGACAAACCACTCTTTATTATTTAGCTTCATAGCCTCCAAACAGAACTATCCATTTTATAATTTGTAATGCATTTGTTATTCACTTAAAAATATTTATATAATGCCTGCTATGTATGAGGCACTGCACCAGGCACTAGATTCTGTATACAAAAGAAAATGTTGGTGATAATAGAAGAGGTTTGAATTGTAACATTTCAGTATTCAAAAGAATCCCAGAAACCACCTCCAAACTTATTATTTTACAGGAAACTAAATAACAGTTTGTGAGTCACAGGCAACCAGCTATTTATTGACATTTTTTTCTACTATATATATTATCTGATAATCTTTTAAAAATAAGCCCAGAGTTTAATCTTTCTGAATTTGTGTTTTCTCATCTATGAAGCAACAGTAATTCTGGCTTTCACAACAGGGGCATTGTGAATATTAACTAAGGCGTGATTATGGAGCATTTTAAGTGCAATCTGAGGCTGAGAAACACTCCTGATAGATAAGAGACAGGAAGAGAGTATATGAAAATGTAAACCATGGTTACCTCAGGTTTGTGCATTGAAGGATGGACATTGTTTTTCTGCTCTTTTTTTGATTTTTGAAATTCATTTCTTTCTTTCTTTCTTTCTTTTTCTTTTCTTTCTTTTCTTTCTTTTCTTTCTTTCTTTCTTTTCTTCTTTCTAAGTTTCTAAGTAAGCTCTATGCCCAGCATGGGCCTCGAACTCATGACCCTGAAATCAAGAGCCATATGCTCTACACACTAAGCCAACTAGGCACCCCTATTTTTGAAATTTCTTTAATGAATATATTATTACTTTTATAATAAATGCTAAAGTTTTTTTCTTTTTTCTTCTCACTTTATATTTTGGCATAATTTCAGGTTAACAGAAAAGTTGCAAGAATGTACCCTTCACCCAAATTCCCCAAATGTGCACTTTTAACCACATGTGCTTTATCCTCCTCTCTCGCATATGTGTGTGTGTGTGTAGATGTTGGTTTCTGAGCCATCTGAAGTAAGTTGTAGACATGATATTTCTTTGCCCCCGAATCTTTAGTGTATATTTCCTAAAAATTTGGGCATTATATCACCACAGTTCAGTTAGCAAAATCAAGCAATTAACATGAAATACTATTATCTAATCCCCGATCCTTCTTATATGTCCCAATAATGTCATCCATATAAACCCCCCAGGCTCAAGTCTTGCGTTCTATTACATCTTTTTTGGTCTTCATTCATCTGCAACAGTTTCTCATGTGTGTGAGTACCACACATGCGCATGTCATGACATTGACGCTTTCTAAGAGGCAAGATGTATTGTCTTCCACTTTGGATGTATCTGATGTTTCCTCATAATTAGATTTAGTTTATGCACTTTTGGCAAGAATACCACAGAAGCGATGTTGTGTTCTTTCCAGTGCATCATATCAGAAAAAACATGACACTGATTTGTCCTATTACTGGTGATGTTCACGTTGAATCACTTGGATAAAGTGTCAGCTGCCAGGTTACTTGACATCAATATAGTTACCTTTTTCCTTTGTAATAATTAGCTCTCTTTGTGGAGAGCTAATTTTAAACTATGTAAATACCTTGGCAGTCCTCAAACTTTGGCTCACCACCATTAGCATCCTTTGACCACTCCCCACCTAAATCAGTTCTTACCATGGCAGAAGTTATTTTTAAAATCATGGCTTCTTCCAGATGTAAAATTAGATGTATATTTTGATGGAAACTGTAAATATCACCTCCCATATTAAATAAGCTAAAAAGAAGTGGACGAGATTGTGCCAAAATGCTAGTAGAGTTTACGTTAAGCTTAGGGTAATGGAATTATAGGTGATTTTTTTTTTTACTTTCTTTTCCCAATTTTGAATAATTTTCCAAATTTCTCATTGCATATAAAATATGTATCTCATAATTTTGGAATGGCTTTCTATGATGGATGTTTGTTTATTTCCAAATGATCCACAAAAGGCTTGCACAAAATACTAAAATATTGATTTAGGAACTGTGATATTCTTGAAATTAGAAAAACTATTGGGTTAGAATTAAAAATAAAACTATGGCAAACAGGACACCTATCTAAGCTCAGTTATAAAGTGGTACATCTAAAATAGCCTTCAATCTCTAGATCTTTCTTCCCTTCTCCTACCACTGAACTAGGGCATTATTCTTTACCAATAAGTTACTCTTAGTTTTAGTTTTAGTTTTAAAAAATTTTAAAGAGAAAGTTTAGTTTTAAAGAGAAAAGGTCTAGAATGGTGGGAAAAAGGTAAAGAGTGGTACAAAGTTCAGGGATTGATTTGCAGATAGAGGGTGCATTGTGATATGGTTTTTAAGAGATGACTGGACTTGAGACTAGAAGATACAGATTTGAATTCAAACATCATCACTGTGAGGACCTTGGCTACTACGTTGAAAACGGGTAATGGTACTGAGTCAGATTACTAGTTATTGCATTTGATTAAAACCTTTAATGCATAGGTTCATTAAAGATTTTTCAGTTTAGTTGGATTTATTTCTACATTTATCTGCACATTTGTCTCTATCACTGTCTTAAGAAATCCCATTCATAGAGTGGGACCAAAGTAGAAAAGGCAACAGATGGATTCAATCAGTTGTTTGAAACAGTTCCCCCCAAGGCACATATCTTAGCCGAGTAGATGAATTGATTTTTTTAAACTGCATGTTAGAATCAATAAAACTAAGGTACATTCTTGGAAAACTAAAGATAGAGCCTACCACAAGACCTGGGGTGCTTCAAAGGAACCAGGAGGTAAATAAGATTTGTTGCATTTAACTTTTGAATTTAATATTAAAATATGATTTTTTAAAAACTACTTGCAATGTAACTCAGAAGGCTGGTCAGGATCAGTGAGAACAGGCTGGGCAGATGATAATGGACATCAGACAATGAGAATGCAAGAAGCAAGTGCTTTCTTATTTATCTATTTTTGAAACAAACATGGTCAAATAAAAGATGTTTTGTTTACAAAGACCACTTTTAGGATGAGAGGAGCACAATATGGTACCTAAGAAAGAAACCAATATTTATCGAGCATTTTCCGTGACCTGGTCACTATGTGTTGTTTTCTTCTTTTTTACCAATGGGAAATCTGAAGTTTTGAGCAGTAACATGCTACAGTTAATACAACCAGTGAAGTACCCAGATTTGACTGGTTCCAAAATACACTCTCATTTAATTATACTATGCTGCCTCCCATGGGGTAGCATTTCTGGATCCCCCAAAGCTTCAACTTCAGTAGGCTAGAAAAATTAATTTTGTATAAGGAAAAAGGAAATTGACTCAAAAACTATTAGCCTGTGGCCAGGAAAAATAGAACTTATTAGAAATGAAGTTGTTACTAAGCTTGAATAAAAAAACAATGAGTTTGGAATAGCTGTTTGTAGAGGATCTTCTGCTTCTTAGGAGCATAGTCAAAGAACATTAAACTGGAGGAGCCTTTAGATCATTATTCAATATGGGAGGAAACTGAGTCTAGGAGAAATTCGGTGATTTGATTTCAGATGTGAGGGTGATCTGCCTTACTTAAATCCTTTAGGACTGCTTCAGAAACCCAGAGGGTAAAGTCCAAACCGCTTGGTTTGGTACCTTTCATCATCTGTCGAGGCCTCCCTCACCTTTTTGGTTTCTGCTTCCTATGTCCCCCTTTTTACTCCATAGTAGACCTATGAACTACTTAAAGCTTTTATTTGAGTCACTTTTTCCTCACCCTCATTCTGCACACACAATGCCCTTGCACATTCAGCTTCCTTTCCACTTAAGCGAGCCTAATTGTATATACACTGCTCAGGAACCATTTCCTCCAGGAAGACTTTACTGGCCCCTCAAGGCTGAGTTAGGAGCCCTTCTAAAGAGTTCTTACTATTGTCTATCTTTATATGTCACTTATCTCATTTGCCATATTACAACAGTGAATAACATCTACATATGGCTTCATTGTCCATTATGGCTGAAGCAAGGGGTAGTGTGGCAATTACTGCACCATACAATAAGCCAATACAAAAGAACTGATACATGCAAGTTAACTAATGTTGGCTTCATAAGTTTGGTATAGGAGGAGCTTACGGAGACAGATTGGAAGGGGTGGGAGTAAAACCCAAAGCTGTTTTTGTTATAAGACTACATAAAACTCAGAAAATAAGGATCCCTGGGTGGCGCAGCGGTTTGGCGCCTGCCTTTGGCCCGGGGCGCGATCCTGGAGACCCAGGATCGAATCCCACATCGGGCTCCCAGCATGGAGCCTGCTTCTCCCTCTGCCTGTGTCTCTGCCTCTCTGTCTCTCTCTGTGTGACTATCATGAATAAATAAATAAAATCTTTAAAAAAAAAAAAAACTCAGAAAATACTATTGTCCATATCAAAGAAACGGAGAAGGAAAATGAAATGGAGACACGGAGAAGTGCTAAAATATCGGTGATTCTAACTTAACATCCAGCTCAATTGCCATCTCCTTCATGAAATTTTTCCTGATCTAACCCTTTCCCATCTGCACAAAGGGCTGAAAGTACATCCTCTATCCTGGTCTGTTTTTCACTTTTTATACACTTACTCTTCTCTGCTTGTTGTGTTACATTGCATATGAGTGTACATATGTCTTTTAATTATTTTTTAAAACTTCCAAAACTCTACCTGGAACCCTAAAACTCTTAGAAGAGAGCACAGGCAGTAAGTTCTCTGACATTGGCTATAGCAACATTTTTCTAGATATGTTTCCTAAGGCACAGGAAGCAAAAGCAAAAATAAATTATTGGGACTATGTCAAGATAAAAAGCTTTTGCATAGTGGGGGAAATCATCAACAAAACAAAAAGGCAACTTACTAAATAGAAGAAATTCGCAAGTGATATATTTGATAAGGGTTAATATCCAAAATATATGAAGAACTTCTATAACTCAACACCAAAAAAACAAACAAACAAAAAAAAAAACCCAAAAAACAAACAACCCAATTAAAAAATGGGCAAAGGACCTGAATAGACATTTTTCCAAAGAAGACATCCAGATGGCCAACAGACACATGAAAAGATGCTGAACATCACTCATCATCAGGGAAATGCAAATCAAAGCCGTAATGAGATATTATCTGACACCTGTCAGAATGGCTAACGTCAAACAGACAAGAAATAAAGTATTTACAACAGCCAAGATATTGAAGCGCTACTCAAATGTCCATTGATAAGTGAATGGATACAGAAGTACACACACACACACACACACACACACGGTGGAATATTATGCAGCCATAAAAACAGGTGAGATCTTGCCATTTGCAACAACATGGGTAGAACTAGAGGGTATTATGCTAAGTGAAATAAGTCAGACAGAAGAAGACAAACATCATATGACTTCACTTATATGTGTAATCTAAAAAACAAAACGAATAAACAAAAAGCAGAATCAAACCTATAAATACGGAGAATAAATTAATGGTTGCCAGAGCAGAAGGAGTTAGAAGAATGGACAAAAGTGGGTAAAGGGGAGTGGGAGATACAGGCTTCTAATTATGGAATGACTAAGTCATGAGAGTAAAAGGTACAGCATAGGGAATATAGTCAGTGGTATTGTATAGTGTTGTATGGTGACAGATGGTAGCTACACTTGTGGTGAGCAGAGCATAATGTATAGAGTTGTTGAATCACTATGTTGTATGCCTGAAACTAATGTAACATTGTGTGCCAATTATGGTTCCAAAGAAAAAAAAATTAACACTTCCAAACTTCTTGCATAGTGTTGGATACAGCGTATTCATATAGTAGATAACTATTGAATATTGAATAAATGATTGAATTAGGTCAGTACTTCTTTAATTTTGATACATTTTTTAATTACCTGCAAAGTATTTAAGAAACATTAATTCCAAAATCCCAGAAACTCATTGCATTGACCTGGGATAGAACAGACGTTTTGTTTTCGTTTGGGTTTATCTATTGTTTGTTGTTTAAGCTTTTCAGAGTTGAAAACTCCAATATTAGGTTCTTCATTTAAACAATTGTTCTGAGAGTGTGGAATTGTAGACTAGCATCTCCCAGAAACTTGTTTGAAATGCACCCCACACCAGGCCTAGTAAATGAAAACACTGAGGGAAGGCTTTAGTAATCTGTGTTTTCAAGTTCTTCGGTTGATCCCAAAAATGCTAGAGGTCAAGAGCTATCGATTTAAGAAAAACTGTTTTCCTGTAAACAAAATATCAATTATGGGAAACAAAATGCATTTTATAATCACCCCAAAAGGTGGTGCCAATTTAAAGCACCACTCTAAATACAGAAGGGTACCTTACAAGCACAGCAGAACTGTATTTGTGGAAATACGCCATCACAACATTTTATACCTTTTTTCTAATATTTATTTTTTGCATGAAATGCTCTTTATTGAAGGAACTAATTTTCATAGTAATCTAAGAAAATAGGTTATAACAGATGGGAAAAGCATGTGACGGATCTAGCATTGCATAAAGAATCCTCAAAGTCAAGGATACCTTTACATCATTTCTTCTCTTAAAGAAGAGTCTGTACATTTCTCTGTGTGTGTGTGTGTGTGTGTGTGTGTGTGTGTTGTTTTTGACAGTAACATTTTCTCTTTCTGTTGTGCTGTTTGACTGTGTGCCACTTGATGGCTCTGTCTATTCCTATGGAAACCAAGTTAGTGGAAGGAACCAAGACTTGGAGAAGGCACTGGGGAGAAATATTAGAAGAGTTCAGCCACAGAGCAACTAAAGATGTTGCCTTTCCTTCAGTCAAATCCTTTTTGAGAGCCAGAATCTGTTTCAAGCCGGGGAGATGTTCTTGGCTGATGTATTGTCTAGCTGCTCTGCCAGATGGATGAACATCTTAAACTGGAAAAACAACAAATAGAGCTCCTAGTCTGTCTTTGAAGTGCCATTCTTAGCCTTTGCTTAGAGAATTCTCAAAAAGCTTTTAAAAAAATAGTTTTAAAGATTTGCTGAAGGTGGCAGGTTAGTGATGTGGTTACATCATAGTTGTTGAGTAATTAGAAATTAGAAATTTTAGCTATAAAGCCTAGTGTTTGGACTGGACTATCAGAAATTTATGGAAAAAGAATATCTGAAACTGGGGGAAACAGCGCAGATTTAATTTCAGTTCTAAAGCCCAGTGAAGTCATGTCATTCAAAAACGTGGGTTTTGTAACTGTTTGCTTTCTTATAGAGTCACCTTAAACAAAAGTCCAAGAAACCAGAGTACAACAAGACACCTAAATCAACTGAAACGAGAAAATGAGCCAAGCAAACAAGAATAATGAGGAAGGGCCATTCTTTTCCAATCCACTTATACTCTATATTTGATGTAGTTAGTAGTGGTATCTCCTGGCCCAGGAAAAAGAACAATACTAGATTGTATTATACTGAGCTACCTATGTGGCTGTTTAAATTATGTTTACATTTAATCCTTATTTCAATAAGGATGTAAAGTTTCATTTTTCCAATTTTATGACTTTAGTTTATGGCAGGAATTATTGTTTGGGGAAAGCAGTTAAAGCAGCTATTAATATAGATGGTTTATAACCCTATATCTTGAATCTAGCCATCTCCTCCCATCTTCAGATCCGTATGTATTCATTTCATTTTTTGCTATTTTTGCTAGGCATCTCTATATTGACATCCCTCGAGCCCCAAATTCCACATGCTAAAAAAAAATAGAACTCAAAATCTTCATTCCTAACCCCATTTTCTTTCCATCTTTCCAGTTGTTGACACCGCTCTCCATCTTCTACCCATGTAGGAGTCCTCTTATATATTTCACTAATCTGTCCTCTTATTTTCATTTAGCCCTCAACATTTTTATTCTGAATTGCTCTAGTAAGGCCCTCTGACTGGCCTCGCCTCATTGTCAAGGTTTTGTCCCCCTCAAATTGATGCTTCACACAGCCTCCAGGGTATTTTTTTTTAAAACACGAATTCACTCACGTCATTTCTTTCTTAAACTCCTCATTGGCTCCCTGTTACCTGTAACAATAAATTTTAGACTCTTTGTCTATATTGCTCTATTAGACTTCCCATTTTCTATCCCTTGCCCACCTCTCTAATGTGTTTCAGGTCTTCTTATACTTTATTTCATATTTCAAAAATAAAGAATTATTTTCAGGATTTGAAATTTTATTTTACTCTACAAACAAGGTAAGAAGTTGGTCTATTACTGTTTCATGTATACTGACAATAGACAAGAGACTCCAAGGTCAGAAACAAAGAAGTTTAACAAGACAGCATTATAAAAATCATCAGCACCTATATGTTTGCATTGATTTTCCTTGCCCCCAAGAATGATGAGGGAGTTTCCCAGTTACCAGATGATGGATGATCTGGGCCTTCTACCTACCTACCTACATGGTAGGTTTCCATCAGAACTGAGGAAACCTACCATGTATCTGGTACATACATATAAAATCTGCTGCTTTTATAATAAGCAATAATTAAGCACAGAGGGAAAAAATGACCTCATCTCTCCAGTTGATTGCTGCCAGTACATCCCTGAGAACTTGTGTAAGTCAAGAATGGTCAGGACTTTGCATTTTGCCATAAGAATATGCAGAGATAGGAGCACCTATGGGTGACTCAGTCAGTTAAGCATCTGATTCTTGGTTTCAGCTCAGATCATGATCTCAGGGTCATGAGATCAAGGTCTGCATCAGACTCTGAGGTCAGCATTGAGTCTGCTTTGGGATTTTCCCCTCCCTCTTCCCCTCCCCCCATTCACATACTCAACGCTCGTGTGCACTTTCTCTCTCTCTCTCTCTCAAATAAATAAATCTTAAAAAGAAAAAAAAGAATATGCAGAGATGATTAGGGTCCATGGTAGATTACCTCTCCCAACAATCCATCACTTAGTCCTACATGTTCTTAACATGAGCATGCTATTCCATTAGCTACTCTGATTAATCTGACCAACAGAGGCTGAAAACAAATCTGTTTAATATGTCTCATATGACATTTAATTAATAGGACTCAAAGCAGCAGGATGAGAACAACTTGCAGTATTGATTCAACTATGCCCCTCAGTGTCTGGGATTAAGTCAACTGTTAATAAGTACCAGGGGAAACAGTAGGTCTTACTTTATACAACCAGGATGCACTCTAAGACTAGTCTATTATCTATTATGACTTGTGCAAGGGAGTTTGATTGACCTACTAATCTTTGGTGGGATTACCAATAATTACAGGAAGTTCTAGATGGACCAATGAAGGAATATTTCATGGTCCTTTCTCCCCTATATACAAATATATAACCTGAAAAAGGCACAAGTTACTTTAGTTTAGGATTTGCTATTAAGCCTGGATCACCATTACATTACATTAATTTGGCTAAGCCACATGGGCAGTAACACCAAGCAGTTATAGCTTCAGTTGTCATATGTGGCATAGCCCAAAGCTCCTCACACACCAGGAGAGACATATTTATTTGTATCCATTAAGCTAAAATTAGGTTTAGCCAGTCCCTGTGTTTCAACATGTATGAGGGGGTTCACATTCAGGCACTGCCATTGATGGTGTCAAGCACAGCAGAAAACTTCAAGACCATCCATGTCCACTCGAATTTTTTATTTCATAGCAGGTGAGTGGCAATGACAAACACAAGAAACGATCCTATCGTTAGCCTCAGTTAGTCTTTGATTCAGGCAGCAAACAATATCCAGAATGCAGTACTGGATCCAAAGGACAAAGAGTGTTAATTATCCTTCCAAGATCTAAGGTATTTCCTTCCCAGATGCTGAAGTGTATCCCATCCAAAAATTAGTGTATCCCATCCAAATGGCTATATCTCTTCACCTTTTCTCCAATTATCTACTGCTTGCACCCATACCCTTCATCTAGAAGGGTAGATGCATATGGAGCAAATTTACAGAGACTCATTATATTCCCCACCTTGGCCTATGTGAGCACTGTAGGAAGACTTAGTAAACAGGGTACTCAATCAGGTGGTCATTATGGATGTTTATGATCTAGGACTGTGTCCACCAAACAAACCCAAGTGGCTAAACTAGAATAAATTTGAATCTCTAAGTCCCTTTTTGGCTGGGCTGCCATCCAGGGGCTATACCAACCAGGTCAGCCTGGGATAGCTCCTCAGGGAAAGAAAGAAACATCATAACCATGAATGGGCCAGGAAGATTCCCAGATTTTTAAAATAGGTATGTATAATCCCCACTCCTTTGCTCTGATTATTTACCAGGAGACTGCCCTGAGGATATGAACTCTTTCTAGGGGTGGCCACATTCAACAGCCAAACTGCCTCTCTTAGGTGTGTGGACCAAGAGGAGATAACTGGGGTAGATTCAGAAATCTTTTTGAGTTTATTTTGGAGGAACCCATGCCCTCTCTCAACAATTTGAGATTCTTGAGGGTGGTAGAAAACAAAGAACACCAATCAAATACCTTAAGTATTGGCCTGTTGTTCAGTGGTCTTTGTGACAAAAGATATACCATAATCAGACTATGATGGTCTGGAAACCCCGAAACATGAAATGTTTTCGTTTCAATGGCCTCAGTGCTGTGGCTGGTATAGGCTAATCAGACTGAAACAACAATATCATAACCTGAAAAATGTCGGCAGTGGTGGGCATGAGGTGACCTTGGCAAGGAGTTGTCAAAAAGTCCTTGCAAGGAATGAGCAGGAGCTGCCCTATAACGTGGCCTCCTTCATCACACACACAAAAATAGACCTACATAGAAGAATACACAAGTTTGGTATGCAGTGGTAGCTTCTACATCAAACACGTACCTTTTACTTTAGGCCTAGTCTATGATGATGGATTCATTGCCATGTTTAGTGCTGTGATGGATCCAGGTGGTAAATGACCAATGACTTGGGCAATGCAGGCTTATTCAGCAGCCTGATTCCGGTAGGTCTTATAAGAGAATGAGCCTTTATTATAGGTGTCTACAGAGAGATTCAGGCTGTTTAATTGGAAGACACAATTGTTTCTATAATTTGCAGCCACAAAGAGGAGTATCTTTCATCTACCACCATCTAGAGTCTTCCCCATGGCGGACCAGATGACTAGAGCATTAGCAACAACCCAAGAGGTAGTAAAAACATACCCTGTTCTTAGGAATATTGTCTAAGGTAAGGATGATGGCTTTCATTTCAGACCTCTGGGCTGACTCCCCCTTACCATAGTCAGTTTTCCCAAGTTGTCATTGAGGTTGGACTGCCTCCCAGTGGATGCCATCAGGTTTTAACTTAGCTAAATCATCAGTAAACCAGGCCAAGACATTCAGGACATCAAGGGCACTATTAAGCCAGGAGCTTTACTTTAGACAGTGACAACCTCTGCACCCAGTGCTTTGTCCTCATTGCCAGACAAATAAGGCTATAGCAGGGATCTGATACCTGAGGCAGTTGGCTCTGTGCTATTAGGCAAGTCTTTGCATTTACTTTCACTTTTGAGCCGCTGTTCATTCCTCCTTGCTCTCACCATTCATTTTCACTTTGGATCCTTGGCTCAGCAGCCACAACCATATTGCCTTCAAGTTGCTGCCCCATAGTCATGCTAATATTCCTTCCTCTGCCTGCCCACAGGAAGGTGAGCAGAGACCAAAGCACCATTTGGGTTCATTGTTTTAGTTCTACTTTCTACTTGCCACCATTTAGATTCATTAACAAATAGGATAGTGTGACCTCTTACCTCCCCCACCTTGCCTACCAGTTGGATACCACCTCAGAGAGTCTTCGTATCCCTGAACTTGGCCTGCAGAGTCCTTGTGCTTACTCGTCAAGGAAACTATGTCTTTGTCAGCATCCCTTCCTCATTGCCTGCATTGTCAGGGCTTGGATTTAATTTTACCCTACTTTTTTCTTTAGTGCATGCTAACTTATTATAAGGTGTGATAAATTGTCTATGGGTACCCGTAGAAGACACAAGACTACCAAAAGAGACAAAAAAGCTTTACTACTTATTGATGGTACAATAACATGAGCATTTGCTTGCTTGCATCAGTTTCTCTTGCTCCCAAGAACTATGGGAGCAATGCAGAGGACCTAGACAGACTCTGGGCATACAATGGGTTTGTGTGACATCTGAGAAATGCTGAGTTTGGGGAATCCCCAGACTGTAGTGTGTACTAAGCAAGCCTGCTCCTTGCCTGATGTCCTGGATTAATGTCCTTCAGGATTGCTTGCTGCAAACCCAACTCTGAGAAATGGCCTAAATAAAGAGGAGTCAAGGCTTTGCATTCTTGGCATACCCAGTAAACACATGTAGGGATACTCAGGACCCATGGCAGATTTCTACTCCCAGCACTATTGTGGTATTTCCAAGACTATTTGTGTCTGTAACCATTACAGAAAAAATGTAATATAATGAAATCACTGATATTTGTGACCTAAATACTTCCTAGGGATAGTGATTCTTTAAAAAAAATAATATTGCAAATGCCTTGGGAGTTTATAAATATATAATTATAATGTTATCATTAGAATTAGTAACATCACATTTCTATTATCTCCATTTCAGTTGTAAATAATGTATCTTTTTGTACGTTATATGATTAGCATTTAAAATGAGATATGACAGCATGCCTACCTTACATTCATATGTGCTATTTTATATATATATATATATATATATATATATATATATATATATATATATAGTTATAATATTTCCAGGACAAAGTTCTATAAAAACTCAAAAATGAACCAAAAAAATGTAGTGAACACTTGTATATATAGTCAACAGTTGTCTTCTCCTCAACTACACTGAGAGTAAATATAAGTGCTGAGGACATAGAACAAGAATGCAAAGATCTTAATTGAGAAACATGTGAGTCCCAAAGTACTGTATTGTTTTGGGGGAAAATATCCGTTCTCTTTTGGTGTTTCAATAGGGAGAAGAGCCACTACAGGTAGGGTTAGCCAAGTCTTCAGCTTTGGAGTCTGTTCAAGTAATTGTTTCAGCTAAAGAGGAAGCAAATAACAAAGGTTCCCAGGTGTCAGATACAGAAAATATGGTAGCCACTTGGAGAAGAAATGTAGAGGTAGAGATTCAAAATGTTTTGAAGATCAGTTGCCAGTAGTCTAGAAGTTAATAATTAAGGCACTTAACCAGGAACAGAGAACAATCTTGTATTATATGATTTCAGATATTCTGGTTCAGGAAGATACTCCCCATTTTTCCCACTGAGTGAAGAGTGGTCATATTCACACTAAAGCCAAGGAAATACTTAGAATTAGGGAGTATTGTTTACCTTAATATGAGGCTACAGTTTTAGAGGAAGCTCTTTATCTAGAGAAGTGTTAGGAGCAGGACAAAGATCAAGCCTCCAGACAAGGAAAGCATCCCTCCTATCAGTAGAGATAGGGCTGCAAGGGAACATTATAAGAGCAGATTCTTAGTGGGCCAGGAGTGGGTGTTAGCAGCTGTAAGGGTGAGCAAGGGAAGAGAGAGGGGAAAAAAAGGAAAGGAAAGGAAAACAACAGCAAACAGTCTTCTTTTTAAAATGAGCCTGCAAACAAAAATTCCAAAATAGATGAAGAACTCTAACGCTAAGAAAGCTAGCAATATCATTATTCAGATCATGAATTCATTCCCAGTTGAAGAGCATAAACAAAGCAAAAGACAAGCCACACAAAGAGAGGAGATATTTGCAAAACCAACCAAGAATTAGTACCCAGAATATGTAAATAACTCCTACAGATCATTAAGAAAAAGACAAATAACTAAATTGGGAAATGAGTAAACAACACAAAAAAGGCTAGTCACAGAAGAGGAAGCAAATGGCCAATAAACATATAAAAACATTCCACCTCAATCAGAGAAATGAAAATTCAGTCCAGAGTAAAACATAATTGTGTTATCTGTTTTATTGGCAAAAGTTAACAAGTGTGACAAAACCAAGTGTGGTGAGGATGTGCAGCAATAAGAATTCTTGTACATTACTGGGGGGAATATAAATTGGAGTAGCTACTTTAAAGAGCAATTTCAACCTGGCAGTTACAGAAATTCGTGCACATTTTACCAGGAGACATGTACAAGAAAATTTACTACAATATTGTCTGGAATAGTGAAAAATGGGAAACATGCTAAATATTCCTCTAGAGAATAAAGACCTACAGTTATTTTCATATGACAAAATACTTTCCCCAATGAAAATGTATGAACCAGAGCCACTTGGATAAATCTCAAAAATGCTGCTTTGAGTAAAAAGTGGCAAGTGATTCATACAGTACTATTTATATAAAGATTGAAAACATGTAAAGCAATGCTCTGTAGCTTATGGATACATATATGTGTAAGAAGCAAAAGTATTAAAGCATTCATTGAAATGATAAACACCAAACTCAGGGTAGTAGTCTCTAAAAAGAGAGAGAAGGTGTTGGCATTGGAGAGGGCCATAAAGGGAGCATCCACTATCTCTGTTGTGTTTTATTTCTTAAACATAAAAAACCTAAAGGAAAATATCAGGCATTTCACTCAAAACTCCTTATTATTGTTATTAAGATTACCTGACTATATGCTTTTTTCTAAAAAAAAAAAAAAGTCCATTTTAGAGAACTGGACAGACAAAAATATAAGATTAAAAGTAGCATTTTGGTTGGATTTGTTTCCCAGACTCCTTTCAAATGCTGTTCTCCACATCAGAGAACTTTTTCATCCTTTTTTACCCTTTTAGATTTCATAGTCCTTTTCATGCATATAGGGGAAATCCAAATGTTATAATCATTTGCATCTCAGACTAAAGAAGCCCTTGTTAATGACAGGAAGATTAAGGTGAGGATTATGGCTAACTATTAAAACAAGTATCTCATTCAGTGTTTCAGAGACATTAGTAAGTGTTTTTTCATTTCAGTGGCATAACAGACCTGATCACATCAGAGTTAATGTCCTCTTAGTGACTAAATCAGGACTTTTCTATACCTTCAGCTCTCTTACTTGTGCTCACTACCACCAGTTTTCTTGACTATCTACTCCTCTGAGGCACCTGGGTGCCCAGTTGGTTAAGCATCTGCCTTCAGCTCACGTCATGATCCCTGAGCTCCCTGCCCTTCCTCCCCACCGCCTCGGACCCCCTCCTTCTGTTGGGCTCTCTCACTCTGTCTCAAATAAATAAATAAGATCTGTTTTATTTTTTTTAAGAATGTATACTCTTGATTTTTTTTTTAATCTCCTTCGCTCTTTTACTGTTTCCTACTCAGTTAGAAATTATAAAAGCAGATCCCTCAGGATCAGGTTCTGTGTGCCCCTAAGAGATGGTGCTAAATGATTAATTTCCAAATCCTCCTAATTCTTGCATTTAGGAATCAAACAGAAAACTTAAGAAGTCTGAATTTCAAGCAATATTGAGGAAACATTTAGACATTTTGTTTGTTTTTGTATCGAGAGGGCTTTACAGGAAGTAAAATTGTCTGGGATATGGGTCCCCAGAGTCCTACAACCTTCAGAGAGTTATCAAAGTAGCTTGCTGTCTCAGACTGGTATCTTCCTCTTTTCCACTGACTCTAGAAATATTCTCCTGATTTTAGCTCTTGGAGTCCTCTGTCTCCTCTGCTCATTCTCAGAATTGAGTTTGCATACCCAAGGCATCTTATAAATGCTTGTTCACGAGACCAGGAAGTTGACCGTGATCCAAACAGATTATAGTGTTTCTAGTCCCAGCATTCATAGATAATAACTCTTTTGTGTCTCTGTCCTTTGGAACAGAAGCTGACATCTCCCCAGGGTTCCAGCTGAATTCCTTCTGGGCATGCCCTTACTGGTCCAATGTCATCATTATCTGTAGGCAGAATATAGGCATCTTTCTCAATGCAAAAAAAAAAAAAAAAGAAAAGAAAAAAATCAGAAAACTACTATTTCTAACATTCCAACTATTTTTACTCTTATTTGTCCCTAACCTTGGTTCTCTCCATAATCACCAGTTGAAGTGCATATAGAGAGTCAGATCTTTCTATCTGTATGTCCTCCATCATGAGCCATTCTTGGTTCTACTTGATCGGCTACGTCCTGTTGCCTCCCCCACACTGGAAGGCTGTTCATAATAAAACTAGCAAACATTTACCAAGCATTTGCTTTGTGCACTGTTCTGAGTACTTTACAACTACAATCTTTATCATTTCACATGCACAATAATCTCAATTCCTGTTAGCCCTATTTTGCAGATGAGGAAATCAAGGCACAGGAAGATACTTTACTTCATCTGTAAAACCTTTCCTTTTACTTCTGTAAGGAACAAAGATGAAATCTATATCAAAGAGCTTTGTACTAAGTAAAGTTTAGTGTAAACATTTTGCTATACTGCCTGCTTCATAACAGGACTCAATTAGGGTTTTGTGAGTGGACATATAAATAAATATTATTACTGAGTGCATCTTGCTTTGTATAGGTTGAATCCCCAGAACAATGTAAGTGCTGTGTCTGTAAGCCAGTAGTCACCCACACCAACATATTCTTTTTTGCCTTCCCTTTTCAGAATCAAAATGATTGTCTGATTGAATATCTTTAAAAGGTCATGATGAATTATTCCATAATATTTGAAATGTTATGCTCAAAAAAGGTCAAGTCTTATTTTTTGGTAAGAAGTACCATATAGATTTGTTTTTCCTGGGTACCATTTCTTTCTTCAAAGAGAAGATGGCAAGAGATTTAGAGCAGGGTGCCCTCTTGAGGAAATTTTAGCACCTTACCTCTCAAAAGCTCGCATTGGATGACATGAGAAACCCAGATGAATGATGCCCAAATAAATAAAACATTAAAAAGTAAGAGTGACCAACTACCAGAGATCTGAGTATTAGGATTCTTAACTGTTATGATCTAATATAGAAACATTAAGAATGTTCAAACAAAAAGAAAAACCTCTGGAAGATATTTTATGTCCACTCCTTGACTCAGAGCTCAAGCAAACATGTCTGTTGTGCCAGGAGCTATGCTGAGTACAACGCTCAATAAAATATAGTCTCTGCCTCCATGATGCTTACAGCCTGTGACGGAGATCACAGTGAAGGGAAATAAGCAATTACATATGTAACTGTAAGCTGAGCAAATTGCTGTGAAGGAAATGGAAAAGGTACTAGAATAAAGCCTAACAAAGTAATTTCCATTAGTGCGGTCAAGGAAAGCCTTCCTGAAAGGAAACAATTGAGCTGAGTCACTTGGCTTTTTTGGTCCAAGCCTGCCTTTTTAGACTATCAATGCATTATAATGCTAAAAAAAAAAAAATTCCCCTTTCCAACAACATTAAGGACGTAGAGGATCTCAGAAGATGAAAAGGATTACCACTCTGCTTTGAATAGGGAGGAATATGCAGGCATGAAACAGGCAGAGAACTGGTTCATGCCATACTGTTTGATCATGTTGAATGTCAGGTATTCATGGTACCAGGCAAGCTGAAGGCCCCAACCAGAATTGGAGATATGGGACCAGATCTCAGGAAGGAGCTCCAAAGAACTAGTTTTTGAGGGTTCTGTTTTGGTTCAAAGCTCCCATATTACATACACATACAGTTGACCTGGATCCCCACCAGTACTGTAGCCTCTGGAGCTAAACTGCTTTCTCTGGATGGGTTGACAGTACCAGATTGGAGAGTTTAACTGACGTGGAGAGTACTGCCTGCAAGTGGACAGCCTGCAGTGATTCCTGGGCTGGCGTTTAGGTGACCAGATGAGTCTAGGACCCAGACTCTGAACAAAGATGCGTCTATCTCAGTTGTAACTGTACAGAGGTCTCTCCAAGAAAACTAACCACCTATTTTATTAATCAGATGACTGTGAACAAAACATTCAACCTGGGTGAATCTCACTCCCCTCACCTGGGGTTTAGGTTTTTAAATCTCCACTCATTTCAAACGGTTGTTATACTTTGCATGTAAATCACAGATGCCATATTGGTCAAAACGAGCTGAAACTATCTACCCATTGCCACTAGTAGGTAGCAATTTGGAAAATACGCCAAAACCCATAAACTGTACAAACTCCTTTGACCCAGTGGATTGATTCCTGATCATTTATTTGTATGAAAAGAAAAGAAAAGAAAAGAAAAGAAAAGAAAAGAAAAGAAAAGAAAGAAAGAAAAGAAAAGAAAAGAAAAGAAAAGAAAAGAAATACTATGTGGAAATAAAAGTACACGGCAGCATTTCTTATAAAAGAAAATATTGAAGGGACACCTGGGTGGCTCAGTGGTTGAGCTTCTGCCTTTGGCTCAGATCATGATCCCGGGGTCCTGGGATCGAGTCCTGCATTCAGACTCCCCATGGGGATGCTGCTTCTCCCTTTGCCTATGTCTCTGCCCTCTCTCTGTGTGTCTCTCATGAATAAATAAGTAAAATCTTTAAAAAAAAAAAAAGAAAGAAAAGAAAAAATACTGGAAAGGATCATAGGGACAGCTAAATAAAAGATAGTGCTTTAAACACAATGAAACATCAACCAGGGGAATACCTGGGTGACTTAGCGGTTTGGTACCTGCCTTCGGCCTAGGGCATGATCCTGAAGTCCTGGGATCGAATCCCATGTCGGGCTCCCTGCATGGAGCCTGCTTCTCCCTCTGCCTGTGTGTCTGCCTCTCTCTCGATCTTTCATGAATAAATAAATAAAATCTTTAAAATAAAAAAAAATTAAAAAAAGAAACATCAACCAGCCACTGTATAAACCGTATGCACCAGGAAGTGGTTGGAAGGGAACATGAAAAAGTAAAACAATTGATGGAATAATGGACTTATACGTGTTTTTCATTAGATGAATTTATCTGAATGTTTTTACTCTTGTAGAATAATTAAACTGCTTAAAAAGTTTTAAAATTTCAAACATGTTTGGCCCCAAGCTAAATGTCCTCTTATCATTTTTTATGTTTATTATTATTATTATTTTTTAGGGAAATTATCGTTTCATGAAACTCCTACTTACACGCCGGGCAAACTGGATGCAAAAGGATCTGGAAGAGATGACCCCTTTGCACTTGGCCACCCGGCACAAGAGCCCCAAGTGTTTGGCGCTTCTGCTGAAGTTTATGGCACCAGGAGAAGTGGATACACAGGATAAAAACAAGGTAAGGGACTTGTCAGAATTGGAGGCAAATAAGAGCAAAGAACAAATGCTTCCTTTTATGATGTGAAATCTCAAGGAAGAATTATCACTCATACACTTGATGGAACATTTCCTAGTCCCCGTACTTCCCAGTGAAACATTTCACTTAAATTCTGTCATTTTCTCCTTCTACCAACCATGTATGGTAGATAGTATCACCTCCTTTTCACTGATGGGGAAACTGAAGTGTGAGATTAAAATTCTGTCCAAGATCCAAGTGGCAGGACCAGAATTCAACCCAGACCTACCCCCAGACCCTATTATTTCATAGCTAGTAGCGATAATTACCATTGGTGGTTAGCCGTGGTGGCCAAATGCCTGGGACAATGTAGGCAGTGCATAGTAGTTTAATGGCCTGGGCTTTAGCATCAGAGTCCTTGGGTTTCCATCTAGAAGCCACTTCTTACTTGTTCTGCACCTTTGGGCAAATTTTCTTAACTCCACTATATGCTTCAATTTTCTCCTGTGTGAAAAGGGAATGATAGGGTTGTTGAAAATAAAATGAGATAAGATATATAAATAGGGTTTAACGCAATGCCTAGTGTATAGGATGCTCTCGATACATGTTAGTTATAAAATAAATACCATTCATTTCATTTTGGCTCTCACAGCTGCTCTGCCATTTGTTGCTGGGATCCCTCATCTTCCCAGACCTTGAATTTTAGCATATTGTACAAGCCGGTCACTGTTTTGATCAATGCTTTAATCATTGTTTACAGGAAAAAATTGTGGTGTTCGATTAGATGAGTGCAAAAATCCTCTTCCTTTCCACCAGGCACCGAATCACAAGAGTCTTGCTAACTCCAATACTCCCGTGTAATTAAAACACTTAGGATTAAACCCTCTGGGTTCATGATCCCTTCATTTTCACAGTTTCTTTGTGTAGTTTTTAGATTTTGTTTAGCTGTTACTCACATAACCCAGGGTTCTGAAATTAACTTTGACTTTATTTTACAACGACCATAAACTAATATTATTCCTTATTCACAGCGTTTGTAGTGCTAATATATCACTAAAAAAGCACTTTGATCAAACCACAAAGACCATTAATCGCTTACAAAGTCACAGATGTCTTTAGGCTCTATAATATCTTCCCCAGTATCTTCTAGGAACTCCCTGCTATCTTCCAGTCCTATGTATTCTTCTGTTACTGAACAAGGATAGGAGGTTATCCAGTCAGACAGATAGAAAAACATCTGCAAGGTCCAGGCAGGCACCAAGAAGAGAGCAAGACAAAAGCTTAGAGCCATGATTCTCAAACAATCTGATGGGAAGGATCCATTTTTTGTGTTTTCTTCAAATTTCCAATCCATCACAGACCAATAATGTTATACCATATATTAAAACTGACCCCCCCCCCAAAAAAAAACCCCATAAGACAACACCTTATACCCTTTAGGATGGCTATTATTACAAAAGCAGAAAATAACAGACTTTGGTGGAAATGTGGAGAAATTTGAACCCTGTGCTGTGCTGGTAGGAATGTAAAATGACAGAGCCACTGTGGAAAACAGCATGACAATTTTTCAAAAAAACTAAACATGGAACTACTCTATGATCAGAAATTCTACTTCTGGGCATATTCCCAGAAGAATTGATATTCAGGAATGTGAACAGATATTTATACATCCATGTTCATAGCAGTGTTATTCACAATAGCAAAAAGATGAGCATGACTCAAATGTCCATTGCTGGATGGTTAGAGAAACAAAATGCAGTACATGCAATGGAATATTATTCAGCCTTAAAAAGGAATAAAAGTCAGATGCATGGTACAACATGAATGAACTTTGAAGATACTATGCTAAGTGAAAAGCTGGGAGGAGGTGGATATTAGGAGTCACTGTGGAATGGGCATGGAGTTTCAGTTTGAGATGAAAAAGTTCTGGGGATGGAAGGTGCTGATGGTTGCAAAACAGTGGGAATGTGCTTCCTGCCACTGAACCGTACATTTAAAAACAATTGTTGGGCAGCCCAGGTGGCTTAGCCATTTAGCGCTGCCTTTGGCCCAGGGTGTGATCCTGGAGACCTCTGGGATCAAGTCCCATGTCGGGCTCCTTGCATGGAGCCTGCTTCTCCCTCTGCCTGTGTCTCTGCCTCTCTCTCTCTTTCTCTCTCTCTCTCTCTCTCTCTCTCTCTCTGTGTCTCTCATGAGTAAATAAATAAAATCTTTAAAAAAAAAAATTGTTACCTATATTTTACTACAGTAAAAAAAATAATTACTTGGGATCCCTGGGAGGCTCAGTGGTTTAGCGCCTGCCTCTGGCCCTGGGCTTGATCCTGGAGTCCCAGGATTGATTCCCACATCGGGCTCCCTGCATGGAGCCTGCTTCTCCCTCTGCCTGTGTCTCTGCCTCTCTCTCTCTGTATCTCTCATGGATAAATAAATAAAATCTTTTAAAAAATTACTAGAAAAACATTTTTTAAAGATGTAGAAAATATAATTCCAAACTTGTGCTATCAGATTCAACAGACCTAATGTTACATTTCAGTAAGTATATTCAGAACAAACATAATATGGCAAAGGAATTACAGAAACGGTACATGTTGTTTATTGAAAATGTGAAAAATAAAAAAGAAAAAAAAAAAGAAAGAAAATGTGAAAAATAAATAAATAAATAAAAATTTTAAAAAATTAAGAAAAGAAAATGTGGCTCCAGGGGCCTGACTGGTTCAGTAGTAGAGTATGTGGCTCTTGATCTCAGGGAAGTGAGTTCAAGCCCCACATTGGGCATGGAACCTACTAGGAAGGAAGGAAGGAAGGTAGGAAAGAAAGAGAAGTAAAGAAAAAATGTGGCTATCAGAAATTACTTGCTATTGTATTTGTGACTGGTTTTTTCTATAATCATTACTAAACGAAAAGTAATGAGTGACTCTTCCTATTAAATGACCATGGGTACACTTTCCATGAATACTGTGTATGTCAACATTTAAAGTTCTCATTGTAGCAAGTGAGTTTGGTTCCTGCCTGTTAAATGATCTGATTCTAGGTTGAATTGATGACACTGCTATTTATAAGGGATAATGTTCAGCACAACCATTTCTGTGTTCCCTCAGTAACCTTTCTAATAGGGAAACTACCCTTACTGTGGTTTATTGATGAGAATGGCAAAGGATATTTTAAAGCAATGCAAACAAGTTCGAGATGTCATTTTTTTAAAAAAATAAATTTTATTTATGACAACATTTTATTCTATTTATTTTTAAGTTAGCTACACACCCCACATGGGGCTCAAACTCAAGACCCTGAGATCAAGAGTTGTGTGCTCTTCCAACTGAGCCAGCCAGGTGTCCCATCAAGATGTTCATTTATAAACTTTTATCTGAAATAAAGTAAGTGTTGCTGTATTCTCTACATATGTCTTAACATCAATGGCAGGTATAAGAATTTATCCTGTAAAATTATAGTTAAATTTAAATTTGTACTTTGATGTAAGAAATGGATTCCAGATCTGTGATTTCCCGTGCATAGATCTTCTTTTTGATAGATATTGAAATTCAAAACATTCTATGAAATTCTTAAGGTGCTTGGTGTAATATCAATATCACTTACTTTGTTGATAGTTATTCATAAACTACTGTACTGCTTTTCTTTTTCTCAGTATTACTAATCTTATTGATTAGTCCCTGATGACCTAAGTGCCTATCATGATTAAGAAGTCAGATTCTACACTCAGACTGACTGGGTTAAAAATCTTAGTTGGAGGGACACCTGGGTGGCTCAGTGGTTGAGCATCTGCCTTTGGCTCAGGTCGTGATCCCAGGATCGAGTCCCACATTGGACTCTGCATACAGCCTGCTTCTCCCTCTGCCTATGTCTGCCTCTCTCTGTGTGTCTCTCATGAATAAATAAATAAAATCTTTTTTTGAAAAAAAAAATCTTAGTTGGACCACTTACTACCTTTATGTCCCTAAGGAGATTACTCATCCTCCTTGTGCTCCATTTTCTCATCAGTCACATGCAAATTCAAGAGTCCTTATCTCCCAGAGTTGTCATAATGACTATCTGAGGTAAAATGTATAAAGCTCATACAATACTGCCTGTCACACAATAAAAGCTTGGGAAA
The DNA here is from genome assembly GCF_053574225.1 of Canis aureus. Taxonomy (NCBI): domain Eukaryota; kingdom Metazoa; phylum Chordata; class Mammalia; order Carnivora; family Canidae; genus Canis; species Canis aureus. The sequence goes on from NC_135620.1 coordinate 58,992,000, forward strand.
AGTTTGTTGTGTTACTATTACTCTTGTTACTGTTGTTTTTTTGAGACTCTAAATTTTGCAGCAAACAGCTCTGCATTGGAGTGCCTACTACAATAACCCTGAGCACGTGAAGCTGCTTATCAAGCATGATTCCAACATTGGGATTCCTGACGTTGAAGGCAAGATCCCACTTCACTGGGCAGCCAACCACAAGGATCCAAGTGCTGTTCATACAGTGCGATGCATTCTGGTGAGTACGGTGGTGCTGCTAGACCTTTCTAAAAAACAACTTTTTATTTTGAAATAGCCAATATACAAAAGCCTATATATGACACACAAACAAATTATGAAGCAAAAGAAATACAGCAATCATGTGAACCCATCCCTCAAGAAATAGAACATTTTAGTGCTTGTTTAAGACCACACAGAATTCCCTTGTGCCAGTTTTTCTTTCTTACTTACTTTCTTTCTTTTTTCTTTCTTTCTTTCTTTCTTTCTTCTTTCTTTTCTTTCTTCTTTCTTTCTTTCTTTTTTTTGATTTATCTAGTTAGTTAGTTAGTTAGTTAGTTAGTTAGTTAGTTAGTTAGTTAAAAGAGAGAGCAAGGGTAGGGGTGGCGGGCAGAGGGTGAGGGAGAGAGTATCCCAAGCAGACTCCATGCTGAGCGCAGAGCCCGACCAGGGCTCGATCTCACCACCCTAAGATAATGACCTGAGCCAAAACCAAGAGTCAGACACTCAACCAACTGTGCTACCCTGGCACCCTTCTTATGTGCCTGTTTCCCAATACATTCTCTCCTGCATGCCACGTTTGTCCGGTCCCCCATCAAGTACTTTACTCAATTTGTGTTTATCATCCCTGATGTTGTTTTATACTTATGCTCATTAAATACTGCATAGAGGTAACATTTGTAAAATACTTATAAGATATAAAGAATAGGGAAACCACAAATACTCATGTACTCATCTCTGAGTTTTCCTTTTTTGGGGGGTGCAGAGAGAGAGAGCATGGAAGCAGTGGGTGGGGAAGGGGCAGAGGGGAGGAGAGAGAGAATCTTAAGCAGGCTCAACACCGATCACGGAGCCCAATACAGGGCTCAATCTCAAAACCCCAAGATCATGACCTGAGCCAAAATCAAAAGTCCCACGCTTAACTGACTGAGCCACCTAGGTGGCCCTCATCTCTGATCTAAGAACAAGTAGATTACCGTTACCTTTGAAGCTCCCTGGGTACCTCTCAGCACTGTTCTATTCTCCTCTTTCTGAGAAGCAGCCACCATCCTCAATTTCGTGTTAATCATTCCTGATTTTCATTATAGTTTTACCACATACATTTGTATCGCTAAACAATATATTGTTTCATTTTTAATGCTTTTGAATTTTCCATACATGGAATCACATTGAATGTATTCTTTTGCAACATGCTTTCCTTGTTCAATATTATGCTGGCGATTTTACCTATGCTGTGTATAACTGTAATATATTATTTTTTTACTGTTACATAGTATTCCATTTTATGAAAAAGCCACACATTATTCAATTATTCATAAACAGTTGGAACTATTTCTAGTTTTTCACTATTTAAAAATAGTGTTGCTGGGGGCTTGGGTGGCTCAGTGGTTGAGGGTCTGTCTTTGGCTCGGGTTGTGATCCCAGAGTCCAGGGATCGAGTCCTACATTGGGCTCCCTGTAGGGAGCCTACTTCTCCCCCTGCCTATGTCTCTGCCTCTCTCTGTGTCTCTCATGAATAAATAAATAAAATCTTTTTTTAAAAAAATAGTGTTACTTTGGAGTGCCTGGGTGGCTCAGTGGGTTAAGTGTCTTGAGACTCTTGATTTCAGCTCAGGTCATAACCTCAGGGTGGTGAGATGGAGCCCCTGGTTGGGCTCTGGGCTCAGCAGGGAACCTGCTTAAAGATTCCCTCTCTCCTCTGCCCCTCACTCTCATGCACTCTGTCTCTTTCTCTCTCTCTCTCTCTCTTTCTCTCTCTAATAAGTAAATAAATCTTTTTTAAAAAAATAATGCTGCTTGGCACTTTTTTTTAAAGTAATCTTTACAACCAGCATAGGGATTGAACTCATGAGCCTAAGAGTCACATGCTCTACTAACTGAGCCAGCCAGATGACCCTGAACTTTTTTTTTTAGCATGACTAAGATACATATTTAACTAGTTGATGCAGATGCATAGAAATGCAGTTGGTATTTTTATTCATTGAATATGTATCTAACTAACTTACTATACTTTCTTATTAATTTTGAATATTTATCAGTGGATTCTTTGGCATTTCTACCCATTCCTTCTCATATTCCAGCTTACAAACTGTAGCACTCTAATATATAGTCCTTTTGCTCATAACATACAAATTAGACTTTAAAAGATAAAATTATTTTGAATATGCAGTGATCATTTCTCAACTCTTTCAGGCTATGATTTTGCCTTGGGCCTTTCATTGTTCTTCTGAAGGAGTCTGTTATTGGTTTAATTGTTATTACTTTATAGATGATTTATCTTTTCTCTCAGGTTGCTTTTAAATTCTTCTCTGTGTGGTATCCTACAGTTTCACTACAATGTGTCTAGGTATGGTGCTTTTTATTTATTTATTTTTTTTTGGTCCTGTTTGGTGTGTACTCTCATTGCACATCAGTTCTGGAAAATATATAGCTATTATCTCTTTAAATATTACCTCTCTTTCATTCTCTACAATCTTGCCTTTAGGGTCCCAATTACACATATTTTAGACCTTTTTATTTTATTATCCATGTTTCCCGTCATTTGCCCTCTTCATCGAGCCTCTAATCCTAGTAATTATATTTTTACATCTAAAAGTTCTTTTTTGTTTTGGTTTGGTGTTTTCACATTTGCCTGGTCTTTTTGATAGTTTTTGTTCCTTGCTCACCTTTTATTTCACTTTTTGTTTTATATGTTTTATAGATGGTTATTTTATATGCTTTATGTGTCAGTTCCATTATCTGAAGTCCCTAGAGGATTGTCAATCATAATATCTTATTTCCTCACAGACTTGGCTTTTCTTTTTTCCCTTGTAAACACATCTTAGTCCTTGGGAGACTCAAAGCCCTAAAATACCACCATGATAAAATTCTACTTCCCTTTTTTGAAGTGTTTACAATACCTTCCATGCACTTTTTTAATAAAATAGGATGACTGTACAGGCAGCTCTAAATCTGGGTGGCCCTTTGGAGAGTTCTCAGATTGGGGCAGGAGGACTTGGCTTTGGATATGACCTGATCTGGGAAGGCATATGACCTTGGGTGAGGTAATTCTCTTTAGCTGAAACAATCACAGGAGCCTGACCATTGAGGGTCATCTGCCAACAGCACTCACAGCAGCTAGGGAAATAAGTCCACTATTCTTGAAAGGGACCTAAACAGTAGATACAAAGACCTCATAGAAAAATGAGTAAATATGAACCATCAATTTAAACAGAATATCCAATAAACATATGATAAATCCCAATCTCATTCATAAAATAAATATAAATTAAAACATCAACAAAATGCTTTCCATACCTACAAGGGAAAAAATCCAGTAAGCTTGATAATACCAAGGGATTAAGTTGTGCCAGCATGTAGGGAAATAAAAACTTTTACACATTGTCATGGATGTGTTAATTAGTGTAGCCATTTGGAGAAAAGTTTGATAATACCTAGTTAAAAATGTAAATATCCGGAGCAACTGGGTAGCTCAGTGGTTGAGCATCTGCCTTCAGCTCAAGTCGTGATCCTGGGGTCCTGGGATCGAGTTCCACATCGGGCTCCCACAGGGAGCCTGCTTCTTCTCTCTCTGCCTGTTTCTCTGCCTCTCTCTCTGTGTCCCTTATGAATAAATAAATAAAATCTTAAAAAAAAAAGTAAATATCCTTCTACACAGCTATTCTCTTCTAGGCATCTGAGCTAGAGAAAAATCTCACACATTGGGACCTTGTAAAGGAAGCATGTTCATTGCAGCATAATTGTTAATAGTGGGAAAAATGTAAATAACCTAACTATCCCTCAGTAGGAGAATGGATAATTAAATTGTGGTTTAACAAATGAACTAGATTCAACATATACCCAAAAGTATAGTGTTGAAAGAATTCAAAAGTATAAATACTGAAAATATACATATTTACATATTGTTTATGGATACACGCATACGTAACAAAAGTATAAAACATACAGCTTTAGCTGACTCCATAACAGATACAGAAGCACATTAGGCAAGATATTGATACCTATTTAATCTGGATAATCAGTGTTGGTATTGATTATATATTTTTTTCATATTTTAGAGTTAAACATGACAAATTTTTAAAGATTTAGAACATGTACTTTTTTTCCTGAATTTTACCATTTTGTGCTAAGAGAGAATATACAAGTTTAGAAAATTGCTCAGCTAATGCATACGTCCAGTGTGATTCATTGAGGATTCCACGTGTCTGAAGTCTCTGTTTCCTTAAAAATAGGATGCTGCTCCCACGGAATCTTTACTGAACTGGCAAGACTATGAGGGTCGGACACCTCTTCACTTTGCAGTCGCCGATGGGAATGTGACAGTGGTTGATGTCTTGACCTCATATGAAAGCTGCAATATAACGTCTTATGATAACTTGTTTCGAACCCCGCTTCACTGGGCAGCTTTACTAGGTGAGTTGACTAAATCAAAGAATCAATGGTAGGAGGAAATACATGAATACCAGAAACTTCCCATGGCTTCCCTTTCTCTGTCAGCTCCCACTTCCTTTTTAATTATTTTACTTTTTAATTGATATGTGTCATCTCATACTTAAATCCTTCTGTCATATGCTTAAATTTTAGTAATATAGGGCACCTGGGTGGCTCAGTGGTTGAGCATCTGCCTTTGGCTCAAGTTGTGATCCTGGGGTCCTGGGATTGAGTCCCACATTGGGCTCCCTGTGAGGAGTCTGCTTCTCCCTCTGCTTGTGTCTCTGCCTCTCTCTGCATCTCTCATGAATAAATAAATAAAATCTTTAAGAAAAAATTTTAGCAATATAAATGTATTCTCTGTTATATATTGGTTTTAATTTCAACATAATGTCTTAACATGTTTTAATTTTTATTTTAAAGGTAATGCACAATCATTGACAAATGTAAATATAAAATAATCTTTTCACATTCAATGCCTGTGTATTTTGTGGGGGGTTTAATTTTGCGTTTGTGCCAATACTATGATATATGATTTTTTTCTTTCTATTTTCCTGATAAGCCTTTTACTTAACCAAATTTGAGGGGATCACTCTGTTAGGTGAGAGTATAAATAATGTGTATCTGTCTGATTTTGCAGGAGATGCAATCTGAGAGTCTTTAGTCACTAATAGTCACTTGTAAGATAAATAATTTGGTCTTTTTTCTGCTATTCTGCTCTTTGAGTATTACCAGTGTTTGGGTGTTTTTTTCCCCCTTTTTTCTTTTTGGGTTTTTTTTTTTTTTTTTTTTTTTTGCCCCCATTTCCTTTGTTTTCTGCCTTTTGGTATATAGGTTAGGTTTGTTGTTATTTGGTTTTGAATTGCCTAATGTTTTAGCAAATTTCTTAGGTTCTACTAGTGCTTACTTTAAATTATCAAAAACTTTTTAAAACCTGAGTCAGAGTTAAAAGCAAAACTATATCTATCGATTTCCATTCATTTAAAAATGAGGGACTTAGCACAATTTACTTACCACTTTTTTAGTATTTGTTAATATAATCTGAAGTTTTTCCCAATTATTATGATGAATTTACTTTTTAAATCCCACATTGTGCTTTTTTAAAAATACTTTTTGCATTCAGTGTTATTGTCAGATTTATTATTTAGCTCTCATTTCAGTGTGCACTTTCATCCTTTTTTCCTTTCCTCTGCATTCTGGGAGGACTTGGCAAATTTGTCTCCATATCAATACATTGACTTTTTGTTCCATAAGTTCTGATTTCTTTCTGCTTTTCATAGATTGTATTTGAGGTTGTATTTTGGTTTCCTACTCTCATCCAAATTTCTTTGTATCTTGGTTTATTTTCTTTTCGCCTCCTTCCATCACCCTTTCATTTCAGACTGTGTCCTTCTTAGGATATTTTGTTTTATTTCTTAGAAGCTATCTCTTTGCACAAGTCAAGGATGCCCAACAGTGTCCTGAAATTTTCCTCTGGATCCTTCTCTAGATCATTTTCCAAGGTATGCACTTCATCTTCATGATGGTGTTTCTTTTTCCCGTCCCATAGTATGTTTTCGTATTGCCTTTACTGAATTGTTCTCTTTATCTTTCAAATAAGGCATGTGTCTTGATGGCTTGCCTGTGATCCTACTTTTTTCCCACCCCCGAGAACTCCATCTTGGATCATACCCAGGAACAGGTAGATGAGCACAACTACCACTCAGATTCCCTTTTTCTGCCTGGATTTCAGTGTGTCCTTGTTCTGCTGATGTGACATCTCCATTGCCTGGGTCCCCAGTATGCTCAAACAATAGAATTCATGAAATTCAGGTTTCCAAATATGGAAAATATGCTATTCCAAATATGCTATTACCAGGTTTATTCATTCTTTGATCTATGCATTTTGGAATAATGCATATTCCAAATATGCTATTACCAGGTTTATTCATTCTTTGATCCTTTCTACAGATCCTTGCTTGCAGAAGTGCCCTGTAGATTATCTTCTCTGCCACCACCTCATCATTCCTGTCACTTGGTTCCTTGGACTTGTAATCACTGCCTAGATATGAAAAAAGTGGAGGAGGGAGGGTAGAGGAGATTCAGAGGAGGCCTCAGAGATCACAAGAGGATGTATTATGGATGGTCCTCCTGAAGAGCAGAAGAGAATAGCTGTGCAGTGCTGATTGGCTATACAGTGGAACCCAGGATGAGGGACAGTGATGGCAGTCAGGGTCTGGCTTCCCACCATTATTATAGTGAGGTCAAGGAATGCGATGAGCTGTACCTAATATAACTTTTTCTCAACCTAGCAATTACAATGACTGTCATTTCCTTTCTGATTGAAGCACTAAGATTTTAGTGTTGTGAGTGTTTGCCTCTGTTCTACATTATCATAATATTTTCGTGAGAAGTTGGAAGAGGCTGTACTGGGGGCTGCTATTCAGAAAACTTCCCTTTAAACAGATTACAAATTAAGTAGTCCTTTGATGTGATAACGGCCTCACTGTGTCTGCTTTCAGGCCATGCACAGATTGTCCATCTCCTTTTAGAAAGAAATAAGTCTGGAACCATCCCATCCGACAGCCAAGGAGCAACACCTTTGCACTATGCAGCTCAGAGTAACTTTGCCGTAAGTAAAACATGACAATTATCTTTTCCCTTAATTAAATTTTTATTTTGTCATCATTAGAAATTCATATGCAGTTGTAAGAAATATAATAGCAAGATCCTATATTCCCATAACCCAGTTTACACCAATGGAAACATCTTGCAAAACTATGAAACAATACCATAAACAGGAAATTGACATTCCTACAATCCACTGATCTTATTCAAATTTCAGTTATACGGGTACTCATTTTTGTGTCTGTGTGGCAATTATATTTTAACAGTTGCTCATACTCTTGGCTCTAGCTGAGATGCGAGGGATAGTCTTTGTCTTTGTAAAGTTGTTAGTCATGGGAAATTTTAAGACAATTTTTATATTAACTCTTCGGTGTAACATTTTGTTCTGTGTAAGTATATTTCATCTTCTGGTTAATTTTATGACCCTCACATTTTATATGCACTGTGTTTGGCCATCTGTAATTGTCCTGAAAGCAGTGTGCAAGTTCTTAGAACTAGTCTAGGCTTGGCTGGGATCCTGACTCCACTCTCTGCTGGCTAGATGACCGGCACAAATTTCTTTACTTCTTGAGTCTTAATTCCTTCATATGTAAAATGAGGATAATTATACCTTTTCTTTCAAGATGGGTATAAAAATTAGAGAAAATTTGTGACCAGTGCCTCATTAGTTTTTGTACCGAGCAGGTACTCAAGAAATGCAGTGCATTCTTACTATTGCTAGTGCTAATAGTATTATGCATTATACAGCTGAGAAAACCAAAATATGAATTACCATTTCCAAAGATATTGAATATTATTACTAATTCTTCCCTTGCCACCTTTTATAGTTTACAAAGCACTTTCTCATCCATTACTTAACTCGGTCCAGCCAGCAACATGATAACAGCTAGGCTGTTTCAGTTTCCTGAATAAGTGGCCACCAACAATTAGAGACTCATCCAAAGAGGCACATGTCAGAGCACTCACAGCTGATTTTACTGGCTTCTGTATGGGTATGTGTAGTGAAAACTTTGGTTTCATTAAATTAAAAGAATGCTATCAGCAGAGTGTAATTCCATCTTCCTGACCTCCTCAGTGCATCACTGAATACTCAGATTGCTAAAATATCTTATTTTCCTACCTAGTATTTCTCTCAACTGTAACTGTCTTCTTTCCTTCGTGGAATTTCTAAAATTTTATCACCTAGACTTTTGGTAAACTATTCTCTTCTAGTATCTCTCATTATTCTATTATCTCAGAAAAATACAAAATATATTTTGAGGAGGAACTCTTTTTTGTTCTAGGTAGTTAAGAAATTCACTGGCCCAGCCTAATCAACCTATGGAAATCAGAATTCAATTCATATTTCAACACAAGCCTGTGAGGGGACATGGCATCCCTAATTTACAGAGGAAGAAACCAAGGTTTTGAGAGATTAAATGACTTGGCCAAGATCTTGAACCCAAGTGTTAGATTCCAGATTTAACACATGCACAGATACCAGCAATTAAGGACTAAGCTATTGGGAGTAAGGAAGAATGACAGAACATGATGGATGTTCATTCAAAGAAATACTTGCTCTGGATGATCTGCCAATTACAGAGATGACTTTTAAAGAATTCTGCAAATTTCCTTAAGCTTTGTTTCTTTTTTTTTTTTTTTTTAAGATTTTATTTATTTACTCATGAGAGACACCGAGAGAGGCAAAGACACAGGCAGAGGGAGAAGCAGACTCCTCACAGGGAGCCCGATGCAGGACTTGATCCCAGGACCCTAGGTTCACCCCCTGAGCCAAAGGCAGACGCTCAACCACAGAGCCACCCAGGTGTCCCTCTAAGCTCAGTTTCAAGCCCCCTTGATCTTGGACTATGTTTACCCATAGAGGCTCTAATTCCCTGTTTAGAAAACATCAACAGTTGGGCAGCCTGGGTGGCTCAGCAGTTTAGCGCCGCCTTCAGCCCAGGGCGTGATCCTGGAGATTCAGAATCAAGTCCCATGTCAGGCTCCCTGCATGGATCCTGCTTCTCCCTCTGCCTCTCTCTCTCTCTCTCTCTCTCTCTCTCTCCTCTCTGTGTTTCTCATGAATAAATAAAATCTTTAAAAAAAAACAAAACAGTAACATCAACAAGACCCACAAAACCTCTGCAAACATTCTTTCATTAAGAAAACATACCCAACAAAGATATATTTATGAATTAATGAAAGAAAAAACACCAAAACATCACCAGCTTTTAAAAACCACTTGCTTATTCCAATCTAGCATGTGCAAGGCATATACACTAGATCCCAGGAGCATGACACTGTAATGCCTCAGCAGCTCAACATTAAGTGATAAGACTAGGAAGCAGTGTGTGCAGCAGTTGAGTCCTGGGTTTTACTCCTATATCTGCCACCAAGGTTTACATGACCTTGAACCTAAACTTCTTCATCTGGAAAACGAAGGGTTGCATTAGGTGAGCCCTTGAATTTCTTCTTGCTTTAAAGTATTGAGTGTCAGTGCTTAATACATTTTTGGCCAGTTCACAGCATCCAGAATTTTTCTTTTTCTGAAACTGTTTTACTTCCATTCAAGCAGAAGGCTCTATGATCTCCCTAAAAGTTTGTAAGTATCTGGGGCTTAAGAAAAGAGGCAACTTAAAATGCTGTGAATATTAACCCCTGTTAAAATTGTTAGGCACTGTTACCAACAATAGCCAGATTGTGGTAAGAGCCCAAGTGTCCATAGACTGTTGAATGGATAAAGAAGATGTGGCATATATGTGATGGAATAGAAAAAAGAATGAATTCTTGCCACTTGTAACAATGTGGCTGGAGCTAGAGAGTATTACGATAAGTGAAGTCAGTCAGAGAAAGATAAATACCATATGATTCACTCCTATGTAGAATTTAAGAAACAAAAGAGATGAACATAGGGAGAGAAAGAGAGCGAGAGGCAAACCATAAAACAGACTCTTGACTGTAGAGAACAAACTGAGGATTACCAGAAGGGAAGTGGAGGGGATGGGCTAGATGGGTGATGGGCATTAAGGAAGGCACTTGTTATAATGAGCACTGGGTGTTGTATATAAATGATGAATCACTAAATTCTACTAAAACTAATATTGCACTGTATGTTAACTAACTGGAGTTTAAATAAAAACTAAAAAAATAAATAATAAATAAAATTGTTAGGCACTGTTAGAATTATTGTGGTTCCTAATTTTTGTGTGATTCCATAGAGGAAGGATCTTGCATATAGGAATTGCTAAATAAATACCTTTTTAAATGAATTTAACACTGCATTTCTCAGGAGCCACATATATTTATTAATAATAATACAATAAATACATTAAGTATTTTTAAATTGTAGTCACAAAACCACAACGAGAGAATGTATTAACTTTCTCTATAGGCATGGCTGAGTATACAGGTCTCTGCATGTAAAATGTCCGAGAAAACCTGTATCTTCATGTTTCTCACGACCCTGAATACTCGTTAGTCTTTTAACTGTCACTTCATCTATCAAAAAGTGACCTATAAAATTTTAAAACTTGATTGAGAATGATTGTTCTCAATTATGAGTATGTTGAATGAGGGAGTTTAGGTTATGTATTTGAAGTGCATGGAAACTAAAACTAATATATAAAGAAAGAGGATTGTTACTTTCAATGGAAATTGTAGTTTCATTATTCATAAAAAGATAATTTCATTTGATTCGAAGGCAGGGAAAAAATACTTTGGGTCTTAGCGGAAGTCACATATAACACTGGCTTTATTACCCAAGAAGATGCTACCCTCTTGTCTCAATTTTTTATAATGAAGTTTTCTTACAGGAAACAGTTAAAGTATTTTTAAAACATCCTTCAGTGAAAGATGATTCAGACCTCGAAGGAAGAACATCCTTTATGTGGGCTGCTGGAAAAGGCAGTGATGATGTCCTTAGGACTATGCTGAGTTTAAAATCTGACATTGATATCAACATGGCAGACAAATACGGAGGTACAGGTAAGAATTGGCGGAAATGCTCAGTTTGCTTTCTTCCGGGTTCCAGAGTGTGTAGGTGCCCTAAAACTTGTACAGTAGAGCCTTAAATCATTGTTCCTAATCTAATATTATTTAACTCTCTTTTATACTTTTTAAGTTTAGCTTACCAGGATATCACTCCAAGGGTTTAATTTCCTCCAAGTTTGATGGCTAAAATTAGCCTATGTTTCTACCAGGTGAATGGTGGCATTAGGTTTAAAACCCTGGTTGTTCCTGGGGCGCCCACCTGGCTCACAAGGTTAAGTGTCTGACTCTTGGTTTTCAGCTGAGGTGCTGATGATCTCAGAGTCCTGGAATCAGCCCCACATCTGGCTCCACACTTAGCAGGAGTTCGCCTGAGGATTCTTTCTCTCCATCTCCATTTGCTCATGCTATCTCTCTCTCTCTCTCTCAAGTAAATAAATAAATAAATTTTTTAAAAATAAAAATAAACAGAACTGTGGTTGCTCCTTAGGCATGATTATGGAGGGACGCCCGGATGGCTCAGTGGTTGAGCATCTGCCTTCGGCTCAGGGTGTGATCCCAGAGTCCTGGGATTGAGTCTCACATCGGACTCCCCTCAAGGAGCCTGCTTCTCCTTCTGCCTATGTCTCTGCCTCTCTGTCTCTGTGTCTCTCGTGAATAAATAGAATCTTAAAAAAAAAATGACTATGGCAACTCTTATCATTTATCTTTGTGTAAAAAAAAAAAACCATAAACCTGTGAATTAAAACTATGCCTATTTAGTAGTTATCAATTATACTTTCAAAACTTTAGGATTATATTTTAAGGAATACACATATCTAAGTATGCTCACCAGTCTCACATAATGTGCTTTTCTCAGATTTGAAGAGCATTACTTCCTCCCAAATCTCTCATTTTGGGGATAACCTCCCATGACTCTTGAAGCTTCAGAGCTTCACATTAGATTTGCATCAAAAGCTCTCAGTAGATGCATCTTCCTATCTCTTTTTCTAATAAGAGAGCCTTTCAACTGTGCATTGGTTAATAAGAGAGGTATGAATTTTTTAGCATTTGTTGTCAACTTGGAAGTCTACCTTGTGCACTGTATCCTAATTGCAAGTCAGAAAAAGAAAGGTCACACAATAGCACAACACAGAACAGAATAAAAACTCAGCTATGAGCTTCTCAGTGTTATGTTTTCTAATTTGTAGAAACATATAGTAGAGCCATTTGCACCTACCTGTAGTCCTGGATAAGATCTTTCTTGGTGGGGACGCCTGGGTGACTCAGTGGTTGAGCATCTGCCTTTGGCTGAGGGTGTGATCCTGGGTTCTGGGGATCAAGTCCTGCGTCAGGCTCCCCACGAAGAGCCTGCTTCTCCCTCTGCCTGTGTCTCTGCCTCTCTCTCTCTGTCTCTCATGAATAAATAAATAAAATCTTTATAAAAAAAAGGAAAAGAAAAAGGTCTTTCTTGGTCACCAAAACTACTGATGCAGCACTTGGTGGGGAGGGGGGATATACCTAATAATCTCCCTCCTTATACCTAAACCATCACCCCTTCTAAATTAATTTTTTAAGATTTTATTTAAGAAGAGAGAGAAGATAAGTGGAGAAAAGAGTAGAGGGAGAGAGAGGAGCAGACTCCCCACTGAGCAGGGAGTGCCATACGGCACTCGATCCCAGGATCCTGTGATATGACCTGAACTGAAGGCAGATGCTCAACAAACTGAGCCACCCAGGCACCTTAAATTATATTCTAAAGAGTTTTGGAGTAATATCAATTTTAATAAAGGCTTTAACTGTCAAAAGTATTTCTTTATCAAAGCTTCACAGTAGAGCTTAAGCTTCTTAAGAAAGGGTATAGCGCAGACATGTAGGACATTGGGTTTATAAATGGTCCGAACATTTCATTTTTTGTCAGACTTCTATTAGTAGGCAGCCTTTCACTTTATCACAAGCCTTGCTTTTAGTTTAACTTTTTCATGTATTTTAATAAAGTATGGCCAAGGATACTTCCATTCTTTTGACCAAAGGTGTCTTTTCTGATGTGCACCATGATTGGAGTTCAGACATAAATTCTTCTTAGACTCATTAATTCCCTGGCTCTTTTTCCTAAGATGATTTTATTATATGTCAGACATGCCTTCCTGACATTTCTCTGAAAGTGAGTTTCTCTCCATCATCCCTCTACAGGGTTCTTTTTCCTTCCCATGAAAAAAAGAGTTCTCATCAACAGCAACATACAGACATTTGGATCTTGATTCAAATAAACTATTAAAAAATTATAAAACCAAAAAAAATACTATGAAACTGTAAGGGAAGTATGGACACTTTCTGGATATTTGATATTACAGAATTTTTGTTCATGTGTTCTAGGTACAATAACGGGACTAGCCTTTCTTTGCAATGCCAGGGCCGGACTCTGCAGACCCCATTTCCCCATTGCCAGCAGATGCCCTGCTAGAATCCTCCCATAGGGAGCAGTAGAGGGACACTGGAAAGCTGGAAGACCCTGACCACACCTTCCTGTTGGTTTACTATTCTTGTTTGGGTTTCCTATTCCTGTTGGCATCATCTTGGTAGGGTCTTCTTCAGCACAGCAGTGATCACTTGTTCCAATGGCGACAGTTAATTTCCCTGTGCAGTTTTTCCAGCACTCGCTGTACCAGCCCCAGAGCACCCACCTCAGAGGCATGAGCAGCAGCCAAGCAGAGCCCCTGCTCAGAGGTTGGAGTTTCCCCCCACAGGGCTCCTCTTTGAGGCTTTGAAGTTTTAATAATTCCATCTTCTTTTTTTCGTCCCCTCAATCCTAGAATTGTTGGCTGTTTTCCACACGTACAACCTCTGTGAGACCTATTGTTCCTTTTTTGCTTTTTTAATTCTTCAATCCATAGCTAACAATTCTTTCTGTTGAACTCTCTCTGTGAAAGTATCTGGCAGGGTTTCTGTCTCCTAAATAGACACCTACTGATACTGTGGTCGTGCCTTTTAAAAGCATCGTTGTCTTTGAGATATACTTACCAAAATATTTACAAATGAAAGGATCTGAATCTAGAATTTTATTCAAAACTGTTAGAAGTGGGGACAATGGATGGCAGTTAGATGAAACAGGACCAGCCATCTACTGATCATCCTTGAAGGTAGGTAATGGCTATATTAAGTTCACTAAGTTGTTGTTGTCTTTTGAATACATTTGAAATTTTCCATAACAAAAAGTTAAATAAAAAACTTTAGGGCTCCTATGTAAATTTATGATCCCTTCTAAGAGAGGGCAACAATAGTTAAATCTAAAGTTATTTTAAAGTACTGTAAATGCAAATAGTCAGAAATTGGGAATTTCATTTAACAAGATCATTAAGTCTATCTTTTGCTTAATTGGGACTTTGTGGTAGGTTTTTTTTTTTTTTTTTGACATTGACATTTATCTAAGCAGTATTTATTGCATACTGATACCCCACATCACAGAATTGTAGAATTTCCATATTAGAAGCTACCTCAAAATTAAATCTGGTCCAGCGTTTTCCAGACCGTATTTTTGAAAACAACAGGTTTCTATAGAGTGTTGAAATGTTGCCAAGGGGAGCGGGTACTTCAGTGGGTAACCCCTTCACCCCTGCTTTAGTCAGAACCACTCAACTCTTATCTGTTTTATGTGTTGAGTGTTTTCTAAAACTTCATTTGAGGCCAGATGTATTCTTATGCTCTTCAAATGTGAATCAAGTCACCAAACCATCATAGATATAGCACCCTTCATCTGCCTTATACCATTCTCATGAGCGGCCTGTCAGCTCCAATATGAAAAACCCACTACTTCCATCTGAACCTAAGTCCGTTCTTCCTTATACCAAGCCCAGATTCGTCAAAGTGGATGTCCCACTCTGTACTGTCTTCCACATGGCAGCACTTCAGATATTCGAAGTCTCTCACACTCTTTGAATCTTGTCTGGGCCAAACTAACATTCAGCCATGCAGATCAGGGTCCTCAAACCCAAGTGCATGTAAGCATTGTGAGGGTGTTTGTCTAGGGACAGATGCCCAGACTACAGAGACAGGAATGCTATGTTGGATCCTGTACATCTTATTGACTCGCCCTCTAAAATAGCTTCTAAACCTTTCTGCTTCTCTCCATCTCCGGTCCTGCCACCCTCCTTAAAGCCAGTAGCATCTTTTACTGAGACTCCTACAAAAGTTTTAGCTGGTCTCCCTGCTTATTTTCTATTTTTTATTTTATTTTTTTTTTTAATTTTATTTATTTATGATAGTCACAGAGAGAGAGAGAGAGGCAGAGACACAGGCAGAGGGAGAAGCAGGCTCCATGCACCGGGAGCCCGACGTGGGATTCGATCCCGGGTCTCCAGGATCGCGCCCTGGGCCAAAGGCAGGCGCCAAACCGCTGCGCCACCCAGGGATCCCTATTTTCTATTTTTTAAAAAAGATTTTATTCATTTATTCATGAGAGACCGAGAGAGAGAGAGAGAGAGAGGCAGAAACACAGGCAGAGGGAGAAGCAGGCTCCATGCAGGGAGCCCGACGCGGAACCTGATCCCAGGTCCCCAGGATCCTGCCCTGGGCTGAAGGCAACGCTAAACCGCCTAGCCACCGGGGCTGCCCTCCCTGCTTATTTTCTAACCCACTACAGTGCCTTCTCTTCCAAGCAGCTAGAGTGATCTGATTAAAGCACAAGTCAAATAACATCACTCACCTATTTGAAGTCCTTCAGTCTTCATCAGTGGGACCTGGGTGACCCCTTAGGATCTGGCCTTCTCTACCTTTCCAACTTACTTCATTGCACTTCCTTAAGCACAAAGTCATTTCTGCCGTCGGGCTAGCTGTTCTCTTTGCCCAAACTACTCCTTCCCAAGATCTCTACATAGCTGTCTCTTTATGATTGCCATCACCACCGATTAAAATGGACTCCCAGTCACTCTGAGTATCAAGATATCTTTTGTTACTCCAATTATTACCATTCATCACCATCTAATACTTTCCTGTTTATTCAGTTTTTGTTTTGCTTCTCCCAACCTTATCTATCTTGTTCTCTGCCGAACACCCACGTTTACATTCATACCCAGCCCATAGGAGGTTCTCAACAAATGCCAAGTAATCTGCACTTTTATAGGCATCCTGGGTTTGGTCCGTGGATCACACTTTATGAAAGAAACATTATTCTAGGCATGACAGGGCCATGATACTTAGAAAGAGCTGGCCCAGGCCTCTATACAGTTATGTTGGCAAACTCAGAATTTAAAGAGTGATGTATTTTTTTTTTTTGAGTGATGTATTTTTTTAAAGATTTTTTATTTATTTGTTCATGAGAGACACAGAGAGATAGGCAGAAACATAGAAGGCTGATGGGTACCATAGGGATGTACCAGAAATCTTGGGATTCTTGGGATATCACTTCAGAGTTCGCAACAGCAAAAGCAAAGGGATTCTTTGCATTGTCAGAGTCTTTGCTTTTATTTTAAAGATTTTGTTTATTTATTCATGAGACTCAGAGAGAGAGGCAGAGACACAGGCAGAGGGAGAAGCAGGCTCCCCATGGGAAGCCTGATGTGGGACTTGATCCCAAGACCCCGAGATCACGACCTGAACCAAAGGCAGATGCTCAACCCATGAGTCACCCACGTGTCCCTAAAGAGTGATGTATTTAAACAGAAGTTAAAGAGTAATCCAGAGTAATGGCATAAGTCAAGCATTGGTGTGGAGTAACATAGGCTCAGGTCAGTATAACCTGAAACCCACATAGAGTCAAAATTACTCTTTCAAACCCCATACAAAGGCACCAGAGAAGAGACCACATTCCGTCTCAGATTTTTTTCTCCAATGTTGAAACAAATTGCTGTTTCTTAAATTGGGCCCCGAGGAAATGAGTGGCTTGCATTTGGAGCCATGTTGTATGGAAAATGCACTCGCTGCAGTGGGATGTGTGTACCCTCAGTACCACATGGGTACACAGACCTACGGCAGGAATAGCACGGCTAAGCAGCTGAAGGGCCGGTAGATTGACACTTCTCGTCACACCAACCCTCGGGCATATGCTTATCGAGTGGGTTGGTGGGCAGAATTGGCTGTGTCACTTAAATCATTTCTCTTTGTCATTTTTTGTTCCCTTATCCTCTTAGAGGGAGGAAAAGATAATAAAGTTGTAACCGAGGAAAGGAAAGCATTTCAGACCATCAGGAGGAAAGGAAGAGACAGTGAGATGAGAAAGGTGGAAGAAAAGGGCAAAGGTGTGAGTAGCAACTATGACTAGAAAGGAAGACTGAGGGACACCTGGGTGGCTCAGTGGGGTAAGCATCTGCCTTCGGCTCAGGTCAGGAGCCCAGGGTCCTGGGATTGGGCCCCCATCAGGCTCCCTGCTCAGGGGGGAAGCCTGCTTCTCCCTCCCTTTGCTGCTCCCCCCACTCGTGCTCTCTCCCTAATAAATAATTAAAATCTTAAAAAAAAATAGACTGAAATATCTAGAAGTGAACAATAGAGAATCCTTAAGATTAAATTGCATTTAGCCAAAATGACGAGGACATCAGAAGAGGAAAAGGCACACAGTTAGAATAAGAAGAAGGTGAAGTTGTTATCAAAGAGTCCTTGCGTTCTTTCGCTCCCTTTCAGCTTTACATGCTGCTGCCCTTTCTGGCCATGTCAGCACCGTGAAATTATTGTTGGAAAATAACGCTCAAGTAGATGCCACTGATGTCATGAAGCACACTCCACTTTTCCGAGCCTGTGAGATGGGACACAAAGATGTGATTCAGACACTTATTAAAGGTTGGTTATTAAGAGTGGCTCTAGCAAGTCACTCTCCCAAGGTAGGCATTCTTGCGGGCACCGTTTGAAACCAGCTTACATAGCAGAGGGCTGCCTGGGTGGAAGGATGGAGGGAAAAGTGGTGTTTCCACCCCCTACACACACCTGCTGTGTGTGTGTCTGTGTGTGTTTGTGTGTGTAAACCTGCTGTCCACTAGGAGCTTCACCTGTTGGCAGTTGTGTGATTTTGGAAAAGCCACTTCACCTGCCCAATCCTCAGTTTCATTTTGTATAAAAGAAAAATGACCCTGGCCCTGACCAACTTATGGGCTCATTGTAAAAATCTGAAGTAGGTAATATATACAGATGCAGTGTGCTAAGAGGAAAGCATTTAAGGGACTGTTGTTACATTTTTCAGACTTCTATTCTTTTTGATCAGCGCTCTCTCTATTGGACATTTTCATGATATGTTTGCTTTTTCAGGTGGAGCGAGAGTAGATTTAGTTGATCAAGACGGACACTCCCTTCTACATTGGGCAGCACTAGGAGGAAATGCTGATGTTTGCCAGATATTGATAGAAAATAAGATCAATCCAAACGTGCAAGATTATGCAGGACGAACCCCTCTGCAGTGTGCTGCATACGGTGGCTACATCAACTGCATGGCAGTGCTCATGGAAAATAATGCAGACCCCAACATTCAAGACAAAGAGGTAGAAATTCTAAGTCTTTTTTATGTTGTTTGCTACTGGGTGTTTGGAGTATTTCTTTTTCATTAACTAAAATAAAGCAAAACAACATTTTGCCAAATAAAGGGATCACTTACAAATTTATAAGCTGAAAACGAGTTTTATTTTTCTCTATTTTCCTTCTAGGTCTTGTCCATATATCCATATACACTATAACAAAGTCATAATACAGAATGGGACTAATTTTATAACTATGACATATGTATGTATGTGTATACATATGCATATATAATATTTCACAAACCACATTTTGCCTTGTTCACTTAAAATTATCACTAATATTTTCTCATTTGGTGTATAACCTTCTGCATAATCGTAGATGCTGAGTATTCCAAGGTTCTAGGAACTTTATGTTGAATGACTCATCCAATCCTCACAGCAGCTCCTAAAGGAGTTGCAGTTATTATTCGTATTTATAGAGAAGAAAAGTGAAATTCCTGGAGCTTACCCAACTACACTACAAGGTGACAACAGGGTCTGGGTTGTTGTGGGGAGTCAGGGTCCAAACACTGCCTGTAACCCCAATTTTAGAATTAAGTAACTTCCTATCGCTGGGTACTTTTTTGTTATTACAGATCATGTTTCATTAATCATTGTTGTGCATTTAACTTTTCTTATTGTTTCCTTAGAATAATTTCCCCTGAGATTATTTATTATTGGTATATGAATGTGATTGGGCTCTGATATATACTGTTGACATGATTTTTAAAAAGATTCTATTTATTTATTTATTTATTTATTTATTTATTTATTTATTTATTTGAGAGAGTATGCATGCACATGAGCAGGAGGAGGGGCAGAGGGAGAGGGAGAGAGAGAAGCAGACTCCCCACTGAGCACAAAGCCTGATGAGATGAGGGGGAGCTCCATCTCAGGACCCTGAGATCATGACCTGAACCAAAATCAAGAGTCAGTCGCTCCACCATCTGAGCCACCCAGGCGCCCCCATCCAACTGATTTCTAAACTATGTGGGTTAATATCCACTTCCTCAGCTATGTAGTACTGTATTGACTTCTCTCAGTTTAACCAGTATTGACTTTTGTTGCTACTATAATTACATTAAGTCTTCAAAAATACTAGCATATTATGTTTTCCAAGCCAGAAAATATATTTTCTATTAATTCATTCAATAAATATTTATCAAGATTGTTCCTATATGTAAAAGTAACATAATGAAAAACATGTAAAATATGGTCCTTGTACATATGTTACTAGAAATGAATCTTTTGTAATCTGTAGTACCTTTTACTTTTTTTTTTTTTACAGTTTCTTACAGAAGCTGGCTTACTAAGCTGACTTACAGAAGTAGCTTACTAAGCTACTTTCCAGTTCTATTTAGTTTTTATGTATACTGTTTTGGATTATCTGCTATAAATATCATTTCATTTGTGAATAGTATGCCTTATTGAACTAATAACTCCAATACAATGTCGAATAGAATTGATAATAGTTGACATCCTTAATTCATTCTGGCTTCTCAAAGGGAAAGCTTTAAATATTTCCCCATTGAATATGATATTTGCTATAGGTAGAGATATTTCTAGCTACTGAGAATTGAGTTTGTTTATTCACAATTAGCTGTTTTTGTCAGATACTATTTCTGTATCTTTTAACATGATCACATGATTTTTCACCTCTTTGCTCTTGATATGGTGAGTTAAAAAGAATCAGGAAGTAGTTCCTCTTATTCTCCTAAAGAATGTGTGTGGTATTGATACTACATTTTTCTTAAATGTTCGGAAGAAAAAAAAATGTTCGGAAGAATTCCCTGGTGAAGACATCTGGTCTAGGGATATCCTCTGTGTAAAAAGTATTAAAAACTGATTCAGTATCACTTATAATTACAAGACCATTCAGATTTCTAATTATTTTTTCCGTTTTGGTAAATTACATTTTTTGAGAAACATATCCATTTTATTAACATAGCAAATGTATTTGCATAAAGTTGGTCATATAATTTATTACCTTTTTTATGACTGTTGGACATATAGTCATTTCCTCTTATTCATTTCATATATTGGTAATGTGTATCATCTCTTTTATTTTTTTATTTTTTTTATTTTTTATTTTTTATTTATGATAGTCACACAGAGAGAGAGAGAGAGGCAGAGACATAGGCAGAGGGAGAAGCAGGCTCCATGCACCGGGAGCCCGACATGGGATTCGATCCCGGGTCTCCAGGATCGCACCCGGGCCAAAGGCAGGCACCAAACCGCTGTGCCACCCAGGGATCCCTCTTTTCTTTTGAAAAATATTTTTCATCTTGTTCATCTTTTCAAAGGAATAACTTCTTTGTTGATTTTCTATATTTTAAATTGTTTACTATTTCATTGGTGTTTACTGTTTATTATTTCCTGCCATCTACTTTCCTCAGGTTTGATTTACCAATTTTTTTAAAGATTCTTTGGATAAAAGTTTAAATCATTGAATTTTTTCAGTATTCATTTCCAGTGTATGTACTTAAGCATGCTTCTTCTAAGCACTGCTTTAACTTTATCCTAGAAGTTTAGGTAAGCTCTACCATCACTATAATTCAGCTCAAACATTTTCTAGTTTCTATTTAGATTTGTTATTTGACCCATAGATTATTTAGCTGTATATTGTTTAATTTCCAGGCATTTGGGCATTTGCTCATTATCTTTTGGTTAATGGTTATATCGGTTTCCTCTTGCTGTGATAACAAATTACCACAAACTTAGTAGCTTAGAACAACACAAATTTATTATCTTACTGTTCTGGATGTTAAAAGTCCAAAATGGGACTTAATGAGCTAAAAATCAGGGTGTTGGCAAGACTACATTCCTTTTGGAGACTCTAGGGGAGAATCTCTTTCTTTCATTTTTCCAGCTTCTAGATACTGCCTTCATTCCCTGGCTTGTGGCCCCATTCCCCCATCTTGAAAGCTAGCAGTGACTGCCTGAGTCTTTCACATTACTCTGACACTTGCCTCCCTGCCTCCTTCCTTTCCTTAAAAGGACCCTTCTGATTACACTGGGCCTGTTCAGATAATCCAGAATAATCTCCCCATCTCAGGTTGCTGATTAGCACCCTTAATTCCATCTACAATCTTTATTTCCCCTTTCCAGTAACATAAAAGAGTTACAGATTCCAGAGATTAGGATGTAAACATTTATTCTGTCTACCACACTGATTTGTAACTTTACTGTGGTCAGAAAACAGAATAACAGTTATTTTATTTTATTTCAGAATTATTTTAATCCTTCAAAGTCCTTTGAGGCTTTCTTTGTGACCCAGTATATATGAATTGCTTTTGGAAATGTTTTATGTACACTCGAAAAGAATGCCAATTGTGTCATTAGTTGGATGCAGCGTTTTATATGTATCACTTGGTTCAAAGTTTTTTACTGTGTTGTTCAGGTCTTCTGTATCTTTACTCTCGTTTTATTTATTTGTTCTATGACCTATTATAAAAGATGGGTTAAAAATCTCTCACTGTGATTATGAATTTGACCATATCTCCTTTTAATTTTGTCATTTTTTGTTCTATATGTTAAAAGCTGTGTTATTAGATGCATACAGATTTAGGATTATTACATTTTCCTCTTTGACCCCTTTAAAACTGTGAAATATCTATCTTGTATTTCTAGTAATGCTTCATGCCTTCTTTATCTTTCATAATATCGATTTTTTTTAAGAATACAGGCCATTTATTTTGTAGAATCTCACTCAGTTTGAGTTTGCCTTATGATTCCTCATAATTCAGTTTAAGTTTTACATTTTTGGTTGGAATATTATACAAGTGATAATGAATCCTTCTCAGGGTATTACCTCTGGAAACACATGATGCCTCTTTACATGATATTAATTTTGATCACTTACTTAAGATACCATCCATTTTCTCCCTTTTTATAATTAGGTAATTTGGGAGAATTGTTTCTATTTTTTAGTTAGCATAAATAACTATGTGTCCAAAAATACCTACTCCAGATATATCTGATTTTTGTTCATGCTTATAGGGAAGAACAGCTTTGCACTGGTCCTGTAACAACGGATACCTCGATGCCATTAAATTACTACTAGACTTTGCTGCTTTTCCTAATCAGATGGAAAACAATGAAGAAAGGTAAGCTATTGATAAAAAGAAAATAAGAAAGTATTGTTGTCCAACTCACCTCCTTTCTGCTACATTAAAAAATCTCAAGTTGAGATACTCGTTCAAAAGTACTAAGTATACTCATAAGGAAATGCTACACTAAGAAATCCTAAACCAGAAGAAAAGAGCAAAATTTCCATCTAGTGTTGATTTAGAATCATGGGATTTTTAAAATTGTTCAGAACTTTAGGTTTACCTCTGGCAAGCTCACAAATTACAAATAGAGAAACATGTTCTTCTGGCTTGTGGCTGGCAAAACCTCAGGGGAGGCTAGACTGACCAGTCCTAGGAATGTGTCATATGTCCAGGACATTTCTCTTGATGAACAAGGTAATACTAGTTAGTGGACAGAGGTGCCACCATGTGGCATGAAAAAATAAGGAAAATGTGAGATGATTGAATAATATAAGAGCGAGGCTGGAGTTACACCCCAGGGCCCAGGCCAAATAAAGAGGGCCAGACACGGTGTGAATTCTAAACAGGAGAGATTCTTGGCAGTCTTGGATCTAAGAAGATTCTGATCATCTGTAGGTGACAACCAAGTTTGTGATAAGACTTCCACACCTGAGCTCCACCCATCTGGGTCCATGCTTTGCTTGTCGTTCATGGATGCTATAACTGCAGTGGCTCCTGCTATGACCCCATGTCACCCCTCATAGCCATCACCAGTTCTTTCAGGAGACAGTTGACATTGTGGAGAAGGAAGGACTGTGTCTAGGCCACCTGTCTCAGGAAACCCACTCCTTCTTTCTGGGGGAACCCTTCATCTCTCCCATTTCTTTCAGAACCACTCCCCATTAATGATGGCCTCCACCTGTTATTTTCCATTTTACTTATTTTCTGAGGTTTGTTTCTTCTTCCTATAAAGCTCATCTTCTCTTGGAGTGTCTGCATTGCCCCATTTCTTCTTACTCATGGTTTGTGCCTTTGCAGTCTGACTTCCATCCTCACATTGACACTGAAACCATGTTGAATGGTCACTGACAGACTCACTGATAAATCCTACGTTGGTCCCTCTGTCTACTCGCACTGGCCTGTCTGCATTCACCTGGTTCTGTTGACCCCTCTTCTTTACCTTACTGAGACTGTATCTTATCTAAGCTTCTGCGACAGTGTATTTTCCTGATTCTCTGCCAGTCGTGTCTGCTCCTCCATTTTTTTTTTTTTTTTTGCTTCCTTTTCTATTTTTTATTTTTTAAATATAGACACTCTTCAGGGACTGGGTCTTTTCTCTCAGTGCACTTCTTTGGCTCTCTGACCTACCATCAAGGCTTCGGTAGTCACCTGGGTGCTGGTGAGTTCTAAATCTGTCCCTCAGACCCAATATCTCCTGGGTTACTGCTGTCATCTCCTCTTCAGTACCAACACCATCCTCTGAATCTTGCCCTCTCCGCCTCGTTCTGGGGGCTGTCGCAATGCCTTCTCGCTGTTTTCTCCCCTTTGAACTATCATTCAGTTCGTCTGCTTCCAAAGTAGCCTCCCTAAACCGTATTTCTAATGCAATTGTTAATCATGTCCTGCCTCCATTCAAATGCAATCTCATCTAAGAAGATAGTTTTGATCCCAGAGGCATGTGTTCCAAATGATGTTCTCCCCATACAGTGTGAATTTGTAGATCACTTAGCACATTTCACTTTATATTATAATTTTATGTGATCTGTCTGCCATGTTAGTGGAGAACTCCTGAAGATCATTGTCATCCCTGTGTTGCTCACAGTGCTTCTCAGTAAGTAAATGCTCAGTAAATAACTGTTGTATCATTAGGTTCGTGCTTTCAGGTTCCCAGTAGCATCCCCTGCTAAGTACCTGCATTAGTAACTTCTGGAATTCTTTGAGTGTGTAATTAGATAAATCTGACTAGTATGTCTTACTTTGAGAGGGGTTATATAAAGAACTCACTCTATTATATTCAAATGACAACTTTAAAATCAAAAAGATTCAAAGATATAGGGGTTTGGACATTTAAGGAAGGTGGAAAGCCAAGCAGAATCCTCAAGGCTGAGGTTTTGACATTAAAGCAGATATGTGAGAGAACAGAAGTTTTCTCTCTTTGAAACCCTAAAAAAAGGGTGGGGGGAGATTAAGAATCCTAAGAATTAGTGGTGATTTATTTCTATTATGAAGGATTTAATCTGTAACAGTATTTACTGTCTAATTGCTATTTTCTTAGGAAACAAACAAACAAAAAAAAAAATAGACATTGGGCAGCCCAGGTGGCTCGGCAGTTTGGCCCTGCCTTTGGCCTGGGGCGTAATCCTGGAGACCCAGGATCGAGTCCCACGTCGGGCTCCCTGCATGAAGCCTGCTTCTCCCTCTGCCTGTGTCCCTGCCTCTCTCTCTCTCTCTCTCTCTCATTTTGTGTCTCTCATGAATAATTAAATAAAATCTTCAAAAAAAATTTTTTTTAAATAACATTGACTTTTGTAATTCAATTCCCATTTTTATGGTAAGACTTGAATTTCAGGCCTAAGGAAGAGTGGGAATTAAGGTGCTTACTGCCTCCTAGAGTAAACATATGTTAATTACAGACCAACAGACCCCAGGAAAAATCACCCTAACTGTACTTGCCAGTCTATAGATGAAGATGGGCAGTGGCAATATCCCAGTCTCCTCTGATGTTTCATTGGCAATGCACCTTGATGTACAAATGTCAGAACCTGGCACTGCCTTTTATGTTTATTGACATTCCAGTTTAGGCATTCCACTCATCCCTTCAGACCATTCCTGCATGGCAAGTCCAATTGTATCTTGCATCTTGTCTTTATCTACATTGTTTCTTGACTGGTTACCATCAATGTAGTGCTAATTTTTACTTCTCATGCATTGACACCAACCACTTGATGTGTACCGTATAGACATAATTTTTGCCAGCTACTGCTGGCTTCTAGTCAATAACTATCTGACAACCACGACTCCAACATCGATGGGAATATTCACAGCACTTGAATGTCTCTAAATTGAATTTGGGGTGCAAAAAGTTTCAGGAGTAATAATTACAATATGGTCAATGCTGAAACACTAGGGCATAGACTTTAGTCTTAAAATCTTTCTATATATTTGGACTGTGTTTCCCTGAATCAAAAATTGATGAAGAATCCTAATTTGAATAAGCCAATTATAAGAGAGACATTTTTGAGAAAATTGGGGAAGTTTGTATTTGGAGTGGGTACTAGATTTTGCTAAGGAATCCCTGTTAATTTTGCTAATACCATAATGACATTGTGCTTATGTCCATATTATTTACTGAAGAATACTCAAATGCAAAGAGATTAAATGATAGGAGTTCTAGAATTTGCTTTAAAACAGTTCAGGAAAAATAATAAGGAAGGGGTTAGAGGAAGCAAATGTAGCAGAAATGTTGCCACTTGTTAAATTTGTGTAGTGAGCATATAAGTGCTTATTATGCCAGTCTCTCTACTTTTGTTTATGCTTACAAAGTTTCTTATAATAAAAATACAACTTTTCCATGATCAAGATATTTAAAATACTTGAAATTGCAATTTTCCGTCCACAAGCAGCCTGAGAGTTCTGGTAAAATTAGAGGTTAGGCCTTCCTTTCATAAACCAGACTTCGATAATCCTGCTTGTATAATCTGTGAAAGATACTCTGTATGAGTAATTATAGAAAAGATGATCAAGCTTGCTAAATACATATGTTATTTGTACATTGATCTGAGAAGCGGTTTCATTCTTTTTTTAAAAGATTGATTGATTTGAGAGAGCACAAACATGAAAATAAGAGAAAAAGAGAGTACGCACAGGGGGAGTGGGAGAAGCAGACTCCCCACTGAGTAGGAAGCCCAATGTGAGGCTTGATCCCAGGACCCTGAGATCACTACCTGAGTCAAAGGCAGACGCCTAACTGACTGAGCCACCCAGGCACCCCACAGCTTTGTTCTGTAGGAGATTTATTTTCAAGAACTGATAGATGTGCTATGGAAGGAACAGGGAGTCATCCAGTCTTAGTTCAGGTGTGGGTTCTGCAGGGAACTAGTTAGGGAACTTCAGCAAGTTGCTTAATCTTTCTGGATCTGTTTACATACTTATAAAAGGAAGGTGATAGGATAAAATTCCTCTAAAATTCCATTTAGCTCTAATATCATGGAGTTCTGTGGCTCTGATCATTTTTTACATTGGGGAGAGTACAGTCATGAAGGCATTTTAGAATATATAGTGATTACATTTATCTTGATCATTCTATCACTATATTGTACACCTACCTGAAACTAATTTAGCACTGTATATTAACTATACCGGAATTAAAAAATTTTTTAAAGATTTTATTTATTTATTCTTGAGAGACAGAGAGAGAGGAAGGCAGAGACACAGGCAGAGGGAGGAGCAGGCTCCATGCAGGGAGCCTGATGTGGGACTCGATCCCGGAACTCCAGGATCACATCCTGGGCTGAAGGCAGGCGCTAAATCACTGAGCCACCCTGGAATTAAAATTTTTAAAAATAAGAAAAGTTTTTAAAAATAAAATATATAGTGAAAAATTTTAAAGTTCTTCTGAACTTATAAGATGCCATCTACTTATAAATAACATTTTAAAGTTTATGGAGGCACCTCTACTTTATGGCCTTCTGGTCCCTGGACAGTAGAGACAAATCAAGATGTCCTAAAATGAAAGTTTCTTAATTTTAGCATTTGGGATTTCTTTCTGAATTCAGTTTCCTTCCAGAAGTGACCAAACCACCTTTGCTTATATGAAAAATTTTCTCCTTTTATGTCTGACTGTAACTGTCAGGTGAGTTTTGAAGAGAGAAAATTTCTATAATCACTGGATGATTTTTTTGTGTCTAATCATGCATCCATATAATCATCAGTGTTTCCACTTCATAAATCAGCTGATTATTTCTTCCTAACACCTCTGATTGCATTGGATTAGTAACAGCCACCCAGAGAGGAATCAGATCAGTGGCAGTCATTAGGTGGTCATAACTACTAGTTTGGGTCCTGTGGCAATGATATTGATGATGCACAACCGTGGTATCACAAACCCTGCTGCAAGTGCATGTCCTATAATAAGAACGACAATAGCTGACATTTATTAATTGCTTCTTTTATGCCAGGCACAGTGATATCTTCTTTGTATTTATTATTTCCTTTTTCTCCTCAAGCCAAGTCTGTAATGAGGAAAGCTAGGTTGGTTAAGAAGTGACAGCATTACCATTGTTGGAAGGTACAATTGGCTTGTTGGTTTTTGTTTTTTTTTTTTTTACTTCAATTTTTATATTTTTTGCACTCTTTGAATTCTTTAAATATGTGTCATTATTACAAAGTAATCTTTTTAAAAAATAACACCTGCTGAGATAATAACAGTGGTTAATTCTCAGGGTGGGAATACAGATGACCGCTGTGTTATTCTATGTATTTATCTGATTAGTTTATATTTCTAAAAATAGAAAAGGTATATTGTAAGAAAAGAATTTACCTAAAATTATACATCTAGAAGGTAGCCAGTTGAGATTCAAATATATAACCATCTGCCAATACAACTCATCTTTTCTAAATAATATATTTGTCAAAAAGGTATGCACAGCGTAAACAATTTAAAAGGCATGAAAACAAAATGTCCCTCCCACCCCTGCCTTTGAGACAACCAGCGTCCTCCCCAGGGATGTCACTATCACGAGTTTCTTGGTAAACTTCTAGAGATATATTTTACGTGAGATAAGCATATGGGGATATGTTCTTTTTTATACAAATGGAGCATCCCTTAATATTGCTCTGTTTTTAAAAGATTTATTTTATTTATTTTAAAGAGAAAGAGTCTCAAGCAGACTGTGCCGAGCACAGAGCCCAATGTGGGACTAAGTCTCATGAACCTAAGATCATGACCTGAGCTAAAACCAAGAGTTGGACACCTAACTGACTATGCCACTGAAACGCCCCAATACTGTTCTGTTTCTTAATTTTTTTTTCTTTCCCTTCATTTAACAAGACATCCTGGACTTTATTCCTTATTTATCCATATGCCAGAGCACAGCTGTGGCTGCATTATACGGATGCCTGCATCACACGAATGGCCCATATTTATTGCAAGAGGTGTTCCATTGATGGATACTGAGGTTGTCTCCACTCTTGTACTATTTCAAACTGTGCTTCTGTGAATACCCTTGTAAAGAAAGCATCTCACACACAAGAGCAAGTCTGTAGGATATATGCCTGCAAGGGACATGTCAAAGGGCAGATGCATGAGTAATTTTGATAGATAATGCCAAATTGTTCTTTCTAAAGATTAAAGTAGCACATAGAGAGCTAGTCTCTGCATCCTTGCCAGCACAGTGTGTTATTAAACTTTCTGATCCTCATTAATCTGATCATTAAAGTACTCTCCCTGTTAGTCTTAATCTGTATTTCTCTCAAATGAGTAAGATTGAACATATTTCTATATATTTAGAAGCCATTAGTATTTTCTATTCTGGGGACTTTTATCTTTGTTTTTGGTATTTTTTGCCCTACAGAATTTTGTTATTTTTATGTAGATGGATTTATCAATCTTCTCTAATGGTTTTGAGTTTTGGATCATTTTTATTAGAAGAGACCTTCCCCGGATCCCTGGGTGGCTCAGCGGTTTAGTGCCTGTCTTTGGCCCAGGGAGTGATCCTGGAGTCCCGGGATCGAGTCCCACGTCGGGCTCCTGGCATGGAGCCTGCTTCTCCCTCTGCCTGTGTCTCTGCCTCTCTCTCTCTCTCTCTCTCTCTCTCTCTCTCTTTCTCTCTCTATCATGAATAAATAAATAAAATCTTAAAAAAAAAAGAAGAGACCTTCCCATTCCAATTTTTAAAAATCTTCCATAGTTTCTTCTAGTACTTCCATGGTTTCTTTTTCTCTTTTTAGGTCTTTGCTTCATCCAGAACTCCTTTTGGTGTAAAATGTGATATAAGAATCTCTTTTTTCCAGATGGCTATGCCATTGTCCCAACACTACTTAATAAGCCATGCTTTCTGACTTAAAGGGCCATCCTTATCATATACTAAATCTCTTGGTTTGGAGATGTATTTTTTCTTCATAAGCATAAACCATCAGTAGCTATGGGCTTAAACTTATGAATCTCACAGGATACTATCCACAGTACTTTTTAGATAGGCATGGGGTATTATTTGGCACATAGGGGAGAAGAAAAGTGATCACGTGTTCCTGCAGCCCCCAGTTTATGAGCCAGCAAGTGAAACTCAGGAATCATCATGATCAGTGACACAAAGCACCTAACTCCAGCTCTACCCTTGTTTTGTGCCCTCAGAGGAAAAAGGAACAGCCCTGGAGTACTGAAGATAGCCTTGCCTGAGAAACAGTCCACATCTCAGAATGAGATTTCCTTCTGCTGCACACAATACTGCCAGTTTAACTATGCCTCAAATTACATTCCAACGCTTAAAAAAAAATACCTTCCTGCTTCAGGTACACTCCCCTTGACTATGCTTTGCTTGGTGAGCGCCATGAAGTGATCCAGTTCATGTTGGAGCACGGTGCCCTGTCCATCGCAGCCATACAGGACATCGCCGCCTTCAAAATCCAGGCCGTCTACAAAGGGTACAAGGTCAGAAAGGCTTTTCGAGACCGGAAAAATCTCCTCATGAAGCATGAACAGTTGAGAAAAGATGCTGCTGCCAAGTAAGTCCAGGCTATGGAGACTGTGTTCCTTCACAGCCCAGGAATCAGGGTGGAAGGGGACAGGTGGCAGGAGCAGGCAGGAGGGGGAATCAGGGGAGGATCTGAGATCATGTTGACCCCTGTACCCATGTCACCTTCCCCCTTCTGCCCACTGGCTGTGCAGAGCACTGTGGCTGCAGTGAAGGACCAAGGCCCGATCCCTGCTCGGTGGCTGTCCCTCCAGGCTAGTCCCTGATGTTCCAACACAGGAACAGACCACCACCACAGCCATCATGGCAAGGAGTTGGGGGTGGGAAGGTGCCTACAGGAAGCTGCAAGGACGTAACTGCTCCTCCTCCTTCCTTTCCTGCCTTTCCACAGGAAACTGATACCAATATCCCGCCTACTTCACTAGAAGTGTCTAGTTTTGATTTGATTAAAGCAACCAACTTGTGTAAAAATAACTAGCCCTCCCCACCTATTCCTTCACAAATCTGTACTACATTATGTCATTTACTCAAGAAATATTGACTAAATTCTTACTGTACATATAAAACTCTTGTCTCAAGCCTTTGAAAAAAAGTAACTAAAAGCAAAGTGCTTGCTTCAAGGACATCACACTATTTTGGATAATGATACAGAATGTGTAAAATAGTCATTTGTACCTATTATATACACACTGTGATTATTTTACCATAAATGATTGATTTTTGGATAATGCCTTGGTTTTCCTCCTTGGAGACCTTTGTTGGACTCTTTCTCTTTTTTTTCTTCCTTCCTTCCTTCCTTCCTTCCTTCCTTCCTTCCTTCCTTCTTTCCTTCTTTCCTTCCTTTTATTTGCATTTATTCTATGCAGAATTTACTCCTAGGATATAAGTTTTTGTTTCTTCAGTTTCTTCTGGGGTATCTTTTTATTCGGTGCAACCTCCTTTTCTGGTTTAGGAACAGTCTGCTCTTTTTCAGTAAGGATCATCTCAGTGCAGCAGGGAGAGTTCATCTGACCATGAACCCTATAAATTCTATGCCATATCCTGGAGGCTTTGTCCACCTGGATGTGCTTCATGACCAGACGATCTACCTCTAAACCCTTAAGTTCAGCATTACTGTCTTCATTTTTAAGCATGTGCAGTAAAAATTCAGCACTGTTCTTGGGCCATCCACCACTGTTTGGCCTGGGCACACCTCCCAACTCCACCATTATAGCAATGGAATGGTTCACACTGCTTCTGCAGAGTGACATCCTTCTGGTACTTGGTGGCTTTTTGGATATGCATAACTGTGGTGGCCTGGGCAGTGTCATGTGTATTCTTACAGTGAACGTGAAGATTCAAACCTCTTGATTTGCATGATTTTGTAGGGTTTTCTAGGTCCAGCGAGTAGTGAACCATTTTCAGAAATCACCTCAGGCCACTAGGGGAAGAAGAAGAGTCGTGGTGGCTCCTGAAGAGAATTTATGAGAACTCCCGTTGGGTATTTTAAGTAGCCGAAGAATTTTGCTTTGGTAGGTAGAGATGCCGAAACCCATTCTTTCTGATGGGAAAGACAACAGAAAGATTCTTGATGGGAGTAACATCCTTGTACCTTGAATGTTTCCAAATCTTGAATCCTTCCATATCTTCCCCACAAGGGGGAAGCATAAGTGTAATAAAGAATAATTTAAAATAATAATAGAAGGCAGGACGAACCATTTTAGTAAGTAAATACCACTGTGACCTGAGACGTTAACCATAATGGCAGCTTGGGTAGTTAAGACTGAGGAAATGGCAGTTTCTGTGAGTGAAGCTACCACAGTTGGTGGCGTCCTAGGAAATCTGATCCTGCACTCTTCTCTTCATAAGGCCATCTTCTCTTCACTTTTGCAAAAGAATCCAGTTTAACATAAGGCCTCTGTACATGCCTCTTCTTCGGCCTTATAAAAGTTCCGCAGGAGAGTGACAACTCTAAGTGGGTAATACATGTGGCAAATTATCCTGAGTCGCAAGTTAAATACTCTCTGCAGGGGCTGGAATGTTGTTTTTGCTTCTATCTGGTGTTTTCATAAACTCCACTTTTAATGTGTGAGCATCTGTTTTCAGAATTTGAAGTCACACCTACCTGAATATGAGGTGGAATTCTACAAGGCAATGTGACTGATTTTGTATGTCCCCCCAGAAAGGAGCATATTAGTCCAAATCCGTTCTGCTCTGTTACTGTAGAGAGGGGCCCTGGAGCCCCCACACTCCTTTTCCAGCAGGACAGAGGGTCTGTGGTGGAACACAGCATTTCTCTCTCTCGGTCCTGGTGTTTTCACCTGTGACACATGGCAGATTAGACCAGCTGACTCGTAGGCACCCTCTGGGTCTGTGGAAGCCCCCGAATCTTCACAGTTAATGATCTCAATCTCTTTCATCTCTCCTTTGCCTCCTTTGCGCAGAGGCCATATGCCTGGGTAGAGAGTTTGTGGACAGGCTCTGCTAGTCAGCATGGAGCTGGGAACCAAGAATCCATTTGTTAGATGAGCTCCTATATGGAGGAAGGGCTTTCACATCAGGACACGCTTACAGATTTTTTTTTTTCCTAACTAGGTTTTTTGTGACTCCCAGCCTTGAGGGCTTGAAAGGGCACAGGGATTCCGGAACCATCTAGTCCAATCCCCCCCCAGTTAGTTGTTATCCTGGTTAGTGTCACCATCACCAAGGTGCATCCTCCTTGTTCTTATGGCTTAGTTTCTGAAGCTCATTTTTAAAAACCCTTTTACATGAGACTGTGCTTACCGTGACAATATCTAAAATCGCCTTAACTGGAAATTTATAATCTTCTTTCCTTTTTCTCAGCCCCAGTCTCTCCTTTATTAGGTGTCATTATTGGAAGGAAACAAATTTCGTGCAGTCCAGTCATCACCTCCTACAGCCCTTGTGCCATAGAGCTCCAAGGGAAATATTTAAATGGAAAAGAAACTCATTGCATTTGTTTAATTTTATTTCTCAAAAGTGATTTCTTAAGATCTGAGTCAGTGTTTAATTTTGGCCTTGGTTTTCGCTTTTAAGGAACAAAAATCAGAATGGTAAAACTTCGGTCCTTGCTGCCACCGGCGCCTCCCTGGCTCAGGCGTCCCAGGCATATCACGCCACCTCGGGGTCCCAGCGTAGCATCTTAGGATGATGGCACACATCACCTTCCTTAAAGCAACGATGTGAAAGGAACTTATTAAACTTAAAATGACTTCTAATTTACTGATAGAGAAATTGGGAGAGAGTGAGGTTTTAGTCATATTTTCCGAGGCATGTTTTTTAGAAAATACTATTTAAGAAATAGCTATAATCCACTTAAAAGCACTTTATAACTCATACTCCCCACCTATGTTGTTGCCGAAATGAACATCGCTGTAATTGACCTGCCACAGCACGCGGCTGAATGCACGCGAGACAAGGCTGTATTTATGTTGCTCACTCGTCTCCCCAAAAGCTTCCTTTTCACCGAGTTTCTGTTTCACCCTCTAATCTCAGCTCTCTTCTGCCTTTTCCCTCTCACATCTTCGTAATCACACCACCTCCTCACTGAGGTCAGCTCTGCAGACTCGCCCTTACGCTGCACCTCGTGCTCTACTCTTTTCCACTGGAAAGGTATCTACTCTTGAAACTTGAGTGACTTCATCTCTGTAGATAGTCCATTACTCTGTCTCACATCTCACATCCTGACCTCCTGGAACTCTGATTCCACATCATCAGTTGCCTCCTGGGCATTTCCATTTCGCTGTCCTTTTGTGACTTGCTAGCACTTTCCATTTGTGTGTTGTTGTCACTGTCACTTCAGCTTCACCGTGAAACCTGCAACTCGCCACCACAGTCGGTGTCTCTTCTCACCTCCTTATTTCCCTGGCTGGTGCTGCCCCCATTGATGCTGTTAATTCCTCTTAAAATGTGCTCTTGCCTTCATTCCTCTGTCCCACCACTCTGTGAAGGCCATCACTCTTGAATACCATCCACGGTGCTACATAACCCTTCACCACTCTGCCTCCACTTCTGTCTCTAAGGCCCATTTCTCTCCATGACCCCCTACCTGCCCCACCCTCAGGTGTGTGGGCTCAGCCATCCTGAACTTTCCTCATTTCTTCATGTTTCACTTTCTTTTTTTTTTTTTTTTGTATATTTTTTTATTGGAGTCGATTTGCCAACATATAGTATAACACCCAGTGCTCAGCCCATCAAGACCCCCCCTCAGTGCCCGTCACCCAGTCACCTCATCCCACTCCTACCTCCCCTTCCACTACCCCTTATTTGTTTCCCAGAGTTAGGAGTCTCTCATGTTTTGTCACCCTCTCTGATATTTCCCACTCATTTTCTCTCCTTTTCCCTATAATCCCTTTCACTATTTTTTATATTGCCCATAGAGTAAAACCATATAATGATTGTCCTTCTCTGATTGACTTACTTCACTCAGCACAATACCCTCCAGGTCCCTCCACGTTGAAGCAAATGGTGGGTATTTGTCGTGTCTAATGGCTGAGTAATATTCCATTGTATACATAAACCACATCTTCTTTATCCATTCATCTTTTGATGGACACTGAGGCTCCTTCCACAGTTTGGCTATTGTGGACATTGCTGCTATAAACATTGGGGTGCAGGTGTCCCGGCGTTTCACTGCATCTGTATCTTTGGGGTAAATCCCCAGCAGTGCAGTTGCTGGGTAGGGCAGATCTATTTTAAACTCTTTGAGGAACCTCCACACAGTTTTCCAGAGTGGCTGCACCAGTTCACATTCCCACCAACAGTGCAGGAGGGTTCCCCTTTCTCTGCATCCTCTCCAGCATTTGTTGTTTCCTGTCTTGTTAATTTTCACTTTCCATAACTTTCCATGCGCTCTGGGAGACCTGAGCTGCATCCTGGCTGCTGTATGAGATTGTGTGTCTCCCAGAGGCACATGATCAAGTCCAGTTTGGGTCACTCAGTTCAAACTCTTGTGAAGCTACAGTCCCTTCTAAGGAGGTGGTTCTGTGTCCTCAAAAAGTCAAGTGACAAGGAATTCAGGCAGCACATTCCATAGTAATGGACAGTTCTATCTGGCAGAAATTCTTACCTACCTTTCAATCTTGAGATACCCCTTGAAGCAAAACAGAAAAGTCTAAACCCCTTTTCCATAAACCAACTTTCAAATCATTAAAGAAAGTGCTCCTGGCATCCCTACTCCTGCCCCAGGTCTCCTCTTCTCATCATAATAGATCCAATTTCAGCCCACCTCCCTGAACACCTTCAGGCTGTCACTGAGTTTCTCCAGGGCTGACGCAGAGCCCTGACCCTTCTGCTTGAATTGTGGTCCGACCCATGGGGAAACACTGCCATGGTTCTACTACATGCCACCCACTTCTCTGAGCCTCAGTTTCCATTAATAATATGAAGATTTCTTAGTCCAGGATGGGCTTTGGGGCTCCATGCATGCCCTGAAGCTATACATAGTGATTTGTCTATTGTGAGCATATGTACTATTTGGGTGGTAAAGATCTATATATTTTTTATCATAATCTCAAAGAAGGTCCATGAGTCACAAAGAGATTTTTAAAAAACATTGGTTTAAATGATATCTCAGCTCCCCCCACCCCACCCAGCTCTAACATTCTATAAGTCCAAGGTTCTAAGACACATGACATTTTCTTATTCCCTCAAGAGGAAGTCAGAGCCCAGATATTCCTCAGCCTGTTATTCAGCGACAGTAAAGAGACAGAATCTCACAAACCCCCTCTGTAGGGCACAATACCAACTGAAAAGGTTAGAGCAGAACCTTTTCTGTCTTGTGAGGTAATCAGTTTCCTCTCACTGGAAATATTTCAGCAGAAATGAAATTATCATCTCTTTGGGATAATATACAAGGAATTTTTTTTAATTATATAAAGAACTAGTCGTTGAGATCCCTTCTGAGTCAAAGATTCTGTGAGAGCTAGGTTGCATGTCCTTGCTTATGCTCTTGCCTCCGCCTAAAACAACCTCTCACTTCCCTCTTTCTCATTTTGACATTCTTTCTAGGTTTTTTTTTTTTCTTCCCAGGTGGTGCCTGCCTCCCATAGCCCCCATAGCTCTGTGTAGGTACCTCTGTGTTAGCCCCCATCACGTCTAGAACCCGTCACATGCAGAACTATCTATAGGAGCATATGGGTCCAACTCCCCACTAGATGGTCTGTTCCTTGGGAACAGGGATTATATTTGTGTCTCCATATTTCCAATATCTTAAAATACCTGACATTTAATAAGCATTTAATCATAAATGTTCAATCGCTACCATTACAGTGAGCCTGAAACTTTACATGAGTCGTTTTTCATTCTAGGCCTTAGTTTCCCCCTCAGCCAAGTGGGAGGCTTAGTCCCCTTCAACCCTGTGAATCTCTAAGTGTACTACTTTAATCTATCTGCCTTCCCTGGGCAGAAAATATATTTATGTGCCATTTATCCTCATGACACACACTGGTCCTTCTAGATTTGTGCATTCGGC
Source organism: Canis aureus (assembly GCF_053574225.1). NCBI lineage: Eukaryota > Metazoa > Chordata > Mammalia > Carnivora > Canidae > Canis > Canis aureus. The sequence continues at coordinate 59,028,859 of NC_135620.1, forward strand.
TTCCTAGCTCCCTCCATATTTATCATGAGCAAATTACCAGTTGACAGGTTTATGATAGTCCTTTATTCTGATTTTTTTTAAGATTTCATTTATTTATTTGAGAGAGAGAGAGACAGTGCATGAGCAAAGGGGAGAGGCAGAGGGAGAGGGAGAAGCAGGCTCCCCTGCTAAGCAGGGAGCCCAACACAGGGCTCAATACCAGGACCACGGGATCATGACCTGAACCCGAGGCAAATGCTTAACTGACTGAGCTACCCAGGTGCCCCCTTTATTCTGGTTTTTAAAAGCCTAAGAGCAAAGGGGTTCACCACTGCATATACTTGAACATGAGACCCCACCATGTGGATTCCACGAATTTCTGTTTGCCCAGAGTTGAATTTGCCCAGTTTTGAGAAGAAGAAAATTCTATCATATACTGCAGAAAACAGCAGGCTCTCTCCCCTTCCAGTGGAGTGCCGGAAGTTTCCATGGCCATGAATGTGGGACCTACGACAGGTCAGAGAGAGAGGATTAAAATGGCTCTTACAGAAAAGGGAGTTGTGTAGTTGCAACATTGAGCATTTCTGAAAATATGGTTAGGCCCAGTCCGGAAGCTCTTAGACTGCATGGCACTCATGCCAAACACTGATTTCTTCACTTCTATCCAGATCCTGTCACAGGGCAGCTTTATCTTAACAGCTTTACGTAAAAGTAATAGTGATCAATTATATTTATATAGTGCTTTCTTTAATGTTAATTTATTAAATCCATACAATCATTTGGTAGGTAGGACTACCCATCCTCATTTCCATCCTCATAGCTATCCTCAATCTCATTTCACAGATGGGGAAAATAGCATACAGAGGTTAACGCTCCTGAAATCACACAGCTCATAAGGAGAAAGATGGCACGTGAATCTCAGTCCTACCCTGAGCCCGGGTTCCTACCAGCCATACTTACTGCTGGAGGCTGTCTCCAGCTGCCAGCACCCATCTTGATAGGCCAGCATGCAACAGCTCTGCTTCTTTTATTTTTTTTTTTCCTTTTACCCAGGCCTCAAATCAGTTTTTCTCTTACCCCAGAGCTTGTTCAATTGCTCAGTGTTGTTTCAGTAACTGTTGAAAGAGTGATGCCAAGTCACCATCATCAATTCTGCAACATAGTTTAATAAAGAATCTTCCTATTACTCTCAAAGCTAACATGGCAGTGCACACCAAATTCCTCCTAAATTTTTGAGAAAATTGAAAAAAATTAGTTGGTTCCAAGCCTACACCAAGACTGTAAACAATAATATCATTAGGGCAGGGGTACCTGGGTGGCTCAGTTGGTTAAGTGTCTGCCTTCAGCTTGGGTCATGATCTCAGGGTCCTGCAATAGAGCCTGGTATCAAACTCCCTGCTTGAGGGAGTCTGCTTCTCCCTCTCCCTCTGCTCCTTCCCCTGCTTGTGCGCTTGCTCTCTCTCTCTCTCAAATAAAATTTTTAGAATCTTAAAAAAAAAAAAAAATTATTAGGGCAAAGCCCAGTTAAATTGGTACAACGGGACCTGCTAAGTAGATGTTCCTTTTCTGTCAGAGCCATTTTAATTCCATCTTTCAAACCTCTCTGAGGTCCTGCCTTCGTAGCAATGACAGCTTGAACACTCCACTGGAATAAGAAGAGCTTGCTTCTTTCTACAGTTTCTGACAGAATTAATTTCTTCTTGTTGAAACTGAGCAAATATGATTCTCTATTGGAAGCCACATTGGAGGGTACAAAAAAGCATCACCTTCCAGGACTTAAATTGTACGGGCCCAGAGGGAGGTCTGTGCCACATTGTGCAAACAAACATGCCCAGTCCTGAGATGCTAAAGCCGTTGGACATTCAAGTCATTTAAATTATGGCCCTTGATCTGACTCTTTGCACACCAAGCAATCGTTGGATCACTGAGTTCTTTTTTGGCCCATTTCTGTAGTTGTCATCTAGGCGACTCATTTGTAGAAATCTCCATCCTTGGGACTCAGGTCTGGTTTTGGGGGACTCCAGGCCACATTACTGCCTCATAGTGGCCCTTCAGAGATCTGCAGCAGTAATGTGTCCCTTACGTCATTTTTCACCTGGGTGACACAGCCCTGGTTCCTTCAGCCCACAGTTTGGAACCTGGACTCCAAAGGCAGGGCTATTTTATTGGCATTAAGATTCTTCTATGTTAGTAAATTTCCTGCTAAAATGTTACTTCCTGTGCATAGGCAGAATTTTCTCTTTAATTTTTCATATAGTCTAGAATAGCATTGGTTCCTTTTCTGATATTTGTTCCCAAACTTGACAAAAATAGGTCACATTTATAACATAACTCCCATGGAGATTATTAGATCTTCTACATTCTGCAATAAATTAGTTTGAGAAAAAAACATGTTTCAGGACAATTGAGTCTAAGGGTTTAGGACTAAAAGTTATATCCGAAGCTATATGACCCAATTCATTCTTTTTTTTTTTTTCTTTTTTTGAGAGGTGGACATAGGGGAGGAGCAGGGACAGAAGGAGAGAGAGAATCTCAAACAGGCTGCACACCCTGCATGGAGCCCAATGTGTAGCTCGAGCTCACAATCCTGAGATCATGACCTGAGCCAAAATCAAGAGTTTGATGCTTAACAGACTGAGCCACCCATGTGCCCCTGACCCAATTCATTTTTTAAATGATAGAAATGGATCAAGTGAAATTCAAATTCTAAAAAACAACTCAGTCACTGCGGTCAATGGTATAGGGAGGGGTAAAGAACTGAGGTCTAGCTCAGCTGTCTGTAGTTTACCATGCAGTCATGGGTAAGTCACTTGTCTCTGCCTCAGTTTCCTTATCTACCAAATAAAAGTGAGTAAATTGAGATTCCTTTGAACTCAGACCATGAGCAGTGGAGCTGGACCTTATTCCCCAAGGACACATGCATGTACGATCATGTTCTGCTCCCGGGCTATAGTCTTTGTGCATGTGTGCGTTCGCAGTGGTATTGTTGCTTTTGTTTTAAGGCAGCAATATGTAAATAGGATGCAGGCTATGCGTAGTCCCAATTCTAATCCCACCCCCTTATCTGCAATGATCACTACTTTTACATCAAGAGCCACAGCTCTGGAGAACTGCACAGTTGTGGGCCATACGTCACCTGGAAGATTTTTTTAATACATCAGTTTTTTATTTTTTATTTTTTTATTGGAGTTCAATTTGCCAACATATAGCATAACACCCAGTGCTCATGCAGTGAAGTGCCCCTCTCAGTGCCCGTCACCCAGTCACCCCCACCCCCCGCCCACCTCCCTTTCCACCACCCCTTGTTCGTTTCCCAGAGTTCGGAGTCTCTCAGGTTCTGTCTCCCTTTCTTATATTTCCCATCAGTTTTTTATTTTTTTATTTTTTTTCCCATCAGTTTTTTAAAATATTAATTTATTTCTGCTCACAAACTGAGGCTCTAATGATATATTCTGATAATTACATTCTTTCTTCCAAATCTGCTATAACTTAGTTCTACCAAAATGAAAAATGCCTTCCTGCAAACCTTCCCTCCCAAAGTAATCTTCAGAAGACAGGGTGCCCTTGTTTTCTGGACATTCTGATCACTCTAAAAGGCTAGATCCCCTGTTTGTTCTGTGGCTGCCTTCATGGAGGCCCAGAAAGGTCTGCAGTAACAAGGTTTGCCCTGCACCTGATTGTAAGCAGCTGCTTAGAATTGAAAAGGAAAGCTGTTTAGTTTCCCAAAAGAAAGAGAAGTGACCACTCAAATAACAAAGTCTAATTTATCACCTCCGAGCCCTTCTTAATGGCAGTGAGATCCATGTAGATGCCAAGCCAGACAACCGCACGTGTGTGTCTGTCTAAAGGACCAATATTCTCTTAGAGCAGTTCTCTTCATCAGTGCTCGTAAAAAGAGCAGCCGTCCCCGTGCCTGCCAGGAGCAAGGCTGTTAGATCAATTAGTGGCACTTCAGCCATCCAGATGCTTCCACCTTCTTCTGAAAAGCAGCCTTCTCCCAGACAGCTCACACTGAAATGGCAGCTGCTAGCATCCATATGCATCTCAGGCACTGATGATGACAGGCTGTCCAGCTAGCCTGTGGATTGCAGCGCTGCATGCTCAGGTGTCAGCAGTTGGCAAAGCGTGTAACAAAACCAGAGTCAAGGGAAAACATCAGAGTTATACAGGACTTAGCACAACCCATCTGGCCACTTTTGCTAGGAATGGGACGTAGTGGGAAACTATTAGGTAAGCCAGCGTGGACCACAGGAGCTTCACCACAGGACAAAAGACCTTCAGAAGGGGAAGTTAAGTTGACAAGGCATTATATCAAAGTGTAACCCAGATACCTGTCATCTGAGTCTTCTCTGTCCCTTGAGATCTAAATAAACATTGCCTCAAATCCCACAGCCTGTGGAAATCTGAATTCTATGACTTCTTGGAGGCGTAGGGTCTCTGCCTCACTCTTGTTTCTTGCGTCCATGTCTGATATCTTAGCTCTGCAGCTTGTCAAGTTGCTTTTAAAAAAGCATGTGTGAGCCTGGTAGACCTTACCCAAAAGGTGGTGTCATTGAGGAGAATCACATTTCATATCCGTCATGGTATAGTTGACAGTCCATGTGAGGTGCCTGGGTGGCCCAGTCGGTTAAGCATCCAACTCTTGATTTTGGCTCAGGTCATGATCTCAAGATCATGAGATCTAGCCCCACATCAGGGGTGGAGCCTGCCTAAGACTCTCCCTCTCCCTCTGTGCCCTCCTCCCTGCACCCACTCTCTCTAAAAACAAAACAAAACAAAAAAACTGTCCATATGAAACTTTCCAGTTGCCTTAAACCTTGCTACTCAAGGTGCAGTTCGGAGGGCCAGCAACACCTCTATAACCTGGGTGCTTGTTAGAAATGCAGAATCTTGAGCCCTCCCCCAGGCTTGCTAAATCAAAATCTAGATTTTAACGAGATCTCAGGAGACTCCATTCGTTAAAGTGTGAGGAGCGCAGACCCAAAGTTCTTCTCCATCAGCTCCTCATGGAGGGTTCTCAGCCTGGCCCTTGCTATACACAATACCCAGCCTTTCATCTTCTCTTTCTTCCCCCTCCTTTCTCTCTCTCTGGTTCTTTCATCTCCTCCTTCCCTGTCAGGAGCTTCAAACGCATTCTCTTTTTATCAGGAGCAGCACTCCCCCAGAGCCGAGAGCCAGTTGCCATCCAGGCCCTGAAGGTCTCACCTGCTACCACCCTTCAGTTCTGTTCTCAAGCTGATTAAAATATTTGTCCAAACAAGGTCCCCTCTCCCCCAAGAGGGACTCTGATACCAGCTATTACAATAAAAGAAACCTATCTCATTACAAAAGATACCCCAGATTTTATAAAGACATCTGGTTTCCAAACTGACCCCTAAACCAATTCCAGGTTATAAACTTATATCATACAAGTGTTAGACCTGGGAAACTGAGTCTCCAACAGGAAAGTGACTGGCTCGATATCATTTTGTATTTATTGGCAGGAGCAGGACTAGAAAAGTTCTCATACTTCCCAGTGTAGGCTTCTCTCCACTACGGGCCTAATCATTCTCCTTTATGTGGCCGCCTACTTACTTCTCTTCCTGAGCCATAACTGAGTCGTCTGAGCAGCACATATGCATGGGGTGCCTGCTGTGCTCCAAGATGAGAAGATGCAAAACAGACCCAATTTTCCCACGCTCCGTGCCTTTGCCCAAAGTGAAAGTCCTCACTCCCACTTCATCCGTGTAGCAAACCTCTCCACATCTTTGAGAATCAGCAGCTGGGACCTTCTGGACTCCTCCAGACAAAATTAATCAGTATCCCTCTCTGCAAGCACTAGTGTAACATTTCTTCCATCATTTGTTAGGTCTTTTTTTCCTAGCTGTCTCCTCTGAAATCAAGCTTCCTTCGCTTGTTGTGGAGGGTTGTACTCGGTGGCCGACGGTGCCCAGCACAGGAGAGGCTCAATGTTAGTTTTCTTCTCCCTTTCTTTCCTTTGGAAATCCTTAGCAATTAATGCTATTGGTCAAACAGATCTTGTACTGAACTTAACCTCTTCATCCTCAAGCAACTTACCCCTTTCTAGACCTGCGCTGCCTCAGACCCATACTCCTCCTCCTCCCACTGCCACTCATTCCTCACCCTGGCCTCTGCTGGCCAGCCCTCTTCTATTCGGTTGCTAACCACCAAGGCCAGCCTAGTCACCAGAACTTTTGTAGGACTTTTTGAAAATCATCCTACCTTCTGGACCTCATTTGCAAAATGTGTGGGTTTGTCTCATTAGCTAGAGCTCTCGATAGCCAGGTTGCAACACATAGGTGTGTTATATATAATCAGTTGTGAGGTGCTTTGTAAGTAATTGTTTCATATAATCATAAGGCCTGCCAATGGTCTTTTTTAATAAATAGAGAAATTTAAAGGTTATCTCTGTACCTGGCATGCTCAGTTGCATTCTGATTTGCTTTCTGGAATAGGAGAAAAAAGCAGATAGTTGCAGGGATCCCACACAAGCTTGGGTACACACACCTTAGGATTGTGTCGTGTCTCACAAACAGAGTTTTCCATCATGTGTGCCCTGATCTATAAGATTTCATTTCAGCTTCATCATCTTTTGAGTTATGAGTTCTGGAGAAAAGACCAAGAATTGTGAAATCATGGAAACTGTGAATTTCCAAACCCCTCCTGTGATGTAGTAGCTCCTCATAAAATTTAAATCTCACTCAGGAACATCTGAATGGGTAGCACTCTTAATTTTTTCCTCTACCTCCTTGGCTGTGCTTCCAGGAAGCGAGAGGAAGAAAACAAACGAAGGGAAGCAGAACAGCAGAAGGGAAGGCTGAGTCCAGATTCCTGCAGACCCCAAGCCCTTCCCTGTCTGCCCAACACCCAGACTGATTCCCACAAGCAGAGCCGGGCCCCCAGCAAACAGCCTCCCGCCAGCGACGCAGCCCAGGACCCTGACAAGAGAGCCTGTCGAGGAGGTCCAGGCAGAGTATCTCCAAGCAGAGCTCCCCAGAAGGAGCAGCATCTTTCCCCAGATGTGCAGGGAACAGTCCCCAGAAAGCCAAACGGTAGGTGTATTGCCTTTGTTATCTGATGCCAACCCATGGACTGTGGGCTCTCTTGATTGGTGTATTTAGTCCATTTGCGTTTAAGGTTAATTATGTCAGCCCTTAACACTGCCATTTTATCATCTATTTTCTGTTTATTTCCTCTGGTTCTCATCCCTGTTTTTTCTTTTTTCCCCCCTTCCTTTGGGGTACTTGAACATCTTTTAGGATTCCATCTTGATTGGCTGATAGTGGTTTTGAGCATCTTTTTCTATGGTTTTTGTGGTGGTTGTTCTGAGTATTATATGTATAATATATATAATATGTATAATATATGTGTATATATGTATATATGCATGTATATATGTGTGTATGTATGTATTATATACTTACATGTTTACTTATATTAAGTATATATACTTATATGTATACTTACTATATATGTGTATTATATACTTACATATACATGCATGTATAAAATATATGCATGTATAAATATATACATACATGTGTAATGTATGTATTATACACATATATGTATGTATATACTTATATGTATATGTATAATGTATATATAAGTTATAAGGAACCTATAACTAGTATCAACATTTTACCACTTTGAGTGAAATGTAGAAACCTCATTTCCTTTTAGGTATCTTGACCTTCCCCGCTTTTAAATATCATTGATTGGGTATCAGATGGTATTATAATTTTTGTTTCAATAATCAAATATAATTTATTTAAAAAACATGAGGAAAAGGATAGTCTCTTTTTATGTACCCACAATTCTGTTTTTCTGTTGTTTCGTCTTCTTTCCCAGTACTCCAGATTCCATCTTTTATCATTTCCTTTCTGTGGAAGAACCTTTATTGGCCAGTATTTAAGGGTAGCTCTACTAGCAATGAATTCGAGTTTTCCTTTGTCTGAGAATGTTTTGATTTCATTCCTGAAGAGTTGATAAACCAGATCCAGAATGCACAGTTGGCAGGTCTTTCATTCTCATCCTTGAAAGAGGCTGTGCCATTCCTGGCTTCCTGGTTTCAGATGAGAAATCCACTGTCCTTCAAATTGATGTTCCTTGGTAATGTTTCTGAGTAACATGTCACTGCTCTCTGGCTGCTTACAAGATTTTTCTTTATCTTTTATCTTAGTTTTCAGTAGTTTAATATGATGTGTCTTGGTATGGATTCTTGGAGTTTTTCCTGTTTGGATTTCACTTAGGATGTTGGGGATCCCCAAGAATCCCCCCAAATTTTAGTAACTTGCTAAGAGTACTCAAGACTCAGCATATATTTGCACCCACAGCTAGGATCTTTTATAAAAAAAGAGATACAAGTCAACATCAACAAAGTGAAAAGGCACATGGAGCAAAATCTGGAAGAAACTTTCCATGTAAATTTCCAAGAGTCTTCTCCCAGTAGAACCACACAAGACATGATTAATTCTTCCAGCAATGAATTGTAACAACCAATTAGCCTTTGTCTACCAGGAAAATATACCTAAACTTGGGACTCCAGAATTTTTATTGGAGTCAGTTGCGTAGGTACCTCTGCCTAGCGTATACTACAACTCCAGGCTCCCAGAAGGAAAACAAGTATTCTGCATAAATTATATTATTTACCCAAAGCAATTTAAGCATATCGAGCCATTCTTTTAATTAGGGAACAGCAAGAATCCTCCAGAAATCTAAGTGCAAATGCCAACATAGTGAAAAAGGCAAATAATTGTCTTTATTATTATAAAAATAGTTTTGATCTTGTGGAAGCCAGAAAGAGTCTATGAAAACTCATGGTGATCCAATTCAGGGCTTGGACAGTTTATTCTATTCACTGAGCCTTATTTCCTTACCTATAAAATAAGGGGTCGTGGGGGGGGGTTGGGTATACAAAAAAAAAAAAACAAAAAGAACAAATGGAAAAGCAGAAATAGACAAATACAGAGAACAAACTCATGGTTGCCAGAGAGGAAAGGAGTTGGGACAATGGGCAGAATGGGTGAAGGGAAGTGGGAGGTATAGTCTTCCAATTATGGAATGAATAAGTCATGGAGAAGAAAGGAATAGGGAATAGCATAGGAAATACCGTCAATGGTATTGTTATAGTGCCATATGGTGACACCACAAGTGTATTGGTGAACATAGCATAACAGAATTACTATGTTGTATGCCTGAAACTAATGTAACATTGTATATCAACTATACTTTAATTTTAAAAAAGAAAAAAATAAGGGCATACTCTCTATCCTGCAAGACAGTTATGAATATAAATCAAATAATATTTATTATAGCCCAGTAAAGGTCTTCAGTAACTACTTCAGTAAAAGGTCTTCATTAACTACTGAAAAGGTAAAAGGTCTTCAGTAACTACTGTTATTAACCCACACTAGTGATCTAGCCAAAACAAAACAACATAAAAATACATATGAATGACCACAAACATATCCAGAATATAATTCCATAACCCATTTTACAATGATAATGCATCAGCAATGTATGCCTTAAGGAGGTCTGATGCTCTGTTATATATTCATCCATTTATTCATTCAGCTAGTGTTAACTAGACGCCTATCATGTTACAACCACACTGAATTTCCTCAAAATCTTTCTTAGCCTCAGGTCATTGTGTATTTACATTCCCCCTATCCATATGGATAAAAAGTGCCTCTTATTTTCCAGATCGCAGGATGAGTGTTCCTTCCTCTATACAGCCATACCTCCTCACTAAACAAGGCTTTGTCTTCCTGCTTTGTGCTCCCATAGGTCTTCTGTAGTGCCATATTAGAAAGATCATCACCTTTTATTGTTGTTACTGGCTTGTCTGTTTTTTCCAATAGATTGCAAGATCTGTAAGATCAGGATTGTTTCCATTATTTGCTGCTATGTTAAAAAAAATACACTAAAACTAAGTGGCCTAGAACAACAATTTATTATTTCTCATGATTCTGTGGGCCAGTTGGGCAGTTCCCCTATAGTTTCACCTGGTCTCATTCATATGCTACATTCAGGTGGAGGGTCAGTTGAATTGGATGGTCTGAGATAGACTGACTTGAATGTCTGACAGTTGACACTGGCTATCAGCTGAGATTCCTTGCCTCTGCTTTATGTGTCCTTTCATGCTCTATTAGCTAGACTGGCCTCCCTACACATGGTGTCTGGGCATCATTCTAAGAAAGCAAAGGCAGAAGCTACAGGACCTCTTGAGGAATAGGTTCCAGAATTTGCATGCTACCTTCTATTCATCAAAGCAAGTTATACGACCAGCCCAGACTAAATGATATGGAAAAATATACTCCCCTTTGCACATACTAGGATGGGAGCAATTTTTGACGATTAAACAATCTATCACAGTTCCTTTTTGGTCACAGATTATTCAGATTCCTCCCACATTCACAATATTCTCACTGTTATCACCCCAAATGTCATCTCAGTTGTCATAGCAAGCTTGAAGTTTGGGAACATGAGACCCATGTCATGTCCAGATTCCACAGGTGTGAATCTTTCCAATTTCAGGGACTAATCAACCCAAAACACACATTATCAACCCCCCACATATACCCAAGAAGCAATGGTGAGGCAGGGACAGAGTAACTACGGTAGATGCCCTTGTTCCAAAAGGGGAGAAATAAGAGGCACATACCAGTTACTAGTCCATAACAATTCTGAAAGCCAACTGGTTACATGTTAACAGAGCCCCTACTCTGGAATATGGAATGTTCCTTGGTTACAGTGTGGTTTTGCCCCTATGTGTGGTTTCCTATTTCATTCTTCTCCTTGGCTCTTGGCTGTGCCACCTGGGTTCTTGGTTCTACTCTGAGACATCTTCCTTTTTCATAAGACATAGCCCATGTTTGCAGTGAAATAGCTCTCACAGCCTGTTTCCTGCCTTATAGGAAGCTGAGGTTCCAGAAGCTCCTGTTGTTTTGAACTGCCTCAGTGTTTCAAGCTACTGATACTCTGTGATGCAATTATCTCAGAAATTTCATGGTTTCCAGGGACACCTGGGTGGCTCAGTCAATGAAGCATCTGACTCTTGATTTTGGCTCAGGTCATGATCCAAGGTGTCTCCTTGGGAGTTCCCTCTTCCTCTGCCCCTCTCTCCCTGCTCATGCTTGTGCTCTCGCTCTCTCAAATAAATAAAATCTTTAAAAAGAAATGTCATGGGTTCCCTAGGAATCTGATTGGGTTCACTCCATGCTCCAAAACTACATCCAAAATTATTTCTCAAACAGGCCTCTCTCTACTTGGGTGGCTCAGGCTGCTGTGGGAAAATGCTTCAAGTTCTTAGAAGTTCTTTTGTTTAGCTTACAGTGCCTCCAGTGTACCATCTTAGATATTTTTGAGGTCTTACTAAAGGGTTGCACAGTAGTAATCTTGATCTTTTTTTAAAAAAAAGATTTTATTTTATTTATTTATTCATGAGAGACACAGAGAGAGAAGCAGAGACATAGGCAAAGGGAGATGCAGGCTCCCTGTGGGGAGCCCAATGCGGGACTCGATCCCAGGACCCCAGGATCACAACCTCAGCCAAAGACAGATGCTCAACCACTGAGCCACCCAGGTGCCCCTTGACTGGATCTTTATCCTTAAGTCATATTTTATTAAGAGACTCTTTTATTGGCTGGAAAGAATGAATATGCAACACAGCTTTCTTTTCTAACCCAGCACATTTTTGGCTCTTTGTATTTCCTATAGATCCTGCTTGCAAACTGACCAGTTCTTTCCTAATTTTCTTTCTTTCTCCCCATACCTTATCACATGCAGCTAAAAAAGCCAGTTGAGACTTCTTCAGTTATTGTACCTGGAACTCTCCTAATCCATATCTACAAATTCATTAGATATGTTTTCTAAGTTACTGCAGGTAACTTTTGCCAGTTTTGCCAATGAGTCTGCCACTGAACAATACAATTAACCATCCTCCAAACTCTCCTAGCAATTTCCTGTCTGCTCTTTCAGCCTTTGGTTCTTGTCTCTTCGTTGCCTTTCCAGCTTATGCCCAGTAACCAGTCTCTTAAGTCAATGTTATGGTTTCTTGTTAGGCCAGCACCTCTTTTTTTAGCTGTTGGTTTCTTGTTGATGATCTCTAGTGACATAACAAACTACCCATAAAACTCAGTGGTTTAAAACAACAGTCATTTATTATATCTCATAATCATCCCCGCACCCCCCCCACCCCCCACCCCCGGTAGATCACTTGGTTTCATTATGTGGCTGGTGGAAGGTTGGCTAGGTCAGAAAGACCAAGACGGCTTCCTTGCCCTGGGTGGCTGTTGGTGCTCCTGTGGGCTGAGGTGCCTCAGATCTCTCCTACATGACCTTGCGTCCTCCAGGAGGTTAGACCATCTCCCTTGCATGGCGTCCTCAGAACAGTGCCTGAGAGTAAGAAAGCCAGAAGTCACAAGCTCTCTTGAGGCCTCGGCTCCAAAACTTTCATATCACTTGTACCACATTCTGTTGATCAGAGCAACTCACAAGGTCAGTCCAAATTCAAGGGGGTAGAGACATCTCTAAAATAAATAAATCTTAAAAAAAAAAAAAAGACATGAAGGTATTCATTAGGTATACTATGTTTTCTGTAACAGAGTTCCATTTTATTGCAAAACTTGGCTTCTACTCAGTTCACTAAATCACTCATGTATGCATTCATTTCAACAGGTATGTTTTTGAGCCCACACACTAGGTACCAGCCATACTTAACTATAATTAGGGCTAAGGACCATACCATCAGCATCTTTCTTATAACAGTGAGCAGAAAATTGGTTATATAGATATTTCTTGACATGACTCCCCTTAGAAAGCACCCATTAAAAGTTTGGTGGGTTTGGGGCTTACTGTATACCACAAGAGTTATGCTTAATTCCTGCAATTTTGCATATACAAGTGTTTTCCCCCTAATGCAGTGCTCTACAAAACAGAGAGAAGGGAGAGCATGGTTATTTCAGACTTTTTACAAGTACAGAGGGTAATTGTGCTTCCTTTTATTATAAAATACCTTGAGACTTTATTTTTTTAAGAGAGCGAGCAGGTCATGGGGGCAGAGGGAGAGGGAAAGAGAGAATTGTAAGCAGGCTTCACACTCAGCATGGAGCCCGACATGGGGCTCCACCTCACAGACCCTGAGATCGTGACCTGTGCCGAAATCAGGAGTTGGATGTTTAACTGAGCCATCCAGTTGCCCCAAAACACCTTGAGACATTTATGCTACAAGAGCAATCAGATCTACTGTGGACCTGGTCACATTGAGATACAATCAGTCACCTTACATCCTGAAAAATACTCATGAAATTTCAGTTTCATTTTTAGATTCAAATATACAGATAGGGTCTCAGAAAAGCCCAGCATCCAAACATTGAGGAAGAGTAATTAGAAGGGATGCCAATGAGCCTGATTCAGATGTAAAGAGAGGGAGCTCCACTTTCACAGGCAGCCTCTGCCCTCATTTACCTACCTCAGAAGCCGGAGTGCAAAGGAAAAAGGAGATTTTCTACAAACCAATACTATCCATGGACTGGAGCTTCTCTAGTATAGTATTTCTGGGAAACCCCAACATAACTGGGCAAAGGGCACCCTGAGCCACTTTCTATTTGACCACAAAAGAAGGGTCATAGCTGCTCAACCCATCAGTGCTCTTGCAGTGCAGACAATGAGGGTTGGGCATCCCAGCAGGAACCCAGAGATGGGAAATGTGGGCCACTTCTTTTTCTCCTTCAACCTACATCTTAGAAATAGAGAATGTTAGAGCTTGAGGGTTATTTGAAAGCATCCAGTACAGCCTTTTCAAAACAAGTCAGGAAATGGAGGCCCTGAAAGAGGGGTTTGCCCAAAAACATCTCTTAATATAAATAAGAGATTTCTTTCTTCCCTCTCATAGTAATTCTTCCCTTCTTGTTTACAGTGAATGTCGAGCCTAATGGCTGAGTGCACAAGCTTCAGAATCAAATACACTAGGTTCACATTTAGACTCTACCACTTACTAGCTATATAATCTTGATCAAGTTACTTAACTTCTTCTAAGCCCCCATTTCTTTATTTAAAAAAAAAAAAGATAATGCCTCTTAGAAATTTGTGAACATTAATGCGATAACCCATGAAAAGATTTAAACGCAGTACCTACAACACTCTATAAATATGAGCTGTTTTTTTTTTAAGATTTTATTTATTTATTCATAGAGACACAGAGAGAGAGAGAGAGAGAGAGAGAGGCAGAGACACAAGCAGAGGGAGAAGCAGGCTCCATGCAGGGAGCCCGATGCGGGACTTGATCCCGGTTCTCCAGGATCACACCCCGGGCTGCAGGCGGCGCCAAACCGCTGTGCCACCGGGACTGCCCCAATATGAGCTGTTATTGTAATTGATCTCAATATTATTTCAAAAGGTACAGAAGGAAGGAGACATAATATTTAGAAAGATCAGGAATGCCTGAGTGGCTTAGTGGTTGATTTTCTGCCTTCGGCTCAGGGCGTGATCCTGGGGTCTGGGGATCCAGTCCCACATCAGGCCCCCTGCAGGGAGCCTGCTTCTCCCTCTGCCTATGTCTCTGCCTCTCTCTCTCTCTGTGTCTCTCATGAATAAATAAATAAAATCTTAAAAAATATATTTATAAAGATCACTGTGGCTGAGTGGAGGATGGGCTTGAAGGGCCTACACTAAGACACAGCAGCGGGGTGAGGAGTAAGGGATGGGACCAGAGAGGTGGAATTAAGAGGACTTGCTAGCAGATTGCTTGTGGGAGGTGGTGAGATAAAGTTGTCTTTGAGTCAGGAGAGTCTAGTGGAGGAGAGACTCACTGTTTTAAGGGCCATCCCTGGTGTTATCTTCTTTCTCACCATATGGGCTGCCACAGCTAGTGGGTATGACTGGTGGGAGTAAGTGGGCCCTTACATTTGGTACATGTACAATGGCTAAGGCAGAAAATTCAGTTACCACCTATATGCCAAAGACTCCCTGACCTCCTTTCCTTTTCCAATTATATATATTTAACTATTTACTCATGCCCTCACTTGGATGTCCCAAAGGCATCTCAAACTCAACCTATCCGAGACAGGACTGATGGAGATTTTATGTAACCCTGCTCTGCACATTGGTTAATCACATACTCATCCTTTTGAACATTTAGGACAGGAGTAATGATTATTTCCTTTTCCTTTACTGTCCAGAAACCCATTTTCCCCCTCTCATCCTTCACCACCATATATTCTAGATCACATCCTCTTAATTCCATCTCTGGACTATTGTAGTAGCTTCCTAACTGGTCTTACTTATCTGCTCTGACTCCCCTAGTCCATTCTCCTGTCTGAACAGATTGGTCTCTTCCAAACGAAACCTCATCATATCTCTCCCCCACTCAGAGCCCTGGAATTAACCATTTCTCCAAGGAACCCTGGTTCCCTTTGTTGGAGAATGGTTTTAGAAAACAAAATCTGAGTGCTGGGTGGGCGTATTACTATTGGAGTACCGTTGCTCCTAAGCCCTTTCAGCAGACAGAGATAAAAATTATTTACATCTATTTCTGCATCTATCTGTGTGTATATCTCACACACACACACACACACACACACACACACCATGAGTTCATATTCATGATACCTCCAGTCCCATTCAACACCAGAGCATTTATTCTATCTTTTCTCTTTATTTGAAGTGTTTCCTCCAACAGTGAAAGATCTGGCTCCCATCATCTAGGATATATATACTTATTTGTTCAATCCTAGTATACACATAAAGCAGTTTCAGAATTGCTAACCATATCCTTGTGAGAGACAAACTTACTAACTTAAAAAAAAGGAATACAGTTAGATTTGTTTGTTTTAAATATTTTATTTATTTATTCATGAAAGACACAGAGAGAGAGGCAGAGACATAGGCAGAGGGAGAAGCAGGCTCCATGCAGGGAGCCCGATGTGGGACTAAAACCCAGGACCCCGGGATCACACCCTGAGCCAAAGACAGATGCTCAACCCCTGAGCCACCCAGGCATCCCAGATTTGTTTGTTATTATTTTATTCCATTTTGAATTCTTTCCCACATCCTAGCTGATTTTAATTGTTGTGTGCTTTTTTTTTTTTGTAGTTGGGTACATTTTATTTAAACAGAAAGTGACTTTTTTCTTTTTTTTTTTCTATAAATTTACCTATATTGGTGTTCAATTTACTAACATACAGAATAACCCCCAGTGCCCGTCACCCATTCACTCCCACCCCCTGCCCTCCTCCCCTTCCAACACCCCTAGTTCATTTCCCAGAGTTAGCAGTCTTTACGTTCTGTCTCCCTTTCTGATATTTCCCACACATTTCTTCCCCCTTCCCTTATATTCCCTTTCACTATTATTTATATTCCCCAAATGAATGAGACCATGTAATGTTTGTCCTTCTCTAATTGACTTATTTCACTCAGCATAATACCCCTCCAGTTCCATCCACGTTGAAGCAAATGGTGGGTATTTGTCATTTCTAATGGCTGAGTAATATTCCATTGTATACATAAACCACATCTTCTTTATCCATTCATCTTTCGTGGGACACCGAGGCTCCTTCCACAGTTTGGCTATTGTGGACATAGCTGCTAGAAACATCGGGGTGCAGGTGTCCCGGCGTTTCACTGCATCTGTATCTTTGGGGTAAATCCCCAGCAGTGCAATTGCTGGGTCGTAGGGCAGGTATATTTTTAACTGTTTGAGGAACCTCCACACAGTTTTCCAGAGTGGCTGCACCAGTTCACATTCCCACCAACAGTGTAAGAGGGTTCCCTTTTCTCCACATCCTCTCCAACATTTGTTGTTTCCTGCCTTGTTAATTTTCCCCATTCTCACTGGTGTGAGGTGGTATCTCATTGTGGTTTTGATTTGTATTTCCCTGATGGCAGGTGATGCAGAGCATTTTCTCATGTGCATGTTGGCCATGTCTATGTCTTCCTCTGTGAGAAAGTGACTTTTTTTCTAATTACAAAATCAGTTAATGTACATTACAAAATGATTTTTTTTTACAAAATAATTTTAAAACAGAAAAGAACAAAGAAAAAAATTATTCTTAATCTTAAGATAAATAACTCTCATCACTTTGGTACAAATCCATCTAAAAACTTTCCCTTTTTTTAAAAGCAGAAACGTGTGAGCATCCTATTTTGAGATCCTCTTACATTATTCCCCTGTTTTCAACAAAGATTAGTAGCTGCTTAGTACTATATCAGAATACTGAATACAGCATGATTTGTTTAATCATGTCTGTGTTGTAAGATATATAAGCTAACTAACCTTTTGTAGAAATTTTTGTATACATCCCTAATTTTTATGTCTCTTTAAACATCCTGCCAAAGTTCATTCCACGAAGGTTGCAGAAAACTGTTTTGCCCTTTCAAAACAAAAAAATACAAAACTTCTCTAAACATTTAGGCAAATAGTGATTTTATTGAATCTGAGTAGGATGGAATTTTTTCATATTTTTATTTGCTTTGTGTATTTATTTTCTGGATTGTTCACTGATGTCGTCTGTCAGTTTTTATATTGGTTTTCATTTTCTTAATATTTCTAAAAGCTCAGCACATATAAGAAGAGCAACCTTTGTCTATCATATATAATGCATGTCTTTTTTAAGTTTACCTTTTAATTGTTTAAGGTTTTTTGAGATTTTTATTCTTGTAGTTTTACCTAAGAAAAGGGTTTTCCCACTTCAAGATCTGATGAGGAGACATATTTTCTAATTTTTACTATCGCAAATTTAAATTTTTTATATAGTGGTACCAGAATCTAATGACTTCCTTTTAGAGAACAGGCAGTTGTTCCAGCCATATACATGGAATAATCTGCATGGAATATACAACAATATACTATACGTGGAAACGAGCCATACACTTGGAGCTGCAACACTGGCAGTGGGCTTTGTGAGTAATGGCTTCAGGAGAGGTACAGCATCCTTCTCTAAGTTCACACTCAGGGGCTCCAAGCAGCCCAGCTCCTCACCACAAATTAAAAATTCTATGTTTGTTATATATTTTTATACATGGGTGTATTTTTAGCTTTGTATTCTTTCTTAGCGATCTATCTATATTAATACCCAAATCACATTATTTTTATCATTACTAGTTAATAGTATCTAAATGCCATCTAGCAGCCCCTTCATTATTTTTCTTTTTTTCCTTTTTTTAATTAAAGTATGGTTGACATACTATGTTACATGGTTTCAGGTTTACAACATAGTGATTGGACAGTCCTATACATTATGCAATGCTCACCATAAGTGTAGCTACCATCTGTTACCATACGACACTATTATATTATTGACTATAGTCCCTATGCTGTACTTTTCATCCTTGTGACTTATTTTAGAACTGGAAGTTTATACCTCTTAATTTTTTTTTTTTAAGATTTTACTTTTTATTCATGAGAGACACAAAGACAGAAGTAGAGACATAGGCAGAGAGAGAACCAGGCTCCCTGAGGGAAGCCTGATGCGGGACTCAATCCCAGGACCCTGGGATCATGCCCTGAGCCAAAGGCAGACGCTCAACCACTGAGCCACCCAAGTGTCCCAATTTTTTTCCTTTTAGTACGATTTACTTTTTAGAGCCATTTTATGTTTACAGCAAAATTGAACAGAAAGTACAGAGTTCCCATACACACCTGGCCCCCAACACACACATACTCCCCCACCATCAACATCCTATAACAGAGTGGTACATTTGCTAAAATTGATGAACTGCACTGATACATCCTTATCACACAAAGTCCGTAGTTGCCATCAGACTTCATGACTGGTGTTGCACATTCTATAGTTTTTGACAACTGTATGATGACTCATATCCACCATTATGGTATCATACAGAATAGTTTTGTTGCCTGTATTAGTCAGGGTTCTCCAAAAAAACAGAACTAATAGGATATATATAAAAGAGGAGATTTGTTACAGAAATTGGCTCGCTTGATTATGGAGGTTGAGAAGTCCCACGATCTGCTGCCTGCAAGCTGGAGAACCAGGAAAGCTGATGGTATGATTCAGTGAATCTGAAGGCTTGAGAACCAGAGGAGCAGATGGTGTAAGGCCGAGTCCAAAGGCCTGAAAAATCAGAGGAATAAGGGATCTGATGGTGTAAGTTCTGCTCCAAGTCTGAGAGCCTAAAACCAGCCGTACCTGTGCCTGAGGGCAGGCAAAGATGTCCCAGATCAAGCAAAGAGCAAATTTGCCCTTCCTCCACCTTTTTGTCCTGTTGAGGCCCTCAAAAGACTAGATGTTGCCCACCTGCATTGGTGAGGGCAGTCTTCTTTACTCAGTCTACCAATTCAAGTGCTAATTTCTTTCCAAGACATCCTCACAGACGTGCAGAAATAATATTTTACCAGCTATCTGGGCATCCCTTATCCCAGTCAGTTGACACATAAAATTAGCCATCACAGTACTCTAAGAATCCCCTGTGCTTGCTTGTGTATCCTTCCCTCCCTTGAACCCTTAGCAACCACTGATCCATTTACTATCACCATAGTTTTGCCCATTTACACAATGTCATATGGGCAAAACTGGAATCATACAATAGGTTGCCTTTTCAAATTGGCTTCTTTCACTTACTAATATGCTAGCAATATTCATGCAAGAGAAGAAATATTTCACTTAGGAATATGCTCCATAGTCCGATAACTCATTTCTGTTTAGCACTCATTTCATTTTTAGTTCATTTCCTTTCAGCTCATTTCTTTTTAGTGCTGAATAATATTCCATTGTCTGGATGGACCACAGGTTAGTCCTCTATTCAGCTACTGAAGGACATCTTGGTTGCTTACAAGTTTTGGAAATTATGAATAAAGCTACTCAAAAAATCCATATGCAGGGTTTTGGGTGGACATAAATTTTAAATCATTTGGGTAAATAACAAAGAGCACAATTGCTGGATCCTATGGTAAGAATAGTTTTGTAAGGAACTGCTACAGTATCTTCCAAAGTGTACTATTTTGTATTCAGCAGTGTATGAGAGGGCCTGTTGCTCCACATCCTCATCAGCCTTTGATGTTGTCAGTGTTTTGGGGTTTTCATCATTCTGATATGTGTGTAATGGTGTCCTGCTGTTTAGTTAATTGGAGATTTTTTGGTGTATGTGAAACATTATAATGGTTCTAAAAGTCAGAGCTATACAAAAAGATATGCACAGAGAAGTATTGCTCTCCCTCACCCTACTATCCAGTTCCCATTTCCCCCTTCTTTCTCTCCCTTTCCTGCCCCATCGCAGTAGGTACGCAATTTCTTTAGTTTCTGGTTTATGCTTTCTATATTTCTTTTGTACAATTGAGCAGATACAAGTATATTTTATTTCCCCTTTTGTCTTACATGAAGAGTAGCATAGTTTAGATACTTTTTTGCATGTAAAATGATTGTTTTAAAATCTGTTTCTGAAAACACATTATCTGGATAACCGGTGTATCTGTGTTATTGTCTCCTGCCCCTCCTCGAACATTGTCTTATATCCTTATCTGACTGCGTATTTTTTATTGAGTCGCAGACATTTAATATGAAACATTATAGAAATAACTTGAGACTTAAAATGATATTAATGCCTCTAGAGAGGATTTACATTGGCTTCTGGCAGGCATTTAGGAGCAGGAGCAATCCAAGCTTGAGCAATCCAAACCTTAATCCATCAGTTTCCAGCACTGAGACGATGCACAGCTGCACTCAATCCCTACAAGGGTCAATTTACTACGAGTTCACCTTTTCTCCTAAGATATAGCCCTCCAGGGCTCCAGTCCAAAAGAATGCATCATGGCGGGTTCTAGATTCCAGATTGCTCCTCCAAGCCTTGAGGGGATGACTTGTTTCCTCTAGGAATCTATGACCTCAAACGCCTTGTGCATCTCTGTTGGTTACCTGATTCTCCTGCATGTTGGCCCTGTATTTTTCTGTCCTGTTAGCCCTTCGATGCCTTCAGACAGGTGCTTTATAATATTTTGTTTGGCTTTACTTTTGTCCATAGTGGCGAGTGTGCCTAATTCTGCCATTACAGAAGTTCTTTCATTGCTTCTAACATTGAGTCTAAAATGTTTAGTTTTAGAGGTTGTATTTAGTTCTTTTTCAAATCTGTCTGTTCTTTTCCCATAATTTTAAATTATCTTGTGTTAGGGATGCCTGGGTGGCTCAGCAGTTGAGTGTCTGTCTGCCTTTGGCTCAGGGTGTGATCCCAGAGTCCCGAGATCGAGTCCCACATTGGGCTTCCTGGATGGAGACTTCTCCCTCTGCCTATGTCTCTGTCTCTCTCTCTGTCTCATGAATAAATAAAATCGTTTTTAAAATAAATAAGTAAATAATTTTGTGTTTAATCAGTTTGTGTGTGTGTCTGTGTGCATGTGCACACTATTTTATTAGCTAAGTTCCTGATGATCTAATATTTCTGTTGTGTCTGTTAACTCATTCGTGGCAGATTGGTTATCTTGCATTTTATCATTTTGGATTGTGAAGTCATTTTCAGAAGGCCCCCTCTGTGTGGCCTGAGTTGAGGGAATGCCATGTCAAAGTAATATCGTGTTTGCTTCAATGAAGCATCCTGTACCACCATCCTGAGACTGGTTTTTATATTAATTTTTCCCATCGGTTGAGAATAAATGAATATGAGACCATGTGAGGCACAGGACTTGGGTTTCAAATTCTCAAGGGAGACCCCTTCCCCCACCCACAACCCAAGCTAAGACAAGCAAGTTTGTCTTAGTGCTGGAAATTAGATTTTTTTATCTGGATTATCATTTTCCAAAGGATATACTCCCTTAAGAGTCCTGGCTTCACGCAGGGTCTTGGTTCTAGCTAAACTTTCTGCCTGTACGGCCTTATTTTCTGTCCTTATCTGGATATTAAAACACAGCCAGATATTTAATAAAACCAAGTGTTGCCCACTCCACCACTACTACCTGCCCAGATGATTGCTGGATCTGCTCACAAACTTAACACCCTGATTTTCAGTTTTCTCTTTGTTTTTGGCCTCCAAGGATTTCCTTTATTTTCTTGAAGGCACTTTGGTACTCGTAAAAGAACATTTTTTTTTTTTTTAATATTTTAGTCAGCATTTCTAGGTTCTTGTGATGAGAAGGCTTTCAGGTTGCCTAACATTCCATTGCTAGACATGGAAGCTAAATAGTTTTTTTTCTAATTAGAACCACTATTATGGTGATGTTATGGGACAAGTGTATTTTATGTGAACAAATAAGCAAGAACTTCCCTACTATGCAAGTTTGGGATAATAAATATTCTTTCCCTTTTTCCTTATCTTCCCCCAAGAATCACCCAGAGAACAGTGTAAAGGCCGGTCCGCCTGTGTCCACTTTAGCCCCAGTGAAGGCAGTGATGGAAAGAGACATCCTGGAGTCTCCTCTGTTGAGAAGTCCAGAAGTGAGACAGGTGGTGAGCAGTGGTGTGACAAGGGGAAAGGCTTCCTGAAGCAGCCTTCCTGTCTCAGGGTGGCTGGGCCTGGTGACGAAGGAGAGGACCCCGGTTGGGCAGCTGCAAGCCTTCCACAGCAGGACGGCCACCGGAAACCCAGCAGGCGGCAGGACACAGCATCCAAGGCCAAGTGCACCTCCCAGAAAAGACGCGTTCAAGAGCTCCGAGGAGGAAGGCACTCCCCCGCTGGTTCTAGCCGGCCTGGCAGCGCCAAGGGGGAGGTGGTCCATGCTGGGCCGAATGCTCTCCAGCACCGGACACCAAGAAACAAAACGACGCAGGACAAGCTCGCAGGAGGGATCTACTCAGACTTGCCACAGAACACAGAAGTGTTGAGGTCAGGAGTCAGGAAGTCGGGGACATCCACCCTGTCTGAGGATGCTCAGGTATCCAAGGAGACTGATCCAGCACCCGGTCCCCTCTCTGGGCAGAGTGTGAATATTGACCTTCTCCCCGTAGAGCTGCGTCTGCAGATAATCCAGAAAGAAAGAAGCAGAAAAGAGCTGTTTCGCAAAAAGAACAAGGCGGCAGCTGTTATCCAGCGGGCCTGGAGAAGGTAGGGGGCGGAGGGTGCCGCGGCATCTCCGGATCTGTGGTTGCTCTGATACTCCTAACGTGACACGCCCTGTGCTCTGCAGCATGCTCCAGTGGATTCCACATGCTGGCATGACAAGGCCAGTTTCTACTGAGCATACCCATAAAATTCACTCATGTGTAGGTCCTACTAAGTTACATTGGATAAGCTATTTGTTGATTTTTTAAAAATATTTTATTTATTTATTCATGAGAGACATAGAGAAGGAGAGAGAGGGAGGCAGAGACACAGGCAGAGGGAAGAGCAGGCTCCATGCAGGGAGCCCGACGTGGGACTCGATCCCAGGTCTCTAGGGTCGCGCCCTGGGCTGAAGGCGGTGCCAAACCGCTGAGCCACCCGGGCTGCCCGGATAAGCTATTTGGAAGATGTTTTTGCCAAGAAAGATAGGAAGCCCAAGATAGCCTGGTGCAAAGGAAAAGAGCCTCGGTTTGTAACCAGCAAGCCCGTTTCAGGTGTCTGACAAGTTATCTGACCTTTGCAAATCACACGGTCTCCCTGACCTTCAGTTTTCTCATCTGTAAAATAGGATTTAGTAATTGCTGCACCTGTCCTGTTTATAGGGCGGGTTGCTAGAATGAGATCGTGTGCACTTTGTAAATTCTAAAGCACTACACATGTAAAATATTTTAGTTTTTCTTGTTATGTCTTTACTACCCAGGCGTTAGGCATGGCCCAAATACCTAAACCAGGGCCTGGTCATCCTGGATTAAGTGGCTGAAATAGATTACAAAACCCTGTGAAAGCACCTGCCACGCTGGGAATGTGGGGTAGGTGCGAGGGGTAGCGGTGGGGGCGCCCTGGCATACGGAGACAGACTCCCCCAGGGACTAACTACGGGGGGACTGGAGGAGTCCTTTGCTGCAAGTTTTTCACGTATTTCATAACCTCCTTCATCGGCAGGCCCCGCTAGGGCCTAAATCTAGATTAGGCCTTAGACATGACCAGTGTCTGGGGGAGGATCGGAGCCCTTGCCCACAGGTGGGGCTCAGGTGGCCTCCATCTCCAGAGAGAGGAAGGTTGATGGGGGAACAAAGCAGGCAAATCACTGTGAGCACAGGTGTGCCACATGTCAACGCCGCTGTCAGGAGATAAAAGGGCCGGAGAGACCCGCACGTTGGCAGAGAGAGGGGAGAGCAGGAGAGGTTCTCGTGAGATCCAGGGAGGCCTTGGCCACTGTGGCGCTGGGGGCGGGCTGGCTGGCAGCTGGGCGACCTGCTCCAGGCCGGCACGGCCGTGCTGCGGGCATCCTGTCTGTTCAGGCTGTTGGCCTTGTGAAGTCATCTCCTGTCTGGTCCCCTTGCTCTCCCAGCTACCCCAGGAAGCTGTCACCAGGAGCATCAGTGTCCCCATTTTTTTGGCAAGCAGATTGTCCCAGGAGAAGTGATTTGTCCTAGTGGTAGAGGTCAGGCACTGGAAGCTCTGACTCGAGGGCCTTTGCCATACGTTCTCGGTAAAGGTGTTTGCTGTGGTCAGGGTGACGGCGGCGGAGGCAGACCTCGTGCTCTTCACCTCAGAACAGGCCGGAGCAGAAGGGCTGCATGGGTGGTGCCCACCCTGGTCAAGGTACTGTTGTTACAGGGGTTGCTGGCATTACTGGGGCAGATGCTAGCACTTGGCGTTGGTTAGGTGCTGGGGCCAGATGCTGTTCTAAGGAGTTTTATGCGTATTAACTGATTTAATCCCCCCAGTAACCCTACGAGGCAGGTACTGTTCTTGTGCCCATCTCACAGATGACGACGCTGAGGCACAGAGAGGTTAATAAACCTGCCAAGGTTACAGAGCTAGGAAGTGCCCGTGCTGGCTTGGAGCAGAGAGTCTGCCTCTGAAGCCACAAATGGGAACAGTCCTTGCTCCCCCTCCCCGGGGACTTCTGCACTGGCTGCCATCCCAGAAGAACTTTTTAAGTATTTCAGCTGAAACCTGGGATCTAAACAAGCCAGCAAGGTTTACCGCATCAGGCCCCACAGCTGCTCCCCAGCCGAAATGCGTTCCCGTCAAACTACTCTTTGACTCCTTTGAAGAGTCAGAAGCTGACAGGTCCTGTCCGTAAGTGTCCATAGCAGCAAATGAGCCATCAGTCATCCCCCCCACCCCTGAACACTGGGCTCATAGTCTGTGTGCCCATCTGGGGAGGCAATTACACAGCCCTCTGGCTGCTCCGTTGTACAAGTCTGAGCCCTGGGGCACTGACTCCCAAAGGGACCGTGGGAAGTCGCATGTCTGGTGACAGTAAAAACATTCCTATTGATTCTGTTATACAGCCTTATGCGTTTTCAGTTTTAAGTACAGGAGCTCAGAGTGGTGTCCTGGGACAGTGTGTGGTGTCTGACACCAAACTTAAGGAGCGGTGAGGGGTGGGGTAGAGAACAGGGCTTGGCACATAACTGGTCCACAGAGGCAACTGTCCTTACAGGAGACATGGTGAGGACACAGACCAGAGACAAGGCGGCTGGGAAATGCACAGGGATAGGGTGAGCAGAGGGAACCGTGGGCCCAGAGACAGTGAGCGGGGCTGACTTTAAAGTGTGAGCCTTATCAGTCAAGACTTTTCTTTTTTCTTTAAGATTCGATTCTATTTATTTATTCATGAGAGACACACAGAGACACAGGCAGAGGGAGAAGCAGGCTCCACGCAAAGAGCCCGACGTGGGACTCGATCCCGGGTCTCCAGGATCAGGCCCTGGGCTGAAAGCGGTGCTAAACTGCTGAGCCCCCCCAGGCTGCCCAAGACTTTATTTTCAGGATTGAAAGCAGATGCTGGATGATCTAAGCGAGGCTGGAAAGTCGCTGTGGCTAAGAGCAGTCATACTAAACACTTCCTTTTTACGTGAATATCTGTCAGCTGCCTTCCTGTCAGCGTCTCCACGTTGTAAGGTGAATAAGCAAGGCTGGGCCGGACCCTAAGAGCTGAACAGGGCGACTGGCATCTTAGGGCTCCCAACAAACCAGGAGTGCTGTTT
This sequence comes from Canis aureus, assembly GCF_053574225.1. NCBI lineage: Eukaryota > Metazoa > Chordata > Mammalia > Carnivora > Canidae > Canis > Canis aureus. Next base: position 59,054,823 of record NC_135620.1, read on the forward strand.
TCCCTCAGGATAGCAGAACAGGCCGTTACCTGACCCCCGGGACCGTGCCGTCATCTGGACACAGACTAAGAAGTCTGCATCCCAGCTGACCCGGTGGAAGTTACACCCGCTGAAAGCCAACACCCGGGCTTCCCAGCGAGTTTTCTGCCTGCAGAGAAGAGGACGCGGAAGATGCTTGACATCACAAACCCAAAGAAGCTGAACTATGGAGCGGTATTCAAATCTCCAGCTTTTCTCCATAGTTGGCTTTTTGGAAATGTGATCAGTATTGTAGTAGAGAGAAGCCATGGTTGGCATGCTCCCGGAGAAAGAAGACTCGTGAAGTCTGAGTGAAATCAGCCATGAGGGCACCTAACATCACAAGGAGATTTTTTTAGCAGACTTGAGGAAGGAAGACCTCCCCCTAATTTGGTGTACTGTAAAATTAGGCACAGGGCCTGTCTCTGCAGCACCTTTAGGCTCACCAGTAATTAATTAATGAGCTACCAATAAGCTAATGAACACTGCAGCTTTCCTTGAGAGGCTCAAACAGTTGTGTTCAGTAATAAGTTTGGAAGCGCGTGTGGGACAGATACCGTCAAATAAACGCTAGGTGTAAAGATCGCCATCCTCCCCATGCCCCTCGCCTCTCTCCCATTCTAGGCCCCACCCTCCAATAGAATGAACTTAGTAAAATACAGCTCTAACTTCTGCACCTTTTTTTTTTTTTTTTTGAGATTTATTTATTTTAGAGAGGGAGCTTGTGCACGGGGGCGAGGGGCAAAGGGGAAGGAGAGTCCTAAGCAGACTCCACACTGAGCACACAGTCTGACGTGGGGCTCAATCTCACAACCCTGAGTTCATGACTTAAGCCAAAATCAAGAGCTGGACACTTAACCACCTTAGTCACCCAGGTGCCCCACTTTTGCCACCCTTCTTAAAAACCTCTGCAGATCCCCACCAAGTACAGATCAAAGTCCTTAGCAGGATTTGGCTGTTGGGTCAGACAGCCCTGAGTTTGAATGTTGGTCTCTCCTGGCTCTAGCTGTGAGACCTTCTACAAGTGACTCAGCTTTTCCCCCACCGATTTGAGATTTAATTGACATACAGCCTTGTAGAAGTTTAAGATGTACAGCATAAGGACTTTATTTGCATATATGATTTATATGCAATGATTACCACAATAGGTTTAGTTATCTAAACTTCATCATCATCTCATGTGGATATTAAAAAGAAATGGGAAAAATTGGATTTTTTCCTTGCAGTGAGAATTCTTAGGATTCTCTCAATTTTCATATATACCATAAAGCAAGGTTCACTGTAGTCATCATGTTGTACATTATATCCCAGTACTTATTTATCTCATAACTGGAAGTTTGTATCTTTTGATCACCTTCCCTCAATTCCTCCTCCCCTCACCTCCTTCCTCTGGTAACCACAAATCTGATCTTTTTTGTTCTCTTTTTATTTCTTTTTCTTTTTTATTATATCCCACATATAAGTGAAATCATACAGTATTTCTTTCTCTGACTTATTTCACTTAGCATAATGCCCTCAGGGTCCATCCATGTTGTCACAAATGGCAGGATTTCCTTCTTTATAACTGTTGTATATATTCCATAATTTCTTTATCCATTCATCCATGGGTGGGCACTTAGGATGTTTCTGTGTCTTGGCTACTGTAAATAGTGGTAAAGTGAACATGAGGATGCAGATATCTCAACACAGATTCATTTCCTTCTATATATATCCCCAGAAGTGGAATTGATGGATCTTATGCAGTTCTATTTTTAATTTATTGAGAAAAATCCATCTGTTTCCCGTAGTGGCCAAACCAATTTACTATTCCACCAACAGAACACAAGGGTTCTATTTTCTGCACATCTTGCCAACATTTGTTATCTCTTGTCTTTGGAGAGTAGACACGTTAACAGGCATGATGTGATCTCTCACTGCGGGTTTGATTTGAATTTCCCCTAGGACTAATGATGTTGAGCACCCTCTCTTGCACCTGTTAGCCATTCATGGATTTTCTTTGGAAAAATGTCTATTCAGGTCCTTTGCCCATTTTTTTCAAGATTTAGGATTTTTGCTATTTAGTTGGAGTTCTTTTTCTTTTTTTAAAGGATTCCTTCTTTTTTTTCATAAAGATTTGATTCATGAGAGACGTGCGCACACACACAGAGAAAGAGAGTGAGAGAGAGAGAGAGAGAGAGAGAGGCAGGCAGGCAGAGACACAGGCATGCAGGTAGCCTGATGTGGGACTCGATCCCAGAACTCCAGGATCACGCCCTGGGCTGAAGGCAGGCACTCAACCGCTGAGCCACCCAGGCGTCCCAGTTGTAGGAGTTCTTTATATATTTTAGGTAATAATCTCTTATCAGATATGATTTGTAAGTATTTTTTCCATTCCACCGGTTGGATTTTCATTTTGTTGATCATTAATTTCACTATGTTTAAAATCTTTACTTCATAGTTCTGCTTGCTTATTTTGTTGTTTTTGCTTTTAACGTCCTATCCAAAAAATCATTAGCAAGACCTCTGTCAGGGAGCTTTTTTCCTGGGTTTTCTTTTAGGAATTTCTGGTCTTACATTTAAGTCTTTTTAATGCATTTCTAGTTAGTGGTGTAAGATAAGAGACTAGTTTCATTCTTTTACATGTGAATATCCAGTTTTTCCAGAACCATCTATTAAACATTATCTTTTCTTCATTGAGAATGCTTGGCTCCCTTGTCAAGCATAGTTGACTGGATAAGCATGGGTTTATATCTGGGCTCTTAATTCTCTTCCACTGGTCCAGGCATCTGTTTTTATGTGGATACCATAGTGTTTTGATTACTGTAACTTTACAATATAGTTTGAAATCAGGAAGTATAATGCTTCTTCCTTTGTTTGTTCTCAGTATTGCTTTGGCTACTTGGAGTCTTTTATAGTTCCGCATAAATTTTAGAATTTTTTTTCTACTTCTGTAAAAAATGCCATTGGAATCTTGATAGGGATTGCACTGAACCTATAGATGGCTTTGGGTGCTATGGATGCTTTAATAATATTCTTCCAATCCAAGAACACACAGTACCTTTCCATTTATTTGTGTCTTCAATTCATTTTGTCAGTGTTTTGCAGTTTTCAGCGTAGAGATTTTTCTTTAGTTGAATTTATTCCTATTTGTTTTTGCTATATAAATGGGATCATTTTATTACTTTTTCAGATAATCTGTTATTAGTGTATAGAAATGTGATTTATTTTTGTATGTTAATTTTTATCCTACTTCATTGAATTTGTTGATATAACAGTTTTGTTTTTTTTTTTTTTTTGATATAACAGTTTTGGTAGAGTCCTTAAGTATTTCTATAAATAAAATTATCTGTAAATACAAACTTCCTTTCCTTATATGATCTCTTTTATTTCTTTTTCTTCCCTGATTGCTCTAGATAGGACTTTCAGTACTATGCTAAATAGGAGTTGAGTGGGCACCCGTCTTGTTCCTAATCTCAGGAAAAGTTTCCAGCTTTTCACCATTGAGTTTGATATTAACTGTGGACTTGTCATATGTGACCTTTATTATGTTGAGCTACATTCCTTCCATACCTAATCTCTTAAGTTTTATCATGAAGAAATGTTGAATTTTTAAAATTCTTTTTCTGCTTCTATTGAAATAATGTTTTTCTTTCATTCTATTAATGTGAAGTAGCACTTTGATTTTTATGTATGTTGAACTATCATTTCAGGAGTAAATCCCACTTGATCACCATTAATAATCCTTTTAATGTGCTGGTGAATTCAGTTCCTACTATTTTATTGAGAATTCTTGCATCTATATTCATCAAGAGTATCCTTGTAGTATCCTTTTCTGTCTTCGGTATCAGGATAATGCTGGCCTCATAAAATGAGTTTGGGAGTGTTCTTTATTCTGATTTTTCTTTGGGAAGGGTTTTAGGAGGATTGGCATTAATTTTTTTTTTTAAGATTTTATTTTTAAGCAATTTCAACACCCAACATAGGGTTTGAGCCTACAACCCATAGATCAAGAGCCACATAATCTACTGACTAGGCCAACAGGTGCTCTGGCATTAATCCTTCTTTAAATGTTTGATGAGATTTATCAGCCATCTGGTCCTGAGCTTTTCTTCATTAGGAGCTTTTTTAAAAAAATTTTTAAGATTTTATTTATTTATTCATGAGAGAGAGAGAGAGGCAGAGGGAGAAGCAGGCTCCATGCAGGGAGCCTGATGTGGGACTCGATCCTGGGTCTCCAGGATCACATCTTGGGCCAAAGGCTGTGCTAAACTGCTGAGCCACCCGGGCTGCCCAATTAGGAGCTTTTTGATTATTGATTCAATCTCCTTACTAGTAATTCATCTATTTACATTTACATATTTACATTTATTTAATATTTACATTTTCTATTTTTTCTTGATCCAGTGTTGATAAGTATGTTTCTAGTAACTTCCATTTCTTCTAGGTTGTCCAGTTTGTTGTCCAGTTGTTCATAGTAGTCTTATGATCCATTGCCTTTCTATATCTGTTGTAATGTCTTTTTCATCATAATTTTGTTGATTTACATCATTTTCCTTGCTTAGTCTAGCTAAATGTCATTTTTCAAAGAACTCGATATTCTGTTTTTCTGCTGTTTCATTTATTTCTTCTCTAATCTTCAGAACTTTAGGCTTTAGTTTTGCTTTTCCTACTTAAAGTGTAGGAGTAGGTTACCTATTGAGATCTTTCTTCTTAATGTGGGCATTTATTGCTATGAACTCCTCTCTTAAAACTGTTGTTGCTGCATTCTGTAAGTTTTGGTGTGTATTTCCATTTTTTGTTTGCCTCAAGATACTTTTTTCCCTTTGATTTCTCCTTTAGTCCATTGGTTGCTCGGGAAAATGTTAATTTCCGTGTACTTGTGAGTTTTCCAGTTTTCCTCCAATTATTGAGTTCTAGTTTCATACCACTATAGTCAAAGAAGTTACTTGGTTTGGTTCCAAGTCTTGAATTTGCCAAGACTTTTGAGACCTAACATATGGTCTCTCCTAGGAAATGCCCCAATGTGTGCTTAAGAATGTATTCTGCTGTTGTTGGATGTATGTTCTGTATATGTGTCTGTCAGGTCCAACTGATCTATAGTGTTATTCAAATCCTTTTTCTTTATTGATGCTCTATCTGGATAATCTGTCCATTGTTGAGTGTGGGGCATTAAAGTTCTCAGCTCTTACTGTATTGCTGTTTACTTCTGTTAGCTCTGTCAGTTTTTGTTCTTATATATTTAGGTGCCTTGATGTTGGACACATAAATATTTACAAACATATCTTATTGATGGATTGACCTTATTATATTGGCCTTCTTTGACTTTTTACTATTTTTAAAGGCTGTTTATTTTACTATTTTAAAGCTTTACTTTTACTTTTACTATTAAAAAGCTTTACTATTTTAAAGGCTGTTGTGATATAGCTACCCTTGCTTTTTTGTTACCATTTGCCTGAAATATCTCTTTTCATCCCTTTGCTCTGTGCATGCCTTTAGGACTAAACTGGGTATCCTGTAGGCAGCATATCATTGGATTTTTTTTTCTCCACTCTATTCAGCCATTCTGTCTTTTGGAGAATTTAATTCCTTTACATTTTCTTTAAAGATTTTATTTATTCATGAGAGACACACACACACAGAGGCAGAGACACAGGGAGAGGGAGAAGCAGGCTCCGTGCAGAGACTCGATCCCTGGTCTCCAGGATCAGGCCCTGGTCTGAAGGTGGCGGTAAACTGCTGAGCCACCCGGGCTGCCCTAATTCCTTTACACTTAAAGTAATTATTGATAAGTAAGGACTTAATATTGCAATTTTGTTAATTATTTTCTGGCTATTTTGTAGAACTGTTTTTCCTTGTTTCTTATCCTACTGTCTTTTTGTGTGTTCTGATGTCTTTTGGTACCTATATTTGACTTATCATGTTCTTTTGTGTAATTAGTACAGGTTTTCAGCTTGTGATTACAAAATACCTTCTAGTTATAACACTCTAAACTGATAACTTCAATAGCACTCTTAAACTTTACTTTTCCACTCATACATATTTGCTTACTGATTTTGTAGTTTACATATTTTTCATATTGTACCCAGTATCCAATAACAGACTACTATAGTTATGGTTAAGTTCTTAAACTTTTTTTAGAGTTTACTTTTCAGAGATGTGGTGGCAGGAGGGTGGGGAGATGGGCAGCAGAGGGAGAGGGAGGAAGAGTCTTAAGCAGACTCCACACTGAGCAAGTAACCCAATGCAGGACTTGATCTCATGACCCTGAGATTATGACCGGAGTCAAAAACAAGAGTTGGACACCACCCAGGTACCCCTGTTTTTATTTAAAGATTTTATTTATTTATTCATGAGAGACACACAGAGAGAGAGGCAGAGACACAGGCAGAGGGAGAAGCAGGCTCCATGCAGGAAGCCCGATGCGGGACTCGATCCCGGGTCTCCAGGATCACGCCCTGGGCTGAAGACAGTGCCAAACTGCCGAGCCACCAGGGCTGCCCACCCCTGTTTTTAAGCTAAAGTTGAAGTACAGGATGCACAACCATTATAATACAGATTCTAATTTTGAGTATATGTTTACCATGACCAGTGAGTTTTATGCTACTTAGGTATTTTTGATGCTAACAAGCATCCTTTTACTGCTACTCAAAGAATTCCATCTAGCATTTATTAGGAAGGTCTAGTGATTATGGATTCCTTCAGTTTTAGTTTGTTCTTTATCTCTCCTTCATTTCTGAAGGACTTTGCCAGCTATAGAATTCTTGAGTTTTTTCCTTTGATACTTTGAATTTGTCATCATATTCTCTCCTGGTCTACAAAGTTTTGTTGAGAAATGCATTTATAGTTTTATGGGGGTTCTTATATATTTAACTTCTTTCTTTTCTCTTATTTCAAAACTTGACTTTTGACAAGATACTGTGTCTCAGTATAATACTGTTCAGGTGTAATTTAGAGTCCATGGGTTTCTATGTGCTCTGGCTAGGTTTCCTGGTCAGATGGACTGAAGGTTGTATTCAGCAATGGCTAGGGCTAAGAATTACATTCCTTGCCCATGCAGAGCTGGAGAACTGGTTCAAAGGCCTAAAAAGTTCTCTGTGGTTGACTCAAGCTGACCTGTATTCCAAGTTCCCTGGCTATACAGCCGGGCCACTATCTTTGCTCTGCAGATAATCAGTTCTGCCTGCTGCACCTCCCTACTTGAGTGTTGCAGGGCTATGAAGCTTTCTAGGTGTTCTGGCCAGGCTTTGAGCAGGCCAGGAGCTACACTTACATGTGTGGGCCAGGCTATGCTCCCCCACCTGAGCTGAAGCAAACCAGACTGCAAGGCTGACAAGGCTCTTTGAGGACTCCAATCAGGCACCCTCCTGAGTTCCCTGGTCAGACTGCACTTGTTTTGGCTCTGCAGATAAGCAAAATTAAACATTGGGATTACCATTTGGGTATCACAGGTAGGAACTTGGTCTGCCAAGATCCATGTGCTGGCTATTTTAAGCTCTTCCCTTCTCCAGCAGTTGGATTCTCAGTGGTCAAGCCCTACAGATTAGCTGACAATCCCCATGGGGTGAGACCAGGATGGGGACTCCCAAGATGTGACCCACAATGCTGGGGGATCAGGATTCCACTCAGGGTTCTCATTTTCCATTGAGGAACCATGCATAGGCTCAGGGCAGACATTTTGGTGGGGTGCAACACCAGCTTGGTGGAGGGGGTAGTGCAGTCAGCATATAGCCATCCCTCATATTCTTGGAATGCAGTTTCTATGATGCAAGAGGCTGCAGCCTCACTCTCATGTTCTAGGACTTTCTTAGCTATAATCTGTAAATAGTTGTTAGGTTGTTCCTTTGTTTCCCCTTACAAGAAAGTAACTATGTTGCCATCTTAGTAACATCCCACCTACTGAGCATCTATCAGACTTATGTCTGCCTCATGCCTCATGGATTTATTTTTGGCTTAATCATAAGGAAAATGCCTGATATGTAGCAGGCTCTGAACAGATGTAGTTGGCTCCTTCCAGTGTAGCATAGCCTTCCATTCTTCCTTCACCAATACACAATGCTTTATACACATCTCATTACTAATTTTCCTGGCACATATGCCCACACCTCTGCTTATGCTGCTTCTGCTGCCTCAACTACCCTAATTCCTTTAAAACATACAAATACCAGCCTTGTAAAGCCTTACCAATCACCAATTATCAGACCCACATTGTCCCATGCCATCTAGCTCTTCATTCTTGCATAGAATTTCTCATACTCCACTTACTTGTTTACACGTTGGCCCAACCCACCCTAAAGACAGACTCAACTAATTCCTAGTTGAGGAAATGTTTGATGACTTTAAAAAGAGAATTCAACATTAAACATAAGGCCACTATAAAGTTAGGAATGGGAACTTCAATGAATCTCCCAGTTCAGCAAATGCTATTCCTATTAGCTTCTAGGAACCTTAAGGAAGCTTGGGTTTTCTCAGTACTGTGATCTTAAAGCTTCTCCCGTCTTCTGACTCCACCAGCTACCAGCTGAGGAAGCACCTGTCTCACCTTCTGCATATGAAGGAGCTTGGAGCCAGGGATGTGGACAGATGGAACCGAGAGTGCCTGGCATTGCTGCTCCAAGTTTGGAGGAAGGATCTGGAACTAACCCCCCCAAAGACCACTGCAGTAACCAGGACCACCAAGAGTCTATCCAAGGGCAGCTCAGGGGCAAAGTCTACCAGGCACTCGGTACTCAAGCAAATCTATGGTAATTGTCCTTCTGAGCACTCTGTAGTTGTAAGCATCCCCAGGATGTTGCATCAGTATCTGAAATGGGATTTAATTACAATGGGCAAACCTCCATTCAGGTAGGAACTTTCCTATTCTACTTCCAGGCACCAAGAGAATTCTCAGCACCCACATTTAATGCCTCCCCTCCAGCAATTCTGGGTCAGAATTGGTTTCATGTTGTATTCTAGCATCTCAAGAGAGCCTTCCAGTCAAGAGGTCTTCTGCTGGCTTTCATTACTGAAAGCCTCACCCTTTAAGCCTCTCCAGACCACTGCTTGGGTCTTCTTCCAAATGGTTAATGTAAGAGGGCTCCAGGAGGAAGACCCTGCCTGCCTCATTTTGACCTTTCTTATGCTGAGAGAGTACAGGGTTGCCCTTCCGTGGGAATGCCCCAGACCCATACACTATAGTAAATAACTCACTCAGCAGATGAACTGCTTTAAATTGAAACATTTTCAGCTTGGAAAAAGCCCATCAAATAAACTCAGCCGAAAACAAGCCTGGCTAGCTCCTCAACAGAAAAGCAGTGAGCCACAGTACCTTTAGAAATAGATCTACAGCAAAATGTCAGGACTTCACCCTGGGCCTACATGGTATTTCCACAACACACCTAATTTACCTTGGCAGATACCAACAATCTCAAGCCTTTACCTCATTAAAGAATTTAGAACTTGGTCATGGTCAGAGAGAAATGATCATTGTTGATTTCAGGTTGTTCCCAAGAAGGGAAAGTACCTCATTCCACAAGATCTTCCAGAACCCATTCTGTGCTGCATCTCAATTCAGGTAAGGTAGCCAGTGCACTGGTACAGCAGATTGGGGATATGATGTGGGGAAGCATTTGCCTTGTTTCATCCCTAAAGGTGGGAGACATCAGAACAGAAATTGCCAGGCGTTTCCAGTGGTCATTTAAGGTGTGCATATTTTTCATTCCCCTCCCATAGTATTACTGCAGTCAACATGTCTCCATAGAAGGGAAGTTATTTTCACAACCACAAGTTTTTGTTAACATTACCTCCAGTAGAGACAATAAATGGTACCTAGTATTGATCACTTTTACGTATTCACATAAAGGAAGAGGGAAATGAAAAGTCATTCTTCAAAGTAATACCTTGGGGAATTCTTGTTCCATATTGGTTTCACATTAAGATTCTTCGTCTCCTTCTCAAAGTTGAGAAGTTCCTTAACTACAAATTCTGGCCCCATGAGGAACACATTTAGTATTTAATAACACGTCCTGCTCATGCTTCACTGTGCACAATTTCACTCCTACAGAAGCCCAAGGAACTTACTTTTCAGCCATAAAACAAGAGTATTTTACTCAGGCCCCCTTCATTCACACCAGCATTAAATTTGGGTGATAAGTTCAGTGCTGTCAGCTGTTAATGTCAGATTCAGTGCTGCTCGTGGGTGGCTATGGCAACACAGTCCCCCCACCCTTGCCAATCCAGTCATCCTGCAGGAACACCGTGCAGCTGGGAAAGTGAACAATGACGGTCAGCCTGAACTTTAACATTCATTTAGTTTTTGACAGGCGGGGGACAGAGTAATTACTGCCCAATCTTTAATCAGAGTCGGGCAACTCATGTAATATAGGCAGGCTGATCAGGGAGTAGTGGGCAGGGGAGTTAAGACTGTAGACCTTGATTCCTTTGAGAGTTTCCATGTAAAAAAGAAAACTTTTGTTGTACTTGAATGAAAAGTTAGTTTCAAAAACAATGGTCAGAACTACCAGAGAAGTAGCATTTAGATAATCAGAGCAGTTTATATTTTGTCTCAAGTGAAAAATCCAGGACTACCAGAAATCTTAAAAATGAAGGGCTTTAAAAGCACAGACGTTTCTAATTAGAAGGACAGAATAAACAAATTCAAATACGTAGAGGTTTCTTGGGATTTCATATGAACAAATAGCTTTTTTGTCCTACACATATAATCCTGACCGGCTTGAAAACAGGGAAAAAAGAAGAGAATCTTTTCCTAACCCTAAACATGGGGGAACACCAGGTTTTGTTAGGTCCACCCATCCACATTAAGCATTAACCAGTGAATCAGGCTGTCAGGGCTACTAACTAGTTTAGCTGGACCCAGTAGGTTTTATACAGAAAACATGTGTATGAATAATTTCCACAGAAATGGGCACGACTTGCACATAGACTTCCGCAGCTTATAATCACAGCCAAAGTGAACCAAAAAGAGAACATTAATTTTGGTCTTCTCCATGAATAAATTTTTTTTTTTTGCTTTGAGAATTCCATGGGGTTAAAGATCCTCTCATGTGCTCACTGTCCTGTTCAGTTTTAGAAAATTACTTAGTACATAAGAGTGCTCAAATGTGAGTGAAGATTGTTGCTCCCAACCTCCAGTGTGGGAAAGACTTTAGTAGTGATTTAACCTCTTTTAAAGAGGAAGCAGGTCAGGTGAATATAGCAGTGTGTGTTGTGGGTGTGTGTGTGTGTGAGTGAGAGAGAGAGAGAGAGAGAGAGAGAGAAGTACCTTTTAAAAATCCACTCCAGTGAATGAAATAACCATGGCTCAGGTGATTACTAGTAATGACAACCCCCTTGTGTGAATGCAGAATTCCTGCTCACCCAAAGAAGGGTATGCAAGTAACTCAAGATTTGATAAAGGCAGCCAAAAACTGGGTTCCAGATCAGTAGTTCACTGTAGAACTTTAACAGTAATAAAACCAGGAGAGAAATATTAAGACACATTTGTAACTTTTAGAACCTACTTACCTTTCCCCTTTATTCTCCAGAGTTAGGAGCAACAGATAGCAACATGGCCTCAGCAAGTTCTCTTAACCTTTTAGGGCCTCAGCATCCTCATTTGTCAAATGAGAGGGTTGATTTCCAACTATGGCATCTTAAAAAGGCCTATCAGTCTATCATCCTTAAAGATAAGTTTTCAAACCAAACCTATTTTCTAGAATGGACTATATAATAGCCTAAACAACGTGGCCCATAGAAAGGTATGTATGTGTACATGTTTGTGGTAGTTTAGGTTAAAAACACAGAGAAAGCGGTACCAGTTACTCCAGACTGAAGACCCAGATCCCAGTCACAGCTCAGGCACCTGGCCGGCCCCTCTCAGTCAAGGTTCTTCCTTTAATAGATATCATGTATCTTAGAGGATAATGGGAAATGCAAGGCTGATAAGTCATCCTGTTTCCACAGCAAACTGGCCATCACCTTACCAGCCCCATGGACAGTCCATGACTAAACTGTCTCCTCACCAGCAATGAACTCTTCAGTATTAAAATCAATAACCTCAATCTCTCTCTGGTATTTTAACAGTGAGCAACTTGCAGTGTATACACCTCCTTGAGAACAGTGGAAGATCAAAGAATTTTTCTTATAATCTGCAATCGGCTACTCCACCAAAAACCAAAACAAAGCTTCGACCATCTCTGGAGGAAGAGTGTGTCCGGGGTAGCTGGAACAGCTAGTGCAGAGTTCTTAATCTCTGCTGATGATCTTTCACCTGTTGAAAAAAAACCTCAGTACTCATGCCTAACGCCTTAATGGCCTGAAAAAGTGTTAAGTGAATAACCATGTCAGGGTGTCTTTCTGCTCTTCCACAGCACTGTTTTGTAAACTATCTTAGCCTGTGCTACAAGGACCACAGTACACAGTGCCTGCGCAAAGCTTCCGGGACGTCTGCCTTCACTTCAGTCAGTATGGCTGTAAAGTACAACTCAGACTTTACTGTTAATTATAAGTAAAACTAAAAACATGAACACAAACATGACATTTCTGCCAGCCAGCTGATGCAGGCCTGGTGGGGTTTTTTGTTTTTGGGTTTTTTTGCTCTGATGAAAAACCTAGATGAGATGGGAGGAGCTGGTTGTATAGCAGCCATCTTCTTCATTTCACTACTTTTCTCCAAATTTTGGGCCAGAATCATGACCTAGCATTTGCTTTTAACAATTGTTAAGACAATATGGGGCGCCTGGATGGCTCAGTTAAGTATCTGCCTTCAGCGCAGGTCATGATCCCAGGGTCCTGGGATCAAGCTCTGGAATGGCTCCCTGCCCAGCAGAAAGTCTGCTTCTCCCTCTCCCTCTGCCCCCTGGCTTGTGCTCTCAAACAAAATCTTAAAAAAAAAAAAAAGGCCAATAATAGGAATTCTGTTGATTCCTTACATTTTACAGTTCTCATGTTAGCTTCTGAGGCCACAGGTTGCTACCATTGTCCTGTGAACAGCAGTCTCACTTGCTGAGCGCCAGCAGCAGTATCTCAGTGCCGAGGAATCAACTGGGGAGGTCTACAGACCAGACCATTCATGTATAAGGTACCAATTCAGGCCTTAACCGTTTCACTTGTCAAGTATTTTCTGCCTGATCTGTACAGGTAAGCACTCTTGTCAAAATGCCATTCCTACTGGGCAAGGGAAACTGCGCTAAAACTACATACATTCTAACTCTAAGAACACCTGGCATAAATACAATCCAGCGATCACAGGCTTTTTCACATATTTAAGAGCAAAGTAACTACAGGAATGTAGACAGAAGGCACAGTGGCATATTAAACTCAAACATTTCTAGGAACACTTCCATTTTCTTAAAACTACTGCCACCCCTGTCCTAAGAAGCAATAAAATGTTAACAATTAGCAAACTGTTTAAAAATGAAGGTAATTTCTTAATTATGCAAATAGTGATTACACTTGACCCTTGAACAACCAAGTTTGTGTGGATCCATTGAACATGTGTTTTTTTTTCAATAAATACATATGGTATCGATAAATACAGCCATAGTACTGCAGATGTGTTTTCTCTAGCTTGCTTTATTTAAAAAAATAAGGTATCTAATTCGTATAACAAAACACGTGTAAACTAATTATCAGTAAGGCTTCTGGTCAACAGTATGCTATTAATTATAAAAGGTTTTGGGGAATCAAATGTCATACATTTTTTGATGGGGGGGTGTCAGCACCCCCAAATCCTCCCCCAACATTGTACAGGGGTTAGTATGAACTGCTATATAGAGCTTGTAATTTTAAAAGAACTATAATGGTCATTAGTAAAAAGTACTTTTGAAAGAATTAACTAGATCAAACCAAGTACCATTTAGCATGATCTTGTTCCTGCATAGAGGGACAGAAAACTGATGTAAATAACAGAACTCCATAGTGAGAAGCTGAATGTCATGGCAGCTGTTCCCAAATAAACAACTGGTTTCTGTTGCTATCTGAATGAACTGGAGCTGAGACCGCAAAGATTCTGCTACTTTCTTGGTAAATAATAGAAGGTACTATATTACCACTCCATATTTTATAAATATCTAGTTCCTATGAAATGCAAAATACACTAACCAACTTGTAACCAAGTATCATATACTAGTCCAAGAAGCCAAGCTATGTTATTTTCCTACTTTAGTGCAAAGGAAGGTTCATAAACAACTTCTTTAAAAGTTCAGCTTTAATGACAAACATTACATCAATCTCTCTTCAAAATTAGATGTGAATAAACAATTTCAAACAGGAGATACCACAATGCCTCTTACTGTACTCAATACACTGTACTCAGTGCACTGGGGCCCTGGGGATGCCCAGTGATATACACATTGAAGCAATAATGTAAATCTGTGAGCCACTGTTCCTGAATACCTCCACTCTTCAATGTCTGCAGAGAAAAACAAGAGTACTTTGAGAATTGTATCAAAATTGTTAATGACAGTATTTTTCACACCCAAACAAGATCTCAGAACCACTGCAACCCCATCTTCCATCTATCAATCACCATAGAAAATCTTACTGGAAATGAAGAGTTCACTGCCTGTGGTAATGCCCAATTAAGAAAATTCCTAGTTACAATACCCTCAAATACAAGCCATACACCAGTTTCTGGTTTCATCTGTTCCCTCTCAAATACTGCTAGGAACCTCCTCCCCCCTTGGCATGGTACAATTTCACAATCTTTGCATGAACAGGAAAATTCTACAAGGCCAACTGACCATTTCTGTCATTCTCTTATAGAGGTGGCCTGAATCTCCAACCTTGGAATAATCCAAATTACTGACTTTTTTCCTATTTCTGAATTATTCTATTGCTTCTTCCATTACGTCTAGAAGGCTACTGAGAAAATCCAGAATAAGAATCTGTTACATACATCTGGATAAGTTCTATTACTCTGAAGTATTACTACATATCAATAAAGTCCTCAATACCTACATAAAAAACCTCTAACTCTTCCAAACCATGAACAGTGAAAGAATGCTAAACAGAGATGCCCTTGTAAACACCAACCCTTAGACAAAGCTGAAGTCTGTAACAATTTAACTTCCCTCTTATTCTCTAGTGAACTAAGTGACTAGAGATTGTAATTTATTCCTGCTAAATAATTTTTTTAATGACAGCTAACATTTGTTGAAAACTTATGTCAGTTATACTAAAAACTTTACTTGAATGATCTCATTTTATGGTTATCAACACCCAAAGAAGTTGCTATTCTTACAGCTAAGTAAAATAACTGGCAGGTTTAAAAACATGCCAAACTACCACAGTTAATCAACAGAGTTGAAGAATCCTGCTAGTATGTACTATGATGCCTGTACCTTTTCTAAGCTGCCTGCCACCTTAATTCAATTTGAGTATTTTATGGCTTTTATTACTGACTGGACCAAAGACCTCCCCCTGGTTAAGTAACAGGTGCTAATCAGCAGGGGCAGCCCTAGGAAATCACCACAGTGGGCTTAATTCTAGGAGCCACTCAATGCACAGGAGGCCTCACCTCCTCAGAGCAACACCCACCCCCATGCCCTGCCCATGAATCTTTTTTCTAGTACTAATGGTACAAGTCCCCGTTTCACACTTCTTACCGTGATATTCTTGATGATCTGCTGCACCAAGATGGCATTGGTTAACATATGAGTTCTGAGGGGTGCATGCTGAAGCAGCAGGCGAAGCAGCTGGCCCACAACAGGCAGCTCCTCAGGCCCAGCTCTGTTCACCCGCAGGCTCTGCAGCATCAACCTGAGGACTCGAGGCAGGAGAGCCAAGATGGAGACACAGACCCCCCACAGCTTGTCCCTACAACAGACAAAAATGAGTCAGAAAGCCAAAACACAGAAAAGGTACCCTTTCCATATTTCCTAAAACTGAAAAAGGTCATTTTAAGAAACACAGTGTTTTCTAATAAAACTCCACAAACCAAAACTAGTAACTAGGTTTCATCAGAGCTAATTTTAAGCAAATCCAATGAAGAAGGAGGTGCTCTCCCCTATTTAATGAGTTCTAGGAAGCCTAGCAATCAGCACTTTCCTGGGCTTAACAGGACATTCTTAAACCTGATCATATATAACACAGAATTAGACAATCTACACACACATACTGTTCTCTACCACTGAACATTATTCAACCATTATACAATATCAAAAATCAAGAGTAAGAATATCCCACTGAAAAAAAAAGAATATCCCACTGATAAAAAGGAAAAGAACATGGGATGCCTGGCTCAGTCAGTAGAGAACGTGAACTCTTGATCTTGGGGTCTTGGAGTTTGAGCCCCATGTTGAGGGTAGAATTTACTTTAAAACAAACAAAAAAACGGGTGCCTAGGTAGCTCAGTTGGTTAAGCATCCAACTCTTGGTTTTAGCTCAGGACATGATCTCAGGGTTGTAGAATGGAGCTCCACATTGGGCTCCACAATCAGCTTGAGATTCTTCCCCCTCACCCTGCCTTCTATCCTAGCTCTGCTCTGGTGCATGTGCTCTTACTCAAATAAATAAAATCTTAAAAATAACCACACACACAAAACAACAAAACTTCATGGAACTTTAAGCCTGTGACCTGAATTATGAGCCTCTTCAATGTTTTAAGGAGGGCAAATTTGTGGAGAAAGATGTGCTCACGAGGAACCAAAATGGATTTCAGAAAGTAGCCAGTAAGGAAACTATTACTGTACTACTAGGTCATGAAAGGCCAGAAATAATCCAAATATTAGTAAGTATCATTATCTTGGTATCATTATAGAGCAGGAACAAAAACGTTTTATGAAAAAGTAAGGGGATTTGTAGCTACCCTCACCACATGCTAGAAGTGTCAATTAAATGCAGAAATAGAGTCCCACTGGCTGCTAAAAGCTCTGACCTTAGTCTGTCAGATTCTATTACCAGAAGTGCATAATCCTTCTAGTTCCCAAATCCTTCAGAGAGAACCTGACTACCTCCAGATGTAGAAGCAGTACTCCTTTCACACTCTCATCAACCTCCCCAACTTCATACACAGCATCAAAGGTGAATACTGAATCCACTCTAAGCCAACCAGATTCTCTTACTTATAAGATTATAAGAGACTTTATCCAGCCTGTTGACTCATGCATAGCCAGGTTAGGAGAGCCATGTGCAAGGAGAAAAAAGCCAGACTGCAGACACAGCTAATAAGGCACAGAGACAAAGATTACACAATTTAGAAGAAAATGTGAGATAACTACACTTTGGTCCCTAATGAGTTTCAATTCCTTGCCCTTGGGTTTTATAAGTTACCCCCGTAATGATCCAATATTCATTTTCTATTTTAACTTGAGTGGATTTCAAATAATTGCTGATCAAAACTGCTAAAAGGGCTCATGGATTCTACACAATATTAAATACAGTGAATAGATCAATAAAGTTTAGAACTCCACCTTAAAACACACATTTAAACTGTCAAGTCGAAAAAATACGAGAGACCTGGGTACACAGGCAATAGAAGAAATACCATATGAACAAGAGCCATTCCTAGGGTTTTCTAAGAGTTGTCATGTACACGAATAAGTCTACTTATTCTACAAGTGTTTAAAGGACAGAACTGGGGGGTTCGCTTGGGTGGCTCAGTCAGTTAGGCTTCTGCCTTGGGCTCAGGTCATGATCTCAGGGTCCCAGGATGGAGCCCCATGAGCTTCCTGCTCTGCGAAGAGTCTGCTTTTCCCTCTTTCTGCCACTCCCCCTTTTTCCCCCACACTCCTGCTCTCTCTTGCACACATGCACTCTCTCTCAAATAAATACTTTAAAAAAAAGAAAAAAAGGACAGAACTGGGACCAATGAAATTGAGGTTTCAGAACTCAAAGCAGTAGTTCTAAAAACCACTCTAAAGAAACTGATGAGGGGCACCTGGGTGGCTCAGTGGTTGAGCATCTCCTTTGGCTCAGGTGGTGATCGCAGAGTCCTGGGACTGAGTCCCAACATCAGGTTCCCCACAGTCCCTCTGCCTATGTTTCTGCCTCTTGTGTGTCTTTCATGAATAAATAAATAAAATCTTTAAAATTATAAAGTAAAATTAAAAAATAAATAAAGTGATGAAAGTTCAGTATTTTGCATACAATTTTCAGGAGTTCAGCTAACTCCACAAATTTCTGATAAATTCCAATCAGATAACAGCAACCTCCCCTTCCACTCCAAACACAGAGAAATAGAGATAAAATACTTTAAGGAAAAAAAAAAAAAAAAGTACACAGCCAAGCCCCAAAAGCCAGAATGGGTAAAATTTCTAGGTGCCAGAAACCATCACAGAAATCATATAAACATATACCCCAACAGGGGTATAAAGAGTTGGATGTGGGCTTTTAGGTCTGAGTTTTCAACAGCTAAATGTTGGAAGCTGAGACTTCAGGCCCCAGGTGTGGGAGGCGGGGTTTCCTATGTGTAGCTGGAAGGCAGGAAAATGTATATGTAAAAGTGACCCATAATCTGCACAGAATTCTCACAAAAGATGCACTCAAAGAGAGGGTATACAATCCAAACCATAAGTCTGTTCAAGCCCATGAAAAACAATCTCCAGAGCCTTACCTGCTCCCCTACTGAAGGGAGAATTCCCACACCAGAGGATAAAAGAGCAAATAGAACAAACTGATAGGGACTTTAAAGTAAGACCAATAAATCATGAAAAAAACCAAGGATGACAAAAAGCTAAGTTAAAAACCAACAACAGAGCAAAGAATAGAGCTGATGAAATTAAAACTTAACAGGGTTAAATAAAACATATAGCAAAGCAGAAGATGTTCAGAGGTACAGGACAGATTGAGAAGAACCCTTCATTTAAAGGAGGTTGTAGGAGAGAACGGAAACAACCAGGGAGGTAACAGAAATAGTAACAGCACTTCCCAGACCTGAGGGAGAAACACCCAGTCTTCAGATCAAAAAGTACACTGTCTCAAGAAGCAGGATAAATAAACCTACATTAGGACACACCTTGATTGGCAACACCACAAAGGTAAGAAGAAAACAATAAAACCATAGAGAAGAACAGATTACTACCTACAACCAAGAGGGCTTAGTGACAAGAGATTTTTTTGTTACTAACAATGAGTCCAGAAGACGATAGAATAGTTTCTTCAAAGTCCAGTGGCCAGAGTTTTTAACAACTCAAACTGACTGGTCAAACCCAATGTTTTGGCCAGCTTTTGTGAAATTAAAGCCTCCTTAGTAATCTGGCATTCTCATTATTTATAACCTTACAAAAACCTCCTCAGGGAGTAGGGGTCACCCAAAGGGAAATTTAAGTACTTAAGACTGGCTGGCAGAGACTAAATCATGTTACCCCAAGAGATATCAAGGATCTGGAAATACCAACTGTTTCAATATCTAGCATAAAACATTTAAAACTAAGCATTTTAAACAAGCAAAAAATATTTCATATAATAAACTTTGTTCTGTCCAGCCACAGAGTCAAAAGTGGGAGGTTTCTCTATAAGAAATTATAAATGATCTTTGAAACGTCTCAAAGTATTCAGTAAAGGGACTGTATTTCAAGTGACAGGAAATAACAAATAGCAACATACACATTTCATAAATGGGGACACTTATAAAACTTTTTGAACCCTGAGACGTTCCTTGGGATTTATAAAGCCTTGTCTTGACCTATCAGACCTAAAGTTTGATGATACGTAAGGAAAACTCACATCTGTGTTTATGTGTAAATTTTACAGTCTATTTTAAATAAAATCCATTTTAAACATACATATGTACTTGGCAAAAAAAAAAATCTAAATCTCTGTTGACAGTAAAATGGTAAGTTACTGTGCATTCATATAACAAAACACTGTAGAGTAAGTGTACTGGCTAGATTACAGCCTATCATACTCACAGCCCATATTTATAAACAGTTTTACTAAAACACAGCCACACTCATTCATTTACATGTCTTTGTTGCTGCTTTCCTACTGCCAGGGCAGTGCTGAATAGTTCTGACAAGAGACTCTATATATTAAAAACCTAAAATATTTAATATCTGACTCTTTAGAGAAAGAAATTTGCTTAAGCCCTAGTACAGAGAAACAAAAGTGAAATAAATTTCTGAATCAACATGAATGACTCATAAATGACAATCATATCACAAAAATACATATGGAATTTTATATAAAATTCTTAAAATATGCAAAACAAAAATTGTATTGTTTACAAATCCACATAAAATCTTTAATAAAAGGTAAGGAAGTGATTAACAGGTTAAGAAAACCACAGGTTCAAAACGGTGTCACTTAGGTGAAGGCCCCAAGTCAGCAAACTAAGACTTAATACCTAAAATAACTACAGTTTCAACCCCCCAAAAAACGTGACCTTTAACCACCAGTCAACATGGGAACTTTCTGGTCAGCACTAGGAAAAACTTCCTTCCTTCCTCTTCAATTCCCCTTGGAAGGGCAACCTGCCTAAAGGATAGATTCTTTCCTTTTTTCCACTCCTTGTCTACCTTTAAAAACCTTTCCCTTTTTATAGCCTTTGAGAGCTCCCCTCTACTTGCTAGATGGGATGCTGCCCAATTAATGAATCAATTAATACAGCCAATTAGATCTTTAAAGTTTACTAGGTTGAACTTTTGTTATTTAACATATAAAAGCGATCTCTAAAGGGTTTAAAAGAGAAAGGTAATTGTAGAGGGTACACAGAGTGTGTTGATAAAATTCTATTTCTGAACCTGAAGACTGGTTAAATGGATGTTCAGTTTATACTTACTTCTTAAACTATATAAATATTTCATACATATGTTTATTTTTATGATATGTAAAAGTTAAAAAACTAGAAAGACAAATATCAAAATGTTAACAGGCAATAGACTAATTT
The DNA here is from genome assembly GCF_053574225.1 of Canis aureus. Lineage (NCBI taxonomy): Eukaryota > Metazoa > Chordata > Mammalia > Carnivora > Canidae > Canis > Canis aureus. The sequence continues at coordinate 59,075,623 of NC_135620.1, forward strand.
TTATTTTCTTATACTATTAGATTTTTTTTTAAAAAATTATAGATTTCTATAGAAATCTAGATTTCTGGAGGATCCCTGGTGGCTCAGCAGTTTAGTGCCTGCCTTCAGCCCAGCGTGTGATCCTGGAAGTCCCAGGATCGAGTCCTGGCATCAAGTCCTGTCATCAGGCTCCCTGCATGGAGCCTGCTTCTCCCTCTGCCTGTGTCTCTGCCTCTCTCTCTCTCTCTCTCTCTCTCATAAAGTCTTAAAAAGAAAAATCTAGATTTCTATAAAAAATGTTAACAGGCATACCAATAAGAACATAGTACGAGAATACTTTTTAAAATTAAAGTGAAATATTCTAAACTATGCTAGAAACTTCAGCCTAAATATTATATAAGAGCTAAAGTACTAATACAAACACTAGCATCTTAGAAAAATATCCTTAAATCCAAGAACTTAAAAATTCTAGTTAGCTCTAATGAGCCCAAAACAAAATACAAAGGCTTTGTACTTATTAATAAGCACATTCTTTCAAAGGTAGATAGAATTTTTCTTGTTAGACCTACAGCAACATTAATAAGGAAAGCTCCTAAGAAACTTTATGCCATCTGATTTTTCAAATTTGTAGCCTAAAGGAAAAAACAAAAACTAAAAATTCTTATCAACCCAATGAGAATTTATGAAAGAACAAAGAAAATGACATTCGGTTTACACAAACTCAGAAAGAGAATTTAAGATCTTTCCAAAATCTAATTTTCTTTCACTCTTCTTAAAATTTATTTATTCAGTTGCAGCAGTTAGGGAAAAAATTAAAGTTGAAGAATACAAAAACTATTACCTCTTTCTTAGATGTTCTGCTTCTCCTTTCTCTAAAGTGAGCAGAAAATAAAGAAGACTGTAGCAACAAGAAGCCAAAAATGGCAGGAGAGTCTCACTAAGTACACACGTATGATCCAGGAGCTTACAGATAACACCCAAAACACAGCCAGCTGTACTGTCAGGAATTACAGTCAACCCAACCTAGGCAGAAAAACATGAGATTAATGACCTCTTCACAACAGTCCTTCTCTCCAGGATAAAACCAAACCCCATTAAATAGAGAGTTAACATCTAACATCACTTCTAATGAAAAACAGTATATACATAATAAACTTGCCACCTGCCATACCTTAAGGTCCTGTTTTCTCTTAGGAATTTAACTATTATATTAAATAACTTCTTTGAAAGCATGACAACTCAAGAAATACTATTTACCTAATCCACGCCTCCCCTCTATAACAAAAAATCTACTAAAATTTTCAAGACATTACAATTTCTGATGGTCAGAAATACTATCATCTAAAAAGATTATTTCAGGCACCCCCCCAAAAAAATCTTGATACCAACAACAGCACTCACATGATCCATATTAGATTCTTCAGACTAGAAAAGTCTAATACCTGCCACCACCCCCACCCCAGGGAATTAAATGTACAAACCAGAGTTCATTTTACAATTAGCCTTCCCCTGCCCTTTAATTTAGCTAGTCATTCAGACATGACGAAGTAAAACACCCTGAAGTAAGACATTACTATATTTAACACTTGATTGCTTCACTGCCCCAAAACCCCAATAAGGGACATCATGGTATATGTATTCATCTGGACTCTCCTATAAACTATCATTAAGGTGGACTCTAACTTATAACTGTTATGTATGCATGGTTTAAATCTCCTGGACACTACTGTTTAATTATTATGAAAGTCTGCAGGTTCTGATCAGGCTGTCTAAATATAGTGGCCAAGACTGACTAACATGGTGATCTTTTAACTAGAATAAGGAGTGTAATCAAAGGAGGGCACTAATACCTAAAGAAGAGATGAAAAGTAAAAAAGGTAAGGATCTTTAGAGACACAGTGCATAAGGACTGGAAGTTCAACAGCAGAGAGAAAAGTACTGGGAATTTAAAACAATATTCTTCCAACTTAAGGGAAATAACATTTTAAAGGAGAAAAGGGGGTTGGAATGTACCCATAAAATTACCCAAACAAGTGAGAGTGCCTAGAAGATAAACTGTGGGAGCCCTCCCTTTGCACTATACGTAACTATAATAAGCCAAAGATCCAAGTATAAATGTTGGAGGAAGCTAAAAACCAAAAACCCAGGCATAGCCAATGAGAAAAAGGAACACCAACTGGCCAGAAGACAAGATAGTCTCAAGGCTGAGCTTGCCGCTGCTAGTGACCAGGCCTTGAGCCTGTTAGGTTACATCCCTACTTCAGAACCCAAATCTTCACGGTGGAAATTAGACCCCAGTCTGGATGCTGGATTCCCAATACACCAATACCAAGTACATGTTAATTAAATCAAGAACCTAATGTAAAATTTTAAAGCCCTTCATTGCAGATGTAGAAAGTAAGGTCCTAGAAAAGGGGAATTTCCCAAGTTAACAGAATTAATTAGTAACAGCCAGGAAAAACATTGAGATTTCCCAGTTCTTATCACAACATCATGCTATGAGGCCATGGAACTATTAAGCTTAAAATTCTGCACACTCACTTTCTCCTTGCCTATGGCAAACCCACTATTAAACCAAGAATTGTCTGCTTTTTTGAGTAGGAAAGCAAAAAAAAAAAAAAAAGTATATTTACCAAATGCTTACTGATGGCACTCTGCAGGATGTCAAAGCTCTGGCTTCGAGCAGGGATAACCAATAAACTGTGACAAACTGTCTGTCAGAAAAGGAGAAAACCAGGAACCAAATCAGGACATTTTAGGTCAGAAACAAGTTCTACAGAATTTTTTTTAACCTACTTACCCTACAAATAACAGAAGATTTAACAAAAAATTACTTTGAAGATGCAAATGTCAAAGGTAAAACAATTAAGTTTCATATATGAGCTAATTTTCCAAACAATTTATTAATTAAATATTTACCAGACACTGAGGTAGTCCTACCAGGTGCCAGGCACAGGAATGAAAAGACTGAGAAACTCCTCTCTCACAGCTCTAAAAAAAGTAGCTTCAAGCTACCAATGTAGAAACTATCTTTCTATTAGTAAGTGCTAAAACAGAAAGATCTGGGCAGCCCGGGTGGCTCAGCGGTTTAGCGCCACCTTCAGCCCAGGGCGTGACCCTGGAGACCAGGAATCTGGTCCCTACATGGGGCTCCTTGTGGAGAGCCTGCTTCTCCCTCTGCCTGTGTGTCTCTGCCTCTCTCTCTGTGTCTCTCATGAATAAATAAAATCTTTAAAAAATAATAAAAACAAATAAAACAAAGATCTGAGTGATGTGAATGGAGGGCTAACAGCCTTTTTTCCACTTGGTAGGAAAATGTACCATAGAAAAACAATTATGATCCAGAAAATACTAATATCCTCTTCGAATTAATTATAATGCTTCCTATTCCCCAAAGGTAAAAAGAAGAGAACAATCCACAGGAAAAGAAAAATATAAGGAAGGTGAGAGTCAAATCCTTAGTATTTTTAATTTTCTAAGTTCTCAAGGAAACAAGAGGAGAGAAGGACAACATCAAGTCCTTCAGAGACATTATTACACAATTCCAGAAACTGATGGAGTGCGATGCCAAAAGTGAAATATGTGAAGGAATCACATGGAAAGACAAGATTGGTGGAAACAAGAATATCACTCTAGCAAGATGACAGTGAAACTAAATTTAAGGGAACTGTCAACCAACCCTGAAAAATCAATAGCTTGTTGCATTATTTCTCTATAAAACCTCTTCTAAATTAATAACTACCCAGAGTTTTCATATGGCAATTTTTATTTTCTTTTATCCTTGTAAGTAACAATGTAAATAACATATTTCTAATGCCATCATCCTACTTCAAAATAGGCAGTGAATATTTTTATTATCAAAAGATGAATCACATTTGATAAGGCCCATTCACTATTAAATGACCATTTAGTCTCTTCCTTTCCACCACCCCTTCCCTTCCTGAACAATTCAGTTCTAAAGCCACTGTGTGGGGCTCAATCAGGTAAACATCATCACTAGAGTAGGCAGGAGAGCTGCAGTGATGGAGGGAAGAGAGTAACCCAGGAACCCCCAACAAGTTGGGAATTCAAATGGGGTGAGGAAAATGCTTGCATGGGAGAGGGGTGGCACCAAACGGAGATTAATTATAGACAAATTGATCAAGTAAATTATATTAAGTGTAACAGAAGCCAGGGTTCTCACCTTCAGAAGAGGCAGGTACAAGAGGAAAAGAAGACAATTAAAATGAACCCTGTGGTGTTAAATTGATGATTTCTGTCCATGACAGCCTGGGAGCACCAAGGTCCAAGAGCAATGACCACACCCCAGAGTCCTAAAGTTGGTTTCAAAATACCATTCTCCACTTAAAGAAAAACTGGGCTTCTTAAAAAATATCATTGCAGGGCTGAGACAGAGAAAATAAAGTATGAATCTTGAACAATCTGTGGTACAAGAGAGTAAGGAAGTACTCAGAAAAAAATGAGTACATGTCAAAAGAACAAAAAAAGACTAAATTTTATAGTGACCCACTATAAAATAGGAAACCATACTAACACAAATAAATACAGACTAATAAAAAATGGGATATGAACAGTTTCAAAATATCTCCATAAATTATTAATTACAAAAGATAAAAAGCAAGCAGTGGAGAATTGGGCAGGCAGCACTTCATCAAGTGAGCAAATCAAGTATCTAATGGGACAAATGGAAACCACACACCACCTGACAGGATACAAGCAAAATACCACAGCATCACTTGTGTCATATTCCTACCAAATTTGTATAGCCTGAATTTAACCATGAGGGAACATTAACCCAAATAAGAGGAAAATTTTACAAAATAAGTGTCCCAATGTTCTTCAAAGTGTCATGGTCAACAAAACACAAGGAAAGACTGTGGAACCATACCAAATTGAAGGAGATTAAACAGACATTTCAACTAAATGCCACAAAAAATTGGGTGTGGATCCTTTTGCTCTGAAGAACATTATTGAGGGGCACCTGCTGGTTCAGTGGGCAGAGGAAGTGACACTTGATCTCAGGGTGGTGAGTTCAAGCCCGTTAGGCATAAAGCTTACCTTAAAAAAAAAAAATTATTGGGACAACTGGCAAAACATGATTGAGGTTTGAGGATTAAATGATGATAACATGCCAATCTTAATTTCCTAGTTTTGAGGACTAGATTGTGGTAATATAATGGAATGCTTGTTTCTAAGACACACAAGCTAAAGTATGGGCTATGGGCATTATGTCACAGTCTATGAAAAAAAAGTTCTTTGTACTATAGTTGTAATTTTTCTCTAAGTTTGAATTTGTTTCAAGGGCAAATAAACATTAATATAAACACATGTATGTGCACACTCACCAACATACACATATATAGTCCTCACTCTTGCACATTACTATGTTAACAGAAACTTGCATATATCAGAACCCCGACTTTACACTGCATAGTTCCAGAATAAGCATGATAATTTGGTCCAAAGTGGAAATTAAGGATTTTTAAAAAATATACAAAGACTTATTTTTCTTAAGGATTTATACATTTAATTTCTAGGTGGAACTATTTTTCTACCAAATTTCATCAGAATATGCACAGAACTGCCATGCACCTAACACTTCTTATATTTTTATTACTGTACTAAAATGCTAAAAGAAAAAACCTATTAAAACACTAAAATTCAGATCAAGAGATGCTTTCATTTCCTAAATAAAGTTATATCAAAGAATGTATTTACAGAATGAGTATTTCCACATACTAACAATCCATATCAGAAGAAAATGTCATTAGATTTACCTTTTGACAGATTTTACCCTTCCAATGTTGGCAGTCTCTCAACAATTATTAACCAATAATACAAAACGTAAGAAAGAGACAAGACAGCTGGCTGGACTCTCTTCTAGGGCTCTTTCCTTACCCCATTATTCCTTTAAGTGGGTAGGTGAGGAAACAAACTCACTTTACTCAAGCTGTCTTTATTGTAGTATTGGAAACCATGTATTATGCAGGGTCCTTTTGTGCTCCACTGCTTTTTCGGATTATCACACATGCTTAATTACTATAGTTTTATAGTAGATATCTGGTAATATAGAGCCTCCAGCTTTATGTTTATTCAACACTGTCTTGCTATTCTTGATCCTCTGCATTTCAATATAAATTTTGGAATCACCTTTTCAATTTCCACAAAAACATCTGCTCTGATTTGGATTACACTGAATTTATATATACTGTAGATTAATTTAGGGAGAGCTATTATTTTACAATATTGGAGTTTCCCAATCCATGGCATGTACTTAGCTTATCTTTAATATTTCTCAGTAAGTTTTACAATTTCCACTGTCTTCAGAGGTCCTCAGTAATCCTTTGGTGAAATTCTCCTTTAATCTATATTCATGGTCCGTGTTTGTGTATCCCTATTCCTAAGGTAGTGCCCTTAGAGGTCTCTAATGAGTGCCTGTGTGTCCACTGAAGCCCTAACCCACTTCCAGGACAGGAACTTTAAGCAATCATGGTTTCTTGAGCACCATGAGTCACACAAGTTACTGGTGTAGCTTTTAAGCTTCTCTTCGTTTGTAGCTTAAGAATTTAGGAATGCCGGGATGGAGGGGAATCCAACATCTCTAAAGTCCCTTGAGTCTCCTTTTTTTTTTCAGTTTAGTCCTAGAAGACAGTCAAAAGGTTGGCAGGATTTTCTGTCCTCCAATACAGGCCATTTCATAAAGCCAAATTCTTATCCTCCTGTTGGGAGAGAAAGCTCCAATGTCCTGAGGTATACTGCTAAACAAAGCTGTTAATGTACAAGGTGGAAATCTACAAGGCCAAAGAATAAACAGGAGCTATGAACAAAACAATTCCAAAGCTCAAATAGAGGGACGCCTGGGTGGCTCAGCGGTTGAGCGTCTGCCTTTGGCCCAGGGCGTGATCCTGGAGTCCCTGGATCGAGTCCCACATCAGGCTCCCTGCATGGAGCCTGCTTCACCCTCTGCCTATGTCTCTGCCTCTTTCTCTACATCTTTCATGAATGAATAAATAAAACCTTTAAAAAAAAAAAAAACAACAACAACAAAGCTCAAATAGAGCAGAGATGTTTAAGTTCTAACCAATGGGGTCTTCATAGAACATGTAGGTTTTATTCAGATGGTGCTCAGAATGAGAACATTAATTATACAGATAAATTAGCACAAGGGCAGGGTTGGTAAGCTTTTTCTGTAAAGGGCCAAATAATACATATCTTAGGCTGTGTAGGCCACATATTCTCTCACATATTCTTGTGGGGGTTTTTGTTTTAACAACTGAAAAAAATGTAAACACCACTCTTAGGTCCAAGGTGGTACAAAAACAGGGCCAACCTGGTTTGGGCCTATAAGCTGTAATTTGTTGATCCTTGACTCAAGCCCACTTGCTCTAATAACCACACCAACAAAACTTAAAAACAAGACTCGAGAGGATAAAGCTAATACTCAAGTAACTTGACTGCCTCCCAGAACAAAGCAAAACACTCCAGCATAATCTAACAAAAAATGTCCATTGTCCAACATGCACTCAAAACTACTAAGCATGACAAGGAACTTAAAACTGTGCTATATATGGACACCTGGGTGGCTCAGTGGTTGAGTGTCTGCCTTTGGCTCAGGGCATGATTCCTGATCAGGGGATCAAGTCCCACATCAGGGTCCCCAGGGGAAGTCGGCTTCTCCCTCTGCCTCTCTCTCTCTGTGTCTCTCATGAATAAATAAAATCTTTTAAAAAAAATGTGCTACATAACCAGGAGAAAAACCAATCAATATAAATGACATGAGAGAATTAGCAGATAAGAGGATGCCTGGGTATATCAGTGGTTGAGCACCTGCCTTTGGCTCAGGTTGTGATCCCAGGGTCCTGGGATCAAGTCCCACATTGGGTTCCCTGCAGGAAGTCTGCTTCTCCCTCTGCCTATGTCTCTGCCTCTCTGTGTCTCTCATGAATACAATCTTTAAAAAAATAAAAATATTAAATAAATAAATAGATAAAATAAAATACCTATTATTATAAACATGTTTAAAATAAGGAAGGGGTGCCTGGATGACTCAGTGGGTGGAGCATGTGACTCTTGATCTTAGGGTGGTAGATTCAAGCCCCATGTTCAGTGTAGTGATTACTTTAAAAAAAAAAAAGTTAAAGAAAAAAGAGGAGATAAAAAATACATTATATAAAATTTAAAATTCACTTCTTGGTCTTTGTTCATAAATGACATGACTATGTAGAAAATCTTTAACAATTCACAAAAAATTATTGGAACTAATAAGTAATTATAGCAAGATTACAGGATACAATATGAATATATAAAAGTCCATTTTCCAAATATCAGCATTGAACAAACATGAATGCTCATTATGAATATTATTCATAAGAACATTGAATTGAATATGAAATTAAATTTACATTAGCATCTCTAAGAAGAGAAATAGTTAGATATAAACTTAAAATAGGTACAAGATCTGTATGAGGAAAACTACAAAATTCTGATGAATGAAATCCAAGAATAAAATAAATGGGAGGTATTTCATGTTTATGGGATAGAAAGACTCAGTAATGTCAAGATGTCAGTTCTTCCCAAATTCATCCATAGACTCAATGCAAATCTAATCAAAATCCCCATAAATCATTTTGTAGATATCAACAAACTAAGTCTAAAGTTTATTTAGGGGGAAAAAAAAAAAAAAAAACAGGCAAAAAATCCAGGCGAAAAAACCCAGAACAGCCAACACAGTATTAAAGGAAAAGAACAAAGTTAAAGGACTGATGATATCCAACTTCATAAATTAAATTACTATAAAGCTACAGTAATCAAGATACTATAGTACTGGTGAAAGAACAAAGAGATTAACGGAACAGAATAGAGAGCTCAGCAATAGACTCATAGGCAAATGATCTTTGACAATGAAGCAAAGATAGACTTTGTAACAAATGGTGCTTTAACAATCCATACTAACTAAATCTAGACTCTTCACAAAAATTAACTCAGAATGGTAACAGACCTAAATGTAAAATGCAAAATAAAAAACTATAAATGACTTAGAAGACAACACAGGAAGTAAAACCTAAATGATCTTAAGTATGGTGATGACTTTTTAGATATAACACCAAAGGCACAATGCAGGAAAGAAATGATAAGCCGGACTTCACTGAAATTTAAAACTTCTGCTCCACAAAAGAGAATGTCAAGAGTATGAAAAAATAAGCCACAGATTGGGAGAAAATCTTTGCAAAACACCTATTTGATAAAGTACCGTTATCCAAAATATTCAAAGAACACTTAAAACTCAACAATAACCCGATTAAAAAATGGGCTAAAGACTGTTAACAGATACATCACCAAAGAAGACATATGGTAAATCAACATGAATAGATGCGCCATATCATATATTATCAGAGAAATCAAAATTAAATAATGAGGGACTCCTGGGTGGCTCAGTGGTTGAGCGTCTGCCTTCAGCTCAGGGTGTGATCCTGGGATCCGGGATTGAGTCCCACATCAGGCTCATTACAGAAAGCCTGCTTCTCCCTCTGCCTGTGGCTCTGCCCCTCTCTCTCTCTCTCTGTATCTCTCATGAATAAATAAATAAAATCTTTAAAAAAAATAAATAAATAATGAGACGCTACACACCTATTAGAGTGGCCAATATCCAAAACACTGACACCAAATGCTGGCAAAGATCTGGAGCAACAGAAACTCATTCATTGCTGGTAGGATCGCAAAATGGTACAACCACTTTGGAAGGCAGTTTGGTGTTTCTTACAAAATTAAACACACTCTTACCATGTGATCCAGCAAATGCTTCCTTGGTATTTACCCAAAGGAGCTGAAAACATGTCTACACAAAAACTTACACACCTGAATGTTTATAAACCTACACAGTTTTATTCACAATGCACTATTAGCACTAAAAAGCAATGAGCTATGAAGCCATGAAAAAACACTGAGGAATCTTATAGAATATTACTAAGTCAAAGTAACAGCCAATCTAAAAAGGCAATATCCTATACAGTTCCATATGACATTCTATAAAAGAAAAAATACAGATAGTTAAAGAAAACAAAATCAGTGGTTGTCAGGTGTTGGGGGTGTAGAGGATGAATAGGCAGAGCACAGATGATTTTAGGGCAATAAAAACACTTTGTATGAGATAATAAGAATAGATAATATGGTATCAAACATTTGTCCAGATCCAAAAATGTGTAACACCAAGAGTGAATCATGTTAACTGTGGACTTTGGGTTAATTACATCGATACAGAATCATTAATTCTAACAAATGAACCACTCTCATGGAAGATGTTGATAATGGAGGAAGCTATGAATATGAGGGGTTATACAGAGGAAATACCCATTCCTTCACTTCAATTTTTCTGTGAACTTAGAACTGCTCAAAAAAAAAAAAAAAGTCTTAAAAAAATCTTTAGGGGCTCCTGGGTGGCTCAGTCAGTTAAGCATCTGCCTTCAGCTCAGGTCATGATCCCAGGGTTTGGGGATCCAGCCATACATCAGGCTCCCCACTCAGTGGGAGGCCTGCTTCTCCGTCTCCCTCTGCCTGCTGCCCCCTGGCTTGTGTTTTCTCTGTCAAATAAATAAATAAAATCTTTTTAAAAAAATCTTTGGTTGGATTTAAGAGCAGATTAGATAATGCAGAAAGTCCAATGACTTGAATACACAAGCATACTTTCTGAAAAGAGGGGGGAAAGGTAAAAAAGTCTCAAAGGCCTACAAGGATAAGGTCAAGATTCTAACACACATGTAACTGGGGTCCCAAAGGGGACCAAAACTCTTTTTTTGAAAGAATGACTGACATTTTTTCCCAACACAATAAACTATAAGCCTTAAAAAATATTCAGCAAACATCAAGCCAAAAAAGAAAGATGACGATGACGACACTAAGGAATTAATACAATCAAATTGCTGAGGAAAGTGATACAAGGATGATCTTGAAAAACATGTAGGGAAAAAAATGCATGTAGAGAAAAAAAGACATTACATACAGAAAAACAAACAATGACCTCATATAATATCATTACATATTATATTATGGTATGGTATAGCATAGTTTGAAGGTAGACTGTCCTTAAGAGCAAATACCTAAAAAAACATAAAACAAAGAGGCATATAGCTAATATGCCAAGGTGGAGCTAAAATGGCTAAAAATACTCACCCTATGAAAACAATGAACCATGGTATCTTACTACAATAGGATACTACACAGCAATAAAAACAATGAACTACCATTTACACAATATAAATAACTTTATTTTTTAATATATTTAAATTAAATAACATACAATATATATTAGTTTCAGAGATAGAGTTCAATGATTCATCAGTTGCATATAACACCCAGTGCTCATTACATCACATGCCCTCCTTAGTATAGATAACTTGAAGAGTATACTGAATAAAAAGCAAATTACTGAAAAAGATTTCACTTTTTAAAAGTTTAATACCATGAAAATCTAAACAATACAGTTTTAGAGTTATGTGCTACTATGGTAAAACTGTAAAAAAGCCAAGAATATGATAAACAAAATTTAAAACAGAATTACTCTGAAAGGAAAGAGGGAAAGCACAAAGGGGTTCAGGGGTGCCTAAGTGGCTCAGTCAGTTAAATATTTAACTTCATTTCAGCTCAGGTCATGATCTCATGGGACATGGGGATCAATCCCCATTGTCAGGCAGGGTCTATGCTCAGTACGGAGTCTGCTCAAGGATTCTCTCCTTTTACCCCTCCCACCACTTGTACATATGGTGCACACACTCTTGCTCTAAAATAAATAAATCTTCAAAAATAAAAACTAAGGGATGCCTTTGTGGCTCAGTGGATGATCCTGGGATATGAGATCAAGTCCCACATCGGGCTCCCTGTGAGGAGCCCACTTCTCCCTCTGCCTGTGTCTCTGCCTCTCTCTCTCAGTCTGTGTCTCTCATGAATAAATAAATAAAAACTAATAGAAATTAAAACTGTTCTTTTAAGATTTTATTTGAGAGAAAGAGAATGAGCAGGGGTAGAGGCAGAGGGAGAAGCAGACTCCCCACTGGGCAGGGAGCCTGACGTGGGGCTCCATCCCAACCTGAGCTGAAGGCAAGATGCTTAACTAACTGAGCCACCCAGGTGCCCCAAAATGTTCTATTTCTTAAACTGGATTTATGTTATTATTCTTCAGAGCTTATCCATGTTAAAAAAAAAACATTCTTTTACAACCATCCAGTATTTTATAAATGATAATTAATATTAAAACCTTTCATTGGCTCTGGAAGAGAAGTCTCCATTTGTAAAGAGTATCCCTGGAAAGAGATTCTGGTTTCCTTTGTGATCTTTCCCTGTTAACTACAGTTTCCATTGTTAACAGGAAAGTCACACAATTCTTCTGTCAGTGCTCAGAAGGAATAATCACAAAAATACTAAATGAAAATGGCAAGGTCTAATGGCACCTGGGTGGTTCAGTGATTAAATGTCTGCCTTACAGCTCAGGTCATGATCCCAGGGTCTTCAGATCAAACCCCAAGTTGGGCTTCCCACTCAGCAGGGAGTCTGCTTCTCCCTCTGCCCTACCCCCCGCCCCCGCGGTTTTGCGTGCACATGTGCACACACCCGCTCTCTCAAATAAATAAAATCTTATAAAATAAAATAAAACAAAATGGCAAGGTCCAGATAAATGTATATAAAGTATGTTATTTTGTAAAAGAAAACCAAAATAATATACTTAGACATTTATAAAGACAGAAGATATCTGAAAGAGTACATTTAGAAACTGAGGAGGAAAAAAATGGGTGTCTGAGAGGGAATGGGAAAAGACTTTTTTATTATCTTCTGTTCTGAACTGTATTTTGTGAATACCTACTAAAAAAAAGTCTGACTTGGGGCACTTGGGTGGCTCAGTGGTTGAGTGCCTGCCTTTGGCTCAGGTCATGATCCCGGGGTCCTGAGAGGAGTCCCACATCAGGTTCCCTACAGAGAGCCTGCTTCTCCCTCTGCCTATGTCTCTGCCCCTCGCTGTGTATCTCTCATGAATAAATTTTAAAAAAAAATCTTTAAAAAAAATTTTTAAAATTTTTAAGTTTGATTTTTTTAAAAAATACCTTTGGCCTAGGCAGATAAAACTACAAAAGAACTAAGCAATCCCACTGTCCTAATAACTTCTTCAAATGAAATAATATAAAAATAAATTTTTACATTAAGGATGTCAAAAACTGTGTATTTCAAATATTTTTACATGAAAAGGCCAACTTAAATAACAAAATTTATCCAAAAGAAAGCTGAAATCTTCACTTAAGAACTTCAAAAACAAAAATGTGTCTTTCAGATTTTTCCTAATTATGTCTTAACATTTCAAAGACATCAACCTGGAAGTTTAATACACGTCCCTGCCAAATGTTACTTCAGAAATACAGCTGATAACATTTTCATGACAATTTTATCTTGGCTTTACACAGATGATGTGCTTATGAGAAATTTAAGTTATCAGATAAAGATTATAAAACTTGCCCAAGTAACAAAACTAGACAATGGCAAATCTATACCTGGAATAAGGAGCCCAGTAATCCCCATACAGTGCTTTCTCCAATACATAATAATGGTTTAAATAGATACAGTCAGTCCTTTAAAACTACTCTTAATAGGGCAACCTAGGTGGTTCAGTCAGTTAAGCGTTTGCCTTTCTCAGGTCATGATCCCAGGGTCCTGGGATAGAGCCCAGGTTGGGCTCCCCACTCAGCAGAAAGTCTGCTTTTCCCTCTCTCTTTGCCCCTCCCCCTACTCAGGCTCTCTCCCTCAAATAAAAAAAAAATCTTTCGAAAAATAAAATATTTTTTTAAATTAAAAAAAAAACATACTCTTAAAATTGTTGGCAAGCCTAATCCCACCACGCTAGTATTCAAGGCCTTAACCTCAAGAGACCTGTCTTAGCTCTCTTCATTTACTGTAGAGTAGATAAAATCTCAGATGCTAAACCAATTCATTATTTCTTTTCACTTTTTAAAATATAGTATTTTTGAAGAACCTACATATAAACATAGTATCAGGCACCATGGCAACAAAGAGAAGATAAATGTAACTGGCATACTTAGTATTGTGATCAGAGTCAAACAAAGCCAGGTGAGAAGTGTATTAAATATCTATAAAAGGTACAATCTTAATAGGAAAACCATTAAGCATATTCAGAACAGAATGAAAGAAGTAAATAACAGATTTGAATAAACTCAATTTGTGTACCAAAAAAAAAAGAAGTAGGTTGTAACTTGAATCTGGAGACTATCCTGTTGAGAACAATAACAAAGAGGTTTTGTTTGGTTTTGTTTTTTTAAAAAAAAAAAAACCTTTGGACTAGCAATTATAAACTATAAAAAAGATTATAGTCAGTGTCCTCACCAGAGGCCTTCTGAATCATTAAAAGAAAATTAGCCAGCAGAGAACATAACATTAGAATTGGCAAGAAAGGTTGGAAACCAAAATTAATTGAGATGACATAAGTGCATTCTTATTGGGTAAGCATTTTTCATGCAAGAAACAAAGCTGAAGAAATAATAGAAATTACTTATTACAGAAATTTTTCAGAGTATTAAATCTTTAATGTCAATGTTTGTGATATTTCTGCATATTTAGTTTACATATTTGCAACATATAAGACAATTTGGCCTATTAGAGTCAAAGTTCAGCCTAATAATTCCAATTTAAAACATGTAATTAATTTACAATTTAGATTTGTGATTTTGATTTTTACTATACAAACTTAGGTTACTAAGATTTATCATAAAGTTTAATTTACTATATATTTAGTATTTACTTTAACATTTGTAAAGGTCTGTCAGAAAACTGAACTACTTGATAATTAGTGAATACATAAAAGTTATTTAAATAGTTTAAAATTTAATAAATTTGTAAAAGGAATAAAATATAAAGTCCCATTTTAAAAGATGGCTTAAGGGATCCCTGGGTGGCGCAGCGGCTTGGCGCCTGCCTTTGGCCCAGGGCGCGATCCTGGAGACCCGGGATCGAATCCCGCATCGGGCTCCCGGTGCATGGAGCCTGCTTCTCCCTCTGCCTGTGTGTCTGCCTCTCTCTCTCTCTGTGACTATCATAAATAAATTTTAAAAAAAATGTTTTTAAATAAATAAAAAAATAAAAGATGGCTTAAGGGATCCCTGGGTGGCGCAGCGGTTTAGCGCCTGCCTTTGGCCCAGGGTGTGATTCTGAGGACCCGGGATCGAATCCCACGTCAGGCTCCCGGTGCATGGGGCCTGCTTCTCCCTCTGCCTGTGTCTCTGCCTCTCTTTCTGTGTGACTATCATAAATAAATAAAAATTAAAAAAATAAAAATAAAAATAAAAATAAAAGATGGCTTAAACTGACTTCTCTTAAAAATAAGATTTGTAAGGTTGAACTTTAAAACTTAATGAAAGTTGGGGATCTCTGGGTGGCTCAGCGGTTTAGCGTCTGCCTTTGGCCCGGGGCGCGATCCTGGAATCCCGGGATTGAGTCCCAGGTCGGGCTCCCGGCATGGAGCCTGCTTCTCCCTCCTCCTGTCTCTGCCCCCCCCGCCAGCATAAATAAATAAATAAATCTTAAAAAAAAAAAAAAAAACTTAATGAAAGTAAAGGGTTTTAAATTAACTAATAAACTATGTACAAATTCTCAAGACCAAAGTAACTGCAGAATAATCTTTTGTGTTTTTTTTAAAAAATCACCTTCAACGATACCAAATCCAAATAGTCTTACTCATCCTTCAATATTCAAGTCAAATTCTCTTTTCCACAGAAGCATCTATCCTATATATTCTATACGATAAAAGAAAATAAATTTCTCTACCGTTTAAATTGCTAATTTATTCTACTCTAGTAGTGCAACTTGTCATGAAAAATACTCCTCTTTTAGAGACATAGATCTTCTATCCAAGATCATAAGCACTCTCAGAACATGGATCATGTCTGTTTATCTCTAAGAGTATCTCCTATAACACAATCTTAATAATATGGTAACAATTGGTGGTTGATGAACAGAGTTTTAATAATGAGTTTCTTTTTTAAATGCATTATTACCTCTGTTACATCCCAGTGATGTAAAAACTGATCCAAGTCGGTAAGGTAAAGCAGCACAGGAGAAAGCTGTGTCTGGATAACATGAGGAACTCCTCGAAGGCTCTGAAGCCAAGTCAACTCCTCTTTTGAAAACCCTAATTTGGGTATAAACACAGACAATTTAAAAAACTAAACCACAAAGCAAATCATATTCTTCATATTTTTTTTTAAAAGAGACATGACATGTACCTTTAAAGGTAGGTTTAGAAAACCTGTATTCTTCTTCAAGCTTTGCTTTCTCTGAATTTCTGCATTTCATGTATTTTTAAAAAATGAATTGCTTATAATAAGAGGCAGTAAAATTCATAAAATTACAAAAAGTACAAAAGCATGTGATCTTACCCAATATATGATACAGCAAGAAATAGGTTTTATCCCTCATATTAGGAAGTTTATCACTTTTACTTTAAAAAGAATGTGAAAGGCAAATGCTTTTTATTTTTTTTTAAATGCTTTCTCTTTAAAGGTAGGTTTAGAAAAGCAAAGCAACAAATAAAATGATATACATCTTCATACATATACTATCTCTATATTTTCTTATATAATATCCCTTCAAATTCAAATGTTTTAAAACTACTCTATCCCTCCTAAACCCTTCTGGATTTTTTTTTTAATAATACATGTATAGTTCCTTCAACTACCCCATATAAAACAAAATTTGATTCTCTTACCACCTCTATTACTCTTGGTCTGACCTACATAGACAACCTGACAGTCTCTCCTGAAAGACAATGCTCAGAATGATTAGAATACCAGCAACGTGATCTGCTTTGATGTTCAGATCCCTGTATTTCCATGACACAGCCTAAAGAATCTGATGGCCACATCACACTACTGACTCCTAAGGAGCTTTTCCAAAACCACTAAACCTTCTAACTGGTACTACCATTAAAACATAAAGCCCGTGCTTCCTATCTCAAATAAGCACATCTAAAAATATGAAATAAATACATTTATCTTATATGCAATATTTATCTTGCTGGATTCAGCTCATTATCAGCACTTGTCAAGTTCTTTCTAGAGTCTCATTTAACCTATCCATTAAGCATCCTAACTTCAAGTATTCAGAAAATTTCAAAGAATCTCATCTTCATCATTCAAATATAAAACACAAATGCTGAAATAGTACAATCATTTAAAACAACAGCAATTATACATCTAACTTATAACATTTCTAGATTCATCTTACTAATTTTGCTTTGAGAGCAAATGGAATATAGAAAACGGTGAATCGAAATCTGATGTACATTCCTACTGAACATTTTAAATATGTTTAAGATGGATATTCTGTTCATCAGTTTTTTAAAAGTCTGCAATGGGGTTTGCACCTGGCTATCAGAAAAAGAGTCAAGTAGGGAGGGACTCCTGGGTGGCTCAGTCAGTTAAGTGTCTGCTGTTTGGCTCAGGTCATGATCTCAGGGTCCCGGGAATGAGCCCCACATATCCCCACATCATGCTGTCAGGCTCCCTGCTCAGCGGGGAATCTGCTTCTCCCTCCACTCCTGCTTGTGCTCTCTCTCTCTCAAATAAAATCTTAAAAAAATTTTTTTTGAAAAAGTACATCCAGTTCACTATAAACCAGGATAATAAAGTTGAGAAATAAGACAAAGAAAGGAAAATATACTCATGTGACATTCAAATAATCCCCAGAGTACTTGTACTCTGAGAGATTTAAACATAAATCATATATATCCCTGCCTCAAGAGCCTGACAATGGAGGGTAAAATATTCCTTCAAAGATTTCCACTTGTTAGTCAATAAAAATCATTTCAAAAAAAAAAAAAATCATTTCAAGATAAACAGATTATTTATCATCTTCAAAACTTAGACCTAAATAGGCAAGACAGCAAATCTAGGGAGAATTATTTTTTTTTTATTGAAGTTCAATTTGCCAACATATAGCATATCACACAGTGGTCATCCCATCAAATGCCCCCCTCAGTGCCCGCCACCCAGCTCCCCAACCCCCCGCCCACCTCCCTTCCACTACCCCTTCCTTGTTCGTTTATCTAGAGAGAATTTTCATATTAGATTTTGCCTTTCCTTAACTTGGCCGGTGAATGTCTTTACCTGTAAGTGTTGAAAATAAGAAGCTGAAATAGTCCACATCATTCATCAACCAGTCTTTAACTGAATACTTCCATCCAGAAAATGATGATCTATAATAAACAATGGGAGAATTATTACCAGATGTGACCAACTTGAAGACTCTAGAAAAATAGCACAATATATAACCATTTTTCTTTATTGAAAACAAATCTGCATTGATAATTTAAAAATCCATGGTATACATTTACTTTCATATAAGGGCTCAAGTACCATAATAAGAAAATTTTAACTTCTAAAATATTTATATTTATCTGAAGTTTTCATGAAAAAGTATAATTGGTCCATATATATGGTGTAACTTAGAAAATTTCCACACCACTTGAAAATCAGACTGTAAGGAGCCAAGATGAAGCTTTGCTTTTCAGTAGTAGGTATGGCTGCTACTTGATTTTCCTAAAGTCTTACCTTGCTTACTTAAATGAGTTAAGTTTAAACAAGCTCCAGCTTCTTACCTAACTAAACTAAAAAAGTATCTTGGTTAGGTAAAAAATATTCCATGTAGAGCTACTATACAATAATTATGTGTTTCTATACTTGGCAAAGCTGTATAACTGGGTCTGCCTCATAATAGTGCAACTCAAGTATTGGTAGGGTGCTTAAGGCATAGCTAAATGTAAAGCAGTATCTCATTAAATGAGGATTATGTGGTTCCTGCTGTGGGATCAGTTTCCGGTGATTCCTTTAAAAACTCTCTTCAAGTTAAAGCTAAAGAAAAAGACTGCCAATGTCTGCCTTAGATATGGCAAAAAAAAAAAAAAGGGAGGGGGAGGGGGAGGTGTGAGAATGATCAGATCAAACAAGCTGAGGCTACAAATTTTATCACAGCTACCTGAATAAATGTCTGACAAAATTAAGAGTCTCTAATTTAAGTAAAAGCACTTTTTTTTTTACTGTTAAAATAGTTGTATTTATATTTATTAATGTTCTTTAAATTTGGGGAGTTAAAATAATGAAAACAACCTTCCGAGTATTATTCCCACAGTAAGCAAAGGACTATTGAGGGAATATCAAAAAGATGTTATAAAAAAGCCAGAAATGCATAATGGAAAGGAGTATTAAATGGTAGTTAGAAAACAAACTAATTCGCTTTTTAATCCAGTGAAAACGGGAATCAACTGTGCCATCCAGTGGCTAAAAGAGGTAACATATCCACTTAAGAGTCCACTTTGGACAAATGACAAGCAATATATCATACAGTCTTAAAATTATGACCATATGTACTATATAGCTAAGCCACAATACTTCTGAGAGTAAGACGGGGCAAAAGAAGCAAAATGAATCTGTTCCTGGCAGAGCAGGTCATATATTTACCACTTAAAACCCTAGCCAAATTTCTTAGTCCCAAAATTTCTCCCTTGTCAAAGATTTTTATCTAACAATGTAGATTACCTCTCCACATTTATGTCTTATGTTTCCCAATCTAGCTGTAAATAAACTAGGGGCAGAAAGGGTGAGGAATGAGCAAAGGCAAATGGAAAAATGCAAGTAAGAATGCTATGGGGGAAAAAGTCAAACTAAAAAACTGCAAGTGGACAATAAAAAAAGTAGGTGCAGCAACTCTACACTTTTCAAAAGATAAACTGAATACCAACAGTTTTCAGCTGATGAGTTTTTCATACATGGAATAAACTAATATTCCTTGGGATTAACTCTGATAAAGACAAACACGGGTGTCAAAAACTACAAAACCTAAATTGAACCTGATCTCACAATCCAATTAATGTAACAGATAAAAATCAGATTTAAAGGAATATTTCAGAAAATCAGTCTGGCAACAGCGGACAAGATAGATAGGATATTGTAATAGTACAGGTGGAAGATTATGAAAAACAGCTGGCTAGTTTACAGCCATGATGGAGGAAAGAAAGGGATATTTGAAAAGAAAACCAGATATGAATTAACCCAATGTATGACTGAAGGAAGCAAACATTATTTTAAAATTCTGAATCTAAAAGTGAAACGATGTCATTGGCCCGAGAAAGTTGAGGAGTCCTAATTTTGTATTATTTTTTAAAAGACAGATTGGTTTGAATGGGAATAATACATCTACAGAGAGAAGTCCACTAATGGACTCTGTTAAAAAGCAAAATTTAACTTGGTGGACTTTTAACTACAATGACAATCTGTTTTTAATGATTATGAACCCCTACTATTATTTGTAAATTTATTTTCAACAGTTAGCACAAATCTCCACAAGAAAAAAGTAAACATCTGAAAACATCCTTACAAAAATTATTACGCAATGTGAATCATAACTGATGTTGATAAAAATACTAAATATAGCTTTCAAGGACAATCAATTTCAAGAAGTGTTCAAATGGTGATTTTAAATCAATTTTAAAACTGATCCTTCACAGGACACCTGGGTGGCTTAGCAGCTGAGCATCTGCCTTTGGCTCAGGGCATGATCCCAGAGTTCCTGGATCAAGTCCCACACTGGGCTCCCTGTGAGGAGCCTGCTTCTCCCTCTGCCTATGTTTCTGCCTCTCTCTCTCTCTGTCTCTCATGAATAAATAAATAAATCTTTAAAAAACAAAGAAAAAACCAAAAACTGATCCTTCACAAATTATATCAAAGGAACAGAGTGCCCTCTACTGGAAGTTAATAAACACAAAAACAATTTGGTAACAGAAAAAAAAATAACATTTAATTTTTTTTAAAAGCCTAGCATTAAATAATTGATTAGACAAGGAACAGGATTTAAAAAAAAAAAAAAAAAAAAAGCAGGATTTTTGTTTCCCCAAGAAAGGAAAACATGGGAAACTAATAAATGCTTAAAATACTTAAAAATAAGACCAAGTCTTTCTCTAATGCACGTGCATATAGAAGAAATGTAACACTAAATTTTCACATATAAACATGTTACAGATAGCTCTCTTCTGCTAAAAGGAAAGACGATCACCAGTTATGAACCACACTTCAGGTGACGAGATTCCAACATGTCATATACTGGTAAGGAGAGACTGTCAAGCTAAAGAAAGTCTACTAATAAAGTGAGCTACTCCTACTTAACTGGGATAGGGGACCTGTATAGACAAGAAACCATAAGGAAGTTAGTCTTTAAACTCTTCAGGTACAGCCTAGATTTCTGCCTAAAACCATATTAGAGCCTGTCCATGAGCCACAATCAGTAATAAGTATTACTGAATACTAAAAATATTACACCTAATGATACAAACACAGGTGTTTAAGAATACTTTGAATATCTGTAATATAAAACACCATTAATTAGTTATAAACATTTAAGAGTAAAATGATGCAACCACTATGGAATACAGTATAGCAATTCCTCAAAAAAATCAGAGGATTACCATGTAATCTAGCAATTCCACTTCTGGGTATATTAACCAAAAGAATTAAAAGCAAGGACTTAAACAGATTTGTACACTATGTTCAAAGCAGCATTATTCACAATAGCCAAAAGATGGAAAACAACAAGTATCCATCAACAGACAAACAAAAGGTAATATATACATACAGTGGAACATTAAGTCAGCCTTAAAAGGGAAATTCTGATAGAGTTATGCTGTGTGAAATATCCAAGACACAAAGGGACAAATATTATATGATTCAATTTATATGAAGTACCTAGAATAATCAAAAGCATGAAGATAGAATAGTGGTTGCTAAGCGCTGGGAGTGGAGATGAGGAGTTATTGTTTTAACACATGCAGAGTTTCAGCTTGGAATGATGAAAACGTTTTGGAGATGGACAGTGGTGCCAGTTGTACAACAATGTGAAAATACTTGATGTCACTATACGGTTTTAACTGTACACCTACAACTGGTTAAGATAGTTAAGTTTTATGTTATGTATATTTAACCACATGTGTACACACACACACACACACACACACAAAGATTTCAATTGATTCCTTGTCTGAGTATACAAACATGCTTATTTTACCAGCTGTATTAAATTTGCAGGTCCCTGAAAAGAAGTCTGTCTCACAATTCCATAACACCAAGGTTAATTTTAAGCACAGTATTCTCACCTGCCATGGAACCCATACAACATGCTTTTGATAATTTCAAATCTGTATAAATCTATACAAATACTATTATAGATAACTTCTAGCTATACAAATCACTAAAAAACTTGCAACAGTCTTATTCTAGTGAACTTACTCTAGGAATAATATCAACAGTTTTAATTGCTGCATTAAGAGTAAATTAAGTTAGTAGCAGTATGTGACTTTAAAAGTGCTCTGTAGCTTATACATTGCCAATAAAAGGCATAGAGAAAAAGACTACACACTTAAAATACAGTTCACTTGAGGATGCTACCTCATGTGCAGTATCCCGATAAGCATAGCAGCCAAACTTGAACTGAGTCTTCCCATAATGCAGCAACGACTTAACCGAGAAAGTAAATCAGCAGGCAGACTGGGTAGAAAATATACAAGCTGGACCAAACGCTGCTGAGACTCCGCTGGGAGAACCACTACAGTGCCTTCTTGTGGATCTAGTGGGGATAGATACACATATTAAATTCAACTATAAAAGATATACAGAGATCAAATTAATAAAGCAGATTACTGTGTTAAACTGAATTCCAATACATCAACTACATTTAAAAAAAATTTTATCATAAAGTATATGTACAACTTAAACTATTTTCTAAGGTAAAATAAACATAATCATTATTTAAAGACACATTTGTTTAACACACTAATAATTCCATAACATCCAAGTGTCATGTATGAAATAAGAACTTTGATGGGGGTAAAGGAATTGAACACAAAGTAAAACAGTAAAAAATAAGCACTTTTGCTAAACAGTGGCAGTCATAATATCAACCTAATTTAAAGCAAAAGGTACCTATATATATAAGCAATACTGAAAAAACAGACTTAAAAGTATAACCCAAGAAGGTAGAAGCAAACAAAAGTCCATTACTTAAAGAATGTATAAGTGAAAGATCCATACAACGGAATACTAGTACTCACCAATAAAATATAAAGTACAGATACATGCATGCTACAACATGCATTAATTTTGAAAACAGTACATTAAGTAAAAGTAGCCAGATTCAAAAGACCCTTATTATAAAATTCCATGTTCAAAATAGGCAAATCCACGGAGAGAGAAAAGTAGATTTCTGTGCCAGGAGCTGGGGAGGATTACTAAGGGGTATAGTTTCTTTCTGGAGTGATAAAAATATTCTGGAATCAGACAGATTGCATAAATTTGGGAATGTGTTAAAAACATTGAAATGTACATAAAATAGCAAATTTTATGGCATGTGAATGATTATATCTCAATAATAAATAAAAATTATATATATGTATATATCCCAGTATGCTTTTATTAGTATTTTTTAAATACTAATAAAATGTAAAATGTTTCCTGGGAGGAATTAAAAATGTAAATATATGGAAGTCATACAAGATATCCATTATGATTAAGTATGTAATTTGCGGCTGAAGTTCAAAGGAATTTTTTTTAAATTCCTGATCAGTTTTGAATTTGTGAACAGCAGGGGGGTGAAAAGATGATTTATGAATCCGAGAAACAATCCACAACAACTACCCTTCTAAAATTATCCTAATAAAAAATACTTACTATTGAAAATAAATTTACTATTTGAAATCTTGTTTTGGCAATTTAACCATGGTATAACCAATTTATAATTTAAAGGAAAGGCTTGGCTTGGGTCACTATCCCAGGATCCTGGGACTGAGCCCTAGATCAGACTCCCTGCTTCTCCATCTCCTCCTGACCCTCCTCCTTGCTTGTGCTCACTCTCTGTCTCAAATGAAAGAAAGAGAAAAGGAAAGAAAAAAGAAAAGAAAAGAAAAGAAAAGAAAAGAAAAGAAAAGAAAAGAAAAGAAAAGAAAAGAAAAGAAAAGAAAAGAAAAGAAAAGAAAGAAAAGAGAAAAGAAAGAAAAGAAAAGAAAAGAGGGAGAGAAAAAGAAAAGGGAAGGGAAGGGAAGGGAAGGGAAGGGAAGGGAAGGGAAGGGAAGGGAAGAGAAGGAGGAGAAGGAGAAGGAGAAGGAGAAGGAGGAGAAGGAGAAGGAGAAGGAGAAGGAGAAGAGAAGAGAAGAACAAACGAGGAAACCTAAAGAGTTCCCCTTAGAAGCTTCCTTCCTAATTCAGGGTAGATCAATGGCTACCTACACAGTTGAACTCTTACCATAGATTCGGAGAGCAGAAGCTTGCAAACTTTTTAGTAATTCTTTATTTGCTCGTGCTGCTGCAGTATGGATGATATCAATAAGCTGTGTTGAGAGCTCAGGATTTCGGGAGCCAAGATGAGCAAGTTGCAATGGTAAACCAGCCAGCCAACGGGATAACACTTTACTACGATATCTAAGAAACACCAAAGAAGAACAAAATAAAGTATGATTTCCAAAGACAAGGGAAATAAATTTAAACAAAAAAAAGTTTTAACTTGACTATACCAGAGTAACAAATCATCTACCAAGAAAACCACATGTACTCATTTAAACATCTGAGAGCCTACAAGAATGGCAGCATAAATTTATTCAGCTATAATATTTTCCACAATTTTACCCATTGAATTAAAAAGATCATGTAATTTGGGGTACTAATTGTATGTTTATCTTAAAAACCGTATGTTTATCTTAAAAAGGGGAAAAGTGCTCAATGGTACAACTCTTTGTACCATTTATTTTAATTAATTATACTATATTAACACACTGATGCATTCAATGAAGGGTGCTCCCAGACTAAATGGCTTCGAACCTGTGTTATTTTAATTCTTCAGTATAAAGCTGACCCTTGAAAACAACATGGGTCTGAACAGCGTGGGTCCACTTATAAGCAATTTTTCTTCAATAAATCTATTTTAAAAAGTTTTTGGAGAATTGCAACAATTTGAAAACCTCAAAAAGTGCACAGCCTAGAAATACTGAAAACATTATATTCTAATTTCTTAGATGTAACTGTAATAATGTATGTAACATCTAAAATATGTGTTTATCAACTGTTATCGATAAGGCTTCTAGTCAACAGTAGGCTATTAGTAGTTAAGTTTTAGTGTAGTCCAAAGTCACACACAGATTTCTGTGCACGAGGGGTGGGGATGTGTGGGGGAGGTGTATGTCAGTGTCCCTAACCCCTACATTCTTCAAGGGTCAACTGTACTTGTACTCAAGAAAGCTCCAGTGTCTCTATGCTCAGGTAACAGCAATCACTTTTGCTGTAGCCCAAGAGCTTAATGATTTAAGCATGACCTTTGTTGTAAGATCTGAACTTAAGTCTCAGCTCTATGTCCTATTTAAGACACTCACCAACTTATGTAACCTAAGCTTCAGTTTCCTCCTATAAAATGAAAGTAACAGTACCTACACCTACCTCATAGTAGGAGTATGAGATTTAGATAAACTATGAAAAGCACCTTGGTTTGTACTACAGACTCAAATGTTTCAACAACTACCTATGTATGCTGAGGTATCCCACAATCCTTTTCTGCCTAAACATACATTCCTGACCATCTGAAATATACCTCAAACCCATCACATTAAAAAATTAATTCCTTAGTTCCACTCTTCGTGTTGTCCATCTCACTTGATAGCACCAAACTAAGCCAGAAACTTTCTCATCTTCTACTGTCCTCATTCCCATACCCAACATGTCCTTAAGGGCTAGTGGTTCAACTTCCATAACTTTTACAGAAAGCAAAAGAAAAGGCTGAGGCTACTATAGGTTGTTCCAATTGTCCTTAAGCTGTAGTGAACAAGTAGAAATACAAATTCAAAGAGGCTTTTATCTGCTTGGTTATACACATAAAGATTACTGGTACTATTAGGTATGCTCCTTTATACAATTTTGTTTTTTTTCTTATATGCAACGAAATGAGATTAAAAAATGAACTTCTCCAAAGATTTTATCACCCTATTATTTTATTTCAACAGACTATAAAAGAACTCCCCAAGAAAAAGAAAGGCAAAATAAATGAAATTTTACCTGACTTTGTAAGATCTCAGTTCTTCTTTTTGATAGATTTTACTGAAAAACTTCAGTAACAAAGTCCGAACTGGCAGGAGAAGGCCTCTCTGCTGATACAATGTATAAACTGCCTTGATGAGAGACTCTGTAGCCTCTAAAAACAAGAACAACTGCATATGAATCAAAAATGTTTCTTTACCAGCTCTAATTCCTCTAAAAGCACAGATGCGGTTTACTTTGTTCCTATGACAAAGAAGACCCTAGTCACAAAATGATCACTACCGAAGTCCTGTAGCAATGACCCAATATAAAAGTCAAACCAACCAGAGATTACATATAAATTTTCTTAAGGGACAAAAAAACCTATGTAGTGATGAAAATAACCAGGATTCTTAGAAAGATGAGTAAGATGGGAACAAAACAGGAAAGCTTTGTTTTTGAATGAAAACAATTAGTAAGTCATACTAATATGTAACTTCAGGCTAGAAGTAGAGACAGGCAGGATTCATTCCAGATGGATAAAAGGGAAAAGTGCTCAATTTCTAATCAAACTAGACTGAGAAATGGGTATTTTATCATTAGGCTCAATGGCATTTCCTCTTAACTGTATCTACCTTCTTTTACTCAAGTCTGTAATCTACTAGAAATCTTACCATGTTGCTTCACAAAGGACCTACTCACTGAGAAAGAGACGCTCTGAGCCATATACAATTTAAGTGTTCAAGGAGACAGTACTTTGTAGGAGCTATCTTTTATGGCTTGAATGTAATTAACCTATGTATAAAGTTTGAAAATCACTAATTCAAAACTAGACCCTAATAGCATATATAAGAGCTCCTCTCTGAAAGAAAGATAAAGCAGTTAACACCTACCTCTGTTGGGTTGTATCTGCATTAACCTCCACGATACCCCAAGCAATCTGTTCAGCTGCTTACTATTTAGCCTAAAGCCATCTTCAAGGGTCTCTGTCACAAACTTCCTTATCATTTCTATCCAATTGGAATCCTTCTGCAAAGTTGAGGCATTTGCCAGGGAGACCATGATATCAGACAGTGTTAAATTCAGTAAAAGATGATCTACATTATTGGAGAGAATCGTGCAATGCTTGATGCTAAAAACAAACAAAGACACACACATCTATCAAGTGTTAAATCTACCATGCCTGCTTCACTTAGAATACTTAAAAAAAGCTATCAATGGGTCAAAAAATTTCCTTTTAAAATAAATTGCCAAGAAGCAGGTATGGAGGCAAGGTTTAGGCCACTGTTTTGTAAATAAACCATTCCTTATGGAATTAAGGTTGTTAAGAAGATATGAATTACACTGTATACTGCTCATTACCCAAGTTCCTCTTCACACAAAAAGTAAAGGCCCTAGTAACAATACTTGGTAATCCTAAACGTGATTTGGAGAGAAGACTTGAGAACCTTAACATGCTTGAAGATTTTTTTTAAAGCATATACCTATATTTGGATGTAGGTCACAGTAGATCTTAACTCTGCTTCTACCTCACCAACATAATCACTAATTTCTCCTGGCCACAATTTCTGTATGTGTGACATAAGCAGACTGGTCCAAATAAGCACTATTCTGAAACAACTTTTGTGATACACATATTAAAACCAGTTTTTTTCTAGCTAAATAAGACATTTCTTTTAAAGCAAGAAATAGATTTCCAAAAATATTTCAAATACTTTCAATAAAAAAACTGCAACTCAGAATATAAATACTTATTTCAGACTATGGCATATTCAAAAGCAGAGCCTATTTATTTCAGGTTTCAAAAAAATGTAAAGTTAATTAAAATAAAAAATCTCTCGGGACGCCTGGGTGACTTAGTGGTTGAGTGTCCGCCTTTGGCTTAGGGCGTGATCCTGGGTCTAGGGATCAAGTGAGTCCTGCATGGGGCTCCTCACAGGGAGACTGCTTCTCCCTCTACCTGTGTCTCTGCCTCTCTCTCTTTCTCTGTGTCTCTCATGAATAAATAAATAAATATCTTTTTTAAATAAATATTTTTTACAAAATTTAAAAATCTCTCAAACTAGCCAATTTTAAAGGAAAAAGTTACTCTTAGGTCAAGCATGAGCAAAGACACAGTGGTCAAGAACCAATACACGGGAAAGGAAATAAAAGAAATTTGGTACTATCAGAGCATCAAATGTACAGTTACAGGAATGACAAACGAGCCTGGAAAAATAAAATGACACCAAATTACAAAGAGTTATTAGAAAGACTAAGGGCACTAGAGTTAATTCTGAAACCACATGAGTAACATAGTTGAAAACTTATTTCAGATGGGTGATTCTATGGATGGAAAAGTTACCAGACTATAAACAAGCAGGGGCGCCTGGGTGGCTCAGACTGTTAAGCCTCTGCCTTCAGCTCAAGTCATGATCTCCAGGTCCTAGGATCAAGCCCCAACTCATACTCCGTGCTAAGTGGGAAGTCTGCTTCTCCTTCTCCCTCTCTTTCTCTCCTGCTCTCTCCCCTCCCTCACCTGCTCTTTCTCAAATGAATAAATAAAATCTTTACAAAACAAAAACAAAGAAGCAGTTATGTGGCTATTGTAACAATCTAGGCAACAGATGGCAAGCTCAAGAACCAGGGTCAATGCTGGGTATGGACTGGGAGAAGGCAGAACATTTAGCAAGAATAAAAATTAGCTGGATTTGAAGTTTAAGTGTATAAGATGTATGTGAGTCTTGGAAAGGTGGGAATTGGGGGAATTAAAAGTTCTAGCATTGGTGACTGGATAAATGAAGCAGCAGAGATCCAGAAAATAAATATTACTTTTGATATGTGTAGCCTGAAGTGTCTCCGGTATAACCCCAGGCAGAGGCTAAAAGACAACTCAAAGTTGTCAGACAAATCTGACACCAGAAGGAGAAATCCAAGCTATTTGATGAAAATTACTCATATGACCACTCTTAGTTGCAAAAGAAGCAGGAAATACAATTTTTACTTTTTATAGTCATATTCCTAGCTACACACCAGAAATTAAGAAAAGAAAGAATGAGACTGGGACAAAGAACTAGCAGTCTACACATCACAAACCCAAATAACTACAAGGTTTTTTGCAAAACTGCCCAGCACCCAAAACCAAGACACATTTTAACATTAATTAGACCACACAAAAACTCAATTGCCACATTTCTTCACAAGTAGAGCTTACCAAGATCTACCCTAAGTATATCTCAAGCAGCATAATCTATTACTGTCTGGCAGGTCCAAATGGACACTGCAAACTTAGGAGAATCTATTCTGCTCTTCCAATAATTTACACAAATTTTTAAAGACTAAATATACCAACCATCAATTCTATGAGGGACGCAGGCCGATAGGTAAACCAATTTTCAGTAACAATAATGTAGCTAATTAGAACTAATCCTCTTCCTCCAAACAACTTTAAAACTAGATGAAATCATTTTTAAAAACCTCAGAAGTATTCAAGAGCTAAGAAGATAATAAACATTTACTGGGTCCCAAAATCTATGAAAAAAGCAAGATACTATCACTCAAGGATTTGTCCTTAGGGCAGCTGCCAATTTCAAAGAAAATGCTGCAAAACTGATGTAACCTTTAAGCAGCCTCACAGGGAAAAGTCAGAGCCCAGGACCTGACTAACAAGGGGACTTTCATATATTATCCAGGGTAAAGGTGAAGAAGAAATAAAAATAGCTCTTAGGTAAAACTTAATCCCAATTTTGCTTTACACCAGTGGCTTGAATAACCATTCCTCCCAACCAGCTCTACAGATTCAACACAATTCAAATCAAAATCCCAACATGCTATTTGTA
The DNA here is from genome assembly GCF_053574225.1 of Canis aureus. Lineage (NCBI taxonomy): Eukaryota > Metazoa > Chordata > Mammalia > Carnivora > Canidae > Canis > Canis aureus. The sequence goes on from NC_135620.1 coordinate 59,105,504, forward strand.
GTTATCAATAAATTGATCCTGAAGTTTTTTGCTTTTGTTTCTTTTGCCTTCGTGGATGTATCTTGCAAGAAGTTACTGTGGCAGATTTCAGGTTGTACTACAAAGCTGTGGTCATCAAGACAGTGTGGTACTGGCACAAAAACAGACACATAGATCAATGGAGCAGAATAGAGAACCCAGAAGTGGACCCTCAACTTTATGGCCAACTAATATTCGACAAAGGAGGAAAGACTATCCACTGGAAGAAAGACAGTCTCTTCAATAAATGGTGCTGGGAAAATTGCACATCCACATGCAGAAGAATGAAACTAGACCACTCTCTTGCACCATACACAAAGATAAACTCAAAATGGATGAAAGATCTAAATGTGAGACAAGATTCCATCAAAATCCTAGAGGAGAACACAGGCAACACCCTTTTTGAACTCAGCCACAGTAACTTCTTGCAAGATACATCCATGAAGGCAAAAGAAACAAAAGCAAAAATGAACTACTAGGACTTCATCAAGATAAGAAGCTTTTGCACAGCAAAGGATACAGTCAACAAAACTTAAAGACAACCTACAGAATGGGAGAAGATATTTGCAAATGACCTATCAGATAAAGGCCTAGTTTCCAAAATCTATAAAGAACTTATTAAACTCAACACCAGGGATCCCTGGGTGGTTCAGCGGTTTGGCGCCTGCCTTTGGCCCAGGGCGCGATCCTGGAGACCCGGGATCGAATCCCACGTCGGGCTCCCTGCATGGAGCCTGCTTCTCCCTCTGCCTATGTCTCTGCCTCTCTCTCTCTCTCTGTGTGACTATCATAAATAATAAAATAAAAATTTTAAAAAATAAATAAATAAATAAACTCAACACCAAAGAAACAAACAATCCAATCATGAAATGGGCAAAAGACATGAAGAGAAATCTCACAGAGGAAGACACAGACATGGCCAACATGCACATGAGAAAATGCTCTGCATCACTTGCCATCAGGGAAATACAAATCAAAACCACAATGAGATACCACCTCACACCAGTGAGAATGGGGAACATTAACAAGGCAGGAAACCACAAATGTTGGAGAGGATGCACTGTTGGTGGGAATGTGAACTGGTGCAGCCACTCTGGAAAACTGTGTGGAGGTTCCTCAAAGAGTTAAAATAGACCTGCCCTACGACCCAGCAATTGCACTGTTGGGGATTTACCCCAAAGATTCAGATGCAATGAAACGCCGGGACACCTGCACCCCGATGTTTATAGCAGCAATGTCCACAATAGCCAAACTGTGGAAGGAGCCTCGGTGTCCATCGAAAGATGAATGGATAAAGATGTGGTCTATGTATACAATGGAATATTACTCAGCCATTAGAAATGACAAATACCCACCATTTGCTTCAACGTGGATGGAACTGGAAGGTATTATGCTGAGTGAAGTAAGTCAATTGGAGAAGGACAAACATTGTATGTTCTCATTCATTTTGGGAATATAAATAATAGTGAAAGGGAATATGAGGGAAGGGAGAAGAAATGTGTGGGAAATATCAGAAAGGGAGACAGAACATAAAGACTCCTAACTCTGGGAAATGAACTAGGGGTGATGGAAGGGGAGGAGGGCGGGGGGTGGGGGTGAATGGGTGACGGGCACTGAGGGGGGCACTTGACGGGATGAGCACTGGGTGTTATTCTGTATGTTGGTAAATTGAACACCAATAAAAAATAAATTTATTATTAAAAAAAAGATAAACGACATAGGACTAAGGCAGCTAATTATAACAAACTGTCTCACAATAGCAACAATGGTCTACTGTTTATAGGATATACCAGTAAGCTTCCCTCCCCCATCCACAACCTAATTTGTTCTGTTCCTTTATACTATAAGTCTCTCCCAAAGGAGTACCCATCCCTAATAATTTCAGATTCTGAAAAAAAAAAAAAATTAGATCTGGTTCTTCAGTTAGAGTCCTTATTTGAACCAGTTAGGAAAATTTTCTATATACAATATACCAATAAACTTCCTTTTTACCAAATAAACTTTATACTGTTCCAGATGATCTTTCCTTTTGGCCTTAACAAACATTTCTATTCAATTTAACTATAGGAAGCTCAAATTTCTTCTACAGATGATACTGCAAGTCAATTTCCTTTTGAATTCTGCTTAAGTACTCAATACCTGCTGCACTCTTTCTCTGGCCCCTATTCTGTCCTTAGTTTCTCAAAAAGAAATCTATTTGGTAGTAATTTTCTCTAAAATGTAGTCATTCATGTACTGTCTGAACTAACATTTACTATGCTTCTTTAATATAGCTCAGTTTTTAAAGACAAATAGAATTTCTAAAAGAAAATTTGTCACTACCATAATCAGAAAACCAATTTTTCCTAATACATTTTGCAGTAAATTCCCAACAACCCAACCAGCACTTAATCAACCTCAACTTGTCAAATCAATCAAAGCTCTCCATTACCTCTCGAAAAATAAACTTCTTTTCCCAGCATACTAGTAAATCTTCCCAACAGCAGACTACTCTTGTCAGCAGTGAACTTCTGCTCTCCCAAGTTGATTTGTAGCCCAAAGGCAAGACTTAACTATACTGTAAACAGAAAGATTTGGGGTCCCCGAAAAAAGAAAGACAAGAGGGATGCCTGGGTGGCTTAGCGGTTGAGTGTCTGTCTTCGGCTTGGGGCATGATCCCGGAGTCCCAGGATCGAGTCCACATCGGGCTCCCTATGAGGAGCCTGCTTCTCCCTCTGTCTACATCTTTGCCTTCTGTCTCTCTCATGAATAAATAAAAATCTTAAAAAAAAAAAAAAAAAAAAAGGAGACACGACACAGCTTTTATGACATAAAATAAGTCATTTTAGGTCCCCAGCTATTTTCATATTTTCCCTGATCAATGCTCCATTGGCTCTATTAGCCTAACTACATTTCTTACAAAGCTTCCTAGGAAGTGTCAGAATTACAAAGAAAATACAAAAATGTAGTTAAGGGTAACTAAAGAAATGCAAAAACTAAGTCTCTTAGAGGCCAGTAAATAGGCTAACTATAACAGAAACAATAAATCAGCGGTGAAACTCCTGTGCTGCTTCAAAAGTAAACAAGGCCCTGTATTTCTTATCCAAGATAAGGAGCTCAAGACTCCATCCAGTTTATACCGTTAAGAGTTTGCCCAAAACCTCTTCCCCTGACAGGGTTTGCCTCATTATGATGTTAAAGTCTAAACCCTGGGAGGGGCACAAGCTTCATAACATAGCACACATGTACAGGCATGTTTCCTAAGCATGTCTGCACAAACATACATCACATGCCTTTACATGTGATGGACAGAGGTCCCCTTTCTGAATATTCATCCTAAACCCTAAATAAAAAGAACCTGCTCATCCATACTCAGGGACACATGGCTTTGGAAGTTATTCCCCATGATCTCCTTACTGCAGTAAATATGTTCCATTTTATGATTCCATCTGAAATCTCTATCTGTAACCCACCAAGGATTGAACTCATGTTAGTTCAGTTATAGTATTTGTTCCTAGTACATATAAGAATTAACTTGGAATAATCACCATAGACTAACACATTTTGAGCACAAAAACTGTTTTCTTAGGGGCACCTGGGTGGCTCAGTTGGTTAAGCATCCAACTCTTTGATTTCACCTTGGGTCATGATCTCAGGGTCATGAGATCAAGCCCCACATGACACTCTAAGCTCAGCTTGAGATCTTCTCCCTCCAATCTCTGCCCCTCACCCTGCTCGCACTTGCTCTTTGCTTTTACTTTTTTAAAGATTTTATTTATTTATTCATGAGAGACACAGAGAAAGAGGCAGAGACACAGGTAAAAGAAGAAGCAGGCTCCTCGCGGGAACTTGATCCCAGGACCCCGGGATCACACCCTGAGCCAAAGGCTCAACCACTGAGCCACCCAAGCATCTCCATGCCCACTCTTTAAAATAAATAGAATCTTAAAAAAAAAAAAAAAAAAAAAAAGAACCTTTTCTTAGAGAGGACTACACTGCATTTTTTTAAAGGTCAGTATTTACAATGACAAAATTATAGCCTTTAATATAAATGAAAGAATTGAAAGCAGGTACTCAAATGAACACCTGAACACCAATGTTCACATCATTATTCACAGTAACCAAAAGATGGAAACCACCCAAACACCCATTGACAGATAAATAGATAAAATATGGTATATACATACAATGGAGTATTGTTTAGCCTTAAAAAGGAAGGAAAACTTGGAAGTAACCAAGAGGATCTTCAGTAAGTAGGTGAGTGGATACATAAACTGTGACACATAAACTGTGATACATAAACTGTTCCATACAATGGAACTTAACACTTAAAAAAAGTCATGAAAAAAACATGGGAAAGGGAAGGATGAATAGGAGAAAACAGGATTTTTAGGGGAGTGAAACTATCCTATATAATATAATAATGGTACATAGATGTCATCATATGTTTGTCAAAACTCCGAATTTGTAATACCACCAGTGAACTCTAACATAAACTATAGATTTAGGATGAAAATGATGTGTCAGTGTAGGTTCATAAACTGTAAATGTTTAACTCTGGTGCAGGATGCTGACAGTGAGGAAAGCTATGGATTTCTACAAGCAGGAGTACATGACAATTCTGTATTTTCTGCTCAATTTTACTATCAAACTAAAACTGCTCTAAAAACATAAAATCTATTTTCAAAAAAGGGAAAAAATGCTGCTACACGCTACAATATGAATGAACCTTGAAGACATTTTCCAAAGTGAAATTAAGCCAAACACAAAAGGAAAAATATGTTATGGTTCTTATACGAGGTACCTAGAAGAGTCAAATTAATAGAGACAAAAGTGTAATACTGGTTCCAGGATGCCTGGGTGGCCCAGCAGTTGGGCACCTGCCTTTGGCTTGTGATCCAGGATCCAGTCCCACATCGGGCTCCCTGGAGGGAGCCTGCTTCTCCCTCTGCCTAGTCTCTGCCTCTCTCTCTCTCTCTCTCTCTCTCAGTCTGTCTCTCTCATGAATAAACAAATAAATCTTAAAAAAAAAAAAAAAAAAAATACTGGTTCCCAGGCGCTGGTGGTAAGGGACCATTACTGTTTCATGGGTACAGACTTCTGGTTTGGGAAGATGAAAAATGTTCTGGAAACGGATGGTGGTGATGGTTGCATAGCAATGTAAATATACTTAATACACTTAAAATGATTTAAAAGGTCAAATTTCATGTTAGATATATTCTACAACAATAAAAGTAATATCCTTCGTAATTCTGTATTTTAACTGAAGATGAAAAATTTTAGACATTAAATCAAAAATTAAGTGGGGTTACAGGAGTAAATGTGAAGACCACTGGGTGAAGCCAATGTTGCCTTCCACATGTTATCTGCTAAATATTCAATGCAGCACCTTATGGATGTAAGAGAGCAGCCCAGAGTCTCTAAAAAAAAAAAAAAAAAAAAAATGAATCCCTGGGGAATCTTCTGAGGAATAAGCTAGTTACACTACCAATCTATTTTTGCTAAAAATTCCACAACTGCAAAGTCAGCTGGGAAGACAGCAGAATAGGCAGACCCCAAGCTCACTTCCTCCCAGGGATACAACTAGAAAACACCCATAGCCATGTATTACCCAGGAAACCACCTGAAGACTGGCAGGACAAATTCCACAACTAAAATCAAGGAAGGGACATTAAAGAAGACGGGAAAGGTGAAGACACATGGCTGTTTGACACAATGGAGAGGGAGCTCGTGGCATGGAGAAGGGTAGAAAATACTTTCACACTGGGAAGTCCATGAACAGGGAGGATGGAATATTTGCCTTTGAAAGTGAGAAGGGCTGAATTTTTTGAGTTCTCAAAAACCAGCAGGACTTAAAGCCTAGAATTTTAAAACTCTGTGAGAGCCCAGAAGGCATTAGGAAACAGAGTTCCATGATAAGAGATAACAAGAGGAATAGCCCCAAAGATATAGTGCAGAACCAGCACATGGAAAACTCTAGGGGCAAACAGGAGGGAGGGTGATTTGCTCATTTCAGAGCATGGCCAAGAGAGGCTGGGATCACAGGTAGACTATAGGAACAAAGGACACGGCAGGCGCCATTTCCCTTCCCACCCCCCAGCAAAAACACCTGCTACCTGCAACAGGCCACCTGTGGTAACCAGTGTGGTGCCAACACTCCCAACTAGCTTCTACCAAGCTTTCTCACATTCCACTCCCTACCACACCCCTCCCCCACCTTCAGCAGATATGCCCTTCCCAGTTACACTGAGTCTCAGCACTGCAGGCCCCTCCCTGAGAAGCCCAGGAGAAACCCTACAATGCCATATTTCCTGACACCCACATTTCAGGACCTCAGTTTTGGCTGTGGCAGACTTTCACAAGCAGACTACCAACACATCTTGTTAGAATGTGCCTCACCCTTGCTGAGAGACCAAAGTGAAACAAACATAAATAATACGCCTTATAGAGAATTTAAAATAATGATTATGAAGATCCTGGACTGGAGAAAAGAGTGGAGGATATCAAAGAGATGATTAACACAGAGATAAAGAATCAATCAGAGATCAAGAACACAGTAAATGAAATTTAAAATACTCTTAATGGAATAAATAGCAGGCTAGAGGAAGCAGAAGAAGTGAATTAACAATCTGGAAGGTAGAGTAATGGAGAGTAACAAACCGAGCAAAGGAAAGAAAATTATGCAAATTGAGAAAAGTCTTAGGCAACCCAGTGACTTCATCAAACATAATAACACTTGCATTATAGGGATCAAAAAAGAGAGAGATAAAGAACATTTATTTGAAGAAATAATAACTGGGGCACCTGGGTGGCTCAGTGGTTGAGCATCTGCCTTTGGCTCAGGTGGTGACCCCAGGGTCCTGAGATGGAGCTCCACATGGGCTCTCTGCAGGGAGCCTACTTCTCCCTCTGCCTATGTCTCTGCCTCTCTTTCTGTCTTCCATGAATAAATAAATAAAACCTTTATTAAAAAAAAAAAAAAGACAGAAGAAAGAATAACTGAAAACATCTCTCATCTGGGGAAGGAAACCAAGATCCAGACCAGGAACCACAGAGATTACCCCCTCACCAAATTCAATCCAAGGCTATCTACACCAAGATACACAGTAATTAAAATGGCAAAAACTAGCAATAAAGACAAAATTTTAAAAATAGCAAGAGAAAAAAAGACAGTAACACACAAGAGACATAAGGCTATCAGTGAATTTTTCAGCAGAAACTGTGCAGGCCAGAAGGGAATGGGGCAGGATACATTCAAAGTGCTGAAAGAGAAAAATCTGCAGCCAATACAACAACCAGCAAGGCTATCATTCAGAATAGAAGACATAAAAGAGTTTCCCAGTAAACAAAAATTAAAGTAGTTCATAATTACTAACCAGTCCAAAAGAAATATTAAGGGGGAAGGACGCCTGGGTGGCTCAACAGCTGAGCGTCTGCCTTCGGATCAGGGCATGATCCCAGGGTCCCAGGATCCAGTCCCACATCAGGCTCCCTGTGTGGAGCCTGCTTCTCCCTCTGCCTATGTCTCTGCCTCTCTGTGTGTCTCTTGTTAAAATGTGCCTCTTCAAAAATAAAAATATAAAGTAAAACAAAGATCGTAACAGGAGACAAAGAAGGGCGCTATAATTAAAGGGGACAATCCAACAAGAGGATGTAACAGTTGTAAATATCTATGCACCCAATATGGAAGCACCCAAATACATAAATCAGTTAATGATAAACATAAAAGGAATAATCGATACTAATACAATAACAATAAGAGACTTTAACACCCCATTCACATCAATGGACAGATCATCCAAACAGAAAAATCAACAAGGACAAAGTAACTTTGAATGAAACTCTGGACCAGATAGTTTAACAGACATATTCAGAACATTCCATCCTAAAACATCAAAATATACATTATCTTCAATGCACACAGAACATTTTCCAGAATAGATCATATATTAGACCATAAAACGAGTCTCAACAAACTCAAAAAAACCCAAGTCATACCATGCATCTTTTCTGACCACAATGCTATGAAACCAGAAATCAGTCACAAAAAAAAAATCTGAAAAGAACACACATACATGGAAGTTAAATAACATGCTAGTAAACAATGGGTCAACCAAGAAATCAAAGACATCAAAAATTACATGAAAATGAAAACACAAAGGTTCAAAATCTTTGGGATGCATCAAACAGTGGTATTAAGAAGACAGTTTATAGAAACACAGGCCCACCTCAAGAAGAAAAATCTAATATAAACAGCCTAACTTTATACTTAAAGAAGCCAGAGAAAGAACAATCAAAACCCAAAACCAGCAAAAAGAAAGAAATAATAAAGATTAGAGCAGGGACACCTGGGTGGCTCAGTTGGTTAAGTATCTGCCTCTGGCTCGGGTCATGATTCCAGGGCACTGGGATGGAGCCCAGTGTGGGGCTCCCTTCTCAGCGGGGACCCTGCTTCTGTTTCTCCCTATGCCTCAGCCTCTGCCCCTCCCTCCTCGTGTGCTCACTCTGTCTTAAATAAATGAATAATCTTTTAAAAAAATAAACATTAGAGCAGATATGAATGGCATAGAAATTTTTAAAAAAAAACAGATCAATGAAACCAGGAAATAATTCTTTGGGGGGAAAAAAAAATCAACAAAACTGAAAAACTTCCAGCAAGACTCATCAAAAAAAAAAAAAAAAAGAGAGAGAGAGAGCGAGCGTGTGCAGACCCAAATAAAATTACTAATGAAAAAGGAGAAACAGCAACCAACACCACAAAAATACAATTATAGGGGTGCTTGGGTGGCTCAGTTGGTTGAGCATCTAGCTCTTTGATTTCAGGTTGGGTCATGGTCTCGGGGTCGTGGAATTGGGATCTGTGTTGGACTCTGTCTGCACTGAGTGTGGAGTCTGCTTTGGATTCTCTCTCCTTCTCCCTCCACCCCTCTCCACCCTATGTGTACTCCCTCCCCTCTCTAATGAAAAGAAAGGGAAAGGGAAGGAAGGGATACAAACAATTGTAGCAAAGTATTATGAAAACGTATATACCAACAAGTTGAACAACTTGGAAGAAATGGATAAATTCCTAAAAACATATAACCTACCAAAACTAATGCTGGAAGAAATAGAAAATCTGATCAGACCAATCACCAGCAATGAAATTGAAACAGTAATCAAAAAAAATCTCTCAACAAAGGTCCAAGACCAGGCAGCTTCACAAGCAAATTCTAGCAAACATTTAAAGAAGAGTTAATATTCCTTCTCAAACTATTTCCAAAAATACAAAAGGAAAAGGAAAGAAAACTTCCAAATTCATTCCATGAAGACAGTATCACCCTGACACCAAAATCAAAGATACCACCAAAAGAAGAGAACTACAAGCCGATATATCTCTTGTAAATACAGACGCAAATATCCTCAACAAAATATTAGCAAACCAAATCCAACAATGTATTAGAAAAAAAAATCATATACTACAATCAAGTGAGATTTATTCCCAGGATGCAATGGTTGGTTTAATATTCACAAAAGAAGGGGCACCTGTTGAGCCCAGTTGGTAGAGTGTGCGACTCTTGACCCTGGAGTCATGAGTTTAAGCCCAACATTGGGTGTGGAGTCTACTTTAAAAAAGTAAAATACTAAAAATACATATTTACAAAACAATGTGATATATCACACATCAATTAGAGAAAGGATAAAAAAAAACACATATGATCATTTCAACAGATGCAAAAAAGCATTTGACAAAATACAAGATCCATTCACGATAAAAACCCTCAACAAAGCAGGTCTACAAGAAACACAACTCAACATAATAAAGGCCTTATGTGAAAAATCTACACCCAACATCCTATCAATGGTGAAAAACTGTAACCTTTTCCATTAAGGTCAAAAACAAAACATGGCTGCCCTCTATCACCCCTTTATTCAACATAGCAATGGAAGTCCTAGCCACAGCAATTAGCCAACATAAAGAAATAAAAGGCATTCAAATTGGTAAGGAAGAACAAAAACTCTATTTGCAAATGACCTATTACATTTAGAAAATCCTCAAGACTTCATCAAAAAGCTACTAAAACTGATACATGAATTCAGTAACATCACAAAATACAAAATCAATGCATAGAACTCTGTTGCATTCTTATACACTAATTATGAAACAAGCAGAAAGTAAAATTAAGAAAACAATCTCATTTATAATTGCACCAAACAATAAAGTATCTAGAAGTGAAACACTTGTACTTTGAAAACTTTAAAATCAGATGAAAGAAATTCAAGACAACACACAAAAAAAATGGAAAGACATCCCATGCCCATGGGTTGGAAGAATAAATAGTTAAAATGTCTATACTACACAAAGCAATCTACAGATTTAATGCAACCCCTATCAAAATATCAACAGTATTTTTCACAGAACTGGAACTATCCTAAAATTTGTATGGAATCACAAAAGACCTAGAACAGCCAGAGCAATCTTGAAAAAAAAAAAAAAAAAAAAACAAACCTAGAGGTATCCCAATTCCAGTTATATTCCAAAGCAGTAGTACAACAGTATGGTACTGGCATAAAAATAGACACAGAGATCAATGGAACTGAACAGAAAATCCAGAAATAAACTCACAATTATATGGTCAATTAATCCTTGATAAAGGAGGAAGGAATATACAATGGGAACGAGTCTCTTCAACAAATGGTGTTGGAGGGATGCCTGGGTGGCTCAGCAGTTTAGCGTCGCCTTCAGCCCAGGGCCTGATCCTGGAGAACTGGGATCGAGTCCCGTAGCAGGCTCCATGCAGGGACTGCCTCTGCCTGTCTGTCTGTTTCTTTCTCTCTCATGAATAAATAAATAAATCTTAAAAAAAAAAAATGGTGTTGGAAAAACTGCAGAGCTGCATGCAAAAGAATGAAACTGGACCACTTTTTCACACCATACACAAAAATAAACTCAAAATGGATTGAAGGCCTAAACGTGAGACCGGAAACCATAAAAATCCTTGAAGAGAGCACAGGCAGTAACCTGACATTGGCTGTACCAACATTTTTCTAGATAGGTCTCCTGAAGCAAAGGAAATAAAAGTAAACTACATGGAGACTACATCAAAATAAAGCTTCTGAACAGAAAACACAACAATTTACAAAATTAAAAAGCAACCTACAGAATGGGAGAAGATATCTGCAAGTGACATATCCAATAAAGAGTCACTATCCAAAATATATAAAGAACTGATACAATCAATACCTAAAAAATAAATAATCCAATTAAAAATGCAAAACATGAACAAACATTTCTCCAAAGACATTAGATGGCCAACACACACAAAAAGATGCTCAACATCACTCATCATTAGAGAAATCCCAGTCAACACGACAATGAAATATCACTTCACCCCTGTCAGAATGGCTAAAATCAAAAACACAAGAAAGAAGCACTGGTGAGGATGTAGAGAAAAAGGAGTACTCATTTATTATTGGTAGGAATGCAAATTGGTGTAACCACTATGGAAAATAATATGGAGGTTGCTGAAAAAATGAAAACTAGAACCTCCCTGTGATCTAGGAATCACACTTCTGGGTATTTACACCAAAAATACAGAAACACTAATTCAGAGATACACGCACCCCATATTTACTGCACCATTATTTACAATAGCCAAACTGTGGAAGCAATCCAACTATCCACTGATAAATGAAAGGATAAAGTGCTTTTCAGAAGGCACTTAACTACAGGCCCACCTCAAGAAGAAAATGTTATTTGATAACTTGTTTTTACATTTATTTGCACTCACTTGAGGTAAATATTTTAAAATTTCCAAGCTTACAATTTTAAACTCCATCTTTTCATCTGCAAGCCTTTGTTTTAGAAAACTATTTTTCTCCAATTATTCCTTTTCCTGATATTAGTTTCACTGCCAGTTTTCTCACATATAAATGATACAACTAGATGACCTTTAAGATGATCTCAGAGATTACCTAGTACCTCTCCCAAATAAATGACCCACCTCAACAAATTTTATTAAATTTATATTTATATAATTTGATACCTGATGCTCACTTTATATAAAATATCCATTATATATTTTTAATTAAAATAAATAAAAATGAGTCTCAAAGCTTAAAGTGACTTGTTCAAGATCAGCCATACTATTGCTACTTTAATTTCTATTTCACAAAATTTAGATATGAACCCCTCACAGTGTAGAAAGTTCCACTTTAAGGCTAAATATTTTTAATAATTTCAGGCTAAAAAAATAAATCCAGTCTATACAGTGGAAAGAATCACAATACCTTTTATTTGTCTCTTTCCTTTTGTGCTTGGTTATTTCTTTTAAGGCATATGGAAAGTGACTCATAAAATGGTGTTTGAAATCAATAAGATAATTCTTTCGAAGCCACGACTCCTATTAAAATAAGCAAAGATTAGAAAATCTACACAAAACATTTAAAATAACCAAATTTAAGCAGAAATTTGACTACTTGTTAATCTTCAACTATAAATTTACCATTATACATCTTTTGCTCATGATAGCAGATGTAAATTTTAAAATCAGAATAAAATATTAGGGCATCCAATTCTTACCCACAGATCTTTTCAGTGCTTAATAGTTACCTTTACTTGCCTTTTATCTACTGATTAAGAAAAAACAGAAAAAGTAAATAAGATATAAGAAAATTCTTAAATTCAACCACTAGTACAGTTATCTGTAAAATATATCAGAAGATCTTCTACCTAATGTTCTGTTTATACAATAATTCTACTTTCCAGCAATTCTATTATTTCCAATTAAAGGTATTTAACACTGTCACAAAGCAATGCACTTCTCTTTAATTCTTACAGTACTCATGAATCTGTCTTTCCTATTTAAAACTCTAATTCCAGATTACAACACTCTTATTTCCTCCTATCCAGAGAACCAACCATTCCACTTTGCCAGGGATTGAACGGTTTCTTGAGATGTGGGATTTGAGGTGTTTAAAATAACGGGTCATCCAAGAGCACCTTAGGATCTTTAACTGGATTCTTCTCTTTGTGCTAATCTATAATTTACTTAACATGTCCTCTTGGACTTCTAACAGGCATCTTAAATTTAACATGAATAGAGACACTTGGGTGGTACAGTCAGTTAAGTGCCTGACTCTTGGTTTCGGCTTAGGTCGTGATCTCAAGCATCATGAGACTAAATGACCCCACATCGCGTTCTGCACTCAACAGAGAGTCTGCTTGGGTTTCTCTCTCCCTCTACTGCTCCTCACCCTCACCCCTTATGTGTGTGCATGTGCACATGTGTGCTCTCTCTAATAAATAAATCTTAAAAAAAAAATAAGTTAACATGAATAAATTAAACTCTCCTCACTAGCAGTCACACTGTCATTTGGACCTTAACACAGGCATCAACCATCCTTGCTGCTTTTTCCTTCACTATGCACATCAGTAGTCCCACTGGCTTTATCAGAATCCAATTACTTCTCATAGCTTCAACCATTAGTTATCATTCTACTCCAATCAACCATTCATACCTAGATTACTGCAATAGCCTCCTAATTGGTCTCCCCACTTTCCTCTTGCCCTCCTCAAAAGTCAATTCTCTACAGAGCAGCCAGAGTGATCTTTTAAAATATAAACCGTGCTTCATAATAATACAGAAAGGAAAAAAGGGATTAAAGGTGTATATAGGGCAGGACCAGTCATTCATGGAATAGATTGCGTGAGTTTGGGCTCCACTGTTTTGCAAGAGCTGGATACCGACTACAGGGAAATTCACTTGTGTCCCATTTGCAAATTCAACATATTAAAATTAAATAAATATAATTCAAATCATGCTACTTCCCTGCTGAAAATCCTCCACTGTCCTTTCACCACACTCAGGTTAAAATCCAAACTTATTACCATGGACCATGGGGTCCCAAATATCTGGCCAGTGTCACCTTTTCTGACTCATCTTCTATCATTCTCCTAGTACCTTATTTGCCCAGGTTTCCTGCCATTCCTCAAAAATGTCAAATCTGTTCTCACTTCAGGGGCTTTACACCTGCTATTCCCTCTGCCTGGAAGGTTCTTCCTACGGGTCTTTTACAAGACTTGCTCCTTTAACTTCAGTGCCATTCAAGTCATGAAAGCACTTCCAGACCAGTTATTTAAAATAGCTCCCGCTCATTCTGTTCCAGCACTTTTCTCTCTTTACCCTGCTTTACTTTCATCTTTCTTCTTAGTACTGGCATTATGTATTTGCTTACATCCATCAACCCCACCAGAAGGTTAAGTACTATTAAGGGCAAGCAACCCGGTAATGATGGATGAAATTGTTCTTCATCTGTGTTGTCTAATACAGCAGCCACTAGCTACATGCACCTACTGAGCACCTGAAATGTGGCTAGTATGACTAAGGAACTGAATTTTTTTTTAAAGGAACTGAATTTTAATTAACTTAAGTAGCTCCTATAAAGCATCTATAGATGCTCAACAAATCCTATATTGCATCTGACTATTCTTCACAAATTCTTTATTATTTTTTTTAAAGATTCATTTATTTATTCATGAGAGACACAGCGAGAGAGAGAAGCAGAGGGAGAAGCAGGCTCCATGCAAGGAGCCCGATGTGGGATTCGATCCTGGAACTCCAGGATCATGCCCTGGGCTGAAGGCAGGCACTTAACCGCTGAGCCACCCAGGGATTCCCATCTTCACAAATTCTAATCTTCACGGAAAAAAGACATCAGCAATGAAAGACACAAACTAAAAGTAGCATTAAAAAATAAAGTTAAGCTCCAACAAAATTTCTATAGTAATTATAATATTGACCCAGAGCTTATTAATACAGGATCCCAAAATCCAAAGTAAATTAAAAAGTTAATGTTAAATTGTATTTCACTTTTAAAACTAGCTATACTTTAAGGATACACATGGCATATCAGAAATAAGCAACCTCAGTAAGGACGAGTACTCAACCACCACAAATAAAATTTAATGTACCCTGAGATTTCAAAGCAAAGATCAGAGAGTTCAGATTTCTAAAAAGTTTTTTTTTTTTTAATATTTTATTTATTTATTTATTCATGAGAAAGAGGCAGAGACACAGACAAAGGGAGAAGCAGGCTCCATGCAGGGACTCTGATGTGGAACTTGATGGGGGGGGAGGGGAATCACATTCTGGACTGAAGGCGGTGCTAAACCGCTGAGCCACCCAGGCTGCCCTCTAAAAAGGTTTTTTAAAAAATACTTGCATAAAAATGAAGTTCCTCAACTATGCAGCAAATAAAGACATTAAGCAAAACCTAAAAGCAAAGTTATCCTAAGACTGCACCTAATCTAGATGCCAATTTACCAACAAAATACCTATACCTTTTCTGAGAGAAGAGTTTGAATCCAGCTTGTAGAACACAGTAGCATTTAAGGCCAACGAATGCCATTTCATCCCTCCTTTAAAGTTTGAGCTGTTACAAACCACCCAATACCTTAACTACTAAGCTATAACTGAAGGTCAGCGAGAGAGGGGAACAGTGAGAATGTTAATAAAAAATAAATTAATGCATTTTAATTTCACCTTGTACAACTCATATACATATTCATATTTTGTCTCTAAAATAATGGATCTTCCCTTATTCAGTTATTACAGTTCAACATAACACATTTGCCAAGGTAAATAAGAGAATTCTACCAGTGCATGTTCTTAAATACTGTTTCTATTTGAACTAAATTTCCTTCAGTTTATTTGAATTTTAAACAGTAGCCCAATTTAGTATTCTATGTTGCCTTCAATGGTCTATGCAAAACAGTCTTCTGAACTTTATGTCCTGCTTTAATGAACTGCTAATAAATAACAGTCGTATTAGATTAGCACAGAATAGTTCTAAAGCCTACAACTTTAAATATCCATAAAATTAAGGCAGTAGGGATCCCTGGGTGGCTCAGTGGTTGAGCGCCGGCCTTCTGCCCAGGGCGTGATCCTGGAGTCTCAGGATCGAGTCCCATGTCGGGCTTCCTGCATGGAGCCTGCTTCTCTCTCTGCCTGTCTCTGCCTCTGTTTGTGTGTGTGTGTGTGTGTGTGTGTGTCTCATGAATAAATAAAATCTAAAAAAAAAAAAAAATTAAGGCAGTACTTAGGTCCTTTGACAATGTTATCTGAATGTTAGTGAATGATATAAAACTAACACAATGGGGATCCCTGGGTGGCGCAGCGGTTTGGCGCCTGCCTTTGGCCCAGGACGCGATCCTGGAGACCCGGGATTGAATCCCACTTCGGGCTCCCGGTGCATGGAGCCTGCTTCTCCCTCTGCCTATGTCTCTGCCTCTCTCTCTCTGTGTGACTATCATAAATAAATAAATTAATTAAAAAAAAAAAAAAAAAAAAAACACAATGAATTTGCATTTGGTCCTACCATTCTATCAAGTTACAAGTACTATTACTAAAGGAATAACAATACTTAATCAGTGACTATATGTCATCAAACACCAAAAATGCCCAGAATCTTTACTTCTTAGCCTTCTAAAACTGAAGGAAAGACTAGTACTTAAGATTTATATTGATATCATTACTTTTACTTTCTATCACAGGTTCAGATAAACCCATTCAAGAGTGCAAATAACATACAATTCTCTAAAAAGCTGTATGCATTATTACTGTCACCTGTCTACATCACAGACTGCCATAAAGACAGTAAACTATGCTTTCATAAAATCAAAATCTGCCCCCAGGGACGCCTGGGTGGCTCAGTGGTTGAGCATCTGCCTTTGGCTCAGGGCATGGTCCCAGAGTCCCGGGATTGAGTCCCACATCGGACTCCCCTTGAGGAGCCTGCTCTCTCTCCCTATGTCTCTGCCTCTCTCTGTGTGTCTCTTATGAATAAATAAATAAAATCTTAAAAAAAAAAAAAAAAACACACACACACACAATCTACCCCAATCCTAATCAATTTCCTGCCAATGTATTCAATAAATCATGAGACATGCTCAAAACTACAGTCAATAAAGTGCCACACTATCTGAAAAAGCAATTCATATATCAACCCTACAGATGATGGGTAATGAGTTAATAGTGCTAGAGCAAGCTCTTAAAACACATACTTTAGTATGGTTCCATAATGCTTTTCAAGATTATCAAATATGATTTTTAATTTAACCTCAACTTATTTTATGTGGCCTATTAATTCATCCTAAACTTTAGCTTGAAATAAAACCAAAAAATTGCATTGTCAATTGTGTACATATGTAGGCAACTTCAAAGATTATACCTGCCTAGCCAAAAATCCTTGCAGGAATTCTAAAACTAGATGCTTCAAGCTTTAAAATATTGTTCCTGTAGATGCCCTCTTTAAGTGTGCTATCACATTAATTTAACACCAATCTCAGAACTTGTTCTTCCTTACTTAAACTATTAACTATATACTATGGCACTATAAAAAAGCTGCCACCATTCAATTCTCTCCCAAACAGTAGATAATTTAATCATCACAGATTTAATCATGTCTTTACTATCAGTTTTAGTAAAAAACTGCTATAGACTTAGAATCTTAGGTTAATTTCACGAACATCATACCTACAACTACAGTTTACCTACATATAGTAAGGGTAACTTTTACAAATGTTTTCTGATCCTATCCCTTTTCAAGAGAAAACAAGAGCATGCACTAATCAAGTCTCTATGTAGCTTCTGCTTTAAATCACAGTAGTTTGGGGGATCCCTGGGTGGCTCAGTGGTTTGGTGCCAGTCTTTGGCCCAGGCTGTGAACCTAGAGTCCCAGGATCGAGTCCCGCATTGGGCTCCCTGCATGGAACCTGCTTCTCTCTCTGCCTGTGTCTCTGCCTCTCTGTCTCTCATGAATAAATAAATAAATAATCATAAAATAAAACAAAACAAAATAAATAAGTAAAATTTAAAAAATAAAATAAATTAAATTACTAAATAAAATAAAAATAAAATAAAATAAAATGAAATGAAAAGAAAAAAAGAAAAGAAAAGAAAAGAAAAGAAAAGAAAAGAAAAGAAAAGAAAAGAAAGAAAAGAAAAGAAAAATAAATCACAGTAGTTTAGGGATCCCTGAGTGGCTCAGCAGTTTAGCGCCTGCCTTTGGCCCAGGGCATGATCCTAGAGTCCCGAGATCGAGTCCCACATCAGGCTCCCTGCATGGAGCCTGCTTCTCCCTCTGCCTGTGTCTCTGCCTCTCCCTCTTTCTCTGTCTCTGTCTCTGTCTCTCATGAATAAGTAAAATATTAAAAAAAAAAAAATCAATCAATCACAGTAGTTTAAAAACAACTCAGGATTGGTTATGAGATCTTTGCTGTGGTCCATTTCTGCTAAATTTGGCAATGTGGCACACACTGGAAGAAAGTACTTAAAAAAGCAACATTTTTAATCTCACAAAAGACCTCCAGAAAGTAGAATGTTCCTACACAATCAACCTGCCATAAACAATACATTGTAACACTACTGTGAATTATATCTAATAAAAGCAAATGAAACTAAGGTCATTAAAAAAAAAAGCTCATTAAGTTATGCATTTCACAGAGCACTTGGGTGGCTCAGTTGGTTAAGCAACTCTTGATTTCAGCTCAGGTTATAAACTCAGGGTTGTTGGAATGAGCCCTGCACTAAGCCCCACAAAGCCCCACATTCAGGATCAGCGCTGAGTCTGAGATTCTCTCTCTCTTCCTCTGCCCCTCCCTCCGTCCCCCCCCCAACTCAGACACTCTCTAAATAAATAAAATCTTTTTCAAAAAAACATATACATTTCACATAAGTTAAAACTATTCAGAGAATCGCACAAACTATTTTAATTTGCAGTTTGGGGCAAAAGCAAGAAACAAGTTTATAATTAGACTATGGAATGTTCTAGAAAATGCATAACCAATGCTGATTTCTAATCTGCCCATTTATGATAAAAGACATTACTGAGAAAATAAAGAACCCATTAAGTTCTCACCAATTTATGAGTTTCATCATGTTGTTTAGAGAGTTTCCACAGAAGGGAAATAATATTAAGAACTTGCTGCATGACCTGCAGAGGTTCTCGCTCTATACCATTTCCAATAGAAGCAGCTAGTTGTGGAGGCACAGCTTCAATCCAGCATTCAATCAGCAATGGAATTATTATCTCAATAAATCCTTTCAAGTTTTCAGTAGATGAGAGGCCTTCATCCACACTGCCTAGTCCTCCAACCAGGTACCTAATAAGGAAGGGTAAGAATAAAAAAAAAAATTAATGAGCAAAAAATATTATTCCTTGTTTAATTTAAATATTAAGTGAAAAGTACCAGTAAAAATGAAGTTCCCTGAATTGATAATTACATTGATTAAGACCAGTAAGAAAATAAAATTCTAAATGACAAAGCCGAGACTATCAAGTTTTACTTCTCATTAGGCTTTGCTAGAAATGAATAAATTAATACTTTCAAATGACTCCTCCCATCAGTAAATAAAAATCAAATCATGAGTAACTATATGAAAACTATAAAAGACAACTGCATATCTTCCCACCATTAGCCATCAATGGTCAGCAGTTAAAATTCAATACAGGAAAACTGAGTGTGGACATAACTGAAATCCTTCTTACCGTAGCCTGAACTGTGAACTGACATTTGGCTGTGAACCCCCATTTTCATAAACCTGGATGTGCTGCTGGTCGTTGGCATGTTCCTTCCAGTTGATAAAAATGGAGTTGCTAGTGGCATGGGGATTTTCTTTTTGTTCCTGAAGTCCTTCACTTTCTCTCAACCTACTGGATCCATCTGCCAAGGCCTGAAGGAATTTACTGAGTCTCACTAAGACTTTCAGCCTCCATTGCTGAGAAGTGAGTCTCCGATTAGGATTTACAGAAAGTATCCAGGACTGGGATCTGTCTCTATTTATTAGTCCTTTAGACAGCTGCTGATGAGAAATAAGTTCTACAAAATTCTTAAGCAATATACTGCTACGGCCAGTAATTAAGGCTGGGTACTGTTCCAGCAGAATGTCCAAAACTTTTAAAGAGTCCTCCTGAATTCCTTCAGTAATGTGAGTCATGGCACTAGAGAGATGGGCACTTACCAAAGGAAAAAATGGAGAAATTTGTTCAGCTCGTATTTTGGGGGCCAGGAATTGAAGAAGTTGAACTGCTGCTAATCGTACATTAGCATCTTTATCTGTAAACACAGCAGTCACTTCACTTAATATGTTTGAAAGGTGTGCATCAATTATAAATGGGTACTGAGACAAAAGGTCTTTAAGTCCAAGAAGAGCACTTTGTTTAACCCCAGCATTGTAGTGATGCATCTGTGACAGCAAATCCTAAAAATAAAAATACAGGATTTAAGTATATGTGCACATTCTAACATTTTCAAATAAACATGCTAACTAAAACCATAAACTGACAATCTTTGGGGAAACTGCTTCAATAAGTACTTTTCTAAATGTTACCAAGCTTTTACTAAGAACAGAAACATTATTTTATCCTTAAGACAGATTTAGCTCAATAAAAACATTACATAATTTTCAGTTAGAATTTTCTTTTTGAAATTAACCTGTATGAAGACTTAGGCATGCTATCATTTAAAGTGACAGAAGTTATCATCACTATTTAAAGGCCTACTATACAGGCGCCTGGGTGGCTCAGTGGTTGAACATCTGCCTTCAGCTCAGGTCATGATTCCAGGGTCCTGGGATTGAGTCCCACATAGGGCTCCCCACAGGGAGCCCTGCCCCTCCCTCTGCCTATGTCTCTGCCTGTCTCTCATGAATAAATAAATAAAATCTTAAAAAAAAAAAAAGAATAAAAGAAAAATCAGGCAGCCGGTGGCTTAGCGGTTTAGCGCCGCCTTCAGCCCAGGGAGTGATCCTGGAGACCCAGGATGGAGTCCCACGTCATGCTCCCGGCATGGAGCCTGCTCCTCCCTCTGCCTGTCTCTGTCTCTCTGTCTAATAAATAAAATCTTAAAAAAAAAAAAAAAATCAAACATTTGATAGGTGCATTTATACACTACTAAACAGGCACAGTCTGCCTATTTTAAGTGGTCTTTCAGGGTGTATGTGCATCCTGAGTATAACATTTGACAATTTTATTTGTGGAATAATTTATATAATCTGTGAAAAAATATAACTTCAAATACCTTTTCAATATTATTTAACCTTCAGGGCTTAAAAGCAAAACTAGAAAAAGTTTATCCTCAAAAAAACTTGTTCACAAATGTTCATAATAGCATTACACCTAAGAGTGAAACTCGGTGAAGGATGGGCTAGATGGGTGATGGGTATTAAAGAGAGGGCTTGTTGTGATGAGCAGCACTAGGTGTTGTATGTAAATAATGAATCACTGAATTCTACTCCAGAAACCAATATTGCACTATATGTTAACAAAATTTAAATTAAAAAAATAAAAACAAAAACCTAAAAAAAAAGTGGCAACAACCAAATGACTATCAACGGATATGTGATAAAATGTGGCATAACCATGCACTGTAATACTATTCAACAATACAAAGGAATGGAGTACTGTTCTCAGAGATACTTTATAACATGGATGAACCTCAAAACATGCTAAGTAAAAGACCAGTAACAAAAGACCATGTATCAAAAAAAAAAAAAAAAAAAAAGACCATGTATCATATTGTTGCATTTATATTAAATGACCAGAATAAGCAAATCTATACAGATAAAAGGTAGGTTAGTGGCTGTGTAGAGCAAAGGGAAAAGAATGGGCAGTGACTTCTAATAGGCATAGGTTTTCTTTCTGGCATGATAATTATGTCCTAAAATTAGATTATGGTGATAATAGCATAACTCTGCAAATACATTTAAAAACTACAGAATGGTACACTTTAAGTAGGCTCCACGCTGGGCATGGAGCCCAACACAGGGCTTGAACTCACAACCCCCAGATCAAGACCTGAGCTGAGTCCAAGAGTCAGACACAAGAGTCAGACACCAATGAGTCACCCAGGTGCCCCTGGAATTTTATAATGCAAAAGTTACATTTCAATGAAGTTGTCAAAATTGTAAGCAAAATCATTGCTAAAACTTCACACATTTACTACAAACCTATATATTATGTGCTATGTAAGGCTAAAAAATAAGACAATTACCTTCATAAACTATAAAAACAGCTAAAAAGTTATCATACCAAAAACTTGATACATCAACAAGATAAACACAAGAATTATCTCTAGATCATATATCAAATCATCAAACAGGTACACAATAGAAAAATGACTGTGGGTTTAGTTGAGGAAGTCTTTCTAGAGGAGGTAGGAAAGCTACATTGGCAACTCAGATTTGGTTAATAAACTCCAAACTTCAGCCATCAGTAAACCCTGAGAATTAAAACAACTTTTCACAAAAAAAGGTGATTTCAAAGAAAATGTTATTTATCAAAACAATAGTTACCATTTACCTTTATGTTAAGTTTTCTGTTGTTTGTTGGAAGAGTTCCATCTTCTTTGAGCTGCTCAGGGAGATATATAGTCTTTGTTTTAAAGTTTGTAACAGTAGCATTTTCTAATTTGGGTTTCTTTTTACCAACTTTTAGTTTTACTTTTTGAAAATCATCTTGGCGTTTTCTTTTTTTGGTCATTCTTGAGTGCTACAGTGAAAAGAATTTTAAAACAATGGGCAAAAAAAGATAAATTCTAAAATAATAAAGGTGTTTTCTAACATTTACATTACTCTAAAATACATTTCAAAGATAATCAAAAATTAAGACCTATGCGGAAAGGATCAAAGTACTAAATGGAAAATAGCTTTACCAAGAAGTATATCTTAGTCAATAATGTAAACAGGGGTCATCAACAATAAGGTAACAATCCAGCCACAGGTTTGTCAAGGGTTTTTAGCCATGGAACCTTTGTCAAGTAATTGTACTAAATGAAAACCTTTTGAAATAACCCCTCACCCAGAGTTTTGGGGGAATGAGTGGGCAACACACAGATTACTAGAGATGTATCTGCTCCTGGCCCCTAAAAGTCCCTAAGGAACCTCTACTAACAAAACAAAGTTTTTAAATGCAGCCTATAATAGAAAAAGTTTCATGAACCTAAGCTGATGCTTGAAAGAAATATAAGATACAGAAATATGCAGCAAGGAGAGTTAATGAACATTTCATGAGCAAGGAAAACAATAGATCAGTAGAGAAAAAGCCTAGTATAGGCAAAAATGTGGTATCAGCATTTTGGACACCAGGCTTAGGTTCAGACTAGATATAAACAGAAAACGGTATCCAGGGCACCTGGGTGGCTCAGTGGTGGAACATCTGCCTTTGGCTCAGGTTGTGATCCCAGGATTCCGGGATCAAGTCCTGCATCAGGATCTCTGCTGGAGCCTGCTTCTCCCTCCGCTTGTATCTCTGCCTCCCTGTCTCTCTCATGAATAAAGTTTAAAAAAATGGTACTCAAAAGCAGGATAAAAAAACAGTATAAAAGAAAATAAAGTGCAACAGAGGGAAAAGGAGCAAAGACCAACTAGGCCATTGTTGTAATAAATAACTTGGGCATAAACATGCCATCTTGCACTTTCCCGTCTACATATTTTTTCAATTAACATCTAAATCTTCCCACTTACACACAAAATCTTTGATCTGATCCTCCTACTCATTCCCAGGCCACTTCTTAAATCCTTTATTTCTACCTAGATTGTTTAGTAGTTTCCCCCATCAGTATGCCTGCCTTATTTCTAGTATCTACTCCCTAGCCCATTTGCTGGAGTCATGAGAGGGTTCTTTCTAAACACAGATCTGACCAAGACTCAGGAGTTTTCAGCTGTTTCTTTACTCACTTACAGTAAAAACTCCATAGCTTGACATATCACGTCCTTCCTAACTTCCTCTCCAGCTTTATCTTCCCACAAGCTAACATCTATCTAAAAAATAGCCTCCTATACCAGGAACTAGCCCAACTCTTCTTGAAACCTTTTCCAGCATGCTGCAAAAACTGAATTCTGCTTGCCTCTGTACACCCACTAGAATAGATAAGTACCTCTGAAATAAATAAAACTTCTTCTTGGTCTATCATAATTACCCTGTGTCCAGGTACTTAAAAAAAAAAAAAAAAAAAGACACAATACAATAAATGAGGATCCAAAAAAAACCCCAAAAAACCTTGAGTAAAATGAAGATTTACATTTATTGTGAAATAAAATAGCTTGTGCCAGACCAAGCAGCTCAAGTTCCAGGAATCCAGAAGCTAATCATCTATAACAGTACATCCAAATTTACATAATTTCAAGGTTTCATTTTATTTTTTTAAAGATTTTATTTATTTATTCATGAGAGACAGAGAGAGAGACAGAGAGAGGCAGAGACACAGGCAGAGGGAGAAGCAGGCTCCAGGCAGGGAGCCCAACATGGGACTCGATCCCGGGTTTCCAGGATCAGGCCCAGGGCTGAAGGTGGCACTAAAGCCCTGAGCCACCCAGGCTGCCCGATTTCAAGGTTTTAATACATTAGAGCCCCTTGAGATAGGTAGGATTTGGCTACATAGGTTAAGAGCAGATTCTAGAGCCAGATTGATTTAGTTCTTTATCCAGAATGCCACTTTCTAGCTGTAGTTAAAAACTGTGCCTCAGGGATCCCCGGGTAGGCGCAGCGGTTTAGTGCCTGCCTTTGGCCCAGGGCGCGATCCTAGAGACCCGGGATCGAATCCCACAACGGGCTCCCGGTGCATGGAGCCTGCTTCTCCCTCTGCCTGTGTCTCTGCCTCTCTCTCTGTGTGACTATCATAAATAAATAAAAATTTAAAAAAAAAAAAACTGTGCCTCAGTTTCATCCACAAAATAGGAATAATAATACATACCCAAAAAATTAAATAAAACTTACATCATACAATTATTATGAGGTAGGATTAATGAGGAGCAAATGAGTTCCTATTTGTAAAACTCTGAGCATTTATACCTGGCACTGTTAAACATGTATGCTAAAAGCACAAACATGTATATTTTCTTAAAAGTCTCAGGACCAGTACAAATCACATATAGTATTAAATGCATTACGTACGTTAGCATTCAATTCTCACAAAACCACATGCATTATGTATATTAGCATTCAATTCTCACAAAACCACGTAAGGAAAGTGGTACTAAACCCATCTTAAAGATGTGGCTCAGAAAGATTTGTCAGACCTGTATTAGGAAGTTGAAGAGGGACTTAATACACCAAAGAGAGCTCTGCAAAATCAGCTTTATGTCACATATAGTGGAATTAAGGTGAGGATTGGAAACCTGAGTGGCAAAATGGCTTATCTTACTTCATTTATACCTATTCAAGTTTTCATCCCACCCACACCTCTAGTTATTCTAGTTTTTAAAAATGGGTAAGCAAAAATCTAAAAAAAAAAAAAAAAAAAAAATTCGCATGGCCTCTTTTAATTTAAAAAAAGGGGGGGAGGGGGCAGCCCCGGTGGCTCAGCGGTTTAGAGCCTGCCTTCGGTCCAGGGAGTGATCCTGGAGACCCCAGATCGAGTCCCACGTCGGGCTCCCTGCATGGAGCCTGCTTTTCCCTTTGCCAGTGTCTCTGCCTCTCTTCTCTCTCTGTCTCTCTCATGAATAAATAAATAAATCTTTGAGGGGGGGAAAAAAAAAAAAAAACTTTCATTAAGCAAGCACACTTTTTGAGCTTTCCCTACAATTTTATTACTAGCTAGTACCAGAGATGAAAATAAATGGTACAAGACAGAAAAATCAAATGAATCAACCCAACTCACCAATCCTCCGTGTTATTTTTAGCCACTATATCTGGCCTGTGTCCAACACACTCTTGTCAAGGTCTATGCTGTATCACTTTGTATCACTTTGTGTCCGTCACACTAATTTCCCTAATAAGAAAGCCTAAGAGGGCTGATCGCCATTCCTCGACTTTTGAAGCCGGGACCATTATTTTATGATACGCAGAGAACATTTTTATACTAGGAACTTTTAAAGCTCTATTAACCAATTTGTCATTTTCACTTCAAAATAAAGATTTATTTATTTTTTTATTTTTTTTTTTTAGGGCTGCCCGGCTGGGCAAGCCTGTGGAGCCTGTAAAAAGCACGCCAACTCTGGATCTCAGGTTGACACTGGGTGTAGCGAGCGAGGACTTAAAAATCTCCTAAAAACAAGTCAATAAAACACAAATAAGATTTTTTTCATAGCACGGCAAGTCAAATGGTTTGACTAAAGCTACTTTGCAGCAGCCGGTATGGAACAGGAGGTACCAACTCCAGCCTTAAGGGGCTGAACTTTCACATCGCTGCCACCTCCCACGCGGGGGGGGGGGGGGAGCCCCTGAAGTTTGAGAACTGAACATTTCACAGATTCCAATCAATTTGCAGGTCTCCTGGATTGTCAACACAAGGGGAGATTCTCGCGGGCCTGAAAATGTCCACCGACCGAATCGAATTCCAGCTAGGCTTGTCTGCCACCCCCGATTTCCAACCTCCTTTGCAAAATAAATAAATAATAAATTAATGAAACTGTAATAACGCGTGTACTGCAGTTTTCCTTTTGATGGTTTCCCCGTCAACCCCTTCCTCTCCCGAGTTCCTCCCGACTCTACAGAAGGGGCCGGGGGGGAGACCCGGGACTTCCCAGAAAGTGGACGCCCCCGCGAGGGGCCGCCCGACGCCGCTCCGCCCCCGCCGCCCGCGCCGCCCCCGCCGCCCGCGCCGCCCGCACACCTGGAGCGCGGCGGGGGCCCGGGAGGGGACGCCCGCTCCTCCCCGCCGCCCGCCGCCGTCCCACACGGCAAGAAGAGCCCCCCGGGCCGCCAGCGCTCCCGTCCCTTCCCCTCCCGGCGGCCGCGGGGCCCAAATCGAGGCTCCCCGGCCTAAAAGTGCCTCCGCCGCGAAACGGCGCGAACCCGCCCAGTCACTCGGGGCGCTCCACACGCCCGCGGGCCGCCCTGCCCCGCCGCGCGCCCAGGCCCCGCTCCGCCCCCCGCCCCCCGCCCCCCCACCGGGGCGCGCGGACCGGCCACGGCTCGGCCTGGCCCGCCTGGGCCGCGCGGACCGGGGGAGCCACGGCCCCGCGCGCCCGTCCCGCGCCCCGGGAGGGCCCGGCCCGACGGGCGGCGGCCGCTCACCTGAGGGCCCGGCTGGGACCGGGGCGCGGAGCGGAGGACAGAGCGTCCGAGCGGAAGCCCGCGGGGCGACGGCGCGCGCCACCGGCCTCAGCCCCTCGCTCCCCGAGCGTGTTTTCAAATCGCCTCGTCCTCACGCGGCCGCGTCTCCTTCCGCCGCCCGGAAACCAGGGCCCCTCCCCCGCCGCGCCGCGCTCACGTGACCGCGGCCCGCAGCCGCGCGCAGCCGGGGAGGCGGGAGCGGGAGCGCGAGCGCCAGGCCCCGCCCCCGGGAGGAGGGGGCCCGCCGGAAGCCCCCTGCGCTCGCGGAGGCCGGCGCGGGACGGAGCGCGGCCGCGGACCTGCGGGGCGGGCGCGGCGGGGGCGGGGGCCGGAGGCGTCGCCCGGGTTCCCGCGGCGCGAGAGCGTGCCTCTGCTCCCCTCCGTGCTCCATGGCTCCCCGGACCCGGTGCCACATTCAGAGAACAGAAGTTGAACCGAAATGGAGCGGGGGGGGGGGGGGGGGGGGCGGGAAAAGTTTCGGGCCGCTGGAACCCGGGAGTTCCCGAGGACTTTAACCTGGATGGAGCGCTTCGCAACTGCCGGGCCGAGGGCAACGTACACCTATAGTCGCTGAAGCCTGAAAGTCTTCGTCGAGGGTTTTTTTTTTTTTTTTTTTCCCCCTGATGTTTCAAAATCTCAGCCCTGAGATTGCAACGGCTGAAATGAAGTGGGCCCCGCTCCCCCGGGGAAGTTCAGGGAGGACCTGAATGTCTAGAAAGGAGATGAGAAAGGAAGGAGAGTGCTTGTTGGAAAGAATAATCCTTGCCAAAGACTGGCAGGTAGGGTGGAGGGAAGACACCCCCCCCCCCGGGTATGGGTGGGAGACCATGATTCAGATTTGTCCCTACAGCTTATCAGTTTATAAGACAGAAAAGCTGACAGCCCTATGAGCCTCCGTTGATGAGCAGAGACCCGAGCCCTGGGACAGAGACCATTCCTGTTCTAGGATGAGAGATGAGGCAGAGCCAGATACCCCCCTCCCCCTCCCCTGGCGACACACAATCTGCCTCGAATCCACCATAAACCAACATTTGGGAGTCCCCAGCATCCTACAGTATTACATGATGTTAAAAGTTGTGAAACTGGATCAGAAGAGGAAAGGTTTATTGCCACCCATCATGTCCCCTAAACTCCAGGTTCCTAGCTAACAGCTTACTCAACATTTCCTTTGACATCCTATTTGCATCTCAGGGTGCACTTGTCCAAAATGGAACTCCTGATCACACCCCCCCACCCCACCCCACCCCACCCCACCCCCGAAATGTATTCCTGCTACAGCTTCTTCATCTCAAATAGCAATTTCATCCTTCTGGTTACTCAAGCCAAAAACCCAAAGAAGGTCTTCTTTCTTCCGCATCTCACACCTAACTCATCAGGAGATTACTTCAAATGTTACCTGACTTCCACCACTTATCACCACCTCCCTCGCTATCACCGTGGTCCAAGCCATCTCATGATCACGATAGAAGATCTCTGAATGGGTTTCCTGTTTCCATTATTACACTCTAGTGTCTCCCCCCTACGGTCTAATATCAGCAGAAAAGCTATGTGATTAATTTAAAATCTAAGGTCAGGTCACGCTTTTGCTCAAAACCCCTCAACTCCCCATGTCATTTGGAATAAAGCCAGAATCCTTATCATAGCCTCAAGATCTGCCGTATTCTGAAATATCACTGAACTTCTGGACACTCCTACAACTCTCCTGTTTTCACTCTTCTCCAGCCAACCTCCCTTGCTTCTTGTCTGTGGCAAAGTGGCACTGGTGGTGACGTAAGTAACAGAAGTGCTTGGCCTGGCTAAAGGAAGTATGCCATGAGGAATCATGTTCAAGAAAAAAGGAAAACAAAAAATAAGAAATCTGATCTTTATTTTTTTTAAATAATTTTTTTATTTGAGAGAGAGAGAAAAACCAAGAACATAAGTTGAAAAGACAGGAAGAGGGAGAAGCAGGCACTCTACTGAGCAGGAAACGAATGCCAGGCTCAATCCCAGAACCCTGGGATCATGATGAGCCCAAGGCAGACGTTTGACAGACTGAGCCACTCAAGCACCATGAAATCTGATCTTTAAATTTTGGTGAACAAGCACATTTTTTTTTTCCTATTTTTAAAACACTGGGGTGCCTGGCTGGTTCAGTCAGTAGAACTTGAGACTCTTGATCTTGAAGTTATGAATCCAAGCAGTACAATGGGTATAAAAGTAACTTAAAAATAAATTATAAAAGGGGTGCCTGGGGGAATCCCTGGGTGGCTCAGGAGTTTAGCACCTGCCTTTGGCCCAGGGCGCAATCCTGGAGTCCCAGGATCGAGTCCTGATCGGGCTCCTTACATGGAGCCTGCTTCTCCCTCTGTCTGTGTCTCTGCCTCTCTCTCTCTCTCTGTCTCTGTGTGTGTCTATCATGAATAAATAAATCTTTTAAAAATTAAAAAAAGAAAAAAAGGGATGCCTGAGGGGTGCCTGGGTAGCTCCATCAGTTAAGCCTCTGTCTTTGGCTCAGGTCATAATCCTGGAATCCCAGGAAGGAGCCCTGGGTCAGGCTCACAGCTCAGCAGGGAGTCTGCTTCTCCCTCTGCCCCCCCCCTTTTGTGTTCTCCCTAGTTCACTTTCTCAAATAAATACATAAAATCTTTAAAAAATAAAAATAAAAGAAGTGTCGTGTGACTCAGTCAGTTAAGTGTCCAACTCTTGATCTTGGCTCCAGTCATGATGTCAGGGTGGTGAGATCAAGCCCTATATTGGGCTCCACACTCAGTGGGGTGTCTGCTTGTG
The DNA here is from genome assembly GCF_053574225.1 of Canis aureus. Lineage (NCBI taxonomy): Eukaryota > Metazoa > Chordata > Mammalia > Carnivora > Canidae > Canis > Canis aureus. Next base: position 59,135,303 of record NC_135620.1, read on the forward strand.
ATTTTCTCCATCTACCCCTCCCCCGCTCAAGCACATGTGCTCTCTAAATAAATACATAAATAAAATCTTAAAAAAATAAAATCCAAAAAACAAAACACTGTGTGGGCTAAACAAAATTCTTATAAGCAGGTTACTTACTAGTTTACAACCTCTGGTTTAAGACATGAAAAGTATGTTTACAAAAGGAAGCTTTTTCCAACTCTAAGTTATGAACTCAATAGTTACAAGAGTCACCTGCTTAGCTGAGCCAGAATAGACCTTTGATAAATGACAGTCATGTAGCAAGGTCTTTAACCCTTGCCAAAAAAACATGCATTCTAAAATCGTGGCATACTTCGTTTTCAAAACTCTGTCCAGTTAGCCACAGAAACTCCAGTATTTTAGTTTCTTGGGGCTTCTGTAACAAAGTATCACAAGCTTGGTGGCTAAACAACAGAAATTTGTTAATTCTGGAGACTAGAAGTCTGAGATCATGGTTTGGCAGGATTGGTTCTTTCTGGGCAGCCCCGGGGGGCTCAGCGGTTTGGTGCTGCCTTCAGTCCAGGGTGTGATCCTGGAGACCTGGGATCGAGTCCCACGTCAGGCTCCCTGCATGGAGCCTGCTTCTCCCTCTGCCTGTGTCTCTGCCTCTCTCTTTCTCTCTCTCTCTCTCTGTCTCTCTCTCTCTCTGTCTCTCATAAATAAATAAATAAAATCATTAAAAAAAAAAAGGATTGGTTCTTTCTGAGGGCTCTAAGGGAGATGCTGCTTCCTTCATGCCTTCTCCTAGCTTCCGGTAGCCTTAGATGTTCCTTGGGTTGTAGATAAATTCTCTCTCTTCACATTGTCTTCCCTCTGTGTGTGTCTGTGTCCAGAGTTCCTCTTTCTATGAGGACACCAGTCAGATTAGGGCCCACCCAAATGACCTCATTTTTTATTTGATTACCTCTGTAAAAACCCTGTTTCCAAATAAGGACACCTTCTGAGGTGGTAGGGGTCCTAACTCATCTTTTATGAGGGACACAACTCAGCTCCTAACCGACACCAAGATCTGTGTCCAGAAATATCTATATTTAATAGGAACAACCTCTCTTTTTTGTCTATGCTCAGGAGCATCACAGAAGTCTAGATTAAGAAACTTACTCCTGCACAATTTATATAACCTTTGCAGCTTCTCTGTTTCTTTCTCTCTTTTTAATATTTTATTTATTTATTCATGAGAGATACAGAGACAGAAGCAGAGACCTAGGTAGAGGGAGAAGCAAGCTCCCTGAGGGGAGCCTGATGTGGGACTCAATCTTAGGACCCTTCCCGGGGATCATGACCTGAGCCAAAGGCAGATGCTTAACCACTAAACCACCCAGGTGCCCCACAGCTTCTCTTTTTCTTAACCAGGCTTCCTAGTTAATATTTACTTAGGAAATAGGGTAACACTTCTAAAAATAAAAAAGTTTAATAAGCTTGATTTATAATGTAAAGGCAAACAATAAAAACATAAACATTAAATTAACTCTTACCTTATTTTTCTTTTTTTTTTTTTTTTTTAATTTTTTTTTTTTTTATTTATTTATGATAGTCACACAGAGAGAGAGAGAGGCAGAGGCATAGGCAGAGGGAGAAGCAGGCTCCATGCACCGGGAGCCTGACGTGGGATTCGATCCTGGTCTCCAGGATCGAGCCCTGGGCCAAAGGCAGGCGCTAAACCGCTGCGCCACCCAGGGATCCCCTTACCTTATTTTTCAAAGCTACTGCTAACACGAAAAGCAGAGACTCTGAAGAAAGCCTAAAAGGATGACTTCAAATTTGTTGCTATAACCACAGACAAAAATTCAAAACCCATTCTCCAGGAGTTGATTGATATGATGTATGCAAATTACTTAGGTTACTGCCTGGTACACTTTAAACCCTCGATAAATAGCAACAAATGTTACTATTAATGATATGTTATCATTGTGCAAAATAAAACTTTTAGTTAGGCTTCCTAGATAAGAAAGTAACAAGAAACTCGTTCTGACTTTAAATTAAAAGGAATTTATTGAGATAGCGGGTAACACACAGATGGCCAGGAAGGTTGCTGATCCCAGGTTTGAAAAAAGACAGGAAGGAAGAACACCAGCTAGGAGCACAACCATCAATATACCACAAATATCAGTCCAAGACATAAGAATTGGAAATGAGGAAGTAAAATCATCTCCATTTGATGATATGATTGTATATCTGAAAAAAATCAATTGTAAACCTACTACAAACAATAAAAATTCAGAAAAAGTAAAGCAATATAAAACTAATATTCAGAAATCAATAGATTTCACCTATACAAACAAAAACTAGTTAGACAATAGAATGGAAAAAGAAGCCCCATTTACAACAGCAATCAAAACAGATAAAATTGCTGGGGTGGCTTGGGTGGCTCAGTCAGTTAAGCATCCTACTTTCGATTTTGGCTCAGGTCATAACCTCAGGGTTGTTAGATCAAAGCCCCCCACAGAGCTCCTCATTGAGCCCCACATGAGGCTCTATGCTCAGCAGGAAGTCTGCATCTCTGCTCTCCCTCTGCCCTTCCCCCTGCTCACTTGCTTGTTCTTCTCTCTCTCTCTCAAATAAGTAAATCTTTTTTAAAGATAGATAAAATTCCTAGGACTGAATAAGAAATCAGATTAGAATAGTCAATATCCTACAAATGTCAATTTTCCCTGAAGGTATTGGTAAATTGAATGAGATCCCACTATATATGTCAACAGATTGGGGCTTTTCTCTAGACCTACACAAGCTGATTAAAATTTGCACATGAAAAAAACTAAACAAGAAAAAAAAAAAAAAAGAAAGAAAAAAACTAAACAAGAATAGCCAAGAAAATTTTGAAAAAGAAAAGCAGTGAGGAGGAATCAGCCCTACTAAATACAGAAGCACATTCTAAAAAACTCAATAATTTAAAAAGTGGATTTTGTCATATGAACAGACAAACCAACAGAACAAAATACAAAGTCCAGAAATAGACCAATATGAAAACAAGAATTTAATACATTGTAAGGTAAATATCTTCCATCAATAGTATAAAGATAAATGATTTGCACAAATAGGGAGCCATTTGGAAAAAGATAAAGTTGGGTTCATACTTTACATGTTATATTTGAAGATGTAAATTAAAAAAAAAAACAAATCTATAAAAATCTCAGAAAACAAAATTTTATTTTATTACTTTGACCCTGTATTAGGACTTGAAATCTAAATACCAGAGAGAAAAGTTTTAAAAATTTGATTGCAGGCTTTCCCCAAAACATTCTGAAATCTTCCACATGATCAAAGGGAAAAAAAAGGGGGGGAGAGAAAATAAAAAGTAAAGGCAAATAACAAATTTGGAAACATATTTGCAACTCATATCACAAGTAAAGGATTAATTTTCTTAATATACAAAGAATTCTTAGAAACAAAAAAAAAGGGCAGCCAGCTAGGCTTAGCGGTTTAGCGCAGCCTTCAGGCCAGGGTGTGATCCTGGGGACCTGGGATCGAGTCCCACATCGGGCTCCCTGCATGGAGCCTGATTCTCCCTCTACCTGTGTCTCTGCCTCTTTCTCTGTGTCTCTCCTGAATAAATAAATAAAATCTTTAAAAAAAAATATGAAGTGCTTGATAGGAAATACTGATATCCATACAGTTTGTAGAAAAAGAAATATAAATCACCCTCACGTAAAAAAAAAATAAATAAATAAAATAAATTTTAAAAAGTCACCCTCACATAAAAGATATTATGCCTGACGCACAACAAGAGAAATGCAAATTAAAATATGATAATTTTTCTTACTTTTTACGGTTATCAAAATTCAAGAATTTGACAATGTACCAGTTAGTGACACTGGAGAAGCATCCCTCTCACATATTGTTAGTAGCAGTATAAACTCTACAAAAGATGTACTTGCAAGAATTTAATTTGGCTAGGAGTAACAGTAAAACATAAAAAAGTATTAGTTTCTCACATTAAAGTCAAGAAGTTAATTCCTCACTTGAAAATCAAGATGCAAGCAGACTCCAGGAAGTTCTTCTTTCAGAAGATAGAAGGAGTGAGTTTGAAGCAAGAGAGCATTGCTTAATAATCAGAACTACAACTTTATAAAAGTTTTAAGCAACTAAATAAAATAACGGAAGCATCAGAAAAAATTAAGTAATTATAATGTGTAATATGGGGGTTGAGGAGACTTTCTTTGAAAAGATAGGAAACCTAGAAGCCATTGAAGAAGAATGTAGACAGAGTTCACAACACTAGAAAAATGTAATATGATATGGCAAATGATACCATAAACATAGACAAAAGGCAAAAAAAATAGCATAGGGGAAAGATTTGTAACACATATGAAAGATAAGTGATTGATAACTGCAATATACAAGGAGTTTTTACAAATTATTGAGAAAATGACAAAAACAATCCAATGAGAAAAAAGGCCTAAAGCTGTGAATAGCAATTCACACGTACAAAAATCCAAATGATCAATAAACTTTGCAAGCCTGCTCAACCTCACAATTGTCAGGGAAATGTAAATTAATACAACAATGAGGTATGACTTCTGACTTACCAAATTCACAACAATTATAAAGCAATATAACACCTACTGCTGGTGAGGATACAAGGAAAAGTGTATTTTCTATGTTTGCTACTGGAAATGTAAAATAATGCCACCATTTGGGAAATAAGTCCGGAAATATCTAAACAAAGTTTTCTTTAAATTCATATTCTTTCGGGATGCCTGGGTGGCTCAGTGATTGAGAGTCTGCCTTTGGCTCAGGACTTGATCCCAGGGTCCCTGATGGAGTCCCTGCATAGGGCTCTGGGAAGGAAGACTGCTTCTCTCTCTGCCTGTGTCTCTGCCTCTCCCTCTGTATCTCTCATGGATAAAAATCTTAAAAATAAATAAATTCGTATTTCGTTCAATCTAGTGATCCCATCCCCTGAGAACTTATCCCATAGCTATAAAAGCATCGGTCCAAAATATATTTATTTGGGGATCCCTGGGTGGCTCAGCAGTTTAGTGCCTGCCTTCAGCCCAGGACATGATCCTGGAGTCCTGGGATCGAGTCCCACATCAGGCTCCCTGCATGGAGCCTGCTTCTCCCTCTGTCTGTGACTCTGCCTCTTTCTCTCTCTCTCTTTCTCTCTCTCATGAATAAATAAATAAAATCTTTAATATATATATATATATGTTTATTTATTTCAACAATATTTGAGTACCAATACATTGGGAAGAAAATGGATATATGGGGCACCTGGCTGGCTCAGACAGTGGAGCACACCACTTTTGATCTTGAGGTCATGAGTTTAAGCCCCACATTGGTTATGGAGCCTACTTAAAAAGAAAGACAAGAAAAAAAGAAGAAAGAAAGAAAGAAAGAAAGAAAGAAAGAAAGAAAGAAAGAAAGAAAGAAAGAAAGAAAGAAAGAAAATGGATATGGATAAATAAAGGCACAGTTTAATAAATTGTGATACCCTAATTGTGTTTTGGAGCTATTAAAGGGACTGAGTTCCATCTATTTCAGTTAAGTTTGTTTGAAGATATTTTTCCTTGATGTATTTTCAAGTAAAAATAAGAACCTGCATGAAAGTATATATAATCCTAATCACGCTGTTACAAAATAAACCAAAAATGCATGTATTTTGTTTTGTTTTGTTTTGTTTTTTTGTGGGGGGGGGCGTTAGGGATATTGAGCATCTTTTTTTTTTTTAAGTAGACTCCACACCCAGTGGGAGCCCAATGCAGGGCTTGAACTCACAACCCTGAGATCAGAACCTGAACTGCCCTTCTCTGAGAGAACACCAAATGGCGGATGACGCCGGTGCTGCAGAAGGGCCCAGAGGCCCAGAGGCCGAGAGGCCCAGAGCTCATGGAGGCAAGGCGGAGAACAAGGAGTGGATCCCCGTCACCAAGTTGGGCCGCCTAGTCAAGGACATGAAGATCAAGTCCCTGGAGGAGATATATCTCTTTTCTCTGCCCATCAAGGAACCTGAGATCATTGACTTCTTCTTGGGGGCATCCCTCAAGGACGAGGTCTTGAAAATCATGCCCGTGCAAAAGCAGCCCCGTGCTGGCCAGCGGACCAGGTTCAAGGCATTTGTTGCCATCGGAGATTACAATGGACGCATGGGTCTGGGTGTCAAGTGCTCCAAGGAGGTAGCCACTGCCATCCGTGGAGTCATCATCCTGGCCAAGCTTTCCATCGTCCCCGTGCAATGAGGCTACTGGGGGAACAAGATAGGCAAGCCCCACACTGTCCCATGCAAGGTGACCGACCGGTCGCTGTGGTTCTGTGCTGGTGTGTCTCATCCCTGCCCCCAGAGGCACTGGCATTGTCTCAGCCCCTGTGCCCAAGAAGCTACTGATGATGGCTGATATTGATGACTGCTACACTTCAGCCAGGGGCTGCACTGCCACCCTGGGGAACTTTGCCAAGGCTACTTTTGATGCGATCTCCAAAACCTACAGCTATCTCGCCCCTGATCTCTGTGTTCACCAAGTCTCCTTATCAGCAATTCACTGACCATCTTGTAAAGACCCACACCAGAGTCTCCATGCAGAGGACCCAGGCTCCAGCTGTGGCTACCACATAGTTTTATACAAGAAAAATAAAAGTGAATTAAACCTTAAAAAAAGAAAAGAACCTGAGCTGAGATCAAGAATCAGGCAGCCCGGGTGGCTCAGCGGTTTAGCACCGCCTTCAGCCCAGGGTGTAATCGTGGAGACCTGGGATCGAGTCCCATGTCAGGCTTCCATATTCTATGCAGGAGCCTGCTTCTCCCTCTGCCTGTGTCTCTGCCTCTCTCTCTCTCTCTCTGTGTCTCTCACGAATAAATAAATAAATAAAATCTTTAAAAAAAGAAAAAAAAAAAAAGGAATCAGACACTTAGCCAATTAAGTGGCCCAGGCATCCCCAGAAATGCATGTATTTGTATGTGACCATGGAAACATGGAGAATGTGTAAAACATTACAGGTCAGAAAGTTATTAATTACCTGGGAGGAACTGAAGCAAGGAGAGATGTGTAAATAGCAATAGGTAATTGAAAGAATGGTTATCAAAAATTAAAATAAAATAATATTTAATGCCTTAATGTTAAGTATTAGTTTTTTTATTTTAACATAATACATTTTCAAAACTGGGAAATTGAAGTTGTTACAATACTATTAACTCAGGTACAGATCACATCTGGATCTGATCGGGTTTTCTAATAAGCACTAATTTTTATGGCTTTATTAATATATAAATGATACACAAAAACCTGTGCATATTTAATGTATACAACGTGTTGAGTTTGGACATACATCTGCACCTGTGATACCATCACCACAAATCAAGATAATAAACACATCCATCATCCCTGAAAGTTTCTCTGTGCCCCTTTGCTTTAAAAAGAAAAAAATAAAATTTCTAGTACAGAACACTGAACACAAGATCTACCCTCTTGAGTTTTTAAGTGCACAAGACCATATTGCTAACTATACACGCTCTGTCCTATGGGAATTGTCTAGAACTAACAGATCTTGCATAAAGGTAACTTTATACCCATTGAACATCAACTTCCATCTCCCTGTCCCCTGGCAATCACCATTCTATTTTCTGCTTCTCTAAGTTGGACTATTTCAGATACCTCATTATTTGTCCAAGCTTTGATTTTTAAATGCATGCCTGACCATTTCCCAAAATTTGAGACATTAATAAACCCTATAATAACATACTAATAAGTTCCATTACAAAGTTCTGAAGAAGACTACTCTTAAGCAGTAAACTTCCCAATTTTGTTTCCTAAGAGGCTAAAAAACAGACCACATATTTTAAGAAAGTACATCCTTTAAGAAATTGTTTTGTAAAAGTCACATGACCATTGCAGAGGTTAAATTACCACCTTGCAGATTCTACACGTATCCATAGTCACTACAAATATTTTCCCACCTCAGGATATTACTTTGCTGCTCTCAGAAATCCTGCTAAACAGGAGAAGTTTGGCAATTTCCACAGCTAGAGATTGAAAAAAAGTGTTCTGTTTGGATCCAGATGAACATCCTTGAACCCACAATGGAAGTCAGAAGGTTGATATTCATATTCCCAATGATGATGCTCAGAGGTTTAACAACAGATACAGCTTTAATCTATTGAAATAGTCATCCCAGTACCTCCCAGTTGAATATCAACCCTGAAGAAACTAAGCCATAAGGACATACATATCTAGTAAAGCATAAAGTTAAGCTCTGAATCCACATCTCAAAACCCCTAAGTTTACAGGGAAAGAAATCAAACAATTTTCCTTATAGTAAATATAGTAAATAGTTAACGGAAACTTTAAAATTACAAGAAGGTAGTCACAGAGCCTGGGGCATTATTTCTAAGATATTATTCCTTAGAGCAGCATTTTGCAATTAGCGTATTATATTTATAGTCAGAAACTTACATTTTAAAAAAAATTACTTCAAAATTTTTAGGATATTAAATAGCACACTTGCACACAAAGCTACTCTGTAGTTACCACTAATTCCTGAAAACAATAGATGGATAAACATGAGGCCCACCAAGTAGTTCAATAATTTTCCATGGTTCTGAAAGTTCAACAGATTAATTTTTAATTTTCTCATATGTGAGCAATTACTTTTTCTTGTCTGCATTTTAGAAAATAAAAAAACTTGAATTTTCTTATTGTATTTATAGTAGCTAGATTCCTAATTCACTTGTAATAATTTGCATTTAATATAAAATATGGAATAAAAACATTAAATATGTAAGAAGAATGATAAAGATATATAGAAAACAGGCATTCTTTTCAGTGGAGGGAATGAACTGCTACTTTTGAGGAAGACATTTTTGTGCGTAGGAAGAAGCTATAAAGCTTAGACTTCCACTGATTTATGTATAAGAGATGTATAAGAATGTTGATCCCATCAATGTTTATAGACTGAAAAATCAGAAAGTATAGATGTCCAGCAATCAGTGAATATATATATTTAAGTATGGCAAATCTTTAAGAAAGAATACACAAAGACTTTAAAAACAGGATTTTTAAAAATATTTATTTATTTATTTATTTATTTATTTATTTATTTATTTATAGGGTGTAAAGGTATGCAGTGGAGAGAGCCAGAGGGAAAGGGAGAGTCTCAAGTAGACTCCACACTGAGTACCAAGCCCAACACAGGGCTTAATCTCAGGGCCCTGAGATCACAACCAGAGCCAACACCAAGAGTCAGACATTTAACCAACTGTGCCACCCAATTACCCCTTAAAAAAGTGTTTTTAAAGACTAAGTATCAAGGGAAATCTTCAGTGGAAAAAATCACTATTTTGCAAACCTTAATGAACAAATGGTTCTAATGGATCTAAGAAAGATCATCAATAGTTTATTAAATCATAGAGAGTGAAACAGACATTATGTACCTTCTTTTATTCTTACTAAGGCTTTATTTTCAAGGAATCTCTATACCCAGCATGGGGTTTGGACTCAGAACCCTGAGATCAAGAGTCATATGCTCCACTGACTGAACCAGCCAGATGCCCCCAGCCATTATGTACCTTTTTTTTTTTTTTTTTTTTTTTAGGATTTTATTTATTCATTCATGAGAAACACACAGAGAGAGGCAGTGACATAGGCAGAGGGAGAAGCAGGCTTCCTACAAGGAGCCCAATGTGGGATCTGATCCCAGGACCTCAAGATCACAACCTGAGCCAATGGCAAACGCTCAACCACTGAGCCACCCAAGTGTTCCAACATTATGTACCTTCTTCTGAAAGTACACAATACTACCTTTTAAAAAGTCTTGCCGGAGAATTTACAAGTGAATCTGATTAAGCCTAAATCTAACAATTTATGGAAACTAAAAGCAGAGAAGCATATTAACTACATACAGCAATACAATCAGTACAATCTAGATGTGACAAACTCAATGAGGCAAACAACTTGCTTTCTGTTAGCAAAGGTTGTTTTGAAAGGATAAAAGGAGACTGAATAGATGAAGAGAATTTTAAGTGCTATATCAACCAATTATAATGTATGGATTTTCCAAGGATACTGGATTCACATAAACAAACCATAAATTATGTATATGGCAATCAGGGAAATATGAACATTAGACATTTCATAATATTAAGAAATCTTGAATAATAAAGCAACTTTAATTATCTTGAGAAAGAGCTCTCTCTTAATAAATAGTGAAAGGGAATAAAGAGAAAATGAGTGGGAAATATCAGAGAGGGAGACAGAACATGAGAGACACCTAACTCTGGGAAATGAACAAGGGGTAGTGGAAGGGGAGGTGGGCAGGGGGATGGGGTGACTGGGTGATGGGCACTGAGCGGGGCACTTGATGGGATGAGCATTGGATGTTATGCTATATGTTGGCAAATTGAACTCCAATAAAAAAAATTTTTTTAAATGAAAATGAAAGCACAATGGTCCAAAATCTTTGGGACATAGAGAAAGCATTTTTTTTTAAAGATTTTATTTATTTATTCATGAGAGACACAGAGAGAGAGAGAGAGAGAGAGAGGCAGAGATATAGGCAGAGGCAGAAGCAGGCTCCATGCAGGGAGCCTGATGCAGGACTCAATCCAGGCATCCTGAGATCACACCCTGAACTGAGGCAGATGCTCAACCACTGAGCCACACAGGCACCCCGAGAAAGCAGTTTTAAGAGGAAAGTATATAGCAATACAAGCCTATCTCAAGAAATAAGAAAAAGCTCAAATAAACAATCTAAGCTTAGATCTAGAGGAACTAGAAAATAAAAACACAAAGCCCGAGTTGAGTAGAAGGAAGGAAATAATAAAAATCAGAGCAGAAATAGATGACACAGAGGCTAAAAAGATAATAGAAAAACGGAGGCACCTGGGTGGCTCAGGTGGCTGAGTATCTGAGTCTTGATTTCAGCTCAGATCATGATCTCGGGTTCATGGGATCATGGGATCAAGTGCCATGTGAGGCTCTGTAACTCAGCAGGAGGTCTGCTTGGGATTCTCTCTCTCCCTCTTCCTCTATCCCTCCCCCTGCTCACTTGAGCTTGTTCTCTGTCTCTCAAATAAATAATTACATCTTTTAAAAAAGAAAAATAGAAAAATTCAGTGAAACCAAGACCTGGTTCTTTTAAAAGATAGACAAAATTGATAAACTATTAGCCAGATTCATTAAAAAAAAAAAAAAGAAGAAGAAGAAGAAGAAGCTTCCAGATGAGGAGGGAGCCTGCTTCTCCCTCTACCTCTCCACCCTGCTCAAGAAAAAAAAAAAAGAGGAAGAACCTGAATATAAATAAAATCAGAAATGAAAGAGAAGCAACAACTAATACCACAGAAATACAAAGGATTATAAGAGAATACTCTGAACTTTGAACAATTGTATGCAAACAAATTAGACAACATAGAAGTGAATAAATTCCTAGAAACATACAATCTCCCAAAACTGAATCAGGAAGAAATAGAAAATCTGAAGAGAACAATTATTAATAATGAAATTGAATTGGCAATAAAAAGGACAAAAAAAATAAAAAGAACAGATAATTTTTTTAAAGAATTTATTTATTCATGAGAGACACACAGAGAGAGAGGCAAAGACACAGGCAGAGGGAGAAGCAGGATCCATACAGGGAGCTTGACATGGGACCCCATTCCAGGTCTCCAGGATCAAACCCTGGGCCAAAGGCAGGACTTCATTGCTAAGCCACCCAGGCTGCCCCAAGAACAGATAAATTCACTGGTGAATGCTATCAAACATTTAAAGAAGATTTAATATCTATTCTCCTCAAACTATTTAAAAAAATAGAAGTGGAAGGAAAGCTTTCACATACTTTCTACAAGGCCAGCATTATCCTTATACCAAAGACAAAGACACCACAAAAAGAAAAAACTACAGGACAATATCTCTGATGAACATAGATGCAAAAATCCTCAACAAAATATTAGCAAATCACATTCAACAATATATTAAAAGGATCATTTGCCACAATTAAGTGGGATTTATTCCAAGAATGCAAGGATGGTTCAATATTCATAAATGAATGTGATACATCACATCAACAAAATGAAGGATAAAAATACATGATCATCTCAATAGAAGCAGAAAAAGCACATGACAAAATTCAATATCATCATGATAAAAACTCTCAACAAGTAGGTTTAGTGAGAACACACCTCAACATAATAAAGCCCATATATGGGACACCTGATTGGCTCAGTAGTTGAGTGTCTGCCTTTGGCTCAGGGTGTGATCCTGGATTCCTGGGATTGAGTCCCATATCGGGCTCCTTGCATGGAGCCTGCTTCTCCCTCTCTCCCTTTGCCTATGTTTCTGCCTCTCTCTCTGTATCTCTCATGAATAAATAAATAAAATATTTTAAAATAAAAAATAAAAAATAAAGCCTATATATGAAAAACCCACAGCTAACATTATACTCAATGGTAAAAAACTGAGAGCTTTTCCTTAAGATCAGGAGCAAGACAAGAATGTCTATTCTCACCACTTTTATTCACCATTTCCTGGAAGTCCTAGCCACAGCAATCAGAGAGAAAAAAAAAAGAGATATCAATGTTGGTAAAGAAGAAGTAAAACTCTCACTATTTGCAGATGACATGATACTATACATAGAAAACGCTAAAGACTCCACCAAAAAAAACCCTACTAGAAGCAATAAATGAATTTAGTAAAATTGTAGGATGCAAAATTAATACCTAGAATTTGATAGTGTTTCTGTGCATTAATAACAAAGTAGCAGAAAGAGAAACTAAGAAAATAATTCCACTTACAATTGCACCAAAAAAGGATAAAACACCTGGGAATAAATTTAACCAAGGAGATAAAAGACCTCTACTCTGAAAACTATAAAATAGTGATGAAAGAAATGGAAGATGACACCTAAAAATGGAAAGATATTCTATGCTTATTGATTGGAAGAATTAATATTGTTAAAATGTCCATATTACCCAAAGTAATCTACAGATTCAATGGAATCCCTATCAAAATACCAACAGCATTTTTCAGACCTAGATTGAAAAATATTAAAATTTGTATGGAACAACAAAAGATCTCAAATAGCCTGAGCCATTTTGGGAAAGAAAAACAAAGGTATCAAAATTCCAGATTTCAAAACATACTACAAAGCTGTAATAATCAAAACAGTATAGTACTGGCACAAAAATAGGCAGGCATATCAATTGAAGAGAACAGACAGCCCAATAAACCCATGCTTACATAGTCAATTAATCTGTGACAAAGGAGGCAAGAATATACAATGGAGAAAAGATAATCTCTTCAATAAATGGTGCTGGGAAAACTGGCCAGCTGCATGCAAAAGAATGAAACTGGACAACTTTCTTATACCATACATAGGAATAAACTTAAAATGGATTAAAGACCTAAATGTGAGACTTGAAACCATAAAAGTTGTGACAGTAATTTGAAGAAGAGAACATGACAGTAATTTCTCTGGCATTGGCTATACATAGCAACATTTTCTAGTTACATCTCCTATGGCATGGAAAACAAAAGCAAAAATAAACTACAAGAGTATATCAAAATGAAAAGCTTTGGCACAATAAAGGAAACTGTCAACAAAACAAAAAAGTAACCAACTTAATGGGAGAAGATATTTTCAAATGATACATCTGGTAAGAGGTTAATATCCAAAATATATAAAGAACTTATACAACTCAACATTAAAAACCAAACAATCCAATTAAAAATGGGTAGAAAACCTGAATAGACATTTTTCCAAAGAAGACATCCAGATGGCCAATAGACACATGAAAAGATGCTCATTGTCACTAATCATCAGAGAAATGCAAATCAAAACCATAATGAGATATCATCTTGCACCTGTTAGAATGGCTAAAATTAAAAAAAAAAAAGTCAAGAAATAACAAATATTTGTGAGAATATGGAGAAAAAATAAAACTTGTGAGCTGTTTTTGGGGATGTAAATTGGCACAGCCACCATGGAAAACAGTACAGAGGTTTCTTAAAAAATTAAAAATAGAAATACCACATGATCCAATAATTCACTCTTGGGTATTTACCCAAAGAAACAAAAACACTAATTCAAAAAGATATACGTACCTGTATGTTTATTGCAATATTATTTGCAGTAGCCAAGGTATAAAAGCAACACAAGTGTCCATCGATAAATGAATGGATAAAGAAAATGTAGTATATATACAATGGAATATTGCACAGCCTTTAAACAGGACAAGACCTCGTCGTTTCCAACAACATGGGTGGACCTAGAGGGTAAGATACTAAGATAAGTCAGACCAAGAAAGACAAATATCGTATGATTTTACTCACATGTGGAATCTAAAAAACAAATGAATAAACAAACAAAAAGCAGAATTAGGCTTTAAATGAAGCAACAAACTATTGGCTACCAGAGGAAAAACGGGTGGAGGGATGGGCAAAAATTGGTGAAGAGGAGTGAGGTACAGGCTTCTAGTTAGAAATGAGTAAGTCATGGGACTAAAAAGTATAGTATAGGGATGCCTGGGTGGCTCAGTGGTTGAGAGTCTGCCTTGGGCTCAGGGTGTGATCCTGGAGTGCTGGGATCGGGTCCCACTCACTCCGGCTTCCTGCATGGAGTCTGCTTCTCCCTCTGCCTGTGTCTCTGCCTCTCTCTCTCTCTCTGTGTCTCTCATGAATAAATTAAATTAAGTCTTTTTTTTTTTTTAAGGTATAGCATAGAAAATATAGTCAATAGTACTGTAATAGTGTTATACAGTGACAGATGGTAGCTACCCTTGTGGTGAGCAAATCATAATGTATAAAGAAGTTGAATCACTATGATGTACACCTCAAACTAATGTAACATTGTCAACTATACTAAAAAAATTTTTTTTAAGAGTTCATATCTTTCAGGGATGCCTGGGTGGCTCAGTGGTTGAAGATCTGCCTTTGGATCAGATTGTGCTCAGGGTCCGGGCATCAAGTCCAACATCGGGCTCCCCACAGGGAGCCTGCTTCTCCCTCTACCCATGTCTCTGCCTCTCTGTCTCTCATGAGTAAATAAATAAAATCTTTTTTTTTTTTAAAGAGTTCGTATCTTTTAAAGAAACATACTGAAATATTTATGAATGAAATGATGATATATCCTTCCAGAAAGGAGAAATGAGTAGGGCAGAGATAAAGTTTATCCATAAGCTGACAAACTATTGAAGCTGGAGGATAGAAATGTGGGGATTCACTGCCTATTTTTCTATATGTAATTTTCTATAATATAACCCTTAAAAAGAAAAAAAAAAAAACTAGTACTGGGGTGCCTGAGTGGTATAATAGATTAAGCATCTGATTCTTGGTTTCAGCTCAGGTCATGATCTCAGAGTAGTGAGATCGAGCCCACATTGGGCTCTGTGCTTACCAGGGAGTCTGTTTGGGATTCTCTCTCCCTTTTCCTCTGCCCCTATCCCCCACACTATCTCTCAAATACATAAGTAAATCTTAAAAAAAAAAAAAAAAAAAAAAAAGTCTAGTACTGTAGATTCATAGTAAAAAAAAAAAAAAAAAAAAGGCAAGTAGACTCACAAGGGAATAAGGAGCAAGTCCTGGACCAATTTTTTTTTTATACCTTGTAATAAATAACCTATAAGTAGATACATATAATTCTTATGCTACTGTAAATTTTGATATAAACAAATTCACATACCAGGGTTAATTTATTTTTCAGGTTATACATCATGAATTGGATTTGAAAAATAAAGCAGTCATGTCCATGATCAAATGAAAAGAATAATCTGGGCCTACACTGCCATTTCCTGTGAAACTTTGCCTTTCTCAGGATATAAGACAAATCTTTCCCAAATCACTGACACTAACCCCAAAGGCTCCTAATTCAGAGCCTTAAACAAGGTCTTCCTCTAGAAATTAGGTATGATCCTCATTTAGTTCACTCCTCTAGAATCTTTTTCCCAAGTAACTGGAGTTCAAGAGGAGAAATGCAGATTTTCTGGATCTCAGTAGATAAAGTTGTTTATTCTTTGTAAGTGTGTAATACACATTTACAAAGCCCTATATTGTGACAGGCTTCTGTGATAGGTCTTGGGGACCCAGTCTCTGCTCTTATCTGCTGGGGAAGACAAAAAAGTAAAGAGGCAAGTAGTAAATAATTTTTTAATCTAGATAAAGTCAATTTAATATGAAAGAGGAAAACTGGTTTGCAATATTCTTCTCTAGTCAATGCCAGATTATCTAATTGCTTTGAAACACAACTACTTCCTCCTCCTTAAGTGTTGGGCAAACAATAGGGAGCAGATTGGGGGTAGGGAGGGTATACATACACACCCAATTAGGGGAATGGTTATAAATTCCTGCTTTGGGAGTCACTACATTTCTTTCTTTTCAGTAGAAAAATCCCTAGAGTAAATGGAATAGAAGCTGGCAGTGAGGAGTGGTTAGACTGAAAATAGACATCAATTCTGGAATCACATAGGGTTGGAAGGAAGATTTTGAGGCGTAAAATCAACTCAAATAATGGAGAATTGATTTTTTTTTTCTTTTTAGTATTGGTGTGGATATCAATAGATTCAGGAAACACCTACGGATCAAAAGCACTAGGAGACTCTTTATGAGAATTTTATACCTTCCATAAGGAAGCTTAACCCTGGGATGCCTGAATGGTTCAGCAGTTGAGCATCTGCCTTCTGCTCAGGGTGTGATCCCAGGGACCAGGATCCTGTCCCACATCGGGCTCCCTGCATGGAGCCAGCTTCTCCCTCTGCCTGTGCCTCTGCCTCTCTCTCTCTCTGTCTCTCCCATGAATGAATAAATAAATCTTAAAAAAAAAAAAAAGGAAGCTTAACCATTTGTTCTGGTGGCTGGGGGTAAAAGATAATGTTTTTCATTTTTGCCTCTATCTGCGTAAAATATCTCTGGAGAGAAACACGTAAGACTAGAAACATTGTTTTTAGGGAAGGGTATTCGGAGGCTAGGAAATGGGTAAAAGGAGATTTCTTTTTCCCCTATGAATACTATATGCCTTTTAAATTTTGAACCATATGAATATATTACCTTGTATAATTCATTAATTTATTGAAAATAAAGACTAAAATGGAAATCATAATGCCTAAAAGTGGGTGAGGAGATTAGCATCACAGGGCTGTTTTCCCCTAATACAAAATGAAAACTAAGTCACACTCTGCTAAGAAACTAAAGAGCCAAAAAATAAAAATAAAAAAAAAATAAAAAAGAAACTAAATAGCCATTATAACTGAATATAATACATAATCCCAGATTTTCTTTTCTTTTCTTTTCTTTTGTTAAGTAATCTCTACATACAAAGTGTGTCTTGAACTCATGACCCCAAGATCTAGAGTCACATGCTCTACTGACTGAGCCTTCCAGGCACCTCTCAGACTTTCTTTTGCTACAAAGGGCCTTATGGACAAAGTTAGTGAATCCTGACTAAGATCTATCAGTTGAATAATAGTATTGTATCACTGTTAATTTCCTGATTTTAATAACTGAACTGCAGTTATATATAAGAAAAGTCTGTTTTTATGAAACGCTAAAATATTTAGGGGTAAAGTGGTATCATGTCTGCAATTTAAGAATTCAGTTGGGGGTGGTAGTGAATAGAAAGAGACAGAGAAAGATACAATAATAAAGAAAGTATGATAAAGTGTTAACATTTGTGGTAAGGAGGAGGAATCTCTGAGACTGGTAAACATTAGTGTGTATAAAATGAGTAAAAAGGGATGCCTGGATGGCTCAGTGGTTGAGCATCTGCCTTTGGCTCAGGGCATGATCCCAGGTTCCAGGATCAAGTCCTGCATCAGGCTCCCTGCATGGAGCCTGCTTCTCCCTCTGACTGTGTCTCTGCCTCTCTCTGTCTCTCATGAATAAATAAACTAAATCTTTAAAAAATAATAAAATAAAGTGAGTAAAAAATGTCACTTTTTTTTGAAAACAGGTAATTTTAAGGACTTAATTTTTAAGTAATCTCAACACCCAATGTGGGGATCAAGACCACAGCCCTGAGATCAAGAGTCGCGTGTTCTACTGAATGAGCCAGCCAGGCCCCCCAGTTTTTAAAATAACGTTAAATATAGGGCTCCTGGATGGCTCAGTTGGTTAAGTGTCTGCCTTTGACTGAGGTCATGATCCCTGGGTCCTGAGATTGAGATCCGTGCGAGGGGGGAAGTCTGCTTCTCCCTCTCCTTCTGCTGTTCCCCTCTGCTTGTGCTCACTGTCTCTCCCTCCGAAATAAACAACTTAAAAAAAAGATTTTATTTATTTATTCATGAGAGACACACAGAGAGAGGCAGAAACATAGACAGAGGGAGTAGCAGGCTCCTTGTGGGGAGCCTGATGTGGGACTCAATCCCAGGACCCCAGGATCATGACCTGAGCCAAAGGCAGATGTTCAACCGCTGAGCCACCCAGATGCCCCTCCTCCCAATAAATAAATAAAATCTTTAAAAAATAAAAATTGAAAAAATAAATGTTAAATATATACTTATCATATGACCTAGCAATGACACAAAAGAAACAAAAGCACGTATATCCAAAAAGTTTTTACAAGAATGTTCATGTCCACAGTATTCATAATAGCCCAAAGTGCAAACAATTCACATGTTCCCCAATAGGAGAGTAAATAAATAAATGTATTCATACAATAGATATTGGAAAAGGATTCTCCATGGGTCTCTTGTGTTTCTGCATGTCTTGTGAACAGAGGCACTAACAGCTTTGCTCCAATCTTCTCCAGAGTTCTTGTATAGCAGATACCTTGGAAGATATAGTTTCTCTATCTGGAGCAGAGGGCAAGTTTGTTTGCTGCCCAGTAAAATGAAGATAATGTCTCCCTCCTGGTCATAAGTTGGGCAAGGTTCCCTGCAGCCTCTATTAAAAGATCAGAGTTTCCTAAGTCTGGGGTTCACTATGACTCAAGATTACTGTGTGTGTAGTATCCACTGAGGCCCATCTGAATCACTTCCCTGGGACTTGGGATGGGGGGCACTTGGAAACTGGCACAAGCATGAAGTTAATGCTTCCTGCTGTGCCATGAGTAAAAAAGACCTTTATCTCTCACCCAGAAATCTTATATCTTCTACCATGACCCTGTGGCAGTCTTACTTGTTATCTTGCAAGTAGGGTAAAATCTCAGAATTTTCCGTTTTTGGCAATGGAATGCTGCTCAGCAATGAAAAAGAATGAATCACTGATACATAAACCAACAAAATGAACCTTTGAAAACAATACTCTGGGTGAAAAGAAAAAGCCAAAAATGAATACAGTACTGTATGATTCTATTTCTATGAAGTTCTAGATTGCGTAAACCTAATCAATATTGATAGAATGCAGCTCACTACTTGCCTGAGACAAGGGATTTGAGGCATGTTGACTACAAAGGCAAAGGAGGAAACTACCCTGATTGATGGGGCTTTTCATTATGCATCTTTGTTGTGGCAGTGGTTGCATGGGTATATACATTTTTCAGAGTGTAACAAGCTGTACAACTAAATAGGTGCAATTTTTTTAAGATTCTATTTTTAAGTAATCTCTACACCCAACATGGGACTCAAACCCACAACCCCAAGATCAAGAGTCACATGCTCTGCCAACTAAGCCAGCCAGGAGCCCTGTATAATTTTCTTACATATAAATTATGCCTCAATAAATTTGTACCAGTAGAAACATCCCAAATTTCCATCAACATATGAATGGATAAATTAGATTTGGTACATACACACAATGAAATATTATTTGGCCTTAAAAGGGAATGAATTCTGTGGCACCTGGGTGGTTCAGTCAGTTAAGCATCTGCCTTAGGCTCAGATTATGATCTCGGGGTCCTGGGATCGAGCCCACATTGGGGCTCCTTGCTCAGCAAGGAGTCTGCTTCTCACTTTGCCTCTGCCTCTCCCCACCCCCCACTTGTGCGGTTGTGTGCTCTCTCTCTCTCTCTCAAATAAGAGAATAAAATTTTAAAAGAAATGAGGGCACATGGGTGGCTCAGTGGTTGAGCGTCTGCCTTCGACTCAGGGCATGATCCTGGGGTCTGGGATTGAGTCCTGCATCGGCCTCCCTGCAGGGAGCCTGCCTCTCCCTCTGCCTATGTCTCTGCCTCTCTCTCTCTCTCTCTCTGTGTGTCTCTCATGAATAAATAAATAAAATCTAAAGGGGAAAAAAAAGGCTCTGGGAAATTTTAAATAAAGGAATATATTTTATTTTCATTCACCCTAGCATTTCTCAAACTTACTTGATTAAAAGTTTTGACATTCCATGGAATTAATATTTTGTGGGATACATATTTAGAAGAGATTTCCCAGTGCTCTGGCAAAAATCTAGCTGTGAAGGGGAAAATAAGTACAGGTACGCAAAAGCTTTTGGGATTTCTAAAGTCAAACTTATCTAAAAAATATTTTTAAAATATTAAAGAATTGAACTGATTTACCAATAGTCATTAAGGATTGTCAGAGAGTATTCAAGATCTTTTTTTTTTTTTTTAAGATTTTATTTATCTCTTCATGAGAGACACACAGAGAGAGGGACAGAGATATAGGCAGAGAGAAGCAGGCTCCATGCAGAGAGCCTGATGTGGGACTCAATCCCGGAACTCTAGGATCACGCCCTGGGCCAAAGGCAGACACTTAACCTTAACCGCTGAGCCACCCAGGTGTCCTTAAATATTTTATTTATTTATTCACGAAAGACAGAGACATATGCAGAGGGAGGAGAAGCAGACTCCATGCAGAGAGCCCGATGCAGAGACTCCACTCCTGGATTCTGGGATCACGCCCTGAGCCAAAGGTAGGCGCTCAACCACTGAGCCACTCAGGTGTCCCAGTATTCAAGTTCCTAAAGACCACAGAACATGAAATTTTAGCTGTATTTAACAGTTCAGTCAACAATCCTTTACCTAGAATTCTAGGAAATTCTAGGTAAAGGATTTTTTTAGGGGTATTTAACAGCTCAGTCAACAATCCTTTACCTAGAATTCTCTTCTTCTTCTTTTTTTTTTTTTTTAAAGGTTTTATTTATTTATTTGACAGAGAGAAAGAGAGAGAGAGCACTAGCAGGGGGAGTGGCAGGCAGAGGGAGAAGGTGAAGCAGACTCCCCGCTGAGCAAGGAGACCTTGGTGGGGCTGGATCCCAAGACCTGGAGATCACAACCCAGTCGCAAGCAGATGTTCAACCAACTGAGCCGCCCAGGTGCCCCTTGAATTTTCTTCTGTAACACTACTGAAACATAGGTTCGAATGACTACATTTTAATGTAAGTATCACTTGTTCTGGGACATACTGTAGTGATGGAGAGAGGAAGCTCTGGAGTTAAGCTGTCTGGGTGGGAATCCCTGCTCCACCTCCATTGGGTATTGCGACTCTGGGCAGTTTATGTAAACTCTCTAGGCCCTTAGTGTTTCATCTGTAAATAAGGACTGTTGGAAAGACCAAATTTCTGAGACACCAAGAAAGCATTAATTTTAAATATTAGTTAACACCATTACCTCTTTCATTTTACCTGAAATTAGCATTGCATTTCCAAATAATTTTAGCAAATTTACTTTTTCTCCAAAGAACAAAGCTAGTGTAGGTTCTCACACAGAATACCATTTATTATAGAAGACTTAGGTTTTTATATTAACTTTAGGCATATTTACAATAATTTAAAAAATTTTCTATATAGCAATTGCAAAAATAGTTTTATTTAGGTATTTCTCATCTCTTCATTTCAAAATACTTCAATGGTTTTCAAAAAATTACTTCCCAAATAACTGATATTTTGGTTTTTTTTTTTTGATAACCCACAAAGAAATAAACTTAATTTAGGAGTTTGAATATTTCATCAGTTCTGTCTTCATCTAATTCTTAAAACTATTTTAGAGATAATGCTTTCCTTTTCATCATTAAAGATCATTCCATCTGCAAGATAGAAAGGTATTTTATTTTTATTTTTTAAGGTTTTATTTATTTATTAATAAGAGACACAGAGAGAGAGGCAGAGACACAGGCAGAGGGAGAAGCAGGCTCCATGCAGGGAGCCCAACGTGGGACTTGATTCCCGGTCTCCAGGATCACACCCTGGGCTGAAGGCAGCGCTAAACCACTGAGCCACCAGGGCTGCCCTCAATTTACCTTCTGTTTTACAATCCAAGAAGTCTTTTTCTTTTTTTTTTTTTTAAGTGACATATCCCTCTTTGAAATCAGGATATATCATTTTTGTAATTTAACACCAAAAAAATGGAATTTTATTTCTTTTACTTATAATTTCTTTTTGGGCCTCCCCATCTCTACCACCTCCCACACACATATGCCTCTGTCTCTATGTGATCATCACCATTAATTATACAATTGTATAAAATCAAGATTGGGAATTTAAAAGCTTATCTTCAAATAATCAGGCAAAACAGATTGATTTTATTGTGAGATAAACATGATACTCTAAGAACTGTTGAGGACTAGTGAGAATATAATCTTAATCATTTATGAATCTTAATAGGTTTTTAAATTTTCTACCACTAAATCTAAATTCTAAAATTTGATTGTTTTCAGTGTGGACCTCAGATTATAGAAAACAGAAATGTTCTCATTTGTCGTCACAAAGTCAAGAAAGGACAAAGAGAATCTTTGAGTAAAATGTTTTGTTTTTTGTTTTTGTAAATCTGTTTAAATAAATACACATATAGTCATACACTCAAATAAATGCACACTTATATTTGTATCAGTTGTATCCTAAAATTGGAAAAAATATTTCAAATTCATGTTTTTTCTTTTCTATGCCACTTCTTTTTTTTTAAGATTTTATTTATTTATTCATGAGATACACAGAGAGAGGGAGAGAGAGGCAGAGGGAGAAGCAGGCTCCTTCTGGGGAACCTGATGCAGGACTCTATCTCAGGATCCCAGAATCACTCCCTGAGCCAAAGGCAGATGCTCAACTACTGAGCCACCCAGGTGTCCCTAGACCATTTATTCTTTTTGCATGAAATATGATTATAGGGACTAATAATTAAAAAATAAGAAAGCTAACTTGTTTAGCAAATGATTCACAGATGTTTCTTATTTATACAGCCGCTACTTTCTTTGTAAAGCAGTGATCAGATGTGATGTTATGCTGAGGGAAGACCTAAGAATATTGTCACCGAAGTGTACTGTCACCTAACCATATTGTCAACTACCACAACAGCTGTTCTTCAGTCCTGACTTTCTACTTTGGAATCATTTTCATGATCCAGAATGAAAACACACACCTTAGCATCCAAAGCTTTGAAAAATAACCAGGAAATTTAGGAAGAGCAGGGGGTATCAAGTGGCAAATTCATAGGATCATCTATTTAGGCCAACTCTTTCCATTTGTACATAAGAATGAAATATATACTATTATCATACATAAAATATGAGAGCATAGATACTATTCCTCTCTCTCGTTAAGCTGTATCTGGAGAGGCAGGATCTGAGTGAGAGCAGTCCTGGTGGCAAGCTACCATGTAAAATGTGCTGCACCACAATTTGAAAGTTATGTGATTTGGGGCAAGTTATTTCTTATTTTTATACTTTAATTTCCTCATCTTACATAATTTGGATGATATTATAGCCTATTTTATTGGGTCATTGTGAGGATGAAATGGGGAAAGAGAAAGAATTGGGCAGTTCCTCTTGTAATAGAGGCAAAACTTTAACTATTTTAGGTTTTTAGCTGGGACTGCAATAAAAAAATTAACAAGAGAAAGTTTATTAACAAGCATGGCACCTATCACACAGGAGGAACTTCAATGAAAAGTCACTAAAAATGGCAGTTTAGAATTCCAGATTAGGTTGCATTTTCAACAAAGAGCAATAAATGTATCCATTTATTTTGTATTTAATCACTTTGATCTTTTGGATAAACAACTGATTTTTTTTCATGTTTTTGCATGAATTCAGATTATAAGCCCCTTCTGAATAGACACTTCTATTTTCTTCTCTTTTCTATAAATAGTAAATGTTTAATTACATTTTAAATTAAGCAAATTTTGGAGACTCAAAGCTTTCATTGTGAACTACTAATAAAATGATTAAAAAGAAAAATTAATGAAAGTATCAACTGCAAGCTCTGGATTCTTACATTCTCTAGTCTACGGCATTCTTCTAAGGTCTGCTCAGTTGTTATTCAAGATCACAGTAAACACAAAAGATGTAATTCAAAAATAAAATTTTGTTACATTTTCTCTTCCTTTCTTACATAATCAACTAGTGTGAATAATAAAATTATATTAAACTGGAGCAGGGGGAAGGCTTTAGATCCCTTGACTTTTGCCAGAGATAAATTTGCTGGAGATGATTATCTGCACCTATTACTCAATAGTTTAGGTTCCTCTTTTCCTGGACATTAACTTGTGTTCCCTTCAGCCTGGGTCATCCAAGAGGGGTGGAAGACTGGCTGATAACCATAGATGTGCTCAATGATGGCTGAAGTTTTATTTCTTATCTAAAGATAAGCCAACATCATAGGATATTTAATAAGAAAAATTCAATATAAGAAAGAGGAAAGAAGACAAAAGGAAGGAAATTGACATTTCCAAGAGTGATGATTTGCCAAACCCGATGTGGGAGCCAACTTTAATATCAAGAGTTATTTGTTAAGTAACTCTTAGCCTTAAGATTATAATGCGTATTTCCTTGTTTGGTACAGGAATTTTTATCTGTTCCCTGTATGTGAATTAAGGGAAATTAAGCTTAAATTTACTCATTAATCTTGTAATGTTTGACTAGCTACTACAACTTTACAGATCTTGTTATAATCAACTCAATCAATAGAAAAGACTAGACTATCTTCAGTTAAGGAAAAAGGCATTTATATTCCTTTTTAAGTCAATTATGGTGTACATAAAAATAAATGGTACTTTATAGAACTAGACTTTTTTGTGACGGTTTCTTGAAATCACTACCCTCCCAGCACAATAAAATTATCTATTAACACTTATTTGAAATTTGTTTAATTATTTCATTGCAGAATGCTGTGGCAAATATGTTAATAAATTAAGAATATTGCCTTTCAATGAAATTTCTGTGCTAATTAAGTGTTGTCTGGGCTATGCTAATGCAAATGTAGCCCTTTCTTTGCAAGAGCGGAGGTACAATTAAAATATTCACCATAATGGAATTTAAATCATAGTTTGAAAAACAACCACTACTAAATGTAAACTATTCCTGCAATAATTTTCCAGTACTTCCCTCCTCCAACTAATATTAGGAACATTAGCACAAGTCTGAGACAGAAGCATCCCAGTTCTTCCTGGTTTCTCCTGGGAATTACAGTTTCATTTTTCACTTAACTCATTACAGTTAACTCAACTACATTACAGTGTTTTTACATTATCACTCTTATTTCCAGTTTTTTGCGTGTTGTACAAAAAACATTTTCATGCGATGGACAGAGTGTATCTATCTCAAATCATATGTTTTTGATCTTCACAAAACATTTACCAATACCTGATCTCAAGGCATTTCAGAAATATTTTCTGATGAATACATATTGTTCAAATGGCAGCCAAAAATAGTGAATTACATAAATCAACATTCTAAGTAACCTCCAAAGTGAAAAAGAAACTTGTTAAAAAGTTCCATTAATCAATATTTCTAAGAGCTTCCATTTTCAATTTTAGATCTTTCATTTTGACCTGCTCTTTCACTGCCTTCCCTTAAAGGGATTAATACTTTTACCTGGCAGAAGTAGTCACGTTCCCCAACCTTAACCTGACCAATCATAGATAATAAGGACAATCACCAGTCTTACTGAACAGTTTATTCCTTTAAAAGCTTAAGTAGTTGTATTCTATTGCCTAGAAATTATAATTCTAGTATACGAAATATTTTTAAAATTTTTTTAAAGATTTATTCATTTATTTTTAGAGAGGTAATACACGCACACAAGCCTCCATAGCAGGGGAAGGGGAGAGGGAGAGAGAAAATCCTTAAGCAGACTCCCCACTGAGCAGAGAGCCTCATGTGGGGTTTGATCCCAGGACACAGATCATGACCTAAGGTAAAATTAAGAGCCAACCCAGGTGCCCCTACATATATATTTTTTTAAGATTTATTTTATTTGGGGGACTGAGTCACCTGACTCAGTGGTTTAGTGCCTGCCTTTGGCCCAGGGTGTGATCCTGGAGTCCTAGGATGGAGTCCCACATCAGGCTCCCTGCATGGAGCCTGCTTCTCCCTCTGCCTCTCTCTCTTTCCCTGTGTTTCTCATGAATAAATAAATAAAATGTTAAAAATAAAGATTTTTTTTATTTGAGAAAGAGAGTGTGGGCAGGATGGCGGAAAGGGGGAGGGCAAGCAAGAGACAGTCCCAAGCAGACTCTGCACTAAGCACAGAGCTCTACGCAGGGCTCAATCTCACAACCCCAAGATCAGGACCTGAACCGAAACCAAGAGTTGGGCTCTCAACTGACTGTGGCACCCAGGTGCTTCTATATTTTTTTAAGATTTTATTTATTCATGAAAGACACAGAGAGAGAGGCACAGACATAAGCTGAAGGAGAATCAGGCTCCTCGCGGGAGTCTGATGCTGGACTCGATCCTGGCCCCCGGGATCATGCCCTGAGCTGAAGGCAAATGCTCAACCGCTGAGCCTCCCCAGGCATCCCTATAAAATATTTTTTAAATTATCATGAATAACCAGCTATGTGATTAACACACATATTTTAAGTAAAGAATAATCACTCATTGATGAAGCCTGCACTACTTTGAAATCATTAACTGAAAATAATAAAAGGTGGAAGGCACCTGGCTGGCTCAATCAGTAGGACATCTGACACTTGATCTCAGGGTCATGAGCTCAAGCCCCACTCTGAGTATAGAGATTGCTTTAAAAAAAAAGTAAAATAGTAGCTTACAGTTATTGATTACTTAATATGTACCTGCCACTGTTTTAGAGCTTTACATGAATCAACTTATTTAATTCTCATAAAAATTTTATGAGGAAGCTATTAGCATTGTAGTTTCACAGACTCAAACTGAGGTTAAGTAACTCGGTCAGTTCTGTGACTGGGACTCAGGGGTGCAGGAGTGCCTGGTTCTGGGGGTCCCAAACAGGCCAGGCTTGCAGCTGACAAAATCCTAAAGGCAGAGGGATGAGTGGTGGTAAAACAAAAATGATATTAATCTTCCTGAGGCCAACATTCGGAAGGCACTGGACTAACATCTCAAAGACTTGGGAAGTGTTGAAAATACTTCTAGGTTCACATAAGGAGAATGTGGGACAACAGTTGGTGGATACATGCAGGTGGGCAGGAAAGGTCAGGTGGATCAGTGTCTAGGGTCAGTCACATAGGGGCTTGCTGGCTCAAGGCAGTCCCCAGGGGGTAGTTGAGGGGTAGTTTTGGTTTCCATTCTAGGATCCTTTGCTGGAAGGGTCTTTTGCTTGAGTTAAGAGATAAGCTGAAAAGAGCTTAATCAGAAAGTACAGACCCACGAGAGAGCAAAAGGCAAGCTGAGCACAACACCCTTCTCCACTTAAGGTGGGACATGTACCAACCTCCTCAGACACTAGTGACTGCCTAAGAACAAAGGCAGGGGAAACACAAATGGGTCAACTGATAAAGATCACAGTCATGTAGGACATGAAACTCCATGATAGTTTTAACTGTCTTAATGATTTACAAGAAAAACACAATCTTAATAATAGACCTCCAGACTCAGTTTCCTGGAGCCCTAACATCACCTTAACCTTCACAGGATAGAAAACTCTGAATGAGTGTTGAGGGGGGCGGAGCAGGGCACATGGGTGGCTCAGTGGTTGAGCAGCTGCCTTTGGCTCAGGTTGTGATCCTGGGGTCCTGGGATCGAGCCTGCTTCTCCCTCTGCCTATGTCTCTGCCTCTCTCTGAGTCTCTCAGGAATAAATTAATAAAATCTTTTTTAAAAAATTAAAAGAAAACCTTAGGGGGTTCCTGGGTGGTTA
This sequence comes from Canis aureus, assembly GCF_053574225.1. Taxonomy (NCBI): domain Eukaryota; kingdom Metazoa; phylum Chordata; class Mammalia; order Carnivora; family Canidae; genus Canis; species Canis aureus. Next base: position 59,163,168 of record NC_135620.1, read on the forward strand.
AGTTGGTTAAAAGTCTGCCTTCAGCTCAGGTCATGATCCTCCATCAGGCGCCTGTTCAGTGGGGAGTTGGCTTCTCCCCCTGACCCTGCCCTCTCTGACCTTCCCCCTCTTGGACCCTTCCCTCTTGTACTCCCTCTCTTTCAAATAAAGAAATAAAATATTAAAAAAAAAAAAAAAAAAAAAAAAGATAGGCAGCCCTGGTGGCCCAGAGGTTTAGCGCTGCCTTCGGCCCCAAGGCGTGATCCTGGAGACCCAGGATCGAGTCCCGCGTCAGGCTCCCTGCATGGAGCCTGCTTCTCCCTCGGCCTGTGTCTCTGCCTTTCTCTCAATCAATCAATCTCTCTCTCTCTCTCTCTGTCATGAATAAATAAATAAAATCTTAAAAAAACCAAAAACATAGAAAACCCTGTATAATCAGTCACTCCTCACAATCACAATGCAGCTCTTTCTGCTCATGGGTCCTGCCACCCATGCTAAAATAAAAACATGTTTTGCACTGTAAAAAGTCTCAAGAATGTAAAACATCTCAAGAATTCTGTATTGACCATTGGGCTTCACAATCCCATGTCACAGATTGAGGTCAAAATAGAGGCAGGTAGTCAAAGGTCTCTTTCAGTTACATAGTTTCTAAGTAGGAGATTCAGAATTGCATCCCAGGCCATTTGCCTCTGGGCCTGTGTTCCTAATCAGTACAGTAACGTGCCCTTCAAATAGCACTCACATACTTGTTTTGAAACTGAATTACTGAGGAATTTACTACATTCAGTTTGACACCAAAAATAAGACTGAAACTGTAATCATGTTTAAAAAAGAGAAGGATTTGTTTTTATAGCAAAACTGCACCAAAATTATCCCTCAGCATCTCCTTTTGAACACCATTATCTCTTGCCTAAAGCAAAAATATCAATCAGCACTCTTTTACTAGTGCTGAGGCCCAGGTTAGGCCTCAGAATCCTTCTTAACACAACATACTTTTTTTTTTTCTTTTTTTTATTTTCTTTTTTATTTTTTTTACTTTTTTTTTTTTTTTAACACAACATACTTGATAGGTGTTGCACAAGAAGAAACCTGTACACGGTGTCTAGCAGTACACTAAAACAAGCAGTTTCATACAACACAATTGTATGTTACATTCCAGTCTTTTTCCTTTTTTTCACAATGTATCTTAGAGAAAATTTACAAGTCCAAAGCCAGTTGAGAGATCAGTGCTTCTGTTACTGACCACCCCATTTAACTGTACAATTGACCGTTGAACAATGAGGGGATTGGAGGCACTGATACCCCCAGTCAGAAATCTGCATATAACTTTTGATTCTCAAAAAAAAAAAAAAAAAAAAAAAAAATTTTGATTCTCAGAAACAGCCTACTGCAGACCAAAAGTCTTACTGATAACATAAACAACTAACACATATTTTGTGTGTTACATGTATTAAATACTGTATTCTCATAATAAAAGTAAGCTAGGGAAAAGAAAATGTTAAGAAGATTATAAAGAAGAGGGGCTCCTAGGTGGCTCAGTTGTTTAAGCATCCGACTCTTGATTTCAGCTCAGGTCGTGATCTCAGGGTCATGAGATCGAGACCCATATCCAGCTCTGCACTCAGGGTGGAGTCTGCTTGAGACTCTCCCTCTCCTTCTGCCCCTCCCACTTGTGCTCTTTCTCTCAAGTAAATAAACAAAAATTTTTAAAAAAGAAAAAATATAAGGAAGAGAAAATATGTTTACAATACTGTGCTGTACAAAAAAAAAATCTACATACAAGTAGACCTTACAGTTCAAACTTGTGTTGAACAAGGGTCAGTTGTATTACTCCTTGAGGTCAAATTCCCTGGAAGCAGACACGGACACAGGAAATAACATGCAGGCAGTTTATTGAATGCTTCTAGGAGAAAGGGAGTGAAGAAAGCAGGATAAAGCTGAAGAAGTAGCTAAGCAAGCATGTTTTCTCTACCTGTTCACACCGTGGAAGTAGGAGCACAAATTGCCACAAACTGTTGGTCCCACCTTGAGGCAAAGGAGCCAGCCTTTTGCACCCTGGCATAGGATCAATGGCATAGGATCAATGACTGGCTGTGGGTTGCACCTAGGGCTGGGAGGTGATCACCCCAGGGAAGCAGTTCCCATTTGGCCAAAAGCAATTCTCTGGAGAAGGTTGCAGCTGTGAGCTTTAGCAGCCAATATTGAGCAGCTGCGAATGGGTGTGCTGGCCGTGCAAAGAACCTGGGTGGGCACCAACATGTTGACTATGATGTCCTTTAATATTTAACATTTTGTCCATGTGCATTTTTAACCTAAACAGCAAATATTACATATACCAGCATCACACAACTGCAAAAGCTGTTTAAATATGGCATCTGAGCTCCTCTATATCAAGATGCTAGAAAGAGAGGTTATGGGGAATCACCTGTGGGACATTTTCATGGACCAAGCTCGGAGGAGATGCACATCACCTCCGCTCATGTAAAGGTCAATAGATTGAAAATAAAGTCTTAAAAAAATTAAAATTTTTCCTGGTGCCAAAAGGGAAAGAGAACTTTTCCCATCTCCCTTTTCTTAAGCATTTCCTCTAGAAAACTTGAAACTGTGAATGCTTTCCCTTCTCTTGGAGGGAGATATATATCTTTATTTTTAAAGCTAAGTGAGCCCCTTGTTAGTTTTGCATTTCAGGAACCACTTTCTTTTTGCCACTTTTCAATACAAACCTAAAGGAGCATGACATCTTGACTACCTGTTCTAGCCTAGATGCTTGGCTCCAATTAGTGACATCCAAGTTGTTGAAAAGATATGAGAAATTTCATTTTCCCTTTGGATAAGGACAATTAACATGCATACATATTTTTAGTATATGTGCTGCTGAAACGAACACAACTTGCATACATAAAAGGATGAGATTTCTTTTTGATTTTGCTCTCTTTTACCCTTACCTGTGATGTGTATCACACTATTGTTTAATACATATTCAATAATAAAACTTTTTTTTCTTGTCTACCTTTATGGAGATGTTTTCTGGGTTGGCAAAAAATTAATTATTTTATTTTATTTAAGATTTTATTTATTCATGAGAGACACAGAGAGAGACAAAGACATAGGCAGAGACATCCCCACGGGGAGCCTGATGCGAACTTGATCCCAGGACCCCAGATCACAATCTGAGCCAAAGGCAGATACGCAAACCTGAGCCACCCAGGTGCCCCTATTTTTTTTTTAAGATTATTTATTTATTTGAGAGAGAGCAAGCATGAGTAGAAGGGGACAGAGGAGGAAGCAGACTCCCTGCTGAGCAGGGAGCCCAATGACCAGGGGCTAGATCCCAGGATCCCAAGATCATGAGCTGATGGCAGATGCTTAACTGACTGAGCCACCCAGGTGACCCAGGAAATTTATTTTTAAGTATTTTCTCAAAACCCATGTTCTATGGCTAGAACTCCATCACATGGCCACAGCTACAGGAGTAATATAGAAAATATAGTTCAGGGGATCCCTGGGTGGCGCAGCGGTTTGGCGCCTGCCTTTGGCCCAGGGCATGATCCTGGAGACCCGGGATCGGGTCCCACGTCGGGCTCCCGGTGCATGGAGCCTGCTTCTCCCTCTGCCTGTGTCTCTGCCTCTCTCTCTCTCTCTGTGACTATCATAAAAAAAAAAAAAAGAAAGAAAATATAGTTCATCGTGTCTAGATAAGTAAGGAATTGAGTTTTGTTGGGAGGAAATCCTCACTATCAATTTATGTCTGACCGGTCGATTGGCAGGGGCAGGGGTGCAAACCAACTAACAATAGAAAAACCAGAGAAAAGTTTATTGCTTACTTGCAGGAGTACTTAGTAGTGGGTAACTCCCTGAATAATCAAAGGTAAAGTTTTATATGCCAACTTAAAAAGGAGGGTAGAGGTGTCTGACTCAGTGGAGCTTGTGACTCTTGATCTAGGGGTTATGGGTTCTAGCACCACGTTGGGTGTAGAGATCTTAAAAAAAAAAAAAAGAGGAGGGTAATTTAGGGCTCTAATGAGGAAAGTATGGAAGATTCTATTGCTTTTTTTTTTTTTTTTAAATGCTTATAGACAGCTGAATTCACACTTCCTTGTGCTAAGCATCAGTCTTCTTCCAAGTGGGAAACTCTTCGAGGAGGGTCAATGGCAGCTGTATTTTGGGGAGGCCCTGCTTAAGTTTAGATGTTTCTTTCTGTGGCTGCTAATTGTTCAGATGTTTCTAGTTTATTTTTTTTTTCAGATGTTTCCAGTTTAAAGTAATTTTCATACTACATTGGTGTGCTGCTAATCCTTTCAGTTTGATAAACAACTAGCTAGCCTCAGCCTCTGCTAAATATCACGTTTCCTCAACAACACAGAACACACTCAACCCTTAACCAAAGAGGATATCCTAAAATTCTACCCAGTACTGCATTCAGAAACATAGCAATTTCATCCACAGCCAGCCCTGTTGAAGATCTGGTCTACATTCAAATGGTCTATTTATATCCTTCTTCTACACGGGGGTCTTACAGAATCCTTGGATCTGCCCTGTGAGGGTGCGAGAGGAATGACTGACATTTAGGAGCCAGTCCCACTAATTCATTGTGGAAGGAAGTCATTCCTGGTGCAGAGAGGGACCAGAAATTGGCAAAGAAAGACAGGTCATGGCATGGGGAAAATGGCTAAGATGAGAAACAGATTCCAGTTTTAGTTTCTATTCTAAAACAATCACATAATATGAGATTTTTTTATCACTCCTTTCAGTGTTCCTTTTGTCAAGTGAAGCAAGAATGGACTTACCCCAAATATGTAGTAAAACATGTTTTATATGAATCTTTGATTCCATGAGCTCTCTCTCCACAAGAGCTATGCATCAACACCCTTGCCTTTCTTGGGCTCTGAAATTGCTTAATTTAAGCACAGTCTTTCTTACCTCCAAGGTTTTCATAACCGCCGACACAAGGATTCTTCACCTATAAAAGCCATCTAGCAACACCTACATTAGCATCACCAATTGCTCAGTGCTGACTACTGCTATGACAACTGCCTGAGCTCTGACCCCTCCAGCATCTGTGATTCCTTGAACCTCTTGCTCTTATATCTCGGGCCCAATCTCCAGTTTTGGAACATCTTTGCTGTTTCCTTTTCCAGTTCTTTTCCAAACCACAAAGTTTTAAAAGATGTTATTTTATTATTTTTTAAAGATTTTATTTATTTATTCATGAGAGACACAGAGAGCAGCAGAGACATAGGCAGAGGGAGAAACAGGCTCCCAGTAGGGAGCCCGATATGAGCCTCAAAAAATCCCAGGACCCTGGGATCATGACCTGAGCCACAGGCTCAATCACTGAACCACCCAGGTGCCCCTTCAAATATTTTATTTTATTTTTTTATATTTTATTTATTTATTCATGAGAGACAGACAGAGAGAGAGAGAGGCAGAGACACAGGCAGAGGGAGAAGCAGGCTCCATGCAAGGAGACCAAAGCAGGACTTGATCCCAGGACTCCAGGACCATGCCCTGAACTGAAGGCAGATGCTCAACCACTGAGCCACCCAGGTGTTCCTGAAGATTTTATTTTAAAGTAATTTCTACACCTAACATGGGGCTGGAACTCACAACTCTGAGATCAAGACTCATATGTTCTTCTGACTGAGCCAGCCAGGTGCCCCACCAAATGATTTTTTTAATATACTCCCAGTGATGGCTGTAGTGGTGCTCAAGGTAGTACAGTTCCATAAATTAGAAAGAAGTTTAGGAAAGGAACATCCCTGAAACTGAAGCCAGCACAAATTCACACACCAAAAAAGAGTTTAGTTATTCTGTAGTCAGAACCATGTAGCAGCCAAGGGAATTGAGTCTTAGAGTGTAAGGTGGGATTCAAACTCAGTGCTTCCAGCAAGTACGCTGTACACTAGACTCACAGGAATGAAAGTATTATCACTAAAAATAGTAAGACTCTAGCTGACATAGAAGAAATTTGAAGCCAAATTATACATAAGAAAGTTCATCGAGTACAGATGAGAAAACATGACTTTAGGGATATTTGTATCAAATGTGGCTAAAATTTAATGAATTGTCTTTCTCTTTTTAAAAGATAATTTCTTCTTCTTCTTCTTCTTCTTTTCTTCTTCTTCTTCTTCTTCTTCTTCTTCTTCTTCTTCTTCTTCTTCTTCTCCTCCTCCTCCTCCTCCTTCTTCTCATCCTTCTCCTCCTCCTCCTCCTTCTTCCAGCTGTAGTGAGATGTAATTTACACACAATATAATCCACTCATTTAAAGTGTAAAAATCCAGTGGTTTTTAGAATGATCAGATAGTTTTACAATCATCACATAATCAACTACAGACATTTCCATACCCCCAAGAGAAACCCTATATCCTTTATTTATGACCCTTAAATTTCCCATTCCCCCAGCCCTAGGCACCCACTAATCTACTTTCTGTCTCTATACAGTTGTCTATTCTGGACATTGCATGTAAATGGAATTGACATTTATATAATATATTATATAATTCCATTTATATAATATGTGGTCTTTTGTGACTGGCTTCTAGGTTCATCTGTGTTGTAGCATGTATCAGAACTTAATTCCTTTTTATGGCTGATAATATTCCATCATATAGATAATATCTACTTTGTTTATCCATTCATGAGTTGATGGATATAGATTTTTTACACTTTTGGTTAGTATGGAAATGCTGCTATGAGCATTTATGTACAAGTTTTTGTGTGGAAATAGGTTTTCATTTCTCTTGGGAACATACCTGTGAGTAGAATGCTAGATCAGATGGTAACTCTATGTTTAGCTTTTTGAGGCATTGCCAAACTATTTCCCAAAGACACTGAATAATTTTACATTCCCAGCAGGAGTGTTTGAAATTTCCAATTTTTCCACATCCTTAGTCACATTTGTTATCATCTGTCACCTTTATCATAGCTACCCTAGTGGGTACGAAGTGGTATCTCATTGCAGTTTTGATTTGCATTTCCCTGATCACTAATGATGTTAAGCATCTTTTTGAGTGCTTATTGGAAATTTACATATCTTCTTTGAAAAAAAATCTCTCTTCAGATTTGGACTAATTTTGGATACATTTCTGGAAATAGAAATTAATGGGCCAAAGGATATGCATATTTCAAGATCTACCTGGTAATGTTGAATATATTTGCCCTTCTACCAGCAGGGCAAATTTCTGTGCCCTTGCCAACACTAGGTACAAACTTTTAAAAATCCTTTCCATGTACATTGAAAGATGAATGGATAAAAAAGCTGTGGTCTATGTATACAATGGAATATTACTCAGCCATTAGAAACGATGAATACCCACCATTTGCTTCAACGTGGATGGAACTGGAGGGGATTATGCTGAGTGAAGTCAATCGGAGGACAAACATGGTTTCATTCATTCTGGGAATATAAAAAATAGTGAAAGGGAATAAAGGGGAAAGGAGAGAAAATGAGTGGGAAATATCAGTGAGGGTGACAGAACATGAGAGACTCCTAACTCTGGGAAATAAACAAGGGGTGGTGGAAGGGGAGGTGGGCAGGGGGATGGGGTGACTGGGTGATGGGCACTGAGAGCAGCACTTGACAGGATGAGCACTGGGTGTTACACTATACGTTAGCAAATTGAGCTCCAATAAAAAAATATACAAAAATAAAATAAAATAAATAAAATCCTTTCTACATTAGTGAATAAAAAAATAATATTTCATTGTTGGTTTAATTTGAATTTATCAAAATTGTGCTTTTCTCCCCATATATTTGTTGGCTATTTCAGAGATAGCTAGTTGCCTACGCAGTATCCATCTATTCTCTTTTTCTTCCTCACTAACAAAAATCCCAATTTTACTAGATACAGTGATATGTCTAGCTAAAAAAGTACATTTCCCAGCCTTCTTGGCAGTAAGGGTGGTTGTATATCACAATTCTGGGCAGTAAGATCTAAATGTATGTCATTGAGTGGAGCTTTGAGAAAAGCATCTTTAAAGGCCTTCAGACTCAGCTGGTATGTCCCTTCCCCTCTTTTTTTGTCTAAAATATAGACATGATAGCTGGAGCTTCAGCAGCCATTTGCAACAAACCATGGGAATTCGACTGGGAACAAGCATAGTGTATTAGCTAGGGCTGCCACAACAAAAGACCATAGACTGCTTGGCCTAAACAACAGAATTTTATTTTCTCATGGTTCTAGAGGCTGGAAGTCCAAGATCAGTGTACCAACATGGTCGTTTTCTGGTGAGCATGCTCATCTCAAGTTGAAGATGTAGTTACTTTGTCACTGTGTCCTCACATAGCAAAGAGAAATAAAGATCTCTCCATCCTCTTATTTTTTTTTAAAAGATTTTATTTACTCATTCATGAGAGACAGAGAGAGAGGCAGAGACATAGGCAAAGGGAGAAGCAGGCTCTCTGCAGGGAAACCAATTTGGGACTCCATCCCAGGACTCTGGGATCACCTCCTGAGCCAAAGGCAGATGCTTAACCACTGAGCCACCCAGGTGCCTCCCTCTTCTTTTTCTTATAAGGCCACAGTCCTATCAGGACCCACCCTAATGGCTTCATTGAATATTAATTATCTCTTAAACCTCCTATATCTGTAGTCAAATTGGGTGCTAGGTCTTTGCTGTATGACTTTGGAGAGGACATGTTACACTTCATAGCACATGGGAATGTTAACTAAGAGAACTAAAAGACCTAGGCCTTAAAATCTCTGAACTAGCTCATCTTCTATACAATGTTATTTAAGCCACCATTACTTGTGTCTTCTGTTACATGGCAGAATAACACAAAATCCCACTCCTAATTGATAGTTTGGCCAATCACACTTCCTTAATGAATTGCTTATTCATTATTCAGGTCACGCTCTTCTCTCTGCCACCAATCTACAGTCTCTCTGGGTGAGAGACTTGAATTGCTAATTCAAGCAATATTGAATTAAGTTCATATTAAACACCACTTTGTAGAATCTAGTGTGTTCTAGTGTGGTTTTTTTTAAGATTTTTTATTTATTCATTTGAGAGAGAGAGAGAGAGAGAAAGAGCTCATGCACGTGCATGAGCAAGAGAGCAAGGTAGAGCATGAAAAGGAAAGTCAGAGGGAAAGGGAGAAACAGGCTCCCCACTGAGCAGGGAGCCCAAAATGGGACTCAATCCCAGGACCCTGGGATCATGACCCAAGCCAAAGGCAGACACTCAACCCATTGAGCCACCCAGGCACCCAAATCCAGTATTCTCTTTAAAAATTGTTTTAAAATATTTGTTTCCAGATGTCTACAAAATAATTTAGATTGGTTTCAATCCACCTATTCAACTAACTTATCTCTTACTAATTCTTTCTTTGGTGCCGTAATGTGATTTTCCACTTTGTTAACCCCTGTTCCCAGAATTTGTCTCATCTTCTATTCTACACTTAAGACTTATCCATCCTTCAAAATTGTGTTGAAACCATAATTCTTCAAGAAAACTTTCTTCAGCGACTTCAGCTTATAGGGTTCTCTTCCTCCTTTGACTTCTGTGCCATTGCTTTTTCTGTTCTTCTAATTTTCACTTCACATAATATTTACCTCTCAGTTTTCCTGTCATCCCCCCAAACATATGTAAATGTTCTGAAACTTGGTTCTGAATCTTATATACATAGCAAGACCTAATAAATGTTTGCTAGTGGTTATGATTGTGAACGCTTAATATTAATGTTTGACATGCACGCTGCTAGTGGAGGTGGAGTTCACTTAGTCTTTTCATAAGTTCACCATTGGCTAGGGAGTAAGATCCAACCTATAGAGCACAGTACTGATGTAGGAATGAGTTAGGAGAAGATGGGGCTAGGCAGGGAAAGATAAGGGAAAGGCCCAGAGTCAGGCTCCTATAAATCTGTGGGCTCCCATAAGTCTCAAGGACACCAAATGGTCCAGAGTCAGGCTCCTACCCATCCCAAGGAAACAGAGATAAGACAGTAAAAACAGAAAAATAAATAAATAAATAAATAAATAAATAAATAAATAAATAAATTAAATAAATAAATAATAACTAGCTAGCTAGCTCTAAAGTGTTAGGAAGTATCTTGTTTGATGGTTACCAGACAATCCTAGAAATTCACCAGACCCCAAAACAGCCATATGTCAATCACTTGCGACAGCACAAAGTAATCTCAAGGCCTTGGGCTCCCTGGTTAGGTTCCCATTAAAAGGCCAATCAAAAAGCCTTCTATGGCAACCCTGTCCGAGCCCCTCTCATTTCTAAGAGCTTTCTCTGTATCTTTGCTTAACAAACTTCTATTGCTGATTTTGTTTGTCTCTCTGACTATTGTGTTTGGGGGCTTGTATCCTTTGCCTTCAGCAAAATAAAAGGCCTTCAAACAACTGGAGCATTCTCCTTAGAAAGGTGCTGAAGGCCTTATCAAAGATACCATCTAAATATAGTGTTCTTCCTAAGGGGAGTTTGGATAAGTATAATTGTTTTTCCCTCAAAACTCTACAGAAAAATTTTTTAGCACACTTTATAGATTTCTATCTTAGGCAACTGTACCAGCTCTCCTCTTAATTTAGTTCTGGTTATCATATAATTCAAAAACCAGGTAAGATTTCCAGAGAAATTAAAACTATGTGTGGGGACACCTGGGTGGCTCAGTGGTTGAGCACCTGCCTTTAGCTCAGGGTGTGATCCCAGGTCTGGAGATCGAGTCCCACATTGGGCTCCCTGTCAGGAGCCTGCTTCTCCCTCTGCCTATGTCTCTGCCTCTCTCTCTGTGTCTCTCATGAAAAAATAAATAAATAAATAATCTTAAAAAAATGATGTTCATGTAAAAGCCTGTGTAAGTATGTTCATAGTAGCTTTATTTGTAATAGCCCCAAATTGGAAGCAACCCAAATGTACTTAAATGGGTGAATGGTTAAACAAACTGTCGTATATCCATACCATGGAATACTTCTCAACAACAGAAATAAGACCATTGATCCATACAAGAACTGAGATGGATCTTAAGGGAATTATGATGAGTAAGGAATAAAATCTCAGAAGGTTAAACAACATAGGATTCCATTCATATAACATTCTAAAAATGAAAAAAAATTCTAGAGATGGACAAGAGATGAGTGTTTTTTGCAAGGAGGGAGATCAGAGGAAGGGAGCTGTGGCCATAGTAGATTAGCAGCAGGGATCCTTGTGATAATACTCTTTCGTCTCCTGATTGTTGCCTAGTCACACAAATGGATATTTGTAGTAAAGTTACATAGAACTAAACACACATACATGACTGCATGTTAAATTGGTGAAATATGAATGAGATGGGTGGATTATAACCCATGCCAATTTCCTGGTTGTGATGTTGTACTATGGTTATGGAGGATGATACCATTGTGGGACATTGAGTGAAGGATATATGGGATCTCTCTTCATTATTTCTTTTTCTTTTATTTATTTATTCATGAGAGACACAGAGATAGGCAGAGACGTAGGCAGAGGGAGGAACAGGCTCCATGCAGGAAGCCCGGTGTGGGACTTCCCAGGACCACGGGATCACACCCTGAACCTAAATGCTGAGCCACCCAAGCGTCCCTCTCTTCATTATTTCTTATGACTGCATGTGACTTAACAATGATAACCAAATAGAAAATTAAGCAAATATACAAAAATATGAACAAACAAGTAAAAGATAGCTTCAGCCCAAAGGTGTGTTTAACTAGCTTTATTCTTGAATCTGAGAAATTCTTGTCTTTAAAGGACAATTATTATTTTGATATCTTTTAGAAAGCACCAGGCAGTTGAGAATAGAGTATTTGGGATCTTCATGTTTTTATATATCCTTTCATTCATTTATCCCCTTTCTTTAGGTATTGCAATGACATCATTCATCCTGTGACAACTACTTGCCAAGTATTTCCTGCGTGCCCAATCCACCTCAGGGGAAGTGCTGCATGTGGAGGATGGAGAAGGGGACCTTACACCCCAATGTAAACTTCTTATGCAGACAAGAGCCAATAAAACATATTGGGTGAGTGCCTCAACACCTGAGAAGCAAGGCCAAAATCAGACTCTGAAAACTTAGGAACTCACTCTGGCACAATTTCCAGGTCTTGAAAAGCAGAATTCTTAAGAGTTAGCAAGCTAGGTGACCAGGCCCGGTGACCCTCTTGCCAAATCCCCTACACTTCCCAATCCTAGCCTTTAGCCTTGTTTATACCAATCTCCAGACTAAGTTAGCTCCCTCAGCTGGGGAGCCAGAACACTGCAGGTCATTTAAGTAAAAGCACTTGGATGAGTCTATCCCTACATGGAACCTGGAGATATCTTCCTCTCTCCTGAGGTCTAGATAGACTGTGGATACAAGAGAAGTCACTTCTGCAGAGATCCTGAATACTGAGGTATAGGATTTTACATTGCCAGAATTCAAAAGGAACTGAGAAATCTCCTGGTACACTACTATTATCCTGCAGATTGAGACTCAGAAAGAACACGAGTCATTCCCAGTCACGTGAGCTAGAACTAGGACTCCTAGCTTCCAATCAGCCTCTGCTGTTCTTCATTCCCTCTTTAAAGACCCGAGGTAGCAATCTGCACTTTTATCATAACTGCTTTATCTCTCCAATCCATGTAGCTTTTGTATCTTCAACTAAAAAGCAGACAACTGCCAACAACACCCATTTGCTACTGCCTCTACCACCAACTTCAACAAAATGTCATAATCACACAATTGTGTGTGTCTCATTGCCGCTTTGTTCCTGCTGGTCCCAGTCTTTCTGAACTTTTAAAAATTTATCAAATGAAGCTCTCTTTCTCCCCCTGGTCTTCACACATGCTGTTCTATCTAGAATGGTATTAATCTAAGAAAACCAACTGAGAACCTATTAGAACTAATAAGGAAAATTAGGAAAAAGACCAGGTATAGGAGTTGCACATAAAAATCAAGAGTTTCCTGCAAATCAGCAAAAAATAATGAGCAAATGTTATATAAAAGCAAACTCCCATTTACAATATCAATAAAAACCAACCAAACAAAAAAAAACTCTTAGGAAAAAAATCAAAACAAAAATGCAAGATTTGTATTTATAAAAACTAATAAACTTGACCAAGGATGTAGAAGTTTGTCTAACTAACTAAATGTAAAGAAAGACATTCTATGTGGCCTGGTTGGGGAAACCCAAATAAAGTGATATTACTTGTGCCTAAATTAAATCTATACATTTCAATCTCAATGAGATTTTAAAAAAAAATGAACTTGACAAGATGATTCTAAAGTTCTTTTGAGGGATCCCTGGGTGGCGCAGCGGTCTGGCGCCTGCCTTTGGCCCAGGGCGCGATCCTGGAGACGATCGAATCCCACGTCGGGCTCCCGGTGCATGGAGCCTGCTTCTCCCTCTGCCTGTGTCTCTGCCTCTCTCTCTCCCTGTGTGACTATCATAAATAAATAAAAATTTAAAAAAATAAAAATAAAAAAGAATAAAGTTCTTTTGATTCACTGTAGCATTTTTTTTGTTATAGGAAAAGAGTGGAAACAACTTAAATGTACATTGGAAGGGAAAAATAGGATGCTAGGTATTTTTTTTTTTTTTTTGGATGCTAGGTAGTTTTAAAAAGAAGGAAGCTGTACTATAAATATTGACATTTAAAATTCTCCAAGCTGGGATGCCTGGGTAGCTCAGTGGTTTAGTGCCTGCTTTCGCCCCAGGGCGTGATCCTGGGGTCCCAGGATGGAGTCCCACATCGGCTACTTGCATGGGGCCTGCTTCTCCCTCTGTCTGTGTCTCTGCCTCTCTCTCTCTCTCTCTCTCATGAATAAATAAATACAATCTTTAAAAAAATTAAAATAAAGTAAAATTCTCCAAGACCTATTGTTAAGTGAACAACAATCTTATGCTACAATAAGCGCCAAGAAGGAAAGGACGTGTATGTATTTTTATGTATATGGGTATATACATATACACACACACTAATGTATACTTGGGATGCTTCTGGAATGATACAGAAGAATGTAGTAAAGGTGATTTTCTCTGAGAAGAGAACCTCTGGAACTGAGGGTCAGAGGTGGGAGAGAAACTTACTTTTCACATATCATTTTGTCATTCTGCACATACATTAATTAAAAGGAAAAAGACTTCATGAAACAAACTCAGATGGAAGTATATGTGCAAGAATATCCAAAAATATTCTGACAAAACAATGTAGGGGACTTAACTGAATTTCAAAATACACCAGAAATCTATAGTATTAAAATTCTGTAGTATCAGACCTAGAATAGATATAGATCAGTGGAACAAAAGAGACCCAAATACACTGTATTAATACAGATCCTCTGAGAATCAAAATGGGATGATACCTCTCACAACTCTGAGGGGAAATACCTGTGAGGAAAAATGGAGAGCAAGTGGAGGGGGCTGGGAATGCACAGACCACAGTACAGATGCTCCTGGGAGTGAGAGAAAGAAGGAAGGTCTTAGCCTCCATGCAGTTCTAAGGAAGTTTCAGAGAGCAGAACTACTAGAGTCAGGGGGTGGGGGAAATAGGGTACAAACTATGAGTTACGAGATAAAGTGGTATCTATAGTTGATAATAGTATCTTATAGGAATTAAATTTGTTGAGAGTGGAAACTACATTCTTACACACACACAAAAGGTAAATATTTGAGGTGATGAATGTGTTAATTAAGGCAATGATGGAAATCTTTTCATAAAGTATACATGTATCAAATCATCACATTGTACACTCTAAGTATACTACAATTATATTTGTCAATTTTACGTCAATAAAGCTGAAAAAGGGAATCCGTGGGTGGCTCAGTGGTTTAGCGCCTGCCTATGGCCTGGGGCGTGATCCTGGAGTCCCGGGATCGAGTCCCACATCAGGCTCCCTGCATGGAGCCTGCTTCTCCCTCTGCCTGTGTCTCTGCCTCTCTTTCTCCTCTGTGTCTTTCATGGATAAATAAATAACATCTTTTTTTTAAAAAGGCTGAAAAAAAGAGAAAGTTTCACCAAGGCCAACAGAAAGTCTTCCAGCCAAAATCACTTGTTGGAGAGAATCCTAGTGTCTCAGAAACAGACCAACCTTGGTCTCTTTGCTGTACTTAATTGCTAACTGGCCTTAGAGCAAAAATATTGATGGATTTCAGATGGTAAGAGTTGGAACCATTTGTTATTATTATCCTGGTGCTTGCTTCGGCAGCACATATACTAAAATTATTATCCTGTAGTAAGAGATCTGAGATCTCTACATATGCATACACATACACAAATACTCTGATATGCATGTGTACCAGAATTTATATATATATATGATATGATATATATATCATATATATGCAAGTAGTATATGTTGAACATGACATTTCAAGTCAATGAAGAAAAATATGATTTAATAAATGATGTTGGAATGATTGACTATGGATTTGAAAATCAAAGTTGTATTCATATCCCAACCTAACATCTAGATGTTAAAAAAAAAAAAAACTTAGAAAGAAAATATAAATATTTTCGTGGGCATGCAGAGGCCTTTGCGGGAAAATCACTAAATCTGAAATCCATAAGGAAAAGATTGACCATTAGATTTTATTAAAATTTCAAGATTTGATATGGTAAAAAGATATGACAGATAAACGACAAGCACCAGATTATTTCAGCACACACACACACACACACACACTCTCTCTCTCTCTCTCTAACCAAAAAATGGGCTTGAAAAAGAAATTCAAATGATCATTAAGCCTATGAAATGTTGCCTTTCTTACTAGAAATTAGAAAAATCTATATAAAATAATGAGTCACCATTTTTAGTTTCCATGCAGACTTTTTTTTTTTTAACTTGGTAACACTCAGTATTGACAAGAAGTGGACAAAAAAGCACTCAGATACTCTGATAATGGAAGTGTGGGGCACCTGGGTGGCTCAGTTGGTTGAATGTCCCACTCTTGATTTTGGCTCATATCATGATTTTCAGGGGTGTGGGATCAAGCCCCAAGTCAGCCCTGCCTCTGGCTCTGCACTAGGTGTGAAGCCTGCTTAAGATGATTCTCTGCCCCTCCCCACTCTCCCTCTGTAAAAAAAAAAAAAAAAAAAAAGAGGAAGAGGTGTAAACTGGTGGAGATTTTTGGAAGGGAAGGTAGATAGTAGTCTACAAAATTTAAGTGATTTAAGTGTCCATATGCCTTAAATCAGAATCCAAAATCTAGAAATCTATAAAACAATAATATTCACAAGGATATATGGAAAGGATGTTTTGTGTGTGCCACACTTGTAGAAGCAAAACATAGGGAAAAAAACTAAGTGATTGTCATTAAAGGAATATTAAAGTCATATTAGAGGATGTAAATGCTTGTACATTGATAAACCAACCTTGTTAATAGGGTGATTAGGGGCGCCTGCCTGGCTCAGTGGGTAGAGTATGTGATTCTTGATTTCAGGGTTATGAATTTGAGCCCCATGTTGGGTGTGGAGATTGCTTAAAAAAATAAATAAAAATTTAAAAAATAGGGATGATTTGTGGAGAGAGAAATGATACTACGGGGATAGGTGAAGGAGGACTTTATGTACACTTCATACTTCTGTTTTGTAGTTAAGTTTTTCTTATTCTTTACAGTTTTACAGATTCATTATTGTACCCAGGGCTTTCTCTCTGAGAACTTAAGAACTTTATTCAGTTCTAGAAAGTTATCAGCTCTCTTTTCGCCTCTCTTCCCACCATTCTCTCCTGGAACTCCAATGTATCTAAGATGTAGATAGATCTTAAAACAGCTTTATTGACACATAATTCCCACAATACACATAATCACTCATCCACTTTTAAATATTTTGTAATGTCTCAAATTATCCTCCATGTTTCTTAACTGCATTTTCCTGTTTTCAAAACAATCTTTTCATCTCTGTGGTGCTCCTGGATGAATTTGTCAGTGCTTTTCTCAAGTCTTTTTATTTTTTAAATAGTATTCATTCTAGGGGCACCTGAGTGGCTCAGTCAATTAAGTGTCAGACTCCTAATCTAGCTCAGGTCATGACCTTGGGGGCATGGGATGGAGCCCCATGTTGGGCTGGGAGCTCACTGGGGAATCTGCTTGGGATTCCTCTCTTTCTCTTTCTCCCTCTTCCTAAGCCCCTCTCCCCACTCACACACATTCTCTCTCTCTAAAATAAATAAATCAATCTTTAATAATAGATGGTATTCATTCTAAACTTTATCTAGTTTGCTGAGATTTTTATTCCACTATGGCTTTCCTTTCCAGTAGTAGTGTTTTATGATTTTGTTCTTTTTTTTTCTTTAAGATTTTATTTATTTATTCATGAGAGACACAGAGAGAGACAGACACAAAGAGAGAGAGAGAGAGAGAGGCAGATACACAGGCAGAGGGAGAAGCAGGCTCCATGCAGGGAGCCTGACATGGGACTCGATCCTGGGTCTCCAGGATCAGGCCCTGGGCCAAAGGTGGCACTAAACCGCTGAGCCACCCGGGCTGCTTGATTCTGTTCTTTTCTATGGATGTTCCTTATTTGCTTCTTTGAGAATCATAACCTTTTTTCCCCCCTCTATAATCTGTTTCCTTAGGAGTGCCTCTTCCATTTATACATTGAACTTTAGCTTGTGAGTTCATATTATGGGATGTTTCTTACTGTTCTTTTCCATTGTTTGGTTCCATTCCATGTCTGGTCATTTTGCAGTGTCCTCTCCACAGCTAACCAGGATATTCTGTCAACAAATAGCATCCAATTCCTGGTTTTTTGCACTTTTGATCCTGCCTCAGAAACACATCTGATCCAGAACTGGTCCCCGTTTCCCTGTGACGGTCCCTGGAGCTTTCACTGGAAAGTACAACCTTACAAAATGCTGCCTTCCTCCCTCTCATACAACAGCATTCTTGGTTCCTCTGGGGTATGTATCCCTACTCCCCCACCCTCCCTGGCTGGGAAGATCAATAATCTGAATATCATCTTTAGTTAATTAGGTTTTAATAACATAGTACAGCCTTCTGTAGCACAAACTTGGTTGATTTTTTTAAAAAAGATTTTATTTATTTATTCATGAGAGACACATACAGAGAGAGAGAGAGAGAGAGAGAGAGAGAGAGGCAGAGACATAGGCAGAGGGAGAAGCAGGCTCCCTGTGGGGAGCCCGATGCGGGACTCAATCCCAGGACTCTAGGATTATGACCTGAGCCAAGGGCAGATGGTCAACCACTGAGCCACCCAGGTGCCCTAGGTGATGACTTCTTGAGGCAGAGCCTCACAGAAGATTTCTGAATGACTACTAAACTTATGAAAAGGTGCTCAACAAATTAAAATCTCATAGTTCAATATACCCACATACTCACCAAAATGGCTACAATTTAAAAGAATGGTTAAAGTATGGGGACAGGTGTGGGGTAATGGGAGAAAATATAAAATACGATAACCACTTTAGAAAACTTTTTCTAAATAAATAAATAAATAAATAAATAAATACTCTTTCATCATGTAAAGGTCAAAGATAGGTTCAGACAATAGCCAAATTGTGGAAGGAGCCTCGGTGTCCATCGTGGAAGGAGCCTCGGTGTCCATCGAAAGATGAATGGATAAAGAAGATGTGGTTTATGTATACAATGGAATATTCCTCAGCCATTAGAAACGACAAATACCCACCATTTGCTTCAACGTGGATGGAACTGGAGGGTATTATGCTGAGTGAAGTAAGTCAGTCGGAGAAGGACAAACAGTGTATGTTCTCATTCATTTGGGGAATATAAATAATAGTGAAAGGGAATATAAGGGAAGGGAGAAGAAATGTGTGGGAAATATCCGAAAGGGAGACAGAACATAAAGACTCCTAACTCTGGGAAACGAACTAGGGGTGGTGGAAGGGGAGGAGGGTGGGGGGTGGGGGTGAATGGGTGACGGGCACTGAGGGGGGCACTTGACGGGATGAGCACTGGGTGTTATTCTGTATGTTGGTAAATTGAACACCAATAAAAAATACATTTATTATAAAAAAAATAACAAAGACAGGTTCAGGTTGCCTCAAAATGTACCACTTTGACATATTGATTATTTTAAATAAAAGTTACTTAAGAGACAGCTTGTGTGAAAACACTCAGACCCTGCTCTGTCTCCCTGAAAGCAAGAAATAAATCTCCCCTGTGAAAAATGACCCACACTGTACTAGGAGGTAAAGCCACACCCTTATTATCAGAGACGGGAAATTTAAAGCAGAGAAGGCTTTAAGCAATGCTTTTTACTTTTTAAGTAATTGTAGCTCCCAAAGCTAACTGAATTTTCTTTGTCCAGTCAATTCCCCATGATTTATTATTTCTTTGTCTAAAAAGTATAAAAACTGCCTGATGTGGTCATTTCTCTGGGTCTCAATTTCATTATTGGGTCTTTGTCCTCATCTAATAAAAATTTGGCTTTATTCCCTTGTTAATCTATCTCACATAAATTTAATTCTTAGTCTAGCTAGAAGACTAAGGGGTGGAGGAAGAAATTTTTCTTCCTTTCAGTAGTTTCTTATAAAGTAAAATGTCCCCCATGATAGAGCAATTTCCACCATAGAGGAGTTCCACTTCTAGGCACATACCCAGAAGACATGAGTGCACATGCCTCCAAAAACTTGTGCAGAAATATTCATAGCAGTTTTATTCATAGTAGTCTAAACTGGAAACAACTCAGCTGTTCATCAACAGAATAGATAAAGAATTTGTGGTGTACCAGTACAGGAGTGTACCACACAGTAGTATTAAAGAAATGAACAACTGATATATATAGTACACACTGTATGATTCCATTTATAAAAAGTTCAAGAATAGACAAAACCAAGCAATGAAATCAGAATAGTGGTTGTATTGTGCCATGGGCAGAGGATGGAGGCTGCAGGGCATAGGATGAAAGGAAGGAGGCATGAAGGAATATTCTGAGGCAAAGGACATTTTTTAACAGACAATGGTTGTGTAAGTGTACATATTTGTCAAAATTCATTAAACTTTACACTAAACTTCTTCCTCTTTTATTTTTTTTAAAGATTTATTTATTTATTTATTTGAGAGAGAGAGAAAGCACAAGAGGGAGGGGCCAAGGGAGAGGCACAGAGAATCTCAAGCTCTCCACATGGAGCACAGAGCCTTGTGTGGGGTCCCATGCAGGGCTTGATCTCATGACCCTGAGGTCACAACCTGAGCAGAAACCAAGAGTTGGCCGCTTAACCGAATGAGCCACCCAAGTGCCCCTAGACTTGTTCATCTTTGAATACATAAGTTATACCTCACTAAAGTACTATTAGGATAAAGAGTTGGAGAAAGAACATTGTGTGTTTTCTGAAGAGGAATACATGACATGTTAAGGGGCTGTAAGAGTTGATAGTATTTATTCTTTATTTAATGTAACTCAGAAACTTTTTAATTTCCTTTCACTGTATCTGCCCCTCACTAGTACTGATTTTACCTGGTTAGTTCCATTTCTAGAATTAAAATAGAACTGAGGCAAGGAGAGAGAAGAAAAAAATCGTACATAATGTACTATGATAAAGATAGAAATAGACTTAATTACTTAATGAAAAAGTCTATAATTGAATTAACTAAGTTGTAGGTAGTGACAAATACAGGAAAAGAAGTATTTCTCCAGAGAGAAGGAAGGATATCTTTGGAGAAAGTCTTTAGAGAGAAAAGGTGAGCCGAGAGCACTAATTAGCTGTATATGACCTCAGGGAAGTCACTTACTCTCTCTAGGGATAATTCCATTTTACAGATTTTCTTGTATGTTAAGTGATAGGATTCAACTGAGCTCAGAGCATCATGTTATTAAAGTATAATTATAATAATTAATATTCCTGAGTCATCCAGAAAAGGCTAATTTCTATTCTCTGTATTTTGTTTCTTTAGGTAAAGTATGTTTTGTAACATACTTTGATTTGTAACAAAAAATTATTATTGACATATTGAATGTCTACTTTGTGCCAAGTAATGTCCTAGGTCATATAAATTCACTGTCTTATTTAACTTATACTTTAGTTAGTAATTTTTATAATCTGTATAATATGATCAAGTAAAAATGTTTTAAAATAACATTTATATATATTTTTCATTGTAATAATAACATAGCATTATTGCCAAAAACAAGGAAAACATAGAAACATAGAATTTATAACAAAAAAATAATCCTGTCACTTTAAAATCAATTATCACCATTTTGGAGCATTACATGTTGAATCTTTTAATATACACATTTGTTTTTAATTTATTTTGTTTTATAAAATTGAGATCAAATTCAACATATATTTTATATTCTTTCTTTCTTCCTTCCCCTTTTTTTTTTTTGAGAGCCAGAAGAGAGAGTGCACATGCCAGAAGAAGCAAAGGGAGAGAGAGAATCCCAACTAGGCTCTATGTCCAGCACCGAGCCCAATGCAGGGCTCAATCTCACAACCCTGATATCATGATCTGAGCTGAAATCAAGAGTCAGATGCTTAACTGACAGCCACCAGGAGCCCATTTCTAGTTTTTAAAAACATAATTTTTCAATAATCAAGCATCACTCAATTTTTATAACTATAAGTGATTAGAGAATCCATTGTCATAGGCTATAAGAAAAAGTCTTGACACCAGTGATGTAAATTTTAGTTACATGAAGAATTCCCTGGGGCACTGTCTCAATCAGGGTCCCTGAGGGTAACAGATGGCACATTTCAAGAGAGTAATTTGAGGAGTCTTTAACACAAGATCTATTCAGAAAGGAGTAGGTAGGGATTAGGGAGATCCCAAGTAATAATGCAGTATGTGACACATTGGGCATGAGGAGGGAGGAGTGGGCAGTTACTGGAATCTATAAACAACGAAAGCTTGGTGGAGACCCCTGCCTGAGCTAAGCTGTAGTAGGCATAAGAAATATAGTAGGCATTTGGTTAAGGGAACAGACAGCCTGCAGCAATCCTGAAGGAAAGTTCAGAGGGATAAATGGCAAGACATCCTACCTGGCTCTGAACTCCTACCTGTGCTCTCCAGTCAGATTGTTCTACCCCATCAGAAGAGGGCCAGGGAGACTTTGGTGTGGTCCCCGCGGGGTGGACTCCTTGGGTACAAAGCATGGTTGAAAAAGTGGAAGATGCATCTGGAGGGGTAAATGGAAATATCTCTGTAATGGGATATTGGGAGTCTGGGAGACAGAGGTTAAGAAGTTATGTTGAATCTGAGAGCTAAAGGATGTGAAGGTGTCAAGAGTGTGATGAGTCCAATGAAGACATTGAAATGGCCAATAGGTATATGGAAAGGTGCTCAACATCACTAATCATCAGGGAAATGCAAATCAAAACCACAATGAAGGATGCCTGGGTGGCTCAGTTGGTTAAGCTTCTGACTCTTGGTTTCAGCTCAGGTCATGATCTCAGGGACACGAGTTGAGCCCTCCTGATCTGCAGGCAAGTCTACTTGAAGATTCTCTTTCTCTGCCCCTCTCCCATCAAATAAATAAATAAATAAATAAATAAATAAATAAATAAATCTTTTGAAAAAAACACACAATGAGATGTCACCTCACAGCTGTTAGGACGGCTGTTATTAAAAGACAAGTGAGGGCAGCCCTGGTGGCGCAGCGGTTTAGCCCTGCCTGCAGCCCGGGGTGTGATCCTGGAGACCCAGGATGGAGTCCCACATCAGGCTTCCTGCAGGGAGCGTGCTTCTCCCTCTGCCTGTGTCTCTGCCTCTCTCTTCGCTCTCTCTGAATGAATAAATAAAGAAATCTTAAAAAAAATAAAAAAAATAAAAGACAAGTGATAACAAATGTTGGCAAGGGGGTGGAGAAAAAGTAATTCTTTTTTTTTAAAGGTTTTATTTATTTATTCATGAGAGACACACAGAGAGAGGCAGAGACATAGGCAGAGGGAGAAGCAGGCTCCCTGTAGGGAGCCCAATGCAGGACTCAATCCTAGAACCTGGGATCATGCCCTGAGCCAAAGGCAGACACTCAACCGCTGAGCCACCCAGGCATCCCAAGAGAAAAAGAAATTCTTATACTCTGTTAATGGGAATGCAAATTGATATAGCCATCATGGAAAACAGTATGGAGACTCCTCAAAACAAATTTTCTTTTTGAGACTCCTCAAAATATTAACAATAAAACTACTATATGACCCAAACATGCCACTTCTGGATATATCCAAAGGAAATAAAATCAGTCCCTCAAAGGGGTATATGCATTCCCATGTTCAATTCAATATTATTCACTGTAGCCAAATATGGAAACAACCTTAATGTCTATTGATGGATGCAATGGAAAAGGAAATATATATCTATACAGATCTACATCCATTTATATCTCATATACAAGTAAATGAAATATGTGACAATATGTAGTAATAAGTGATATGTAATGAAAGATGTGTGAGAGCTATATGTAAATATATATGAAATATATAAAAATATGAGATATATCTATCTCTCATAATATACATATCAAGTGAAATACTTTTTAGCCATAAAAGAAGAAATTCTTTTCATGAGCAACAACATAGATGAACCTGAGGCATTATGCTAAGTAAAATAAACCAGGCAGAAAAAGACAAATAGGTATGGTGTCACTCATGTGTGGAATCTAGGGGAAAAATTCAGTTTCATAGAATCAGAGAGGAGAATGGTGGTTATGCCAGAGGCTGGGGAAGGGAGGGGGAGGAGGAAATGGGGAAATATAGGTCAAAGGGTATAATTTTCAGTTAAAAGAAGACTAAATTCTGAGGATCTAATGCAGCAAGCATGGTGACTGTTGCTAATAATATGGTATTGTATGCTTGAAAGTTGCCAGGAGTAGATCTTAAGCATTCTCACCACACACACAGAAATAGTGTGTACAAAAGAGTTAACTTTGTGAACTGATGGATTTTATCTTTATCTTGGTAATCATTCCACAATGTATATGTATATTAAATCATCATATTGTACACATTAAATATATATTTGTCAATTATTCCTCAACGAAGTTAGAAAATTAAAAGAAACTTTTAAAAAATTAATGGGTAAGAAAAAAAACACACTCAACAGAGGGAATGGCTTATATGAAGTCCTTGAAGTAGGAGAGCAGGTTTAAGGAATTGAAAAGACAGTAGATGAGAGGCATCTGGGTGGCTCAGTTGGTTGAGCAACTGACTCGATTTTGGTTTAGGACGTGGTCTCAGGATTGTGGGATTGAGCCCCGGAGTCGGGCTCTGTACTCAATGAGGAGTCACCGTGGGATTCTCTACCTTTGCCCCTTCCTCAACTCCTGCAGGCTCTCTGTCAAGTCAATAAACAATTTTTTTTTTTTTTTTTTAAAGAAAGGACAGTGGATGAAACAGACGAAAGGGGAGAATGGAGTCAAAGACGATTTTGGAAGGACCACATTGTAGCTTCCATTAAGGATTCTGTTTTTTTTTTTTCCTTTTAAGGAAAAAAAAGTAAGCCATTGACAGGTTAATTAGCATTGAATGACAAATTAGATTTGTGTATTTAGAAAATCCCTCAGGAGATAATGGATTGGCTGGGAGGCAAAAATGAAATGGAGTCTCTGCCCCCCCATGAATAAATAAATAAAATCTGAAAAAAAAAGAGGGGATCCCTGGGTGCCTCAGCAGTTTAGTGCCTGCCTTCGGCCCAGCGCGTAATCCTGGAGTCCCAGGATCGAATCCCACATCGGGCTCCCTGCATGGAGCCTGCTTCTCCCTCCTCCTGTGTCTCTGCCCCCCTCCCATCTCTCATGAATAAATAAATAAAATCTAAAAAAAAAATGAAATGGAGGTGAGAATAGCCATAATCCAGGCAAGAGCTGGACTAAGGTGAGACAAAAAGTTTGAGAAATATGGGGGACGTAAAACTGAGAAGACTCAGTATATATGGGATATGGTGGTGTGAAAGTGAGGACAGTGTCAAGGAAGTTTAGATTTCTTGATTGTAAGACTAAATGGATAGAACTGGGAAATGATAAAATAGTCAACAGGGACTCCTGGCTGGCTCAGTCAGTAGACTATGTGACTCTTGCTCTTGGGGTCATGAGTTTGAGCCCCACGTTGAGGGTAGAGCTCACTAAAAAATAAAAAAGATAGTAATAAGCAAATAAAATAGTCAATAGAGTAAAAAAAAAGATTTCGCTGTTTCTTTTCATGCGTTAAAGCCTATATATTCTGGAAATAAAGGAAAATGGTTTAGAAGGTGAACAATGGGAACAGAAAATATTTCTACAATTTAGTATTTGTTAATTATTAGTAGAAGGTGATGGGCATGGGAAGAACTGGGAGGGAGGGCAGAGGAGTGACACCAAGGAGACAATGAGGAAATAGGAACTTCTGCAAAAATGGCTTAGGTTGCTGCAGATTTGAGAAACTACACAACTTTGGAGGAAATAGAACTGCAATAAAAATAGCTTTCCGCAAAAATACAAATAAGCAGGCAAAACACAATTAATACTTTTCCTATTATTTAGCTTTCTCCTAGTTAACAGCACAGGCTACTGTTTCCATTCTTTTATTTTTTAGGATTGTGAGCTTCCTGAGGGAAGCCCCTCACTTCTCAGGGATTTTGAATACGTCATGCCTGTCACTACCTAGTTACTTTGAACTGCAGTGATAACGCCGGGGACCAGTATGAGGATTAATTATCTTCTACAAACCCTCCCCAACTGTTTGCCCCTCTGCTGAGCGCAGCCTTTTCCTCTCTTATATTGAGGCGGAGTGTTCTAAGCCCACTACAGTGTAAGCTTCTGGAAAGCAAGACTGATCGGTGTACATGGGATCAGTACAAGCGCTCTGGAGAATAGAAAAGGATGGAATGGCAAGTGTAGAGGCGACCTGGGTGCCACTCCCCTAGTAGATGTGGCCGGGAAGGGAACCCTGACTTAGGTCCCTATTTCCTCCTGCTGCATTAGGTATTCTCATGCACGAATGCTGGGGGGGGGAGGAGGTTTCAAGGAACATGTCTCCTATCTGCTAGTCCGTCCCTCTCGCATGTTCCATCAGTCAGTACGGGAGCCCAGGGAGGGCAGTCGTCATGCTCGAGGGGTTCCTCCACACAGTAGTCACTAATACATATTTCTGGAATAAATGGATGGGTGATAAAAACTCTCGTGCAGTGGAAACTTCTTGCGGTTCCTTCCCCGCTAGGACCCTACTCCCCGCCATTCATTCCGCGCCACCCGCAGGTACCCGGGCCGCCCACCCCCGGGCGCGGCCGCGCCCCGCGCGCTCCTCCGCACCTGTCCCGGGCGCTCGGGGATGCGCGGAGCCGCGGGCCGGGGCGGGCCACAGTGCGCTTGCGCAGGAGGCGCCACCGGCTGGAGGGGGCGGGGCTTGCAGGGCTTAGACTGCGGTGGTACGGAAAATGCGGAGAGGAGCGGAAGGGAGTGGGCTCTGGCTCCCAGGGGTTGGGGAAGGTGGGGCCCTTTAGAGGGCGTTGGTGGGTACTCAAAGAGAGCCTCTTGGAGACCTGAATGGACAAGACGAGGCGTTTTACCGCTCACCGTTTTTGCCTTTTTTTTTTTTTTAAGATATTGTTTATTTATTCATGAGAGAGAGAGAGAGGCAGAGACACAGGCAGAGGGAGAAGCAGGCTCCATTCAGGGAGCCCGACGTGGGACTCGATCCCGGGTCTCCAGGATCACACTCTGGGCTGAAGGCGGCACTAAACCGCTGAGCCACCCGGGATGCCCTGTTTTTGCCTTTTTTGCAGTTAAATTTAGTGGTCAAGACCTGGTGCTTTGCAGGTTCCAATCCGTTGTGACTCGCTGTGACTCTGTGGCCTAAGGCAAGTTAGCTGCCTAAGCTTCAGTGTCTGCCTGTATAAAATGGAGCTGAAAATAGTCATGGACTGCACTGGGCTTTTGTGAAGATTAAATGAGGCAGTGCCGAGTTGGCAAATCGAACTCCAATTAAAAAAATATACAAAATAAATAAGTAAATGAGACAGCGCTGAATAAGTGATAACTGCTGTTATTATCATTACCATGATTAATAGCATAATATTTGTCATACTGTGGTTTTTTTTGTTTGTTTTTTGTTTTTGTTTTTGTTTTTTGTGCCAGGATCTTTTGTATGCAACCGTTATGCTGGTAATCCTTGAAAAATATCACAGTATGTAAAAAGTAACAAGAAATTCAAGACTGGAAAGTATACTGATTTTAAAAAGGAGAAAAGAGTCGATCTTGAAAAATGGGGTCTAATAATCTTGAATTTACTGAGCCCCAATACAAACCCAGGATGGGTCACATCACAGGTAATTTGTGAGCATTTAGAAAAAGAAATGGTGTCCATTAGGAAGCAGTCTGCAGTGAGAACAAATAAATCAACCCAGACTAACCATTTTGAATGGATAGTAGTAAACTGATACCTCGGTGGAAAAACTTTTTGTCTTTCTGGACTTAAGTCTTTTGGAAAAATATCTTAGCCTGAGGTGCTGGCTCATTGTTTCCTCCTTTCTTGTTAGCAAGTCTCTTTCCATTTGACATCAATCTGTTTGTTTGGTTGGTTTTGATTATTAAATTAAATTTAGTTTTTAAAAGTAAGCTCTACACCCAATGTGGTACATGAACTCACAACCCTGAGATTAAGAGTTGCATGCTCTATCACCTGAGCCAGCCAAGTGCCCTCCATTTGACATCAATCTTACAAAAAAATATTTTTTTGGTTCCGTAGGTAATAATGCATTACCTATATGTTGTAAGAAATTCAGAAAGTAAAAATAAAGTTAAAGCCTCCTAATATCCCCTCCCAATTCTATTCCCATCTTATCAGTTTGGTGTACACTTTGTTCAGATATTTTAAAACTATCTTTACACATGTATGACTTGTAGTAGTTAGAACTTTATTCAGCCAACTGAATACCCAACAAAAGAAAGCAATTAATTAGTGTCATTCAGAAGGAAGCTCAGGGGCTGGCAGCGCAAAGCCAACAGTGCAGGGCAGCCTGTGATACCATCAGCCCAGGCTTGCTTTTTCATTTCCACCATCCACAAAAGCATTTCGTTTTTGTCCTCATGGTCACAAGGTGATTGCTGCTCCTTTAAGAATGTTTCCACACACTAGACAGGAGAGGACAAAAGTCATCTCCTTGTGAAGTCATCTTCTTGTGAAGCCCACAGAACATCTGCGTACAATTCATTGGCCAGAGATGTATCATATGACCCCTTTATCAACAACAGAGTCTAGAAAAGTAATTTACCTTTCAAGTATCTAAAGTGTAGACTGGCACAGTAAAAACAAGTTGTGAATGTCTTTTGGGCAACCAACTTTTCAGTGTCTGCTACAGGAATATAGAGGTTTCTTTCCCTTTTTCCATAAATGATGAGCACATGCTGTATGTATTTTTTGCAACTACCTATTTTTCCTTAGTAACACGAATTAGAACTTTGCATGTGGCATATATGACACTTCCTCGGCTCATTTAGCTACTGCCTGTTACCCTTGTTTCACTATTCTGAGGCACACTTTTTCATTCACATTTTATGATCTTAAACATTGGTATGCACCTTACAATCGCTGTCGGCGAGGCAGCATTAGTGATGTAGCTGTCATTGCCTGCTGGATATGCTTCAAAACTTGCAGAATGGAAGTTAGCAGCATGGAATATTGATGATTCTGAGTCTAAACATGATTCAGGAGGTTCAGACTCTGAGAAGATTTAGACATGCCTTAATTTATTTCATGAATACTTCCCTTTTAATGCGTGTGCAAGGATGGTATGGAATAAAAAAAACCTCATGACTTAAGTCTCAGTTGGCTTTTTGAATAAGTGTGAAATAAAAATTATAAGTGATAAGAAAGCTTTGTGTCATAGTTTAATTAGAAGCATTTTTCTAAAAAAAAAAAAGAAGCATTTTTCTTAGTGATACATAAAATAATGATGCCTATAATTGATGACTTCCTGAAGTCATCATACCTAGAATTTTGGTATTCTAGGCTATGGCTATGGCTATTCCACAGTTTATTTAATCATTTCCCTATCAATAGATGCTTTAACTCTTCTTTCAAATAATGGTCCAGTAAACCCTCGTCCATGCCCTTTTTCCATATGTGCAAGTAGTATTTCTCTAGATACCTAGAATTTCATAATTAAAAATTCTAATAATTATTGCCCTACCCTGAATCAATAACCCCCATCTAATATTGAGAGAAACTGAAGGACATCCCATAAAATCCCTAATACTTCTAGAAACGTAAGGTCATTCTAAACTAAAGATAGTACAGTGTTCACGTAACCCCACACCCAGTGTCTCCTACTATTAACCTCTCATATTAGCACTTTGTCACAGTGGATGAACCAGTATTCATACATCACTATCATCACTACCATCATCACCACCACCACCACCACCATCATCATCATAATTTTTTTTTAGCCCAATCAGTTCTCTATCCTGAAGTCAACATTTCTTTCCCCTATGTCTAGCTTGGGGTGGAGAAGTGAAATATATGTTATTATCAACAAAAGCTCAGGAGCACCTGGGTGGCTCAGTGTTTGAGTGTCTGCCTCTTGCTCAGGTAGTGATCCCGGGGTCCTGGGATCGAGTCCTGCATTGGGCTCCCCACAGGGAGCCTGCTTCTCCCTCTGCCTATGTCTCTGCCTCTCTGTGTCTCTCAAGAATAAATAAATAAAATCTAAAAATCAACAACAAACAAAAGCTCATACTTTATTCAGATTTCCTTGTTTTTTGCCTAATGTCTCATCCACATTAGGTTCCAGGGTCTCATCCACACAGCACATTATACTTAATTGTCATGTCCCCTTATGCTCCTCTTGGCTGTGAAAATTTCTTATATATTCCTTGTTTTAATGACTCTGTCATCAAATTTTTTAACTTGTCCAATTTTTACATTTTTATCTTATTGAAATTATAATTAATAGAATAATTAAGATAATTCCTTTATGAAATTTTTCTTTAAAAAAAGACTTTATTTATTTATTTATTTGTTTATTTATTTATTTATTTATTAGAGAGACAGAGATAGCAACTGAGAGCACGAGTAGGGAGGAGGGGGAGAAGTAGCTCCCACTAAGCAGGGAGCCTGATGTGAGGCTCCATTCCAGGACCCTGAGATCATGACCAGAGTCAAAGGTAGATGCTTAACTGACTGAGCCACTCAGGTACCCTGAAATTTTTCTATTTAATTGATTAGCTTTTCTGCCATTTTGAGTTCTAGTTTGTGATCAATATTTCTAAGTCCTGTTTTTCCAAGTCAATGTTAGAAGATCTGACATTTGCAATGTGCAATTTTAGCCACTGTCAATTTAATTTTGCATTATTTTCACCAGAAATATTTATTATGAATTGGATAAAATACTGATAGTTTATACTAATTAATAGGTAATTTCTGAGAATACTGTAAGCAATTCCTTTCGGATGGTCCAGAGGAGTAACATTTCCTTGTCATCTTCTATCAGTCTACTGCTTTTTAAGCTTTGCCTGTAGTACTAACTACTCATTTGCTGTAGAAGTAAGAACAAGCTAACTTTTAGTTGCATCAAAATGGATCAAAATGTCCTTAGATCACAATGCCCTGGGTGAGAATATGCCCAAGACTAAAATACTCACCAGTTTAAAATTGTGGA
The DNA here is from genome assembly GCF_053574225.1 of Canis aureus. Taxonomy (NCBI): domain Eukaryota; kingdom Metazoa; phylum Chordata; class Mammalia; order Carnivora; family Canidae; genus Canis; species Canis aureus. Next base: position 59,193,638 of record NC_135620.1, read on the forward strand.
GTCAAAATAGCTAGGCAAAACCAAACAAAAGCAAAAATAACCAAACAAAACCCACATCAATAGAATGCTTTGTCAACCTTACCAAAAAAAAAAAAAAAAAAAAAGTCATTGGGGACGCCTTGGTGGCTCAGCGGTTGAGCATCTACCTTCAGCTCAGGACATGAAACTGGAGTTCCGGGATTGAGTCTTCCATCGGGCTCCTAAAGGGAGCCTGCTTCTCCCTCTGCCTGTGTCTCTGTCTCTCTCTGTGTGTCTCTCATGAATAAATAAATAAAACTCTTAAAAAAAAAAAAAAAAGGGAGAAGCAGATTCCCCACTGGGAGCCTGTTGTGGGACTTGATCCCTGGACCTCAGGATCATGACCTGAGCCAAAGGCAGATCCTCAATCACTGAGCTACCCAGGTACTCCCAGAATCATAGTTTAATGGGGCACCTGGGTAGCTCAGTCGGTTAAGTGTCTGCCTTTGCCCCAGGTCATCATCTCAGAGTCCTGGAATGGAGCCCCACTTCGGGCTCCCTGCTCAGCTGGGAGTTTGCTTCTCCCTCTCCCTCTGCCTCCCCACCCCTGCTTGTGCTCTCTCTCTCTCTCTCAAATAAAGAAATAAAAATCTTTTTTAAAAAATCATAGTCTGCTGAAGAATTCCCCTTTTGATGGACTCTTAGGTTGTTTCCAAAATTTCCTTCTCCCTTTATTCTCTTCTTTCCTCCTCCTTCTCCTCCTCTCCTCCTCCTTGTTCTTCCTCTCTCTCTCTCTTTCTCTCTCTCTCTCTCTCTTTGCCTCCCTCCCTCCCTCCTGCCTTCCTTTATGTTCTATCACAAAAAATGCAATGAGTGTGCCTCTTTGTAACCATGGAGAATATTTTCTAGAAGAGATACCTAGAACTGGAATTGTTGTGCTAAAAACTGGATAATGGGGCAGCCCGGGTGGCTCAACGGTTTAGCGCCACCTTCAGCCCAGGGCAGGATCCTGGAGTCCTGGGATCGAGTCCCACGTTGGGCTTCCTGCATGGAGCCTGCTTCTCCCTCTGCCTGTGTCTCTGCCTGTGTGTGTGTGTGTGTGTGTGTGTGTGTGTGTGCCTCTCATGAATAAATAAATAAAATTTTAAAAAACCCTGGATAATGAAAGGAAGAGAGGAGTGGTAACCAACACTGTAAAGGCCATCAAGCCTTTACAAACCAAACCAAACTCTTCCTTCTGGGTGCCTGGGGGTGAGGTTGGTTTTGACTCAGATCCTGATCTTAGGGTCCTGGGATAGAGCCCCAGGTCAAGCCCTGAGTCAAGCTTTGTGCTCAGCACAGAGTCTGCTTGGGATTCTCTCTCTCCCTCTCCCTCTGCTCCTCCAGCTTGTGCGCATGAGTGGTCTCCCTCTCTCTCTCACATAAATAAATAATAAATAAATAAATAAATCTTAAAAAAAAAACTTTATTTTTCAGGCACTAAACCTCTCTTTCAAGGTTTCACAGTCTATTAGTGGCTGAGCAGACCTAGAAATACACAGCAGTGTTGAGCAGTTTTATGAAAAGTAAAGCAGGCTTGCTTCAGTGTTTTAGACATTATCAAGGGGTTAGACTAGACCTGGTGCAATTGTGTCAGCTGGTGGAACAGTGTGTGCAGGCTGCTGTTGCCCGGAGTCTAGTGTTGAGCATGGACGTAGGTGAGATCAAGGACAAATGAGCACCTGTGAGGACAAATTTGGGTCTACAAAGAACACTGGAGCCTGCCTCTTGCCCAAGCTGACATTTTGACTGAAACCTTAGAAGAGGCCCCAAGGCATAACTGTTTAGCTGAGCTGCTTCATGATCCAGAAAATCCGTGAGATAATAAATGTTTGTTGGTTTAAGCCTCCAAATTTTGGAGTAATTTGTTATACAGCGATAAGTAACTAATACACCTAAGTACCAGTAATATGTTCACCAAAATCACTTCAACGTCAACATCAAATTGCTGTGGCACCAGCAATTCCAGTGACCAGTAGCTTGCAAATCCAGCCATTTAAAAATAGACAAGGTGGGAGGCACCTGGGTGACCCAGTAAGTAAAGCATCCAACTCTTTTTCATTTTTTTAGATGTTTTATTTATTCATTTGAAAGAGAGAGAGAGTGAGAGAGCACGAACGGGGGAGATTCACAGGGAGATGGAGAAGCAGCTCCCCACTGATCAGGCAGCCTGACTCGGGGCTCGATCCCAAGATTCCAGGATCATGACCTGAGCCGAAGGCAGATGCTTAACTGACTGAGACACCCAGGCACCCTAAGCATCCATCTCTTGATTTTGGCTCAGGTCATGAACTAAGAGGCTCCCCCCTTCTGACCTGACACTCCTCTAGGTTGTTCCACCAACACTGGCTTTTGTTCTTAATATTTCTACCTGTAGTCTCTTGTTCAGTGCTCCACACTCCTTGCCCCTCATTCCTTCCCTGGACAGCTGGATCCTACAGATGGAGGCATTTTAGTTTTTCTCAATGCCCATATCTTACGAGAGATATTTGAATATGCCTGGCCGTTGAAGAATAGCTTACCTTTCTCCAACCCAGGGAAGGAGATGTTCAGATAGAAAATCAACTCAGTGGTAAGATCCTGGGAGAGATCCCTGAACTTCCTAAAAACTATCTTCCTGGTTCATCTGTGCTTGGTACTGTATTTAAAGAGAAATGTGCAAAGAGACGGATTGACTAGCAGTCAGACAGGGTAGTTGTACCTTAGTGGGGTCACCACAGATCAGTCTTTCTCTATGTGAGAACAACAGTTTGGATTACATGGGAACTACTAAAGTGAGTATATATATATACATAATATTTATATATATATATATATAATTTACTCCTCTCAACAATTCTGTGGTATATGTATTCTGCTTTATAAAATCATTCACCAACTTACAGTGATGAAGATTTTCCAGAAAAGTCTCAATTTCAGAATCTTGGTCCATTTTTTTCATTAGCTATCAAAATGCTTCAGAAGTTTTGATAGTTCAGCATCTGAACTATATGACTCCCAGGCTACCTCTACCATCAGAAAGTGGACTACAAATACTTTTAATACAATTTACCCTGATATTTGGTTCAGAAAGTATGATTTCAGTGCATCTACCCATCCATTCTAGCTTCCCACAGATACTCTCACTCTCAGTTCCTGCCATGCTGGGTGATGATTTTTGTCCTGGATGATACCTCCCTTTGTATCCCATAACTGCTGATTGAGTCAGAAGTGGACTTCTAGTCCCAAAACAGTCAATTCATAAGCTACCAGCTTGTTTCCTGGCATGAAATGATGAGATGGGCCAATCACATTTTTTTGCATGGGTAAATATGAGCCAAGAGACAAGGAGGAGGTTTCTACCATAGGCCTGGGTAGCCATGATCGTTAAGTGCAGGTGAGCAAGCAGAGAGAGCAGCCTGGGAGATATGGGAGAAGGAGCACAGGTACAGAGGGAGACAAGGGTGGAACAGGATAAAGAGAGGGCACTTAGAGACAAGAGAAAGTCAGAGAGGCAGAGACACCGAAAGACACACCTCGACATGCCTGGGTGGCTCAGTGGTTGAGCATCTGCCTTTGGCTCAGGTCATGATCCCGGGGTGCTGGGATTGAGTCTCACATCGGGCTCCCCTCAGGGAGTCTGCTTCTCCCTCTGTCTACGTCTCTGACTCTCTCTCTGTGTCTCTCATGAATAAATAAATCATATCTTTAAAAAAAAATAAAGACACACCTCAAACAAGAGAAAAAAATGGGTTCTTATTGGCTTTTAAGTTCCTGTGAGGAACTTAACTCAACTTAACCTGCTCAACTCAGGTTCCTGTCTTCCAATTCACCTACAATTCAATGAACATCTTTTTCTTTAGCACATTTGAATGAATCTATTCCTTGCCACCCAAAAGCCAGATAAAAGTTGTCTCTATGTCTATACTTAATTAAATTTTAGGGAGACTGGATATGGCCAGTCAAAATCGTTAACAGTCACATGAATAAACCAAACACCAGAATATTAGTTTGCAAAGATAACTGTATTTTCTTAGGACGCTGGAGTGTTCAGGTTGGATGATCAGTCTATTTTTCCTCCCGTAAGAAAACTTTTGACAGAAACCAACTCCTGTGTCAAGACTGCTTGGTGAGACTGGATCTGAGCAAAAGGTAGATCATTTTCAGAGTTGTTCTCAACAAGCAATCAGAATGCAATGCATCGTGCATCTCCAACGCGGGGATGAATTGCCTGCGACAAGCATGGGGAAGGGATAAGTCACATGAATGTGTTTTCTCTATGGCTTCCTATTATTAAACTCTGTGTGGTCTCCACTCTCTTGTTCACATTTTTAAAGAAGATTTTATTTATTTATTTATTTATTTATTTATTTATTTGAGAGAGAGAGAGAGAGAAAGATCACGAGCAGGAGGGAAGGGCAGAGGAAGAAGTACTCTTCTCTGAGCAGGGAGCCCAAAATGTTCCAGGACCCTGGGATCCCAGGACCCTGGGATCATGACCTGAGCCAAAGGTAGATGCTTAACTGACTGAGCCACCCAGGTGCCCCTGTAACATTTTCTACAGAGAAGTCAGAACAACTTTATTATTAATAACGAAATAATAGTTAACATTTTTGAGTATTTTTTTTTAATTTTTTTTTTAATTTTATTTATTTATGATAGTCACATAGAGAGAGAGAGAGAGAGAGAGGCAGAGACATAGGCAGAGGGAGAAGCAGGCTCCATGCACCGGGAGCCTGACGTGGGATTCGATCCGGGGTTTCCAGGATCGCGCCCTGGGCCAAAGGCAGGCGCCAAACCACTGCGCCACCCAGGGATCCCCATTTTTGAGTATTTTTTAATGAAGCTTGCATTGTGCTAAGCTCTTTACAAATATAACATGTTACTGAATCATCAAACAACCCTATTAAATAGGTATTGCTACTCTACTTTCCAGAGAAGGTTCAGACCGGTTAAGAAGCTGGTTCAAGGGCAAGGAACATGGAGAGCTAAGTTAGGAACAAGGAGAGAGCTGAGGGGGTAGTGACCATTTTACAGGTCTGAGTAGATACCCCGGTCATGTTAGTTTTGGAGATTGTTTACTCTCTTGATTCAAGGAGGAGACTCGTGATTAAATATGGGTTTTCTGTGTTTCCTAAGCAGCATTTTGGTGTGTGTGGCACATGTCAATCATCATTATTTTAAATAAATAAAAATAACAATGATGATATTGATCATTTACTGAAGACTAGCCAGTTAATCTACCCTGCCAGGTAGGTACTATTATTCCTACCTTAGAATGTGAACACTGAGGTTCAAGGAATTTAATTCAGTTCACGAAGATATAGGCAGCAAAGTCAGGATTCAGACATCTGTTAAATCCACTGCTTTCCCCATACTGTCCCACCTATCGATCACATTTCTAATCTCAAGTGGCTTTCTATTTTCACACACCAATAGTTTCCCCTGGACAACAGCCTCATTTAAGAAGGAAATATGCATGAATGTCTTACATGGCACTAGGGTAGTGATGGCTTATTGCCTTGGGTTCCACTGAGGTGATTTTCACAGAGTTTGTCAATAGCAACTCCCTCAGGATGGTCTCAAGTCTCCAGGTTCTGTGGACCTGTTTATCTTTGTTAAGGTGATAAACAGTTAAAACTCTTAGTTACAGTAAGTGTCTTTATTTTTATTGGCGCTTCTGGTCCTGGGAAGCATTTGGGTATTTCTTTGTAGTCAAAGGGCCTGGCTCAGCCTCTGTTCTAGGGCTAGAGGTGATGGGAGCTGGGAGAACATCCATAGCCTCAAATCTGTAACAACAACAACAAAAAAAAACCAAATAGTGCATGTTAGTGGTGGTGTGGAGAATATGGAATCCTCGTACCTTGCTGGTGGGACTGGAGAATCATTCAGCGACGAGGAAAAGGTTTTTGGCAGTTCCTTTTTGGCAGGTAAACACAGAACGACCACAGGATGCTCAGCCCTGGGTATATGTCTGGGAGAACTGAAAAGCGATACTCAGACAAATACATTCCCAGGCATGTTAAGGACAGCACTATTCACCAAGGTTGGAAATAACGCAAATATCCACCAAGGATGAAGGTATAAACAAACCTTGGTATACAGACAATGGAATATTACCCAGTGGTAAAAAGGAATGAAGTACTGATCGATACATGCTGCAAGAGGGGATGAACCTAAAAATATCAAGCTAAGTGAAAGAAGCCAGACATAGAAGGCCACATATTGTGATTCCATATATATATATATATATATATATATATATATATATATATATATATATAAAATGTCCAGAATAGGTTATATATATACACACATATATATACATATATACACTATATATATATATATATATATATATAAAATGTCCAAAATAGGTAAATCCAAAGAGACAGAAAATAGATTGGTGGTTGATAGCGGTTGCGGGGGGTGGGGTGGGGGGGTGGGGGGAGGAGGGAATGGGGAGCCACTGCCTCATGCCACCAGTTTTCCTTTTGGGGAGATGAAAATGTCTCAAAACTAAAGATGCTGGTTGCTCAGCGTTGTAATAAATGCCACCGAATCATTCATTCTAAAGGGGTCAGTCTTATGCAATGTGAACTTCAGCTTAATCACAACACAAAGTCCAACCGCCCCTGCGGCCCTTGGGAGCTGGGAATCCCCGCAGCCACGGTCCCGGTGGGAGGCGCGGTAACGGGCGCACCGACCCCCGCAGGACGCTCCACGGAAGGCGGCACCGCGGGAGCTGGGCGCTGGGCTCCGGGGGGCACAGCGCCTGCCCGCCTGCCCTCGGGGCGCGAGCCTAGGGCACACGCATCCCGTAAATGTAAAACCAAACAAAACAACCACAAACAAACAAACAAACAAGACAACTCCGTGGAGACGCCAGCACGCGAGCCGGCGCTTCCGAGCGGCAGGGAACCCCGAAAGCAGAGGGCGCCCCGTGCAGACGCGGCACCGGCCGGAGCCGACCCGCGCCCACGGCCGCCGACCCCCGGTGGCGAGGGCGTCCTTTGTCGTTCCCGCAGCCGAGGCGGCGAGCCGGGGCCTCGGGGAGCTCCGCGGCCGGGCGGGAAGGGGGGCGCCGCCGGCGCCGGGGGGCGGGGGCCGCGGGGAGGGGGGCCGCGGGGAGGGGGGCCGCGGGGGGGGGCCGCGGGGGGGGGCTGCGCGCCCGCCCTGCTCGGCGCCGCCGGACCCGCAGCCCGCGGGCGGCCCGCGAGGGGGCGGCGGCTCCCGGGCTTTGTGGCCGCGGCGCGCGCGTTGGGGCCTGAGCGGCCGGGGGCGCGCAGCCGCCGCCGCCGCCGCCGCCCGGCGCTGGGAGCCCGCGGCCCGCCCGGCCGCCCCGCCTGCGACAGGAGCCGAGGCCGCCCGCGCCCGCGCCCCGCCGGCCCCTCCCCCGTCGCCGCGGCCGCCGCGCCGCCGCTGCAGGTAGGAGGCTCCCCCGCCGCGGGGCCGGGGCCGGGGGCGCGGGGGGCGCGGGGGGCGTGCGGGCCGAGCCGCCGCGACCCCTGCCCCGCGGGCCGGCCTGCGCCGTACAAAGCCCCGGGGCGCGGACCTCGGGCGAGTCGGCGGCGCACCCGGGGCGGGGCGGGGGCTCCGGGGCCCGGGGAGCCGCCGGGGAGGGGTCGGCGCCCCCGCGGCGCCCGGGTCCCCCCAGCCCGGGGGCCCCGCCGTGGCCGGGCGCTGTGCTGGGCGCTTCTGCTTACTTGTGCCTGAGACCCCGGGGCCCCGTGCGAGGCTGCGGTGCGAGGCTGCGGTGCGAGGGCCGCCGGGTCGGAGGCCGCGCCGAGCATCACGCCGGCGCCCGCCCGACCTTGGGAGAGCTGCCTCACCCCGAGCTGGGCCCTCCGCGGCTGCCGGGGGCGGGGGCTGTGGCGGGGAAGTGCCCCGTGCAGCACCACCCCCTGGTACTATTGTGAGAGAAAATGCACATCGCTGATCCTAGAGCTGCATTCCGAGCACTTTCTGGGCACCAGGCCCCGGGCACTAGACAGTTGGCGTGAGTTCCCGAGATCATCACCCCGGCGCTCTCAGGTAGTAGCTACCGTGAATGGCCCGAATAATCTTTATTTAGGAGTAGGGAACAGGGAAGGATTTAGTTAGCCTCCCCCCTCTTCCGATCCAGGAGATAGGTCGGTTCTTAGATGTGGTAACATTTGACGTTACAAATGTTCCTGCGGTGCAGGTTACGGGGTGCAGGGATGTCTGTTTGTCACAGTTAAAAGGGGGGGGGAGTAGGAAAATACCGGGGCCGGGACTGTGGATTTTAGCCTGTCGGATGGGAGGCTGTTGTGTTACCAAGGAAATTGTTGAATATGAAATTCAAAACCGTAGTTCCCCCGAGTTAAGATTGAGGGCTGTTGTGGGAGTTGGGGACCGTGGAGAGAAAGGAGGGGAGGACCTGGAGAGGGGGAGACAAGGAAGACTTCTGGAGCTCTGGAAGAAAATGTTGAGGGAAGGGATCAGGGTTCACCACCCCAGGAGTATTCTGGACCGGGATTCCATCCTGTCCTTAGAGACCAGGCACCCTGCCTGGGGGAGGGGAGAAGGATGCGGGGATGAGATCACAGGTTGTCTTTTCTTACTCCCAAGCCACCCCAAAAATATTTGTATGGGTTGAGAGTCAGAAGATTGGTCTCCCCAAAACGTTGTAGACCCTTCTTGTGATTCCTGAAATTCTTTTTTTTTTTTTTTAAGATTTTATTTATTTATTCATGAGAGAGAGAGAGAGAGAGAGAGAGAGAGAGAGAGAAGCAGGCTCCATGCAGGGAGCCCGATGTGGGACTCAATCCCGGGTCTCCAGGATCACACCCTGGGCCAAAGGCAGGTGCTAAACTGCTGAGCCACCCGGGAATCCCCTTGAAATTCTTTTCAGGTGTTAAGGAGATTGGGGTGCTCATGGACCCTAAAGGTTGGTAAGACTCTTAAGATACAAAGGTCTGACTGGTGCAGTGAAGGAGTGTGTTTTGAACACAGTTCACTTGTTTAGAGGAGCCATGGGCATGAGGAGATTATTTGGGGGTTTAGTTTGGAAGGCTTTCAACCCTGAAGAAGCCAGAGAAAGGCAGGAAGGGCCTAGGGACTGTACCCTGGGGAAAGGGACTGGAAAGGGGAGCTAAGGACCTCCCAACACCATCTGCAGAATATTATGCACCCTTTCCTCACCCAATTTGTGGCTATTCCTTACTTGAGTGTTTGTGGAAGGTCTGGGCTGGATTCAGGCTGACTTTTCTCCTGAGTAAGTAGGAAGGGCTTCTTGGAGAAGGGTTCTTTTAAAACCAGACCTTGCAGGAGGGGTCTTTGGGCACATACTGGTGGTGAGGGTAGAGAGCCTTGCGTGCATAGCAGAAAGAGCAGTTGCTTTGGAGAGATCGACAGTTTGGGGTTCCAGTCCTGGCTCTGCCATTTCTCAGCTGTGTAATGTTTCATGAATATAAAATAATGTTATTTCAGACGTCTGTTAAGGAGCTCAACCAACACTAGTACCTTCTTCCCTGTCCATGGTGACATTCATTCAACAAATGTCTGCTGAGCACCACTTGTCTGCTGAGTCATATGCTTCCTGCTGGGGATACAGAGATGAGTCAGAAATGATGTATTCCCTTATGAATTTCCCAGTCCAGTGAAGGAGACAGACACAAAGAACAAATTACAAAAAATATAGGAAGTACCATAGTATAGTTGTATACAACTGGCAGGGAGCTCACAGAGGAGTAACTAATTCATTCTGGATAGAAAATTCAAGGCCAAATTACCTCTAACAAGAAGAATCTGAGACATTATGATGGAGATTTTGAATGCTACACCACCTCATAGCTTCTTTTTTTATCCTTGCTTTACCTTTGCCCTGATATTCTCTCTCTTTAAAAAAAAAAAAAGTCTAGTTAACAGTGTGTGCATGCTTTGTAAGCTACCTCAAACTCATTTTAGAAGGAAGCTATTGTAAACAAACAGCTCAGGCATTAGTTGAGGAGTCATCATAAAAATGTCCTAAGAGTTGGATCTTGAGGTATGAAAATGAGCCCTTTGGGGAGGGGTGGCACATGTGACTCTTGACCTTGGGGTTGTGGGTTCGAGCCCCATGTTGGGTATAGAGATTACTTAAAAATAAAATCATTAAAGAAAAAAGAAAGAAAGTGAGCATTTGGCAGACCTTGGAGTTAAGGATTCCAGCCAGAGGAAGCCCTGTATACAGAGTCATCAGAGTCATGAGAACACAGCAGGTTCAAGGCCATGATGGTGAATTTGGTCTGCTGGGGTGAAAAATATATGGAAAGAGGAATTGGGATGGGGTGGAGGGGGCACCGATCTGGAAAGGCCTTGAATGCTATGGCAGAGTTTGAACTATATTATTGAGGATGAGGGAGACCTAAGAGGATTACACACAGAACAGGGACATGATCACTATGTTTTAGGAAGAACCCTCTGGTAGCTGTGTGAAAGAGAAGCTGGAAGTTGGGAGATCATTTTGGGATACCAGGGCCTGATATCAGAAATATAAGGCAATTAAGGATGAGAGAGGGAGTAATAAATACTGAAGTAAAAAGTAGGAGGTCTTAGTGATTGGTTACCAGTGATGGAAGTGCCTGCTGAGTTTTCTGCTTGTGAGGCCAATTAATTTCTGAGTTTTCAGAAATCATCAGAAATCAGGAGGTTTGGAAATAGGGGAATAATTTGTTTGCTTTTGGCTGTGAAGAGTTGGAGATTTTGGGGTACCTGGGTGGCTCAGTTGGTTAAGCAGCCAACTCTTGGTGGCTCAGGTCATGATCTCAGGGTTGTGGGACTGAGCCCTCCCCCTTGGGCTCTGCACTCAGCAGGAGTCTGAAATTCTCTCCTTCTGCCGCTCCCTCCCTACTCTCTCTCAAATGAATAAATAAATCTCAAAAAAAAAAAAACAAAAAAAAGAATTGGAGATCTCTGAGGTGCCCACTATGGGCAGTTGGACACGGTTGCTGGTGGACAAGTGGGGATGTGTGTGCTGCTGAGGAGAATGGGGCCGGGGAGAGAGGATCTCCCTGACACCCTTGCTATCTTTTGAACAAACACTGAAAATCTGCTGTGTGCTAAAAATACAAATAAAACGTAGTTCCCAGCCTCAGGAATTCACCCTCAGACAGTGGCAGCACTTGAGAATACAGATAGATTGAGGTTCAGAGTAATTCTGAGCACTGCAGAAGAGGTAAATACGTGGGACCCCTGGCCCAGAGATCGGAGGGAGCACCCCAGCTTGTTCTGCAGCAGTGGGAGGGGAGGAGGGCTCACAGGCAAGAAGTGGGCTGGAGAGGGAACTTTATTATGAAAGCACTTTCTATAGAGGATACTTTAATAAAAATGATACCAAGGGAATTTTCGGGGAGCTTGGGGTGGGGAGATGGTTTAGGATGGAGCCATGGGCGAAGGGAAGAAGCGGTGGGAACTTTTAAGAACCTTCATCTGGTCTATAGAGGAAAGCGTGAGGGTGGAAGGACAGGAGGTGGGAGCTCTTGCCTTAAACACAAGGCTGGTTCTGCTCACAGTCACACTCAGACACAGATGGTAAAAATAAACACTTCCAAGTTACAAGGCCGCCTGGGGTGGGTGGTGAAGGGAGAGAGGAGGGAGAGCATTGGAGGAAGCAAGTTCATCTCAAGGTTTAAGACTGCAAAGCCCTCTGAGGGAAGGAGAGATGATGGAGAGGGCACAGGTGAGTGGCCATCCTGGGTGGTCAGGTTTGAACTTGCGAGGGCAGGTATACAGTAAGGTGGGCACAGGCACAGTAATGTCTGATAACTCTTCCCTCTGGATAAAGTGAAATCATGAAGCCGTCATTGTCATAGTGTGGCTCTTAAAAATTTGGTATATGGGGGTGCCTGGGTGGCTTGTTGTTAAGCCTCTGACTCTTGGTTTTAGCTCAGGTCATGATCTTGAGGTTGTGGGATCGAGCCCAGAGTCGGGCTCTGTGCTCAGTGCAGTCTGCTCCAGAGTCTCTCTCTCTCTGTCTGTCTCTCTCTCTGTCCCCCTCCTGCTCACTCTCTCGCTCTATCCAATAAATAAATAAATAAATAAAATCTTTTAAAAATTTTTGGCAAACAATTCAATAGCATTTACAAGAAGAAGCCAGGAAGCCATTTCTGTTATAAAATCTTTGTCAAAGGAGAAGTTTTAGATAGTAGAACAACTAGATATAATTAGTAAAAAATGCAAATGGAAAGCAGGTTAGTTTCAACATATATTCTACAAATATTTATCAAGTGTCTTCTGTGTACCAGGTCCTCTTCAATTTGCTGGGGCTGCAGTAATGATGAGATGCGATCACCTGCTTTAGACATTTCACGGGGAACTACTTAACCTATAGGTTAAAGCTGTGTGTGGGCCTTACATGGTCTAAAGTGCTGAGATCCTTTTATTCTGTTGCAGCGTTCTCTTTCATTGGCCAGTAGGGCCACCAGCTTCATAAATTATCAGAAGATACCATCTCTGCGTATTTGGCAGAGATCTGTGGAAATTAGGTTGCAGAAAAACCATCACAGCCGCAGAGTTACTATGAATTCCCAGTGCTGGATGGGGCTTTAGAGAACACCCACTTTAGCTTTATAATTTAGAGATGAGAAATCGACAGTCACGGAGGGAAGGGGAACTTGCCTAATGTCAGAGATTTAACATCAGAGTTGAGAGCAGGGCCCTTGGGGTTCCCAGCCGGGATAGTGGAGAGGGCTTGAGGACACCTCGCAAGAGGGCATCTTGACTGTGAGAGGGTTCCAAAGGGGAGATGTTGAAAGCAAATGAGGAAGCTTTGCTTTTAGGTCCTCCTTTGTTGCTGGAATCCCAGGGAGCCCCTGATTTTGCTCTGAGCCCCAGTTTCCTCATCTGTGGGAGGATTGGACTTTCACCATGCTAGGATCAGCGTTGCCTTGAGAACAAGGTTGTTTTGGGGATGCTGAGTCAGGGAGAAGTCAACAGGCCAGGATAAGAAATAACCTTTCATCTCTTCAGAACAAATGATCACCCATAATGTGTTGCCAGGCCCGCCTTCGGGGAATGGGTGCCACGTTTCCTTGCGCTCACTCATACACCTCCGTGCATTCTTTCTTTCTTTCCCAAATCATGGTCTTCCTTTGCTGCCGTGCTAATTCTAATTCCAGTCTATTCTAATAGGAATTAAGGTTCTTAATCGAGATCCTCCCAATCCCGGAGTAGTATCCCTGAGCACATTTCTTTCACCGTGCTTGTCACTCTGCCTTGTCACCAGCCTGCCCTGCAATATGCTATACTGGGTTAGGTCTTCGTTGGATTGTGACCTCCTCGATCTTAAGGAATACCCCCTCTCTCTGTGCCTGCACAGAGTGGATGCTCCTGGATCCACTGCTTCCTCTTGATCCCCCCCAACCCTAGTGTAGAGACATGCACACAGATTTCTCGCTTTGAAGTCTCTGGTGCGCACCTTCTCCTTTCCATTAGCATCATCACCACCACTCAGAGTGTAGGGCCTTATTGATTATCTATTTGAATGGTCTCCTTCAACTCTCTGTGTTCATATCCTCTACATTCTTTTTTTTTATCCTCTACATTCTTAAAGATCTAGCTCAGATATCCTCTTGTTCATGAAGAATGCAAATGAACCTCTTCCCTCCTCTGACTGCCCAAGGGGCTTTGTCCTCTTTCGTAGTATCTGTTTCCATGTGCTTCTCTTTTTGTTATCAGTTTGTGCAGGCCAACTCGCTTTCTAGGCCAGAGGGTCTGGCTTGCTTTTGTGCCTCCCACATAGTTTAGGATACTACAGAGCCTTTGGCAGGTGTTCAGGACACATTTGTTGAATCCTATGTCTATGCGGTAAGAGAACCAGTAAGTATCTGAGTGTCTTGTATATAGCACACTCTTCTATTTTTGGAAGCAGTTTAATATGGGCCAGGTGGGGGGGAGGGGAAAGAACCGAGATTTATTGAAGCTTTAGTCTGTGCTGCTTCATTATACTCGTTGCAGAGTGGTTGTGCAGATGGAATGAGGTAGAGTCGGGGGTTTTAGCCCTGTGTTACAGATGAAACGCTGGAGATGAACTGACTTGGTCGAAGTCACACAGCTCGGTGAGGGGTGAAGTCAGGATTCGAGGCCAGGTTTTATGCACTCAGTGTCTTGGTTCACTTCACTTCACGAGCAGTCATTCATTAAAGTTTAAAAGGTCCTGACACCTGTCCCAGATCTCAGCACTACCAGTCTCCAGTCACGCTTCCTATTCTGAGTATTGACTTCAAAGAGCTCCCTTCCCTTTTCCATGAAAGGCAATAGAAGTAAAATCTGGCCAAGTTTCTCTAGTCTTTGCTCAAATTTTAGGGCTTAGATTGACTCTTGGGGGACTTGAAATGTCATTAGATGGTGTGTTAGCTTGGACTGTCATAATAAAATACGGCAGACGAGGTGGCCTGAACATCAGAAACGTATTCCTCACAGTTCCGGAGGCTGGGGAGTCCACGATCAAGGTGGTGCCAATGAGGTAAGTTTCCTTCCAAGTGAAGCTGCTTCTCTGGGCTTGTGGGCTGCTGGTGCCCAGTGTGCTCATGTGACCTCTTTGTGAGCCCTGGGGAAGATAGGAAGCCTGGGAGAGGGGAGGAAGGAGGGAGGGAAGGAGGGAAAGGGAATGTTGTCTCTGATGTCTCTTATAAGGACAGTAAATCCCCTTGAATCAGGGTCCCACCTTTATCATCTTCCTTAACCTTAATTACTTAGTCTCTAGGTACAGTCATCCTGGGGGCAGGACTTCCACCTAAGAGTTTTGGGAGTAGGGCAGCCCAGGTGGCTCAGCGGTTTAGAGCCGCCTTTAGTCCAGGGCCTGATCCTAGAGACCCAGGATTGAGTCCCACAATGGGCTCCCTGCATGGAGCCTGCTTCTCCCTCTGCCTGTGTCGTCTCTGCCTCTCTCTCTATCATGAATAAATAAATAGAATCTAAAAAAAAAAAAAAAAAAAAGAATTTTGGGGGTGTATAAGCATTCAGCCCATAACAGATGAGTCTTTGTTTTAAAGTCATATTAAATGTACTTATTACAATCTTCTGGTGCTTTAGTCAGTGTTCGTGTTTGGGGAATTGTGCCGTTTCCTCTGTTCTTGTTTGGTATTGGATTCATGCTCTTTTATTTAGTCCTGTCTGCAAGTCTTCGCCTGGCACAAGGGGAGTTTTTGTTTGCCATTTTTTGGACGATTTTTACTTTATTTTTTTAAATTTTAAAATTAAAAAAATTTATATTTTAAAAGATTTTTATTTATTTATTCATGAGAGACACAGAGAGAGGCAGAGACACAGGCAGAGGGAGAGAAGCTGGCTCGGGGACTGGACCTATGACCCTGGGTTCACGACCTGAGCCAAAGGCAGACACTCAACCACTGAGCCACCCAGGTGCCCTGACCATTTTTACTTTAATGCAGCTTTTGATGTACAGTTTCATGTGTGACACTCATTGTGTGCATGATAGGCAGTTTTATGCCTATATCAAAATGTATTCACTCATTAAATGTTTAATGAATGAGGGTCCCTTGGGCTGCCAGTTGAAGTACAACCATGCATAAGGACCAGGAGCTGTATCATCTTGCAGAATGGCAAAAAATGATCTGTATTGGGCATCTGAGTGGTTCAGTGGTTGAACGTCTGCCTTCGGCTCAGGTCATGATCCCCGGGTCCTGGCATCAAGTCCTACTTCAGGCTGCCTGCAAGGAGCCTGCTTCTTCCTCTGCTTATGTCTCTCCCTCTCTCTCTCTCTCTCTCTCTCTCTCTCGGTCTCTCATGAGTAAATAAATTTAAAAATCTTAAAAAAAAGAACACAAAACGATGATCTGTATTGAGCAGAGAGTTGAGGGATGGGGAAGGCCCGTCTTTTTGCTAATAAAAGCTGATGCAGCCGGAAAGGCTTGTTTTGTTGTCATCTGTAACCAGTTATGGACCTCGCTGAGTAGTTTTAAGCTAGAATATGCTTTCTGTCCTCGAAGTTTCTTTTAACAAGCTTTGCCTGGAGATATCTTACTTTGAGAAGTATTTGTTTTCTTAGGACTGTCAGGTGCTCAAGCAGAATGTCAGTGTTCCCCTGAGGCGTGGACCATTTTAAAGCTCCCTGTCTCTACGGATTCGTTCTCATCAGATCAACAGCAGAAATTATTTCAGAGTTCTGGTTAGAGTTCTGGTTCACCTTGGGGTGGGGTGGCTGTGGGCCTTAGCTTTGAGACATGAAGGCCCAGGTGATGGGGGGATGGGGGACGAAGAGCCACCAAAAGGAGATGGACAGAAGCATGAACAGCTCCTCCCGAGGAGTAGCTCTGCCCTGGGAACTTTCCCTGCTGACCGTTAGATTGCTCATTGACATGTAATTTGAGCGGGGACCCAAGCAGTCATCAGGTCTGAAAGATGGAGAACAGTGAGGGCATTGGATCTGGGTTTGAATCCTGGTTCTGCCACTTACTTTTTGTGTGGCCACAGGCAGGTGACTGAACCTCACTTTTCTGACCTGGGAAATGGAATTGGTTAGTGGGAATAAACAGCTTCCCTCATGAGGCTGATGGGAATCCATAGGGGACCTCTAGGGGTACATTGGCTCATACCAGAATTCCTTTACAGCCCTGCAGAATGCAACCACATGGCCCAGGGAGGCCTGCTGTTCTACAAAATTAAGCAAAGTAAATTGGTAACTCTGGATTTACTTAGCTAGTGATTAAATAACAGTTTAGTTAATAGGCTATTAATGGTCCCCAGGTGTTGGTAATTCTGAGTATTTGCTTTTGAGAGCAGTTGTATAATTTCTTCCGGTACTTTAATAAAGTTTTTTTTTTTTTTTAACAGAAAATACTGTGTCTAACAAATGGTGGTCTCAGGGGCTATTTTTGGGAGGATTAAGTGATATAGTGCATATTAAGCCTTTACTATAACGTCTAACCCACATTAAGTACTCAGTACAGGTTATCTGCTACTGAGACTCAATTGGTCACACAGGTCAATAGACTCCCCACGAACTCACCACCACCTAGTGGCAGCTAGTGGTTCTGCATACATTATGAGGTAGAGTCATTTAATTGCTTGAAATTAATTCCATGTAATTTGAGCTCCATCAAGTATCACAGAGACTTTTTTTCAGAGTGTGACTTATTTGCCTGAGAGCAGGAATTTATGTTTCATTAAACAGTGAACTGACATTTTTCAGCTCCATGGTTGGCATAGAGTAAAAAAAAGTGTTAAGGGCACCAGTAAATGAAGTGGGGAAGCAGAAGTGCTCATGTGTTATTAGTAGGAATGTGAATCGGTGTACCATTTCTGGAGGACAGATGGTGATGGAACAGAAGTCTTCAGTGTTTTCATCTTTTGTGGCGACTATTCCTCTTCTAGGAATCTATCTTGAAGAAGAAAAGTTAGAGGGGCACCGGGGTGCGGGGGGGTTGGTGCTCAGTCAGTTGAGTATCTGCCTTTGTCTCAGGTCATGATCTGGGGTCCTGGGATGGAGTCCCATGTCCGCTGTCTGCTCAGCGGGGGATCTGCTTCTCCCTCTGCCTGCTGCTCTGCCTACTTGTGCTGTCTCTCTCTGTCAAATAAATAAACAAAATCTTTAAAGTTAGAAAAAAATCTATGTAGAAAGAAAAAGTATATAAATAAGTACATATAAATAAGATAGCATTACCTATAATAGAAAAGTGTAGGGAACAATTCCTTTCATTTGTTAATCAGATTTCTCTCTCTCTCTCTTTTAGATTTCTCTATCTTTATAGCAATGATTCTTCAAAAGAGTGAGGGTGTAAGGGCAGGTAGGCATATTGACATCTGGTGCAGAAGAGCTGGGATGAGGGATCAAAATCTGCTCTGGGAGCTGTGTAGTTTAAGAACATGTAGTTGGGCATAGATATCTTGGCAGCTAGAGATAATACAGAAGAGCTGTATTGTAGTGGATATGTGCTAATAGATTTCTGTTTGGGGTATGTTGGTTAATAGGGAATAGGAATATTGATGAAGGCAAAAAATTTTGGACCTTTGAGGAGGAAGGGGCCTGGATTGGGTTATTGTAGGGACATTAGACCAACATGATTGAAATACAGGCCTGGGAATTAAGGGATACAGAGACACATTCCCAAAGGTAAATTTCTCCTTGTTTAGCTTTGTCCAAGACCTGAAGGTCAAATTGCCTTGACATGTATCTAAATCTCTTGATCTCTGATGCTGATATGCCCATAGTGAATATGGGGCAGGGTACCTCGTACGTGGAGGCACTAATCACACTAGTGATTAGTCTTTCTGACCTTAACTTTGGGGATGAGGTGGTACATCACGAGAGAACCTAATTGGGTTCTGTTGCCTTCATGTAAAGCTCTTTTTCCTTGGCCTCAATTGCAAGGCTCTCTGATATGGCCTGGTCCCTTCAGGTCTCACAGATTTTAGCTCTTCACAACTATAGTAACCCCTCTCCAAGCATAGTGTGTGAATAGCTGGCTTGTAATCATGTAATTTTAAATTAGTATACCATTTATTTAAAAGTCACAGCCTTTTTTCCAATAACTTCTTATTGCAGAACTTTTTCAAACATAAACATACACGGAGATGGAGAGAATAATTTAATGAATCTTTGTGTACCTGTCACCTTTGTTGATTTTCAGATGTTTCATTCCTTTCAAGTTGGTTCCTAATTCTTTTGATCAGTTTTAAATGGACTACATTATCATCTGATGACTGCATCATCAAGAATCTTGATGCTTGCCTGTTATTCCAAAAAATCAGAGGCTTGGAAAATATAAAGACTGAGGTGTGTTGGTCCTTCCCACAGAGGGAAACATACAACACTCAATTGCTGTATTCAGTGTTGCTTAGCGACATTCTTACTAGAAGATATTTGAGTGATTAATTGTCTAGGAAACTTCCTGTGATGAAGATATGTCACAAATGTGTGGGTTGACAAAACACACCTAGGTTCAGGGGAATAAGACATTTACTAAGCATCTTTTGCATGAACGAATGCTGGTTCGGTACTGGGGGGGATGATAAGATGACCTATGGGAGTCATGGCTACTTGTAGTTTGGAATCACCCAAGGTGAGAACCCAAGACATAGTTGTGAAATGATACTAAGAATACTAGACTGGGGCGCCTGGGTGGCTCAGTTGGTTAAGTATCTGCCTTTAGCTCGAGTCATGATCTCAGGGTCCTGAGATAGAGTCCCGTCTTGGCTCCCTGCTTAGCAGAGAGTCGGCTTCTCCCTCTGCCTCTCCCTTCCCATGAGTGCTCTCTCTCCTCTCTTTCTCTCTCAAATAAATAAATTCTTAAAAAAAAATACTAGACTATTTAACTCCTAGCAGTAGATTATAGAACACAAGTTACTGGGACTGAGGTTAGGGGTGGGGGAAATGAGAATCAACAAAAGGTACAAAGTTGCAGGTATGTGGGATGAACAAGTCTATGTAATACTGTATTAAATACTGGAGATATGCTGAGATAGTAGGTTCCAGGTGCTCTTAGGGCACACACAAAGATGGTAACTCTGTTGGGGCACCTGCTTGGCTTGTTGTCAGTAGAGCATGCGACTTTTGATCTTGGGGTTGTAAATTCAAGCCCCAGGTGGGGTATAGAGATTGCTTAAAAAAGAAAAAAGGTAACTATGTGAGGAGATGATATGTTAATTAGCTTGACTGTAGTAATCATTTCATTATGTATATAGCTATCAAATTAATATGTATTAAATATATAGTTTTCTTTTTTTAAGATTTATTTATTTATTTCAGAGAGGGGGTGGGCAGAGGGAAAGGGAGAGAGAATCCCAAGCACACTCCCCACTGAGCAGGAAACCCAACTTGGGGCCTGATCTCATGATGCTGAGATCACGACCTGAGTGGAAATCAAGTGTTGGATGCTCAATTGTGTGAGCCACCCAGGAGCCCTTAATATATATTTTTAAACTAAATGTATAAAAAGATATGTAACTTATTCTTAAAAGATAATAGAGATATAAAGTATTTCAAAAGTTATAAATAATATACAATTGATAACTGTTATTATAGTATCTGAACAAAGACTTTAAAGGAATATCCATAATAAAAATGAATATTTGGTGTGTTAAAAAAAAAAAGAATGCCAGATTATTAGGACAATCCAGGTTCGTGATTTCCCAAGGCACCATCTTTGTGATTTTGAGCAATCTATTTGCTGGCCCTTGGTTCCCTCAATTGAAAAAAGAGCTGCTGGCCCTTTCACCTCTGAAATTATATGAATTATTTATATCGGACTGTATACTTAAAAGTGACCCTCAGACCTTAAGGGATCACAGACTCCAAGCCCTCATTTTAAAGATGAAGAAACTGCAGTTTCTTTAGGAGCATGCCCCTATCTAAGATCACAGACATAGTGATGGAAATGTCGAGTCTTTTGGGGTGATTTCCTGATGATTCCGAAATCTCAGTGTTTATGTTACCCATTCTATTTGGTTACACTGTGGCTTTTCTTGACTTCAGCTGTGACAAAACTTTGAGAAAGTTGTTTAGTTGAAAAGCTGCCTAACATTATGAAGGTGGGGGAATGATCAGTTCCCCCACACTGAGCAGAAATAAATGAACAAATTAAGAGTATCCCTAGATGTTCACTTTTCTTTTTTTGCTGTTACAGACAAGATATCACAGAATGGCCAAGACCCACAATTAAGGACCTACTTGAAAACCTTCTTTGAAGTAAAGCCCCACTTGTAGTGACCTTCTGAATGTTTTCCTGAGACTATCCTAATTCACTATTAATGGGAGAGAAAGTACTGTATCTCAGGCAACGGGATCAAGCCCGGGATTCAGCTTAAGTGGCTTGCAGACATTTTCATTGCTGGAGTTAGTAATCATTGTTTCAAACTTCCTTTTACAGGATAGCTAACAGCCAGGAAAAATATAGTGGAAAATGCAAAACAACGAAATTATAAAACCTGCCAAATACTTCTCGGAGTTGGAAAAGAGCATCCTGCTTGCTTTGGTAGAAAAGTACAAATATGTGCTGGAATGTAAGAAAAGTGATGCGCGAACTATTGCACTCAAGCAGCGTACCTGGCAGGCGCTTGCCCATGAATACAACTCTCAGCCAAGTGTGTCACTGCGGGATTTCAAACAGCTGAAGAAGTGCTGGGAGAACATCAAGGCTCGGACCAAAAAGATTATGGCCCATGAGAGGAGAGAGAAGGTGAAACGGAGCGTCAGCCCTCTCCTGAGCACGCACGTCCTGGGGAAGGAGAAGATCACCAGCATGCTGCCGGAGCAGCTCTACTTCCTGCAGAGCCCTCCAGAAGAGGAGCCCGAGTACCACCCGGACAACGCAGCCCAAGGTATGGCTTCCAGCAGGCGTGGTCTCTCTGGGTGCCTGCTTGACGTTTTAGTTTTAAGATCTTTAATTTCGAGGGAGTTTGTTAAAGAGAAACTTTTCATGTCAAACTTGATTTTTCCCAATTCAAAATCTCCAGATTGCATAGAACATAAAAACAAGAGGACCAGGATCCCTGGGGTGGCTCACCCTGCCTTTGGCACAGGGTGTGATCCTGGGGACCTGGGATGAAGTCCAGCTTTGGGCTCCCTGCATGGAGCCTGCTTCTCCCCCTGCTTGTGTCTCTGCCTCTCTCTCTCTGTGTGTGTGTGTCTCTCATGAATAAATAAATAAAATATTAACAAAACAAAACAAGAGGACCTGTTGATATCCTTGTTCTAGGGTCTCTCTCATCTTTATTATGAAGAATAAGGAAAAATAAAGGGCTCTATTAATACAGCTATTAATAAAGTACCTCAGTTGCTTATCTCAGCCTACGTCATCCATATTAAAGAAAATTTCTTTGAGAATTTATATTTATTCAATCTTATTTTTTTTAAAGATTTTATTTATTTATTTGACAGAGAGCACACACAAGCAGAGGGAGAGGGGAAGGAGACTCTGTGCTGAGCAGGCATCTCCTTCCCTAGGATCCCAGAACCCTGAGATTATGACCTGAGCCAAAATCAAGAGATGGAGTTTTATTAATTTATTTATTCTTAAAGATTTTATTTAAAGTTTGCAGAAGACACACTGTAAAGCAGAGAAATATTCCTAGGGAGGCCAGAGGGCTGCTCCCAGGACCTAGCAAGCACTGGCCTAGGAAAACTATGATCTTTGGCTTGCAGGATGAGAAATTCACTTATTAGCGTTCCCAGACTAGACTGAGTTCTGAGGGAGTGGTTAATTATAAGTCACAAGAAACTGTCTAAAACTAAGAATATTTTCCATGTGGAGTGAAAAAGATGGTAACCAAGTGAATTGAATACATGTTTTTAGTTAGCACATTTTTTCCCACTATAGGCAGATCATCCTGGGGATAATTAAAAATTTGTTTGCTGATCGTTTGACCAAGATTAAGTCCAGGGAGCCATTTGGACAGCCATAGTGTCATGAACATCACATATTGTTTTCCAGTGCAGAAACCCTGTGTGAGTTTTGATTCTTGAGTTCCCAAGCCAGGGTACCCCCCAGCAGATAGTGTTTGGGTGGACACTGCCAACTTTCTCTCTTACCTCTCCTTGTTAGCATTTATTGTGGATGGAATGCACTGCTAATTGACAGTGTCTGTCTCCTGGCCTCAGAGCCATTCACTCTCGGCAGGCAGTGAAGGGAGTGGTGCTGAGGGAGAGAGGCAGGTGAATCAGCCCGGCTGCTTTTCAAATTGTTTAGTTCCCTGAGAGATGTTGCTGAAGAAGATGCTGGTATAGACTGCTTTCACTTAATGTTGCAAATCTTTGATCTTAATTATTGTGTATTGATTTCATAGCGTTATTCTAAGGGGACAGTCGTATTTCCCCACTTTCAAATTCTAGAGTAGGATCTGGAAAGTTCATTCCAAAAACTTTTTTCTTTCTTTTCAGAGGAAATGATGTCATTCATTTACTCATAAACACAATTTATAAATTTCCAGTGAGAAGGGAACAAATATGAATTCTCAGTGTCCTTCTGTAGTGACATTTCTAGAGATTCACACTTGTAAAAAAGATTGTTTTTAAATTGAATGTTTGTACCTATATGACATGGGAGACTTCTCTTTTTGCTGGTGACGATCAAAGTACAGCCTATGCTGACTATTCCTGTTTCTAGGTCACATCTGGAGGTCAGTGGAGAACCGTGGTGCTTTGTCAGTTGGGAAGTGTGTCCAAAGTAATCTGTTAACACTAGTAGATAAGGTACTGGAATTCTCTTTATCCATTAAAACAGCCTTGAGGTTACCTCATTTTGTATTTCAACTTATTTTCAAGAAAGAAGAAGAAAGCTATAATTGTCATTTATCCCTTCTGGGGCTTGGTGGGGAAAAAGTTGAAAACTTGCATTAGGATATGGCTTTCATTTTGTGGTGTGTATTTTGACACATAGACTGTGTGTGTGTGTGTGTGTGTGTGTGTGTGTTTTACTGTAGTCTCTAACTCTGTGCTATCTAGTACAGTAGCCCCAAGAGGCTAGTAAACACTTGAAATGTGGGTGGGCTGAATTGAGATATGCTCTTGCATATATACACTGTATTATCAAGACTTAATACCAAGAACAGAAAGTAGAAAATCTTACTGATAATTTTTATTTTGATTACACGTTGAAATGATAATATTTTATATTGGATAAAAATATATTATTAAAATTAATTTCACCTCCTTTTACTTTTTTTAGGTGGCTATGAGAAAATTTTAAATTACACAAGCAGCTCGTATTATAGTTCTATTGGACAGTACTGTTCTCACACCTTACAGAGTAGTGCCTGTTACAGAATTAGATGATTAGAGATTTGTTGAAATTTGTTGAACAGGATGGAGCCTGGCAGTATTCCACTAGAGGCCTCTCTCCAACTGTTTCTGTGTGAGATGGTTTCGGCTGTGTCATCTTGATCACCATCCCCTGGATATTCTTAGCTTTGTCCATGACTTTCTTGAGATGTGCATCTGTATTTGAACATGGTAGTCTTAAATTTTAACTCTAAGGAATTATTCTAAGGAATAATTTAAGGTAGTCTTAAATTTTAACTCTAAGAATAACTCTAAGTCTTAAATTTTAACTCTAAGGAATAAAAAACCCCAGCATTTTTCCCCCTTAAATATATTGAAACAATTTGTACCCTATAGATTTATAATATGTGATCATTTGACTGTGATACATATCTCTTGTTATCGTGGGGGAACAGGTTTGCAGAACAAACTAAGGGAGCCAACAAAATGTGCTAGAGGTGGAAAGGAGAGTAGGATGACCAAATGTCAAATACATTTAAGAAAACTAAGCTTTCAAAAAAAAAAAAAAACCTAAGCTTTCAAGTAGTACTCAACTATCTTAAGAAAACTGATATTTAGTTTCATATGCTGTTATATAATAGTTATTATTCTTCTATTATAAAGCTATAAGTGAATAATGCAAACATAGGTACACAAGGCTATAATTAAATAATGCAAACATTTATTAGTAAATTCCATGATTAATCACTTTTTAATCTAATCCTCTTCTTTTGGGGATGGGAACTCCAGTACAGGGACTGAGTTGTAGTTCTAGTCATGGCACATTAACATCATTGGTCTGTGTAAAGCCCCCCTTTTTTGTGTTATTTATGCATTTATTCCCTTGTTATTATCACCATTAACCACGTTCATTCTTTTCTTCTGCCTCCTAATCATTCCAATGTGCTTGTGTATTCTCTCACATGTCCTTGACAGCAGGTATTTTGTATGCATGTATTTTAAATATGCAAAATCTGAACTAAAATCAAGAGTCAGATGCTTAACCTGACTCAGCCAGGTCTTCCTATCCATTTTGCACAAGATTAAGTTGTTTTCTACTTCGGGTGACTTTGTGTTACCTGGGAGAGAGATTGCATGGTTTGTGTTTGCAGCAGGTTGCCATTCCCAGGATAGCCTTTTTCCAATTAAGAGAAGATTCTCCCCATCTGAACACTAGCTTCCATTCATTGGAGCTAATATTTGTGTGAAAGTTAATTAACTACTCCATCAGGCTCTTCTAGTTTTAAGCTTCAGCTTCTGCCAGAGTTTTCTTAAGAGGCCTGAATTGTTTTTTCTTTAAAATTTATACATTAGCACACATTTAAACTAAAAAAGGACAGTTAAAAGTAGAGTCCTTTCTCTGCTCCCAGACATGACCATACTTGTCTTCGTGTTCACAGTTCTATAGAGACAAATTTGGAGATCAACATTTTAACTGTGTGCTCATATTCTTAATAATAGAGCATTTTGTAGTAGATACAACTTGGAGGTAGCATTTTTAAGATGCCTGAGTGATCAGCTGAGCAAGTGAGGCAGGAAGAAGCTGGGTGTTGTAGTAGTTGAGCTTGGATTTTGGAGTCACACAAACCTGGATTAGAGTCCTGGTTCTTTCAATTAGCCAAATGACTTTGGATATTGTGTTTGGTTTTCTTTTCTTTTTTTTTTTTTTAAGATTTTATTTATATATTCATGAGAGACACACACACACACACACAGAGAGAGAGAGAGAGAGAGAGGCAGAGACACAGGCAGAGGGAGATGCAGGGAGCCTGATGTGGGACTTGATGCCGGGTCTCCAGGATCACACCCTGGGTTGATAGGCGGCACTAAACCGCCGAGCCACCTGGGCTGCCCCGTGTTTGGTTTCCTGTAATACCTCTCTTGGAAGATTGTTGTAACAATTAAGTGAGGTGATGCTGCAAAGCACTAGCCTTGTGCCTGGTTAGCTACTCAGAAAATGGTAGCTGCCTTCATCATCATCATCATCATCATCATCATCATCATCAGGCCCCTAAAGCCTGGAATAGTTGAGATAAAAATTTAGAAATGGGGAGAGATGAGCAGCATCATGAGGGCATGAACGTTAAAGACTTAGAGGACTGTGCAGAACTACCCTCTGGAATGGAATCAAAGAAAAGAAGAGGCTAGAGGTCCCACAAAATGTCTATGTGTCCAGCCTTCAAAGAAGACACTTTCAGATCTCACAGTAGATGGGAAGCAGGTGAGGTAATCCTCTTTACAGTTGTTCACATCTGAGGGACCCTATTCTCGGGGCAAAGCCTTTCCCATTCCCTCGTCCTGTGCCTTGGCTCTCCATTCAGAACACGGTCCTGTATACCCTGTTGTGCTGAGTTGAGAGAGATGTGACCCCCTGCAACCAGTTCATTCCCATACCTTTTGGACATGGCCAGCAGTGTCCAGGCCATAGTGGGTTCTCCTCGAGGACGAACAATAGACAGTTTCTGTCTTCACAGTAGGCAGAGACCTGAGGGGGACATAGTTAAGCCACCAGTTTTAACAAGTGCCGTGCCAGAGGTAGGCTCAGGAGGCAGCAAGAATGTGAAGGCAGGACATCTAATTAAAGCCATAGCCCTCGGAGTTGGGAAAGATTCCTAGGGAGACATCTTCACTATCTCTGGATGACACAGAAGTACTTTTAACCTTCTCCTTCAGAAGCGAGACATCTACCTTTCCTTTCATCTTAATTAGGGACCAGTTATGGTAGTTGCGTAACCCCTTGGAGTAAAATAAACCAAACAGGAGCCATTTCCCTTTTATTAACAGAGTATTACGAGTTAGGTTTCCCCCAGCAGCCGTTAACATTCCCGGCATCCCATCTTCTGGAATAATGGAGTGGACTTATAACATAATCAACTCTGTTAATAAATTGATATTATTTTTCTCCAAGGAGACAATTCTCATTATTGGAAACATAAAGCATCCCAAGAAAGCCTTGGAGTCACAGCTGGAAGACTCCATAGGTTAGTGGAGTTAGTGTCTTCCTTATTGAAACTCCTTAATTGATAAAATGTCATTGCCCTATAAAAATACTAGTGCAAATGTGGCACCAGCTAAAATGGCAGCCTTTTGTATCCATAAGCTCTTCTCCCTTTGTGTTCAGAGCTTCAGCCAATAAATATTTACTAGGCATCCTCTGTGTACCAAGCAAAATAATTGGTACCCAAGGATAAAAGAAATGAATAAGCATGGTTCCACAGTAATACTAGGATGTGGTAAGTGCCTTAACAGTAGAGTACTCATAGAGAAAGGAGAGATCTGGGGTTTCACAGATGCTGGACAAAGTAGGGGTTGGGGAGAGTTTAAAAAGGAGAGTCTGGAGTAAATGCAGGTTTAAAGGAGCACAGGGCCCTGGGTTGGGGGAGAGAGGGGAGAGATGAATAATTAGCCCAGCTTCCAGCTGAAGGAACAGAGGCAGAATTGTGAAAAAGAGCTTGGCTTTTAAAGAATATGAAGCCTGTAGTAGGATTGCAGGGCGCCCAGGGTATTTTTGAATAAAGGAAGGCCAGAACAATGAAAACAGAGCCAAAGATGGGAACCCCAGGGAGATATTAAAGGTGAGGAGTGGATGCAGCAAGAGTCTCAGTCCTGGAAGGAGGCTTGAGAAGGAGCAATCAGAGAGGAAGTGTCGAAAACTGATCAGAGAGCCATGGTGCAGAAGCTAAGGAAGACATTTCAAGGATTGTTAAGTGCTAGGGAGAGGTTACGTAAGAGGGGCACTGAAAAGTTTCTTTGAGATCTGGATGTTGCCCCCCAGATGGCAGTGCTAGAGGTAACAGCCAAATGTTAGAGATTGCAGAGAAATGATGTGCTAGGAGGTTAGGCCGGGGAATGTAGACTTGCCTTTCAAGGAACATCCGTGAGGTGGCTCTCCAGGGGTAAGACCCGTGACCAGGAAAAGGAGCAGTGGCACCGTTGTGGAAATCGAATGTAATAAGTGTTCACGGTTGGATGAGAGCCCGAGATGGGGAGATCAGATGGAGGGAGAACTTAATCTGAAAACCCACTGCTGGCCTCGTGCCGTGGCCTTCTGCTCCCTCAGAGTTGTGCACATTCCCCTTTAGAACTTAGATCAACATAACAGGGTCTCCAGTTCTGGATCAGCATAGTCTTGAGCCACTGTTCCCATAGTTCACAGTTCTAGAAGTGACATGACAAAACTCTTTATCATTACTTCTGAAGGGAACACTGGTTTTGACTTGTGGGTTTTTCAAAAGTCAGGCATGGCAAGGGTACCCATAGACACGCAGGCTCATGCAGACGCTGTTTCCGCTACTTCCTGTGATGGGGGACCTGCCATTTGAAATAGGATCGATTTACTCTTTGCCTGTAAAATCTTTGAACGTATATGTTTTCTGCTACTGTTTTTCAGAATCATTTGCTGTTTCAAATAGAGAACTGTGCGATGATGAGAAAGAGTTCATACATTTTCCAGTGTGTGAAGGGACCTCTCAACCTGAACCCTCGTGTTCAGCTGTCAGAATCACAGCCAATAAACACTACAGGAGCAAAACCTCTCAGGAAGGTGCTTTAAAAAAGATGCATGAGGAAGAACACCATCAACAAATGTCCATCTTACAGCTGCAGCTGATACAAATGAACGAGGTGCATGTGGCCAAAATCCAGCAGATAGAGCGGGAGTGTGAGATGGCAGAGGAGGAGCACAGGATAAAAATGGAAGTTCTCAATAAAAAGAAGATGTATTGGGAAAGAAAGCTACAAACTTTCACCAAGGAGTGGCCTGTCTCCTCATTTAACCGGCCCTTTCCCAATTCACCCTAAGACTGCGGGGGTCGGCTCCCTTGTAACCAGCCCATGTGGGCAAAGAAAGCCTGGAACGTGAACTTGCGGTCAGGAACTTGTAACAGAGCTACAAGTAGGAAACTTAGAGCGGTAGTAGTCGCGTATTTAAGAATACATTCAGGTAAACAGCCAGCCGCACCCTGTGTACCCCTTCAGTGGCAAAGAAGCTGTTCCAGTCTCCTGAAAATGATCACTACGAGTGCTATAATTCTGAATGTAATGTCTCTTAATTAGAATTCATACAAGAACCATGTGCGAGTGTTGTTGTTGTATTTTTTTAAATCAGATTGCAAGTGTGACTATAAAGAAGTGTGGCTGATTTTTTTTTTTTTTTTTAAATAGACAGAACTTTTCTATCCAAATGAATGGGCTCCTATTGAAAGCAGCACAAAGACCCAGGAGGCCACACATTGTTTCTGCAGTGGTGGTGCTGTTGCTCAGAACTTGCGGGAAGTCCTTAGGGAACCTCCCTGAGAACCGCACACAGCACCTCTCTCATTGTTTTTTGTTTTGTTTTGTTTTGTTTTTCTTATCAGTGTCGTTTTTTTGTTTTTTGAGTGGCTTTTCTGATTTTAAACAGTCCAGCATTTGGAAGGATATTTTCTAATGTGGCTCATAAACTGCCTTTTAAGGCCTTTCCCCCAAAGAGGAGTTCCAAATAGCAGCTCCAACCGTGATAGTTTGTTGGAACTAAGGATGTAACTGCTTTGAGGGAGAAACGTTCATTAGATTTCTACAATCTGTCATGTCTGTTTTATTAAAAGATAAGACTTGCAATTTTATAGTCACACTGTGTATGTTTTTTAAAGGTGCTGCCTCCCCCCACTGTGCTCATCTTTGCTTTTCCTCTGTAGTGTCCTCCCAACTTTGTGCTACTGAGTTCATGGGCGCCCTGTTTTTAATCTCTAGCCACCTAGGGAAAGGCCCTTCGGTCACTGTGCTCATGGTGCTAGCTGATAGTAATGCTTTGTAGTTTGCATTGCATGGGTAGCATTGGGCTTTTTAAGAACCCATTACCAACATATTTGGAAATATGGATTGGCAAGTGGATATTTGGATTGGGTTGTGATATAACTTCTCCTGTAGCCTAGTGTTGAAAACATTTCTGGGATGTTGGACACAGCAGTAGCTGGAACAGTCAAAGTGACACTTAACGTGCCAAGGCAGGTCAGCAATTTCTGAGTGTGAAATATCAAGGCCATGTGATGGGGAAAGAAAAGAATGTGTGGCAGAAGCTATGTAGGGAGTGTAAGGCTAGGAGTCAGGGCCTGAATTCTGATCGTGGCCCTGCCTCAAAGTACCATGTGACCTGGTGTAACTCCTTTTAATCCAGGCTCTGGTCTTTCCTGTTCATACAACAAGGAAGTTGGTCTAGCTAATGTTCAGAATCTGCTACAACTCCTCGACTATAATAGTCTGTAGAGTCTTGGATGGGTACTGCCAACATCATGGTTGTCCAGAGGGCATGGGTCAACAGGCAGTAATTGACGACTTGCATTGGCTCAGCTTCCTGCCTTCATAATTTTGGGATTTGGGTCCTGGGAGCTATAAGTTCAATAAGATAAACAGACACTTGTTAGTGATGCACTGCATAAAACTTGAATGGATATCAGTTTATTCTCTACCCTGATCTCTTAATATAAGGAACTAGTTATTTGAAGGAAAGCTGTGAAGACTAGTCTTTGAAAGGGAGAATCCTTTTGTAAGGATTTGTGTCCTTCATTTCGTTTTTACCCAATGGACTCTTCAGATAAGACACATCTGGATAAAGTCCCAAGCTTAAATGATTTATGGGAGACAGGACTCGACTCTCCATGCCCTCTCACCCCTTCAGGATTAGGGCAGGGAACAGCAGGCCCTCAACATGGATGTCAACTGAGAGAAGTGTCGCTTTGCTTCACCTACTGATCCATCTGGAAATCTTGTTAATATGCAGCTTCTGGAGTGGGACCTGAGATTTTGCATTTCTTAAAAACTCCCAGGTTATGCCAGTTCTGCCTGTCTGATCATCACACTTCTGTGTAGTAAGGTTTCAGAGGACTCCAAGAAGATTTTACTTATTTCCCACCCCCTACCCAGATTGGGTTTGGTACACTTTGTGTGCAGCTTTGTGCTGGATATTATCCTCTCTCAGAATTTATCACTTAAGCACACAAACAACCATTGCAGAACACAACACACACACAAAAAAATGCTCACACATAATGAAACTATAAAAACATGGAACTAATTCCTAACCAAACAAAGGATAATGAAACCAGCAGCCTAAAGCAACTTGCTCTACTGTTAATGATATTTATGAGTTTTTAACAGTTTTCCACTTGGGCTATGCATTAGAAATAGTATTTTATAAATAATTAGTCTCACCTGGTTCCATTCTCAAAAGATTCTTATTCAGTTGACCTGGGTTGGGGCCTGGTCCTCTACATTTTTTGAAAACTTTAATGGAGATTATAATATGTCATTGGGATTGAGAACCAATGGTGTAGAGCTCACAGATATGTCTCATTTGATCCTTAATCCTGTGAGGTCATGCAGAAGTAAGAAAATGATGCTCAGAGAAGAACCATCTGGTACCAGACCAGTAGCTAATAAATGGCAAAGCAGAAGCTCAGTTCCCAGCCTCTTGATTAGAAAACAAACAGTCCCACCTGCCTGCCCCTGCCCCATCCCTCCAGGTTATATCAGAGATTTGTTTTATTCTGAAAGCCAGATCATGCCTATGGTGTACTTTGGTGTCTCCATTCATGGACAGGTATATGTTCATTTCACCGTTGAGTAGTTCCCTAACTGAGGTGGAAATGCAAAAGCATTTCTTGATAGATGTTGTAGGGAACAGACAAAATTTAAGACAGTTCACCATCCCCCCAGCCAGATCACAGACACAGCCCAGTAAGGGAGGGAAGACTTGTACACAGCTGTCACGTACTCCATTAGTGCATATCTTCAAGTGCATTTGTAGCTCAGAGCAAATAACCACCTCCTCCAGGAGGAAGGAAGCCTTCTGGAGGAGGTGGCATCTGAGCTAAGTCTTTAGAGTTGGCATTTGGACAGGTAGAGATTCAGAAAGAGGAGAACCTTTGCTGGATGCAAGGTCCTGTTGAAGATTCAAGAGGATGAGACACATGATTGGGAAGCAGTGAGAACATGGTGGATTTCCAAATTGGGCAGTAGCATGATCAAAACTGTGAGCCAGGAGGAAGAAGAGAAGGTGAAACTGAGTGTAGAGAAGATGAATCTGGGAGATGAGGTAGGAGGATCTGGCCCTGGTTAGGACGAGATGATAGAAGGATCTAGAGGAGGCTCTAGTCAGACTGGGGGAGACCAATGTCAAGAGTACTGCAGAGGGGGACGCAGTCAGGTTTGGCGGTGGATTGCTTTTGTTGGAGAGGAGAGGTGAGGTGTTAGAGCTAGATGCCTGAAAGAATAATCCTGCCAATTGAAATGAAAGCAGAAAGAATGCATTTCTGGCTCTGACTCAACGCAGGAGAGGTCGAGAGATGAACTAATGCTGTTGCCTGCCACTCAGCCTCAAACACGAGCACCTGCACCCATCTCTGCTTTGATTGTCCCATCTTCACTCTGGCTTTTGTCTCTTCTACCTGTCTGTCCGACACAGTAGCCCCTCTTTGGGTCTTTGTCAGCCCCCTTGTTTTGTGCTGCCTCTGCCCCCAGTACCTCCAGTGCAGCTAGCAGTGCATGTCACCATCTCTTATGGTTTTGTGCTAGAAAGTTCAGAAAAGATTCTTTAGCATGCCATGTTGTGTAAAGGGGCATTAGTGGAGGGGCTGGTAATCCCCATGTAGGCCTATCACAGCCCCTTTACAAAAGTCAAACATGGAAACCTGCCCTCTTAAGCATCAAAATTTTAGGGAATGTTTTATGAATCTCGCAAAGAATCTTAAAATGCATTGGCTTTTTTTTTTTTTTTTTTTAAAGAGGAAAGAATAAAGGAAGAGAGGTGGCATGGTGGCAGAGTGCGTTTGAGTTGTCAACAGCTTCTGCAGTGTCAGGTCAATTACATCAGCACTTGGTCTGGAGCAGGGGAAAGGAATGGCTCTGCCTTCTGGGAATGTCAGAAGGACCTGATAATTATATTTGGCAAAGCCACAAGGAGCGGTTCTGTAATGTCATTGCTAAGAATTACCCTTTTAATAGCATTTCTGGATGTCTGAGCTTTTCAAATGAAGTGACACTCTTTGCTGCCGTGGCTTTCCTCTTTCTTGGGCTGCTTCCAACTGGTCCTCCTGTTCCTCCTCGCCCTTGCTTTGATATGAGTTCATATTTTCTGTCTTCTGCCTTCCCAGCCCTGCTCCTCCAGCCCCTCCTTCTGCACCCACAATAGCTCCCACTCTCCCCTGTTTTAGAGGTGGAGTCAGGTGAGAGTGTGTGTGTGAGGGAAATACTTGCCAAAGGGTAGCACATTCAACAACATCTGGTATCGAGGTGAAGCGTAGCCTTAGACTAGCCAAACTGTGGACAACCTGCTTCCATGCTGCATCTGCTACCTTGGTGTTGGTGGGACTCAGAAGTCATGGGAAAGATCACCAGTGATCCGTGACAGCAACATATTCTTTTCCTAATCGTGCCATATATTATGCCCTTCAACACAATTTACTCATCTTTGCCTCCGTTTCTCCATCCGTGAAAGTGGTGTAATACTTATCTACCTCCCTTAAATGTTGTGAAGA
Organism: Canis aureus; assembly: GCF_053574225.1. Classification (NCBI taxonomy): domain Eukaryota; kingdom Metazoa; phylum Chordata; class Mammalia; order Carnivora; family Canidae; genus Canis; species Canis aureus. Next base: position 59,226,845 of record NC_135620.1, read on the forward strand.
TTAGTCTATGTTAGTAAAGCACTTTTGAAATAAAGAGTGATGTAAAGCATTTTAACATTACTGTTGTCATTGTGATATGGACGCCCTCCTGCAGAGAAGCTGCCTTATAGGGGAAGTACCGCAGGTACACTGTGGTTTAGGAACACCCAGTATAGAAAACTTCCATAACAGATACAAGAGTGGGATTATTTGCTTTGTCAAAAATTTCAACATGACATTTTCTTAAACAGCCTTTTGATGTATTTAGAATGAGATTCAATTTATAGGAGAGTGATGAAGGTTTTTTTTTTTTTAAGATTTTATTTATTCATTTGAGACAGAAAGGGGCAGAGAGAGAGAGCCTGAACAGGGGGAAGAAACAGAGGGAGAGGGAGAAGCAGACTCCCACTGAGCAGGGAGCCCGATGTGGGGCTTGATTCCAGGACCCTGAGATCATGACCTGAGCTACCCAGGTGCACTTGAAGTAAGGTTTTTATTTTATTTTATTTTATTTTATTTTATTTTATTTTATTTTTTTTTTGAAGTAAGGTTTTTAAAGAGCATATCTATTGAATCTCCATACAACTGTTAACTGTTGGGTTTGCAAGCTGATTATTACCCTAACAGTGCAATTTATCATCACTAGGTGGAAAAAAGTCTAGTCCTACATTATCCAGATATCCAGATTATGCATGAAGGTTCTCTCACTGTTTTCACTCATTGGAATGAACAGAATGATGATCCTGCTACTTCTGAATGAGGATCAGAAGCTCTAGTTCTACTTGCAAAATGCCCTTACAGCACTGCCAGTGTGTGTGTGAGAGTGTGTGTGTGTGTTGTGTGCGTGTAAGATTAACCATGTACCTTCATTAAAGGGCTCAGAGTGGGGAGCACCTGGGAGCTCAATGGTTGAGCATCTGCCTCTGGCTCAGGGTGTGATCCTGGGGTCCTGGGATCGAGTCATGCATTGGGTTCCCTGCAAGGAGCCTGCTTCTCCCTTTGCCTAGGTCTCTGCCTCTCTGGCTCTCATGAATAAATAAAAAAAATCTTTTAAAAAATCTTTAAAAAAAATAAGGGGCTCAGAGTAGGACGTTCTCTATCCATAAACATGGGCTCTCTTAACTCCTGATGACCGTCAAGAGATTTAATTGGGTTCTGGTTTGAGTCTTCTTTTTATGGGTTTGTTGGGGAAAAAAATTCCAAACCCTATTATTTAAGAAGTTGGGTTTTTTTGATAAAAAGAATATTTGTTACAGAGAAAATACTGTAAGTAGACATAGAAGTTAAGGTTTCAGTTTTTTGTCCCATCATCTGGTTCAGCTTCCGGAGTAATGAAGAAGGAAGCTCAGAGGTTGGTGCTCTGCTGGTGAGGTGCATATGGATCTAGATTATTATCCTTGAGTCTCAGAGAGTGTCTTTGGATGGGCTAGTATTAGATCTTCTGAAGGATGGGAGGGTGGTTACTCCAGCCACTCAACCACTGGGAAGTCTGGGGGGAGCTGGGCAGATGTACTCAAATTCTTGAGCCTGAGGCTAATGGACCAGGAACTATCATTCAGGTGAAGCTCTTCTCATTATGATAGCAGAAGTACAAGAGGACAACTCCAGCTTGTGTGTAGAAGCACATTTCAAATTTCAACATTAAATCTGCTAATATTTCGTTGGCCAAAACAAGTCACATGGTTGAGCCCAACATCAAGGGGAGGGAAGTAGAGTTCTCCTAAGAAGGTTTGGGGCTTGATCCTAGGACCCTGAGATCTTGACCTGAGCTGAAGGCAGACATTCAACAGACTGAGCCACTCAGGTGCCCCAAAACAAAAAAATCTTAAAAAAAATTATAACACACAGTTTTTCTATTCAGAGCCTGAGTTTAAAGCTTAGTTTTTAGGGAGACCTGGGTGTCTCAGTGGTTGAGCATCTGCCTTTGCCTCAGGACATGATCCTGGGGTACTGGGATCAAGTCCCACAACAGGCTTCCTGAAGGGAGCCTACTTGTCCCTCTGCCTGTGTCTCTGCCTCTCTCATGAATAAATAAATCAAATCTTAAAAAAAAAAACCCTTAGTTTTGCAAAGAATGTGACCTCCTGAATATTAGACTATCATCTGTATAATATCTACTTCCTAAGATTGCTATAGTGATTATATGAGGATACAAATATGGAAAAGCCGTATAAACTATAAAATTAAAAAAAAATTTTAAAGGAGTCCCTAAAACTCTTTTCTGATATTCTGTGTTACAAGAGAATCCCAGACTCTCTTCTGACATCACAGAACTTCATCTTAATCTCTTCTTCCGGCCTCCCCTTTCTGACATTCCCTGTTTCAGAGCCTGTCTCTGTACAATTACTTCCATTGATCCCTCTGGCTGGAGTGCTGTTGGCCTCTCCACAATCCCTTCCCATCACCTATGCTGCTGAAGTGTCACCCATTCTTCAAAGTCAAACGACACTAGAAGACACTCCTGGAACCGGGGCTCTGTTCCCAGGTTTGCTGGTAACTCATGAGTAACTCGTCATGAGGACAAGTTACTAGGTCTTTCATGCTATTAATTTCCTTATTTGTAAAATAAGGAGGTTGGAGGAGAGGATCTCTAAATTCCTTTCCCCTGTTCTCATTAGTCTAATTCTCAAGTTAAAGTAATCTTTTCCATTTACTGCACATAACCCAAAATTTCAATTTAGCATTCTCTTTGACAGATAATGTGCACATAAATGGAATTCAAATACTGCATCCAAATGGATCACTCCCAAGGTTGAAAGCCCCATTTGTAGAAGCTAATGATATTGGATGATAATTGTACTTAAATTGTTTCTAAAACAATCTAAATACAGTCAAATAAGAATTTCTGTATAATGGGGGGATCCCTCAGTGGCTCAGCGGTTTGGCGCCTGCCTTCGGCCCAGGGCCTGATCCTGGAGTCAGGGGATCCAGTCCCACGTCTCTCCCTGCATGAAGCCTGCTTCTCCCTCTGCCTGTATCTCTGCCTCTCTCTCTCTCTCTCCCTGTGTCTCTCATGAATAAATAAATACAATCTTAAAAAAAAAGATGATTAAAGAATTTCTGAATAATGAGCACAAAAGATTTGCTGCTTCCTAAAATATAATTTTCGCAACAAAATATAACTGAGTACTGTTTCCTTTAGCTGTTTCAAATTGTCCAATTCTATAGATTATAGGATACTTCTATTTTACAATTGCCCTGTTCTAAGACAATAGTGTGTAGATTTTTTGCATATGTTTAAAAAAATCTTAGCAGTTGATTTCAGTAGATGATATCTGTTATAAAACCAGGGGGGTCTGAAACCTAATTCAAGTGAAGGAAGAAGGAAGGGAGTTAGCATTTGTTGAACATCTTTTGTGGTCCTAGGCATGTTTGTATATATTATCTAATTTAATTCTTAAAATACTCTCTAGGAATAGGTAATATCATGTATATTTTATTTTTTATTTTTTTAATTTTTATTTATTTTTTTGGAATATTTTATTTTTTTAAAGATTTATTTCCTTGGGATGCCTGGGTGGCTCAGTGGTTGAGTGTCTGCCTTTGGCTCAGGGTGTGATCCCAGGGTCCAGGATCGAGTCCCACATTGGGCTTCCTGCGAGGAGCCTGCTTCTTCCTCTGCCTATGTCTCTCTCTCTCTCTGTGTCTCTTGTGAATGAAGAAATCAAATCTTTAAAAAAATTAAGATTGATTTCTTTGAGAGAGAGAGAGAGTGTGTGTGAGCGGGGTGGGGGCGGGAGAGGGAAAGGAAGAGAGAGACTCTCAAGCAGACCCTAATATATGTGGAGTCCAACGTGGGGCTTGATTTCAAGACCGTGACATCATGACCTGAGCTGAAACCAAGAGTCAGATGCTCAGCTGACTAAGCCACCCAGGTGCACCTTGTCTATATTTTAAAGATAGTGAAATGAAGACTTGAGAGGTTAAGTGACTTGTTCAAAATCATATACCTGAACTGTACACTTAAAAATGGTTAAAATGGGGGATGCCTAGGTGGCTCCGTCGGTTAAGCACCTGACTTTGGCTCAGGTCGTAATCTCAGGGTCCTGGGATTCCTCTCATAAAGCAAATTCTAGGACCAATTCAGACCTCCTGAATCAGAATCCCTGCAGGCTGGACTGGAAATTTATACTTTTAACAAGCTTCCCATTTGCTTGTTAGGTATCATAAAGTTCCAGAACCACTGCTACTAGGATGTCCCCATGGCATGATAACAAAAATCACTTCACTTGCATGCTCGTTTCCAGGTGATAAAGCTTTTTCACATCCTGTTTCTCCTGTACCTGTACAGCAGGATGACGAAGGCAGTACCATTAGCCCCACACTGCTGACATGGAATTTAATCTCCTGTGGTTAAGTGCTGGACCCAAAGGTCTTCTGACTCCTAGGAAAGTGTTCTTTTGTTATTTTGTGGCTCTCTCTCCCACTGTACTATTCTTCACTTATACTCCTACACAAATTAGAAGTTCTTTTATGTCTAAAAAGCTTTGCAGAACAATTTTCTTGCTATGATGCTTTTAAAGATTTCAATCTAATTTAATTTAGCACATTAAGAAGTACAGTTTATGCTTATAAGCATAAAGCTACCCAAGGTCATGGCAAAAAAAAAAAAAAGTAATGAAGAAATAGACTGTATTGAGTTTTTTAAAAAATCTTTTTTTACTCTCCACCTAGATTTACCAATTGTTAACAGCTTTTCTCTCTTTCAAGCGCTTTGAAAGCTGCAGATATTATGACACTTTGCCCCTAAACTATTCAGCATGCATGTGCTAAGAATAAGAACATGCTCCTGCATTACCACAATCCCATTATCACACCTAAGAAAACTGATAATAATTCAATAATATCATCTATGTGCAGTCTACATTCAAATTTCTCCAGTTGCTTTAAGAATGTTTTTTATTGCTGTTGATTTTCTCAGATTCAATCAAGGTTATTACATTTGGTTGTTTTCGTCTTTTTAGTCTAATTTAATCTAGAACAAACCTCTCCTTTTTTGTTTTTCATGACATTAAATTTCTTGTAAAGTCCAGGCTTTGTCAATGTGCCTCATACACTGGATTTATTTACTTCCTCATGATTAGATTCAGGTTAACCCTCTTTGGCAAGACTATCATGTCAATAATGTCATGTACTTGTCATTACATAATTTTGGAAGTCACGTGGTCAAAAGCTGCCCCACCATTGGGGGAGCTAAATTTCATCACTTAGTGAAGGCAATATCTGCTAGATCTCTCCATTATAAAGTTACTTTTTGGGATGCCTGCGAGGCTTGGCAGTTGAGAGTCTGTCTGCCTTTGGCTCAGGGCATGATTCTGGAGTCCTGGGATCAAGTCCCGCATTGGACTCCCTGCATGGAGCCTGCTTCTCCCTCTGCCTGTGTTTCTGTCTCTCATGAATAAATAAATAAAAAATCTAAAAAAAAAAAACAAAAGATTTTACTTATTTATCACGAGAGACATAGAGAAAGAGAGGCAGAGACACAGGCGGAGGGAGAAGCAAGGAGCCTGACATGGGACCCGATCCGGGGACTCCAGGATCACGCCCTGGGCGGAAGACTCAACTGCTGAGCCACCAGGGATTCCCCCATCCAATGGTTTTAGCATCCATTAATGATCATCACTCTGATTAGTTATTTCATAGGGATTGCAACATTATGATTAATCAGTCTTGATAATTTGCCAGCATTCATATGGAAAGAAAGTATGCCAGACCTGAGAAAAATCTTAATTTAGTTCACACTGATTACTCAGAAAGCAAAGGGTCCACTTTGTCCCAACCTTCTTAAGGAGCTACCTTAGAACTCCTCTGCTGGAGATATGTAGTAAGAGGGGTAGTTTCTCCCCCCACAACAATATTAATAAATGCCCACGTGAGAGAAAGGGCCCCTAAATTCCTTCTCTTAAGCACTCCTGCTTCAAATTGCTTCTCTGCTCTCTGCCTCTGGTGCTATGGATCGATCTCTCTTGAGCTCTGCTGGGAAAAACACATATTTTCTCTCCCTTTAACATCATTGACTACACTTCTCAAATCTGACCAAAATTTCTCTGTAGTAGGGACTTGGGCAGTAATCTGGCTAAGAGGGAGGGCCCAGGGTATTGGCTATGGTGTCTATTACATATATTGCATATTTTATTTTATTTTATTTTTAATTATTGGTGTAAGTTTTTCTTTTTTTCTTTTTTCTTTTTAGATTTTATTTATTTATTCATGAGACACACACACAGAGAGAGAGACAGAGAGAGAGAGAGAGAGGCAGAGACACAGGCAGAGGGAGAAGCAAGCTCCACGCAGGGAGCCTGACATGGGACTCGATCCCGAGTCTCCAGGATCTCGCCCTGGGCTGGAGGTGGCGCTAAACCGCTGAGCCACCCGGGCTGCCCTATATTGCATATTTTAGATCACTTAAAAACAAAGTAATTTTGTATACAAGGTAGAATGCAACTGCCCACATCAATGATGGTGATGAAGATTGGGGTAGAAAGGCTAAGAGGGAGCTGATAGGGATCACAGTGGGGCCATAGTTACCTTAAGCCACCTTTTGACCTAGCCACTCCCCCCCCCCCCCCCCACCATCCCCACACCACCCCATCTCTGTTTCTCTCTGGAAAATATCAAAACCAAGATCCAGGAATTTCCTTGGTATCTCAATACCATATCTACAAACCCATTTGAGTCAGCCTCCATCTCTCTACCTTCCCTCTAATTACAAAGAAAGTGTCTTCTCTCAAGGTAATCCTTCCTTCTACGCTTTGAATTCCACCCTTTCCTGTCTTCTTAAGTTACTTGAAATTATCCTCATCCTACTACTGATTATCTTTTATCCTGTATTGTGTATTCAACTGCCCCCACCCCACTGGATCCTTATCATCATTAGTTTTTTTGTTGTTTTTTGAGGGGGGTGGGAGTGTGACAGGACAGGGAGGGGCAGAGGGAGAGGGAGAGAGAATCTTAAACAGGCTCTGTGTGAGCCCAACCGTGACACAGGACTAGATTTCATGACCCCAAGATCATGACTTGAGCCGAAACCAAGAGTTGGACGCCTAACTGACTGAGCCACCCAGGTGCCCCATCATCATTGTTTAAATATTATACAGTCTCATCTTAAAAAGTCCCTCTTCCACCCATAGTTACTTCTAGCTTTGTTTCTCTTCTCTTTATAGCCAACCTGTCTAAATGATCAGTCTCCACTTCCTACTTATGTCTCAACATGCTCTAATCTGGATTCTACTCTTACCACTTTACCACTTAACAGGCTCTTGCTAGGATCGCTGATGACTTCAAGTGGATATATCCATTGGACACTGTGTAGTACTCATCTTGCTTGATCTTTTTCAGCAGCATTTGAGCAGTTGACCACATCTTGCTTCTTGAAACACTTTTTGGTCACAATGACATTGTTTTCTTCCCATTTTCCTCCTAATTTCTGGCAGTTCTTTCATAGTTCCCTCCTTTGGAGTTCCTCAGGGCTTCAGCCTAGGCCCTCTTCTCATTGTTAGTCACTTTTAAGTCATCACACCCACTTCTGTGACTTCAATTAATTTATCCTTTGATGACACCCACACTTCTATGTCCGGTTTAAATCTCTCAAGAACACCAGACTTAAAAATCCAACTGGCTCAATACAGATGCCTCATTGGCCACTCAGACTCAGTGAGCCTACAACTGAGCTCATCATCCTTCCTCCAAACCTGCTTCTTCTCCAGAAATGGTTATTTTAGTAAATGCCACTAAACCAAGGGATAACCCTGGCTTGACAGTTTCTCCCCACATCTAGACAGTCACCAAATTCTGTTGATCACCATCCCCCCCGCCCCCGCAATCTAATTCATTTACTTGTTACCATCTTCCCTAGTCTAAGCCACCATCATCACTCATCTAGACCACTGCAATAGCTTTCCCATAGTTTCCTTGGGTGCATTGTACCTTTTCAATCTACTCTGTACATTGCAGCCCAAGTGATTTTTTTTTCCAATAGCATCACTGAGATATAATTAACATACCTTATGGTTCACTCCTTTAACTAAGTGATCTTTAAAAAAATTTTTTTTTAAAGATTTTATTTATTTGAGAGAGAGAGTGTACCAGCAGGGTGAGCAACAGGCAGAGGAAGAGGGAGAAGCAGGCTCCTTGCTGAGCAGGGAGCCCGATGTGGGACCTGATCTCAGGATGCTGGGATCATGACCTGAGCCAAAGGCAGATGCTTAACTGACTGAGCCACCCAGGCACCCCTAACTAAGTGATCTTTTAAAAATACAAATCTGAGCAGGCAATTTCCTGTTTATAATTTTAGGATGGAATCTGAATCCTTATTCTGGCTTGAGAGGCCCTATGTGATCTGGCCTGTGCTTCCTGAAGTCTCCAACCTCATTCTTTATGTCATTTACCTGCTCACTTTCCACAGCTTTAGGCATAGCTGGCTTCTCTGCTTCTAATCTTGCCATATTCTTTTATTTTTACATGTTGAACTTTCTTCATGGAATACTCTTCCCTTTCTCCTCCCTCCTAACTCTTCAATCTTCCAGCCTTAGCTTACATATGACTTCTTTGGAGAAGCTTTATTTGATACCCACTGCCCCTGGGATGTTAAGGATCCCTGTCTGATGCTTTCACACATGCTTTGCAAAAATCTTTTACAATTATCATTGTTTGTTTAAAGTCTGACTCCCTCTTGGACTATAGGACAGGGACTGTGCCTATCTTGTTCACTTGTGCATCCTCAGTGGCTAATGTGGTTGCCTGGCACATAACAGGCAATCTCTAAACACTTGTGGATGAATATGAGATGAATGGTGCTACTGTCACCACTCTCCATACCCTGCCCTGACCCTTGCTCCCACTCCCATCGAAACCACCATAGCTGTCCTAAGTCTTATCATGATTGTTCTGTGTTGAGAGAAACAGTTTAGAATGTGGTCTTTGTTTCAACTTTATAAATTCCTTAATTAGGAACCCAGACTAAGTGCCAAGTCTAACTGTATTGATCCTGATGCTGAGTCCATCAGACTGTAGGAAATAATTTTCAACTAACAGCCAAGGAAGGAGAATTAGAAAACGGTTGACTCAATTTAAGCTTACATGTACACATATAGATGAGTTGCTATATACAGTGCATGGATACATACATGTAAATCTGCATGTACAAACACAGAGCCCAGCTGTCACACTCAAATATGCATACATACACACTCTCAGAGAGGCAACCTGATATATACTCACTCATTCCCTACATATGTACACAGAGAGTAAAATGACATATGCTTGCCACTTTTGCATATGTACAGAGGCAAGCTGACACACTCATTACATATGTACACACACAGGCAAATGACATATGTTCTATACGTATGTATACATACAGAGGCAAGCTGACATACTTAAATATACAGTGGTAAAATATAATTATTTAACTCCATTGGGCTCACTCTTAATTCCTCTATGTAGTTAGCTTCTTGCTTTAGCTCTCTTTCATGATTCTTGGCTCAGTGGATGCCATTCTCAAGTTCCTAGACTCTTGGCTGTAAACTCGTGTCGTTCCCTTTGACCCACCTGGCTGTTTGTCACCACTTTTCCTGCCGCTCAGCAGGCTGCCCTCCTGCAGGTCTCTCTAGCAACCTGTCAGCTCACATGAACTGTTTTGACTGCTGACTTTAACTCTTTGAGTTTTGTCTTAGACCATAGGCTTTCGAGTCAGACAGACCTTGATTCAAGTACCAGTCCTGCTGCCTCCTCGCTGTGTAACCACAGGCAAATTATTTAAACTCTCCAAATCTCAGTTTTCTCAGCTACAGAATGAGGATAATGATAGCACCCTTCCCCATTAGATTTTTGGGAACATTACATTAGATAATACACGTGACGCTCTTAGCCTAGTATATAAATGCAGTTAATGGCTACTGCCACTAATAATAGTTAGCAGTTATTACGTGCTTACTTTGCCACTACTATTCCTAGCTAATTATTTATTGAGTACTTATAAACTAAGCATGACTCTAGGCATTTTACCCATCCAAACCCATTTTATCCTTACAATAACCCTTTGAAACAAATAGAAATTTTATCTTCATATTACAGATTACGAAACTGAGGCATCCAGAAGTAAATTGCCCAAGGTCATAGAGCTAGTGGGTGGCAGAGTTAAGATGCAAAACCAGATGGTTTGGTTCCAGAGCTTACACTCTTAATTACTATGCTATACCTCTTACTACCATTTATGTGTGATTGTCTTTGTCAGAGAAGCTGTTTCTTTGGTACAATCCTTTAGGAGTTAAACCCTTGGAGAAATTTTTGAATTGCAGCTGAAAATTTCTATTTGCTGAAAGATGGAGAAAAATCTTACTTCTGTATTCAGTGCAATACCGAACAATTGAAAGACAAGAAGACCTGCAGGAAGAACCCAGAGATGCCTCCTCAGTCTCCCTATCCAATCATGGGGACTGTTTGGGTGGGATGCTTTTCAAATTGACAGAATTACAGTGGTGAAGCCTGTTCTCTAGGCAGAGTGAGGCTACTTCTCTGGATCCCTATAGCACTTTTTGCTCAGATATCTGTAACCCTTGCCTCCTTGGCTTCTGCCCATCTACGTAATTGAGGACCATTAAGGGGATGTGGGTAACAATCATAGTGCTTTCAACCAGAGTTGTAATTACAAGCAATGTAATCACATTACTGTAATCCCTGCCTGATCACAAGAAGCCCCAACAAAAGTCTCCTGACATGCTGGCAGGGGGCTCAGGATTGTTTGTGCACACTTTGTGGTGGCTGCAGTCTTAGTGGTGCCAATCTTTGCTCCGTTTTGTATCAGACACTGCTGCTGCTCTGTCTACTGGCTCATGTGGTGGAGCTCTGGCGTCAGAGTCAGGTGATTCCAAATTTGTAGCTTTGGGGTTTGAGTTGTCATTTAACCTCATAAACCTCAGTTTCCTACTTATAAAGTGGAAATAATGCCTACCAACAGGGTGGGTGGGAAGATGAGTGACGTAAATACGAAGTGGCTGGCAATACGTGGCATGTAGTAGGTCTTCGGTGAATTGTAGTTGCTGTTGTTGTGGCCTGATCCAACAATCATTCTCCCCCACCAGGATTACTCTGATGGGGTCTCCTCACTAGACCCGAAGTTCCATGAAAAGCAGGGACTTTGTTTTGTTCACTGAGGTTTCTTTGCATCTACAACAGTGCCTACATCACAGTAGGTACTCAGTAAATATTTGTTGAGTCAATGAATGAAATTTAAAACAAGCTGACTTTGTCTTTACTACCCTGGCTGGCATTCAGACCCTTCTTACTCACAGGCATTTGCTCACGATGTTCCCTCTGCCTGCAATACTTTCTCTTCACTTGGCCAACTTCTACTTAGCCTTCTAATCTTAGCGCAAGCATCACTGTAACAGGTAAACCTCTGACCTTTCCCTTCATAGCATTTATCAACATTGTTGCAATTTCACTTTTATTTGTATACTTGTTTGATTAATCTTTGACTGTAAACTTCATTAGGACAGGGACTAGGTCTGTTGTGCTCACCATTGTGTTCAGCAAGGAGTAGGCCTTCAGTACAAACTTACTGAATGAATGACTGAAGAGTGAGTGACTTCACTCACTCTTTCCATTTTTTGAAAAGACTCTTTTCTCTAGGAAGGGGGGTCTAATTTCCCAAGATGGGCCAGAGGTCAATCCCAGGCTTCTGTCAGTGCTGCATCATAAATCATTCCAGTGTTTCTGGACTGAGCTCAAGTGCTGTGACTCTCCTACCAGGGCCAATTTGTCAGTCCCAAATTGTCTCATTACCATTTATTAGGGCTTCATTATGCAGCTAGACCCTGCAGCAGGAGGTCCAGAAAAGCCAGAATTTTGGCCAACCTGGGAGTGTGGAGTAGGATTTGCCATTTACTCCTACCCCTGCCCACATGCTCCATTTCTATTTAGTGTTTATCACACTGAGTTGTAATTGTTAATTTTCAGATGTCCTCCCACTTTCCCCCCAAGACAGCAAGGCAGAATGATCACGTGCCCCTCCAAGGCTACTGTGGTGCCTAGTACACAGTGGGTGCTCATAAAGATTTCTTGAAGGACTGCAATGTTTTAAACATGAGAAAAGCCTTATTGAGGACAAAAACCAACTCATAAGAGAGGGCATTAGCTTTTGCTTTTTAAAAATTTAATTTTAAATCTGAGCCAATGAATCTCTTCTTCAGTTAATTTGGGTTGGTTTTCTGTTACTTGGATCTGAAAATATTCTTTTTTTTTTTTTTTAAGAGAGGGAAGGGTAGGGTAGGGGCAGAGGGAGCAGGATAGAGAGAATCTTAAGCTGGCTCCACACCCAGTGAGGAACCTGACCTCACAACTCTGAGATCCTGCCCTAAGCAGAAATCAAGCTTAGAATGTTTAACCAACTGAGCCACCCAGGCACCCTAGAACTGAAAACATTCTGACGGAGAATAGATCATGGCATTCAAGTATAGGATTTATGATAGTTCATTGTTCAAAAATACGCACCCTGTAGTCACTCCCTCTCTCAATCACCTCCAGAAGAATAGAGTTCCCTTCCCCCTTTCTTTGGGTTCAGCTATGAGACTTGATTTAGTCAGTGGGATGTTAGCAGACATGTACAAGCGGTATGAAAAATGCTTGCACAGTTGGGCATGCCCCCCTGCACCAGTATCAACTCCATAAGAGTTCCCCTTGGGTAGCTTGCTGCCCCTCCAGCTGGGGCCCCCAAAAGCATAATACTGGAGAAGATCAGAGCTCAACCTGCACACAGGAGTCAAGCCCAGCTGAACTTGCAGCTTGAAGCAGAGCCATTCAACACCCAAGCCTAGCCTAGATTAATCAACCCCCAGACCTATGAGAAATGAATGCTAATTGTGGCACACCGCTAAGGGTTTGTGGTTGTTTGTTACAGAGCAGTAACTGACTGATTGAGGTTAGGTCAGTGTTTTCCAAACTGGCAGTGCACTGAGTTACTAGAGAACTTTAATATAAATAAGGGATACTTGAGTACCCAGCCCTCAGCATGTCTGGTGTGGTGTTCAGCAATCTACATTCTTTTAAAACTCTGGGTGATTTTCATGTAGCAAGTCCCATACTCTCGCTACCTAACACTTTGGGGTCACCAATATTAAAGCATGTGATGGGGGTTGTAGTAGATGACCATTAAGACCTTTTTTCCTCTCTGAGATTGGATGATTGAAATCGGAGAAATCCTATTTCTGTAGTAGAGTCCCTTTTCAACTTGACAACTTTTGAGAAATCTATGCTGAATTTTTCCTACCTAATTTGGAGAAAGATGTAGATGCAAATTAATTTGTGATTTATGGGCACTGGGGTTTTGCGTTTTATTTAAGGGTTGTCTCCTCTAGTATTTCTGCCTAGGCTATGGTTAGCAGTCAAATGAAAATTAAATGCACAATACTGGGGGTGGGAGAGCCAAGACAAGAGGGCGGGAAAGAAGCACAAGAAGAGGTCCAGACTAGCAGAGAAGCTGTTGAAGGAATGCTCTGAGAAGGAGCCTTTAGCTGTGGCTTAGCAGTCAGAAACCTGGGATCACACTTGAAACAGAAGCCAGAAGCTGGATTTTCATTTTACCAATTGCCATGCTAGCAGTTTAAAGGTTTGAGGCAAATCTTAACAAAAAGTTAACATATGAATTTACATAAAAAGCCAGTTGAAAATATAATTGAGAAGAAAATAGTTTTAAATTACAAATATAAAAATTTTCATTGAAAAACAATTCAGACAATACAGAAAAATATAAAGGACAAGTGCCAATTACTCATAAGCCCCCTTTCAGAGATAATCACAGTTAATATATAGCTGTATATTTTTCTTGACATCTTTCCTATGGATGTGTACACACACACGTATGTTTTAGAAATATGGGATTTTCTCAACTCATCAATATTTTTTCCATGTTATCATCATAAATAAAATTGCAAAATACTTCGCCATACAAAGAGGAACCATACTTTATTTCCCACAGATGGACATTTAGTTTATATTTACTACTATAAAAAAGTAATGAACATCCTTATATACATATTTGTGTGCTTGTACAATGATTTCTTTAGGATAAATTCCGATACCCGGAATTCCTAGATTTAAAGGATAAACAGGGAATCCCTGGGAGGCTCATTGGTTTAGCGCTTGCCTTCAGCCCAGGGTGGGATCCTGGGGTCCTGGGATCGAGTCCCACATCAGGCTCCCTGCATGGAGCCTGCTTCTCCCTCTGCCTGCGTTTCTGCCTCTCTCTCTCTGTGTCTCTCATGAATGAATAAATAAAATCTTAAAAAAAATACAGGGTAAACATATTTTAAAGGTTTTTGATATAAACTCGAATTGCCCTCCCAAGATGTATAAATTAATAGCGCTAGATTTTGTTAATTCTTTTAACTATTGTTAATTATGTTGAGGAAAAAAAACCCCTTGTGGTTTCAATCTGCCTTTTATTGCTAGTGGGTTTTTAAAAAAAAATTTTTTTTATTGGAGTTCAATTTGCCAACAAATATAGCATAACACCCAGTGCTCATCCCGCCAAGTGCCCCCCTCAGCGCCTGTCACCCAGTCACCCCAACCCCCCACCCACCTCCCCTTCCAGTACCCCTTGTTCATTGCCCAGAGTTAGGAGTCTCTCATGTTTTGTCACCCTCTCTGATATTTCCCACTCATTTTCTCTCCTTTCCCCTATAATCCCTTTCGCTAGTTTTTATATTGCCCGTAGAGTGAAACCATATAATGATTGTCCTTCTCTGATTGACTTCACTCAGCATAATACCCTCCAGGTCCCTCCACATCGAAGCAAATGGTGGGTATTTGTCATTTCTAATGGCTGAGTAACATTCCATTGTATACATAGAGCACAGCTTCTTTATCCATTCATCTTTCGATGGACACCGAGGCTCCTTCCACAGTTTGGCTTTGCTAGTGGGTTTAAATATGCCTTCATATATATTGTCATATTTTATGTTACTTATTTTTAAAAATATTTATTTATTCATGAGAGACACAGAGAGAGGCAGAGGGTGTAGCAGGCTCCCTACGGGATGCCCGATGCAGGACTTGATCCTGGGACCCCGGGGTCACCACCACCGGAGCTGAGGGCAGAGTCTCAACCCCTGAGCCACCCAGGCATCCCTGTATCTTAAGTTAAAAAGACAAGTCAGCTTCTCATTTTTCTGTTATGTCAACGTTTTCCTCTTGATTTATATTCTTCATATTGAGTATATTATCTCCTATTCACATTGAAAATATTTTCTCTGATGTGGCTTTGCTTGTGGTGGCTTTTCGCACATTTAAAAATTTTGAGGCATATTTATCAATTTTTCAACGGGATTAAAAAAAAAAAAAAAACTCCAAGGCGAGAAGCCGCATAATCTACGGAAAAGGCAGAGGACCTTGGAACAATCCAGTCCATAATCTTACTACCCTAGGTCTCCTCTACCAAGATGTGACGGAGAGAGCACCGACGGGGAGGCCGACCACATGGCCTCTCCGGGGCCCAACTTCCTCATCTATGGGATGGGGATGAAAATGAAAACTCCCTTGCAGGGCTGCAAAAAAGAATTGGGGAGAACGCTCGTGACAAGCTTCGTCCAGGTCTTGCATGTGGCAAATTGGCAAATGCATATGCAATATGAGCTCTTACGGGGAGTGGGAGAGGGCACTATGGATGTTTACAAGGGTCTTTTAAATTCAGTAGGTGTTTGTGGGGAAGGGGTGGGGGTGAGGAGCCTGGCCGCTCACCGCATCTCTAAGAACTGCACAGCGGGAGTTGGAACTTGGGTCCCAGTTCGGGTGCTGTCCCATTCTTGGGGTGCGACCTTGGACCAGTCACCTTCGCCTCTCCGCGGCTCCATTTCTTTGCCTGGAGCAGAGATGGGTGATGGACCACCTGCCCTCCCTTCGCGGCCTCGCTGCTGGGCCGAGGCAATGCTTGAAAACCACTTGCAAAGGGCGGCAAAGGCGTGGGTCAGGGCAGCGCCCCCCGCGCCCGCCCCCGCCCCCGCGCGCCCGCCCCCCGCCCCGCAGCAGGAACAATAGCTCCCCCGGAGGCGGCGCCGGCCGCGGGCGGGGGCGGGGCTGCCGACGCGGGCGCCGGGGGTGTGCGCGGGGCGGGGTCGCAGCCTCCCCTCCCGCCCGCGGCTCTGTCACGCGCCCCTCGCCGGGCGGGCCGGGGTCTTTGTGACGCGGTGGCGCCGGCCGCGGACACAAAGGGAAGGCGAGCGGCGAGCGAGGGGCTGCGCCCGCCCGCGCCCCCGCCCGCGCCCCGCCCCGCCCGCGCCCGCGCCCCCCGCCCGCCGCGCGCGCGCGCCCTCCCGCCCGCCCGCGCCCCCCGCCTCGGGCTCCCCCACGCGGGCCCGCACCCCCGCGCGCACCCCCGCGCGCACCCCCGCGCGCGCCCCGCGCCCCTCCGACTCCGTCCCGAGCGCGGCGGGCCGGGGCCTGGCGGGCGCGGCGGGCGGGCCCGGGATGCCGAGGGGCTGCTAGGAGGCGCCGAGGCGGCGGCGGGGCTCCCGGCGCGCGGCTGGATGCCCCGGGCCTGCGGCTCCCTGCGCTTCCCGCCGTCCAGGGGCGCCAGCCATGGGCACCGCGGCCGCTGAGGCGCCGCTCCGGCTGCCTGCCGCGCCCCCGCTCGCCTTCTGCGGCTACACGTCGGTGCTCCTGCTCTTCGCCTTCTCTCTGCCCGGGAGCCGCGCGTCCAACCAGCCCCCGGGCGGCGGCGGCGGCGGCGGCGGCGGCGGGGACTGTCCCGGCGGCAGAGGCAAGAGCATCAACTGCTCAGGTAGGAGCGGCCGGAGCCCGCCCTTGCGGCCCCTCCCTCCCTCCCTCCCCGTCCGGCGGCCGCGCGGGCAGGCCCGGGGCGCGGGGCGCGGGGCTCGGGGGCGCGGGGAGCGGGGAGCGGGGCCGGGCGCCGCGTGCCTTGCGGGCTCGGGGCCCGGCGGGGTCCCGGGGAGTGGCCGCGCGTGCGGCCGTGTGTGTCGAGCGTCTGCGCGGGAGCGGCCCGGGGCGCCGTGGGCTGCGGGGACGGGACCCGGCGGGGGGGCGGGGGGCGGGGGGCGGCGGGGCCCTTGG
Source organism: Canis aureus (assembly GCF_053574225.1). Taxonomy (NCBI): domain Eukaryota; kingdom Metazoa; phylum Chordata; class Mammalia; order Carnivora; family Canidae; genus Canis; species Canis aureus. Next base: position 59,243,888 of record NC_135620.1, read on the forward strand.
TGTGACCGCGGGTGTGCACGCGGGAGCGTGTGTGTGTGTGTGTGTGTGGTGAGGGCTCCGGGGAGGCCGGGTGTGTGCGTGCGTGTGTGTGTGTGACGCCGAGGGGCTGCTGCGGGGGCGGGGGGCGAGCCTCAGGGCCCCGGAGCGACCCCGGGACCCTGGGGTCTCGGACTGTTCGTGCGGGTGAAGGGAACGGGCGGCCCAGAGGACGTGGATTGACGCTGTCCGACTGACTGCGCGTGTGTGTGTGTGTGTGTGTGTGTGTCCTTTGGGTTCAGAGTTGCCGTGGGGGGGCGGGTGGAGTGACCGCGAGGTCTGTGGACGTCTGCAAGGAAAAGTCCTGGGGCGCAGGAAATGACCCTGTGCCTTCGTGCGATCTGCGGGGGGCTCTGGGATATACCCTGGGGCATGCACGGAGGAGGAGGGATGGGTGTCCTGGAGTGAACCCCGTGGGTGTCCATTCAGAGGGAGGGAGCTCTAGGGAGTCATCCTGCGCAGGGTTTGGGTCAAGAAAGCTAATAATTGGATTTCAGGAAGTGCCTCTCTGTAGCTAGGTGTGACCCTGGGTGTTTAAGGTGGTGTGGGAAAAGAGGGACCCGGTTCAAAGAGCATGATCCCTGTGCGCGTGTTTGTGTGTTTTGCGGGAGGGCCTGGAGATTGGCAGCAATGGGAGCAAGGGAGTGACCTCTCCCCTTCTCCGAGGCCTTCCCCCTCCCCCCACCCCCCTTCCCCAGGTCTTGGAAACAAAGAGCTTGCTGGGGCTCTAATGGAAGAGACTGGAGATGAGGGTATCTGGGCTGTAAAGTTCCTTCTTCCTTTCAAAAGGGGTCCCAGAGGAGCCCTGGGGCAAGGAGAAGCTTCCAGGTCTGATTTAGGGTTGGGTGCATCCTCCTAGAGCTGGCCTAGCAGATGGTAGAGATCGTAAGCCACAGCCTTGCTAACTTACCTTTTATCAATTCTCAATTCTCCACTTGTCTTCTCTAAACCCAGAGGGCGGGAGAGGAGGCTTGGTGGGGGGTGGAGGGTGGGGGGAGGGAGGAGGAGGGGAAAGGGAAAGGAGGATGGACTTAAGGCCACCCGGGGATCCACTGGCCTGTCTGCCAGACAACATTTGTACCTTTGGGCTATTGAAGGGGCATTGTTTCTGGGGGAGTGAAGAGGGACCAAGGGGGTCTCAGCACAGATGCTACCCTCCGTGAAGAAAACCTTTGGCCTGCTGTTTAGATTTCAAGGTCTAAAATCCTTAGTAATTTTCATAATGGTATGTTTTATGATGGGGGAAGGATTTTGAGCACCGTAAACAATGGCATGTCCATTAAAAGCTTTTCCATCCATGTAATAACTTTCACTTTATTTTTTTAATGTTAAGTGGGATATGGGATAATGCTTTAATAAATAATCACACATTCATGGTTAAGAATAAAAACCATTTGTATATTGGAGTGCCTTTTTGTAGCAAATATTTGTTATTTTCAAACTTGTAAGTGATCACACCATGTCAAAATATTTTACTGGCTAATGTGCTGTGATTATTTGTTCTTGCTAAGCTAATTTGTCCTTAGCAAAATACAATGTGTGTTGATGGATGTTTCTGTGTATGTTTTCTAACTCTTCAGTGCAAAGTACAACTTTTAAGTAAGGACACGGGGCTGGAAACCCTCATGGTGTAGGAAAAGGGGACTGATTTGGAGATCCAGGCCCTTGCTAAGGAGCTGGGCTGTTTGGAGCAAGTTACTTAATCTTTCTTAATTTCCTCTTCTGTTAAAAGAGTGACTTGGATTTGATAATATCTAGCCATCTTTCAAGGATATATTGATATCCATGTAAATAAATAAGGCTTCTCAAATAAAATGTTTTCTAATACTAAGATCCATGTGAATAAAGCTATTCATGTGAATAAAGCTGGGTCTAAAGCTAGAGCTTTAACTAAATGATATTTGTAGATTCTTGTTATAACTTTCTAGAATGAAAATCTGAGAATGATTCATATGGAAAAAGGTAATTTTTTAAGAATTGTAGCAATCCGATCTGGGCATAGGCATCTATTAATGCATCTTGAGATTTTACATAGATTTTTTTTTGTAGTCACTTTTATTACCCAGGCATTTCCCACATAAACTGAAGATTATTCCTTCCTGTATTTTAGTTTCAAAATCTAAATGCTGGCCTTGACTTCCTGTTACTTTTCTTTTTAAAACTTTTTTAAAATTTAAATTCAATTTAATTAATATGTACTGTATTATTTGTTTCAGAGGTAGAGTTTAATGATTCATCAATTGCATATAACACCCAGTGCTCATTACTTGAAATGCTCTCATCCCCCACCCACCGCACCTCCAGCAACCCTCAGTTTGTTTCCTATAGTTAAATCCCTGTTAAGGGCAGCCAGGGTGGCTCAGCGGTTTAGCTCCCACTTCAGTCCAGGGTGTGATCCTGGAGATACCAGATCGAGTCCCGTGTCCGGTTCCCTGCATGGAGCCTGCTTCTCCCTCTGCCTGTGTCTCTGCCTCTCTCTCTCTCTCTGTGTCTCTCATGAATAAATAAATAAAATATTTAAAAAAATCCCTGTTAATTTTCACTTTTAATTTTGGATCATCATTTCAGCCAACTCTGACCGTTCTGGAATCTGATTCTATCAGGCTTTCTGTGTTTTGGTCACTCACAGTATTGTGGCCTTTGCAAATCTGAAGAGCAGGTCTGTGGCTTTATTAAGAATAAAAATCAGTTTTTATTAAGAATAAAAACCTTTTAACAGAAGTTGTCTAGATCATGGAAAAGGATGCAGCTCTGTGATATTTTACTGGAGACTTCCTTCCAAATTGGTTGTTGTTGATACATTAATCAACCAGATGTTCAGCCAGCTATGCATCCTCCTTGTAGAGTTTAACAGATTTTTGAACTTCTGCTGTCCAACATTTTCCCATTTTGTTCACTAGCCTATTATTTAAAGATTCTGTCTGATTGTCTTGTTAGAATCAGTTATGTATATGTGTATATCATTCTCCCTTTTTCCGTTTTAATAATCCTATCCGATAGATAATGTTGTATAGCCTGCCTTAATTAAGATCCCAGCTGGCTTTTACATTTTATCATGTTCAGAAACATATTTACCCATTTCTAGACTTTTTCAGGGGATACGTGGCATGTTTACCCATAGATGTTTTTCTGGATTGGCATTTCTCCTTTTTTTGAAAGTTGAGCGTACATTTCTGGTCTTCTGGCATTGTGTCAAGATAGCTTAGATAATCAGCAGTCAGATCTTAAAGTTTTTTCAGTATCACGGATTGTGATTTGTTTAGATCAGAATGCAGATTCTTTTGAACTAGCTGTGTATTGTTATTGTTCTTTCTTCATGCCACTTACCTCAGACGTTAGCTTCCTTTTATGAGAGTTCTTTTCTTCAAGATCAAGCTCCTTGATGTTTACCAAAGCAAAGAAGAAACTGAATGGGTCTGTATTTGTCCTTGTCATCTCTTGATATTACAACATCTTCCCAAAGCACTGGGTCCTTTGTTTATTTCTTCTTTTTCTAAACAAGCTTTTTTTAATTGTCTTCATGCCTCAGCTCTCCAGTCATTCTGGACTTTTATAATTACTGCTTTGGTGTTTTGTATCTTCTTATTTGTACTTATTTTTAAAAAATTAACTTACCAGAAAGTTCCCTGTCATCCAAAGAGAAAAAAACTTGGAATTACATGACTTCACATTACATGTGAAGAAAGGTGAACTTTGAACCTAAGGGACCAGGTGACCTTAGATGTGGCATTTTTTTCTCATTTGTAATATGAAGATAATGACGATGCTTCGTTTTGACTCTAGGTTGAGAAGAACAAATGAGGCTAACTATGTGAGTATTTCCATCTTAGGAATGTGGCTAAAGAAGTGGAAAAACATAGTGAGAGACCAATTAGTGGTATTTGGTGATAGATATAAAGGTGGAGAATTTGAAGTAGGTTTTAAAAGTCATGGAAATTAGAAGTGGGTCCTTTGGACTGTGACAGAGTGGTAAAGATGGTACAAATGGATATGTTATGAATTTCATATTAAGAGATGTGTCTTATTAGTGGCAATTCAGAATTTTGGGGACTAAAAAGTGAATTTTTAAACATCTGTGTGGAATCTTGATCAGGACTTCTAGATCCTTGGTATGTAATATGTGGGTCTTTATTAATTTATTTGTGAACCTTGATTGAGTACCTGCTTAGGGTACTCTAGTATGCTAGATGTTAAGGGAAATAAATGAGAGGCCATTGCTGCCTTCAAGGGCTTTATATTCTAACAGAAGTAGTTAGCCTTTTATAAATCTATATAAAGAAATTTCTGTTTAATACATCTGGGCTTTCTCTCAACATTCCCCCTATTAATAAGCATTTATTGAACACTGACAGCACTGGAGTTTTTAAAAAGTGTACAATTAAGTATATTCACAAAATTGTACAACCGTCATGACTATCTAATGACCGAACATTTTCATCACCCCAAAAAGAAACCCTATACTTATAAACAGTCACTTCATGTTCCTCTCTCCGCACAACCCTGGCAACTGCTAATCTACTTTCAATGTCTGTGGATTTGTTTTTTTGGACATTGCATATAAATGGAATCCTGCAACATGTGGCCTTTTGTGATCGGCTTCTTTCAATTAATGTAATGTTTTCAAGGTTCATCTGTCTTGTAGCATGTGTTAGAACTTAAGTACTTTTTATGGTTGCATAGTATTTCATTGTATGGACCACATTTTGTTTATCCATTCATCAGTTGGTGGACATTTGGGTTATTTCCACTTTTCATCTATTTTGAATATGCTGATATGAACATTGATGTAGACATTTTTGTGTGGACATATGTTTTCAGTTCTCTTGGGTGTATACCTAGGAATAGTTTCTGAGTCACATAGTAACTCTGTGTATAACATTTTGAGGAACTCCCAAACTGTTTTCTAAAGCAGCTGTACCATTTTACATTTTCACCAGCAATGTATGAGGGTTCCGATTTCCCCATATCCTGGCCAACGCTTGTTCTTGTCTTTTTGATTATAGTTATCCTAGTGGGTGTGAAGTTATGTATCAGTGTGGTTTTGATTTCCATTTAACTAATGACTAATGATGTTGAGCACATTTTTATGCATTTAGTGGCTCTTTACGTATCTTGTTTGGAAAAACGTCTATTAAGATCATTTGCTGGGTTTGATTTTAGCATTTTGGATTAGACATTCCCTTAGTAAACATACTAACCAATTCCCATAGCACCCAGATGCTCAAGCTGGTAAGTTAGCTCTTGTTTGCCTGTGAATCATATACTTCTCTGCTTACCAATAAAGAATCAGTTGTGTTTGTTCTCAAAGTTATACGAGTGATCCTTTGAGTATAAAATAACAAAAATTACTCAAATTGGTGCAGTATTAATGCAAAAAGTTGTCTTTTAATGAAATGCTTTGCAAAGACTTGATAAAGGTTAGAGAGAGAGAGAGAGAGAATTGCCTTTCAGTGAATTAGATTGTGGTCAAGACAACTGAAACAGTTTGGGGGGAACCTTATAAATCTCTGAAAGGATTCTGCTCTTAGAAAAATTTGCAAGTATTTTTAAGTATCTCTTTTAGTTATCTCTACACCCAATGTGGAGCTTGAGCTCAGGACCCTGAATACTCTCCTCACTGAGCCATCCAGGTGCCTACGTCTCTTAATTTAAAGGAAAGGAAAATGGACATTGTAGTTAATAGGTTGTAGGTGTAGCTTACCTAAGAAAGGAGGGCATTGCATTTGGTGCTATACAGGAAATGAATGTATGTTTGTTTAGATGTGTGAAGTTCAAAATGTGTATATTTTGTTTCTTTTTTTTAATTTAAAAATTTTATTATTTGAGAGAGAGAGAGAGAGAGAGAGAGATCACAAGCAGGGGGGAGAGGGAGAAGCAGAAGCAGACACCCTGCTGAGCAGGGAGCCTGATGTGGGGTTCCATCCTAAGATCCCAGGATCATGACCTGAGCTGAAGGCAGACGCTTAACTGGCTGAGCTGCCCTGGTGCTCCTTATGTCTCATTTTAAAATTATTTCCTCCTTTACCTGACTCTTGATTAATTGCTCAATGGTCACTCATACATGTTTAAAAAGAAAGTTTTTACTGTAAGGTGCCCTAAGGAAGATATAAGTATGGTGTTGAGGGAATGAATAATTCTAATTTGTAGGAATCGAAAAATGGTGTCTCTGAGTAAGTGGCACTCAGTTGGGCCCAATAGACAGAGTAGAATGTCAACTTGAAACAAGAGGCACACTTTTGCCTGAGGGCTTTGCTTTGCCTGGAACCTTCTTTTTGCCTCGAACCTTCTTTTCCCAGTTATTTATCTCCTCAATGCCTTCAGGTCTTTAATGTCACTTTCAAAATAATGCCTTAAAATTGCAGCCTTTTCCAACTTCCATCCTCTCTGCCCCTCTCTCACCTTAATCTTTCTTAATGCTTTTTTTCCTGTTTCAAAGCAACTTTTCCTGTGTGACCTACTATACTTGTTATTATCTGTCTCCTCTATATACCTCCACAGGGGCAGGGATTTTTGTGTTTTATTCACTGCCCTATTGACTGTGCTTAGAATAGTGTCTGGCACAAAATTAGGTGCCTCTACATATTTATCTGTAGAATGAATAACTGAATGGACATAGAAACTGAGGAGAGCTGGGAAGTGTAGGTATTCTAGGCCGAGGGAATGGTGATGGAAAAGGCCCAGGGGTGCTTGGGTGGCTCAGTGGTTGAGCATCTACCTTTGGCTCAGGTTGTGATCCTGGGGTCCTGGGATCAAGTCTCCCTCTGCCTATGTCTCTGCCTCTCTCTGTGTGTCTCTCATGAATTAAAAAAGACAAATCTTAAAAAACAAAACAAAACAAAAAAACAAAAAAAACCCAAAACAAAACAGGGAGGGAGACTCTTGGGATATTTGGGGTGTGGGGATAAAAGAAGCAAGTGAGTCACATTGCCACATTAGTGGAAGGCCTTGAAGGCTGAGGTTTGCTACTTGCTCTGAAGACAGAGGGAAACTTTAAGGATTTGAGCAACATCATGGTTTTAGAAAGCAAAGGCTGGAATTGGTGAAGGCGATCTGGAGAAAAGAGACTGGGAACACAGTGATAGAGGACAACTGTGGACATGGGGAGAACTAAGAGCATTTGTTTGGCCTGCACAGTTTTAAAAATTTGCATTGGGAGTGCCTAGGTGGCTCTGTCCGTTAAGTACCTGCCTTTGGTTCAGGTCATAATCCTGGAGTCCCAGGATGGAGCCCCGCATTGGGTTCCCCGCTGAGCTGGGAGTCTGCTTCTCTCTCTGACCAACCCCCCTCCGCCATGCTCTCTCTGTCTCACTCACCTTCTCTCTCAAATAAGTAAAATCTTTAAAAAAAAATTTGCATTGGTTACTAAGCATTAAAAATCTGGAGGTTTTCCTTAAAAATCTGGAGTTTGATCACTCTTTCTAAACTTGGGAGGCATTGGTAACATCGGGCTCTTGTTTCTAGATGGCAAAAGTCACCCAGAACTGTCCAGTGGGGCATGAGTACTTCTCTTTGCCAATCCTTGCCTAGCTAGGCTTTCATTGATCTTTTTCTCCCTTGGCTTCTGGATCTTATGCTGTAGGAGGCAGTGTGAAGTGTGTTGCTTTTAATTTGAGATGGAGAGCCTGTTTGGAAGAGAGTCAAATTGGTGTATATATTTCTTCCCTCATTCCTGTTATTCACAATGACCAAGTTAGATGCAAATCCTTATTTCTGCAGTGCTCAGCCCTTCCTGGCTGGAGACCTCTCCTGCCTATGCTCCTTGCACCTCCCACTGTACTCTATTCTTTTCCTTTTCAACCCTTTCCTTGAATCCACCTTCTACCTCTTCATATTTGAAGGCTACCCTGCTTCTGATTATACTGTTTTCCTTGAAAAGCTCTCTGATGATGTTTTTTATCATATCTAGTTTTCCTTTATTAATTTTATATCTTAGTATTACATCTTTTCCCCTTCAAGTTTCCCTTTTTTTCTCTTTCAAGTTCTTTAGGTGGAAACTGATCATTATATGTCTTTTTCCTTACCACAAGAGCATTTCAGATAAAATTCCTCTTGTCATTCTTATAAAACATGTAAGTGTAGGTATGTTACAGATATTTTGTTTTGTGTTTTTTGCATTATGGTTTAAGAATGTGTCGTAGAGGGTCACCTGAGTGGCTCAGTGGTTGAGTGCCTTCTGCTCAGGGCATGATCCCGGAGATCCGGGATCAAGTCCCACATCGGGCTCCCTGCATGGAGCTTGCTTCTCCCTCTGCCTGTGTCTCTGCCTTTCTCTCTCTGTGCCTCTCATGAATAAATAAAATAAAATCTTAAAAAAAAAATCTGTTGTAGAATTTGTAGCTTTTGGTAGGAAAACTAGGTGTCTGTCTGCATCCCAGCAGGAGAACAAATTTTGTGTAAGAGCCCTGTAGTCCAAGAAAGAAAGTGTTATATCCTTGGCTTCTTGGTCCCCTATTATATAACTATTAATTTTACTTAACATTTTTTATTTTGAATTAATTTCAAACTTAGAGAAAAGTTCAATAATATACCCAGATTTCCCAGTTGTTAAGACTGTAGCATTTGCCTTATCATAGTCTCTTTCTATATCTGTCTGTATGTATCTGTCTGTCTAAATCTTTTTTCTTGCCAGATTGGGTCCTACCAAGGAGAATAGTTTATACTTTGTCAGTTCTGTGCTTTTTAATTCTTTGTTTTGTCATCTCCTGTTAATGAAATAGTGAAGCCTCCAATTACAATGATAATAGGTTTATTTTGGATGGTTTTTCAGTTTTTCTTATATTTTTGTTACTCTGGGATATATGCATTGAATTTTATTTATTTCATTTTTTGTTGTACTTTTATTTTTGTAGAGTAGATTTAAAGTATCTCCAATAGGGGTGCCTTGGTGGCTCAGTTGGTTGTCTCTGACACTTGATTTCAGCTCAGACCATGATCTTGGGGTCATGGCGTAGAGTCCCTATCTCAGGCTCTGCACTGAGTGTGGAGCCTGCTTAGGATTTTACCTCCCTCCATCTTACCCCCCACTCACATATGTATGCATTTGCTCTTTCTCTCCCTCTCTCTCAAAAAAAACCCTCCACAAAAGTATCTCCTGAAGTCCTGATGATATCCATCCTTTCTGGATTTGTGTTTGTCTTTTAGTTTTTAAATGTTAGGATTTGTTTCCCAATATAGATGTAGACCATTCATTTTTTATAAGCATCCACCCACTTCTACTAAATGAAGTAATTATGTTTGTGCCACCCTCCATCATCATTTTTTAAAGTGTATAATCCAGTATTTTTAGTAGAATAGACACAAGATTGTACAACCATCACCACAATCAATTGTAGAACATTTTTGTCCTACTCCAAAGAAACTTTATAGTCTTCAGCATTTACTCCCCAAACCCCAGCCCCCCAGCTTGAGGCAGCCACTAATGTACCTTTTGCTGTATATTTGTCTATTTTGGACATTTCATATAAATGGAGTCCTATAGTACGTGGCCTTTTGTGATTGGCTTCTTTCATTTAGCATATTTTCAAGGTTCATCCATATTGTAGTGTGTGTCAGTGCTTCATACCCATTTTATGTTTCAGTAATATTAAAATACATGGATATATATGTATACCACATTTTGTTTATCCATTTCTCACTTGATAGACATTTGGGTTGTTTTCTTCTTTTTGGCTATTACGAATAACGCTTCTCTGAACATTCATGTACAGATTTATGTGTGGACATGTTTTCAGTTCCCTTGGGTTTATACTGGAGCAGAATTACTCGGTCATATGGTAAACCTTACATTTAACATTTTAAGAACCTGCCAAACTGTTATCCAAAGTGGTTGTGCCATTTTACATTTTCACCAGCAATGTTCTAATTCTCCACATCCTGGTCAACACTCATTACTGTCTTTTTTTTTTTTTTAATTATAACCAATTATTTCACTTTTTTTAATCCTTTATTTCCCTTGTATATGTAGTTTCTTTAATGGAATTTAAATTCTCAGTTTCTTTTAAGCTGGATTAGGAGATAATGTCAACCCATTTATCCCCTTCCTCTTTCTCCCCCCTTCCCCCTTTATTCATTGTTAGAAACATTGTTTTAACAGAACTATTTTCATTATTCTTAAAATTAGTTCCATTATTAGCTTCTCTCATGGGATAAATGAGCATTTAGGAGTTGGCATACATTCTCTTCTCATACACTTTGCAATTCTGTTTAAATCTTAAAATTCTCTCACTATTTGCTTTGAGTTTATTAGATGCTTTACTGTTATTCCTTTGTTACTATTTGAATAGATTTCTTTTTTACAGGTGTCATGTATTTTTCATGGCTCAGTTGTCTCATCATTTTTTGAAAAGTCATTTCAGGTTCTAAAGTTCTTAACACATTCTTCTGCCTTCAGAAACTTTGACAGGTATTATGTTTTCAGCCACAGCTCCATTTCTCTTATTTTTGTGCAGATATTCTGAGTTTTTCTCTTCCATGGTTAAAAAGAAAAACTCACACCTTTTTTTGTTGTTATAAAGGCAGTATTTGTTTGATGTCTCTCAAATATATAAAATCTTTTTTTTTTTTTTTTTTTTAAAAAGGTAGTTTTAGTTTGGGTTGTTTCGTCTAAAGAGGAAAAGTATCCTGTATAGTTAGTTTCCATTGCTCTTTTGTAAAGATCTCATTTACTCCTTGAAATTCTGTGAGAGATTTTTACTCCAGGGAACTGGAGAGAGATTTGGTGCTTGCCCAATATCATAGCGTTATCTAATCAAATAATTGGAACTACAAGTCTGGAACTCTTCCTAATGCAGCAGAGTTTTGTGAAATCCTTTTTAAATGTGCTTTTAAAATAATTTCATGTTTTCCTTTGCCAACTTGTAGCTTGTTTTGTAGATTTTTGTCTTTGTGGGTGACTTTCCTGGATTCTGGCTACCTCCTATTCTACTTAGTGTTGCAATTCTAAGGAATAGTGGCTAGAAATTGAACCAGAAGGTGATATTGTTGTGTTTAGATTTATTTATTGATATTTAAAATTTTTGATGGAGAAAATGTGTTAATTTTACTTGCAAAAATCCTAAAATATAGGACGCCTGGGTGGTTCAGCAGCTGAGCCTCTGCCTTTGGCTTGGGGCGTGATCCCGGAGTCCTAGGATCAAGCCCCACATTGGGCTCCCTGTGTGGAGCCCGCTTCTCTCTCTGCCTGTGTCTCTGCCTCTCATGAAAAAATAAATAAAATCTTAAAAAAAAATCCTAAAATATGTGTGTAAATATGTGTATGTTGTAAAATATAAATTGGATTATAGCCCTATATAGTTTTATAACCTGCTCTTCTTTACGTCACCGTGGATTTTGGTCTTTCCATATCAGTTTATGTGTTTCTACTATATACTTTAATGGCTACTAGTATTTCATCAATAATTTATTTAATTAATTCCCAACAGATGGATACTGAGGCCGTTTTCTACTTTGTTATAAAAAATGCTGTTAACAATCATGCATCCATACACATGTTTTTTCTTCTCTCCTTATCGTAATTTCCTAGAAATAGAATTATTGAGTTAAAGGATAAATATGAATAAAACTCATTATATACCAACACATTATTTTGTGAGAGGTTCTACTGATTTACACTTTGATGGTTGGTTTGAGTGCTCATTTCCCATAGCCTCTCCAGTGCTGGTGTAATAATAATAAGGAAAGCTAACAGTATAGCACTTATGATGTGTCATGCAGTGCTGAGTGCTTTCCTTATCTTTATTTAATTCTCTGCCAACATTATGAGATAGGTACTTTTATTATCCCCATTTTACAGGTGAGAGAATGGAGGTAGAGAGTGGTTAAATTACTGAGGCACAGAGCTGATCATTGCAGAGCCAGGGTACTGATCTAGGCAGTATTGTCTTAGGGCGGCCTGCCTCTTAGACATCAAATTATAATGCCTGTTCATTTTTCTTTGTTTCATTAAAAAAATTTTAATAGGATTGTTTTATCTGATTTTAAAAATTATGTTTTTTGAGATATAATTCATATAGTGTAAAGTTTACCATTTTAAAGTATGTAGTTCAGTGGTTTTTAATGTATTCAATATGTTGTGTAACCATCACTACTATCTACTATATAATTATAGAACATTTCCACCACCCCAAAAAGAATTTCCATATCTATTAATAGTCAACCCTAATACTAATCTGCTCCTATCTGCCAGAGGTGGCAGCCATATAGACTTTGTGTCTTTATGGATTTACTTATTTTGGACTTATTTTTGACATTTCATATAAATGGAATCATACAATATGTGGCCTTTTGTGCCTGGCTTCATTCACCTAACATAATTTTTTCAGGATTCTTACAAGCTGTAGCACATATTTATTTTATCTGATTTAAGAAGTAATACAAGTTCATTATAAAACTCAGGCAGTTCAGAGAAATATAGAATAAAGAAGAAAATTCAGATTCTACCAAGAGATAACTGTGCTTCATATTTTTATGTATATACCTTCCAGATTTTTGTATATAGACATTAAAAATAGTTTGTGTCATACATTTAAAAAAAACCTTTTTAAAAAAACTTAATGTGTTATATTAGGAAGTATGGAGATTCTTCATCATTCTTTTTAATAACTGAAATATAACAGTTTATGGATCTGCAAGAGGGAAAGCACACAGGCTTGCCAAGCTAGTCAGAAAAAGGAGGAGAGAGTTTTCCAGTTTGGAAACTATAATTAGAACTCTGGAAAGGCCCAGAGTACCTTTAATACCTGGCTCAGGATCTGGTTCTTTTCTTCTTTCTTTCTTTTTTTTTTTTTTTTTTTTATGATAGTCACAGAGAGAGAGAGAGAGGCAGAGACACAGGCAGAGCGAGAAGCAGGCTCCATGCACTGGGAGCCCGACGTGGGATTCGATCCCGGGTCTCCAGGATCGCGCCCTGGGCCAAAGGCAAGCGCCAAACCGCTGCGCCACCAGGGATCCCTCTTTTCTTCTTTCTGATCCTGTAGTAGACTGTCCTCCCCATCACCTTGCCTGAAGCAGAGGCATTAAGAATTGAGGCAGCAGGGAATGATTGTAGGTGTTGGGTGGAGGATTGACACTTTCAAAATGGTACTTAACAAAGGGTGGTTTGGCAGTAGTATGTAGAATGGGATGAAAAATACCAGTCAGATAATTGTGTGGCATATGTGAAATTTCTTTTGTTAAATATAGCTTAGAGAGTTTTAGTCATCTCTATCATTGATACTTTTTAATATTAATGTAAACTGCTTTTGGTTTTGTATCATGAAATACTGAGTACAGTTTATTTTCCCTCTTATATTTTTATGGTAGAAGATAACTATCATAGTATGGTTAATAAACAAGTTGATGAGAATTTAATTTCTAATTTATCTCATTTGCTTGGTCTCAAGTCAACATTTACTAAATCTATTATTTGATTTTTACCTGGAAATGTATTTTCAGTGATTTGTGTCATTAGATTGGTCTGGAGAAAGGAAGAAAGAAAATTTTTATTGTATACCTACTTGTTCTAGGCACTGTTGCTTTTTAGTACGCATCTAACCATTACAATATCTAAGGAAGGGAAGATGTTATTATTTTAAAGGTGAAGAACTAGCATATGAACCTGGCCCTTCTCTACATTCAAACTAGTGCTTTGTCCATAATAGCAGACTCTATTCTGGGGTTGGGTTTGAAATCACATGGAGTTTTTTTCCCTGTTAAATATAACCAGTATAGAAACTTGAAAAGAAGAGAGTATCATCCATTGCTCAACTGGTATAAACACAGTCCCTTAACCATTTTTGTTTTTTTCTGGCTGGGTTTTCTTATATGTGTTTTTTATACATAATCATAGTGCATGTGTATAGTTTTGTCTTCTGCTTTTTCACTTGACATTTATGAACATATTTCCATATTACCACATAATATATACAGCTCTACAGTATTCCTTGGCTGTACCACACCGTTTTCTGGTGTGGGATATTTAAAATATTTAAATATTTCTACTGTTTACAGTGTAGAGATTGTGGTTTTTCTCGGAGAAATTTTCTCATAAACAGTTGGATACGGGGTCAGGAACATTCTTGCCTTGTTTTGAGAGTGAAACCATCCAGCTGGGGGATCTGGTCAGTTTGGATTGGTGTGTTTTTCCAAAAAAGGAAATACTGTTAACATCTAATGTGTATAAACCCATTGAAATGAGGTTATTCTTAAGAAATAAGAACAAGGTAAAGAGTTTGAACATGTCCTGTGGGGAGTCAATAAGGAATCAACTAGAGATGAACTAAAGGTGCCCACATGTTGATAAGTACTTCGCATTCATTATAGGACATCCCCCCCTGCGGTGCTCTGAGGACTGGAAATGGCAGATGAGATGGCTTTAATGCAGTTGGAGACTGAAGTAGTGCAAGTGGATGAGAATGCTGAGAGAGATGAAGCAAGATGAGAGGGTACAGTGGGATGACTGAGGGCAGAACATTTTTATACCTAGTAGGATCCGTCTTGTCTTGGTGCCTGAAGATTGTTGTAGTTAGTGGTTAATCAAGAAAGTTTTTAAAGTGGACAGTCACAAAAATGTTTTATAAATTCATGCAACATTTTATTTGAACTTAAAAATGTAATATAGATTTATTAAATATTATTTTGTTTTTGTTTTTTCATTTTTATTTTTAGAGAGAGAACAGGGGGCAGGCAGAGGGAGAGGGAGAGAGAGAATCTTAAGCAGACTCCGCCCCCCCCCAGCATGGAGCCCAACCAGGATCTTGATCCCAAACCCTGAGATCAGAACCTGAGCCACAATCAAGAGTCAGATCCTCAACTGACTGAGCCACTGAGTTGCCCCTATTAAACACTATTTTGAAAGAGGGCCCAGGATTTATCTTTGAGAATAGTTGGGATTTTCCCTTTCTTGAATAAGTATACGTTGGTTATAAATTCTAGTTTTAATCCCTTTAGAAGAACTTAAATACTTGTGGATGCAGAATTCTAGATTTTTCTCTTGCCTATACATAATGCAATAGCATCTCTTTAAAAGCAACTCACCTTAAGTCTTTCTATAGCATTCAGTTTTGTTTTCCTAACAGTTTATTTTATTTATTTATTTTTAAAAAAGATTTTATTTATTTATTTATTCATGAGAGACACACAGAGAGAGAGGCAGAGACACAGGCAGAGGGAGAAGCAGGCTCCATTCCATGCAGGGAGCCCGATGTGGGACTCGATCCCAGGTCTCCAGGATTACACCCTGGGCTGACGGCAGGCGCTAAACCACTGAGCCACCCGGGGATCCTTTCCTAACAGTTTATTTTCATTCTTATGAAATGTTGAAACTGTGTAATTACAATAACAAATACATGGGCTGGATGAAGCACAAGACCAACTCTCCTGGTTGGAGCTAAAATACTTATGAGTCCTCCAGTGAACAAGATGGCCCCTTGCATCAAAGAATTATCTAACCCAAGATGTCAGTAGTGTTGAAGTTGAGAAGCCCTGAGTTCTATTGTAACATCTTACAAAGTTTTTTCAGTTTTGGCTCTTTACTGGTGTTAGCTCTCTCACAAGATTCCACAGACTGCCTTCTATTTAATGGAGGGGTGGTAGAAAGGTTGTACCATTCTGGAGGGCTAAAGGGTCTCATTTTGAACTATAGCCTGAACCTGGTTAGTGCTGCTGATAGTTGGGGGTTTTGGCAGCTCAGGTTCACAGTGAGTAGAGTTCCTTCCTCTTTTTTTTTTTTTTTTTAAGATTTTTATTTATTTATTCATGAGAAACACACACACAGAGAAAGAGAGAGAGAGAGAGACAGACAGACAGACAGACATAGACAGAAGGAGAAGCAGGCTCCATGCAGGGAGCCTGATGTGGGACTCGATCCTGGTACTCGAGGATCACGCCCTGGGCCAAAGAAAGGCACTCAACCGCCGAGCCATCCCGGCCTCCCAGAGTTCCTTCCTCTTGTGTATGTTGTTTCCTAGCTTTGAGATCTTAATGAAAATTGAGATGAATTTTACATTTAGAAAATCGTATGATGGGCACATTTGCAACCAGAACAAAATATTTTTGTTTTGAGCCACCGTTCGGAGTGTTTCTTTGTGTAAAATATTTCTATTTGAAGAATTGAAGTTTGAGGGCCTTTATAATGGCTCATCTGTTTTGCTGAATTTCCATTTTGGGTTCAGGAAGGCAGCTGTGTAATCATAATCATCACTGACAGGTAGTACAGTGCCCTCTTGATGCCTGGTACTATATTAAATACTTGAAAAGAAATAATATTCAGAAGATGATCCCAAAATAGAATTCCTTCTGTATTGAGTTTGAGCTAAGGCATTGGTTTTCAGTTTGTGAGAGAAGTAAGAATATCAGGAAGTCAGATGGTCTTGATAAATTTATCATGTGGGTGATGTAGCACCAAATTATTTAAGACTTTTGCTTAGAAGTATTTATCTTAATTAAATTTGTGTGCAATCAATATGTCAGGTTTGTGTTTTATTACATGTATCAGTGATCTGACCAATAAGTGGCTTAAATGATAAGAGCTTTTTTAATTTAGGGATCCCTGGGTGGCGCAGCAGTTTGGCGCCTGCCTTTGGCCCAGGGCGAGATCCTCGAGACCCGGGATCAAATCCCACATCGGGCTCCCGGTGCATGGAGCCTGCTTCTCCCTCTGCCTGTGTCTCTGCTTCTCTCTCTCTCTCTGTATGACTATCATAAGTAAATAAAATAAAAACAAACAAACAAACAAAACAAAAGAAGAGCTTTTTAAATTTATACGTTTGTTTATTTCTTATAACAGTAAGTCTGAATGGGTGAAATCCAGGATAGGTGTGATGATTCTATAATTATTCTCTCTTTCCATATTCTTGCTGTTGTCCTGGTCTACCATCTTTAGCTTGTAGCTTTCATCTTTGTACATGGAAGATGACTACAACCTTAGGCAACGCTTTTACTCTCCAGGCAGGACAGAATGGAAGAATGAAGGAGGAAGGGACGGTGCTTATGTATGAACTGTGATACATTGCAAGGGAGTCTGGGAAATACAGATTATTTAGCTTGCTTCCCTGAACAAAATTGAGGTAGTCTATGAAGTAAGAATAGATCCAGGGTAGGCAGTTAGCTGTGACTGCCACAGTACCAAAACAATTTAAAATGTATGTTTATGAGCTTGTGGGATTCGTGATCTTGTGTTCTCATGAAACACTTGGATTTTTTCTATTAATATTCTTTACTTATTTGTGGACCATTAGTTTTGTTGTTAACTAGCAAGGAAGTAATCTCAGATACTGAAGGTTTAAGAAATATGTGAAAGAAAACTCTTAAAATGAGAAAATTCTTTCCATTGGCTTTTTTTCCCTTGCAAATGAGAAAATGAAGTTCTTATTTGATTTTAATGAAGGTACACTCTAGGACACCAGTTTTCATAAGGGACATGATTAGGGAACCACTGATACTAATATTTACGTGTACTATTTATTTGTGTCTACTTTCACTTCTATTATTTTTCTAGATAAGAAAATTCTCTTTTAGTTTTATATGTTGTAGGCAATGAAAACATTCCTTTATTTTTATTTTACCTTTTTAAAGATTTTATTTAAGAGAGAGCAAGAGAGTGCATGTATGCCTGTGCATGAGTGGTGGGGGGGGTGGGGGCAGAGGGAGAAGCAGACACCCTGGGAGAAGGGAGCCCCATGTGGGGTAGATCCCAGAACCTCAAGATCATGATCTGAGCTGATGGGAGATGCTAACTGACTGAGTCACCCAGGCGCCCCTAAAACATTCTTTACCTTTTAAATGTTGTTTCTAGGGCAGCCCCAGTGGCTCAGCGGTTTAGTGCCGCCTTCAGCCTAGGGCTTGATCCTGGAGTCCTGGGATCAAGTCCCACATCAGGCTCCCTGCATGGAGCCTGTTTCTCCCTCTGTCTGTGTCTCTGCCTCTCTTTCTCTCTCTGTGTCTCTCATGAGTAAATAAATAAAATCTTAAAAAGATAGTTTTTTTTAAATAAAAAAATTTAAAAAACTGTTTCTAAATTCTGTATAGTGATCCTGTATTAGTTTTTTAAAATCCTCTATCAGTTTTATAATCAGCCAAAAAGTTTTACTAATTTTTCAATGTCAGTGCAAGTCTTGCCATCTTTGACACTGTATATTCTGCTTCAAATCCATTTTTATCTCTATCTCCTACTTATTGAAATTCCTAGAGCAATCATAGCCTGTAGAACAGCATTTTCTCCTTTAGACTATTGAATTCATCACTAATTGTTCCATATGTTAGCAAGAATCGTAGACTCCATTTAATATTTTTCTGTGTCCCAATTTTTTTAGCATAGATATATAGTAGATAATTGTTTCCTGATCAACTAAATAATCACATTTAACACGTCATACACATGAAAATATGCATTTATTAACAGGATAGGCATAAAATAAAACATGACTAATAACCAGCGCAATCAGAATTTCATGACTTTTACCTTTACCTATTAATGTAGGATCTCTAGCTCCTCAAATTACTCCCCCCTAAGTTTATTCTTGGAGTCACCAAAGGGTGTTTGTTTCATGTGGGCTCACTAATGTATTCTGGCCACTACCACATAGCACATCTTTTTCTTCCTGCCATGTTTGCTGCCCCTAAATAGCAGAGGTGTATCTCTGTGCCTGATTATCTCCTTGGCCTTGTGCTGTCCTGCTACATATAATGCTGATGCTGGGGCTGGTGAAGTATCCCATCCTCTTTTCTCCCCTGCAATTATATCTTGTGTGGACGTCAAAGCAGAACTCTTCATATCTGCTGTTTCAAAGCTTTTAGTGAAAGCTGTTATTTAGTTTCTCATTATAGCTCTTCTGATGATGAACTCTTGGGGCTGGGCTAGGGGAGCAGTCCAAGTGATAGATACCAACCTGTGCATGGGACCACTCCTCCTATTCAAGCTTTGTTTATTGGGCCAAGCTTTTCTGCCTCTCTTTAGTAAGGATGATTATTGTCCCAGAATGTTTCTTAGTACCTCATGCAAACAGATGCTTTGAACAGACTCAGTCTTCAGAGATGTGTGAATCTTAGTGACAGGGATGATTTAGGTTTTAGACTGCAATCCCATCGTACTTTTAAAATACAATAGGTATAATACCTCAAAGAATCTCAAGCCCGAGTAGCAAGTCAGAGTAACTCAGAGCAACTCAGAGCATAATCTTGGCCGATAAACAGAATAAAAACTACTTATTCTTATTTTATATGTCTGATTGTATTGGAACCCAGTGTGAACTTTAAGGGTACAAAGAAAAGGAGGAGAAATATGCTAAATTTTATTTCTTGAGTTGTACAATTATTTTTATTTCTGTGGCCCCTAAAACTGGTTAAGCCTGTAGTTGAACAAAGATGTTATGCATTCTTATTCTTTTCCCCAGAGCAGTTCTTTATTAATATTTAGTTAATCTTCCTTAGGTTTCAAGATGTACATATATTAGATAGTAATTGGAACTGGACCTTGTGCAAGTTCCCAGTAGGAATGTAGGTAGATAGAAAAAAAAAAAAAAAGCAAATCCCACACCTAGGATTGAGCCTCAGGTGCTAATGCAAGTCATCAAGGGGAAGAAAGATAAGCAAAAATTGAGAGATATGGGAAACCAAGAGCATAGAGCCTCCATAACCAAATGGCCAAGATGAAAGAATAAAAGGATGATCATCTGTGCCTGAAATAGTTTGTGAAACAGTGAGAACAACAAAATAGCTCTAATAGTTTCCTGCTAAGTTTCAGCTTATGTCTTCTTTTTTTTTTTCAAACACGTAAGTTTCATTTAAGGAAAAGAAAAAAATTTGTAACCTGTAGTTACATAGATGTATACTACACCTAGTTGCGGTATACTATTTGGTTGAGAGTGGTTTTTCCAATAGGTAATGTTGATTTAACTCCCTTGGGTATTTAGGTACTTGACTGCCAGTTCCTCTGAGGGTCAGCTAGGAGGAGTGGGAGACCCAAGACACTGTTGCAGAGTAGTGAGAACAAATGGGGCAAAGAGAGGCAATGAAATGTCACCAGGACAGATGTGACTAAATACAGAACCTTCTTTTTTTAAAAAAATTTTTAAAAAATTTATTCATGAGAGACGCACAGAGAGAGGCAGAGGCATAGGCAGAGGGAGAAGCAGGCTTCCTGCTGAGAGCTTGATGTGTGACCCTGCCCCAGGACCCAGGATCACAACCTCAGCCAAAGGCAGACACTCAACCGCTGAGCCATGCAGGTGTCCCTAGATACAGAACTTTCTTGACTCAGTCCACTGGGTCCTCCTTTGAAATCTAGAACTAGAAAATAACCAGGGATGGGGGACTGCTGGAGAAATGCTCTCTGAGATCTGTTTGCCAAGACCTACCTCATCATGAGCCACAGCTGCAGGAGACCTTGTGCTCTTCCTAGAGTCCCTCAGCTACTGGGTGACAGAGTCAGAAGCCAACTGAGGCCTTCCTGTCCCCAGTCTCATTTGTTTACCTCTGCAATGGGCTGAGTTTTTAAAATAATCTTTTGTTTTTTGTTTGCTATTGTTGCTATCATTTTATTGTTTATTGTTTGTTGTTGTATCTCTCATTCCCAATAGGGAGGATATAAAAATTGCTTTATGGTGTTTTCCACTCAATTCTGTGTGATTCTAGAAAGCTTAATTTGATAGATCCAGAGCAGGACCAATGGTCTTGGAGCAGGAATGAAATGACCACAGAATGCTAGTATTGTTGATTGGCTCTGCTTCCCCTGGTAGAGTATAATTAAATTAGTCATTTAAAAATTTTAAGAGTAAGATTTTTAATCTTTTAAATTCTGTGCACATAAATGTTCCATATGTATCTCTATTGTGTGAAATTCAAGTTTATTTTATAAATTCTTTTATAATTAGTTTGTCTAGAGTGAATTATGATCATCTGAAATTTATTTGGGTAGCAAAAGAATTAAAATTTCTTTTAGTTATCCTTATTTGTTCTCCTTAAAAGTAACTTAATCCTTAGAAAAGTAATCTAAGGGAGTGTCTGGCTGGCTCAGCCATAGAGCACACAGCTCTTGATCTGGGGGTCATGAGTTTCAGCCGCATGTTGGATATAGAGATTATTTTTTAAAAAATCTATTTATTTAGATATTTATTTAGAATAGATTTAAATAAATCTATTTATTATTTTTTAAATAATCTCTGGTATTAAGACAATAGTAAGAAGACTATCTTAAACTTTTGGCAGGCCAAGTAGAAAAATTCTGTAGATTTACCTTTGAGAATTCTGTGGAATCCTGAAAATTTGAGTTTTATTTTAGTTTGGGTTACTATTAGGCATACTATTCTGCAAGATTCTCCTTGGGGGAATTTTGAACATTTTGTGTCCTATGGGACTTGCTTTTTGTATGTTATGTCATATTATACTTGTGAGTGAGGTTATCAACACATTTTAAGTTTTTTTTTCCTTTTATATATGTACATATATGAAACATTTTTTTCCCTTCTTTTTCAGAATTAAATGTGAGGGAGTCTGATGTAAGAGTTTGTGATGAATCGTCATGTAAATATGGAGGAGTCTGTAAAGAAGATGGGGACGGTTTGAAATGTGCATGTCAGTTTCAGGTGAGGAAACTTACTGAAAAATTTTACATTTTAAATATTTTATTCTATATTCTTCAAATTAAAAAAGAACCCTGGAAAGAAGTTGGGTTCACAGTCTACTGAGTTTTTTTTTTGTGGCCAGATGAAGTACTATTATATTTGTACCTTCCATACTTCTTTCCTTGGGTTAAGAGGACAGACTGGCAATAAATAGGTGTGAAGATGCGGAAAAAAATTAAAGTTCTATTCAAATATAAGTTCTAATTTACACTGAAAGGAAATGAATTTCTTATTTAAAATGTTGACATTTTTGGGAGGACACCTAGGTGGCTCATTTGGTTTCAGTTCAGGTCATGGGATCAAGCCCCACATGGGATCCATGCATGCTCAGCAGGGAGTCTGATTGAAATTCTCTCTCTCCCTCTCCCTCTGCCTCCCCTCCCCAAAAAGTTTGTATTTTCCCTCCTTTCCTTCTCTTTGTAGTCTTTTTCCTGTTCATTAAATTTTTTTTTTTTTTAAGTATAGTTGACCCACAATGTTACATTAGTTTCAAGTGTGTATGTAACAGAGGGATTCAAGTTCTTTGTGTGTTATGCTCTTCCCTTCCTTTTTTATTTGCTGCTGTCTCATCTTTTTAGGCCAAAGAATATGGCTGACTTGGTGCCTCAGGGTAGGTCAGGGTTAGAGATAAACTAGACAGGGGAACCTCAAACTAACATCTTTGCTTTTAAGATGCTCTTTTAAGTTGTGATCTGTCTCTTAAAAAAGCTAAAAAGAAAGGAAATGTGTTACATTCAATTCTTCCTTTTTACTGTAGTGATTAAATTATAATCTGGCTTCAGAATATTGCTCAGGAGAGATGGTCCCTGATTCAGGATTTGAGATGAAACAAAGAAGAAACTGGAATTTTTTCCACTCATGATCTTATTCTAATTGTACTCACCATTTTGGATTTTAAGGGAAGGAAAGGATACAGAGATTAGGGATAAAAGCATAAGACAGTATTTCTAGTAACCCTATCACCTCAGGAAGTTCCTTTATGATCCATTTGAAAAGAGAAGGCATGTTTTCTATCCTTTTCTATGGTATTGTAATGAAAATCAAAATTAGAGAGCTTACATATGAAATCTCTTTGAAAACTATAAACTGTCAGAGGAAGAGTAGGGAGTTATACTATTGTCAGGATAGACAGGCTCTTCTTAGTCAAAAGGGACTTTGCAATCCACTATTTACTCACAATAGTCACCTTTGACATGGCTTTAGCCGACCTTGTGCCCATCCCTACATGGTTACTCATGCAATGAATGTTTTGGCTAGTGTTGTTGTGTCTGTCTTCCCTCCCTGCACCCCAAATCCTCTTAAAAGGGATAGCAACTAAAGTGGGCTTCTTTCCTTAAAAGAAGGTATTGGTGTACATAGTGTGTATAAGCCCTTGTGGACTTTTACTTTTTTCTGTTCTTCACGTTAGATAATTTCTTATGGTCTGTTTTCAGGTTCCCTGATCCTTTCTTCTGTCCTCTCCATTCAGTCCATCCAATGAGTTTTTATTTTCAGATTTTTTTTTTTTTTTTGAGAGAAGGAGGGATTGGGAGGGGCTGAGGAAGAGGGAGAGAGAGAGAGAAAGAATCTTAAGCAGGCTCCATGCATGGTGTGGAGCCCAGTGTGTGGGGCTCGATCTCATGACCATAGGATTATAACCTAAGCTGAAACCAAGAGTCAGACACTCAACTGACTATACCACCCAGGCACCCGATAGTTTTGATTTCTTGAGATTTCCTATCTTTTCACTCATTACAGGAATATTTTCCTTGAGCATAGATGCTATTTCTGCTTTGAAATCTTTCTTAATTTGAGCATTTAGGACATCTGAGGGATCATCTCTGTTAATTTTCCATTTGAGAATGGATTATGATTTGCTTTTTCTTTGTATTAGAGTAATTTTGAATTTATCCTACACATTGTGAATGATATTTTAAGGTGTTTGAATTCTCTTAGGTTCCCCTGAAGAGTACTGTCACTTTTGAAACTGTTACGTTGGCTG